>NW_026693777.1:50580000-51830000 GCF_021218885.2 Marmota monax
TCTATTTCCTGGAATAGCTTGAAAAGTATTGGTATTAGTTCTTCTTTAAAGGTTTTGTAAAACTCTGCTGTATACCCATCCGGTCCTGGGCTTTTCTTAGTTGGTAGTCTTTTGATGGCTTCTTCTATTTCCTCAATTTATATTGGTCTGTTTAGGTTGTCTATATCCTCCTGACTCAATCAGGGTAGATCATATGACATAAGAAATTTATCGATGCCTTCACTATCTTCTATTTTATTGGAGTTTAAGGATTCAAAATAATTTCTAATTATCTTCTGTATTTCTGAAGTGTCTGTTGTGATATTGCCTTTTTCATCCCGTATGCTAGTAATTTGAGTTCTCTCTCTTCTTCTCTTCGCTAGCATGGCTAAGGGTCTGTCGATCTTATTTATTTTTTCAAAGAACCAACTTTTAGTTTTGTCAATTTTTTCAATTGTTTCTTTTGTTTCGATTTCATTAATTTCAGCTCTGATTTTAATTATTTTTTGCCTTCTACTTCTTTTGCTGTTGTTTTGCTCTTCTTTTTCTAGGATTTTGAGATGAAGTGTGAGATCATTTATTTGTTGGTTTTTCCTTTTTTTAAGGAATGAACTCCAGGCAATGAATTTTCCTCTTAGAACTGCTTTCATTGTGTCCCATAGATTCCAATATGTTGTGTCTGTGTTTTCATTTATCTCTAAGAATTTTTTAATTTCCTCCTTGATGTCTTCTATAACCCATTGATCATTCAGTAACCTATTGTTCATTCTCCAAGTGATGCATGATTTTTCCTTCCTTCTCTTATCATTGATTTCCAGTTTCATTCCATTATCATCAGATAAGATGCATGGTATTATCTCTACTCCTTTATAATGTGTAAGAGTTTCCCTGTGACATAATATATGATCTATTTTTGAGAAGGATCCATGTGCTACTGAGAAAAAAGTGTAACTGCTTGATGTTGCATGGTATATTCTATATATGTCAATTAAGTCTAGGTTATTAATTGTATTATTGAGTTCTATAGTTTCTTTATTCAACTTTTGTTTGGAAGATCTGTCCAGTGGTGAGAGAGTTGTGTTGAAGTCTCCCATGATTGTTGTATGGTGGTCTATTAGACTCTTGAACTTGAGAAGAGTTTGTTTGATGAACATAGCTGCACCATTGTTTGGGGCATATATATTTACGATTGTTATGTCTTGATGGTGTATGGTTCCCTTGAGCAGTATGTAGTGTCCCTCTTTATCCCTTTTGATTAACTTTGGCTTGAAATCTATTTTATTTCATATGAGTGTGGACACTCCTGCTTGTTTCTGAAGTCAATATGAGTGATATGATTTTTCCCAACCTTTTACCTTCAGTCTATGTATGTCTTTTCCTATCAAATGCGTCTCCTGTAGGCAGCATATTGTTGGGTCTAGTTTTGTGATCCATTCTACTAGCCTGTGTCTCTTAATTGGTGAGTTTAAGCCATTAACATTTAGGGTTATTATTGAGATATGGGTTGTTCTTCCAGCCATATTTGTTTATTTCTGTTACTAAACATGGTTTGTTTTCCTCTTTGATTATTCCCCCCCCATTTACTGTCCTACCTCCCACTGTTGGTTTTCATTGTTATTTTCAATTTCCTCTTCCTGTAATGTTTTGCCGAAGATGTTTTGAAGAGATGGTTTTCTAGCTGCAAATTCTTTAAACTTTTGTTTATCGTGGAAGGTTTTAATTTCATCTTCCATCCTGAAGCTTAATTTCGCTGGATACACAATTCTTGGTTGGAACCCATTTTCTTTCAGTGTTTGAAATATGTTATTCCAGGATCTTCTAGCTTTCAGAGTCTGTGTTGAAAGATCAGCTGTTATCCTGATTGGCTTACCCCTAAATGTAATCTGCTTCCTTTCTCTTGTAGCTTTTAAAATTCTCTCCTTATTCTGTATGTTGGGCATCTTTATTATAATGTGTCTAGGTGTGGATCTCTTATGATTTTGCACATTCGGCATCCTGTAGGCTTCTAGGATTTGGGATTCTGTCTCATTCTTCAAGTCTGGGAAGTTTTCTCGTATTATTTCATTGAATAGATTGCTCATTCCTTTGGTTTGGAGTTCTGTACCTTCCTGTATCCCAATGACTCTTAAGTTTGGTCTCTTTATGTTATCCCGTATTTCTTGGATGTTCTGCTCATGGTTTCTTAACAGTCTTGCTGAGCTGTCTATGTTCTTTTCAAGTTGAAATACTTTGTCTTCATTGTCTGATGTTCTATCTTCTAAGTGTTCTACTCTGCTGGTAGTATTCTCCATTGAGTTTTTAAGTTGGTTTATTGCTTCCTGCATTTCTAGGATTTCTGTTTGTTTGTTTTTTATAACCTCTATCTCCCTGTATAGTTGATCTTTTGCTTCTTGGATTTGTTTATGTAATTCATTGTCAAAGTGATCTTTCATTGTCTGATTTTGCTGTCTAATGTCTTCCTTGAGACTCCAGATCATCTGAAGCATGTAAATCCTGAATTCTTTATCTGACATTCCTTCTGCTGCAGCTATTACCTCTTCTAAAGTTGAGTTGACCTGCATTGCTTGTGGTCCTTTCTTTCTTTGTCTTTTCATACTGCTCGCGTTTCTTTCTGCTTGATGAAACTGTTGTGTTATTGAATTTTCCCCCTATATATTTATATTGCTCTTGTATAGTTGCAATGTCTCCCTTGCAGGAGCGGGCGGCGGCTGTGCTCCTCCTCCAATTGGGGTGATCTGTCTATCCCGCCGGTGGGCCGCTGGGCCCCTTCTCCAGGTCACGTGGTCTGCCTACCTTGCGGGCAACGGCTGGGCCCCTCCTCCAATAGGGGTGATCTGTCTACCACGCTGGCGGGCTGCTGGGCCTGTTCTCCAGGTTGCAGGTTTGCCTACCTTGCAGGCGCGGGCAGCGGCTCTGCCCCTCCTCCAATTGGGGTGATCTTTCAACTAGGCCGGCTGGCCGCTGGGCCCCTTCTCCGGGATGTGCGTTCTGCCTACCTTGCGGGCGGCAGCTTGGCCCTTCCTCCAATTGGGGTGATGTGTCTACCATGCTGGTGGGCCGCTGGTCCTGTTCTGCCAGTCGATCCCAGGTCTGCCTACCTTGCACGCGCAGGCAGCGGCTCTGCTCTGCCCCTCCTTCAATTGGGGTGACATGTCTACCATGCCGGCGGGCCCTTGGGCCTGTTCTGCCGGTCGGTCGCAGGCCTGCCTACCTTGCAGGCACGGGCGGCGGCTCTTCTCTGCCCCTCCTCCAATTGGGGTGACGTGTCTACCATGCCGGCGGGCCGCTGGGCCTACTCTGCCCTTGTTGTGTTCTTAATAGTTGCCATTTTTACTGGAGTGAGATGAAATCTTATATTAGTTTTGATTTGCATTTCTCTAATTGCTAGAGATGTTGAACATTTTTTCATATGTTGATTGATTGGGTTATTTGGTTTTATGGTGTTAAGATTTTTGAGTGCTTAATATATCCTACAGATTAGTACTCTATCTGATGTGCAAGTGGTAAAGATTTGCTCACATTCTGTAGGCTCTCTCTTCACCTCACTGATTGTTTCTTTTTCTGAGAAGAAGCTTTTTAGTTTGAATCCATCCCATTTATTGATCTTGGTTTTAATTCTTAAGTTATAAGAGCCTTATTAAGAAAGTTGGGACCTAATCTGACTTGATAGAGATTTGGGCCTACTTTTTCTTCCATTAGGCGCAAAGTCTCTGGTTTAATTCCTAGGTCCTTGATCCACTTTGAGTTGAGTTTTGTGCATGGTGAGTGATAGAGGTTTAATTTCATTCTGTCACATGTGGATTTCCAGTTTCCCAGCATTTGTTGAAGAGGCTATTTTTTTCTCCAATGTACGTTTTTGGCACCTTTGTCTAATATAAGATAACTGCAGTTATGTGGGTTAGACTCTGTGTTCTCTATTCTGTGCCATTGGTCTAAAAGTCTATTTTGGTGCCAATACCATGCTATTTTTGTTTCTGTTACTCTGTAGTATAGTTTAACGCCTGGTATAGTAATGCCACCAGCTTCATTCTTCTTGCTAAGGATTGCTTTGACTATTTTGGGTCTTTTATTTTTTTCCAGATGAATTTTATGACTGCTTTTTCTATTTCTATAAGGAATATAATTGGGATTTTGACTGGGATTTCATTGAATCTGTATAGTGGTTTTGTTAGTATGGTCATTTTGACAATATTAATTCTGCCTATTCAAGAACAAGGGAGATCGTTCCATCTTCTAAGGTCTTCTTTAATTTCTTTCTTCAGCATGTTGTAGTTTGCATTGTAGAGGTCTTTCACCTCTTTTGTTAAAATTTATTCCATAATATTCCTAATATTGTAAATGGTGTAGTTTTTTTTTTAGTTTCTTTTTTAGTGGATTTATCACTGATATACAGAAATGCCTTTGATTTATGGGTGTTGATTTTATATCCAGCTACTTTGCTGAATTCGTTTATTAGTTCTAGGAGATTTCTGGTGGGATGTTTTGGATCTTCTAGGTATAGAATCATATAGTTGGCAAATAGTGATAATTTGAGTTCTTCTTTTCCTATCCATATCCCTTTAATTTCTTTCATCCGTCTGATTGCTCTGACTAGAGTTTTAAGAACTATGTTGAATAGAAGTGGTGAAAGATGGCATCCCTGTCTTGTTCCAGTTTTTCGAGGGAATGCTTTCAATTTTTCTCCATTTAGAATGATGGTGGCCTGGGGCTTAGCATAGATAGACTTTACAATGTTGAGGTATGTTCCTGTTATCCCTAGTTTTTCTAGCATTTTGAACATGAAGGGATGCTGTATTTTATCAAATGCTTTCTCAGCATCTATTGAGATGATCATATGATTTTTATCTTTGAGTCTATTGGTGTGATGAATTACATTTATTGATTTCTGTATGATGAACCAACGTTGCATCCCTGGGATGAACCCTACTTGATCATGGTGCACTATCTTTTTGATATGTTTTTATATTTGATTTGCCAGAATTTTATTGAGAATTTTTGCATCTATTTTCATTGGAGATGTTGGTCTGAAGTTTTCTTTCTTTGATATGTCTTTGTTTGATTTTGGACTCAGGGTGATATTGGTCTCATAGAATGTGTTTGGAAGTGTTCCTTATTTCTCTATTTCATGAAATAGTTTGAGAAGTATTGGTGTTAGTTCTTCTTTAAAGATCTTATAGAACTCAGTTGTATATCCATCCAGTCCTAGACTTTTCTTAGTTGATAGGCTTCTGATGGCATCTTCTATTTCCTTGCTTGAAATTGATCTGCTTAAATTGTGTGTATCATCCTGATTTAGATTGGGCATATCATATGCCTATAGAAATTTATTGATGCCTTCGATATTTTCTATTTTATTTTAGTACAATTTTTCAAAACAATTTCTAATTATCTTCTCTATTTCTGTAGTGTCCATCGTAATATTTCCTTTTTTATCATGGATGTTAGTAATTTGAGTTTTCTCTCTTCTTCTCTTCATTAGCATGGCTAATGGTTTATCAATTTTATTTATTTTTTTCAAAGAACTAACTTTTTGTTTGGTCAATTTTATGAATTGTTTCTTTTGTTTCAATTTCATTGACTTCCGCTCTGATTTTAAGTATTTCCTGTCTCTTACTGCTTTTGGGATTGATTTGTTCTTTTTTTCCTAGGGCTTTAAAATGTAATGTTAGGTCATTTATTTGTTGACTTTTTCTTCTTTAAAGGAATGAACTCCATGCGATGAACTTACGTCTTAGAACTACCTTTGTAGTGTCCTAGAGATTTTAATATGTTGTATCAGTGTTCTCATTTACCTCTAAGAAGTTTTTAATCTGTTTTTTAGGTCTTTTGCAATCTATTGTTCATTTAATATTATATTATTTAGTTTCCAGATGTTGGAGTAGTTTTATTTTTTATTTTATCATTGATTTCAAATTTTATTCCATTATGGTCTGAAAGAATGCAGGGTAGTATCTCTACTTTTTTGTATTTACTGAGATTTGCTTAGTTTCTTTGTTTAGCTTTTGTTTGGATGATCTATCCAGTGGTGAAAGAGGTGTGTTGAAGTCACCCAGAATTATTGTGTTGTGGTCTGTTTGACTCTTGAACTTGAGAAAAGTTTGATTGATGAACGTAAATGCTCCATTGTTTGGGGCATTTATATTTATAACTGTTACGTCTTATTAACGTATGGTTCCCTTAAGCAGTATGAAATGTCCATCTTTATCCCTTTTGATTAACTTTGGCTTGAAGTCTACTTTATTTGGTATGAGGATGGAAACCTCTGCTTGCTTGCGTAGACCATGTGAATGGTATATTTTATCCCAACCTTTCACCTTTTGTCTGTGGAGGTCTTTTCCTATGAGATTAGTCTCTTGAAGGCAGCATATTGTTGGGTCTTTTTTTTTTTTTTTTTTTAAATCCAATATACCAGCCTATGTCTTTTGATTGGTGAGTTTAGGCCATTAACATTTAGGGTTATTATTGAGACATGATTTGTATTACCAGTCATTTTTGTTTAATTTTGGTATTTAGCTTTACTTGGTTTCTCCTTTGGGTGGCTTTTCCTTTATTGTTGTTCTTCCCTTGGCAGATTTTCATTGTTGTTTTTCATTTCCTCCTTGTGGAATATTTTGTCAAGAATGTTTTGTAGTGCAGGCTTTCTTGCTATAAATTCTTTTAGCTTTTGTTTATCATGGAATGTTTTTATTTCATCATCAAATTTGAAGCTTAAGTTTGCTGGATATAAGATTCTCGGTGGGCATCCGTAAATTTTTAGAGCTTTGTATATCTTGTTCCAGGGTCTTCTGGCTTTGAGAGTCGGAGTTGAAAAATCTGCTGAGATCCAAATTGGTCTTTCCTTATAGGTAATCTGGTTTTTCTCTCTTGTGGCCTTTAAAATTCTATCCTTATTCTGTAAGCTAGGCGTTTTCATTATAATGTGTCTTGGTGTAGATCTGTTGTAATTTTGTACATTCAATATTCTTTAGGCCTCTTGTATTTGATTTTCCAATTTATTCTTCATGCTTGGGAAATTTTCTGATATTATCTCATCGAAGAGATTGTGCATTTCTTTGATTTGAATCTTTGAAATTTCCTCTATCCCAATAAATCTTAAATCTGGTCTTTTGATGGTATTCCATAATTCTTAGATGTTCTGTTCATGGTTTCTTACCATCTTCACTGTGAGGTCAACTTTATTTTCAAGATTGTATATTTTGTCTTTATTGTCTGTGGTCCTGTCTTCTAAGTGATCTAGTCTGTTGGTGATACTAGCTATTGAGTTCTTTTATTGTTTCTATCATTTCCAGGATTTCTCTCTCTCTCTCTCTCTCTCTCTCTCTCTCTTTAAATATCTCTATCTCTTTCTTGAAGTAATCTCTTGCAACCTGTATTTGCTCTCTTATCTCTTTGTTGGTGTGATCAATGGTTGCCTGAATTTGTTCTCTTATCTCTTTGTTGGAGTGATCAATTTTTGCCTGTATCTGCTCAGTTCTTTAATTTAAAGTTCATTCTTTAATTCCCAAATCATTTTAGTTATGTATATTTTGAATTCCTTCTCTGACATTTTACCTATTGCACTATCTATGGATTCTATTATTGTAGTATCTTGGTTTGTTTGGGGCACTTTCCTCCCTTGTTTTTTCATGATGTCTATGTGTTTTCCTCTCTTGCAATGTAGATCTGCAGTATTACAGCTTCTGCCTTATTATAGTATCCCTACAGTTTACCAATACCTTGCTTTTAAGGGAGAGAACAATATTACAGCACTCAATGTACCAAAAGCGCAGTCATATATCAGTTAGCTTCTATTTTTACATTAATAGTTTTGTCACTATAATCAGAAATGATGAGTTTGGTTATCTTCTACCATATAGTCAATAGGTTTGCATAATGGTTTACAGTTTCTGATGGTGAAAGTGGGGATTGGGGGGTTGGCTGAGATGTTTATGAGGTAGGATGTGAGAATATTATGGAGGTATTAGATTATATGACTAGTGAGAGGGTAATCATAAGAAGTGGGGCAACAAGAGATAGGCAACACCTTGCAAGACTCCTTGTTATCTCAGCAACAGGATAACTATTAGCACCCCTGGTAGACAAAGCTCTGGTGCAGCCAGGCCCATAGGGACTTTGGTGACGTCTTACCAGGTCCTTATTGTTGTCCCTTGATAGAAGCAGTGCTATCCCAGTTTCATGGCGGTGGCAGCCTCAAGTCTATTTGTCTCCTGATGTTGGCTGGGGAGCCACGCTTTGGTGAATAAGGAACCTCAGTGCAGGGTGGCTCTCTGCGCAGGCCGGGGGTGTCTCTCCCTCCAGATATCCAGGCTGTGGTGGCACAGGGTGGGCGGGCTCTCCCTCCGGAAATCTGGCCTGTGGTGGCATAGGGTGAGTGGGCTCTCCCTCCCATTGAAATTTTAACCATGCTTCTAAGTGTGTGGTAGTATCACTGTGTTTTTAAATTTTAATTTAATCTAACTAGTGATGTCAAAATCTTTTCTTGTGCTTATTTGCCATATGGATGGTTTAATCAGCTTTTTTGCTGCTGTAACTAAAAAAAACCCAATAAGAATAATTTTAGAGGAGGAAAAGTTTATCTGGGGGCTCGCTGTTTCAGAGATTTCAGTCCATAGACAGCTCCATTCTTCAGGGCTCAAGGTGAGGCAGAACATCATGGTGGAAGAGTATGGTGGAGTGAAACAGCTCAAGACATCACACCAGGAAGCAGAGAAATAGACTAAGCTCATATGTATACCACAAAGGCACGCCCCCAATGATACACTTCCTCCAGCCATGCCCTACCAGCCTACAGTTACCACTTAGTTAATCTCTATAAGGGGAGTAATTCACTGATTGGGTTAAGGCTCTCATAACCCAATCATTTTACCTGAAACCTTCTTGCATTGTCTCACACATGAACTTTTGGGTACACCTGTTATCTAAACCATAACATTCTGCCCCTGGCTCCCAAAACTTCATGCTCAATGTGAAATACATTTAGTCCATTTCCAAGAGTCCTCATAGTTTCAACCATTTGAGTATTGCTCAAAAGTTCAATTCCAGTCTGTTCAGAGACTCAAGGCAAACTCTCAGCAGGAGCTCTTGTAAAACTTAAAAGCAAGTTACATGTATCGATTATATAAAGACACATAGTAAGCATTTCCATTAATACTGGTATAGAACCAAAACAAGGCCAAAATCCAGCTGGGCAAGGAAGTCTTGTAGCTTTATGTCCAGCATCTATAGCACACAGTATCCTGATGTTTTCTCCAAAGGGCTTGTGTAGCTGTGCTTCTATGGCTTTGCTGGTTGCAGTCCACATTGGCTTGTCTCAGCCCAATTCCTGCAGCTTTCCTTGGCAAAAGTCCCATGTTACTGGCAATTTTTATTCTTCGGGGTCTCCACTGCAACTTTAACTTCCTCCTCACATCTTCCTGCATTGCCTTCTCAGAGGCTGCCTTCTGGGACTCCAACTCTACTACACTTTGCCTGGCCTCCCAGTCCTTCTCCTTTGAAATCTTGGTGGAAGCTTCTGTGACCCTCTATCTTTGGCATCCTGCAATCCTGCCAAACCAGCACCATGTGGTTGCTGCCAATGTCTGCCACTATCTTGAGCAGTAGCCAAGCCTCCAGTGACCATGCTCAGCAGCTTCCGAGTGCCTGTGTGGCTGAGCATGGTGAAACAACTTTCTAGGCTGTCCTGTGCAAGCAGGTTGCCCCACTGATCTCTGCTCAAAGAAACTTTAACTTTTACACCCTTGAGCCTGAGATGGGTGTGGTCTTGCCAGTTCCTGAGAGCCCACAATCCATCTTTCTTATTGTTAATGGTCAAAGTCTGTAGTGTTTCTTTAATGGCTGTAGTGTCTTTAAAAACCACACATTCCTTAGCCCTGGTTTTACCTACAGTTTTCTGGCCAAATGCAAGTTTTTCAATCTTTATGCATCTGTTTATCACAATTAACTTTGCTAAAAGCCACCAGCAATATCCATGGCACTACCTGAATACTATGCTGCTTAGAAATTCCTTCTGCCAAATTAAGCAGTCCCTCACTTTAAAAATCAGCCTCACAGAAATTCTCAGGACACAAGCAAAATGCAGACAGCTTCTTAGCCAGAATTTAACACTAATGATCTCTATTTAATTTCCAATTGAGTTCTCCTTCTCTGAAACCTCATGACCCCAATCTTTGCTGTTCATACTCAATTCTGGTCTTCTAAACTCCCATCAGAGTTGCCCAGTTAAGGCCCACTACAACATTTTAATGCTTTTCCAGCTTGCATCACTAACTTTCCAAAATTCCTCCCATGAATTCCAAAAAGCTGTAAAAGATTCTAAACCATATGGTCAGGTTAGTTGCAGCAGTGACCCCACTCCTGGTACCAATTTCTCTTCTAGCTCTTTCATTACTGGGACCAAAAGACTTGACAAAAACAATTTTAAGGCATAAAAGTTTACTTGGGGGCTCATGGTTTCATAGCTCTCAGTCCATAGATTGCCTACTCTATTCCTCAGAGCTCTTGGTGATGCAGAACATCATAATAGAAGAGTATGGTAGAGGAAAGTGGCTCAGGACATGACCAGGAAGCAGAGAGAGCTCTGTGTCACAAATGGATGCCCCCCAGGGACACACTTTTCTAGCCACATGCTACCTTTCTACATTTACCACTCAGTTAATCCCTATCAGGGATTATAACCCAATATATAGCTCTCATAACCTAATCATTTCACTTCTAAACCTTCTTGCATTGTCTTACACAGGAGTTTTGGGGTACACATATTTAAACCATAGCAATAGATATGTTCATTGTTGAAGGATTTATGTAAATCTTTGCCCATTTTTAGTTTTTTTTTAATCTTATATTATTATTGACCCAGTAAGAGTTTCTTGTGTAGTATAAGTCCTTGTCAGACATGTTTTGCAAATATTTTCATCTGGTATATGACTTAAATTTTCACTTTCTTTACCATGTCTTTTGAGGAAAGAAAGATTTTATTTTAGTTAACTTTTTAATTGTACATTATAATTACTAGTGAGGAGAAAAGAAAAATTTTGATGAAATCCTATGATTTCTTTTATAATTTATATTTTTTAACTGTACTAAAGAACTCTTTGCAAAATCCAAGATCATTTAAAGATTTCCCTATGTTTTTTTTCTAAAAGATTTCTAGATTTAGCTCTTACATTTAGGTATATGATCCATTTTTAGCTCATTTATGTATGTACTATGAGATAAATGTTGTGATTTGTTTTTGTGCATATAGCAATCCAGTTATTTCCCATCACTTATTGGCATAAAGATAGACAAATAGACCAATGTGAGAGTCTATTTCTGTATTCTATTCTATCCCATTGACCTATTTTTATTCCATTAACATACTGTCTGATAACTATAGCATTATAACACATCCTGAAATCAAGTGGTATAAGTCTTCTAATGTTGTCTTTTTCAAAGTGATTTGGTTATTCTAAGTCTTTGCCTAGTAATTTTAGAATTAGTTATTCAATTTCTATGAGAAAGCATGCCATGATTACGATTAGAGTTGTACTGAATATATAATTTGGGAGAGAATTGGCTCTTAGTAATTTTGAATCTTTCAGTCCATGAATCTTTCTCCCCTTTTATTTAGGTCTTCAGTTTCTCTTAGAAATATTTTGTCATTTTCAGGATACATTTCTTTTACATCTTTTGTCAAATTTCTAAATATTTCACATTCTTGATGCTATTATTATTGTACATTTTCTAGCCCTATACCAGTCATACAAACAGGATAGACACTAGGAAAATGTTGGAAGAACAAGTGAATGAATGAGTAAAATATATAAGTGGAAAGTATCAATGTAGTGAATCATTTATGCTCATTTTCAGGAACTTTATTCTCAGAATTCTACAACATGGGGACAGGAGTAGAGAAAACATACAGATGATAGAATGCAGGAGTGAGGTTGCTGGGAAAATGAGTGACTGGGTTTGAAATGTAGGAAATGACTAAGCAGAAAGGCCAGACAAGGATACTGGAAAAAGCAATAATTAATTAGCTAATTAAAGAGCGTTTTTTTCCCCCTATGACAGACAGCCTATACCTTTAATTCTGTAGGAATTTGAACTATTCAACTTTTTCCTTAATGTTGCTTATCTAGTTTTGTACCTCTTTACAGTTTTCTTCCACTTTTCCGAATATACACATTTTCTTTTCTTTATGACTTTCAAGATCCTCTCTTAACTAGGAACACAGCCCATCAGATTTGCTAACATAAATTTTATCTGCTTCCAAATTCTGTAACCCTTTGTTGACTTCCATGGGTAATAACAGAATGAAATGTTTGTGAGCTGAAGTCAGACTGTGTCCTTGGAAAGTCACTAAACTTTTCTGAGCCTCCTGAAAGGCCTTTCTTCTTTGTCCACTGCTGGACTATAGAAATAATACCCTTTCAGCCTCATATCCCACTTCATATTACACATTATCACATAACTGTACTGTCTGGTAGTGGTTTGTATTCATGGCATCCTGGCTACATTACAAATTCTTAAGACAAGTCCTCTGCCTTTTACCTTTATATTCCTCTGCATATCTTGCGCACTTAAGTGATCAGTCACTATTTTTTGGTAGAGATGATGTATTCATGTTACTGAGTTAAGAAATGCATGGAAGGTATTGATTTAAAAGACTGGCACATAGTAGATATTTAGTAAATTATATGGAAAACATTGATTCAACATGGGGGATCTTGCCTTGCTTTCCTCTTTTCTACTGATCCTTGCAACATTCCTATATTTTATTCTTTGACTGTCTTATCTATTTATTTGTCTTTCATTTCAAGTTTTCTTCACAGAAGTCACAAAATAGTGACTAAGAAGACTGAACACATATCCAGGGATATATCCTCAATGCATTATATCAAGGAAGCACATGATATCCTTTTATTGGTGATGTTAATTTTGAATATTTGGTTAAGGTGATGTCTGCCAGATATTTTTTTACCATAAAGTTATTATTTTTTTAATTAAAAATATTTGGTGGAGATGCATTTAGACTATGTAAATATCTTTTTCTCATTAGATTTTTTAAAAAAATATTTATTTTTTAGTTATCGTTGGACACAATATCTTTATTTTATTTATTTATTTTTATGTGGTGCTGAGGATTGAACCCAGGGCCTCGCATGTGCTAGGCGAGCGCTCTACCACTGAGCCACAACCCCAGCCCCATCATTAGATTTTTACTCTGTAATTTTAACATCTATTGATGATTTTTTCCTGAAACAATTATCATAGAATTCAGCATAAAGTGATTTTTTTATTTCTGTAATTTCTTCTACATTTATTTGTTGGCATTTTGATACAAAAAAGAGTTTTCTCTTTCATTTAGCTATTTATTCGTTAATTTATATTAGTATAGACTCATAGAATCTTACCCCCCAGTGTGTTATGATCCATTAGAATAATTATTTGTTTTGCTTGTTATTTCTTTTTCTTAAATTCCACAGATGGTCAAATAGGATGGGTGGCAGAGAGTGTGGGGAAAGAGGGCTTTGAGTACTCCTGTTTCAGTTGGGGGTCTGCCAAACTGCAGGCCCAGAGGATAAAGCATTCATGTGGTTTATACCAACTTAACAAGGACTAACATGAAAGAGAAAATGGTTGTAGATTATACTAAAATATATTGGTTCCTCTCTGTTTCAGGAAATAAAAGAGGTCAGTTAAAGGCAGTTTAGTCATTAAAGCTACTACAACTTCCTCTCTTAACTTTTAGCAGCTGGAGATGTTCATTGTTTTGGAGTAGACTGAAGTACATATATTGAAAGTAAAGGGAAAAGGAGATGTCAGTATCACTCTTAGCACAAGATGGCAGTAGTCTGCCATTGATTTCGCAGTTTAAGGCCTCAGGTTTAAATTAATGGTAGCTTTTGTTTTTGCAGGGACTTTAGTACTAGTGCGAATAACATTCAGATTGACCGAACAAATCCTTTGTGGCACAACTATTTCCTATGTGGATTTAAAGGAATTCAGGTAAATTGGTTCATAAGGTAATGCTAGCAGTTAAGATTATGGGTATATTATGTCACATTTATTTTATTTACTGTATCATTTTGGTCTCCTCTCGATACTAACTGAGGTTTCTCTTCTATTTTTGCTAACTTATGTTTCAAAAGGCAGGAAGATATGACTGTTTCTGGGTAGTATTCACAGAGGGCAGCATTGGGCTTTCATATAGCTGGCTATTCATAAATCAGGTGCATCTGACAACATCTGTCTGGTTAAATCTTTAAATTGTGTTTTTAAGTCATGTTTTCTGTTAAGGATATATTCTAATAAATTTTTTATAGTTTTTTCTTTGGATATATAGAAGTATATTGTAAGGATTTAGGGTTGGACAGCTCCAGATTTCAATCTGGGCTCTATCCAGCTATATTAATTTAACCTAAGTCTCAGATTTACTTGTAAAATGATGTCACTGCTATCCCAAAAGAGTTGTTACAAGGATGACAAAGTTCTTGATACCTGTAGGACTTCATTAAATGGTAACTAGTATTATTATTGTGACTCCAGGTAGGGTTAAAAAAAAGATGTAGTGAAATGTATTTGTACAAGTAGTGTCCTAGAAACATTAAATAATTACCTTGAAAATCTCTAATGCCATGTGCGAGAACAGGAAAATGTATATCTCCATTTTCTCTCATAATTAAAAAAGTATGAATGATATCTCTATTTTCTCTTATAATTAAAAAAGTATGAAGACAAACAGAAAAATCAATATTTGCTGTTTTTAGAACGACTTTCATATTTCAGTATGTGTTTTAGATGTAGTGACTCTTGTTTAGAATCATAGGTCAATGATATTAAGAAGTGAGTCAGTAATAAACAAGCTAACCTAGATTTTAGAGACCTTGTGTTCCTAACTGCCTGCTGGTCCTTTCTGAAACTTTGTCAGGAGTAGCCTAGAACTTAATGACCTGTCATTACAGAAATGCATCAAAATTTTATCTGATGTGTAGTCCTATACTCTAATTCTGGTCTTAGAGTTACCATATTCACTTCTTTTTTGTGTATGTGTCTCTCTCCCAGACACAAGGTCATAAATTATGGGAGAAATTATTGGTGGGTTTTAATCTTAAAATCATCTGGTTTATCCTATACATTAGTGGGAATTTAGAAGTGTTTGCCTGGCAAATGCAATAAGATCTTCTTATAACAACATGATTTTTTTGTAGCAGATGGATAAAGAGGCCTAAATAATGAGTGTTGTTTTGTGTTGCTTTTGAGCCTTCTAGGGTTTAAAGCCTGCCTCTTTGGTTTGACAACTTATGTGTAGAAAAGCAGGTTTGTACAATGAACTTTTGGCAGAAGAGCAATTTAAATGTTAGCCTGTTCAGAAATCTTAATACTAGAAAGTTCCAGAGGATAATCTGTTTATATGAAATTGAACATGTTATCCTTTTGGGATAGAGCTATTACAGAATTTGGCACAACTCATGTGCGTTTTTGAATCTGTTGTACATTTTAATTTAAACATTGCGTGATAAGTTTGTAAGTATGATTCACATTCAAGACACCCTGTGGATCAGTTTATAGTTAAATATATAGTATTTTCCAAGGATTACTTTTTTAAAACAAGCTGTCTGATGTTTGGTATGAAAGGGCATTGGCAACAGCAGTGTTTCAGTTTATAATTTGTTTGTATTTCTGGAAGGAAATTTTTAGATGACTTGAAATCAAGAAGAGAAGTACATCCAAGTGCATCTCTTCTTTTGTGGTACATGAGTTTTGCCAACTAAGAAAAAAGGACAAAAAAATTAAGAAGAAAAACTCTTTTATTTGCAGAGTTTTGTTGTTACTTTGGTTATTCTAACTAGTTTATTGAAATTTCTCCCTAGAATAATATGTCTGATGAAATGCATAATTAGGCAATATAATAGTATTTCATTCTTTGGTCTTGAGTTGTTTGAGTAATTTGTGAAGATGATGGTACTTTTTCTTAAGGAGGAGGTAACCTTAAATTTATTTTTAATCCTATTCCACAAAGGTTGCGATATCATCCAAAGTGTCCTAGTCTTAGATATTCCTGTAAGTATGTTAGAACTTTCCACCCTTATTTATTTATTTATTTTATTTATTTGTTTTTATGTGGTTCTGAGGATCGAACCCAGGGCCTTGTACGTGCTAGATGAGCCACAACCCCAGCCCCAGAACTTTCCACCTTTTAAGTCAGAGTCTAATTTGTAGAAACAGTTTTCCTGCCTCATTTGGAGTCTGCATTCTCATTTGTGGTTGAATTATAATTTGACTGTCTTTATAGCTACCATATGGCTAGATTGTATCTATAAACTCTACTAAAAGATCTGGATTTCCTCATATAGCTGACTTATATTAAATCACGGTGACAGTATGCTGGCCTAGGTTTCTAACTGTGGGAGAGAAGTTCTCAACTGGGAATCAGAGACCTGGGCCCTACTCCATGTGTGATCTTGGAAAAGTCTCTGAATTTGCTGGTGCTTAGGTTTTTTTTTTTTTTTTTTTTTTTAAATAAGTAAGATAGTACTGAGAAAGTTTGGAGCTCTTTTTCTTCAGATGGCTTTCGAAGCAAGATACTCTATGGAAACATGCCACTGTGTAGGCATGTTTATAATAACAGTGCTGATGATGTGTGCTAATGATTGTGTATTTCTTGTTTTTGGTAAGCTTAATTATAACTACTTTTTGTATTTTTTCCATATTTGTTCAAATCAATAGTCAAGAAAAAGAACATTCATGGCAATTTCAGGAAATGAATCAGTAGCTTTTTGATGAAAAAAGGAAAAAATAATCTTCAGATGACCTTAGTCTAAGGGCAAGAGCCATTAAATCAAATTATCATGTGTAGTCTCCACTACTTTGAATCATATAACTAGTTTCTACAAATGTGATAGTAAATTTGTTGATAAACTTTTAAAAAAATATTTAATTTTTAGTTTTAGGTAGACACACAATATCTTTATTTTATTTCTATGTGGTGCTGAGGATCTAACCCAGTGCCTCCTGCATGCTAGGCGAGGACTCTACCACTGAGTCCCAGCCCCAGCCCTTATTGGTAAACTTTTGAAAGAAGATTTTGATACTCATTGAATTCAACTATGAAACTACTATTGCTATTTTTCCTTATATTTCTAGGAACACTTTGGTCTTAGTAACCTGACTGGAATGAACTGCCTGGTAGATGGAAATATCCCACCAAGTTCTGGCCTCTCCAGCTCTAGTGCTTTGGTCTGTTGTGCTGGCTTAGTGACACTTACAGTGCTGGGAATGAACCTATCTAAGGTAACTGCCTTTCATAGTAAACCTCACAGAATCCTCTTTTATGGCATTAGCATCCAAATCTCAAAATCAGCATGTCTTCCTTGATTGAAAAACTTTTGTCTTACTTGAAAGGACTACATATGTGGATAAACACTGCAGCCTAAGAAGTCTTGCCTGTGATAAAACACTATAAGGTAACTGATATTTTCCAAACTGAGTGAACAGGTCTATGAATTACTGTATTAAAATACTCTTGATTAAATATGGTTTTTGAATGCAAGGATTTTTTTTTAAAGGTTACCTCATTAACAAGTTAATTTAGAACAAGAAATTCTAGTCCTCATGGTTGGGCCTGCTTATTTTCACCCAAAACTTTAAATTAAATATTTGACAAGCAGTGGGTAAAAAGGGTAAAGAATAGGTAATAAAGGAAGTGAGCAGCGTATTTGTTTATGTGAGTAGGTTAGTCACTGAAATAAACTTAAAAAATTGCATTTCAAAGGGGAAATGCTTATTTAAAGGAAATATAAATCCTACAAGAGGTCAGAAAGCCTTAACTTTATAAGTTCACATAAATCTCTGACTTTTCAGTTCAGAGCAGGTGTGCTCAGCTTTAATTAACACTTGGTGTTCTGGTTCAAATAAAGTGTTCTTATAAGTTCTTTTTATTCCATGTATAAACTATCAAGTTTACAGATGATTTGGGAACAGATTGGGCATCAGGCAGATCAAGAGAAAGTCAACCACAGCTTAGTTTCTTTAAACCATGTTTAAACTTTCAGTTTGAAAATTTTATATGTAGGCACACAAGGAGAAATGAAGGAGAAAGCAAAGATTCAGAATTCTATTCAATTTTTATGTGTAGATATCCATTATTATACCTTTGTAAGTAATGGTTTATTGGGGGAAAGGATAGCTTACTTTGTATTTGTTTTATGAGGAGAAAGGGAGGGAAAGGAAGTATCTATGTAAAATATGCCTTCCTGGGTACAACTTTTAATCTGATAGTTGGTTTGTTCATTATTCAATCATTTTTAGTGGCCACTTTGTATTATGTAACATTCAAAGCATTGGAGATGTAATAGGCATAATCTTTACCCTTATCATACTAATGATCTAAAAAAGACAAGTAAATAGGTAATTATAATAGAATGTGATAAGTGGATAATTAGCATGCTATGGAAGCAAATCTAACCCAGACCTAGAGAGAACAGGATCAAAGCTAAGGTATCAAGCATTCAAGGAATTGTAGATGCTAGTCAAGAAATACTGATGGTATAACACTGATAACATTAGATAAACATTTATTAGGTTGAGGGAAAATAATGTAAATTATCTAGAGTAAGAATGTTCATGGCTTGTTGGAGGAACTAAAAGGGACTCATTATGGCTGGAGCATATGGTAATTGGGTACTGGTTTTGAGATAAGATACTGGGCTTTGTAAACCATGTTGAGGGTTTCATCTTGAAAGTAGTAGGAAACCACTGCAGGGTTTTAGGAAGAGGGTAACATAATTGCATCTATGTTTTAGAAAAATCATGCTAGCCATGTTATAAAGTCTGGATTTGAGGCTAACAATATTAACAGTAGGGAGATGATTTGGTCTGGGATAATGGTAGTGAGAATGGAGAGAATTGGATAATAGAATCAAGGTATATCTTGGACAGAATCAGTAGGATTTGGTCACTGGGTATGGGGATAGGGAAAGCGAAGAATCAAGGATTAGGTTCAGGTTTCTGACTTGGTGTGATTCATTGGAATAAGGAATATAGATGGAAATTAGGTTAGAGGGGAAGCTGAAACATGGAGTGTGAGGAATCTTTTGTGCATACTAATGGAGTTTTAAAGTATTTAGTTAATGAAAACAAATCTGTGGAGTGCTGGGGATGTAGCTCCAAGGTAGAGCATTGTCTACATGTTCAAGGCCCTGGGTTAAAACCACAGAACCGCAAAAACAAACAAACAAACAAACTCTGAAGGTGAGGAAGGGAGATCTGGACCTGAGATGATCAATTTAAGAACTATTAAATATATAATTGACTTTTGAAGCCATTGGAGGGGATGAGAACATCCAGTGGTGGAGTATAGATGGAAGGATAAGGGAGGCTAGGACAGAACCCCAATAAGCATGAACACGTAAGAGATGGGCAGAAGAAGAGATGTTCACTGAAGAAATCTAAGAAGTAGGAAAACCAGAAAGGTGAACCAACAGCAAAGACAAGGAAGAGAATGTTTCATGAAATGAAAGGCAATGTTGTCCACTGCTGTCAAGAGGTTAAGCAAGACAGGCCTGAGAAGTAGTCATTTAATATAGCAACAAAGAAGTTGAATAAAACCATGGCAAGAACAGTTTAAGACAGGAATGGGTTGAAGGGTCTATGAGAGGTAAGAAAGTGGAAAAGTTTGTTGGATCAAAAATTCCTGGCTATTCATGGAAAGAGATAATTTGATATCTGGAGAGAGATTTGAAGTTAAGGAATTCACTTTTTTAATGTGAGAATTGGTGAAACTAATTTTTTTTTTGCATTTTTCTGACTCTTGATAATATGAATGTCTAATGCAAAAGAAAAAAAAAAGATAAATAAACACTTGAACTCTTGGAATTAATTCTGACTGTCTCTGTTTTCCAAGCAAAAAATAGCAAATATATTTTTATTGGAATTTGTAACTAAAATGCCTACAACATAAAGGGAATGGTATGTATATCCTGGCTTACCCTGCTAGTTTAAGTTGTACTAACAATACTAATATTTTCTATGGGCCGAGCATAATTTTATGGAGAGCTCTTTTTTTTAAATCCTGGAGTGAGACAGAATCTTGATCAAAAGGAAGCCTGTAATTTTCTTAGAGTCTTTAATTAAGTGCCAATTGTATATGTGAATTGTAAAAATCATAGAGCATAAGGACTCAAGGAATTTTAGAGATGAACTAGTATAATATCTTCTTTCTTTTATTTTTAGTTTTAGGTGGACACAATATCTTTATTTTACATTTATGTGGTGCTGAGGATCAAACCCAGTGCCTCGTGCATGCTAGGCAAGCGCTCTATCACTGAGTCACAACCCCAGCCCCAAATCTTCTTTTTTATTGATGTATCAGTTAGTGTCCCAGCAGGAAACAAATGGCACATTGGGTATAACTGAAGAGAGTTTAATAAAGTAATTATTTATTAAAGATCAAGGGAACCAACTAGGTAGGGTTTCCTTGTGAAGCTGGAAGCCATTAAAGTTTAAGAGCTGAGGCTCCGGAATAATCTCTCTCTACATTTTGCCAGCAAGGCAGGGGAAAAAAGAGTGACATGGATGGAAATGGCAATAAATGGAAATGGGTGAAGGAGTTGTTCATAGAAGTCAGCCTCCTGGGGTAAAGAGAAGTATAAGAATGGAGGGGCAGGGGAACAAACAGAATAATATGCGTGTTTGACATGTATACTGAGTCCTACAGGAGATTGATGACTAATGCCCTCTCAATTATTTTATATTGAGTGGACCTCATTTAGTTGCAGATAGCAACTACTGCACATGAGATATGATAAGTAGATGTGGAAATTGTTAATTCATTAATAAACTGTCACATGTCTGAAATCAGCCTAAAAAAATGTTTAGCCACACTGTGATCCAGAAGCCAGAATTATGAACCAGAATGATATTGGTAGAAAAGAGAATGGGGTGATAAAATAGTTACGAAAAAGGACTAGAGATTTCTGGCTTCAAGATGGCAAAATAGTCTTATTTATTCTTCCTTTCTGTCTTTTATTCAATCTTTTTTTTTTTTTTTTCTAAAAAGTCATCCGCAAGCAATAGGGAAAATAAAGAAAAGGGAGTATAAACTCTGTTTTTGATAAAACAAGGAGACATAAATAGCCCTTAACCACAAAGATGGAAAGTGGATGGAAGAATGGTGCATGACTTGGCAGGATGGAGAAAGGTCAAAGCCAAGTGCCTGTGGAAGGAGATATAGATGGAAGTAGCTGACTCATCCCACAGCTCTCTGGAAGGAGTAGGAAGAAAGGAGGGTAATTTGGTGAGTGGTTTTTATTTGAAAGTCTTTTTGAGGATTAGTAGACCCTCAAAGTCCTTTCCTACCTGGGACCATTTCTTCTATATATGCAGGAATCTCTGTAGAAATGCCCAGAGATCTTCTGCTCTTGGGAACTCTGAACACTGAGAAAGGCAAGACAATACATAGGGGATTGTAGGACATGACCCATCTGAACAGAGGAATTTCCTTCCTCTGTTTAGCTCCAGCACACTGGCAGTCTTACCACCCTACATCCCACCAGGATTGTTAGAGGATCCTTCTTAGAAGAAATGGAGCTATCCCATAGAAAAACCTGACATTTGGTCTAGATACTGACATTTGGTGACTGCCACCCCCTTCCCTCACCATAAAAATTCTCCAGCTACTCTGTGATCCCCGTTAGAAGCCCATTTTTCAAAGCTTCTACATCAGCTGTTTAGTGAGTCTTTTTTTTTAATATTTATTTTTTAGTTGTAGTTGGACACAATACCTTTATTTTACTTATTTATTTTTATGTGGTGTTGAGGATCGAACCCAGTGCCTCACACATGTGAGGCAAGTGCTCCACCGATGAGCCCCAGCTCCAGCCCCTTAGTGAGTCCTTCTTAAATATGATAGGGCAGCAAAGATTAATCAGATTTTGGAAGAAATCTTCCAAAATTAAACAAATGAACAAAATGAAGAAACAAAGAAAATGCAGGAATTCAGAGGAAACAGACAATGCTGAGAGCAGAAGAATGCTTCAAAGAAGACAAAATGTCCTCATAGAGATAAAATGAAATGTTAAATCCTCAAAAAAAGTATAATTTAAAAAATAAAAGAACAATGAGATGGAACTTTTGGATATTACAAATATGATACTCAAAACATAAGGATTAGAAGATCTGTTAAAGTAGGGAAAAAAGAGATGGACAATAGGAGAGAAAAACAGATTTTATGGATCAGTCTCAGAAAATCTCCAGTTAGTAAGGAGAAACAGATGAAACAGCCATTAGAAATTTTTTTTTTTTTTTTTAAATAGTATGTCTCCAAAGTGAAAATGTGACTCCTCAGATTGAAAGGGCCCATTGGATATTTGCATAATAAATGAAAAAGACTAAACCAAAGCATATCCTCTGGGAATTTTGAATTTGGAAACTCGAGTGTTAATAGAAAACACACTGTAAGTTTATTGAGAAGGCAAAAGAAAAGAAAGGAAAGAGATCACAATCAATGGATCAGGAATGAAAATTAATTTCTCAGATACAGCTTTGGAAGAAGGCAACAGAGTAATGTCCTTAAAATATCAATGAATTTTAGCCTAGAATATCTGTTTAAATGAACGAATCAAATGTGAGGATATACAAAACATTTTCAACATGCAAATTCTGAAAGTTGTGAGGGACATAATCTACCATAATCAGAGAGAAAACCAAGAAAGAAAATGATATTGAAACAAGGAAATGGAAAATGCTATGCAGGAGAGAATAAATGGGTATTTATCGAACACTGGAAATCCCAACACAATACCCATAACATCAAGCAGTTTAGAAAACAGCACAGATTAAAATGAAAAGAGGGAGGGGAAGAAATGGAACTGATAAATCTTATCAGTTAAAAAAGAGAGAATTGATAAATAAACATTCAACCATGTGGAGAAATGGATTAGGGTGCTTTTACAGAGCTATCATAGGGTATGAGAAGGCTTAGCTAGATATACAAATAATGCTAAGTATATAAGCCACTATTAAATATAGGAAAACATTTGTACTAGAAAGAAAATCAATAAATTTCCAGTGTTTGGCTCATCTATGAATAATAGTTTCAATAAGAAACACACTGAATAAAGTTTTAAACAAATTTTTTGGCATCACTTTGTTTAGAAAGCTGGGACTGGTAGGGAAAGGGTGGCTCTAAGATAGCTCAAATCCTCATACCATAATAAGAAAGCAATAGATGAAGTGTAAAATGGATCCCAGGAAATAATGTTTTACTCGATTATTTGGTAATTTGAAACAAAAGCAAAAAGTTGAAAATATTTGCCTCTCTGCGCATCACACTGGGGATAGGGATGAGAGGTTCAGAACTAGGGACTGCTTTTATTGTTGTTTTAAGGCTTTTAGCTCCATCTATTCTTATAGATTATGTATATTATCTCCTTGGAAAAAATAAAATAAAGAAAGGATAGAAAGGATAAATCAACAGAATGAAAAGAGGCAGTGGATATCCTGAATGAGCACTGTCAGGGGAACTGGAAGATGAGGAGGGAAGAAGGGATTCATGAATCAAAACTAGAGGTTGGGAATAGATGAGCTGTTGGAATATGACCAAATCAGAAAGGACTAGGGAGAAGCTTGTTCATAGGTCTGGGGTGAAAAATTCCAAGAAAATACAGGCATCTTCCATTTAAAGGCAGTAGTTCATTCTGAAAGCCAGATGCTCGGCATAAAATAATTAAGCAGAGACTTACTGTTATTTATTTATTTTTTTAAAAAGAGAGAGAGAGAGAGAATTTTTTAATATTTATTTTTTTTTTAGTTTTTCGGTGGACACAACATCTTTGTATGTGGTGCTGAGGATCGAACCTGGGCCACATGCATGCCAGGCGAGTGCGCTGCCGCTTGAGCCACATCCCCAGCCCAACTTACTGTTATTTTAAATAGCAAAAAGTATATAACACATTGTTCCTCAACTCAAAACCTCTAGTTTCCTACAATGTTAAAAACACACAATAAAATTTTCTCTATGTAAGTAACAGAGAAGTTGAACGAAAAACACACTAATTTTCTTGAACATCAAACAATAAGCTTGTTAACAAGCAGTTACTTTACTTAGTAATATCTGTTTTTTCTGTTGACTCCTAGTATCCCAGTACTCTGCCTACTGTTTTTTTTAAACACTGCTGTATTGAAGATTCAGCATGTGAATGTACATTTTTTTCCTCAAAAAGAGTTATTGCTATGATATGAATGTTCTTTGAAATTTAAGTATCAAAAGTCAGGAAAACTTTAGTTGCTGGAGTATTCTGCAAAGTATTTGTATATTTTGTTAACCCTGGATTCAGGTTGTTCTAGACTTTTGGTCAGTTTTTACCTGTTCTTGGAGTTGTACTTGAAACCCAAGAAAGAAGGAAGAAGTTCCTCCTAAGGATCTTGGAAGTAGCTGGCTGACCTGCGAAACAGGTTGCAGCTAACAGCTAGTCTTCGTTACTAAGGGATGAGGTGGGGTGTACATTGAATTAATGATATGGTGGGCTGAGCAAATGATGTTCAGAAGACCCACTTTGGGAGATCTGGGAAGTATAATAGAAGAGTATAGGGTTGAATTATATCTCCCATAGTAAAGCCTAAGGAGGAGAAACCCTTTATTACCTTGGTTGATGAAAGTTGAATGACCAGCCAGAAACAGTAGGGTAAGGGGACAGTACATGTGTAGATATCTTGAGCAATTTACCAAAACACAATTCATGTGATTCTGAATAAACCAGAATATGTATTGAGTATACAACCTTCACTTGAGTGTGGCAGTACAATGAGGTATCCAAGGAGAGAACATTTGAACAGAGACCTGAGGGAGTGAGCCGAGAAGGGAGGCAGAGGAAATAGCAAGTGCAAAAGCCTAAGGTTAAAATAAGTTCCTTCTGTTCCAGGAATAGCAGAGGCCCCTGTAACTGGGGTGCTGGGGTAAAGGGAGTGAGACACAGTGGTGGGAAGTGAGCTGAGAGAGGTGGTCAGAGGCCATGTTGTAGTCTTTGCCTTTTGTTTTAAATGTAATAGCCGTTGGAGGGCTCTGAGCTACAGATAGCAAGATGTGACTTATACTAGTTATTTCTCGTAGGAGTACCATACTACTTGTACCCTATACTGACAAGGAAAGAAACTATATTAAAGAAAGAATAAAAATAAAGAAATTGTCAATGTTTTTTTGGAACTTAAATGTGCATGGTAAAATGTTAATAAGATTATTAATTGGGCAACAATTTATATAAAGTGTGAAGGATTTTATATGTAAGTGGGGAATAGGGCTAAAATATTGGCTCCTTGGTGGAGTTAAACTGAAGATTTCAAGTAAGTAGTAAGTTCTAAGAACATTTTAAAGGAAAAGAAGGCTGTGTCTTGACTTAAAGCTCTGGGAGGGACCCTGGGACATTTCAGGCAGAGGGAACCCACGTTTGTGTTATAATAGTTCTCTGAGCCAGACTTAGAAATATGTGTCAGCTGAGGCCTAGAAATTCTTATGCAGCTTCATGAAATTCCTTTTAAAAACTTAGGGAGGGTTTCTAGTTGCTTAAGTCCCTGAACAGATTTGGTTAACTTAATTTCAAGGGCAAATTAGTTGTATAGACAAGAGTTGATACTCTTTTCAAAGGAGTTTTTTGAAGTTGAAATCCATACTGTGCTGGGGCCCTCTGAGGTTGAGAAGCAGAATACATGGAATGTTCAATGTTCTGTGCCAAATAAGTTCAAGTTTTCACTTTCCTGAGTTTATAATGGCCAATTTCTTGAGAAACTTTAAGGCTATGTTTTTTCTTTGTATACAGCTGCATTTAAGTGAAATATTGTTAACTTTGAGAATGAGACCTTGTACTTAAAAACTAAAGACATATCTACATTATAAAATAAAATATAACATCTACTTTATAAAATAAAAAGAATTTAACAATTACCCAAAGATTTATAGTATAATTTGAATGTTTTAATAGCAGTTTACTACATGGTATAAGAAAAATAAACCAATTTGCACTGTCACTAATTATTATTTTTAGAAATCCATACAAGGACATTGTTTAAGTTTGCTTAAAATAACAAAAACTTCATCCATATTATAGCTAAGGAAAATAGTAGTTTAAAACATTCCAGCCAGATGTTGACTGCTAATGAACTGCAGCAGCCGGCCTCTGAGAAGACGGTAAATCCAGAATACAATCTTTGAAAAGAATCTATTAATTAAGTGTTGAACATGGACTAAAGCCATGTGCTCACTGGTACAAAACCCAGGGAGCTTTAGTGTTAGCCCTGGGTGGTCTGTGTTTCAATACGTTTGAAATTTTAAGTTAGTAATATAAATACAAAGCCATTCACATAGTTTTATCAATAAAAAGAGAATCTTATTTCTTTCAGTTATGTGGATGGTATTGGTATCTCTGGATGTATTCTTTTTAAAAAATAGGTAGGATTGGGGACTGAATCATTTATTTAAAGATTTTGAGTAATTTGGATGTACTTGGGTGATGTGACTAAGCTATCTGATTGCATATTAGAAGGCTTGCTCTGCAGAGATTGTTTAGGTCACCTTTATTTTTTTTCCATTTCCTTTCCTAAGCTAAATACATGTTTACCTTTAGCATAAACTAAGGCAAACAAGATGAATTAGGGAATAGCAGATTGGAGGAGGATGGATCTGTTTCTGAGTGGTTTCAAATGAAATGAGTATTGCTACAAATTTATATGTATGTCTGGCTGTGTTTTGAATTTTTATTGTGATTATAGATCTGTATCATTAACAGGTCACTGTGTTTTGAGGCCTCCAAACTTTGACTTGCACCCAGCAATAAAGTTGAATATTATTCAGTATTTAAAAAAATAATTGGAACAATGCAGGTGATATTAAGTGCACCACATATGTATAGCCCTTACCAACTACATTTATTGTGTGCCTTGAAAATACCTAAATGATGAATATACAAGGACATGTTATCCCCCTACCAAATTCAGAACTACTTGTCATCTCTTTCCCTACATTTATATTTCACAGGCATGTTGGGAGCCATCTTGGTCAAGTGTTATACTACACTGACCCCAGACTGATATTTGATAGTGTAAGGATGATGATGAAAGACTGTCTAGACCTTATTCTCCTTTGTGGCCATTTTTATCTGTAACTTGTGATGACCTTCCTACGCCTCATTTTTGTTTCTAAAATGAGAGTGAGATTAACACTCCTTTTAATTTCACAGGGGTAAGTCAGTTAAATAGGCTCAATACTTCCAGTTCTCTGACCTTCCTGTAGGAGATTTTAGAAAAGTTTAGGGAAAGGGTTTATCAAGACCATAGGTAAGGTAGGAAAATAAATTAGCAGTCAGTGAAGTTTTTGTAACTAGATGAATTTTTATAAGTGTTGTGGGAAAAGTAAGAAGTCAAACTATGATGTGGAGGAGAAAGTAACTCAAAAGGAAAAGGTTAACAGCTAGAGACTATTTAAGGTATGTGCTGCAGTTTTAGAGACACAAAACTTGGAGGTTGCTACTGAAAAGTTCTGTATTAGAATTTAAGGTTCTGTGTTAGAATTTATGTGCCCTAAAAAATGCTCTTTCCCCTCCTATTAGTCACCTAGATGTTTAAAAGATGTAATTTCTCCCATGGTAGCTTTGTAAAGCATATTTTATTATTATTTTATTTTTTTCAGAGAAATACACTGAGGCTAGAGAATATAACATGACCAAGACAAATCACTTGGAACAGAGTTGTTTGAATTCTAGCTCAGATGTATTTCATCCAAAAATAGTTTTATTTTTATGCCATAGAAAATATAGAATTGACACTCCAACATATAGGTGCAGGCAACTACTTCCTCAACAGAACTCCTAAAGTTCAGGAAATAATAACAAAAATTAATGAATGGGATGGCATCAAATTAAAAAGCTTCTGCACATCAGAGGAAATAAAATTGTGAGAATCTACAGAATGGGAAAAAAATCTTTGCTAGCTGCTCTTCTGACAGAGGATTAATATCCAGAATATTTAAAGAACTAAAAAAACCACCAAAATCCCAAATAATTCAACCAATAAATGAGCAACTGAAATAAGCAGATATTTTCAAAAGAAGAAATACAAATGACCAACAAATACATAAAAAAGTTCAACATCTCTAGCAATTAAGGAAATGCAAATTGAAAACACAATATTTCATCTCACTCCAGTTAGAATTATGACCATCAAGAATATCAATAATAAATACTCCACAGGCATGGTGGCACATGCTTATAATTCCATGAGTACTATGGAATCAGTATGGAGGTTACTAGAGAGCCTAGGAACCACCATATCACCCAGCTATACCATCCCTTGGTGTTTGTCCTAACAAATTAAAGTCAGCATTCTAAGCATACTATAGTGATACATACTCATGTTTAAGCAGCACAATTCACAATAGCCAAACTATAGCACACCCTAGGTTTCCATCAATGGATGAATGGATAAAGAAAATATGGTTATACATTGGAATTTTATTCAGTCATAAAGAAGAGTAAAATTGTGTAATTTTCAGGGAAATGCATAGAACTAGAGACAATTATGTTAAGTGAAATAAACTAAACTCAGAAGGTCAAGGGTCATATGTTTTATCTTATATGTGGAAGCTAGAGATAAAAAAAGGAAAGAAAAAAGGTGTGGAGGGTATCTCACGAAAATATAGAAGAGACACCAGTAGAATAGAGGTCCAGGACAGAAGGTGATAGGAAGAGAGGGAAAGGGGAGATAGTGGGGAACAAAATTGACCAAAATATATATATTTTTCTGTTTTTTTTAAACATCAGAAATTTATTAGTTGCTCAAAACATTACATTGATCTTGACATATCATATATCATACATTTGTTTCAAATGGGGTATGAATTCTTATTATTTCCACGTGTACAGATTGCAGGATCACATTGATTATACAGCCATGTTTATACATACTGCCATACTAGTGTCTGTTGTATTCTGCTGCCCTTCCTATCCCCTTCCTATCCCCCATCCCCTCCCCTCTTCTCCCCTTCCCTCCCCTCCCTCTACCCCATCTACCATAACTCATTTCTCTCTCTCTCTCTTATTTTTTTTTTCCTCCCCTTCGCCTCACATCCTCTTATATGTGTTTTTGTATAACAACGCGGGTCTCCTTCCATCTTCCGTGCAGTTTCCCCTCTCTCTCCCATTCCAACCCACCTCTCCTTCCTGTTTGATGGTAATCTTCTTCTCATGCTCTTCCTCCCTGCTCTGTTTTGAGTCGCCCCCCTCCCCGCATATCTAAGAAGACATTCGGCATTTGTATTTTTAGGGATTGGCTGACTTCACTTAGCATAATCTGCTCTAATGCCATCCATTTCCCTGCAAATGCCATGATTTTGTTATTTTTTAGTGCTGAGTAATATTCCATTGTGTATATATGCCACATTTTTTTTTTATCCATTCATCTATTGAAGGGCATCTAGGTTGGTTCCACAGTCTAGCTATTGTGAATTGTGCTGCTATGAACATTGATGACGCTGTATCCCTGTAGTATGCACGTTTTAGGTCTTTTGGGAATAGTCCGAGAAGAGGAATAGCTGGGTCAAATGGTGGTTCCATTCCTAGCTTTCTGAGGAATCTCCATACTGATTTCCAAATTGGCCGCACCAATTTGCAGTCCCACCAGTAATGTATAAGTGTACCCTTTTCCCCACATCCTCGCCAGCACTTGTTGTTGTTTGACTTCATAATGGCTGCCTTTCTTACTGGGGTGAGATGCTACCGTAGAGTGGTTTTAATTTTCATATCTCTGATTTCTAGAGATGGTGAGCATTTTTTCATGTATTTGTTGATTGATTGTATATCTTTCTCTGAGAAGTGTCTGTTCAGATCCTTGGCCCATTTGTTGATTGGGTTATTTGTTTTCTTATTGTTTAACTTTTTGAGTTCTTTGTATACTCTGGAGATTAGGGCTCTATCTGAAGTGTGGGGGGTAAAAATTTGTTCCCAGGATGTAGGCTCCCTATTTACCTCTCTTATTGTTTCTCTTGCTGAGAAAAAACTTTTTAGTTTAAGTAAGTCCCATTTGTTGATTCTTGATTTTAACTCTTGTGCTATAGGTGTCCTTTTGAGGAATTTGGAACCCAACCCCATGAGATGGAGATTAGAGCCAACTTTTTCTTCTATTAGATGCAGAGTTTCTGGTTTGATTCCTAGCTCCTTAATCCATTTTGAGTTAACTTTTGTGCATGGTGAGAGACAGGGATTCAATTTAATTTTGTTGCGTATGGCTTTCCATTCTCCTAGCACCATTTGTTGAAGATGCTATCTTTTCTCCATTGCATGCTTTTATCACCTTTGTCTAATATAAGGTAGTTGTAATTTTGTGGATTGGTTTCTGTGTCCTCTATTCTGTACCATTGGTCTACCTGCCTGTTTTGGTACCAGTACCATGCTGTTTTTGTTACTATTGCTCTGTAGTATAGTTTAAAATTTGGTATCGCTATACTGCCTGTTTCACTCTTCCTGCTTAGGATTACTTTTGCTAATCTGGGTCTCCTATTTTTCCAGATGAATTTCATTATTGCTTTTTCTATTTCTGTGAGAAATACCGTTGGGATTTTGATTGGCATTGCATTAAACCTTATAGAGTACTTTTGGTAATATTGCCATTTTTTTTTTATTGTTGGTTGTTCATAACAATACATAGTTCTTGATATATCATCTTTCACACTTTGCTTCAAGTGGGTTATGAACTCCCATTTTTAGCCCATATACAGATTGCAGAATCACATCAATTACACATCCATTGATTTACATATTGCCATACTAGTGACTGTCATATTCTGCTACCTTTCCTATCCTCTACTATCCCCCCTCCCCTCCCATCCCCACCCCTCTTCTCTCTCTACCCCCTCTACTGACCTTCATTTCTCCCCCTTGTATTATTTTTCCCTTTCCCCTCATTTCCTCTTGTATGTTCTTTTGTATAACCCTGAGGGTCTCCTTCCATTTCCATGCAATTTCCCTTTTCTCTCCCTTTCCCTCCCGCCTCTCATCTCTGTTTAATGTTAATCTTCTTCTCATGCTCTTCGTCCCTACTCTGTTCTTAGTTACTCTCCTTATATCAAAGAAGACATTTGGCATTTGTTTTTTAGGGATTGGCTAGCTTCACTTAGCATAATCTGCTCTAATGCCATCCATTTCCCTGCAAATTCTATGATTTTGTCATTTTTTAATGCAGAGTAATACTCCATTGTGTATAAATGCCACATTTTTTTAATCCATTCGTCTATTGAAGGGCATCTGGGTTGGTTCCACAGTCTTGCTATTGTGAATTGAGCTGCTATGAACTTCGATGTAGCAGTGTCCCTGTAGCATGCTCTTTTTAGGTCTTTAGGGAATAGACGGAGAAGGGGAATAGCTGGGTCAAATGGTGGCTCCATTCCCAGCTTTCCAAGAAATCTCCATACTGCTTTCCAAATTGGCTGCACCAATTTGCAGTCCCACCAGCAATGTACAAGTGTACCCTTTTCCCCACATCCTCGCCAGCACTTGTTGTTTGACTTCATAATGGCTGCCAATCTTACTGGAGTGAGATGGTGTCTTAGGGTGGTTTTGATTTGCATTTCTCTGACTGCTAGAGATGGTGAGCATTTTTTCATGTACTTGTTGATTGATTGTATGTCCTCCTCTGAGAAGTGTCTGTTCAGGTCCTTGGCCCATTTGTTGATTGGGTTGTTAGTTATCTTATTGTCTAATTTTTGGAGTTCTTTGTATACTCTGGATATTAGGGCTCTATCTGAAGTGTGAGGAGTAAAGATTTGTTCCCAGGATGTAGGCTCTCTATTTACCTCTCTTATTGTTTCTTTAGCTGAGAAAAAACTTTTTAGTTTGAGTAAGTCCCATTTGTTGATTCTAGTTATTAACTTTTGTGCTATGGGTGTCCTATTGAGGAATTTGGAGCCCGACCCCACAGTATGTAGATCGTAGCCAACTTTTTCTTCTATCAGATGCCGTGTCTCTGATTTGATATCAAGCTCCTTGATCCATTTTGAATTAACTTTTGTGCATGGCGAGAGAAAGGGATTCAGTTTCATTTTGTTGCATATGGATTTCCAGTTTTCCCAGCACCATTTGTTGAAGATGCTATCCTTCCTCCATTGCATGCTTTTAGCCCCTTTATCAAATATAAGATAGTTGTAGTTTTGTGGATTGGTTTCTGTGTCCTCTATTCTGTACCATTGGTCCACCCGCCTGTTTTGGTACCAGTACCATGCTGTTTTTGTTACTATTGCTCTGTAGTATAGTTTGAAGTCTGGTATCGCTATACCGCCTGATTCACACTTCCTGCTTAGCATTGTTTTTGCTATTCTGGGTCTTTTATTTTTCCATATGAATTTCATGATTGCTTTCTCTATTTCTACAAGAAATGCCGTTGAGATTTTGATTGGCATTGCATTAAACCTATAGAGAACTTTTGGTAATATCGCCATTTTGATGATGTTAGTTGTGCCTATCCATGAACAGGGTATATTTTTCCATCTTCTAAGATCTTCTTCTATTTCTCTCTTTAGGGTTCTGTAGTTTTCATTGTATAAGACTTTCACCTCTTTTGTTAGGTTGATTCCCAAGTATTTTATTTTTTTGAAGATATTGTGAATGGAGTGGTTTTCCTCATTTCCATTTCAGAGGATTTGTCGCTGATATACAGGAATGCCTTTGATTTATGCGTGTTGATTTTATATCCTGCCACTTTGCTGAATTCATTTATTAACTCTAATAGTTTCTTTGTAGAGCCTTTTGGGTCTGCTAGGTATAGAATCATATCATCTGCAAATAGTGATAATTTAAGTTCTTCTTTTCCTATTTTTATGCCTTTAATTTCTTTCGTCTGTCTAATTGCTGTGGCCAGTGTTTCGAGAACTATGTTGAACAGAAGTGGTGAGAGAGGGCATCCCTGTCTTGTTCCAGATTTTAGAGGGAATGCCTTCAATTTTTCTCCATTCAGAATGATGCTAGCCTGAGGCTTAGCATAGATTGCTTTTACAATATTGAGGTATGTTCCTGTTATCCCTAGTTTTCTAGAGTTTTGAACATAAAGGGATGCTGTACTTTGTCGAATGCTTTTTCCGCATCTATCGAGATGATCATATGGTTCTTATTTTTAAGTCTATTGATGTGGTGAATAACATTTATTGATTTCCGTATATTGAACCAGCCTTGCATCCCAGGGATGAATCCTACTTGATCATGGTGCACAATTTTTTTGATATGTTTTTGTATCCGATTCGCCAGAATTTTATTGAGGATTTTTGCATCTAGGTTCATTAGAGATATTGGTCTGAAGTTTTCTTTCTTTGAAGTGTCTTTGTCTGGTTTAGGTATCAGGGTGATGTTGGCCTCGTAGAATGAATTTGGAAGTTCTCCCTCTTTTTCTATTTCCTGGAATAGCTTGAAAATTATTGGTATTAGTTCCTCTTTAAAGGTTTTGTAAAACTCTGCTGTATACCCATCCGGTCCTGGGCTTTTCTTAGTTGGTAGTCTTTTGATGGTTTCTTCTATTTCCTCAATTGATATTGGTCTGTTTAGGTTGTCTATATCCTCCTGACTCAATCTGGGCAGATCATATGACTTCAGAAATTTATCAATGCCTTCACTATCTTCTAATTTATTGGAGTATAAGGATTCAAAATAATTTTTTATTATCTTCTGTATTTCTGAAGTGTCTGTTGTGATATTGCCTTTTTCATCCCGTATGCTAGTAATTTGAGTTCTCTCTCTTCTTCTCTTCGCTAGCATGGCTAAGGGTCTGTCGATTTTGTTTATTTTTTCAAAGAACCAACTTTTAGTTTTGTCAATTTTTTCAATTGTCCTTTGTTTCGATTTCATTAATTTCAGCTCTGATTTTAATTATTTCTTGCCTTCTACTTCTTTTGCTGTTGTTTTGCTCTTGTTTTTCTAGGATTTTGAGATGAAGCATGAGATCATTTATTTGTTGATTTTTTCTTTTTTTAAGGAATGAACTCCAAGCAATGAATTTTCCTCTTAGAACTGCTTTCAATGTGTCCCACAGATTCCGATATGTTGTGTCTGTGTTTTCATTAATCTCTAAGAATTTTTTAATTTCCTCCTTGATGTCTTCTTTAACCCATTGATCATTCAGTAACCTATTGTTCATTCTCCAAATGATGTATGCTTTTTCCTTCCTTCTTTTATCGTTGATTTTCAGTTCCATTCCATTATGATCAGATAGGATGCATGGTATTATCTCTACTCCTTTATATTGTCTAAGAGTTTCCCTGTGACATAATATATGATCTATTTTTGAGAAGGATCCATGTGCTGCTGAGAAAAAAGTGTAACTGCTTGATGTTGGGTGGTATATTCTATATATGTCAATTAAGTCTAGGTTATTAATTGTGTTATTGAGTTCTATAGTTTCCTTATTCAACTTTTGTTTGGAAGATCTGTCCAGTGGCGAGAGAGGTGTGTTGAAGTCTCCCATGATTATTGTATGGTGGTCTATTAGACTCTTGAACTTGAGAAGAGTTTGTTTGATGAACATAGCTGCACCATTGTTTGGGGCATATATATTTATGATTGTTATGTCTTGTTGGTGTATGGTTCCCTTAAGCAGTATGTAGTGTCCCTCTTTATCCCTTTTGATTAACTTTGGCTTGAAATCTATTTTATTTGAAATGAGTATGGACACTCCTACTTGTTTCCGAAGTCCATATGAGTGATATGATTTTTCCCAACCTTTCACCTTCAGCCTATGTATGTCTTTTCCTATCAAATGCGTCTCCTGTAGGCAGCATATTGTTGGGTCTTGTTTTGAGATCCATTCTACTAGCCTGTGTCTCTTAATTGGTGAATTTAAGCCATTAACATTTAGGGTTATTATTGAGATATGGGTTGTTGTTCCAGCCATATTTGTTTATTTATGTTACTAAACATGGTTTGTTTTCCTCTGTGATTATTCCCACCCCCCCCTTTACTGTCCTACCTCCCACTGTTGGTTTTCATTGTTATTTTCCATTTCCTCTTCCTGTAATGTTTTGCCGAGGATGTTTTGAAGAGATGGTTTTCTAGCTGCATATTCTTTTAACTTTTGTTTGTCGTGGAAGGTTTTAATTTCATCTTCCATCCTGAAGCTTAATTTCGCTGGATACACAATTCTTGGTTGGAACCCATTTTCTTTCAGTGTTTGAAATATGTTATTCCAGGATCTTCTAGCTTTCAGAGTCTGTGTTGAAAGATCAGCTGTTATCCTGATTGGCTTGCCCCTAAATGTAATCTGCTTCCTTTCTCTTGTAGCTTTTAAAATTCTCTCCTTATTCTGTATGTTGGGCATCTTCATTATAATGTGTCTAGGTGTGGATCTCTTATAATTTTGCACATTCGGCGTCCTGTAGGCTTCTAGAATTTGGGATTCTGTCTCATTCTTCAAGTCTGGGAAGTTTTCTCGTATTATTTCATTGAATAAATTGCTCATTCCTTTGGTATGGAGTTCTATACCTTCCTGTATCTCAATGACTCTTAAGTTTGGTCTCTTAATGTTATCCCATATTTCTTGGATGTTATTCTCATGGTTTCTTAACAGTCTTGCTGAGCTGTCTATGTTCTTTTCAAGTTGAAATACTTTGTCTTCATTGTCTGATGTTCTATCTTCTAAGTGTTCTACTCTGCTGGTAGTACTCTCAATTGAGTTTTTAAGTTGGTTTATTGCTTCCTGCATTTCTAGGATTTCTGTTTGTTTGTTTTTTATAACCTCTATCTCCCTGTATAGTTGATCCTTTGCTTCCTGGATTTGTTTGTGTAATTCCTTGTCGAAGTGATCTTTCATTGTCTGATTTTGCTGTCTAATTTCTTCCTTGATACTCCAGATCATCTGAAGCATATATATCCTGAATTCTTTATCTGACCTTCCATCTGCTGCAGCTATTACCTCTTCTAAAGTTGAGCTGACCTGCATTGCTTGTAGTCCTTTCTTTCCTTGTCTTTTCATACTGCTTGCGTTTCTTTCTTCTTGGTGAAACTGTTGTGTTTTTGAAATTTTTTCCCCCCCTATATGTTTACATTGCTCTTGTATAGTTGAAAAGTCTCCCTTGCAGGTGCGGGCGGGGGCTCTGCTCTGCCCCTCCTCCAATTGGTGTGAGGTGTCTACCACGCCCGCGGACCCCTGGGCCTGATCCGCCGTTCTGTCGCAGGTCTGCCTACCTTGCAGGTGGGGGCGAAGGCTCTGCCCTGCCCCTCCTACCACGCCCGGGGACCGCTAGGCCTGATCTGCAGGTTGGTCGCAGGTCTGCCCACCTTGCGGGCACGGGTGTCAGTTCCGCTCCGTCCCCACTCCAATTGGGGTCACTTGACCACCACACAGGCGGGCCGCTGGGCCTGATCTGGGCGCGGGCGAAGGCTCTGCTCTGCCCCTACTCCAATTGGGGTGAAGTGTGTACCTCGCTGGCAGGCCACTGGGCCTGATCCACCGGTCTGTCGCAGGTCTGCTTACCTTGCCGGCGCGGGCGGTGGCTCTGCCCTGCCCCTCCTACCACGCCTGCAGACCGCTGGGCCTGATCTGCAGGTTGGTCGCAGGTCTTCCTACCTTGCGGGCGTGGGCGGCGGCCCCTCTCCTCGCCTCTGGCTCGACGACAAAGCGAGAGAGTCTCGGGTATCTGTGACTCACCCTCCCTACCAGGGGACCAACTGTTTCCGTCGCCGCTGGCACCGATGAAGTTTTCTCCTCGGCCGCTCTCCGATGACATCAGATCTCTGCCATGCTGGCATCCCCTGTTCTATGGCTGAATCCCATTTTCTTCTCTTCCAATAGGCGGAGCTGTGCCCTCTGAGCTGAGCTTCTGCCCTCTATGTGCTGACAGAAATCCCTGTACGGTGGCTCCTGGGAGTCTCTCAATCCTGTTAGTCCAGAGCCCTTTCACTTATCCGGCCCCTCCCCCTGTTCCTCCTCCCAGCCAGCCAGCCAGGTCCTGTTCACCAGAGGCGGTTCCCCAAGGATCTGATTACACTTGCAGCCCCACCGCGTGTCCTATATCCCGAACGATGAACACCCTCTCTGTCATTCAATTAAGCCCCAGTGCTGTGGTGGGGTGATCTGGGAACCAACAGTTAAATTTTTCAGGACCCCTTTGGTGGGCACGCCCCCAGAAACTGGCGGCTAAGATCTTGGGTGTCGCCGCTGGTGTTAAGGGGAGGTGGGGATCTGGAATCCCCTCTGCTTCCCTACAGACACGCCCCTGGTGGTTTCCTGGCTGCTTGTATCTGGAGGGGGTGGGAGTCACACACCTGCTAATGTGGATTCTGCTGGGAAGGAATTCTGTCGGTGGAACTCTGGTGATGTCACCACTCTGCTATGGCGGGCCCCAGGCTCCTTGCCGGAGTGTCCTAAGGGAGGGGTGGGAATGGTCTGTCTCTGGTTGGTTTCAGCTCCCGGTTTGCTATTTCATGAAGGCTTGGCGAGAGACCTCTTCCTAGAGTCCCTGCACCGCTCCTGCTGTGCTGCGCCTCGGAGGCTATCCGCCCTGACGCGGGGGCCGGTCCAGGCAGCCGACAGTCGCCGAGTCGCGTGGGCAGCGGCTGGCGGGTCTGGACCTCTGCACTGTGTGGCGGAGATTCACTTGTCTAGCGCAGACTGTCACCTCCAAAAATCCTTCCAATTCCCGGCCGGTCTCTCTTTAGTGGAATTTTGCTAGGAGTTTCTTAGCAGGTCGAATCTAAGCGTATCCATGCGTCTCTCTGACCCCGTTGTTGAGGAGGTACTGAAAGCGCTGCCTCCCCTCTCGCCGCCATGTTGGATCTCCCAATATTGCCATTTTAATGATGTTAGATCTGCCTATCCATGAACAAGGTATATCTTTCCATCTTTTAAGGTCTTCTTCTATTTCTCTCTTTAGTGTTCTGTAGTTTTCATTGTATAGGTCCTTCACCTCTTTTGTTAGGTTGATTCCCAAGTATTTCATTTTTTTTTTGAGGATATTGTGAATGGGGTGGTTGTCCTCATTTCCATTTCAGTGGATTTGTCACTGATATACAGGAATGCCTTTGATTTATGCGTGTTGATTTTATATCCTGCCACTTTGCTGAATTCATTTACTAGCTCTAGAAGTTTCTGGGTAGAACCTTTTGGGTCCGCTAGGTATAGAATCATGTCATCCGCAAATAGTGCTAATTTAAGTTCCTCTTTTCCTATCTTTATGCCTTTAATTTCTTTCGTCTGTCTAATTGCTCTGGCCAGTGTTTCGAGAACTATGTTGAAAAAATATTTTTATATTGTATACATGTATAAATATGTAATAATGAATTCCATTAATATCTATAATTATAGTGCACAAAAAAAGGAAAAGAAAAACAAAAACAAAAAACCTGCCAAATAGTTGTTTTATCTACTAAGCCAGGCTATTGCCTATAGTATAATGTAATTATACCACATTATGTAATTTACCAGTATTTAGACATGAGGAACACCCTGAAGGTGAGATCAAGTCCTAACAGTCTAGGATCTTTCTGATGTCCTAAAAATGAAGGAAGGAAATCACAATTTTCATGCATCTGGTTAATAATATGAATTTAATTTTTTATAGGTGACAGATTTTATATTCCTTGTTAAGGTAATAATGATTATTTGTTGAAATCCTGCTGCATTCAAAGCAAAAGTTTAAATAATAAGGACACAGAAAACCTAGATATTATTCTTGGGTTTAAGGAATTTATAATTTACCTGAAGAGTATAGATTAATATAAAACTAGAAATGTCATACAAAAGTAGCATATGCAAGTTTCTCTGAAGGACATGCAAATAATTGTTTCCCTTCTTTTATGAAGCCAGTGTAATCTTGATGCCAACCAAAATGTGATGCTTTAATACCAAACTCGCCAAGTACGTAGTAACAAAAAATAAAATCACATGAATTTATATAAAAACCATTTAAAGCAAAGTATTTACAAATTTAACCCAGGAATATATTAGGACAATATGTCATAAAATCAGTAATTTGAATTTATTCTAAAAATTAAAAGTTGGCTTTCATTTAAAAATCTATGTAATTTACCATATTACCAGACTAAAACATGTGGTCATCTTGATAGAAAATTGTGATAAGATTTAACATGATAAAACTCTTAGCAAATTAAAATTCAGTATAGTGACTTCTGTTGGGATTAGAGAATAAAGATGATTAAGTGGGCACATGAAGGGACTTTCTAGAGTGTTGACAATGCTTCATTTCTTTTTTCTTTTTTTCCTTTCTTGTGGTAAGAACACTTAACATGAGATCAGCTGTCTTAAAATTTTAAGTTTATAATACATTATTATTGACTAAAGGTGCAATATTGTAGAGCAGATTTCCAGAACTTATTAATTTTCCATGACTGAAATTTTATGCCCATTGATTAGTAGCTCTCCATCTCCATCACCCCTTGGTGTCCCTGGCAACTGCTTTTCCATTCTTTGATCCAAAGAGCTTTATTTTTTGACCTTTATGATAGCTACAGGAGGGTTCTCTTTGTAATAAATTATTGAGCTTTATTTTTACGCTTTATACACTTTTCTCAAATGTGTTATATTCTACTAAAAGAAAAATAGTAAGATTTCCTTTAACTTCTGAATTAACCATGTTAAGTTTTTTTTTTAATGATTCCATATAGAAGTACTCCATCCAATGTAATATATATAATATACACAGGAAAATTATTATATTTACACACTTTTCTCCCTGAGTTGTTTTTTAACTTAAAACTATATGTCAAAAATCTGTTTATGTCAGCATATATAAATTTGCTGAATTTTCTTTAATGGCTGCCTTGTTTTATGATATGTGGTTATAGAATATTTCATTTGGTGCCATTACTAGACATATCAGTTATTTCCAGAGTTTTGTATAGTATCAGTTTTAATACTTAATGATATTGCTTTATATGAATATACCTTATTTAACTAGACTGCTACTTTTGTATTACATTTCTAGTTTAATGTTAATATAAATTGGAAATTTAGTTTTTTTCCAATTTTCCACTATTATTAAAAAATGCTCTGATTAATATTCTTGTACATGATTATTTTTGCAGTTCTTTCCTTAGCATAAGTCCTGGAACATAAAACTATTTATTGGATTAAAAGATATTCTCACTTGAACTTTTGAAATATATTGCCAAATTGCCATCTAGAAAGATTTTATTACTGTTTGGAGACATTGCATGAAAGTATATATTTCCCTACATCTTTATTAACACTCTATTGGTTTAAAAATATTTTATAATCTGATAGATGCTATTTTAGGTATAAACATTTTCCCATATCTTTTAATGGTCACTTGCATTTTTTAATTTGTATGTGTATCATTTTCTATATTCATTAATCATTAATCTTGTTATAAACTCATCACATATTACCCATTAATCTATTATATGTTGCAAGTATTCACCCCTGTTTAAGCTACTTTTCTGTTTGATTTATTTTAAACTAATAATTCTGAAGCAAAAGTCATTTCAGTCGTATTTAAGCAAATGCATAGATGTGTTCAATTTTATCTTCATTGAGTTGAACACAATCTACATATTTTTGTTTCATATTGAAATGAAGGACTTGCTTGCAAAAAAGCCTGATAGGCTCAAGGATTTTAGTAAAAATTTATCAGTAGTGAGCCACTTCTCCTTTAAATGGACTCCAGGGCTCTCTGGTCTACCATGTTTGACCTTGTATCTTCAGAAGCTTACTCAATGGAACCAAAATTGGGACTATTTTGTATTTTAAGCAGAAATATTTTTCTAATTGCATTTGTGCCATAAGATATGCACTTTTGAATCATGAATAATGCAACCTAGCATCTGTCTAGCACTTAGAAAATCAGGTTCATTCAGCTCTTCCAGTTCTTGGGCAAGCCAGCATGGTAACTATAACTTTTAATATAACTATAACTATGACTTTTAATCTTGAAGGGTATATATATCCATTAAGATTAAAAGAAGTACCACCAGTCTGGCAAATAATAAATAATACACTTATAAACTTTTCTCTCTGAAGAAAGGGATGATTGTATCACTTTCGTATAGGCTTCTTTACAATGCCTATCATAAAGAGGGCAATTAGATTGAATTAAATTATCACTATCATCATCTCTGAAAAAGCCATTTCCTTCTATTATTAGTACTATATCTGTATTAATTTAAGAACACATAAAATGAATACTCTGTACCAAAGAAGCAGTGTAGGATGTATTTAGTTTTGTTGTGAAACTGTGGAACCGCAAAACAAAGCTGTCTGAATTTTGGCTCCATTATTTTCCAGTTTTATAACTGAGAGATGTCTCTTCTTGTCTTTGAATTGCAGTTTCCTCACAGTAAATGAACAAATTTAGACTGTTATTAGTAGTTCCCTTTTAGTACTAAGACTCTGTGATATAAAGGGTGAAGCCATTTTTTTAGGCTATATATTTTTTAAGAACTTTATAATCCTCAAACTTGTGTTTACCTCTAAATCTTCTAATAAATATTTCAAGATTCTAGACCTTATTGGAAATAAAACCAAACCAAACCACTGAAAAGCAATATGCAATTTTAAGCAAAATTGGAACACTGTGGGTATTATGTACTTGTCATAGTTTAATGATGTAATTCAACTCTCTTGGTATTGCTGATTGAGAGTTCCATCCCCAGGAAAACACCTGCTACCTTTCTTCTGTTTTTTTTTGTTGTTGTTGTTGTTAACAGTTTTTTTTTGCTTAATAAATTTGACAATTAGGAATTTATTGGATGAAATAAACTATAATCTCAATGCCCACTAGATGGAGATACTGGGATAACTGAGCATTTAAACTAACCACACATATTTTTACTTCTGGGCAGTGTGCTCTTAGTTTTAATTAAAATAAATGAATAAATGAAGAAGAAAAAGAAAGGAACAAAAAATGTGAGGGTGTGAGGACTGAGAGTGAAACCCAGATTCCCATGGCTCTAAGAACAGATTCAAATACTGTACACTATGAATCATTGCAAAGCCTTTCAAATTTGCACTGCATGTTTCCTGTCATTAAAAGAAAATACATTTATGAAGACAATGTGGAATAATTAAATCAAGCTAGTTAACATATGCATCACCTCAAATACTTAGGGAAACTTCAGATGGTTAGAAATGTTTTATTTTTCAAACTTATACTCCTCAAGTTAATTAAGTTTAAATTCAATCAATATAATTCCACATGAATATAATGTGGGAACTTTGTCTTACACTTGTATGACACTGCTACTATCAGCTCTAATGGCATTTGTAACAAACATGCATTAATTAAAATGTTTTGCAACAATAAAAAAACTAAGTACACTGACCTAATTTACAAATATCCATATCCCTTGAAATGATTGTATTTAATTTATTATCTTTGAAAAATCTAAGAACATCTCATTTATCAAATTTTCCTGTTTCTCAAATTTAATTTTTAGGGTTAGTCTTTATAGACATAATTTCTATTTTCTTTTTTGAGTATTTTTTTCTATTAAATTTTTAGTAGTTTACTCTCTCAAAAGCACATTGAGCAATTTATAAGTATTGATATGTTTTCAGATTTGTAACTTTTTCCATCTCTATTATTCTCAGGGCTTTGATGTCTATGAAAGTAAGAGACTGGGTGAAATCCTAGGTGATAATGCTCACAGGAGCAATACTAGAAAAATAATATATTTATGGAAGATTTTAATAAAGTCAGTGCCTACTTGATTTACCAGTGCTTAATGAATAATATAGGTACATAAAAGTAATTTAATTGTATTTTATCTAGATATCCCCAAAGTCAATGACCAAGAAAAAGAAGTATTTTACAAATTAAGTTTTCTTTGGTTATTGAATATACCAGATATTTAAGAAGTACTATTGGAGATTATTTAGAATTTGGGTATATGGATATAATTATTAATTTTAATAATAGCAAAAGTGGTAAGGGATCAAGAGACAGGAAAGCAGCTTGGTCTGATCAGAAAGACTGAAGGACAGAATTTAAAGGAGTCGATATTTCACTCACTAATCCATGACTCAGTATGGTGGGAAGAACAGGGCTTGTGGAGTCAATAAGACCTTAGTATCCTCACTCATTGCCTCAACAACTGTGTGATCTTTGGTATATTATTCAATCTCTGTGAACATGTTTCTTTGCAAAATTGGTATAATGATGCTTACTTGGTAACCTTGTTATGAGGATAATGTTTATAAACTACAGGGCCTAGCTCACAGTAAATGTTAATGATCATTATTGTCATAACCACAACATTATTATAATGCTGATGTTGATGATAGTAATAACAATCTATAATTCTCATTCCAATTATTAAAAGGTAGATTTTCTCTGCAGGTGAGGCATTCTGAGTCACTGGAAAATGAGTAGGCTAGTTTCATTGAAAGCTTTTTATTTTTCTTCTAATCCTGAGATTTAGGGGTACCACAAAGTGAAATGGATTAGATAGTAAAAAGAACTTTACTTTCCATTCCTTTAATCAGCACTGTTTATTGAAGCATGCACTGTTCTAGAAATTGGGGCTCAAGCCATAAGGTAGACAAAGAGCTGATATTCTAAATGGGTGAGACAGATAAAATAACCAAACATATGGGCAGATACTATACATAGGGTTAGTTTGTTTAAGGAAAATGAAGCCTAGAAATTATGAAGAAAAACTTAGAGAAAGGTTACTTTTAGGTTATATGATTAGTATAAAGAATTAAAGGAAAAAAATTTGGATGAAAAAATATTACCAAATAAAGAAATTATCAATTATTGGCAAATACTGAGTATTGTTATGGGTAGCTAATAACATGAAGATCTAGGAAGTGACATTTGAGCTCAATTATTTTATTAAATATTTAGCTGTTAGTTATTTTGAACCTTCTCTGATAATATCTACCTTGCTGGCTTGCAAAATTTTCTATTTGAGGGGATTGGTGATATTCTTTAGATATAATCTTGTTTCTACTGACCCTGTGTCATCTTGGTGCACAGAACCCCAGGGTAGAGTGAAATACTCCAAGGTCCTGGTGGTGGGCTTCTTTCTCCATCTTGACGGACCTCTGAGCTTTAGTCAAAGTAGAGTCAGTGGGAATGGCAACCTTAAGGGTAGTCTTTCATGTTTCAGAACTGGGATCATCTAGTGGATTTCCAAATTTGGCTTTGTCATGTTTTCCCTTCCCACTTTTCATGGAAGTTCTGCTTGGAGCTTAACATTAGGGGCAGGAATACCATTTTCTTCATGTAGCCTAGGAAATCAAAGATGGTCATCATTAGGCTATAGCATTAACATTCAGAGGGGGAAAACATCAAAAAGGAAATATTGTGCCTACTAGATTTTTCAATCAAATTATTGCTTAGTAAAATACCAAATTATTGCTTAGTAAAATACTACATTGTGAAGCTACTCTTCTGAGTAGAAGAGTGGCCTGAGAAAGTTCCACACTGGTCAAAGGTGCATGGATATTGCCAGTTGTCTTGAGTTGCTTAATTTTTATGATCAAATATTGTTTTATTGGGCTGGGATTGTGGCTTAGTGGTAGATCGCTTGCCTAGTACATGTGAGGCCCTGGGTTCAATCCTCAGCACCACATAAAAATAAATAAAATAAAGATATTGTGTCCAACTACAACTAAAAAATAAATATTTAAAAAAATATTGTTTTATGTTGTCCAGAGTTTATACCATATGCTTTTAACTCTTATCTCACAACTTCATATTTATGCAGCCATTGTTTCACTGTTATGAGACAAAAGATCCCATGATAACTTACTAAATTGAGTAATGTGAAAGCTAGAGTTGTTATGTTTTTTTTATTGATTTTCTTCAAAAATTAATCTTTTTAAAAGAACAGATCTTTTAGAGTAGGAAGGAATTTTTTATGGGTGAGTGGCAAAATTAATGTTTTGCAAATTTCATTCCACATGTATAGACTATTCACTTTATTTGACACATTCAAATAATTTACCCTTTGAAAGTCTCTATCTATAACTAAACTCTTTTCTGTGGAACATCTTGGAACAATAGTAAAAGCAGGAATAAGGATCCCATTTCATTTTATTTTTCCATAATGAACAGGGAGAATTTATTAAATTCATCTTCCAGAAACCCAGGATGTGCTGTTAACACATGTGTGCCCTGCTTTGTATCAGCTCCAGTCAGGTCTTAGAAAATACAGAGGAGGTTGGGTTTTTTTTGGTATCACTTTCAAAAGATAGGTTTTAATGAGTGCCACCCAGGTTACTCTTTGACCAATATGCTGATTTGATTCTTTTAAGCATGCAAATAAAATACAATTGTTTCAAAGATCTTGGGAATATCCCACCTAAGAAGACATTCTGGGCTATTAACCAACTTGTTAATTTTGACTGTGTTTATTTAAATCAAGTGGAGCAGGGCCTGTGGAACTGTATGTGTGGTCATTAAAGCCTACAATCTCCTCTAATTTAAGTAAGTTATAGGGAAGGTAAAATTGGTCATGATTACTGTAGTTTCAGGGCATGCAGAGAATAGCTAATTAATGTTTCTTCTTCTGATAAAATTGTGTTATTACTTTGTAAAATATATGCAAAAATTAAAGCAACTAGGACTTTACATGCTGTGGACTCTTCATTGTAAAGAGAATGAAAATGCTCCTTTAAATTTTATAACATGTTATATTTAAGATTATTTTCATGACTACAAATATTATAATTGTCAGATTCTACAAATATTTTAATTCTTCAAATAAGATTGTGATGGTTAAATTTGGTGATAAAAGTTTTATGAAACTTGGAAAAGAATTTAATGATAAAGCAAAAAATTTATTAGAAAAATTTAAAAGGTATAAATTTCTTTTTGGAACAATTCATAGAATATTATGATTTAATGCAGAATGTCTTTCTATTTAGAAATTTTCATTGATTTGCTTCAATATTTGGGGAAATTGTTACTTATTGGCAACAATGTTAAATCTCTCTTCTTGTCCCTCTCCTTTTTATTTCACACCTGTGCATTTATACACATGCACACAGACACAAGTATATGGCTTAATATAGCACTTATATTTTTTATTATGAAAATATTTCAAACATACTTAAAATGTGCAAGAACAGGCAATGAACACATATGTCTTTCACCTAGAACCACATAAACATCTATCACATCGGCTTTATTTTCTTATTTTTTCCTGAACTGTTTGAGAGTTGATTATAGAAACCACCCCTATATATTTCAGATTACTTCTCCTAAGAGCAAGTCACTCTTCTACAAAACCACAATATAATTGTCATACTTAGAAAATTCAACATTGGTACAATACTATTAACTAATATGCTTTACAAATTTAAATTTTACAGTTGCCTGAATAATAACCTTTACAGTTTTTTCCTGTTATTTCTTTTCTTTTGAAAATTCCTGATCCAGAATTTATTTAAGGATCAATCATTGCATTTAATTGTCATTTTTTAAGTTTCCTTTATTAGTTTTTTAGTTTTCCTTTATTCCAGTTCCTCAGCCTTACTCTATGATATTGAATTTATATATGTATGTATTGCAGTGCTGGGCTTGAACCTACAGTCTCATGCATGCTAGGCAGGTAGGTGCTCTACCACTGAGCTACAGCCTCAGCCTGATGTTGACATTTTGAAGAGTACAGACCAATTTTTTGGAGGGGGATGGTAAAATTTTCTCAATTTGGGTTTGTCATATGATTGCCTTATAACTGGAATGAGACTTTTTTCCCCCTGAGCAATAGTACAATGAATGACCTTTATAGTGAATCATATTGTATGGGTTCTGTTTGTTGAATTGTAAATTTTTAAAAAATATATAAATTGATAGAGATCTGCTGCCTAGCCAAAAGTTTATCTTAGTTTAGGTATATAACAAATTCCCTTTCATAAAGGTGGGCCTTCATTTAATAATACTTATGAAAAAAACTGGTTTAAAGTGAGATTCTGTGTTTAGTTGTTCTTATATTATGTGTTTTTAATAAATCCAATGCTCAATGCATATTTGTTGAATGAATGAAATACTGGTGACTTAAAAGTCTCAAATTATCAGCTTTGTCAAAATATTTAAAAATTCTTTATTGTAGTGTTCCTATTTAAATATTTCATGTTTTCCTCCATTGTTTCGTTTAGGAAACCAAATGTACTAAGCTTGGAATAAACCGCTTGAGATGCCTAACATAAAAATAACCAAGCAAATGTAATTTTAAGCTGTCACTGTGTATATAGGGTCACATTATTTCACGTGCAGTCACTCAGGGTTTGTATATATCACATTTCAACATAATGACATGGGCAGGGGCCAAAGAAAATACCAGGCAACGTGAATTTGGTTAGACTAACAAATATTTACATGTCTCTGTATCTCTAATTATTGTAATCTTTTAAGGGGTTTATACTATACGGGCTTAATTCTTTAAAGCTTTATATTAGATTAAAAGAATTTGATCAGTAATATATATATAACTGTAAAAATGATACTGCAGTCTGTCTGGATAAATTTTGGTGTAAACCAGAGCTTCTGCAGGGAACAGGTGGACTTGAGGGTGCCCTGATAAGGGCAAAGACTGCCTGTCTGTCATCTGCATGCTTTTATGTATTGACTGTTTTTTTTTTTTTTTTTTTTTCCTTTCCAGGTGGGTGGAGTTGACCGAAGTCAGGGCTGTCATTTGCTCTTTTTAGGTTTCTCTAGTCATGTAGTTATATGTTATAAAAAAGATAAACCGTGCCAGCCTTAGCTTATGAGATGACGCTCATCCAAAGCAGGCAGATATTGTATAAGTGGGCATTGAACCATTCACATATCTTTGCTCATTCAGTGTCATCTTTGTCACTTAGCATGCTTTTGTGAGATGGCAAATTTGGACTGTGTTAAGTCTATAGTTGTACAATGACTTAATGGATTTCCGCCTACTAAATTAAAAGCCTGTAGGTTCTCAATATAGCCTCTAACTTCATTTTAGTGCTTCTCATTTTATTTTGCGATTGCAAAGCTGTTTCTTTCTAGCTCATGGAGAAATTTTAATCATCGAGTTGATCGAATTTTAAATCTTTGGATCCCCAGGGACCCAAATCATAATTGATTCAAATCAGGCAATCTGGTCACTAACTGAATAAGATAAAAATGTGGTTTCATTTGCGACATAATTTCCTGATGACATTAATAATGATTTTGGCTTTTATGCAATTAATTCAGAGTGTTTACTCATTTATTCACATCCATTGAGGAGTTCTGTTCCATATAGGGCTGATAACATCCATATCTCCACCTTCTCTCCTATGGCTAAGGTCTACTGTGTGCCATCATAGTTGTTAAAAATGTATCTAGTTTCAGGCATTTGTATAAGGTGTTGTGTTTCTCCTAGTTGTTAATAGGCTTTGTCATATACAGATATGAAAGTGTGTTCCATAAATCCAAACATGTGAATTAGTAGAGCTGTCATGGCAGTGGTACTAGTAAAAAGACTCTCTTGGGCCCTACACTTGAACTTCCTGAATTTTATCCTCTTACGTTCTCAGATGAAGGAGTTATTACATAGGCAGGTGATAATGGAGCAGAAGAGGCAGTGTCTCAGAATAAGCTCCTATGATGCATAACAGGCCAAAAACAAAGGAGTTCATAAAGGTGCAAACTGCTCATGGATGATGAAACTTCTTTCTTATCCCAATTATAATCTTTTTGAGTGTAAAGATTCATGCTCTATTATTTTCTGCTTTCTAATTTTCTTTCCTTTGGAGGAAGAAGATGACCATTATATAGCCAATATAAAGTAGTACAGTGAGTTTTCTTTGCTTGTTGACCAGAAATTTAAAATCAGTTAATTTCTAATTAGGATGTTTTAGTTAAAAATAATACCTATTGATGCAAAGTAATTGCATGAGAAGTGTTTTCAAGTGTCAGTTTTAGTCTTGAGGGCTAGTTCATGATCTGGGAGTTCCCAAAGCCATGGGTAGAAATAGGAAATATAATATACCATCTTAAAATGGTAAAATTATATTTCTTAATTAATTGAGTTCTTTAAATATCATCAGGAATGATTAAAGTTACTGTTATTACCAGAGAAGTAATGTTCTCTCATCATAGAACATTAGGGAATTTAAACAAATCAAAACAAAAAAATGGATATTTACTTTAAGTGTATGTCCTGAAATGAAAAGGCAGATATTAATTATAACAGTTAGCTTTTGCTGAGGTAACAAATATCCCTTAAAGTTTGTGGCTTAAAATAACAACCATTTGGACTGGATTCAACTTTTTAGTAGTTCTTTTTATCTTGGCTTAGCTAAGACATCTTCTCTCAGCTGTTTGTCAGACAGTGCTGGTTCTGGATTGGCTGGTTGTTAGCTTGATAATGGAGATGACTGGACCACATGGCTCTCATCATTTATCATGCTAGCCACTACTCTCAGTTTCCTTAAATTAGTACATTATTTATAAAACTCAGTATCATGAACTCCTGTGTCTGGCTACTCCCTCTCCATCTCTAACATTTTCTGGGGACACTGTCCTCTTTCCCATCCCTTCCAATTACTACAAGATTATAATAATTTATCTCTTGATTGCTAGATTCATACAAATAATCCCATATCTCCCATTCATTTAATCAAATACCCAACTCACAAATCCCACCAGAGTTTGTAGATCCAGGGGTAGGTACCTGATTGAAGGAAAAAAACAGATTCTTTTCTGGATTTCCACTCTCCATGAAATGACAATGTCATGCAATGACTGAGTAATGAACAGATCCAGGGTTTCCAATTGGTATATATTCATTTATAAGAGACAAATTTTTATCTCTGAATATGGGGGATTAGTAGAAAAATAGGAAATTCATATTGTATACTTATTTGTTTATTCATTCATTCAACATTTATTAACAACTAGGTTAGGTATAGAGATACAGAATGCTTCCTCCCGTCCTGGAGCTTAGATTAATAGGGGAGACCATCATTAAGTAAACATGCAAAATATCTATATACAGATGGTGATAAGTGATAAATGCTGTGAAGGAAATAGACTTTGAGAGAAAATGGGAGAATCTCATTTATATGGGAAGGAGTAGTTTTTGGGGAAGGCATTGTGGAGTAAGTTGAGATGTGAAAGACATGTAGGGAGTACCAGGCAAAAATTTACTAATTTTTAAAGTTACTGTGTCACATGTTAACATAAAACACCAGTGTTTCAGAACACTTTATAGAACTAAAACTTCCTCTGGAGAAATAAGCAATATATCTTCCCAAAAGAAGTAGAAGGAATAAATTGTAAGGGGAAGAGAAAAAGCAAGCAGAGCTGCATTCTGAGACACAGGTAATATACGGACAGTGGTCAGACAACTCAGGGTCTCACTGAGTTGCTGATAAAGGGTAATGTTTGGTCCAATAACAGAGACCCCACATCTACCTCGAAGAAAAGCCAGGGCCCTGTCCTTACTGCTATTTACTGGAAATGATCATTGATTCCTCACCCCCCCACTTTTTTTCCCTTTTTTTTCTTTCTTTCTTTCTTTATTTTTTTTTGATATTAGAGAATGAATCCAGGGTGCTTTACCACTGACCATGTGCATCCCCAGTCCTTTTTATTTTTTTTATTTTGAGACAGAATCTTGTTAAGTTGCTGAGATTGACCTTGAACTTGAGGTTCTCCTGCCTCAGTCTCCAGAGCTGCCAGGATTACAGGAGTGGACAACCGGCCCAGCCCCTTGTCATATTACCTCCATTTAGACAATGTTAGAGTCTCTTTTTCTATCTATCAGCTGTAAAGTGTGAACTGGACATGTTGTATAACAAATTGCCTTACTAAATGGGTACATCTTTTGATCTTGGTTAATTCCTTTGAAACTTTTTATCAATGGCTTGGTAAACCATTATCTCACATTTCTATGTTTACTTCCAAGAGTGATTATGCAATGCCATTTGCAATATTGTTTTTCTTTTCACATTAATCTCTTGTTGAATACAGTATTTATAATGCTTATAATTTTGGGGAGTGTTAGACTACATGTAGGTACTCAACAAGGAATGAAATTCTAGAGAAAGAGATTGAAATGAGACATTCATTTTCCAAAGGATAAGTTTTCTCCAACAGCTTTTCTGTCTCCTACATTAGATTCCCTTTGCCCGTTGGTGAAAGTGGATATTGGGTCTTAGCACTTTGGTTCTCCAAAGTGTAGTGTAGATCTCTGACTATAGGGACAGAAATGTTGCCTGAGAGACCAAATGAATCTATCTCTGAGCTGCCCCATTATTGGGGCACATTGTGCATTGCAGGCAGGGGGGCCTGGTGGAATGCATGGAGGGTGAAGGAAGCTCCAAATCAGCATGTGCCTGAGGCAGCAATATGGACTGGAGTCCCCCCATAATCCACATTTTAGGGTATAGGGCAAAAAGAAAATTTCCTACTGTTTTAGAAATTGCTCTTTTTACTTATCTGGTCCATAAAGGGGAGACAATTTGATGCTTTTGTTTCTAAAGCATCTATATTCATCTTTATTCTTAGTTGAACACAATATTTATTAGATTTTAAATTTGGGGGAGGGCAAGAAAATGTACAGTTTTACCATCAGTTAAGGGGCCCCTGTCCCTGAACTCGAGATCTCAGGGCTCTCTCTCTCTGTATGCATACTTCAACATTCCTAAGAGAGAATTTTCTAGTCTCTGTTTGAGAATCCCAGTGATTTCACTGCTTGACAAATTAGCCCTTTTCATTTGTGGACCACTGTAGTCATTAGAAAGATTTTTCTTTAAATATTTAATCAAAAATTTTTTCTTTCTACCTAAATCCCCATTTTTTTTTTCTTTTGATATTGACCCTTTAGAGTTTGAGGGATCCTCTCCTGACTCCTCTTATACTTTTTTTTAGGTCATACATCCACTGTTTTTTCAGCCATTTTTTATGAAATATGGTTACCAAATCTCTTCATCATTTTTATTCTTCCTTCTTAAAAAGTATTCTTGTTTATCATTGCTTCTCTTAACAACTATTTCATTTAATGCCTGTTTTGTCTCAATTTTTCTTTTACTTATGTTAACTGCTTATTTGTTTACTTTAACTAAAGTCTAAGATTGTATAATTGAGAATATATATTCAATAAAATAAAAAACTTAGAATAAGTAGTAAGCCAGGGTAAAAGAAAGAGGAATACAAACACATTAACTGTTAATTGCTTGATACAATTGTTTTGTTTAATTCTATTTACTAAAATTCCTAGAAGACAAGGTGAAAAGAGAAAATGCAAAGTTGGAGGAATCATTCAAATTTTTTAGAAGAGGCAATATCCTTAGGTGTGCTAAATTTTAAAAGGCATTTCTTACATGAATTATTTAGAGCATACAAAACACAATTGTCTTAGTATAACTTATCCTTAAGAGTAGAGTGATAAGTTGTTGCAATGACAGAGTGCCCAAGGACTGGGTAATTTATTAAAAAAAGAGGTTTATTTAGCTAACAGTTCTGGAGTCGGAGAAGTTCAAGATTGACTAGCTTTCTCTGGGGTGGGCCTCATGCTGTATCAAAACTTGGTGGGTGGCATCACAAAGGAGACCAAACTCCTGTGATATATATCCCATTCCCACAAGGAAAGCCTTAATCTGCTCAGAATGGTAGATCCCTCATGATTCCAAGTGCCTCTCAAAGGTCCTACCACTTCTCTGTACCTTTACACTAGAGAACCAAGCTTCAATATGGGTTTTGGTAGGGACAAGTCATATTAAAACCTTAGTAATAATGAAAATGACCTCTGTAGCAGTCTGAAAAAAATGCAAAAGTGGTATTCATATAACTATTTCTTATAGTGATGTTTAGTAGATACTCTTGGCATAACATTTGAACATAGACCAGAAAAGTCAATTTATTTTGTGTAACAGTCTTTGAACACCCTTGCCATTTCCTTATCCTAAAGATTCTTCCTACTTTGTGTCAAAGTCTATGATTTGACTGTTACTTACATAGAATCCTTAGGTGAACCTGAGGATGGTATTATGTATTTGGTTTATTCAAATGATGATTCAGAGTAGTTATTTTTTCTCTTTATTTTGTGTCTCTGTATGTTTTATCAGATCCCTATTAGGAAAATTATCAAGTGTTATTTCTAATAATTATTTTTATGCTGGAGGAGAAATAGTAATTGATTAGTGAATATCCCTTCTTTTCCTTGTCTTCTCCTATAGGGTCCAGATTGGTTTACTATCCGAATTCCTGCAGTTTGATTTTCAAGGGTGAGACAGACCTGTGTTCTTCAAAGCACAGTATGAAGAACACTTCCCTGGAAGTGAGAGGGTCCTATATGGGAAGGGACATGCAGTTCCAAGACACATTTGCCAAACCACAGAGATTGTAGGCCTGCCACCCATCCACTGTTATCATCATTATTTAGCGTTTTTGGAAGGTCAGAGCCAAAATAAGCAATCTGCCCGCCAAGAAAGCGACACCAAAGTTACCACAGGCGTTGGAGGCCCCATTCATATTTAGTAGCAGTGACTTGTGTCATATTCTTGTCTGATTCCATCAGTCTGGCCAGGCATCTGCCTCCTGCTGTCTTTCCACAACTTTTTTTTTTTTGGCATTTCTCTTTCCCATCTTCCCAATAATAGCTACCCTGGTGTGTGTTTGCTGCCTCCCCACTTCCCACCTTTTTTTTTTCCTTTTAGAATTTAAATAATGAAGGGGAATAAATGAACTGTGCTAGTGAGAGATAAATAAGGAATGAAGCTTTTTTTGGGTTCCTGGCTCACCCCCCCCCCCAAATCCCTCTACTCTTAGGGATAAGTTATAGTATTGTACTTGAAAGCATAGAGCCAAGAATCTTAGTTCAAGTCTTGACCCTAATGAATGATCTTCCTTAACCTCTCTTTTCCTCATTATAAAATCCATTTAGTAATAGAAATTTCTCTCATGGATTTGAAAAGAGATGGTACATGAAAAATGCTTAGAATGGTGACTGGGCCAACATATAAACTGCCACCATTATCAGGCCACTGAAGTCACACCAAGATACTAGCCTCATATTGAGATCACTGGGATGTGGGACAATGAAGAACACTGGGCTATTTGGAGTGACTTGTTTGGGATTGTGTTTGGGGATGGATAATGGGAAATATGTACAAGTTATGAATTCTTCTGAGTTTCATCTGTTTGCATCAGAAATGTGAGAAAACAATAATATTCTTCTTTCTTAAAAAAATTAAAACAGATTTACCTCCCCCTCCTCCTTTGAAAAAACCACTTGTTTTAATCAACTTTTTTTGTCACTGTGACCAAAAGTTTATTTGAGCTTCACAGTTTAAGAGGTCTCATTCTACACATGGTCAACTCTATTGCTCTGGGCCTGAGGTGAGGCAGAACATCATGGTAGAAAGGTGTGGTGGAGGAAAGTGGCTCAGAACATGGCAATCAAGAAGGAGAGAGAGAGAGAGAGAGAGAGAGAGAGAGAGAGAGAGAGAGAGAGAGAGAGAGAGAGAGAGAGATAGTTCTGCTTACTAGGTACAAAATATAAACCCCAAAGGCACATCCCCTATCTCCTCTGGCCACACCCTACCTGCTTATAGTTACCACCTAGTTAATACGTGTCAGTAGATTAATCCACTGATTAGATTAAGGCTCTCATAACCCAATCATTTCACCTCTGAAAATTTTTGTATTGTCTTACATATGAGCTTTTGGGGGACACTTTACATCTAAACCATAATATTACTCAGAGGACTAAACTGGCCCCATTAATCATCTTCAGTAGCTTTAAGTGATGTCTGTGAATTAATGTAAGGTTACTCCTAACTGTCCAGAGGGCAAAAGTTAAAATAGATACTGCTTATGGAGCACAAGTGTTGGTTATTTCTCAGACAGTCAAATTTTCTTCCCTGTTGATTCTCAGACATCAGCATTTTGAAGGAAGGATAGAGAGTCAAATGCTTCAGTCAAATGCTTCAAGTTCTTCAGGTGCGCGAGTGTAAGAGCAGAAGAAATTAGGTTGGTGGAAGGGGAGTGAAGCCCTCTGGTTAGAGCTTGAGGGTTTTCAGGTTGTGTGTGTTTGGGAGGTGGGAAGAGGTGGGAAAGTCTCAGGATTCCTCATCCATCAGGTGCAAAGATGACTGAATCCTTTGCCAAAAAGAATTTGGTCTCTGAAAACATTTTGGTATTTCTGTGGTTAGCTTCCATTAGACTTCTTTTGCATATATTGTGTTCATGTTTTGACAAATCCTTATTCTTATGAAGATTTTGCACAATTTAAGTAGGTGTGGAGTATAGATTTAGTGCCTTTGCAAGTCACTCTGAGTATAATTCATGGAGAATATTTTATGGTTCTATTTCTAGTGTCCCAAAAGACTACAAAGGCGTGGTTAGGCTCACATGCCTTCTTCGCATCATCCAGAATGACAGGCATTCTCTGCTTCCATTTACAACATGGTGATGTTAATTAAGGTCCCTCCATTAATGATTCTCTGAGTTCAGGTCATACCCTCAGTGGCTTAGAATCTGGGCCTAACTAATTGTTGATTACTGTCCAAAGTGAGCAAGTGTTTTCCTTAAATAGAATTTGAGATTAAAAAAAAAAAGTTGTTTCTAGTTTCTTCATATCTCTTGACCATTTAGGATTTGACCTTTCTGCTTTAGCACTGGGGTGAAGGGTGAGGGCATTGGGAAAGCTGGCAAGTGAGCTAGCATTTGAATTTTTCATTATAGGCATGTTTTGCTTAGTGAACTAAGGGACTTAAGGGATTTGCCTCAATTGGACCAAAATGCTTTAAGTAGGATACAAATTTCCTGTTTACCTCAGGCTTTATTACTTCTGTTGTTGAACTGACTTTTGTAGTGGAATCCAGAATCTTTTAAATTCTATTTTGTCCTAAACACTTAAAAAGTGGACTTCTATTCCACTCTAGTTATAATGTCTTTACATTTGCTTGAGATTTAGCTACTTTCTTGCCTAAATCAAATGATTTCTTATTCATTTGTAAAATTAACAAAGTTAACAATTGAATAGTGATTCAGAGCACTGTGAGTTACTCTTATTTAAAGTTGTTTTATTTAATTCTTTGGATTATTACAATAATTCCATGGCTGGTGAGGTGATATTTTTCTCCATATTACAAATAGCAGGTAGTATAGCATAATGATTAAGAGTATGAGTGCTGGAGTTAGATAATTTGAGTTTGAATTTTAGCTTTAGTAATTCCTAGCCTAGTCTCAGCTAATAAACCTACCTATTTTCCGTATCTATAAAATGGATACCCATTTTATATGGCTGTATGAGAAGTAAATAATTCAGGCAAACACATGAAATAGTACCTATCATATATTAAGTGCTCAGTAAGTCTTATTATAATTAATATTATTGTTATTGGTAGAAAATATACAAAGAAATGGAAACTCAAAAAAGTGGAGCAATCTATCTAAGTTCGTAACAGTAAACAGGAAAGTTAGGGCATAAACTGGGATTGGGAGACTTCTGACACTGGTTTTACATCTAAATTCTGTACACATTCTGGGAGGCTATAATTGGGGTCATCCTATCTTTCATCTTTTAACTTCTTTTTCTTAATTTTCTTTGTGTTCTCCTCATTTATACCTGTTGGATATTGTCTGTCCAGTTGTGGGATTGATTTCTTAGAATTCAGCAGAAGAGGGTCCTGCATTGTGGCTCAGTAGTAGAGTGCTTGCCTAGCATGCGTAAGGCACTGGGTTCAATCCCTGGCACCACATAAAAATAAAAACAAATAAAATAAAGCTATTGTGTCCATCTATAACTAAAATAATAATAATAAAAAAAAGAATTCAGCAGAGAGTTAAACAGTAGGTGCAGGGATATCCCCTGATCTCCCTCTGAATTCTGCCCCAATAGATAGTTTTGAGAAATCAACATCTTATTTCTATTAAAGCATATAATTATTTTTATACATTGAGAGATTTTTTTTAAAAAGTAATTAATAGATATAAACTTCTCAATTCTCTAATTTCTTTCTTCTTAAGAGGGAGAATATTTAAATTTTGGTGAATCTCATTTGTTGTTTCATATCCCTTTGAGATAGTGGAAAAATGGGTTATATTAATTCATTTTGGGGGAAAGTAATTGAAGTTCAGTGTGAAAAGAATACAGGGGTTAGAGTCACACAGATGAAGTTCAGATCTGGTTCCTCTTTGTCTATTATATGTCTCTAAACTGTCCTCATCTGTGTAATGGTGATAAGCAGAGTGTTGTTTGGAGGTTTAAAGGAAGTTTTTAGCATACTTGACATATACCGGGCACTCGGTAACTAGGGCTATTATTACTGTTGAGGAAAAGGTTACTTTTTTTTTTTTTTTTTGCACCAGGGATTGAATCTAGGAGCACTTATCACTGAACCCTTTTTACTTTTTTATTTTGAGACAGGGTTTCCCTAAATTGCTTAGGGCCTTGCTAAGTTGCTGAGGTTGGCCTTGAACTTGCAATCCTCCTATATTAGCCTTCGAAGTTGCTGGGATTACAGGCATGTACCATGCCCAGCAGGAGGTGACTTTTCATACTGGCTCAGAGTTATAGTTAGGTGGGTATCCAGTTCTCACTGAATGCTGCATGCGCTGCTTAATCTGGATATGTTTTCTCTACATTTTAAATCTAAGTTTTGATATTTAGGTTATTTTGAATGTGCCCCTTGTGGGTAGGTCACTGGCTCTGTGGGTCAGCAGGCCATGTGCAATGCCCCTTACGTCAAAATTCCAAGTTTACTTCATGTCACAAGACAGAGTTAATGAATCCGCATGACAAACAAGGAATATGATACTTGCAGAATCTGTCAGATGGTGTTTGGATAGCTATTCTCAGAAAATTAAAGTAGCAGGTGTTTACTGAGTATTTACTACATACTTGGCATTGTGTGAATTAGGTGATACAAAAGGTACTTTATCTGTCTTTCACAAGACTCAGAATTTTCTGTGGAAAGCAGATGTAATAGAAATGTGACACAATTAAAGAACAACAATAAATACTGTAATCCAATCAAGAACACTCTGGAGTAGGTGTTGCATGGGCTCTCATAGCCTAGTAGATAGAGTCATGTAAACCCACATTTAAAGAGTGGTTCAAAAAATGTTGATAGAGTTATAAATATGGAATGAAGAGGAAGGGTTATGTGGTATGTGTAAATGTGGGTGGTGGTGTCAGTTCCAGAGAGAGATGATGTTTGAGTAGTTGATTAAGGGGATAGAGGAGGATTGAATGAGGAGGACAAAAAAAAAATCACGCTTGTAAAGACACGGAGAGGTGTAAGAGCCTGGTGGTAAGGAAGAACAGCATTTGTTCCATATTTTTGGTAGCTGGAGCTTAGGGTTATGCGGAATAGTGGCAGGAGAGTGAGCTGGAGAAATGAGCAAGGGTTAAGTCATTAAAGACCAGACTGAGAAGTATGAGCATTAAAATGTTGGCAAGCCAGCAGGCAAGCACTGCAGTGTTAGTGTTTCAGAATGGTCTGGAATAAGAAATGAATGAGAAAGGGATCTGACTAGACTTATAGTTCTTTTACTTTTCCAGGTGGAACTTGCAGAAATCTGTGCCAAGAGTGAGCGTTATATTGGCACTGAAGGAGGAGGCATGGACCAGTCCATATCATTTCTTGCAGAAGAAGGAACTGTAGGTAGCATTGAGCTATTTGGAAATATCAACAGGGGAAAATTCATAGGAGAGGAAGGCCTTGAGCTTCCCAGCATGCTTGCTTATGAGCAACTTTTTCTATTAGACTATGTTATAAAATGTTCTTTCCCAAATGCTTTATATCACTGGTTAATTTACTCTGTTGCATGTAGATAGTCTCTACCTCTCCTCCAGAATCATATCTCAAGTCAATTTTTTACTTGTGATTTGTTCCCCCCTGCCATGTCTTCATTATTAAGATGAGATTTTTCAACTCCTACTTATTGAGATCTCCTTTCCTGCTCCTGTCCTAAGTCACTTTATCTCATGGCATTTGCATAATCTCATGTTGGCTTTAAACCCAAATTAGTTCTCTTACCACATGTATTTACAACTCCTCTTTTTATAATTTACTCTTTGGAATCATTTTTCTCTGTCAACATTTTTGGGGTTTCAGTGGTGGGAAAAAGAATGTTGACAGTAAGCCAAGAATGAATTCCTTAGCTGGATACTACTTCCCCCTGCCCATCAACTCCTTTAGGCAAGACAGAGGTTTTGGTTGTTACCCATAAACTGCCCATTTCCAAAATAGAAGCAGACATTTCTTTAAGATATTTTCTTAGTTTTTCATCATATTCCTACAGGCTTGGCTATCTTCCAGGAACACCTGGATTCCTTCTTGTTAAGAATATTTGTTGTTGATTTTCTTAAGCCAAAGACATGAGGCATGAGGAAATTTGGCTTAATACTAAAAAAATACTCTGGGTGTTTTGGATGAGAGCTGACAAGCAGACATGATGGCAACAGTATGGAAGTTAATGTAGATTAGGTATAGAGTCTTAACAGAGTCCAAGTTCTTTGGACTTTGGCAAAGTGCTTCACCATCTGACCCTTACTTTACTCCTCCATTGTAACTTCACACCACTTCTCACTCCTCAAACTCTAAATTTCAGCCAAGTTTCAATATTTAAAACTCTATTAACACCCAACATTGTTTGTTGCCTCTGGACTTGCATAAACTTTTTCTTCTTGACGTCCCATTTGAGGATAGAAATTTCTTTCTGCCCTTCTCTTGCTCATCTTTTAGTTTTCAATTTATATTTTCCTTTTTTGAAGGAGTTACACTAGGCTGTATCTGATTAGGTGCTTTAACTAAGTGTCTGTATAGTATCCTGTGCTTTGCTACCACTGTCACACTTGTAACTTGGAAATGTATTTGTCTTCTTGACTATCTTTGCTACTAGATTGTAGGCTCTATGAGGGGAGGGATACTATCTGTCTTGTTCACTGTTTTATCTCCAGGGCCTGGTACAGTGACTGGATGTCAATAAATGCTCTTTAAATGAATGAATGCATTTTGAGAGAAGACTTTGTTAGGATAAATACATAAATGTTTAAGCATTTTCTGAATCCCAATCAATTATATCTCACTTGTCATTTTTCTTCTAATAGGCCAAGTTGATAGAATTTAGTCCTCTGAGGGCAACTGATGTGAAACTCCCAAGTGGAGCAGTATTTGTGATTGCAAATAGTTGTGTGGAAATGAATAAGGCAGCAACTTCTCACTTCAATGTCAGGGTGATGGAGTGTCGACTTGCTGCAAAGGTAAGAACATGGAAAACTAGTGAAACTCTTAGTAGGCTTTTATTTCTTTTTCTGCTTATTCTGTCATAGTTGGTATCTTTTCACACGTTTTAGGGCAACATTCTAATTGAAGGGTTTGGGGTACAGACCAACTGGACTCAAAACTGAGGAAATGGATAAACCAATAGCTGTTGTACACCTAGCAGCATGAAGATAATAATAAGATAATAATAATTCAGGACATAGTATTAGAGAGAGTAGAGAATAAAGTAGGGATTTAAAGTTAGAGGGATAGCCAATAGGCAATGGTTAGTATATGATCAGATAGTAAGTAATCTAGTCCTCTTTAAAGGGACACGGGAATTAAATGTTATGGAGAATCCAGAGTAGCACATAAGGTGAATAGAAAGTTGGAAAAACCTGAGGCTGGAGGTTAAAGAATGGATCATGGGTCAGAAGGTATGCTCTACTCTTCCTTTGATCTCTTTCCTTCTGAGCTGATGGATATCCCCTAATGATCATCAACCTTCACCAGGTTCTATCTGTCTGTAGTAACAATTTTGTATCTTTTTCTATACTGGACACTCTAAAAATACAGACTTGGTACAAACTCCCTGTGTCTAGAAGGAAGAGTCAGCCCAGCACTGACCTAGATCCTGTGGAGATGTAGGTGCAGTTATTCCTTGTGACTGACTAAGCACTTGTCTTCTTACTCCTGCATCATGAGGTTGTGAAGCTAGGGAGAGGAGAGATATGATAAGCCAGAAAAATAAAAGTGTTTTTCTGTTTTAGGGTTTATACCTTCTTAAACTCTCATCCCCTACCCCAGCCTGACTAGTTCCAAAAGTGATCTTATTTTGTTTTCTGTTATAAACAGATATGGTCACACAGGCTTTGGCTTCCTGCTGTCACATCTTCATGCTTCTCTGTACATGAAGAGTTCTTCAAGGCCTTTGCTTAATCTTCTTGTTTCTTTTGGTCTTTCCTCCAGATAATCTCATGCCCTTTCAGAGTTTCAACTTCCATCTCTATGCTGGTGAAATCCCAGTGATTATCTTCAATACAGGCTTTTTTTGTGTGAGCTCCAAACTTGTATATTCAACATCTTATTGTATATTTCTACTCGAATAAATCATAGACCTCTTAAACTGAGAATGTTTAAACTGAACTCCATCTTACTCTCACAAACCTTTTCTTCTGTCATTTGTCCTATCATCATTCTTTAATTATGGCATAGACTTCTCACTGTTCATTAAATCCATGCTGTCTCTCTCCTTATCATTCTTTAAATTAAACAGTTGTAATGATGGTTTAGAAAATTAAATCTTATCTGGCAATTTCCTTGCTTACCATCTTTCAGAAGCTTCCCATTTCTTTGGAATAAGGTAAAAAGTCCTATTGCCAGCTGGAGAGCTAAATACCTGAAGCCTGTGCACATCATCTTCTTCATCTTCTTGTATCTCCTACTTTCATTACATTCCAGCCATGAAGTTCATTCTCAATTCCGGAACTTTGCACATGTCCAGGACACTCCTCTCTGAAGTCTCATTTAAATGTCCTTGAAAGAAACCTTCCTTGACTTCCTTAGGATTTCTTTATATTTTGCATCTGTCGGGTATGGTACTTATCACAATTATTTTTTAAATGTCTGTCTCCTTTTTCAGATTTGATTTTGCCTGAAAGTTGAGGCTATGTCCATATTGTTAACTCTTATATCCCTAGTGTTTAGGCTGAAATAGGTGCAGGATAAACATTTCTTGAGTAAATGAATGACTGCTTCTTGTTTTACCTTCTCTGTCCCATTTATTTCCCTACATTTCACAATTTTTCTTTTACAAGTGCCTTTTGTGTGCCCAGCACTGACCTAGATCCTGTGGAGATGTAGGTGCAGTTATCCCTTGTGACTGACTAAGCACTTGTCTTCTTACTCCTGCATCATGAGGTTGTGAAGCTAAGGAGAGGAGAGATATGATAAGCCAGAAAAATAAAAGTGTTTTTTTGTTTTAGGGTTTATACCTTCTTTCTAAATAGATCAAGATTTAAATGTTTTATATTTGAAATTTATTAAGATAATTTATAAAACCTATGTAGAAAAATGTTTTAACATTGAACATCTGATCAGTTCCTATACACAAAAGGAGTACAATAAGTTTTTCAATATCAAGGGTTCAATGAACTTTTACTCCCTTAGGACATTCTTCCTCTTTAGGGAGATGGAAGAAATTAGTCTTATTTGTTTGAGGTTTACTCTTGTTGACTTTTTATCTTGAGGTTGATGAGTAAGTGTTGTCTTCCTAAGAAGACCTCAGACATACACAATATTATTTTGAAAGTTCTATCACGAAATTGTATATCCTCTACTAGAGCCACAGGTGACATTTGAAAAGGTTCATATTGTCACTACTCTGGTCCAAAGAAGCAAGAAGAAAATGAGGAATAAAATTGTGGTATGGGGGGAATGTCTCTTAAAAGTTAACTAAAAGTGTTTCTGAAAAAGAAACACTCAGAAACAGTAGTAACTGAAGATCTTAATCCACTCCACAACCTCCTATTCTGGAGGATATCCTCTGAGTTTAACACATAGCTCCATATTCATTTTAGAGGTACTTTGGTCAGTGAAATTGACATCTGAATTTGAATTTTGGCCACATATTTTCCCCAAATGATGTAGATAAGACACATTGTTTAAAATACATAATATTTCCTCTCTTTCAAAATATGGAGGAAAAGTGGGAGACTTCATCATAATGGAGACAATTTTCTATATCAGGTTGCTGCAGATCATTAGAATCCAAGGTTCTGTATAATAGGGAAATGAAGATAAAATTCCTGATAAGTGCTGTATCCAGAGATGTTGATGTTAGGAATATGTTTTTGCTTAGTAATGTAGACTGAGATTCTGTTAAGCATATTTTCCTTACAACATGGTTTATGTTTTCATTCTTCCATTTTGGTAGTAGGTGAGTAGAATTAATTTTTCTTTGAAATAAGTCTTATCAAATAAGAAAATAAACTCATGTTAAAAGGTAAAGAGGCTTATCTCAATCAGGACAAACTTTTGTGTTTGCAGACAATAATATGTCAGTGGAGAATGGCTAGTTAGGATACTTTTAGATAGAGCTCCACAGGGCAAAGATGTAATGAATAATGTTTATTTTTCTTCTTCTCCTATCTTCCTTAAATCCTTTTTTGAAATTGAGTGTCTTTCATATTTAGTTAGCACAAGGAAGTACACTAAACCAATAGAGGTGATTTTTATTTGTTTTACTTTAATATTGAGTTTTTTATTCTTGTTTCCTTTCTCTGTCTCTGTCTCTCTGTCTCTGCCTCTCTCCACTAGCTTTCAAAAACTAATTGATTTAGATTCATTAAAAGTCATAATCTTATAGAGCATTTGAACTAAAATTAAAAACATTTCAAAGAAAACTCAGTAGAGATTTATAATTATTACTTGCGTAAATGATACTTTTAAGTGAGGCACATTTTTATGTTCTTAAATTAACAAAGTGGTAGGAATGTTTAATGGGCACAAAATCCTTCATATTTTTCATGTATTTAGTGGCTTAAACTTTTCCAGAAATATATTATGTCTATAAAAGAGAGTATCCTTTAGTTACATCGAGGGATAAAATTGTGATGGCAATAATAAGTATTATGGGAAGTCAAGTAGGGAAGAAAAATTATACTGTTGCTTTTTGCATATCCTCAACTCTTTGTGGCAATGTGTGGAGCAATGAAGGAGAGAGTTTCATGTGGTCCTTTGACACTTCAGGGAATATTTCCAGTGATTCTTTTGAGGGCCTTTCTGGTCAGGGACCATCACTCACCCAGTTTTTCAGCTCTTTCCACTTAGTGGTCAATATGGAACTTATTCTTTGTCTGATAGAATGTGAGGAGGAGTTGGCATAATATTCTTAGGTCTTTGGCAGTTTCCTTGAATTTGAGCAGGGAAAAACCAAATACCCAAGAATGTAGACAATTTCCTCCATTCTGTTGATTCAATAGAGCATACTGCCAAGACTCTAGCATGGAGTTTTCAGAGAATGGTGAGTCCAAGCTGTATGGCAGTGGGGGGACATACTGGGGAACTGGTAATATGTTCAGTGGAAACAGGCCTTGGCAGGCCCTTCAGTGCTGTATTAAGGATTACCCAGACTTAGTCCTGGAAATAGTAGGGAGACATTAATTAATTAATGTTGTTAGCAGGGGATTTGAGAAATATTATTCCAACAGCAGAAACTTTTGACTTGATGAAGAGAAGTGTGTCTTAAAGAGTATTGGGTAGGATACAAAGAAAGAGAGATGAGAGAAGCTATCCCTGGACCTTGTAAAGGGTTGCATCCAAGTCCTCCTGATTGTGTTTCTGTTTTCCTTTTGACATGTATGCAATAACTTTGAAAAGTTTTCTAGGACATCTTCCCTACCCTCACTAGATTCAGTGCTTTTGTATATACTCTAAGCACATCTTATATTTTTCAGTTAGAGCAGTTTATCACAATTGGATTAAGTTCTTCACTGTGTAATGTTTATTTAACATTCTATCTCTTCTGGTAGCTGTGAACTCCCTGTGGTCTAAAGACATGTGTGCCTCAGTCATTGCAGTCTGTCTGCCTGGGGCCAGGGAAGTGCCAGGTACTCAGTAAACACTCATTGCATGCAGATGTGCACAAATGAAGGAAAAGCATTGAGTTCATAAGGGCTGCAGCTTCAAGCTGAAATGATGAGTAAAACGTATGGTGTTGCTGCTGTGAGGTTTGACAAAGGTAGGATGGAAGGTGACTGGAATTCCCCCATGGAATTTTCTTATAAGTATTTGGTAATTTTAGCTTTGAATGTGTCTGTTGGTCACCGATATAGCCTTCAGATGTAGTTGTTTTAAGGTAGTAGTTAGTTGAAACCAATAGCTAAATTCAGTTTGCTGGGGGAAAAATATAGCAAGAGAAGTTCAGAAGATCAGAATAAGCTTGGGAGATGGCTTCAATTAAATAAGAAAAGAAAAAAAAAGATGAGTGCTGGAAGGAAATGATATATACATTTGAGGCAAGAGGGAAACCAGGAAAATTCAATGCTATGAAAGCCAATGCAAAGGGAATTTGAAAGTGGGTACCAAGAAAGGTCTAAGATTATGGATTAATTAAAAATTAAGAGAATTCCAGGACTGATAGTACATGCATATAATCCCAGCTATTTAGGAGACTGAGGTGGGATATTTGCAGGTTCTCACTTAGTGAGACCTGTCTCAAAATAAAGTTTCAAAAGGGATGGGGAAGTATCTTGGTGGCTTGCCTAGACACATGAGGCCCTGGGTTCAATCCCCAGTACCACACACACACACAAACACACAAACACGTATACACACACACAAACACACACAGACACACACACACCCACATGAGATTTAAATAAATAAACAAACAAACAAACAAATATTAAGGGGTCTGAGAAAAAAACCAATGGATTTGCAAGTGGTTTTGGAGATTAGGAAGTCTTTGGGAGACCATATTCAACGGTTAGAATGGCTAGGGAAGGCCTGGAAGTGGTGAGGATAGCCACTGTTATAGTTGTTGGAAAGCAATGGAAAGATAAAGAATAAGGAATTTTAAAGTAGGAAACATTCATATATGTTTGAAGGCATAGAAGAAGGAGTCAAATGAGAGAGAATTGGCTAAAAGTCAGAAGAATGTACAGAGGAAAGAAAATTTGATCCTCCCAGAGTGCCTCTTCTAGACCAAGGAAGGTGTTACTTTGTTTTAATAACTATTTAATCTTCACAATTGCTTGTGAATGCTTCATTTTACATACTTGGAATTTCAGGCCAAGTAGTGTGGTGACATCTTTGAAGTGAATGGAGGAGTCCAAGTCTGTCTTAGCCTCTGTTCTTTCCATTGTTTCCCTTAGGAATTAAGCATAAATGGGATCCTGAGCACAATACTGAAGTTTGCCTTAGAGAAGAGAGCTTGTGTTGAGGGAGGGTGTGGAGAGGATTGTAGTAGGACCATTGGCACAACTAGAATTATTCTGTGGCCTGCAAACTAATATGGAAAACATGACAATGGGGATGACTAAGAATTGGGAAGGTCAATATGGTGAATGTGTTCATGGTAGTTATGGATGGTACATGAACAGAGGTCACTATGTGGTGTGGAATACTGGAGAAGGGCTCTGTGTAGTTGGAAGAAGGTTGAGGGGAAAGATTTTTTTAGAGTATCCCCAATAAAAGCAGCTATGTATGATTCCATTTATGTCAGACTATATGTGTAGGCATGCAGAAAGAAAAGTAAGATAGGATGGTTATCAAAATGGCAGTTAAGCTGGGTGCTTTGGAGCATGACTGTAATCCAGCAGCTTGGGAGGCTGATTCAGGAGCATTGCGAGTTCAAAGCCAGCCTCAGCAATTTATCGAGGCACTAAGTAACTTATTGAGATCCTGTCTCAAAATAGAACTTTAGAAAGGCTGGAGATGTGGCTTAGTGGTTAAGCACCTATGGGTTCAATCCCTGGCACCAAAAAAAGAAAAAACAAACAAACAAAAAAACCCAGTTGATGGTTAATTCATTGGGGGTGATTATGAATGATTTTATTTTTCTTTTTGTACTTTGAACTTTTAGGTATTATTTAAAATTTTTATCATAAGTATTTATGTTGTATGGAACGTAGCTTGTTGAATGAATTGCGGTTTTTAGAGGTAGCTTTTCTTTTTGCTGACCTGGTGAGGAGAAAACTTGGTACTTTTTCCTTTGACAGGTTAATACAATGAGATAGTTTGAATAGACGTAGATTCTTTGAACTCTGCTTAATGGGGCCGTTTTTGGACTGAGAACTTTTTCTGGTTGTAGGAGAGTATTTAGTACTTTACTTTGAATCTGAGATGACTTGGAATATCATTCCCTTGAGAGCATCTTTAACCAGTCATAAGTAGGAGTTAGTGGTAAATATCCCAGTTCTCTTCCCCTTTGTGTAAGTTATAGCTGAGGTTTATACATGCAGTTCTCAGAGGGCCCCACAGACTTACTCTCATCTGTCAATATCAGTGCTCTTCATGTTTGACTCCTTTTCCTGTCTCACTTTCCACTTCTCTATTAGTGCTCTTTAGGATCACCTTCCCCACAACTTCTTGCCCCCCATTCTTGTCTGAGGTCCTGCTTCTGAGACAAAGCTGCCTTAGACATTATCCTATCACTGTATATCAGTGCTGCTTTCCTTGACCCAACAAACCACGTGTTGCTTGTTTTCATGTCCATGGATCATGGGACAGAGCTAGGAACCTCCCAGAAGTAGTATCTGATGTAAACACCTAATGGGTTTGCTGTGGAAAAAAGAAAATGGTGAATGTTGACAAAGAACTGCTTTTTCTTATTTCCCCACCCTGCTACTGAGTGAGGAACTTGTGACGAAATGACCTGTAGCCCTGCCCCACAAATGTGAAGTAGGCCAGTCAGCAGGACCTTAAGTGATGAATTCCCTCATGAAATTCTGTCTTTGAGCAACAGCAATCTTACCCACCCACTTCCCTCATCTGCAAGTCATCTCTCTGCTTCCTGAGCCAAATTTCAACAGGCTTAAGCGGCTTTCCTATTTTACTCTTCCAGTGTAGTGCAATTCGACAGATGATGGGCTGTGCAGCTGTTGTTGAGGACATGTGGTATATTTCATCCTTAATTGAAATACACACCAAGTTGGCTGTGCAGACCCTTCAGCTGAGGGCCAAGTGGACAATTGGGCTAACAGAAAACTGAGATATTGCTGGAGTGAATGTGAACTTCTGCATATTAGTTCTCTTGTCTTTAGGGAAAAGGATATAGGGGGATCCTGTGAAAACTGAATCATGGGCTTCAGGCATCCCTCACAGGCTTTTTTCCTGTACATCGCTGGACCAGTTTTTTTTTTTTTTTTTTTTAAATCAAATGTATGGGGTAATGTGACTAGTTAAGTGAGAATTAGGATGGGAACTTGTGACTGAAAAGTTCTTAGAAAGTGCCCTCTTTTCGGGACTGGGGATGTGGCTCAAGTGGTAGCGTGCTTGCCTGGCACGCATGCGGCGCTGGGTTCGATCCTCAGCACCACATACAAACAAAGATATTGTGTCCACTGAAAACTAAAAATAAATATTAAAACAAAAAATTCTCTCTCTCTCTCTCTCTCTCTCTCTCTCTCTCTCTTTAAAAAAAGAAGTGCCCTCTTTTATTATAAGGAGATATTCTCTGATGTTTTTCCTTTTTCTTTATTTTCAAAGAAATCCATTTATCAAAGTGTTTTTAAATAATTGGAATGTTCAGTTCTAGCAAAAACCTTAGTTTATACTTAGAAACGCCTTTCTAAGACTTAGGCAGTGCTTTGAACTAATAGGAGTAACACAACATAGATATCATCTGTACCTCATTAAGAATGTGGCCTGGGGGAAGCAAGAAAGAGCTATAGGTCTTAAGTTCAATTTCTAACTCTGTTATTTACTAGTTAGGTGACTTTGGACAAATTACTTTCATCTCTCAGTGTAATAATACCTATCTTCTAAGTTTGTTGAAGATTTTAAGAAGCAAAAAACACATTTGAAGCAAACTATGTTTGTTAGCTTCATTGCTTATCTTGGTTGGATTCTGGATACATTTCACAGAAAACATTATTGTATAAGATCATTGACTTCTGCTCTTTTTCCACATAAAATAAATGTATATTTATTTTGTATTTTGTTTGACTTTATAAATATTTTTGGAATACATTGGCATATAGAACATGAATGAATGAGTTCAATGAATGAATGAGTGGTCATTTGGTAGAGCTATCAACCCATCACTGCCAATAAACACTAATTAAATGTGCTAAGCAAATAAGGGCAGAAGAAAGGTCTTAGCTTATGTCTTTGCTTTAAAAGTGGCACCATGTTCTGTGAAATAATTGAATAAAAAAACATAGTTCTATTGTCTCTTTTCCCAGTTCTGCCTTAAAATCATTAACTCTTTTCAAATGTATGAGCCAGGGTTTTAAAAAAGATGATTAATAAATGTAAGAACTTCTGTTATTAACATTCTTTAGAAATGAGTGGCCCTAACCAAACTACAATAGTCTTTTGGTAAATCCTGCTTCCTCTCTAAAAGAAAGAAAATCAAATCATTAACAAAATAGAAGAGCAAATCAGATGCACATTTCCTTGAAGACTAATTTCCCCTTCTCTTGCTTGCTTCTTTTTTGCACCTGCTGTCCTCACACCCAGGCAATGATTTATTTAGGGAGAGAAATCTTCATTGTTTTTCATTGCCACCTGCTCTGAAGGAATGTCAGTGGTTTGGGGAAAATGAGAGAAATAATATATTTTGGACTGGCATTCCCATAAGTGGATCTGGTTAGAAAGACTTGGTTTGTATTCTACCATCAGTTTGTATTCTCCATCAGTTTGTGGGTCTGCCTCAGGACACAACTGAAAGCCAGGCTCTTTTTCTTGAGGGTGGAGAAACATACAGCTCTACTACTACCAGCGACCTAATGAAAGGATTTTTCATAAGGTCACCAATGAGGTTTTCATTTAAAATCTGGGACTTGACTCTAAACGCCCAGACACTTAAACTCATTAGGCATTTTCATAGAGGCATGTAGTAAACAGGAAGTGCTCTATTGAAATCAGGCATACAGTTTTCATCTCAGGACCCAGGTCACATGAGAGTTGATCAGTTTTCTCTAGACTTTATATATAGAGATGTAGTAGAGATGAACTGAATAGGGATAAAATAATGAAGTTATTCAAATAAATAGCCCTGGGGAAAAGTGGTGATAGACTAAGAAAAAAAAATCAGTAGGGGATTAGTTGTGCGTGTGTACACATATGCATATGTATGTGTATATATATGTTTCATTACAGGTATCTAACTAGCCTGTGAGTATCATATAGTCATGTTTAATTGCAAACATCTGATCTCAGTATGCACTTCCAAGCAATGGTGGGAAATTTCAATAGGTTGAGTAGAAAACAAACAACAACAACAAAACCCTAAACAGCTGAAAATTGATTCTAACTAATTAGAATAGTATATATCAATCCTGGAATGAATATTGACTGATGTCTTGGTTTGAACTTGCAGCTCCTGGCTAAGTACAAAAGCTTGCAATGGGACAAAGTCCTGCGACTGGAAGAGGTGCAGACAGAACTAGGGATTAGTTTGGAAGAAATGCTGTTGGTCACAGAGGATGCCCTTCATTCTGAACCCTACAGCCCTGAGGAGATCTGCAAGTGTCTGGGAATTAGCCTGGAGGAACTCAGAACACAAATCCTGAGTCCGAACACTCAAGATGGTGAGTCTGCTGGAGAAAGGAGGGCATGGATTATTCCCCCACTTATATCTGGAAGGTTTTCAAACTTCCCTAAGGATTGAGCTAATTTTAAAGCATAGTTTTGAGATAATTTAGAGAAAGTGTGTGTTTTGGCAACTAAATTATCTAGGTGCATAGGTTCATAAATTCATTCATTACCAAAAATTTCTTAATATATGCCAGGTATTTTGTTTGGGCAAAGGTGATTAAGACATGATTCCTGCCTCAAGAGGTTTGCAACTTAATAAGCTTCTCTTTTTTCATCTTATTTTTTTTCCTTATTCATTTTCCTGGTTATTATGTTATTTATATAAAAGGATCTAGGTTAGTGCTCAGAACTGCTTGGAACAATACTGTGGAACACCAGGATGTTTTCACTGCTTAGGTTGAAACCCATTGCCCACTTTAGAGTGGAAGTTTATTTCTATTTGCCTGCTGCTTTGAGATAATGTTGTTTTTAAACACATAATATCAGAAGCTGAGGTGAAGCTGAGATGAAGGCAAAGTACAAGTTGGAGGCACAGTATGGAGTCTTGGAGTAGTTGTTCCTCTTAGAAGTAAAGGTTGTCTATTTGTGGGAGGTCAGTATTAGTGACAAGAACATTTAGTTAAGATTTAATTTCCCTTTAAGGTGAGGTTAGGAAGGGTGGGAATTTGGCAAAAAGACAAGCCCCCCAAAGCCCCATTTCCATCCCATTTGGATTGTTTCTATGACTGGTTATTGAGTTCCTATTGTGGATTTGTCTGTGAAGTAGTCTTCAAGGCTGCCACCACTGACAAATTTGGAATGGGATAAGGGAATCATTTGAGGGCAGGGATTGCATTTGGGTTTCTAACATTGCCAGATTGATTTTTTTTTTTTTAATTTTTTATTGTTGGTTGTTCAAAACATTACATAGTTCTTGATATATCATATTTCACACTTTGATTCAAGTGGGTTATGAGCTCCCAGCCAGATTGATTTTAATTTGATGAACATTGATTAAGTTTCTAGAATGGCAAAATGATGCCTGTTACCTGTTTTTGTAATATTAACTTTCACTAGAACACAGCCATTTATTTGCTGTAGTTGGTTTTGCACTATAAGAGTAAAGTTGTATAGTTGTTTGGAGCCTAGATAGTTCACAAAACCAAAAACTCTGGCTCCAGAAAAGCAGTAAACTAAAGGTTGCCTCAGCTTTGCCATAGAAATAGGCATAATAGGAAGTAATTGTGTAAGATTCATGCTTGGTAATGGAGGTGCTCCCGGAGTGATGAGTGTGATGATGGAGTGTACTTTGGAGACAAGAAAAGAGAAGTCAAAGCCAGCTTTACTAATGAGAGAGCAGTGAGCCAAAAGTTAAATAATAAATAGAAGTTTCCTAGGCAGAGAAGCAGTCAGACGGAATTTGAGGTAGACAAAACAGAGCAGAGAGGAGTGAGAGAAAATTACATGACCAGAAAAGTATGAAATGAAGAGGATGGGTAGGGAATTGGATAGGAAGATTTCCCAGGTAAACAACATTTTCTGCTTTGACCTAAGACAGTTTCTTTAATTCAGCCAATATGCATTAATTTCTTTTGAATGCTGGATATAAAGACAAGTAGAACATGGCCTCTATCTTCTAGTGACGTAGTATATAAAGGGGAAGAGAGCCCTGCAACAATCATAGTAACAAATACCTACTAAAATACAGGTATTAGTCAAGACCCCTGAGAGTATGGAGGGGAGAACAGCTAAGCTGGATCTTGAAAGAAAGTTATGGACTTCCCAGACTGAAAGGGTTATAGGCATGCCGGGCAGAGAGTAGAGCCTGCGTAAAGAAGGAAACACAGGAGCAAAGTATTGGAGAATATGTACCATGAGGTACAGTGTGCTGTGTGATGACAGAAATACTGCCTCAATGGCTGTCGCATAGGATTGCACTATTCTACTCTGGGTAACAAGGGCCTCTGATAAGGGGATCTTTGGTTAACTGTAGATTCTTGAGACCATAAAGGAGAATTCTGTTGGAATTGGTGACTTCTTGTGTCCAGGGAGGAAGGAAGAGTAGAAAGGAGGAAGGGAGGGAAGGAGGGAGGAAAGTGGAAAGAAGAAATAGAAGATAAGTAAAGTCAATGTATAGATGGCTAGCAAAACTAGGGAATTACAGCTTTGGAAGTGGTTTTGGGATAAGTGTTTTCTTTCCATCTATCTTTAAGTTTGATGCAATGGTACATTATTTAAATAAAAAACAAAGAGGTAATGAAGAAGTGAGGAAGTCTTAATAGATGTTGAGAATATTCACTGTCAAGTGATGTTCTTAAAGCAGTCTTTTCATGGTGTTATGCCTTAGTTCACATCACCTAATTGGCCACATGCCTTAATGTGTTAGATTTCTTCTCAGTCTGGCCTTAACTCCGTTCTGTCCTGGCTGCCTTTTGAACCTATACACAGACATGTGGGCAGTGTTGCCTTGGCTAGACCGCACCACTTACTTATTAGCAGCTTGGACTTTTGATACTAAACACACTATTTTCCAACTGGACTTGTCTATTTTTCTGAAATATAGTTTCAACCTATCTGTAAAGCTCAATATGTTTTATCTTTCTCTACTCACAAGCTATTTTCTTTTTCTCTGTATCCATGACCTTTCTTTCCAGATCTGCTTATCTTTCCTTCCCTGCTTCTTTTTTGCACCTTTTGAAATAATTACCCAGAATAACTTGGAAAATACAAAAGATAATTTGCTAATTGTAGCACATGTATCACTATGTATTTACTCACTTTTTTGTCTATAGGATACTGACTTCATTCCTTTTGTAAAAGTGATGTGTGCTTCATCTTACCTCTGTATCTAAAATCACTGCTCTACTGCTCCATTTGTATCACTATAATTTACTCTTGTTTTGTACTCAGTGAATCTATGTTGAATGAATGAATCCATTTTGTAATCCTATCACCCTAAGGATTCCCTTTTACTTTTTGAATAAATAAATTTAAAAAAAACTGTGAACATAAATTAGTCTGTGGATTCTGGAGTTGCCTTGATTAATGTTACTCAATTTACTTTCTAAATCTAGCCATCTAGCCCCAGCCAAATTTCCAGCTGAATTTTAGGGACCAAAATCTTTTTTTTTTTTTTTTTTAACCTTTTTCATTTGGTCCTTTCTGAAATTTTGCCTTGTGTGATTTTAGATCTGAAACAGATGTTGAAGATGACATTGTATTTAGGTCAAATTATCCCATCAGAGGACTCTGGAGAGTGCCACTGCCCTTTACTCTAGGTGCCTTCACTTGAGCATGCTTAGTTTTGACCTGATCTAATTTTTCCATCATGGAAACCCTTGACTTTTAGGGACACAGAGACTTCCTATGTCTCATTTTGGCAAAACTCCTTTCCACATGGATATAAGTGTGAGTTGTGAGATATTGACCTTGAGGTGACAGGGTAGGGAGAGATGTTTACAACAAAACTGTGGTTTGCAGCTTCTGCTAAACCAACCAGACTCCCAAAGGCCAATGTGCAACAGTCATTTTCTCTTTCCAAATTTCTAATAATTAGATTTAGAAATGCTCAGAGGCCATTAAAATTAAACACACACTCAAAGAAAAATCCTCAAATCTTTTAGATGTTTTGAATGACTACAAACATCATTAAGAACCAGTTAATAATAGTTTAAGAATTATTTGCTCGACACTGCCTACAGGTAGGAATTGTTTAAGTGTGTGGTCTATTGGTCTGGAATCCTAGATTCTCAGAGGCAGGGGCCAGACTTAATTGAGAAGGGGGTATTTTATAAGTATGGCACAAGAGGAAAAGGTGAATCTGTGATTAGAGCCAGGAGAGTTAGGCGCATGTATCAATCACAGGATGCAAGTCAAGGACACATATTAGAGGACAAACATGGAAATTCATGGAAAAATGGGAACTAAGAGAATGGACAGGTACTTTGGATGCTAGTTTGAAGAAGGGAGAATGTATTGAAAACATTCATTTTCAGAATGTCCACAGTGTTTCAGGTTGAGGTGACCCAGCTGACTGTTTAGCTGCACTGTGCTGAACTGGACACAGATTTCATTCCTTGGATTACCAACTTTGCCTGTGACCATATTCTGACAAAGTGCTGGTCAGTTGCTGGGTCAGTCTATTTGGATCCTGTGTTCTCCAGAGTTATAAGTGATATTCATGGCTTTTGATCAAGTATAGGACACTGGCATAGAATGCTTTTTAGGAAGACACCTAGAGTTAATGGTAAAACATACATACACACACACACACACACACACACACACACACATACACCACACCAAACAAACAACCCTAAACAACAAGAATACATCTTGTTATTTTATTTACTTTATGGCTTTTCATTCACTTTTCACACATATCTGATTTGAACTCACAACAACTCTTGATACAGGGTTATCCCTATCACACAGAGGAGGAAGTGGAGATGAGAGGGTTATGTGATTGTCGGGATCACATAGGTAGTTGGAACTGAAATCCTAGCCTTCTGATTCAATCCCATACTTTTTCTGGAATCACATTCTCCTCTTGGCATTCTTATAAGCTGCTTTTAGCAGTCTTTTTCCAAGCAAGGAAGATGATGTTTTAGCTTGACTTTCATTTTTTTCTTGAGACTAAAGGAAGCTGATGAAGATAGGTTATTTTGTAGATAAAGAGCTTCTTTTTGGCCCTTTCTCATTCTGATGCTTTGGGTTTAAGTGGTAAGGCTGTGTGGCATCCAATAGCTTGCTGTATTTAAGGAACAATTCAACTTGGCTATAATATGCATGAACTGTTATGTTGTAGAACCTTGAGAAATTCTATGAACTTTTTCAGTTCTCATAAATTGTCCATTTAGGTTAAGTTTAAGAAGAATGGTTTGTTTTTATATAACAGAAAAGTATAAGGTATTTTACAGAATAAAAATTATCAGCTCCGTCATTTAAATGTCCAATTTACTGTTTTCAGATATTAAAGAAACTGATTTAAAAATAGTTTGTAAAATATTTGTCACCAAACTGTATGATCTCAATAGATTCAGTTTCTGTTCCTGTAAGAATTTGGGGGGAAATGTTTTCCATAAAAATCTAGAAGAAACACCGAAGGAAATTATAAATCCTTTGAGAGTTTATATATATTGGTTGAAGAGAAATCCTCAAACTCTACATGGTGGACTAATAATGATAATGCCAAACAAAAAGCGTCCTTTGATTTTGCCTGTTTTCATTTTTATAAGATGAAATAAATTAATAGTTTTTTTAAAACAAGGTATAAAAGAATAAATCAAATAATAACTATTTTTGTTATTAACAAAGGATGTTATGTTTTAGGTTGTTTTGGAAGTCAAGCCTGCTTTCATTTAGCCCTATTCCTTTCCCACTCTGCCTGGTGTTTTCTTTTTTGTCCTTCAGCTTTTATTGATTCCTCAGCTGTCTGGTCATGGAGGGCAGGTTCCTGCTGGGAGTAAAGGTTCCTACTTTATTTTCAAGGGGGACAAAAGGGGTGAACTAATATTTCAGATAGCTTAGGAATGGTGTTTTCCTTTTGTCTTTCAGATGTGTATCACATACCTCTATTCTCTAGTTCATCTCCTTTCTGCAAATATTAAAGGAACTAAAGATGAATGTGAACATGTTAAGTACGATTTTAAAGACTGAGCATCTTAACACTTTTAGCTTCTGTAAAAAAGAGCACCAGTGATGTGTGCTGTGTACTGGTCAGTACTTAAGCTACTGGAAGGTAGGCTAGCACCAGGGTCTGCCTTTTATCCCACAAGGTTAACAGTGGACATAATTCTTGTTCCTGAGGCCAACAGATAAGTAACAATGTGCATGAACTACAGTGGCACCAGATATCCCTGCATAGATCTTAGAAGCATAAAACACATCTCTCATCATACTTTGTGTATGTATTGGTTTGCCTGTATGTACCTGGTTTCCTGACTCTGGCATGTATCTTCTTCACCCTTTCCGCTTCTTGCTTGGACATTACCTGTTCCCTTGGGCTCCTCAGCTCTGACCACTGTGGTTCAGCCCTACCTGCTTCCTTGATGTAGTTCCTGCATCTCCTCAGCCCACCTACTTCTTTGGCTCTACATTTGCTGGCCCTAACATCCATGGCTGCCTCAAGAAAGAAAAAAAGAAGAAAATTTATAATTTCTAAACTTGTAAATATATATTTTTAAGTCTAAAGATATGTTGCTCAGTATTCCCTTTGCTTGTAATTATCATGGACATGTCTCTACCTTTTTTGAGATGAAACCATCCAAAGGTCTGTTGGGAACTTATTGGACACTCTGCTTTGAGTTGAATGAAGCTTCTGCAGGTATGAGGAAAAATAATGTCTCTACTCTGCTACTCTTCTGCTGGTTCCGAAACATCTTCTATAGGACACTGTCTTCTACTATTATCTTCCTAAGAAGCTAACATTTTACCATTTTTTCCCCTTTTTGGCCACTTTTCCTTTTATTTTCTCATTTTAATGTTTCTGTACAGATGAATGTTTTCTTTGTAGACAAAGCAACTTTTTATATAGCTAAGTCCTTTTATTTTAGTTATAGTGATTCTATCCTCTGTTGGTATGTCCAGATTGTGCTTCAGAAGCAGTTCCAAAGTCACAGTGGCTTGATGCAACAATGCATTTCTTGCTTACTCTGCATATCCAAAACAAGTCAGCAAAGGAGTCAATTCCTCTGAGAAACTCAGGGACTAGGTTTGGCATGCAAGGGACTCCATCTTACTGTATTAGTTCATAATCACTGTGGCAGAAGAAAGGAAGGGAATGTTGTTCATTGCTCATGGGCTCTTAATGTCTACCACAGTGTGTTCCACATCACTCCTATTCTAACTTGATTGGCCAAAGCAAATCACATGGATGTGATGAACTTTGTTGGGGTGTGGGGAGAGAAGACCCCAGTCTTTTTTTTTTTTTTAATTTAACTGCCATTTTATTAATGAGACATGTAAGTAGAGATTCTTTGGTCATTTTAAATTCTTCACAAAGATATTAAATAAAATGCCATCTACAAACTGAAGAGCCCGGTCTTAACTGTGTGAGATGAATTGGAATATTTGGAAACAACCCTAATGACAACCATACTTCTCAAGCTGTGTATCTGGGTAGTATTCCGTCAAATTCATGATACCAATGAGAACCAATTCACTTTCTCATATAAAATATGATTTTGCCATTTCTTTCCAGACATTGAGTCAATGAATATTTTTCTATTTTAAATTCCAAGTTATTTTCACTTGTAAATTAGATAGACCTCTTTTTATGTTGTGTATTTCTCTCATACTGGCTTTTTATCTATGTTGGTCTGGTGAAAGTCTCTTTTAGTCCTGGTGGCTTGTCACTTCATTCTCTGTATTGTTGAGTTCATACAGTATCTTTTCAGCAGTCTGTTATTCTAATAGTCTAGGATATGATCCTGAAAAACATCTCTAATATTAACCACTTACCTCTTCTAGCCTTCTTTCTTTTGCAAAGTATTTAGGAGAAAGTTTCCTAGCAATTACTTCTAAATTAGAAATTGTATACCATTTCCTATCCACTGTACCATTTGTTTCCATGTAACTATGAGTAGATCTTGTGACTTTTAGCAGATTATTTCCAAATATCAAAAGTAACAACAACAATAAAATAATAAGCCATTGTATCTGTATAGACATTAACAATTTTAACCATACGGGAGTCTCAACTCATGGTCATTTATGCTGTAGGTTTCAGATAAAAATGTCATAGGCCACTACTCTACATTCTGGACAGAGGCAATGTGTAGTTTAAAAAAAATATTGAGGAAGATGATTCCTCCTGTTGTCTTTTGGAAAGTTTGAAGTGGGAGAGAACACAAAGATTGACTTGTGTTTTGTCAAGGGCCACTGATGTAGCAGCTAAATGACCAGAGACCACCTACAAAGGAAAGCAGTATAATTTAACATAATATAATTGAGAAATTATAGAGTGTTGCTTGAAGAAGGAATATGAAATTTTGCATAATTAGCATGAGAAATATCAAGATTTATGCTTCATTTCTGAATTTTGGACTCATGAGGGAAAGGCGACAAAGAGGATGAAGATGAAAAGGGACAAAGAAAAGGGGGAAAAGAATCTGATAAAGGGAAGGAGACTTATATTTATACACAGGGCTTGCTTATGGAAAAGCACATAAACATAAATTCAGAGAAACCACAAACAAACTCATGCCTATGTGCACTCACTTCCCACCTTGGTCCCCGGAGAACAACATAAACACATGTGTCATCACAGAATGTTGTAAAATAGAAGCATCCTCATTTATCCTCTTAGGATAATTCCAATTATATTGTAAACACCTCCGGGTCTGGAACATCTCATGAGATGTTTGATGGTTATGAAAGTGAAACATTTTTATCTTCCTAATGCTTCAGTGTATTTTGAAAAGTCCAGGTATTAGTATAGGTGTATTTTCTTTGTGCCTGCCTGCCTTCCATTCTGGAAATCAAACCCAGAGCCTTGAGCATGCTACACACATGCTGTACTGCTGAGCTACACTCTAGCTAGGTGTACTGTCTTGAATACTTGCCATGTGGAAATTCAGAGGAGGGCACATGAGTCAAAGCTCCTTTACTCCTAGTTACCCTCATCCAGTGCTCAGGTCACTCTTCCTAATCTGCTGCAGTGCATGCCTCTCAAAAGAAAGCTTGGGGCAACAGCCTATGTTGCTCTAGGTAAGCCCTTTTACATGGCAGCTTACATAGCTTCATGCTTGCTTAAACTGTTGTAATCTGCTCAATGATTACTTCTGGTCATGTTAGGTTAGCAAATAGAAGTAGATTTTATTCCTTTATTCAACAAATATTTGATTGAGGGCCAACTCTTTAAGCACTGTACTAGATATTATGCATTAGTAATCAGCAAGGCCAGCATAATACTTGCCTTCGTTTGCTTGAGAATTTTGTAGAAAGACAACAATAATTACTAAAGTATTCTTATGGAAATATATTACTTCTCAGATAAGCACTGATTTTTCTTTGCCTCTCTTTCATCCCTTTTAATTCTCCTCCTTTTTCTTTTTTCCTATAATTCAATTAATAGAAGAAAGCTAAGACAGGATGCCATTCCCTTTTATGTCAAAATACCAAGACAGGCTAGCTGTAGGCAAGCGTGACATTGTTCCCATAGTCCTTCATTTAGCTCTGCGTTGACCAAGATTCCTTTCCAACTCCCTAGGCTCCTTTTCAAATGACTTGAGATTGTCTCCTTCTTTCACTTTTTCCAAGAACAAAGTTGTAGTGAAATTCTGGGAAGTTAGCAGGAAAATACCTCCCCCAAGAAAGAGAAGGAAACACAAAAATGTGGTTCATCCAGGGAGCAGCTTCAAATTCTTCCCTGGCTGATGCGATGGGAGCAAAATGACATTTATTGAGAACCTGGGCTATAAAGGTGAAGAGGCACAGTTGCTGCCCTCCTTAAGCAGTGTGTGATGACAATAATTAGAAAGGCATGCACAGATGTTAAAGATGTGCAGAGTTGGGAAGAATGGAGACATATGACTTATATTTTTGGAGAGCTTCATGGAAGAGGTGGATCCAGCTGATACTTAAAGAGATGCTGAGGAAAGCAGAATCAATCTGAATAGGTTACTGATGCTGGCCATCCCTCTGGGACTCTGTGCTGCCAGTGGACAGGCAACAATGGAGCAGAACATTTCATGTGAGGTTGGGGAGAGGGAGATGGTACATCACACTATAAGAGGGAAAGATTGAGTGCATCCAGGGGCCTTCATTTTGTTGAACAGTTGGAAAATGTGCTGAATTTTCATGCAATGAAATATTCAGGAAGTCCACAAAATAGTGATTTGGGAAGTTTATTATGGCAGCTGTGTACAAGTTGATCAGAGGAGGGAGGGAAAGTGGTTGGAAGGTGGTGAAATAGTTCAGACGTGGGATGATAAAATTTCAAACTAGGAAGATAAGAATATAGAATGGAAAGGAAGGGAGTGATAGGCTGTGTCTTGTCATGTGAATGACCCTGGAGTTACTCATAGGAGCTTAGTATATCACCAGAGAGTAAAAGGCAGGTGAGGGTGACTAGAACAATAGTTTCAATATCAGAGCAGTAGAATTTATTATGAAACCAACAGTGCTGGCTCTTGCTTCTTTGGAAATGTGAGAAAAGGAAGCTATAAACATGTGGGTGCTGTTACTCTTTCTAGACAAAATGGTATTATGTTGTGGATTTTAAAATACTCACAAATGCCTCTTGGAATGTAGTTTTCCATGAATTAATATGGTTTGTGTTGAAAGTGCATATATATATTTTTTTGGTGGTGGTTTTGCTTTTAAAAGCAGGTAGTTAGAGATTTTTTTTCCCTTTAAGTGTAGAATGCTAATTTAATTTAGTCTTTTGCAGCATGGGAATGGGATACTAATGTGGCTGAAAGCAGCAGTTTATTTTTTGTGGGTTTGACCATTTCAGAAACTTCACATTTATGAAAAATATTATTACTAGGAAAATAAATTTGAAACCACAGTCCAACTTCAATGAGGATTGTATAGTGATTTTCCATTATACTGCTTAAATACTCCAAAGAGTCTATGCCTCAGAACAGGGACTTATTATAACTTTGCTGCATAGGAAAACAGAGGACTCCAGAGTGGATTCTGAAGTGGTTTTTCCCATCTTCCTCTGGATTGCTGTTCTTGGAAACCAGCTCTTGGTTGATCCCACTGGAGTTTTCTACTTTGCAGAGAAATTGGTCAGTAGCATGCAGCTATGTGATTATGCAAAAGCAGCTAAAGCCACACTGCTTTTAGCTCCTCCTTCTAACAATAAGAAAGTATTTGGGGGCATGAACATCTCAGAAAGATTAATTATATACTCACATGGTAAAGATTTTCAAATCTCTGAGACTCGCATACTTAGTTTTGATTAATTATATGAAGTCTGATTTCCAAGATATTTATCACTTTTTAGCTTATTAGCTGAAAACAATGTTCTGCTTTCTTCTGTATTCATAAACCTTTATGCAATTTGGTGATCTGAAGCTACATGGAGAGTCTCACTGCACCGATGTGAGGGGTTTAGCTCTCGCACAGATTGAACTGACTCCCAGAACTGGTAGCCACCCTTTAAGAAGTATAGATAAAGACTAAGCTGTGTCACAGGAATAAGCAGGTGAAGGCGGCTTGAAATTCAGTCATTTGAGGAAAATTGGGTTGTTGTTCTGTAGAGAAGACTCAAAAGCTGATAGTCATGGCATTCACTCTGCAGGGGGCAAATGGCAGGTGCTCTCTAGCATCTGAGCCCCTCTCTCATATCAGGGAGTCTACTGTTTATGTTGGTGAGAGGCACTCACCAGCTAGCTCCGGGGTGAGTGCCTCTCGCCAGCATACACAGTTTCTGTGGTGGAAACTAATGTTAGATTTGTCTCTCTCAGGTCACTTGAAACCTGGATGTGAACAATGGTACTAGGCTTTTCCTGCCATTCTGGATTATTTTTATTTCTGGGGCTTTAGGTCTAGCAGGCACTAGTCAGCTGATAAAGCATCTAGAGTTGAGTGTCATATCCAGACTGCTCCTGTGGAGTGACCTTGACAGTTCCTAACTGCCTGCTTCCCTTGGCTTCTGATCACCTCCCTCCTGTTTTTTTCACATTCTAACAGAGAACAGAAATATGTCATGAGTCCAAATAGATTTAGTGAGCTCCCTAATATCTTTGAAATAAGTTATTTTTTGACATAATTAGTATAGATTTCTGTCGTTTACAAACAAGAATCCTGACTGATGTAATGGTTAAGACCAATAGTGCTCTCTTATCTCTAGCTGGAATTCTTAACCTGATCCAACCATAGCTTTCTGGCATCTCTGTGTGTGTTGCATTGTATGCAGCATTTTAGATATTTGTGTACTCATACTGGAGACAGGGTCCATTTGTAGTAGAACAAAATGGGAACTTTACTACTCATCTTTCTGTAAGAGCTGACAGGCTGTGGTTTTGCATGCTGACACACAGCAGCTCTCCTTATTGAAGTTTAACTATAGAGGCTTTCAGTGGTGAACAGGTACCTGTGAAAGATAACTGCAGTAACAGAAGCAAGAAACAAAGCAACAGGGACAGAGCAATTTCTCTTTACACTTACTGCAGTAAAATCCTTAAGCTGTATGAGCTAAGAATCCCTAGGCTGCTAACAACTTGCACCCATATAAGGAATGTAGAATACACCCTCCAGTAGAATTGCAGCAACTCCTTTGCCTTGATGTACCCCAAACTGTAAAAACCCTGCTGTGCTCGGGGCTCAGACATTGGGAATTATCCTTTTGGGCCGTGGCACCCCTAATAAAGTGTTGCTTCCAGATTTGGTGTCCTGACCCTCCTTTTGTGCTACACATTAGCTTCTATTTCATTCTCAAAAGGTTCCATAACCCTAAAAAAATCAGAACTACTTATCTACAGTTTACAATTTAAATACCTTAGAATGACATACAAGGCCTCATTTTCTGACCTCTGCCTACTTCTTTAAATTTCTCTTTCATAAATGGGAGTTCATAACCCACTTGAATCAAAGTGTGAAATATGATATATCAAGAACTATGTAATGTTTTGAACAACCAACAATAAAAATTAAAAAAAATTTCTCTTTCATTGTGTACTCTGCTACACCTATTTCTTCATATCATTTCATGCTTCATTCCAATCAAAATACAGTGGGTTCTGTAGAAGCTCCTCATGTTTTTTAATCCCCATGTCTTTGCTCATAATGTTCTCTCTGCTGTAAGTTCTCAGTCCTTTTCTTTGTTCCCCACCCTACCTTTAATTGGTTTGCTGAACACCTGCTCATCTTTCTATACGCTGCTGGTTTTATCTCCCTCATGAAGGTCGTGATCTCTGTGCATGTCCTCTTACTCTGCCCACCTAATTCCATCATTGCCAGTAGCCCATGTCAAGCTAGCTGACAGTGTGAGTGCCTCTTATTTGTGGCCTTGGGGCATTTCCCAACATCACTGAAGGCAGCTGTGCTGTCCAGGCACATCTTTGTGAAGTTAACCCCTCTAGGAGTCACATTCAAACAGTGGAAGTGTCATTGAGATAGTGCTTGTCTTCCCATTATCCCTGGGCCAGTTCTAAGGCATTTTTAGAATATGGTTCTTCAGAGAAACCCCAAGCAACTGGGTCCAGATTGTCTATATTGAGAACCTGCTAATTAAGCTCCCTCTATTGACTTTTCCTGCCTCACTTTCCTTATTCTTGATCCCTTCTTCCTAGTGTCCTGCCATCTGCACCAGGTACCATCTGTGCTTTCAAGTGATCTCCTCTTGGTTTTGTGCCTTCACTTCAACTGTGAGGATCTTGCCTCAGCATCTGTTGCCCTGTATTGTGCTTAACAATGGTTTCTCTCTGTAGACCATTATTTTTTGAGAGTTAAGAGTGTCTTATTTATTATTGTTGGATCCTCAGTTTTAAAACTGGCACATACTGGATGGTTAGCAGTATGTATAAGACATACATAAGCCATGGGAGTTGTCTTCAGGTACTTGAAAGGCTACTTGATGTTTACATGTCTGGGGGACAGAGCTAAGACAAAAGAGTAAAGTTATCTGCTTTATAGGAAGACAGATTATAATTCAATATGGAGCTAGTAATGCATCTGTGGGAGGGAACATTTGCTTGTAACAATGAAGGTGAATAATTATGATATGCTGACCCACTTGACTAAGGGCTTTGCTGACACTTTTCCCTCTACAATGAATTCTTGGTTTAGAGAGCTTTCAGGAACAAGGGCCACATGATGCCTATGGGAACCATGAAGACATGCAAACCTGTGAGGCAGGCTGAATGTCAGATGGTTGGGAATGGTGGGACTGGTACAATAAAGTTTCCAAGAAGTAGCTGTTCCTTAGCTCTAGCCAACTGTTGCTGTGCAGGAAGGCAGGTCCAGCCCAGCTAGACCTTTTGGGTTTTTTCAAGAGAAAGCAAAAATGTAGATTCTTACATAAAATTTCCCAATATAAAATATTATATCACTCAAGAAAACATCACTGGTCCTGCTACAGACCATAAGTTATTAATTTGCAGTCTTTGTGTGGTGGGTGCAAAAGAGGATATTAAAGTTTCAGATGTGAGAACAGCTTCCTAAAGAGGCTGCCCCGGGTTCCAGCTAGCTTTCTTTCTTCAGGCTCATGAACACACTGTCGGTTCCTGTTTTAGTCACCCTTTTCATTGCTGTGACCAAAGACTGACAAGAACATTTTTAAAGGAGGAAAGTTTATTTATCACTCACGTTTCAGAGATCTCAGTCCATAGATGGCTGACTCCATTGTTTGGGACCTGAGGTGAGGCAGAGCAGAACATCATGATGGAAGAGTGTGGTGGAGGAAAGTGGCTCAGGACATGGCACCAGGAGAGAGAGAGAGAGAGAGAGAGAGAGAGAGAGAGAGAGAGAGAGAGAGGGAGGAGAGAGAGACACTCCCCTCACTGTGGACAAAATATATACCTCAATGGCACACCCCCAATGACTCTCCTCCTCCCACCACATCCTGCCTTCCTACAGTTACCTGTCAGAAGATTAATGCACTGATTACATTAAGGCTCTCATAACTCAGTTATTTCACCTCTTAGCTTTCTTGCATCATCTCACACATGAGATTTTGGGGAATACCTAAAATCTAAACCATAACAGTTCCCAACTTGAACTCCAAAACTTAGACCCCTCTCCTATAACATTTCCTACTACGGTTCCTCTTCCACCAAGTCCTGTATTTTTAGTATACTTTTAGCATTTCCAGCACTTGGATATGTTTAGTGTGATTGGCCACTGTCCAGGAGAAGGTCTTGTATTTTGCCCTGTTTAGCTGAGTTCCTTAAAGCAAGGATTTCTACTTCATGTATCTTCCCTATCATTTTGAGCATACTATGGGGCCCATGGCAGGTACACAATAAGAACTATTGGGTGACTTGCTAGATGACCATCTTACCCTGCACTTTGGTATTGCTTTAGTAGAAAAGGAAGTAATAAAGAAGAGGCCACCAGCTCTTGCATGCAGAATTTAAAATTAAGTCAGTGGGACTCTTTCAGAGACTGAATAGACATGTTCTTCATCTACTGTTGACCTGCTTTCCTCAGAACTTGTGTGAGAAAAAATGGTGTCCAGTTTCATTTGTCAAAGGTTTTCCCTCATCCTTTTTCACCAAAGATGCAAGAAAATAACCAATTATTTGTGCCTGGTTTAGATTCCTTTATTAGAGATGGGTTGTGATCATAAGCTTTGTAGCCTCCCACCTTTTTAAGGCAGAAGTTAGTAGGCACTTCTTTGCTGCAAAGATTGCCTAAAAGGAAAACAAAAACAGTTTCTTTTAACTGGATATAATTATCTATTTTCTATTTCTTCCTTTTTATTCAAAACACATTTGTTTTAGAAATCTCTACCACATCTATGAAGCAAAATACAATATAAATAATTATCAGTTATCTGTAATAAAGGATATTAGGATATACTTTGGATACTGAAGTTTATCAATTGCCTCTAAGCCTTATTTTAGCAAACTCTTACTAATGATTGGTGAAGATGCTAGTAAGTATAAATTCCAAAAATAGGAAGTCTTCTCCATATTCCCAGTTGTATTTATCCCACAACTCTTCATTTAGCCTTGTTTTTTTTTTTTTTGCAGTTGTGTTAAATAGGGAGATGAACCATTCATTCAACAAACATTTATTGAGTCCATGCTATATGCCAGATCCTAGTCTAGCTGCTGAATATACAGTAATAAAGACATCAGACAAGATCTTGGCTCTCCTGGAGCTGACTTTCTAGTTGTGGGAAATTATACAAATCAATGAACAAAGGAACACACAAGAAAATATGTGTTACAAGTTTTGGGAAATAAAATAGGATGGAGATTGTGGGGGTGGGGGGGCGAGGGAGGTGCTGCTCTAGATTGGAACTGAGGGAAGGTTTCCTAAAACTGTGGCATCTGAGTCCTGCAAGACAATTAGGGGCCAGCCATGCAAAGATAGTGTGGAAGAGTATTTCAGATTAACACAGCACCTACTGCACTGGGCCTAAGGCAGAAGCCCGTGTTGTATTCTGGAGGCACAGTGGCAAGGCTGGAATGTCTGGGAAAAGGGTAGGTGATGAGGGATGAAGTCAGAAGGAAAGGAAACTATAGCAATAGAATTTACTATACAAGTGAAAATTATTCAGCAACAAAATGAAAATTTTGCAGTTTAAATGTATGTGGTCATGAACATTTAGATTTCAGAATTGGTACATAATTTTAGGATTAGATGTAGTAATTATCTAAGATCCATACTGGCAAAAAACAGTGTTCCAAAATCCATGTGGTACATCCTGTGTTGAAGCCTTGGATTTCTCTTGGGTAAGATAGGCCACTAGTAGTATTGAAAGAAAATAACATCTAGTGTTATATTTTTAAATTGAATTTGCCTTGGAAGTAGTCACACATGCAATGAACACAGAAAGAAACTGTTTCCTTCATCCTTTAATATAATAATTGCTCTCAAAGATTACAAGAGCTTATAGGCAGATGGAACATCTGTTTATAAAGTTAACTGGACAGGGAAGAAAGCTGTTATGGACAAAGTTTCAGATTTTCTTGGATTTTTTGGTATCTGTACAAAAGAGACCAGATGAGTTGCCAGCATATAATAAACCAGAATCCTGGATCCGGAGAGCATTTGTGATATCCAGCCAACACAGAACTGTGTCCCTCCCAAAGGGTGGTCTCTAAATCTATTTTAGCCTCTGGCAAGACCTTTATATCACAATTGAAACCAGATGCCCTTTCTGCCCTTTCCCCTTGTTGTCTCAGTTACTACCGTTGGGGAGTGCAAGCAGTGGCAATCTCTCACGCACTTTCAGAGTGCCCAACAAGAGCCCTCATTTAATATTCCTATGCAGAAGGCTTTCTGCCCAACGCTTCCTCTGCAGGGACAGAACAGACACAAGAAGCCATCAGGATTGCTAGTTTCTGGAGTAATCTGCTCAGTGTGGTCTGAATGTTTCTTGTCACAAAGTAAAGCACCAGTCCGAAGGTTTAACAGAAAACATCTTTCTGGACAGTTTCTACTTTAGAACCTTTAATCCTAAAGGAAAACATATAATCCTAAAGGAATATGTAATGGACAATATTGAGTTTTATTATAGGATATGGCCCTGAAATGTGCTTGGATATGATATTAAGAATCCAGAAATCAAAAATCATTATAACACAGAAGAAATACAATTGATCAACAAACATTTGAAAAAATGTTCATCGTCTCTAGCAACTAGAAAATGCAAATCAAAAGAACTCTTACGTTTTCATCTCACTCTAGTCAGAATGGCAGTTATCAAGAATACAATCGATAATAAGTGTTGGTGAGGGTGTGGGGGAAAAACATACACTCATAAATTGCTGTTGGGACTGTAAATTGGCGCATCCCCTATGGAAAGCATATGAAGATTCCTCAGAAAACTTGGAATGGAACCACCATTTGACCCAGCTATCTCACTCCTTTGTTTATGACAAAAGGACTTAAAATCAGCATACTACAGCGATGCACCCACATCAATGTTTATAGCAGCTCAATTCACAATTGCTAAACTATGGAACCAACTTAGGTGCCCTTCAACAGATGAATGGATAAAGAAAATATGATACACATACACAGTGGACTATTACACAACCTTAAAGATGAATGTCATTGAGTTAGTGCAGTTATCCTAGTGGCTCTGGAAGCCGAGACAGGAGGATTTCGAGTTCAAAGCCAGCCTCAGCAATGGTGAGGTGCTAAGAAACTTATTGAGACCATGTCTCTACATAAATACAAAGTAGGCCTAGGGATGTGGCTTAGTGGCTGAATGCCTGTGAGTTCAATCCCTGGTAAACCACTACTCTCCCCAAAAAGAGGAATGAAATTATGGCATTTTCTAGTAACTGCATGGAACTAGAGGCTATCATGATAAGTGAACTAAGCCAATCCCCCAAACCAAAGGTTGAATGTTTTCTCTGATAAGTGATTGCTGATCCATAGTGAAGGGGGGGAGGGAACAATGAAGGAACTTTGAATAGGGGAGTGAGGGAAGGGGAGGGAAAGACTGTGGGGATGGGCAGGATGGTAGAGTGAGACAGACATTATTACCCTATGTACACACTACTGGTGTGACTCTGCACCATGTACAGAGAAGTTGTGCTCTATTTGTATCAAAAATGCATTGTACTGTCATGCATAACTAATTAGAACAAGTTTTAAGAAAACACTGTAAATTTCTGATTTAAAGAGACTTATTAGACAAAATAACTGAATATATGTGTTGCAAAACCAACTGAAATTTAAACTCCGAGATAACTCAGAAAATTTTAAATATAGACTTGGTGATAATAAGGAATCAGTGGTAATCGGTATAATGATGATGTAGTGTTTATATAAGAAAGTATTTCATACAAGTGCACACACAAACATATAAGGAGGAAATATGTAAGTCATCTACAATTATTTGAAAATACTTTAGCAAAATACCAATTGAAGCCAATATGGAAATAATAATTTTTCAGTATAGGTGATGGACTATGGGGTCTGCTACAATATTTTCGCCATTGTTCAATCTGTTTGAAATTTTTTATTATTCAGTTAAAAAAACTTGTCTCATTAAAGTATGGTGCAGTGATTTGTCAGCTAAACAGCACTGTTTTATCGTCATAGAAAGTGTTGCTTTTTTGTGCCCTTTGTACGGCAGACATAAATGGCAAAGGACTAGGAAACTAGGTGATTGCTTTATCTGTGGAACCCCACAGTAAAAATGAAACAATACTCTTCCCTCCTCCCTCCCCATGCTCTGATTTTTAACTTGGTCCCTGATTGCAGAAGGTGAAGTAGTTCAAAAGTAAAACTGAAACATATGGGATCTTAAAACTGGTATTTTAAACATTTTGTCTCAACTTCAAGATTTAGAAAAGAAGAATTTTAAACTACAGTTACCAAAGTCATTTTCTTTCCTTTCAAAATATTCTACAACCTGGATTATATTAACACGTACGAAATGATTGGCACTGTCTCAGGCACATAACTTCAATCAATTGCACTTCTTTGTCCTTTCCTGTTCAGAGATTTTGAGGAGTTGTTGCCACATCCTCCTGTGCTGTTTCTTCATAGGGTGCATTTTTGTAGACAGTATATGCCAGTATGGGTAAGGCTTTTTTCCCTTGGGATGTTTTGACACCCAGACTCTAAAATAAATCATATTCCCATTTCAATGGAACTGACTGATGGAAACAAGAAATTCACATTGCAGAGTGGGCTGATTCACATGACCTGGCTACTGATGGAACAAAACATGTTGTTGTTGTGTGTGGGTGGATTTTTTCCCTTACCTACATGTGATTTCTCTTTCCCTCCCCTGCTTCTTATTTTTCATCTACACGGGTGTCAGCAATTGCAGATTTAATAATAGGGGGAATCCTGCTGTTCCCTTTCCTCAGCCTCAGCAGCTCCTTAAGCTGTGAATAGTGGAATTTTGCTTTCATTTTTAAAGCAACAATGGCCAGATGGAAGTATTTTGATTTCAATCTGGGATTTAAAAATAAAATCCTCACCGTATGATCACGAACTGTAAACACTTATTGAGCTGTCATGTAAGGCACTGTGGAGACACTCTGGGGCAAGAGGCTGTGCTGTGGGGGGGGGGCAGGTATAGCAGTTTGTGAATTCTTTGCTGAGATATGAGAAATAATTACTGTGGAAAATGTTTGATAAGCACCACATGAGTGCCATGGACTGCAAGCATGGTACAAGTTCAGGGTCAAGAAATTGTTTCCAGCTGAGCCCTCATGGCTTCATGGATGATATAAAATGTAATCTGAACCTGCAGAAAGAGGTAAAATTTTGACACAAAGAAAGGGCAAGAAGCTATTTCCCTATGGGACTAATGAGTATATCTAGAAATGAGTTGTTTTAGGGTAACACAGGCCATTCTGGTTGAAGGGAAGATATCCTATTGAGACTGAGCATAGTGGGGGCAGGATTTTGGACCATGCTAAATACTAGGGAAACAGGATTTGGGGTAGTAATATGATCAGGCTGTGTTTGGGAGCTCAATCTGGCAGTGTCGACTTAAAGATGGGTTGCAGGAAGGAATGACCAAGACAGGGATGTCAATTAGCAGATAACTGTGGAACAGTTACTAGAAGGAGAACAAAGTGCAAATTCAGAGGAGATATGAGAATAAGAGAGTAGGTTAGAAGACATATATTGGTAAAGAAGAACTGATTAGATTTAAAGATTAACTATAGGTCCTCAGAAAAAGAGTAGGAAAATTCACACAAATTTGCATCATTTCATTGATGCAAGTAGTTAAGTTATATCTCATGTTACTCATTTGCGAATCTTTGAAAGAAAACTTGATTCTTCATTATTAATTTGTAAGAAATTTAGCCCCATCCTTATAATCACTAAGCTTTTGCACAAATCCCATGAGTGGTGTTAGTCAGTTTGGGCTGCTATAGCGAAAATACCACATACTGGGTGGCTTAAACAACAGAAATGTATTTCTTATAGTTCTGGAGGCCAGGAATTTCAAGATACAGGAGCCAGCAGATTCAGTGTCTGGTAAAGTCCCTCTTCCTGATTTACAGATGACTGTCTTCTAGTTATATCCTCATGAGGTGGATAAAGTGAACTCTAACCTCTTTCTCTTCTTATAAGAACATTAAATCACATCATGGGACTCCACTCTCGTGACCTCATCTAAATGCAGTTATCCCTCAAAGGCCTCAACTCCTGATACTATCCAGTTAGGGGTTAGGGTTTCAACATATGAGTTCTGTGGAGACACAGACATGCTGTTCCTAATCATGACACTTTCCTTCTTTTAGCCTGGACTGCCTTTTTATCCACTTCTCAGGGTAAGGAGAATAGTGCTGTGGAGGACAAAGAATGTAACCTGAAACTTTAATAGAATTTATTGCTTCATAAATAAAAATGTAAAAGTACTTCTGAGAAAGTAATCATAATTTAGGGGAGTAGGGATCTGGAGACAGACCCAGGAGGAAAGTCATGGAGAAAAGCCTACCTGGAAGGAAGTTCAGTGTTCTTCAGCAGAGGGACTGAGCCAATTTCAGGTGGCTCCAAAAGGAAGGAGCTTGGGAATAAATATTCTGAGCTTACTGTCTGCCCTCCTTTTTTCATTCCCCAATGATGAATTTCATTCCCCAGTACCTCCTCTTTTTCTCCCCTTCTTCCTCCCCCTGATCTCATTTCTCTACCCCACTGGCTTCCCTTCTATTTTCAATTCCCTCGTTTTTTCTCTCTCTAGCTTTCATACATAGGAGAAAACATGCAACTCTTGTATTTCTGAACCTGATTTAATTTGCTTAACTTGATGTTCCCCAATTCCACTCATTTTCCTGCAAATGACATAATTTCATTCTTGTTTATGTCTGAGTAAAACCCCATCATGTAGGTCTACCACATTTTCTGTAACCGTTCATATGTTGATGGAATCCAAGTCTAGTTCCATAACTTGCCTATTGTGAATTGTGCTGCCTTAAATATGGGTATGCATGTATCACTATAGTATGAAGATTTTAATTCTTCTAGATAAATACCACAGGATGCTATAGCTCTATCATACTTTGGTGTATTCCTCCCTGCATTCTTGCCAGCATTTGTTATTTGTAGTCTTGATTTTAACTGGAGTCAGATGAAATCTCAGTGAGGTTTTGATTTGTATTTTCCTGATGGCTACTGATGTTGAAAATTTTTTGTCATACATATATTGGTCATTTGTACTTCTTTTGAGAAGTGTCTGTTTACTTCTTTTGACCATTTGACTGGGTGATTTGTGCTTTTGGTATTAAGTTTTTTGAGTTTTTCATATGTATTCTGGATATTATTCCTCTGTTGGAAGAATAGTTGACAAAGATTTTCTTCCATTCTGCAGGCTCTCTCTTCACAGTAATGTATATATTTTAATGTATATAGTATATATTTTTTAAAAGTCCCCTGTTATTAAATATTTGGATTGTTTCTTATTTGTTTTTTTGCTATGATAAATAAGGCTGAAGTATATATAGTACAGATATATGTATTTATAATATTTACACATATATAAATAATTGTGTTGATCTGTTACTCTAGGATACATTTTTATAAACATAGTTGCATAGGTATTTTCAGTTTTCCTTTCTGGGAGGTGAGGGTACAGTGAAAAGAACATATTTTAGGGCCATATATCCCTGATCTGTCCTGCTTCTGCCACTTTCTGGATGTGTGATGTTAGGCATGTGAGTTCACTCTAATGGAGCCTCCTTTTCTTATCTGTTAAACAGGAATCACATTGCTCTCCTCCCTGTGCTGTTGAGAACTACACGAGGTAGTGCTTTTAGAGCACCTGATGTATAGGGAGTGCGCAATATATGTCACCCTCCCTTCCTATGGGATGGTTTATTTGGCACACGCCTGTATACACTTTTCTGTATTGAATGAAGAAAGTATTCTTACAAGATTTATTCAGTATTAAGAAAGAAGTAAAACTGACTTGCAAATAGGCATATTTTGACTATCAGAAATTCTTCTGTAAAATAGAAACCCAAATGTAAGTTTTGATAATGAAGGCAGAAATGGAAACCTCAACACTATCTTTGTACAGAGCAGTACAGTCAGTCTTTCTAATCTTCCCCATGCCTTTGCTTCCTCAGTGCTCATCTTCAAACTCTACCAGCGGGCAAAGCACGTGTACAGTGAGGCTGCAAGAGTGCTCCAATTTAAGAAGATATGTGAAGAAGCACCTGACAACATAGTCCAGCTGCTGGGAGAGTTAATGAACCAGAGCCACAAGAGCTGCCGGGACATGTATGAATGCAGTTGCCCTGAGCTAGACCAGCTGGTGGACATCTGTCGGTGAGGCTGAGACAGAAGCATGATGGGGACCAAAAGATTCTACCAAAGAATAGTGTTCAAATCACTGAAAAAAAAAAATGCAACATTTTCATAATCTTTTACATGAAAGAAGGCTCTTCTTTCCTTCCTCTATAAGGGTCCTCCCATAATATAGACCCCAACTTTATTCCTTTATTTATATATCTATAGGATGAAAGCTTTGAGACCTGACCCCATGGTTTTATGAGGTTCTTTTTTTTTCTACTTTTTTTGTGATAATTATTATTATTTTTTATTGGTTGTTCAAAACATTACAAAGCTCATGGCATATCATCTTTCATACATTTGATTCAAGTGAGTTATGAACTCCCATTTTTACCCCAAATACAAATTGCAGAATCACATCAGTTACACATTCACAATTTTTACATAATGCCATATTAGTGACTGTTGTATTCTGCTGCCTTTCCTATCCCCTACTATCCCCCCTCCCCTCCCCTCTCATCTTCCCTCTCTACCTCATCTGCTGTTGTTTAATTCTCTCCCTTGTTTCCCCCCCGTTTCCCCTCACAACCTCTTATATGTAATTTTGTGTAACATTGAGGGTCTCCTACCATTTCCATATGCTTTCCCTTCTCTCTCCCTTTCTCTCCCCCCACTCGTCTCTGTTTAATGTTAATCTTTTCCTCATGCTCTTCCTCCCTGTTCTGTTCTTAGTTGCTCTCTTTATATCAAAGAAGACATTTGGCATTTGTTTTTTAAGGATTGGCTAGCTTCGCTTAGCATAATCTGTTCTAATGCCATCCATTTCCCTGCAAATTCTATGATTTTGTCATTTTTTAGTGCTGCCTAGTACTCCATTGTGTATAGATGCCACATTTTTTTATCCATTCATCTATTGAAGGGCATCTAGGTTGGTTCCACAGTCTAGGTATTGTGATTTGTGCCGCTATGATCATTGATGTGGCAGTATCCCTATAGTACGCTCTTTTAAGATCCTCAGGGAATAGTCCGAGAAGGGCCATAGCTGGGTCAAATGGTGGATCCATTCCCAGATTTCCCAGGAATCTCCATACTGCTTTCCAAATTGGCCTCACCAATTTGCAGTCCCACCAGCAGTGTACAAGTGTACCCTTTTCCCCACATCCTCGCCAACACTTATTGTTGTTTGACTTCATAATGGCTGCCCATCTTACTGCAGTGAGATGGTATCTTAGGGTGGTTTTGATTTGCATTTCTCTGACTGCTAGAGATGGTGAGCATTTTTTCATGTACTTGTTGATTGATTGTATGTCCTCCTCTGTGAAGTGTCTGTTCAGGTCCTTGGCCCATTTGTTGATTGGGTTGTTATCTTATTGTTTAATTTTTTGAGTTCTTTGTATATTCTGGATATTAGGGCTCTATCTGAAGTGTGAGGGGTAAAAATTTGTTCCCAGGATGTAGGCTCTCTATTTACCTCTCTTATTGTTTCTCTTGCTGAGAAAAAACTTTTTAGTTTAAGTAAGTTCCATTTGTTTATTCTTGTTATTAACTCTTGGGCTATGGGCGTCCTATTAAGGAATTTGGAGCCCGACCCCACAGTATGTAGATCGTAGCCAACTTTTTCTTCTATCAGACGCAGTGTCTCTGATTTGATATCTAGGTCCTTGATCCGTTTTGAGTTAACTTTTGTGCATGGCGAGAGAAAGGGATTCAGTTTCATTTTGTTGCATATGGATTTCCAATTTTCCCAGCACCATTTGTTGAAGATGCTATCCTTCCTCCATTGCATGCTTTTAGCCCCTTTATCAAATATAAGAAAGTTGTACTTTTGTGGATTGGTTTCTGTGTCCTCTATTCTGTTCCATTGGTCCACCCGCCTGTTTTGGTACCAGTACCATGCTGTTTTTGTTAGTATTGCTCTGTAGTACAGTTTGAACTCTGGTATTGCTATACCTCCAGATTCACACTTCCTGCTTAGAATTGCTTTTGCTATTCTGGGTCTTTTGTTTTTCCATATGAATTTCATGATTGCTTTATCTATTTCTACAAGAAATGCCATTGGGATTTTGATTGGCATCGCATTAAACCTGTAGAGAACTTTGGGTAATATCGCCATTTTGATGATGTTAGTTGTGCCTATCCATGAACAGGGTACATTTTTCCATTTCTAAGATCTTCTTCTATTTCTCTCTTTAGGGTTCTGTAGTTTTCATTGTATAAATCTTTCACCTCTTTTGTTAGGTTGATTCCCAAGTATCTTATTTTCTTTGAGGATATTGTGAATGGAGTGGTTTTCCTCATTTCCATTTCAAAAGTTTTGTTGCTGATATACAGGAATGCCTTTGATTTATGCGTGTTGATTTTATATCCTGCCACTTTGCTGAATTCATTTATTAACTATAGCAGTTTCTTTGTAGACCCTTTTGGGTCTGTTAAATATATTATCATGTCATCCGCAAATAGCGATAATTTAAGTTCTTCTTTTCCTATTTTTATGCCTTTAATTTCTTTTGTCTGTCTAATTGCTCTGGCTAGTATTTCAAGAACTAAATTGAATAGAAGTGGTGATAGAGGGCATCCCTGTCTTGTTCCAGATTTTAGAGGGAATGTCTTCAGTTTTTCTCCATTTAGGATGATGCTAGCCTGAGGTTTAGCATATATAGCTTTTACCATGTTGAGGTAAGTTCCTGTTATTCCTAGTTTTTCTAGTGTTTTGAACATAAAGGGATGCTGAACTTTGTCGAATGCTTTTTATGCATCTATCGAGATGATCATATGGTTCTTGTCTTTAAGTCTATTGATGTGGTGGATTACATTTATCGATTTCCGTATATTGAAGCAGCCTTGCATCCCAGGGATGAATCCTACTTGATCATGGTGCACAATTTTTTTGATATGCTTTTGTATTCGATTCGCCAGGTTTTTATTGAGAATTTTTGCATCCAAGTTCATTAGAGATATTGATCTGTAGTTTTCTTTCTTTGAAGTGTCTTTGTCTGGTTTTGGGATCAGGGTGATGTTGGCCTCATAGAATGAATTTGGAAGCGCTCCTTCTTTTTCTATTTCTTGAAATAACTTGAAAAGTATTGGTATTAATTCTTCTTTGAAGGTTTTGTAAAACTCTGCTGTATATCCATCCGGTCCAGGGCTTTTTTTGGTTGGTAGTCCTTTGATGGCTTCTTCTATTTCTTCTTTTGTTATTGGTCTGTTTAAATTGTGTGTGTCTTCCTGACTCAATCTGGGTAGATCGTATGACTTAAGAAATTTATCAATATCTTCATTATCTTCTATTTTATTGGAATATAGAGTTTCAAAATACTTTCTAATTATCTTCTGTATCTCTGTAGTGTCTGTTGTGATATTGCCTTTTTGATCCTGTATGTTAGTAATTTGAGTTCTCTCTCTCCTTCTCTTCGTTAGCATGGCTAAGGGCCTGTTGACCTTATTTATTTTTTCAAAGAACCAACTTTTATTTTTTTCAATGGTTTTTTTTTTGTTTCAATTTCGTTGATTTCTGCTCTAATTTTAATTATTTCTTGTCTTCTACTACATTTGCTGTTGTTTTGCTCTTCCTTTTCTAGGTTTTTTAGGTGTAGTGTGAGTTCATTCATTTGTTGGTTTTTTTCTTTTTTTGAGGAAAGAACTCCAAGAAATGAATTTCCCTCTTAAAACTGCTTTCATTGTGTCTCATAGATTCCGGTATGTTGTGTGTGTATTGTCATTTGTCTCTAAGAATTTTTTTTTATCTCCTCCTTTATGTCTTCTGTAACCCATTGATCATTCAGTAACATATTGTTCATTTTCCATGTGATGTAGGATTTTTCCTTCCTTCTTTTATCATTGATTACCAGTTTCATTCCATTATGATCAGATAAGATGCATGGTATTATCTCCACACCTTTATATTTACTGAGAGTCGACCTATGGCATAATATATGGTCTATCTTTGAGTAGGATCCATGTGCTGCTGAGAAGAACGTGTATCCACTTGATGATGGTTGATATATTCTATATATGTCGGTTAAGTCTAGGTTATTGATTGCGTTATTGAGTTTTATAGTTTCTTTGTTCAGCTTTTGTCTAGAGGATCTGTCCAATGGCGAGAGCGGTGTGTTGAAGTCACCCATAATTATTGTGTTGTAGTCTATTTGACTCTTGAACTTGAGGAGAGTTTGTTTTATGAATGTTGCAGCACCATTGTTTGGTGCATACAAATTGATAATTGTTATGTCTTGATGGTGGATGGTTCCTTTTAACAGTATATAGTGTCCTTCTTTATCCTTTTTGATTAACTTAGGTTTGAAGTTGATTTTATTCAATATGAGTATGGCCACTCCTGCTTGTTTCCGAGGGCCATGTGAGTGGTATGATTTTTCCCAACCTTTCACCTTCAGCCTGTGTATGTCTTTTCCTATCATATGAGTCTCCTGAAGGTAGCATATTGTTGGATTTGTTTTTTTAATCCAGATTGCTAGCCTATGTCTCTTGATTAGTGAATTTAAGCCATTAACATTTAAGGTTACAATTGAAATATGGTGTATACTTCCAGTCATGTTTATTTATTTATTTATTTTAGTTTGGCTAGTTTTTCCTTTTTGGTTATTTTTCTCCCCCTTTACCTCCCACTGTTAATTTTGGGCACTAGTTTTCAATTTCTCTTCTTGTAGTATCTTGCTCAAAATGCTTTGCAGTGCTGGTTTTCTGGCTGCGAATTATTTTAGCTTTTGTTTATCATGAAAGATTTTAATTTCATTGTCAAATCTGAAGCTTAATTTTGCTGGATACAGTATTCTTGGTTGGAATCCATTGTTTTTCAGCATTTGAAATACATTGTTCCAGGATCTTCTCGCTTTCAAAGTCTGTGATGAAAAATCAGTCGTTAACCTAATTGGTTTACCCCTGAATGTAATCTGCCTCCTTTCTCTCGTAGCTTTTAATATTCTCTCCTTGTTCTGTATGTTAGCTATCTTCATAATTATATGTCTTGGAGTTGGTCTATTATGTTTTTGGATGTTTTGGGTCCTGTAGGCTTCCAGGATTTGGCAATCCATTCCATCTTTCATCTCTGGGAAGTTTTCTAGGATTATTTCATTTAATAAGTTGTCCATTCCTTTGGTTTGATCCTCTGTGCCTTCTTCTATCCCAATGACTCTTAAATTTGGTTTTTTTATGAGATCCCATATCTCTTGGATAGATTGCTCGTGAGATTTAAGCATCTTTTCTGTGTTGACTATATTCTTTTCAAGTTGATAAACTTTGTCTTCATTATCTGATGTTCTGACTTCTACTTGATCTAGTCTATTTGTAATATTCTCGTTAGAGTTTTTAATCTGGTTTATGGTTTTTTGCATTTCTAGGATTACTGTTTGGTTTTTTTTTTAAATCTCTATCTCCTGGTAAAGCTTGTTCTTTGCAGTTTGAATTTGTTTGTTTAGTTCGTTTTCAAAATATACTTTCAATGCTTGGACTTGCTGTCTCATGTCTTCTCTAAAATTCCGTTCCATCTGAGTTAGGTATGCCTTGATTTCTTTCCCTGTCCGTGTTTCTGATGCTTCTAGGTCCTCCTGTAGATTTAAGTTGTCCTGCATTGTTTGTAGTCCTTTTTTTCCCTTGTTTTTTCATGTTGTTCACGTTACTTTCCAGCTCTGTTTGACTGCTTTGTAATTGCTTTCTTCTATACATTTGTTTTGGCTTTGTATATCTCTGTTGTCTCTCCTTTGTGGTGGGAGATTATGTCTAGAAATGTTGGGCTTTATTGTACTTTAAAGCTGATTCATTCAATTCATAAAAGGCTTCCAGGTTCTGTATGCATATAGTGATTTGTTGTTTGTTCTTAGGACTATATGTTTAGGTTAGGTGCTATGATGGTACAAGGGTTAGTATGTCTTGGCTACTTTATAAGATTGCTCTACTGAAGGTGGATACTAACAGGCAATTTTGGCTCAGGGTGTTGGTAGTAGCTAGGTATTTAGGAGCCCTATAGACAGTCTCGAGACATTCACCTATTTGCATTTAGACAATTACACGTAATGGAATACATAATGCTTGGGATGAAAGTTGGGGGGTAGGGGAATGAAGGTGCTCTTAAAAAGAAAGAAGGAGAGAGAGAGATAGATTAGAGGAGAATGAAAAGAACAATAAAACTTGAAACGGGAAAGAAAGAGAGAAGGAAAAGGGGAGAAAGGAACAGAGAGAGAAGAAGAAGAAAAAAAATTGAAGTTTTAGAAATCCATTTTCTTCTCTTCCAGTAGGCGGAGCTGTGCCCTCCGAGCGGAGCTTCTGCTCTCTACCTTCCCATAGCAATCCCTGTAAGGCGTCTCCTGGGAGTCTCTCAGACTTGTCAGTCCAGAGGCGTTTCACTTCTCCGGCCCTTACCTCCCTTCCTCCTGTCAGCCAGCCAGCCAGGTCCTGTTCACCAGAAGCGGTTCCCCAGAGATCTAGTTACACTTGCAGCCCCACTGCGTGTCCCATTTAAGCCCCAGTGCTGTGGTAAACTGGCGGCTAAGACCTTGGGAGTCACCGCTGGTGATATGGGGGGTTGGGGGTCGGGGATCCCCTCTGCTTCCCTACAGACACGACCCCTGAGAGGTCCATGAAGTTTCCTGGCTGCTTGTATCTGGATGGGGAGGGAGTCACACACCTGCTAAAGTGGATTCTGCTGGGAAGGAATTCCATTGGCCGAACTCCGATGACGTCACCTCTCTGCTATGGCGGGCCCCAGGCTCCTTGCTGGAGTGTCTGAAGGGAGGGGTGGGACTGGTCCGTCCCAGGTTGGCTTCAGCTCCCAGCTCGCTATTTCATGAAGGCTTGGCTAAAGACTTCTTCCTGCCAAGCTGCGTCTCTGAGGCTAGCGGGACCCAGTCACATTTGCTGCTGGCGGACGGGCCGGCAGCTGTGCCGCGGCCCACGGACTGTGGCTGGCGGATCTGGACCTCTGCGTCTCCTGGCAGGGATTTGCTCGTCTGGGGCAATCTGTCGCTTCAAAAAATCCTAGTAGCTCCCGGCCGGTCTTTCTTCAGTGGAATTTTGCTAGGAGATTCTCCGTTGGTAGAATCTAAGCGTTATCTATGCGTCTTTATGACCCCATCACTGGGGGGGTATTGAAAACGCTGCCTCTCCGCCCGCCGCCATGTTGGATCTCCTTTATGAGGTTCTTAACTTGGAATCAGTTCTTTGTGGCATCATAAGAAAGACTTTTCCATCTTTGGATGACCCCACATTTTGGGAAAGTAACTTTTTTCAGACATAGGCTCTGTCATTACTTTCTCATGATCGTTTAATTATTATGCTGTTACTATGCCAGAAACTCCTGTTAGGTGTCCTAATTAAGTTTACTTGTTTTATTCAAAAGAAGGGAGATAGCCTAAAGAAGGCCTCAAGCTTGATAGGAGCATGTGGGGAGATTGCTGAAAGAATCACTCAGAAATCCAGCATTTCCTGCCTCTAGATTTAGTTTAGGCAATTTGGGGAAATAAGGACTGCAGGAAGTGCAACTTATCAATGGAATGTTGAGACAGAAGTATGAAAAGGGAAGTTCTTTTACCAAACCTGAAAACAACTTCCTTATAATTATCAATAATAGAGTGGTCCACTCACCCCAGAGGGGTCTTACTGACCTTGGGAGAACTGAAAGGGAAATTGGGAAAACTCCCAAATGGCTTGATGTTATTTCACTGTGAGAAGATAATATAGAGCTGCATGCAATTAGTAATGGAAACATAATTAACCACTTGGCGCCTGTGGCTTGCTTCACTCATGCCACACTCCCAGCCTGAAAAGTTTAAACTAAGTAGCTCCAGTGGTCACAAATGCCATGTGTAACCCAACTTGTTGAGAGACTTGCACCCAGCATTGATGAGAACCACTCTGCTGACGTCAGTGTTTGCTTGCTAATTGCCCTAGAGCCTTCCAGAGCTTGTTTCATTATAAGTGCTCTTTTCTGAAAATATCAAGGGCCCAGTAAATGGAAGGGACATACATTGTTCAGGAAATAAGAGGAAGTGAAATGATATGTGCAGAAATGAGGAAGAAGCATCTTTGCTTGGAAAGAAATGGGATGATTTGATTCCTACCTGAAAAGCCATAGAGGAACATTTGCTGTTCTCCTAAAATTCTCTAACATGCTTTCTTTTCCTGGGATGGTCAACCAGCACTTGCTCTTATGGAATATACATTCTTATGAGAAGAGAGAGAAATGACAGTTAACAGTAGTTTGACTGTTAGTGATACATGCTGTTAACAAAATTAGAAGGATAAAAACTACTGGGTTGACTGGATTCTCTATATGGAATGGTTCAAGAGCTCCTCTGTGAGGAAGTGATATTTGAGCAGAGACCTGAAGAAGTGAAGAAATTAGAACAGCAAGTGAAGAGGCCCTGAGGTGGACATATGGCCATCATGTGTGAGGCACAGCAAGAGGACCAGTATGGTGGAAGGTCATCGAAGAAAGGAGAGAGTAGAAGGTGATGAAGTAGATACCCCATACCCCATACTAGCCTTGTGGGTATAGGCCAGGGAAGGATTCTGGCTTTGAGAAGAGAAAGGGACAGTGGAAGTGCTAGTGATTCAGTGCCAAGTGTGCTTTCAAGGAAGAGTCTAGATAATTGCTGTATGGGAAAAAGCGAGAAATCAAGATGACTTCTATATTTTTGGCCTGAGAAACTTTCCTTGTTTCACTAAAAGCCACATCTTTGACATCCATTTTTCACAATTCTGGGTCAGAATTCATCTTTTTTTTTTTTTTCCATTAGATATCTCTCTGGTTTATTGATGCACTTTAGAAAATATAAACAAATCTTAAAATTATCTCCATTCTTATTTTTTTTTAATTTTTTATTGTTGGCTGTTCAAAACATTACATAGTTCTTGATATATCATATTTCACACTTTGATTCAAGTGGGTTATGAGCTCCCATTTTTTACCCCATATACAGATTGCAGAATCACATCAGTTACACATCCATTGATTTACATATTGCCATACTAGTATCTGTTGTGTTCTGCTGCCTTTCCTATCCTCTACTATCCCCCCTCCCCTCCCCTCCACTCCCCTCTTCTCTCTCTGCCCCCTCTACTGACATTCATTTGTCCCCCTTGTATTATTTTTCCCTTTCCCCTCACTTCCTCTTGTATGTACTTTTGTATAACTCTGAGGGTCTCCTTCCATTTCCATGCAATTTCCCTTCTCTCTCCCTTTCCCTCCCACCTCTCATCCCTCTTTAATGTTAATCTTCTTCTCATGCTCTTCCACTCTACTCTGTTCTTAGTTACTCTCCTTATATCAAAGAAGACATTTGGCATTTGTTTTTTAGGGATTGGCTAGCTTCACTTAGCATAATCTGCTCTAATGCCATCCATTTCCCTGTAAATTCTATGATTTTGTCATTTTTTAATGCAGAGTAATACTCCATTGTGTATAAATGCCACATTTTTTTTATCCATTCGTCTATTGAAGGGCATCTAGGTTGGTTCCACAGTCTTGCTATTGTGAATTGTGCCGCTGTGAACATCGATGTAGCAGTGTCCCTGTAGCATGCTCTTTTTAGGTCTTTAGGGAATAGACCGAGAAGGGGAATAGCTGGGTCAAATGGTGGCTCCATTCCCAGCTTTCCAAGAAATCTCCATACTGCTTTCCAAATTGGCTGCACCAATTTGCAGTCCCACCAGCAATGTACAAGTGTACCCTTTTCCCCACATCCTCGCCAACACTTGTTGTTGTTTGACTTCATAATGGCTGCCAATCTAACTGGAGTGAGATGGTATCTTAGGGTGGTTTTGATTTGCATTTCTCTGACTGCTAGAGATGGTGAGCATTTTTTCATGTACTTGTTGATTGATTGTATGTCCTCCTCTGAGAAGTGTCTGTTCAGGTCCTTGGCCCATTTGTTGATTGGGTTGTTTGTTCTCTTATTGTCTAATTTTTTGAGTTCTTTGTATACTCTGGATATTAGGGCTCTATCCGAAGTGTGAGGAGTACAGATTTGTTCCCAGGATGTAGGCTCTCTATTTACCTCTCTTATTGTTTCTTTTGCTGAGAAAAAACTTTTTAGTTTGAGTAAGTCCCATTTGTTGATTCTAGTTATTAACTTTTGTGCTATGGGTGTCCTATTGAGGAATTTGGAGCCCGACCCCACAGTATGTAGATCGTAGCCAACTTTTTCTTCTATCGGATGGCGTGTCTCTGATTTGATATCAAGCTCCTTGATCCATTTTGAATTATCTTTTGTGCATGGCGAGAGAAAGGGATTCAGTTTCATTTTGTTGCATATGGATTTCCAGTTTTCCCAGCACCATTTGTTGAAGATGCTGTCCTTCCTCCATTGCATGCTTTTAGCCCCTTTATCAAATATAAGAAAGTTGTACTTTTGTGGATTGGTTTCTGTGTCCTCTATTCTGTACCATTGGTCCACCCGCCTGTTTTGGTACCAGTACCATGCTGTTTTTGTTACTATTGCTCTGTAGTACAGTTTGAAGTCTGGTATCGCTATACCGCCTGATTCACACTTCCTGCTTAGCATTGTTTTTGCTATTCTGGGTCGTTTATTTTTCCATATGAATTTCATGATTGCTTTCTCTATTTCTACAAGAAATGCCATTGGGATTTTGATTGGCATTGCATTAAACCTATAGAGAACTTTTGGTAATATCGCCATTTTGATGATGTTAGTTCTGCCTATCCATGAACAGGGTATATTTTTCCATCTTCTAAGATCTTCTTCTATTTCTCTCTTTAGGGTTCTGTAGTTTTCATTGTATAAGTCTTTCACCTCTTTTGTTAGGTTGATTCCCAAGTATTTTATTTTTTTTGAAGATATTGTGAATGGAGTGGTTGTTCTCATTTCCATTTCAGAGGATTTGTTGCTCATATACAGGAATGCGTTTGATTTATGCGTGTTGATTTTATATCCTGCCACTTTGCTGAATTCATTTATTAGCTCTAATAGTTTCTTTGTAGACCCTTTTGGGTCTGCTAGGTATAGAATCATGTCATCTGCAAATAGTGATAATTTAAGTTCTTCTTTTACTATTTTGATGCCTTTAATGTCTTTCATCTGTCTAATTGCTCTGGCCAGTGTTTCGAGAATTATGTTGAACAGAAGTGGAGAGAGAGGGCATCCCTGTCTTGTTCCAGATTTTAGAGGGAATGCCTTCAATTTTTCTCCATTCAGAATGATGCTAGCCTGAGGCTTAGCATAGATTGCTTTTACAATATTGAGGTATGTTCCTGTTATCCCTAGTTTTCTAGAGTTTTGAACATAAAGGGATGCTGTACTTTGTCGAATGCTTTTTCCGCATCTATCGAGATGATCATATGGTTCTTATTTTTAAGTCTATTGATGTGGTGAATAACATTTATTGATTTCCGTGTATTGAACCAGCCTTGCATCCCAGGGATGAATCCTACTTGATCATGGTGCACAATTTTTTTGATATGTTTTTGTATCCGATTCGCCAGAATTTTATTGAGGATTTTTGCATCTAGGTTCATTAGAGATATTGGTCTGTAGTTTTCTTTCTTTGAAGTGTCTTTGTCTGGTTTAGGTATCAGGGTGATGTTGGCCTCGTAGAATGAATTTGGAAGTTCTCCCTCTTTTTCTATTTCCTGAAGTAGCTTGAAAAGTATTGGTATTAGTTCCTCTTTAAAGGTTTTGTAAAACTCTGCTGTATACCCATCCGGTCCTGGGCTTTTCTTAGTTGGTAGTCTTTTGATGGTTTCTTCTATTTCCTCAATTGATATTGGTCTGTTTAGGTTGTCTATATCCTCCTGACTCAATCTGGGCAGATCATATGACTTAAGAAATTTATCGATGCCTTCACTATCTTCTAATTTATTGGAGTATAAGGATTCATAATAATTTTTGATTATCTTCTGTATATCTGTAGTGTCTGTTGTGATATTGCCTTTTTCATCCCGTATGCTAGTAATTTGAGTTCTCTCTCTTCTTCTCTTCGCTAGCATGGCTAAGGGTCTGTTGATTTTGTTTATTTTTTCAAAGAACCAACTTTTAGTTTTGTCAATTTTTTCAATTGTTTCTTTTGTTTCAATTTCATCTCTGATTTTAATTATTTCTTGCCTTCTACTTCTTTTGCTGTTGTTTTGCTCTTGTTTTTCTAGGATTTTGAGATGAAGTATGAGATCATTTATTTGTTGGTTTTTTTCTTTTTTTTAAGGAATGAACTCCAAGCAATGAATTTTCCTCTTAGAACTGCTTTCAATGTGTCCCATAGATTCCGATATGTTGTGTCTGTGTTTTCATTAATCTCCAAGAATTTTTTAATTTCCTCCTTGATGTCTTCTATAACCCATTGTTCATTCAGTAACCTATTGTTCATTCTCCAAGTGATGTATTCTTTTTCCTTTCTTCTTTTATCGTTGATTTTCAGTTCCATTCCATTATGATCAGATAGGATGCATGGTATTATCTCTACTCCTTTATATTGTCTAAGAGTTTCCCTGTGACATAATATATGATCTATTTTTGAGAAGGATCCATGTGCTGCTGAGAAAAAAGTGTAACTGCTTGATGTTGGGTGGTATATTCTATATATGTCAATTAAGTCTAGGTTATTAATTGTGTTATTGAGTTCTATAGTTTCCTTATTCAACTTTTGTTTGGAAGATCTGTCCAGTGGCGAGAGAGGTGTGTTGAAGTCTCCCATGATTGTTGTATGGTGGTCTATTAGACTCTTGAACTTGAGAAGAGTTTGTTTGATGAACATAGCTGCACCATTGTTTGGGGCATATATATTTATGATTGTTATGTCTTGTTGGTGTATGGTTCCCTTAAGCAGTATGTAGTGTCCCTCTTTATCCCTTTTGATTAACTTTGGCTTGAAATCTATTTTATTTGATATGAGTATGGACACTCCTGCTTGTTTCCGAAGTCCATATGAGTGATATGATTTTTCCCAACCTTTCACCTTCAGCCTATGTATGTCTTTTCCTATCAAATGCGTCTCCTGTAGGCAGCATATTGTTGGGTCTTGTTTTGTGATCCATTCTACTAGCCTGTGTCTCTTGATTGGTGAATTTAAGCCATTAACATTTAGGGTTATTATTGAGATATGGGTTGTTCTTCCAGCCATATTTGTTTATTTATGTTACTAAACATGGTTTGTTTTCCTCTTTGATTATTTTTCCCCCCTTTACTGTCCTACCTCCCACTGTTGGTTTTCATTGTTATTTTCCATTTCCTCTTCCTGTAATGTTTTGCCGACGATGTTTTGAAAAGATGGTTTTCTAGCTGCAAATTCTTTAAACTTTTGTTTATCGTGGAAGGTTTTAATTTCATCTTCCATCCTGAAGCTTAATTTCGCTAGAAACACAATTCTTGGTTGGAACCCATTTTCTTTCAGTGTTTGAAATATGTTATTCTAGGATCTTCTAGCTTTCAGAGTCTGTGTTGAAAGATCAGCTGTTATCCTGATTGGCTTACCCCTAAATGTAATCTGCTTCCTTTCTCTTGTAGCTTTTAAAATTCTCTCCTTATTCTGTATGTTGGGCATCTTCATTATAATGTGTCTAGGTGTGGGTCTCTTATGATTTTGCACATTCGGCGTCCTGTAGGCTTCTAGGATTTGGGATTCTGTCTCATTCTTCAAGTCTGGGAAGTTTTCTCGTATTATTTCATTGAATAGATTGCTCATTCCTTTGGTTTGAAACTCTGTCCCTTCCTGTATCCCAATGACTCTTAAATTTGGTCTCTTGATGTTATCCCATATTTCTTGGATGTTCTGCTCATGGTTTCTTAACAGTCTTGCTGAGCTGTCTATGTTCTTTTCAAGTTGAAATACTTTATCTTCATTGTCTGATGTTCTATCTTCTAAGTGTTCTACTCTGCTGGTAGTATTCTCAATTGAGTTTTTAAGTTGGTTTATTGCTTCCTGCATTTCTAGGATTTCTGTTTGTTTTTTATAACCTCTATCTCCCTGTATAGTTGATCTTTTGCTTCTTGGATTTGTTTATGTAATTCATCGTTGAAGTGATCTTTCATTGTCTGATTTTGCTGTCTGATGTCTTCCTTGAGACTCCAGATCATCTGAAGCATGTATATCCTGAATTCTTTATCTGACATTCCATCTGCTGCAGCTATTACCTCTTCTAAGTTGAGTTGACCTGCATTACTTGTGGTCCTTTCTTTCCTTGTCTCTTCATACTGTTCGCGTTCCTTTCTACTTGGTGAAACTGTTGTGTTATTGAATCTTCCCCCTATATATTTATATTGGTCTTGTATAGTTGCAAAGTCTCCCTCGCAGGCGTGGGCGGCGGCTCTGCCCCTCCTCCAATTGGGGCAATGTGCCTACCACGCCAGCAGGCCGCTGGGCCTGTTCTGCCGGTCGGTAGCAGGTCCGCCTACCTTGCAGGCGCGGGCGGCAGCTCTGTCCCTCTGCGGGCCGCTAGGCTTGTTCTGTCGGTGGTCGCGGTTCTGCCTACTTTGCAGGCGCAGGCAGCGGCACTGCCCCTCTGCAGGCCTCTGGGGCTGTTCTGCCAGTGGGTCGCAGGTCCGCCTACCTTGCAGGCGCGGGGGGGGGGCAGCTCTACCCTTCCTCAGGCCACTGGGCCTGTTCTGTCTGTCGGTTGCGGGTCTGGCCTGTTCTGTTGGTGGTCACAGTTCCGTCTACCTTGCAGGCGCGGGGGGAGGCGGCGGCTCTGCCTCTCAGCAGGCCGCTGCTCCTCTTCTGCCGGTGGGTCGCAGGCCCGCCTACCTTGCAGGAGTGATTGGAAGCTCTGTCCATCCGCGGGCCACTGGGCCTTTTCTGTTGGTGGTCACAGTTCCGTCTACCTGGCAGGCGCGGGGGGTGGGGGGCGGCTCTGCCCCTCAGCAGACCGCTGGGCCTATTCTGCGGGTGGTCACAGTTCCGTCTACCTTGCCGGCGCGGGGGGGGGGGCTCTACCCTTCCTCAGGCCACTGGGCCTGTTCTGTCTGTTGGTTGCGGGTCTGGCCTGTTCTGTTGGTGGTCACAGTTCCGTCTACCTTGCAGGCGCGGGGGGAGGGGGCGGCTCTGCCTCTCAGCAAGCCGCTGCTCCTCTTCTGCCGGTGGGTCGCAGGCCCGCCTACCTTGCAGGAGTGATTGGAAGCTCTGCCCCTCCGCGGGCCACTGGGCCTTTTCTGTTGGTGGTCACAGTTCCGCCTACCTGGCAGGCGTGGGGAGTGGTGGGCGGCTCTGCCCCTCAGCAGGCTGCTGGGCCTGCTCTGTGGGTGTTCACAGTTCCGTCTACCTTGCCGGCGCAGGGGGAGGGGGCGGCTCTCCAGAATTTATCTTATATTACCTTCCTATATTAGAGATTTGAGAAGGCACTAAGGGGTGAAGTGATTTGAACAAGTTTCAAAATAAGTTAGTGGGAAAGCCTGACTCTCAATTCAGTATTTTGCTCTCTCCCACTTGGTTACATTCAAATGTGGATATTTCAAAATCTATTTTCTCTCCTGACTTTGAAACCGCATGATGGGAAGTCTTGGTTGTTGTAGTTTCCAGCATTTGAACATTGAGCAAATTCATGCCTAGCAAGAAGGCAGGCAGTAGACTAGATAAGATTGGGCCAGAATTGGACAGGTTGAATTCTAGCTTTGTTTCTTTTCATCCTGCGCTCGGTAACTCCAGACTGTTGCCTTGCTTTTTGATCTCCATTGTCTTTTTCTGTTCTAGCAATCTACAGGTCTATACGTTATAAAAAATGTGGTTCTAGTGAAAGACTTTGTGGCTCTATCTTAAATAGGAAGAGTACTTTTTATTTATTTAAAACTTTTATTTGAGGAATTCCTTTTTTAATGGCAACTCAAGTGTTCTGACTACATATTCAATCTGCTGTGTTAATTACATATTCAATCTGCTGTGTCTAGAATAGAAGGAGTGCCATTTCTTTTTTCATGGCAGATTTTGTTTGGAAGCCCCTGGCTAAGTATCAAAATAAGTTTCTAGTTATTATATAACCATATAGGTTTGAGTTTCCCATACAGAAATATTATCTTCTGGCACAGGGAAAATATTTACCAGAAGAGTCGTCTGGCCTTTAAGCTTTTTAATTAATGTTTTCTTTGCTGTTGCTGTGACGAGCATATAATTCCATGGAAATATTCTAGCCAGATATTCCAGTTGGTAGTAGTACTGGAAGGTCCTACTAGCAGAACAAACTCAAAGGAAGAATTAAGTAGACACAGTCATTGTTACCACTCCTTCCTACAATCAACACATGCTTTTCGTGTGGATATTTGTATACCTTGTGAAGTTGAAGTCTAATCCACATCTCAAAAATTGTGGCACTTTCTTTTGTATGGATATTTGAGAGGTGATAAGGCAAGAAGGAGCTGTTTAGAAAAATATAAAAGATGGTAATAAGATAAAGAATTGTTAAAAACTGGGGAAGATAGATGGGGGAAGAGTAATAAGTAGTAAAAATGGGAAAGATTCAGAAGAGCAATAGAAACCCTTAAGCCCTAGTTCTTCTGAGACCCTATGTATTTCTGGGCCAGGAAAAGGAGATGTTGGATGTGCTGGAAAGGGCTCAGGCAAGGCCTGGTGTAGACCACTGGTTCCATAAACTCAACCTCTGATAGAGCATTGCTTGAAAGACCACACCACCTCCAGACTTTTCCTTAAAAAATGTTAACATCAGAAGGAGGTGTGATTGAGATTGACAGCCTGAGCTCCTCATTGTCTTTGGAGATGAAAAGGAGGGAAAATGAAATGGGTTCCAGGAGGAGCCCTGCCAAAGGTAATCTTTAGGTCACTCTCCCTGGGCACACCTGTAGCACTTTATAAAACTCCTTTTGTGTTCTGAAAACTCTTTGGAAACTATTCACATGAAAACATAACTAACTGAATGATTGAATGAAGGACTTGAATACGTAAGACTACTCAAGGTACCACATACACGTGAAAACCTTGCATGATCTGAGTTAGACCATATTTGAGAAGGTGTTTCTCTAGATAATTTGCCTATAGGACAATGTATGGGGCAAGCAATTTTATGACCTAATTGGAGAGGAGAAAGGGGGAAAAAAGTAGAAGAAATCACCAATGTTTGAGTTTTTTGCCTTTTTTTTTTTTTAAATTGATGGAGTCATTTACTGCTCTTCAAGAGAAAATCAGTTTAGAATCCAAAGAAAGGACCAGGGAGGAAGAAGGAAACTACACTTACGCAGTTAAGCTGCCTTTTTTTTTATTAAATTAATGTTAGAAGTTTAATTATGTGAAACAAAATGATGAAGGAAAAGATGATGTTTTCCCAATTATAAAATATCTCTTTCAAATGAACAAAATGTAAATTAAAAAAAAAACCAGCTAAATTTTAAAGTAGAATTACTGAGGACCACAGAACAATTTTGAAACCAAGTTAATTAAATGTGAGACAGCTCATTTGTTATCAGTTCCCTGATTTTACTTAAGAAAAAATAGTTAATTCCTTTTATTTCTGTTTTGACACTTGTTGAAACTAGAGACAATTCATTACTGTACAACTGCCCAAACCGTTAAGAAAGATGAATGACAGATTTTAATGAGTGGACAATGGGTACAAAAGTTAATTTGTTTTGTCTGCCTCAGAAGTCTTTTCTCAACTTTATGCCGTGACTGAGCTGCTCAGCCTCTTGTGCCCATTCTCCTGACCAGATCCAAACATGGAAGAGTGAAGTATAAATCCTAGTTACATGCTCTTTAACCTGTGAACTTAAGTCCTAATCTCCCTACCCTAACAACAAAAAGGGACCAGGGACCGGGACACTTAAGCTATCCTTAGGGATTTTTTTCTTTAGGCCTCTGTATTCTACTTACACTGCTTATGCCTTTTGCTCCAATCAAAGCAAACCTTCAGTAGCTTTTAGTGGCTTACATTTCTAAAATAAATTTGTATGCACATATTCTTATGATTTATTATTTGAGCAGTATTTGAAGACTATGGTTTCTTGAATCTAAAACAATCTGAAAGTGCTGTTTCTTTTGTTGTTGTTCTAATTAGTTATAGATGACAGTAGAATGCATTTTGACCCATCATACATAAATGGAGTGTAACTTTTTATTTTTCTATCCATCATGTATTCATATATGCACATAGTGTAATAATATCTGATTCATTCCACTGTCCTTCCTATCCCCCACCCCCTCTCCTCCTTTCACTCCCCTCTATCTAATCCAAAGTACCTCTATTCTTCCCTAGCACCCCCATCCCAATTATGAATTAGCATCCTCATATCAGAAAATATTCAGCCTTTGGTTTTGGGGGATTGGCTTATTTCACTTAGCATGATACTCACCAGCTCCATCCATTTACCAGCAAATGCCATGACTTCATTCTTACCTTAAGACTGAGTAATAATATTCCACTGTGTATATGTACCACATTTTCTTTATCCATTCTTCTATTGAAGGGCACATAGGTTGGTTCCATAGTTTAGCTATTGTGAATTGAGCTGCTATAGACATTGATGTGGGTACATCATTGTAGTATGCTGATTTTAAGTCCTTTGGGTGTACACTGAGGAGTGAGATAACTGGGTCAAACGGTGGTTCCATTTCAGTTTTTCTGAGGAATCTCCATACTGCTTTCCATAGTGGTTGCCCCAATTTGCAGTCCCACCAGCAGTGTATGAGTGTACATTTTCCCCTGCATTCTTACCATCATTTATTATTGCTTGTATTCTTTATAATTGCTATTCTGACTGGAGTGAGATGGAATCTCGGTGTGGTTTTGATTTGCATTTCTCTAATTGCTAGAGATGTTGAACACTTTTTCATATATTTATTGATCGATTATATTTCTTCTTTTGTGAAGTGTCTATTCAATTCCTTTGCCCATTTATTGACTGTGTTGTTTGCTTTTTGTGTTAAGTTTTTTGAGTGCTTTGTGTATCTTGGAGATTAATACTCTCTGTGAGGTGAATGTGGTAAAGATTTTCTCCCATTCTGTGTACTCTCTCTTTGTGTTATTGACTCTTTCCTTTGCTGTGAAGAAGCTTTTTAAAGTACTGTTTCTAACCTGACTAAAAATCATAGAAATTGTACTGGAAGGTCTGTTTTCCTGAGATCTTGCCAGTTTTTGGAGAACAGAAACTAGAAGTCTTTCCATATAAAGAATATATTATTGCCTGTTTGTATTTATATATATCATATATTTTTTATATTTGAAGACAAATATAATAGTTCAGCAACAGATAGTTCAGTTCCGGAATTATACTGGGCTGGGTTTAGAGTGACGGATATGATGTTTCCTCAAATTCACCTTTTTTCTGAAATAATTTAATATCCATTTGTGTAATACATAAATATTTACTTATTATGAAATTGAATTGAAGTACAAAGCATGATACCTTATTTTTCCCCTTTCTAGTTTGTAGCATAGTTGGGTTTTTCTGGGGTTCCCTACATGCACTCTTCATTGGCCTGTGACTTCCAACTTAGGTTTATGTTAAACCAGTTCATTTAAAAGTTGGAAATTTTAGATAGGCTACATTGGGTGCATGAATAATTATATGAATATTATTTTTTGGCAATAAAAGGATTAAAGGGAAATTCTTTATAATCTACATCCCCACGGCCCTAGCATTTGTTATGTAAATCATGCTTTATAAGGCAGAGGCTGCTTTTATTGCTTTGACAAACCCTTTATATCATTCCCATCCAGTCAGCATAATCATCAAAGTGGTATTAAGGGGATTTTTGGATTGTTCTTTATAATTCTTATATTGCCTCTCTGATGTATAATAGTTCAGGAGACAAATTTTTAATGTTTTGCTGTTCTCCTAAAAAAAATTTCAAATGTGAACAGTTTATTAAACAACCTCATCTCACCTACCTTTTCTTTCTTAATTCAAAGCCTCTGTTGGTCTTGTAACTTTGGACCTCCTTTGGAATTTAAATGATATAGACTAATGGGTATGTTAAACACTAGTGGGAAACACTGTAGACAGGTCTTTTCCACCTCAGGATAAGTGCAGCTGAACAGGTTGCAGACTCCTGGGAAGCCTCTGGTTTGTGATCAGGAGTGCCATTGACTAAGGGGTGGAAGGCCATTCATAATAGCACTTATTCTTTATTAGGGAAATTTGAGCTCTGATGATTTGGACCGTTTTCCTCTGTGGTAGGCAAGGTGGTGACCGAACAGTACTGGAGACTCAGAAGTGAATGTGTTTACCCAGACAAACTTCTAACTAGGGATGTAGCTCAGTGGTAGAGCACTTGCTTCATGTGTGTGTAGCCCTTAGTTCAACCCCCAATACCACCAATAATAATAATAATACATAGAAATAAAATAACTTCTAGTTTTGCTCTCTGGGCCTCTGGCACAATTCCTATGGTTTTTGCAGCCAGATTAGAAACAGTACTCTCAGTTTAAGTTCAATTTTTGAAACCACAACTGTAAAAAAACTGTCCAAATGAGAAAGTGTAAGGAAACATGCCTCGAAATCCATTGAAGACCATTAAAGTCTTGATGAATTGAGTTCAGCAAAAATGGCATAGTTGGGGTCAGAAAATCAAGAAGGCATGTTGTCCTCTAAAGACCTTGCCATGGTTGACCAAAACACTCGCATTTTAAGGTCTTTAGAGATGTTCTGGGACACCTCATTGAAAGGTTTTGATGTGGCTGTATATAATTTTTTTTTTAATCAACATACTGCAAATGGGCCCTTTGTTAGCCTAGGAACTCAAAATCCAGAATTTTAGGGTCAAAGAAACTTTTCAGTTTGGATGACAGAGACTGGTCTCAGTTAAATTACTGGACCATAAGCTGAATGTTTTCAGGAAAGATTAGTAATCTTTCTTTCTTTTTAAGTATTATTTTTCTTCCTTAAACATCTATTTTCATCCAACAAGTGTATGTTAATGAATAAAACATGATGAAAATAAATCAATTGAGAAAATCATATGGGGGGGCGGGGGATGAATTATTGGTGCAGTAATTCTGATGTCCTAGAGGTGGGGTAATCTATTGATATTTTCGAGGAATTAAAATAGCTCATTTAGATGGAAAAAAGGGACAGAATTGTGCTAAGTTAATTATAGAGTTTTTAATCTGTGACTAATTTGGGGTAAATTATATTAGAAAGAATAAATTGAAAGTATATGTTAACTTTTATTGTCAAGATCAATTGCATCTTTTGAAGATGAGTAATCCTTGCACTTTGTGTAAGGTCTTTTACTTTTCAAATTTTAGGTTCATGGCTAAAGACTAAAAATGTCTTTAGCTGGGTGGTAGTTTAGTCATTTCTGTTCTAATAAGACACATCTCATCTAATGGCAAATTCTTAGTTCAGTTGTCAGACCAGCTCTAGAAGGGCAGGAAGATGGTATGGATATGTATGGGCACCATTTTCTTTGTGGAAAGTTTGTATAATTTTCCATTAGAGATTAAACCAACGAACCAATCAATCTAGAGTTAAATAATGAGTTCTGTGTTGATAAATTTATGTAGAACATGTCTATCAGTTCTAAGGATCTGATTCTTTTTTTGTTATAAAATAATAAGACTGTGCACGTTTGATTCTGTTCTGCCTTCCTTGCTAGTGGCCTTATGATTCATAACGTTAACCACTCCCATTGCCTGTCTTCTTTCTACTCACTTTTCCCATTTTACCTTTAGGCTTGCTACACATCTTGCCAGGTGTCTACTTTATGAAATCAAGACTACAGTGGGCTATTGCCAGATCTCTTACATCCAAAGTGAAGGACTTTACCTTCTGAAACAGTATAAAATTTTCAGTGTCCTAACATTTCTTAATTAATGTCCTAAAACATTCGACAGTACCCCCAAACTCCCAACATATTCTCTCCTCAGAACTTGGATTGGCCATGTGTTCTGTAAGCATCAAAGTATTCACTATTTTCATTTATATGTAGTAATTTTTTTTCTCTTTGTTTTAGGAAGTTCGGCGCTCCTGGGTCACGACTGACTGGAGCAGGATGGGGTGGCTGCACGGTATCAATAGTACCTGCTGACAAGTTGCCCAGCTTCCTAGCAAACGTGCAGGAGGCTTACTACCAGAGAAGCAATCGCAGCTTAGCGCCGGAGAAGCAGAGTTTGTTTGTTACTAAACCTGGAGGTGGGGCTTTGGTTTTCCTTGAGGCCTAAACAATGTAAAATAACTCAGAGAAACTATTTAGGGCATTTAGGAACTGGCAGGACTTCCTATGCCACAGTAAATTAATCCTCTTTCTGTTTTATATTATGATGAATGCTTGCTATTATCAAGATGTATTTCCAAGGAAATGGTTGAAATCTCTCTATACTTCACAATGATTATTTTTCCATTTTAAAACATTTTTTTAAACCAATAAAAACAAAGATTGTGCTTGGACAGATCTTTTTTAAGGATGATTTACTAAAATGTATTGGTTTGAAGATTTTAAAGATGAATGGTGAAACAAACTGTTAATACATGGATTGGACTTGAATTAAACACACCACTATAATGTAACTATAATTAAACTGATATAATTGAATTGTATGCATTACTCTTAAATAAAGTTCATTTCTGTTCTTGATAAATGTTTTTCCTCAAAGTTGTAGTCTTCTGTTGATGATGATGATGATGATGTTGATAGTGATGCCACAAGTTCTCTCTCAATTTTAGCTTCAGCACCCTATGAAAATAATACATGGTTAAGGATTCACGGATTTTCTTGAACATTATTTACTTGAATGTGATTTTGCCCCATTTTGATTTCTGACTTGAAAAAAAGAACTATGTCTCAACTCTGCCATCACTAAGTGATCTAGAAATTATGAACGATATCAAATTTGTCTGGAAAGGATAGGGCAGGGACCACTGGAAAAAAGCTTTATGAAGAAAATGAAGTTTTGCCCTAATGGATGAGTAGAATTGGAAAGCTAGGGAGTATGTTTTGCAGATAAACATGGCATAGAGTGGAACTTGCAGACATGGGATGTTCAGAAGACTCAGTAAGAGTGAAGGGTTTGCTTGGTGATGTACTAAAGAATAATATTGGCTATAGTGGCTGGAAAAAAAGCTCCAAATCCAGGCAGAATTTAGTCGAAGGGTTGCAAGCAGGCAGCCCACAGGCCACATCTGGTCTTCAAATGTAATTTGGCCCATTGTATGTTTAAAACTTTGGGGTTTAAATCAAGAGATTCACAAAGAACCTGGATTACTGGTGGAAGATTGATGACACTTTGGCCTATGTTCCTGTAGGGCAATAATGAATGAGAGCTGAGGTGAGGCACAGCCCTCAGTGTACTGCAGTTTCCCTGCTGCTCAGACCATTCACCATTTACTTTTCCAGAGGCACTTTCTCCTTGCCAGCACATGTACACTGTTATTTTCTTATACTTCTCGGTGCCCATGTCTGTCAATAGTAGGAAAGACAAGATGAAGAAAAATCGGAGAAAGATTTTTTTTGTGTGTGGGGGGGAGTGAAGAATAGTTCTATTTGTTTAATATAAAACATGCAAGAGTTTCTTTATTTTCTATCATTTTATTGGCCCAAATAAAATTTTGATTATTTGACCCATTTTTGATCCGTTACACTGGTCACCAATGGGATCGCTCTAGATTTTCAGGGAAACCTGATATGTGAAAATCCTGACCTCAGATTGTTCAATCTTCTGATTTCTTGTACACTGGTCTCTGCATGTTCTAATCCATTGGAAGGGAAAAGGCCCTTCACACTTAATAGAATCTCCCAGAAGAGAGGAGGAGCAGACTAGGAGGGGTCAAGGAAAGCAAAAAAGATGGAGCAGTCTCATTTTCTTTCCTCCCACATGTGACTACTTTTTAGAACCTTATCACATTCTGCCTTGAGTTTCTGTTAATTGAGGGCAGGGACCACTTATTTAACACAGCTGTTGGCATCCAATTTGCCTTTGTTGGATGATTAATGAAAATAAAATACAATTTCAGACACCAATAATTTTCTATTACTTTGTAATTCATACTGCATTCAAGAGATTTTTAGTTGAATAAATTGTCCCTCATCAGAAACAAGGAATGATGAAAACAGCATGAGATTGTCACTAAATATGTGAAACAGAGAGTATCTTACATGTGCATGTGAGTGATTAAATAACAGGAATGTGTTCTGTTTTTCCTCTGTAACTTGAGTGTGACTGTACATTGCTTATGAAATATTGTCAGGTCTATAGAAGAGGAAATCGAGAATTCTTGGTTATTTTCAGGAAGGAAACTTACCAGGCCCTGTAGAAATTTCTCCAAATCCTTCTTAACTTCTAAAGGTTTCTTGGTAGCCTTTTTGTAGAGTCTATGGAATAAAGAAAATCAGTAACCATACTAATCATCTTTATACTATCCAACAGCCAACATTTATCAAGAGTTTTATATGCTATGCATTTGCTAAGCACTTTACATATATTAATTCAGTTACCCTTTTGATAATCTTATGAAGTAGGAACTACTTTTATCTATTTTATCAATGAGGAAACGGGTTCAGATAGGTAAAGTAATCCCTCTTGCTCCATATTCATGCAGCTAGAAAGTAGATGATGTGGACCCAAGTGCTTGATTCCCGCTCTCAATTCCAACCACCACGTGACTTTCCTTCGGCAGTGGAGCGCCCTCTTCAGGCAGATGGTCCACGCAGCATTACTTTCCTTAACTGATTCCACCAGGCTTCAGCTTGAACTTAAGGAGTGAAGGTCGGGAGGGACGAGTAAGAGACTATCAAGGGAAGAATGTGGGAAAGCAAAAGAGGGAAATGGAAAAGGTCGAGGATGCTTACTGGACTAAGTTCACTAAGGGTAGAGGTCCAGGAATCTATCATGGTTTCTGTTACCAAGAATTCATTTGAGAAATATTTATTAAGGGGCTAATGGTTGAATTCAGGAGGCAGTAGGAAGCCTTCCAGAAATCTTAGGATGAGGGGAGAAGGAGAGCAGGTCAGGAAGGAAAAGTAGGAACTTGGGACAAAGGTGAAACATTAGTAAGAGAAACATAGATGAGGGGAAAAAAGTGAAAGGAGCATATAAAGCTGTTAATCTCACTAGAATTTTCATGTGAAACACCTTAAAATTATTTTTCTATGAAACTGGTAGGAAGTATAATTTTTTGACAATTCAAGAAACACTTTGCTGAAACAAAGCAAACCCCTAGCAAGGCATGTTCTAGATTTCTTAAGTGTTTAGGGTAAACCTAAGGGCACAACAGGGCCACCTAGCTAGAGAACTTGCACTAGTACTCTGACTGAATAAAGTCCCTCCTGCATTCTCTACCTCTGCCTGGGTTAAATAACAGGAATGTGTTCTCAACCTGGGTTTTCTCAGTCATTACCCTCAGTCTCACGTCTGTCTTTCTCTGCATGTCTCAAATCTGGCTCTTACAATCCATAATTCTAGTTAGACATACTCCCAAATATCTCTGGTGCCCTTTCTCAATGACACCCTTTTAGAGTCTCCTTGGGTGCTATGTTATCTTTGGACTCAATTTCATCTCACTTTGTTAAAAGCAATGTATGTTTCCACCTCACTCTTTAAAATTACTGTCCCCTCTCAAAAATAAAAGACAAGTTTTACTGAGATGTAGTTCACATACCATAAAACTCACCCTTTTCAAGTATATAGTTAAAGGTTTTGGTATACTCACAAAGTTTTGCAACCATCAACACTATCTAATCCTCTTCTTTCTGATTGCCCTTCCCCTCATGAATGTCTTTGAACATTATAGAAAGGAGCTAATATGCTGTGCCTATACACTTAACAGGCACTTGGGGTTAAATATCCAATAGTAGTTTCCCCTTTATTTTCTCTTAACAACGTTCCATTGAATAAAACGTGAGCGCTTCTTTGACATTACTCCAAGAACCGTACTACATTCTTCTGCTTCTTCTCAGTGGTGAGAGATCTTGTCCTATGTGGATTTGGTTTTTTGGAACTTTGTAAGAGTTACCTGGAATCAAACTTTATAATAAATTATAAACACAAAAAAGGTGTTGCAAAGGGCAAAGTTAGCTGATGATGTGTTTGGTAAAAGGTAAGATAAGATTCTACAATAATATGTTGGATTTTCTCATGTGACTGGGAAACTCACTTTTGAGTTAGTGGGACAGTATGACTAGCACAAAGTCACGGTTCCCAAAGGGGCTGTCTGAAGGGCTACTCTCATCTGATACTTATTCTCGTGCATGTGGATGTGTTGGAAGAAGTGGGTTAGTCTCAATACTTTATAGTTTTCCTTTTTATGCTCTAACTTATAAAATAAATAAAGTGAATCCAATTTTCATTGTTTCATTGGGGACAAATGTTTGTGTGTCAGGGAAGCAGCAGGGGCAGAAGGGGCAGAAGAACCTAGGAAAGAAGAGCTAAAAACTTTGTTTTTCTAGTTTATATCCTTCCTAGAGAAGGGCATGGTTATGGTTTTATTTTTAAAAGAGTTTGAGATTAAGTCTAATGGTTAGAGAACTAAAAATAGATGATGATAATGTTTAACAATAAAATTAGAAGGGTAGGTGATATTTTGGATAAAAAAAATCTAAAGTGTTACTACAGATGAACTGTTAAAAATAACACGCCCTTTGTAGACATCCCAGTTGATATATTTTTTACAGAATAAACCCATCATGGTTTTACATAACAGATTCATTCAATTAAAAATGATTTTAAGCACTACAAAGTCAAACAAGAAACAAACCTATCAAGCTCCTTGACAATTCTTCGATGGCGCTGTCTTATGTGTTTTATTTCTTCGTCAATTATTTGCTTTTCTCTATAAAATCAAAGTTTGGAGTTAAATTATAAAACAAAGCAATCAATCCTAATTAATCAACAATTTAGTGACATCTGCATGTCAGTAAAAGTTCTTTATAGACCCATCCCTTCCATCCCTATGGACTTCTTAGTGTCAGGATTGCCCAGCACATTTTCCTCAGAAGCATATGCCAAAGGCACCACCCAGTATGCCTCTGGTGGCCTGGACACTGCACAGACAACCCCCCCCCCAACCCCGCTTCTGCAGGGCTTCCTGGGAAGGTGTCCCTCCCTGCTCTTCCCACTAAGCCTAGGCTCCTCAGGCGTGTGTGTGTGTGTGCCTGAGTGTGTGTGGGTGAGAGGGGCCTGGGGGCCTATGGAAAGCAGGGGCTGAGACTTTTTGTTTACTGGATAGACCCAGCTGGCTGCTCTTCCATTTACTTCTCTTGTTCCTTGAACAACATTAGGTATCCAAAGCTGAGGATGCCCGTCCTCTCTCTCCCCGACGGCATCAAAATCTTTGAGACAATGGACAGAAGGAGGATCCTGCCAATTTTTTCTTGGTAAGTTCATGGGCATTGTTTCACAACTCATTCCTAACTTCCTAGCACATAAAAATACCATGACTAGCTATGAGCAATCATTTAAATTATGCACAGAAAACTGAAAATGTTTCCTAAGAATACATTTCAGAAAAGACTTTCCTGTCCCGCTTTCCTCACTGCCACCCCAGCTGCCACCCCACTCCTACTGCAGATAAGTTTTTTGCTTTTCTTCCAGGACTCATCTCTGCACACGGATGATACTCTGATCTCTTTTGCCTGGAGTGCTGGCCCCTCTGTGCTGGTGTACATCTCCCGATTATATCACAGCAAAGCTTGCTTGCTCTCTTTAGTCCCTGACACTTGCTCTGGCCCCATGGTTACAACATGCATCTTTGACTCTGACCTGATAAGAATCTGAACTTGTGAGATATTCAGAAACAACTCTCCTCAACAGTAAAATAGGGAGCAAAGTTTAGATGATTTCTTTGGTCACTCCCAGCTCTAAAGAAGTATTTTATATCAAGCAATAGTATGGCGTGAACTTACATTCTAAAATCCTTCTGGTTCTTTAAAAATTGTCTTTTTGCCTCCTTTATAATATCACGGTATGTTGGAGCAGGTGGCGTGCTAGGCTTATGGTTAAGGAAAGAGTCCAAGTTAGGAACATTTGAGTGCAGTAAACAGTACCCGTCACAGGGAAACCAATGGGACCATCTGGCCCGGGCCTCCCAGTCATGAAAGGTCTCAAGTGTAAACATGAATATTATGTCTAGAGTTACACAGAAAGGACTGAAAGAAAACAACACCCCTCAGGGTACTTTAAACCCATGGCCCATCCTCTGAATCATATCAACCATGGGGCACTATAACTTAAATCTTTCATAATTCCCATGATGATTTTTCATGTGTTTTAAAAAGTGTACGTATGTTTTAAAAGCAGCCGTGTTACAAGTAAATATTAAAAATCTACCAAAATGTTTGTAACCTGTTTAGGTTTCCTTTGAACATTGAAGTCTCTTGACTTCTGAGAGGCATTGGGGATAACTGGCAGCACTTGTGGCTGTCTCAGTTAGCCTGGGTTCTCCAACTTCATAGAAGAAAGACGTGGGCAAAAGGTGGATGTGTACCCTTAACCAGGCCCAGGCTCTTGCCTGTGTGTTTCTGGTATAGCCTGTGACTGAGTCTCTAACCTGGTATTAACCCATGCTGAGTCTGGCAAAGAAGAGACTTCCCTTCTGAAGTAGCAATGGGCAAATAAACTAGTGGTTGACACAGGCAGCCCCTCATCCTGTGTTAAAGAAGATCTAACTAGTTTCAAAAGTCAAAAAATAACCAGTAGTGGTGAGGGTGTGGAGAAGAGAAAACTCTTGTACACAGTTGGTGGAAATGTAGATTGGAATAGCCATTATGGAAGATGTTAAAGAGGCTTCTAAAGAAATTTTAAAATAGAGTTACCACATAATCCAGCATTTACTCTTCTGGGCATATAGTCAGAGGAGGTGAAACCCACAGCCTTGTAAAGACATCTGCTCTCCCATGTTACCTTAGCATTGTTTGTAACAGCCAATATATGGGAACAAACTAAGTGTCCACTGAAGAACAAATCGATAAAGAAACTGTGGTATAAACACATACGATGGAATATTATTTGACCTCCAAAAAAATGAAACTTACCATTTGGCACAAGGTGGAGGAGTCTGGAGGACATTTTGCTAAGTGAAATAAACCAGACACAGAAAGAAAACATATTTCATAATCTCATTTATATGTGGAATCTTAAAAAATTCAAATAAATGAAGGAATAGAGAATAAAACAGTAGTCACCAATGGAGGAGATGGGGTGTGAGGGAGAAAATGGGGGAGATGTAAGTCTAAGGACATACAGTGGCAGATAATGTAGAATGAATGAGTCTAAAGATTTAATGTACAACATGAGTACTATAGGTAAAGTCATACTGTATTTGGGATTTGTGCTTATAACAAAAGAAAACTTCAACCTCTTTGCTGCACTAGGAGCTCCTCAACCTCGGTTGTCTCCAACACACAAGGAGTGAGACTGTCTCCTGGGGCCCCACGCCCCGTCCTGCACCACATTTTAATGTTACTGCTTTCTCTGAATGCAGTTTGTTCATTTGAAAACATAATTTTTTATTTCAAATCTGTTATTTTTTTAATTTAATTCTTTATTTGTTATATATGACAGCAGAATGCATTACAATTCATATACACATATGGCACACAATTTTTGAAGTCACTAGTTTTACACAAAGTATTTTCCCACCATTTGTGTCTTCATACATGTACTTAGGGTAATGTCTAACTCATTCCACTGTATTTCCTGCCCCCATGCCCTTCCCTTCTCCTCCATTCCCTTTGCCCTATCTAAAGTTCCTCCATCTCCCCCACCTCCCTATCCCCTGGCATCGCCATTATGAGTCAGCATCCTCTATTCAAAGAAAACATTCAGCCTTTGTTACTTCACTTAGCATATATTCTCCAACTCCATCCATTTACCTGCAAATACCATGATTTTACTCTCTTTTAATGTAATATTTCATTGTGTATATATACCAAAGCTTCTCTATCCATTCATCTACTGAAGGGCATCTGGGTTGGTTCCACAGTTTAGCTATTGTGACTTGTGCTGCTATAAACATTGATGTGGCTGTGTCCTGTAGTATGCTGGTTTTAAGTCCTTTGGGTATAGACTGAGGAGAGGGATAGCTGGGTCAAATGGTGATTCCATTCCAAGTTTTCCAAGGAATCTCCATACTGCTTTCCAGATTGGCTGCACCAACTTCCAGTTCCACTAGCAATGTATGAGTGTGCCTTTTCCCCACATCCTTGCCAACAATTATTGTTGTTTGAATTCTTGATAGCTGCCATTCTGACTGGAGTGAGATGAACTCTTATATTAGTTTTGATTTGCATTTCTCTAATTGCTAGAGATGTTGAACATTTTTTTCATATATTTGTTGATTGATTGTATATCCTCTTCTGAGAAGTGTCTGTTCAGTTCCTTGGCCCATTTATTGATGGGGTTATTTGTTTTTTTGGTGCTTAGCTTTTTGAGTTCTTTATATACCCTAGAGATTAGTGCTCTATCTGATGTGCTTGTGGTAAAGAATCAATAAATGGGATGGATTCAAATTTAAAAAGCTGCTTCTCAGCAAAAGAAACGATCAGTGAATCAGTGACGTGAATAGAGAACCTACAGAGTGGGAGCAAATCTTTACCACAGCACATCAAGGTTTTTTTTTTTTTTTTGGTGCTAATTTTAATCTTATTTAACTGGTATAAGGATGTTAGGAGGAGCCCAGTAGATTCCAGCCCCTGGAAAAAAGCCACCTTTATATGACCTTCACTTTCTGAGAGCTGTTTTTCAATTGAAATAACTAAAATGGGAAATGTAAATGGTTCCATAACAAAGATTTTCTCGATAAACTCGAACCAAACTTACATATTTTCTGTGAAGTTCTAAACTATTAAGGAGCTATCTTCAATAACTTATAATTTGAACACGAAGGTCTTAGAATCCAGGGAAAGAACATCTGGTTTTCTATGCCTTGGCTTCTTGATAGCTTCTTAATAGCATCACTGACTTGAGGAAAGCAGACTGTACTACAGTCTACCAAGCAGAGAATTTGCAAGGGTCTGAGTGATTTTGTCATTCTGAGCAGGATCAAAATTCTATGAATAGTCTGAGGCAAGAGTCCTGTCTGTTGGCCAGCCTCAGTCATCCCACACCCAGTCAATGCTTATTCAGAAGGCTGACAATGCACTTCTAACAGTTAAAGCCCTGGGCTCAAGTCAATGTTGCATCTATTTATCAAGTTAGCCCGCTTCTTGATTGGTCTATCAACCATAGTAGAGGGTTTGGGTCAGCTAGGAAAACTTGAAGATGCTGTAGGTAAGGTGGCGGTGAAGATGTGGGGCAGGAGTTGGGAGTGGCATGGAGATGAAAGAAAATAACATTTGTTGGACGTTCCAGTGCTTGTCCTCTTACAGAAAAAGTAATCTGCATTAAGCAGTACAGTGTGAGTAGGAGTCACCCTCCCTGGAGTGACAAGTGGGCACCAGGCTTTGTCTTAGACCCCAGCACTAGGTTTGCACAGAAAAACCCATTGCCCTTGTGGGCTGGCTTCCAGGCTACCCAGAGCCGGGAGGAGCCCAGCAGCTCCCAGCCTCCTTCACAGACTGAGGTTACAGGCCTGCCCAGGCTGCAGATCACTTGCTATGTAGAAAGCTCTAGATACCAGTCTTGCAGCTGTAGAAGCAACTTCCTGGTCCACTCTGGAGTCTGAGGCTGTGGAGGAAGATGGAAGGTAAATCCTTCTTATTTACATAAAAGTAGCTCTATTCAACACCATCGGGGTTCCTTACTGGCAGAGACCAGTGAGGATTTCATTTTGGGGATAGAGTCCTACTTTCAGTGTGATTCTGAGGGCAATTCATTTTACTCCAGGAGAGAAAATTCATAGCATTGTAGGTTTTATTCAAACAGCAAGTGTTACTGAATGGCCAATTCATTTCCAGAAATATCCTATTTTCAATAGATGGGTCAGAAAACCTATATTCAGAAACATGCATTGACTTTAGGAATCACATGACATTTGTGAGATCTGATCATACTATACAAATAATTTTATTTTCAGGATTCTTCTAAGTGACATTATTGGAGTAAGTGTTCATGTGAACTACTGTTTTCCCTTGATATGAGTCAAATCTGAATGGTATTATTTCAAAATAAAACATTATTAGATTGGATCCAGATTACTTCCAAATTTTGGCTTTAAAATTTCATTCTGCGCAGTAATAGTTTTGACTAGCCAATGGACATCCAACATTAAGAACATGTTAGTCCTCAAATCTAAAAAGGGTATAATGGATATCTTACTTTAATTAAAACAGAGAAAAACTAATCTTACAAAATCTCCTCATCTTGATGAATGTTTCAGCAAGACTTTAAAAATATCATGGGACAAATAGAGAAGCATTAATTTAATCAAAAGAAATAAACAAACAAAAAAATTCTCCCATAAGCCTACTTTCCAAAAAATGAATCTATTTCTATTTTTGTTTCTTTATCTGCTATATGCAGATATATTTTACATTATTATTTTAATACAGCAGTCACTTTGATGATATATCATAATTTCTCCACATCTCCAGTTTTAAGACTAATTATTGTTATTTTCTGTGGTACTGAGGATTGAACCCAGTGCCTCACACATTCTATCCAAATGCTCTACATTGACTACACTGACTTTTTTTTTTCCTTAAGACTGGGTCTTGCTAAGTTATCCAGGCTGACCTTGAATTTAAGATCCTCCTGCCTCAGCCTCCTGAGTAGCTAGGATTACAGATGTGTACCACCAAGCCCAACTATAGCAATTATTTTAATGTTTACAAAATATTTCACTGAGTGTATGTGCCAGATGGTCTCTATTGCCCTGATAATTTAGCATTGTATAAACTTTGCTGGATTTTGTATATGAAATCACCAATTTCTGCTCTCTTTCCCAATTGTGTATTCCTGTGTGACATTTTCTCCCTAAGAACCTAACAAGGGAGACCTGCATTTCTCCTATCTCAGTTCCCTCTGGATTCTGGGAAAAGATAGCCCTGGTCTGGCTTATCTTGGAACTGGAGTGATGTGCATGGTGGAAAAAAGAAACAGTGGTCTGCTCATTACATCAGCAAGAATCCCATGGTCCCAATTATGCTGAATTTCCATTTTAAGTTTTTTCCCTCGTTGCCTGTCATAGTCTATGAAGGAGACAGGCAGCATTAGCAGAGAAGTATCAGTAATCTCTTTTTTAATTGGTTCTTTTTAGTTATACATGGAAGTACAATCTATTTTGATATATTTATTCAAGCACGGAATATATCTTATTCTAATTAGGTGAGATTCACTGTGGTGTGTTCATATATGTACACAGGAAATTTATGTCCAATTCATTCCACTGTCTTTCTCTTTCCTATCCCCCCAATCCTTTCATTCCCCTGAATTCCACTGAAGTTCTATTCTTCCCTTTTTTCCCCCCGCCTTATTGTGGGTTAGCTTCACATATCAGAGAAAACATTCAACCTTTGGCTTTTGGGAACTGGCTTATTTCACTTAGCCTCATAGTCTCCAGATCCATCAATTTACTAGCAAAAGTCATAAAGTCTTTCTTCTTAATGGCTAATACTCCATTGTGTATATACACCATATTTTCTTTATTCATTCATCTGTTGAAGGGCATAGGATGTTTCCATAGCTTAGCTATTGTGAATTGAGCTGCTGTCAACATTGATGTTGCTGGGTCAGTATAGTAGGCTGATTTTAAATCCTTTGGATATATACCAAGGAGTGAGACAGTTGGTTAAATGGTGGTTCCATTCCAAGTTTCCTGAGGAATCTCCATACTGCTTTCCAGAGCGGTTGCAACTATTTGCAGTCCTACCAGAAAGGTATGAGTGAACCTGTTTCCCTGCTCCTTGCCAACATTTATTGTTGCTTGTATTCTTGATAATTGCCATTGTGACTGGAGTGAGATGAAATCTCAGTGTAGTTTTAATTTGCATTTCTCTAATTGCTGCTAGAAATGTTGAATATTTTTTCATATATTTGTTGACCATTTGTATTTCTTTTTTTGCGAAGCATCTGTTTAGTTTCTTTGCCATTTATTAATTGGGTTATTTGGTTTTTTGGTGTTAAGTTTTTTGAGTTCTTTATATATCCTGGAAATTAATGCCTTATTTGAGGTGCAGGTGGAAAATATTTTCTCCCATTCTGTAGGCCCTCTCTTCACCTTCTTGATTGTTTCCTTTGCTGTGAAGAAGCTTTTAAATTTGATGCCATCCCATTAATTGATTATTGATTTTACTTCTTGTACTTTAGGAGTCTTGTTAAAAAAGTCAGTTCCCAAGTCAATATGTTGGAGTGTTAGGCCTACATTTTCTTCTAGTATGTTCAGCATTTCTGGTCTAATTCCTATGTGTTTGACCCATTTTGAGTTGAGATTTGCAGCAATCTTCCTGAAACATAGGATACCTGAAGTTATTGGGCTATTTTTTTTCTGATTTAGAGATTTCATTCATAATATTATAATCCTACTTTTCAGCCAGGCAAATTGACTGAATATTTGAACATGGCAAACGCAAATTCAGGTTTGTTTTATTCTATCATCCTATATCACGTGACTGAAAACTTCTCCGAGTAAAGGTTACAAAAAATCAAACATCATCATTATAGAATGATTTATACAGCTCATAGTATACTTTTTGTAGTGTAGATAATTCTTGAGCTGCTAAAATTTTCTTGCATGTAGTTACTTCCTGCTGTTATTTAATTTATCCCTCAGAGTGCCTGTTAGAACGTCAAAGATTTGGTCCTACAAATTTACACTGTCCTTTCCTGTATGACTTCCATGGTTGAGCATTTGTGACGGAGATATTGTTTTTGTTACTTTGAATTAATTGGATTTTCAAAGAAAATGCTATTGGTAATGAAATAAAGAACTATGTTTTTAAAATAAATTATTAATTTTGAACATATGGCTTTATTGAAATGAACTGAGTTTACATTCTTTATAAAGTCATTCTAATTATTTACAGAACTTGGTCACGGTTGTACATTTGTGCTGTGAATGAGGATGTGGGCCTGTGTTGTGTTAGTGCTAGGACCTTAGCATTTTCTTGTGCTATTTACTGGTGATAGTTTTCAGTAGACTTCTATTAATGTGTGTCATTAACTCATTAAGTTTTCTAATTTTTATTTTCTTCAGATACTTAAGACCATCATTTTTCCCCAATTGTGGAAAAATAGAGTACTTAAAACTTATAAATTATGAATAATGGCTATCTTCTATTCCTTAGGGAAGATTGTGGCAACATGTTTTCCAACTCCACTGTCTGAATTGGCCTCGTGCTTCATTTTCCCATGCACTACTACGTGGAGGCTACAGGGCAAGCCACTGCATGGAGAAGGAGCCATTTGGGGATGAATAAAATGGTCTTATTTTGGGACTTCACAACAGGTGTAGCTGGGATGTAATAAACCAAGACCTGAGAATCCCAAAGGCCTTTGTTTAGACTCTATAGATGCTGATCTCCTTTAAGAATCACAGAATATTAGAGAAACAAGGGATCTTTGAAATCATGGGGTCTGACTGAGTTGTACATCAGATGAAGGAACCGAGGCTCCTAAAAGTGAAGGACCTTGCCTTTGAGATCTTGGGTGTGCATAAGATGCAGGAAATGTCCAGAGAGAAATTTTGCTTTGACTTTCCAAAAATATTGTACTAGAAGGAGGCCACAGCTCATATCCCTTAGAGATGCTCCTTGGAGTATCCTGAGTTGTGGTTGAGATTCCTAGGCTAATGTGCCCATTATCCACCTAATATGCAATATTGTACAAGAAGCAAGCAGTGCCAGAATTTCCTCTTTTATATACCAGAATTAATGTAATTCTTAATTCTAAAACTAAATTCTTCTAATAATATATTAGCATGTGGTCCAAACTGGTCTTAGAGCAGTTATCTTCTGCTTAATGTTTACTTTGTTTATACCTCAAGTATTTTAATGTTAGATTTGTAAGAGTACCAAACACCTACAATATAACCGTACATCTACAAATTTTAAAAAATAAAGATAGAAAAGAAGTTATCACTAAACACACATGCCTTATTCTGTAAGAGATAGTATTATCATTGAAATTTCATCCAGATTCTATATGGCCTGATATTATGTATAAAATAGGGTTACTGTTTTAGTATATTTCATTATATAATATCTGAATGATGCAGTTTTATGGCATATCTAGAAAATTGAGGGAATGAGACTGTTGGAAGTATTGACATAGGTTAAACTAAAGGCATTCAACAAATTTGTAGGACTTGTAGTAAGCACTGAGACATAAACATGGTGAAGACACTGTTTGCCCCTAAAGTTTTAGAAAGGACGAGAAATGACAACGAGAAGTTCTTGAATTACAAGACTATTAAATATAGGCTAGAGGAACTATAAATATAGACATAAAGACTATGAAAGCCCAGCAATCTGTTACTTTGCAGAAGTGTCTCCAATTGGATGGAGGTGCTTCTCCATGCTAATGGCATGCAGAGTATAGGATAGATTACTGATAACAATTGCCGATGATTATTTCCTGTCCTGTTATTGGATGGCTCACCACCCTTACATGAGTCCCAGTGCTGCCATGTAATAAGTATGTGGTAGGGTAAACAGTAAATGTTTTCTGTCCTTTGACTACTGAATAAGTGGTCTTATTTCATAGATTTCATCCTAAGAAACCTAACCATCATCACAAAGTTAATTATTTTTGCTATGTTGTTTAAGAAATCAGGGAAGTATGATAATCTTTAATGAAAATTTCTACTAAAATGGCTAACAACACATTTTAGTGCTTCAAATGGTCAGCTTTAGTTATCTGGAAAATTCAATTATGGGCAAAAGTTTACTCTCTGATAAAGCTAGGTAAACAAGTTGTTGATTTAGAAAGTCCAGTGTTTTTAAAATGTATGGCCTTTAACAGAGACATAGAGACATCTTCAAGGGTTGTTTGGAAGGACTTCAAACATATCCATTCTTTCCATTAACCCTTCCCCTCCCCACAAAGCTATTCCAAATAAACATACAAACTTTGGGTTTGCTTTGCAAATACAGGTTAGACACACATTCTCTACCACCCTGATTGTGACTGGATTAAATATCTAGGTCTCTCATATACAGATAAAAATTCTGGAGCTCTTCTTTCTTGAGTTTGACCAAATATGAATATTAGTAACCAAACAGAGAACACGAACATGTGAAGCAACTATCTAAAGGATCCAGTTTGAGTTTTCCCTGAATAAACAAGACTTTAGCTCTAAACTAGAATATGACGTAATTTTTGGTGCCTTGGAGCACCTCACAGAATCACTTAAAACCAGAGGCAGTTATGATTTTTATGAGTGCACATTAACAGTGTAGGTTTTGTTTCCTTTCTCCTTTCCCTGTTTACCTCATAAGAGGAGAAAAGCATTGGGTGAACACAAAATTATCATCTAGTCTACTTTTTGTATTTGAGATATTGTTTTTTTCCCATTTAATTTTTTTTTTATTTGAGTTGGACACATACCTTTATTTTATTTATTTATTTTTATGTGGTGCTGAGGATTGAACCCGGTGCCTTGCATGTGCTAGGCGAGCTCTCTACCACTGAGCCACAGCATCAGCCTCCTTTTCCTGTATTTTTACTGATACATTTTAGATGTAATGCATTTTTTTTTTAGTTTGTAATGCATTTTAGTTGTAAATGGTGGGATGTGTTGATACATATTTGTACATGCACATGAGACATTGTTTTTCCAATCATTTAAAAAGACTTAGTCTTTCCGCCTGCTTTTATTGAGCCATAACATTTATAGCAAGAATACCTTTTTCTTCTGTACTTGATGATCATTTAATTATTTAAAAATAATTTTTTCTTCTCTTACACAATAGAAACTAAACTTTGCCACATTTCTAATGAATTTTTTAAAAGCCAAACTAGCCAGGTGCAGTGGCATGACTGTATTCCCAGCAACTGGGGAGCCTGAGGCAGGGGGATTGCAAGTTCAAGGCAAGACTGGCAATTTAGTGAGATCCTTTTTCAAAATAAAATTTTAAAAGGCTGGGTATGTAGCTCAGTGGTAGAGTGCCCCCTGGGCCAGTACCCTTACTAACTTTCCAGGATGAAAATTCCTTGTATTCCCACCCTTATTTTTTCCATTGAGCCATGTTTATATAAAGTCCATAGCATGGCTAAAAAATTGATAGAACCTGTCCCTGGAACCTAATTACCTAAAACAACTAAAGTCTTTATTTATTTCACTAGTTAGTATAAAAAGAAGTTGGTGAATTGTGGTCTGTGTTTTTGGTATTTTATTAAAAAGAAAAGAAAATCTTAATTAGATCCTAAACCGAGTCTGTAACAAAAAAGAACCAGATCTTACCAACAATTCTGTAATTGCCTCTGGCTCAAGATGGCTGAAAAATGCTTATAATACAAATTGTACAGACTTACTCATGTAAAACAAAACCTTTTTTCCTCAAGTTCTTTAAAACATCATTTCATTTTTTAAAAAAATCTCATCCCCCACTCTTAACTGTCAGAGTTTGTGAAAGGAGGAAACTTAGCAATCTACTCAACAAAATTTAGACCAGCTTCAAGTAAAAGTCATCTAAAAATAAAAGATATTCTGATTAAAAATTCAAATACTTGATGTGTCCTTTATCTTACCATGAATTATGATTTATTTCTTACTTTTAAAGGAATCAACTAAATAAGTTATAGATGTATTTTAAAAAAAAAAACTTAAGATATGCTCTTTTATGGAATTCCTGGGAGTCAAGTAGAAAAGTTATCAGGTTATCTTAGGTTGACATATATTAGTATCAAAGCAGATAAATTAAATGTATGTATGTATCAGCAATCTTCTGACTATAAAAAGCCAACCACAGAATCTTATACAGCTCAAATCTATTTATACAGTTACTGACCTTACAGCTTGTACGAAAAGTGGCCTGCTTTCTTCTATGGTTTGAAGCCATATTGTATGGACCAGAAATCTGCATGATACTGAGAGGTTTTCATTGAGCCAAACCAAACAACCAAATAAAAACAAAATAAAACTCAACTAGGCTAATAGGGAAAAAAAATCCAACCGAGAAAAAGCACAATGAGAAGAGAGAATTTGGGATATTAACTTTGTTGTAATTTTGTTGGATGGATGAATGCTGAATGGATGAATAAACTAATATTCAATTTCTTAAGTCCCTCTACTTCTAAAATTAGAAGGTTGCAAGTGGCAAGGGCAAAAGAAAGTAAAACTTCAAATATTGTTAAATGAGCCACAAAAATCAGCCCGGAATCTGGACCCATGTAATGAAGGCATGTCTAGATAATGAGGCAGAATCAGACACTTAATAAGCAGGATATGAAGTCTCTGAAAAGTATTAATGTAGATAACAGGTTTGGAATCCAAAATGAGGATCTGGAGAAAGCCTAAGCAAGAGCCAAAGATAGGGATAAATGGGAGTGAATAGTTGTAAAGGAGAGACTTATTCTAATCCCTTACATGAAACAGGTTTCTCCACACTTGCCCTTAAACACATGCTGTCAAAGCCATCAAGTACTACTGAGCATGTGTATGCTGCCTGATTCTTACAGGGACCATGTTGGACAGCCCAAAACCTATTCAATAATATGCTGTGGTCTTGATTTGTGATCAGTGAAATTTTCTCAGTTTCTTCTGCCTGTTATTATTTATTGTGTAGCTAATTTTTCTTAGACTTCCTTGCATCTTTTTGAATTATGTTGTGAAGAAATAAGAACTGTGTACACATTGTGGTTTGATGCAAATACAAGATTTTGAGTTTTAAATGACTTCTAAACAACACAAAGATGACCACTAACTCTGGGATTATTAGTTTAATTCAGCACTTATCTAATCCTAGATTTTATATATTTTTTTAAGTTTCATGTTTTTTTTTTTAAAGTTTTTCCTTACCAAAAATGAACTCTAGAAAATATGAAAAGCCATCTGGCCATGTTTGTCCAAACTGAAACAGTAACTCCATTTCATGGGAGCAAATGAGATCTTAGCATAAATGTAATTCCCACACATTTCCTCATCCACTTCCATTTACTTGACTATTGGAAATCTAGAAAAAAATTAGCAAGCAATAAACTTATTATTTCCTCTGAAATGGTGAGAACTGGTATAATATAATTCTTTTTTTTTTTAAGAGAGAGTGATAGAGACAGAGAGAGAGAGAGAGAGAGAGAGAGAGAGAGAGAGAGAGAGAGAGAGAGAGACTTTTTAATATTTATTTTTTAGTTTTCCCCGGACACAACATCTCTGTTTGTATGTGGTGCTGAGGATCGAACCCGGGCCACATGCATGTCAGGCGAGCGTGCTACCGCTTGAGCCACATCCCCAGCCCCTAACATAATTCTTGAAACTTTGTTAAATAATACTGGAAACAAATATATTGTCCCAAGTTGGGTTTTCTGACAAGCAGACTCAGAGATGGAGACGGCAGGTTTATTAAGAATCTGTAGGTTTATTGGGGAGTGTTCTTGTAACTAACACCTGTGTTTACAAGGAAAGGAAGTAGTTGAACTGTGATAATGGAAGTCTCAGCTGACTTAATAGCTGGAGAAACCCTTTAGAATCATCATGAATTGGAAAAAGGGGCTAGATCTTTACATATCATCTTAATCAGTGGTGGACTGTCTTGGGAAGGGAGCAAGGTTCAATTATCTATTGCCACATAGCAAACAACCTCAAACATGGCATAAAATAACAACTATCATTTCTTTTTTCTACTGGTGAATTATAGTTGTACATAATTGTAGGATTTGTTGTCACATTTTGTACATTCACACAATATAACAATACAATTCATCCAACATTATTCCCCAGTATTTCCCCTTTCTCCTCACCCCCAATCCTTTTCTTCTGTTTTCCCTTCAATTTTCATGAGACACCACCCACCTTTCTTTTCCTTTTTCTTCTCTAGTTTTCAGGTATGAGACAAAATATATGAGCCATAACCTTATGAGTTTGACTTATTTCATTTAACATAATGGTCTCAAATTCCATCCATTTTATTACAAATGATATGATTTCATTTTTTCTTTATGGCTGAATAAAACTCCATTGTTTATATATACAACATTTTTTTATCCATTCATCCATTGATGGACACCTAGACTGATTCCATAGTTTGGCTATTGTGAATTAGTAGTACTACTATAAACATGGGTATGCATGCATCTCGGCAGTATGATGACTTTTAATTCTTTAGAATAACTACTGAGTAGTGGTATAGCTGAGTCATATGGTGGTTCCATGCCTAATCTGTTTAGGAAGATCCATACTGATTTCCATAGTGGTTGTACTAATTTACAACCCCACTAACAGAGTAAAAGTGTTCCTTTTTTTCCCCACATCCTGTCTAGCATTTGTTATTGTTTGTATTCTTAATGACTGATACTCTGACTGATGTGAGATGAAATCTCAGTGTAGTTTTGATTTGCATTTCCCTAATTGCTGATAATATTGAGCATTTTTTCATATATTTGTTGGCCATTTATCTTTTTATTTTGAGAAGTGTCTGTTCATTTGCTATTTATTGTTTTTTTTCCCTTCAGTTAGGATTTTTGAGTTCTGTTCATATTCTGTATAATAATTCTCTGTCGGAAGAGTAGCTGGCAAACATTTTCTCCCATTCTGTGGGCTCTCTCTTCACATTCTCAATTTTTTCTTTTACTGTGCAGAAGCTTTGTAATTTGATGCCATCTCATTTATTAATTCTTGGCATTACTTCTTGAGCTTTAGAGGTACTATTGAGAAAGTCTTTGCCTGTGCCTATATGTTGGAATCTTGACCCTACATTTTTTTTCCAGGAGTTGCACAGTTTCTGATCTAATTTCTAGGTATTTGATTAATTTTGAGTTGATTCTTGTTTTCCTAGCACCATTTGTTAAAAAGAATGTCTTTTCTCCAGTGTGTGTTTTTGACATCTTTATCAAAGATTAGAAGACTATACCTGCATGGTTTTATCTCTGTGTCTTCTATTCTGCACCATTGGTCTATGTGTCTGTTTTTATGCCAGCATCATGCTATTTTTGTTACTCTAGCTCTGTAGTATAACTTGAAGTCAGGTATTGTGATGCCTCCAGCATTGCTTTTTTGACTTAGAATTGCATTGACTATTCTGGGTCCTTTATTCTTCCAAAGGAATTTTAGAACTGTTTTTTCTAGTTTTGTAAAGAATGTCATTGATATTTTTATGGGGATTGCATTGAATCTGCACATTGCTTTTGGTAGTATGGCTCTTTAACAATATTAATTCTGCCTATCCATGAGCATGGCGGTCTGAGGTCTTTCCACCTTCTTATGTCTTCTTCAAATTCTTTCTTCAGTATTGTCATTTTCATTGTAGATGTCTTTCATCTACTTGGTTAGATTTATTCCTAGCTATTTTATTTTATTGAGGCTGTTGTGAATGAGATTGCTTCCCTGATTTCTTTCTTTGCAGATTCATTATTGATATATAGGATAACAATTGATTTTTGTAAATTAATTTTGTAACCTGTTATGCTACTTTGTTGAATTTGTTTATTAGCTCCAGCAGACCTTTGGTGGAACTTTTTGGGTCTTCTAAGAATAGGTTCACATCATCTGAAGACAATGGTAATTTGATTTCCCCCTTCTTTATATTATCCCTTTTATTTCCTTCTCTTGTCTAATTGCTCTGGCTAGAATTTCTGGTACTGTATTCAGTAAGAGTGGTGAGAGTGGACATTTATGTCTTGCTCCAGATTTTAAAGGCAATGCTTTCAGTTTTTCCTCATTCATTATAAAGTTGTCTTTGGATTTGTTGTGTATGGCCTTTATGATGTTGAGGTAGGAACAATTATCATTTCTTACTGCAAGCATTATTGTTATTGTCTCCATTGTTCTGGGTGTTTACTGGACTAAGCTAGGTGGTTCTTAGTCAGAGTCTCTCATGTAGTTGAGGTCAGATAGTGGCTGGGCCGGAGACATCTAAAGGCTTCCTCTCTTTTGTGCCTGGTAGCTGATGCTGGTTGTAGCTCAACCTCAGCTGTGGCTGTGAGCTGGAATGTGGCCTCACCACATGATTTGAGCTTCTTCCTAACATTGCAGCTGTTCCCTAGAGCAAGCACTCCAGGAACAAAAATGAAACAGGCAGAAGCTCCAAAGGTATTTATGATGTAGTCTGAGAAATCACGTCACACTATTAATTGAGGAAATTACAAAGGACTGCCCAAGTTCAAGGACAGTGAACACAGGTACTATCTCTAGATGGGAAAAGTGGCAAAGTGAGATTGTATCAAGAACATGCAAAAAGGACAGTATCATGGACACTTCTGAAAACTAAAATCTACCCTATAACATGACCTTGGGGGAGGTGCGTCACCAGCTCCATCTAATCAAAGCGTCCATCTTGTGGATTTTCCTTTCCCTATATTAAAAACCAGGGGATCATGCATATTTTTCTTTTTTTCCCTATTTTTAACAAGGCTGAGAATAAGCAAAAATAACTTGGCTTTCTCCTGGAAGGAAAGACTAAAACTATCTAACACAGTTTGTTCATCAAAGCTCATTTTGAGACCCAAAAGTTATCTGCCTCAAAATTACCCAACTCAGATCCTAGAGTAAAATCTTGTTTCGGAACTGCTGAAAAGGCCCACTTTATGCAAACAAGTGTTTTAGATGTCCTATGTGCTTCCCCATTTCCTCTATTCTCTTCCTTTCACTTGCCTGAGATTCCCTCTGTTACAATATAAGTCATCCATTATATTGTGACAGAGGGAATCTTTTATCTCTGGGTTGCAAGGGGTTTTCAGGGTTATGTGCTTTGAAGAAAAATGGACTTTAAAAAGACTCCACATTCCAGCAAGATAACATCTGGTTTCCATGACCTGAAAGGTCTCATTGACAGAAAATATTGTGATGCCCACACACTATTTTTTTTTTTTAGAGAGAGAGAGAGAGAGATTTAATATTTATTTTTCAGTTTTCGGTGGACACAACATCTTTTATTTTATGTGATGCTGAGGATCGAACCCAGCGCCCCGTGCATGCCAGGCTAGCGTGTTACCGCTTGAGCCACATCCTCAGCCCCCACACTAATATTTGAGGTTGAAGGGTTAATTTTTTTGGGGGGTAGGATTCTATAAAAAATAGAACAAACTTTCTAGTAGTGTAGGCTTTCCTATTCAATTCACCATGAGTATTTTACAAGGAGTGAGGGAAAAGCTGGGTGTAGCGGTGTGGGTATGGCACCTGTAAAGCCAGTAACTTGGGAGTCTGAGGCAGGAGGATCGCAAGTTCAAGGTCAGCCTTAGTAGGTTAGTGAGGCCCTATCTCAAAATAAAAAATAAAGAGAGATGGGGATGTGGCTCAGTGGTAAAGTATCCCTGGGTTCAATATCCAGTTTCCTGTCCCCTAACTCCCCCCGCCAAAAAAGGTAAAAAAGCTTTTAACATAATTGATAGTAACTTTAGAAACAACTTACAAGTTGCTATTTCATATTGGTTAATGAGGAAAATGTATGCATACATGTATGACAAAGATTGTTTATCTAAATAAAAGTGAAAAGAATTTGCACATGATTCCAAAGAGGTTCTTCTGGACCCTTACTACAGTGTGAAGATGGACTGTTAGAGTGGATGATCTCTCTGGAGTCTCAGTTTCTTTCTTTTCTTTACTTTTTGTGTTTTTTTCATTGTTGACTATTTTGCTTTTCCCACATCACAGATAATTCACAGCAGATAATTTCTTTCTATAGCTTGTATGTTTTATACCTGGATAATTGTTGATATATTCCATGTTATTTTCAGTTGTAGAGTTTAAATAATCCATGCCTGGGCAGTTTAGACATGTTAAAAAAGAGTCTCCCATGAGTGTGTGATAGTGGGAGCATGTCTTTATAGTAATACGATGCTCTCATTATGACATTAAGACTCATGTTAGATATAGCCTATAAACTTTTCTTTTTAATAGACCCTCACAAACTGCACCAACATTTTGTTCCTGAGTTTTCAATTTTTAGAATATTTGTATTACATGTTAAAAAGTCATTAGATTTTTGGGAATTATTTTCTTAGTTTAGTTTCAGCACATAAAGGGCTTAGATGGCTTTCAAAAATACAGAAAATGCGTGAAGGGAAAGTTAGGAGCTCTCAATACATTTTATATAAGATTCTGCATAGTTTGAAGATGCACTCCCTTTTACTCTGAGTCCTAGAAGACAAAGTTCTTTTTGTTGTTTTCCAGCCTCCACCTTCCGAAGTAAAATTTTTTAAATGTTTTACTCATATCTAAGTGATTGAGTTTTTTAAAAAAGAATTCAAAGATCTTTCATAAAAAATTATATTTGAATTTTCTAATAATACTTTAATGCATATTAACTAGTAAAGATGTCTATTCTTTTTATAAATATACATTAAAAATCATTTTAGAAGACATAGATGTGCTTGTGATACACAATTTCATTGGCTCTCTCCCATTGTCTCCATACACATTTCCAGTTCTCTCGGTGTTTATGTGTGATTGACAATGAAGTCATTCTATCTTGACTTGGGCAAATCACTCTGTATTAATAAAAATATTATGTATAGGGGATAAGAAGAATGAGGAAGTGTTTATTAAATGGTACAAAGTTGCAGTTAAATGGGAGGAATAATATGTATTTAAGGTGATGAAAATGTTAATTAGCTTGGTTCAGTCATTCCACACTTTTTACATATATGATAACATCACTTTATACCCCACAGATACATGATTATGATTTGTCAATTAAAAATTATTTAAAAGTAGTCAACAATAAATAATTAACTAGTAAATTTATTTTAAAAAGTCTCTGTTCCATAGAATGATTTAAAGACTGTTTAGTAATCAAATATTATATTATCCTGTTTAAGAAAGAAGAATCATTTATTAAACACCAAAGGGATTCTTAACTAGATCATGCATGCTCATTCAATTTTAAATGTCTAGAGGGAAAACTGCTCAAGTGATATAATGAAGAACTAGCCAGAAATTTCAAAAAACCATTTATCCTCTAATGTGAGAAGAGTATCATGGCATCTCTTGTTTTATATCTTCTATTGACTCCTATGCTTCTCACCATCCTTCCCCTCAAGCTATAATTCTGATTATCCTTAAAAGCCTGTTTTTATCTTCTTTTGGAGATGCACATTCCCCTGTCTTAAACAAGTACCAGAATGTTGGAGTGCTTCAGCTCTGAAACTAATCCACCAACGATAGATTCCAAGTGCTGTCACTTGCTCTAGTGTTCCTCAGGCAAGCTACCTAAGCTTCCTGTGCCTCATTCTCCTTAACTGTAAAGTAGGAAACAACAATAGACTATCTCAGAAGTTCTCATGAAAATTAAGTGAATAATAATTTATATCCCATCTCTTTCCTCTTAATTTTAAATATAAATATCAAATTTTGTTGAATACCAGAATGAAACTCGTCTTATGTTTATATAAAATCATGCTATAAACACCCAATCGACATTTAATTAATACCCATTCTGTGCTAGACACTCTTATTCAGGTTTCAGAAATACAAAAGCAAATGATTATATATACTAGGTGAGAAAAACAAGTAAACAAATGGTTACACTCGTGTGGTAAGTAATTGGAGCTAAAGAAGTACTGAGGAAAGTCATCAAAATCAGACTTTCATTCATATTTTGTATTCGGTTACTTATTGTTATTAAAAAAATCCCCAAATTAGCATCTTAAATCACTATTTACTATTGCATAGCTTTCATGAGCTAGGATTCTGGGCACAGCTTAGCTGGACACTTCCGACTCAAGGTCTCTTGCAAGCTGCAATCAAGGGTGGGCTGGGGACAGTCATTTCAAGGCTTGACTGAGGGTGGACCGCTTCTAAGCTTGCTCATAGGGCTGATGTCTAGATTTGTTTTCTCATGGGCAGTTGGACTACAGAGCTCATTTTTCACTGCTTGCTGGCTGGAGACTATCCTCAATTTCATGTGAACTTCTCTCAGCTCACGACATGGGAGCTGACTTCCCAGAGCGTTCAGAGAATAGGGAACTCCCCGAAGGGGAGCAGGACCGATGTCAGTCTTTTTGTAATCGAATCTCCAAAGTGACATCCCATTACATTTGTCGTATTTTATTTGTTAGAAACAAGTCACAGACAGGTTCAGCCCACACGATGGGCATGAATACTAGAAAGATCACTGGAGGCCTTCTCAGAGTCTTTCGACCTTAAATATTATGAATTATTTTGTCTTTTTTGGTTATGATTTATCTCCTCTGCTTTCTCTCCTTTCTCCATTTCTTCACTCTGTGTAGATTCACTCACTGCAAGGTGTTGTCTCTCCACTTTAGGAAGGCCATACCATTTCAATACAAGACAAAAAGACAAAAGAAAAGCCACAAAAAACCCCAAAGAAAAAACTAATAAAAATGTTCTATATGCTGAATAGCTTCAAAGTAAACTTTGAGTGAGTAGAGATAACTTCAGTGATCATAGAGTCATCACAGGTAATCATGGGAAATCTGAACACACATTTCATGAGCAGCTTAGTCTATTGGGATCATGGAAAAAATATTATTTGTCTCTGCAGCCCACCATTAGCGTCATACTCAGAGAGAATTCTGGCCTAGCTCACCATAAATCAGGAAAACGGCCATGGCTCAGGAATTAGAATACTCTGTTGCCAGTTCTGCTATGTGAGTCACCTGTGCAAGCCACTTAACTTCTTTGTCCTTTGGTTTCCATATATGTAACCTGGCTGTGATTTGTGCAGCTATGCCCACTATCCTGTGACTGTTGTCATTTCCCACAGTAATACATGGGGGGATTTGACACATACTTTGAAAAGCTGTGCAGTGCTGATGAATGTGAAGTATCATTATCGTTTTGTTCATTAAATCTGGAATTTTTTTCTTATTATGAGGTATTACAAGCTCAGAAAGCATCATAGAAAAACTACTGCTTTCCACAGAGTGTTTTCTTTCAAATATTTTTTTTTGGATGAAATTCTCTAAAATTCTTCTAAAAACTTTATTTATTTATTTATTTATTTATTTATTTATTAGTACTGGTTCTTCTAAAAACTTTATTTATTTATTTATTTATTAATACTGGGGATTAAACCCAGCTACACTTAACCAGTGAGTTACATCCCCAGCCCTTTTTACATTTTATTTAGAGAAAGGGTCTTACTAAGTTGCTTAGGGCCTCACTAAGTTGCTGAGGCTGGCTTTGAACTCATTTTCCTCCTGCCTCAGCCTTTCCAGCTGCTGGGATTATAGGGGTGTTCCACCATGCCTGGCCAACTTCTGTGCTTTAGATCTCCATCTCCTCCCTCCTCTGCCCCATACCTATTCACTCTCTGTAAACTGGTTTTATGAATCCTTGCATAGCTGTTGGGTAAATCCTTGCCCACCAGAAATTCAAACACAATCAAAGATTGACATTTTAATAATTACAATGAAAATTGGTCAACATAAAAATAATCTATTGTAAAAAATTTCCAAATTTCACTTATAAACATTTTTTAAAATCTTGTTTTGGACATAATCCAACACAGGTGGGAATTTTTGCATCACTACTTAAGTTACAAATTCGAGAACAGACTAATTTAATCTTGTAATTTACCTCTTTCCTTGTGTTCCAGGGCTGTCCAAGTTAATTTCATGTGCTTATGATCAGTGAGTCTCTGGAGGTTGTCTTGACTGAAATGTGGTTGAAGAAGTGTCCTGGGAAGGGTCCCAAGAATATGACAGAGTAGTGGTCTCTGTTTTATTGATTGTGTGCCTCATGGGTAAGATATGTGAATACACTCCAATGTAGGAATAGTTTTAAATTTAGAAATTATATATACATCAATCTGTATTATAATATATATATTATGTATATTATGAAAGATATGCAATCTATAAAAAAGGGAGAGAATAAATACAATATTTTAAAAATAAAATTTAACTCATTTCATTCATTAATGGGTGCACCAAACCACTTTGTCCTCAAATTGTTGAACTTTGTACAGATGTCTGGTCAGTGGGCTTTTAAATGCCTTGCAAATTAAACTGGCATCATTAGGTACTATCATAAAGTAAAACCTACACTTAGGATTAGATTCATTGTTTATAATAATGATGTATAACTATCTTTCAAATAGTCTTTTTGAAAATTTTAATTTTTCTTTTTTTTTTGTTCTACATCTTATCAGAACAGATTGGGTAATCACTGATTTTTATCTCTGCATGTCTGAAATGAAGCTACTTCAGGAAGTGGGTGAAATATTCTTCCATTTTCTTGTTTTTAACATTTATTCTGACATTATAAATTTATCAATCCACAGTTTCTTTTCAGGAATATTCTAAAGCTTTTGAACCATTAATGAGTATTAATTTAGTTAAAATTAGATTATATAATCTATAAATCCACTAATTACCCATATGCAACAACAGCAATATGCTATAATATTCAGCAAATAATATAAGCAAAAAGATGTCATCATTATCCCTCAACGTACCAGAGTGTAGGACTAAAATATCCACTGAGTGAGGATATCTGTTCACTAAATAGTTGTAAAATATAAATTCTGTTTTTAAAGATAAAAATAAAAATTATAAATAAGAGTCCTAAATATTTTTTCTATGCCCATAGCTGTATATATATTAATTTGGAGACCACTGTACTACATCTCTTTAGGGTTCATCTGAGTCTCCAGTATACCCTGGGCCAGGATGGGTTTTAAGGGTACAGGAGTATAAGTAAATAAAATTTTAGGCCTCGACCCCTGCTTCAACTAAAGATCTGTAATTTCTTTTGTTTTTAATTTTATACATTGTGCTTTCTGTCAAATTTTCATTTGAACAAAGTCTTCTATCTAAAACTTGTCTAAAACTCTTTGGAGAAGTTAAGAAGGTCATGACCAACATTTCTGACACACATTTGAGACTGAACACTGAACAATAAGTTGCAAAACTAGCCTTTTATCACAGAGCTTAAATATACTAATTTTTAAAGTTCTTGGGTTTTATTTTTTTTTTACTGTAAAAAAAGTATTTATTTTTTAGTTTTTGGTGAATACAATATCTTTATTTTATTTTTACATGGTGATGAGGATCAAACCCAGTGCCTCATGCATGCTAGGTGAGCACTCTATCAACAAGCCACAACCCCAGCCCTGTTTTCTTTTCTTACATGCAAAATCAAAGTCTCGGGTCTAAAAGAGAAATAGATGAGTCAAACATGCACAAAGGCTTTGGGTATTAAATAAAAGCATTGGTCAAAAATGCATTCATTTATTCTTTAACAAGACTTCTAATGTACAAGAAGTAAAATCAATAAATGGGATAGTATCAAACTAAAAAGCTTCTTGACAGCAAAAGAAACAATCAAGAGTATAAAGAGAGAGCCTATGAATTGGGAGAAAAATCTTTGCCACCTGTACCTCAGATAGAGCATTAGTTTCCGGGATATATAAAGAACTCAAAAAACTTAACACTGAAAACAAACAAACAAAAAACCAAACCAAAACAACTCAATCAAAAAATAGTCAAAAAAACTGAATAGACACTTCACAGAAGAAGAAATACAATCAGTCAACAAATGAAAAAATATCCAACATCTCTAGTAATTAGAGAAATGCAAATTAAAAATACAACAGAATGGCAATTCTCAAGAATACAAGTAACAATAAATGTTGGTGAGGATGTGGGGAAAAAGGTACACTCATACAATTCTGGTGGGACTGCAAATTGGTACAACCACTCTGGAAAGCAGTATTGGAGATTCCTCAGAAAACTTAAATGAAATCACCATTTGACCCAATTATTCCACTCCTCTGTTTATATCCAAAGGACTTAAAATCAGCATACTGTAGTGACGTGGCCATATCAATGTTTGTAGCAGCTCAATTTACAATAGTAAATTGCCCTTCAATAGATGAATGGATAAAGAAAATGTGGTACACACACACAATGGAATTTTATTCAGCCATAAAGAAGAATGAAATTATGGCATTTACCAGTAAATGGATGGAACTGGAGACTATCATGCTAAGTGAAGTAAGCCAATTCCCAAAAAACCAAAGGCCCAGTGTTCTCTCTGATAGGCAGATGCTAACTCACAATGGGAGGGGGAGGGAGAAGGGGAGCTTCACCAGATTGGACAGAGTGGAGTTGGGGGAAAGGGGATGAGAATGGGAAAGACAGTAGAATGAATCAGACATAACTTTCCTATGTTCATATATGAATACATGACCAGTGTAACTTCACATCATGTACAACCACAAAAATAGTAACTTATACTCCATGTATATATCATGTGTCAAAATACATTCTACTGTCATGTATAAATAAAAATTTTTTAAAAATGTATTCATTTTTTAAAAAATTGAGATATTTAGCAAAAAATTTCCAATATTTTAGAAAATGATCATATTAAATTAAAGTTTTAAAAAGGATATGGTTCATGTAATATTTCAGTGAATTTAATCTTGGTCTGTCTAGGGACTTTGGAAAAGCCAGCTAGCTTATTCCTCTGAAGATAGTATAAAATCAGTGGACTCTGACCTCCCAAATTGAAGAGAATACGGTAAAACTCTGGACCAATGCTCCCATAATGGGACTGTAAGAGAAAAAAAGAAAATCAAGTCAATTATTACTTTTGTGTTTTTAAAGAACTATAAATAAACTAACTGCACTATACCATTAATAAAATTACTATTAGATGTATTAAAATGCATAAAAGGAAATTTCACAAAGTATCTTCTTTCTTAAAGGAATTTATCAGAGTATGAGTCCATGACCACATGCAGCCCTTTCAGCCTTTTGATTTTGAGTATACTATGTCAATAGAGATTATTCAGTCTGAAAAATAGAAAGAAAAAAATTTAAAGAACAGAGCCAGGAAAAGGGGCAGGAAAAAATCATGAAAAAATAATGGCCCAAACTTCCCACAATTTTATAAAAAATACATCCAAGAAGCTCATCAAATTCTAAGTAGGATAAACTCTCACCACAGACAATTTAAACAATTTTAAAGAGAGATCTTGAGAGCGGTAAGAAAAGCAGGTCATCACATATATGAGAACCTCAATAACATTAATAGCAGACTTATTATCATAACCAAAGTGGTTGGAAGGCAGTGGGATAACATAATCAAAGTGCTGATGGAAAAAAACTGTTGACCAAGAATTGTAAGTCATGAAAACAATGACCATAAGTATAATTACTCCAAGATTCTGTTATTCTGAATACACTGGTCATGTATTCATATATGAACAGACTAGATCAGCATTGCAATTACTCATTTTAAGTCATTCTTTAATCTTGAGAGACTGATTATTGATTCCACTTTCAGTGGGAAAATAATTCTTTTTTATTTTTTTATTAAATTTTTTTATTAGTTGCTCAAAACATTACAATGATCTTGACATATCATACATTTGATTCAAATGGGGTAGGTAATCTTATTTTTCCACATGTACAGATTGCAGGATCACATTGGTTATACAGCCACGTTTATACATAGGACCATACTAGTGTTTATTGTATTCTGCTACCCTTTTTATTTTTTTTTATTATCTACACATGACATTACAATGATCTTGGCAATTCATACAGAAAATAATTCTTTTGTGGATATATATTTTATGCTGTGGATTTTTTTCCTTTTTTTTTTTTTTTTTTTTTTGGTGGTGCTGGGGATTGAACCCAGGGACTAGTATGTGCAAGGCAAGCACTCCACTAACTGAGCTATATCCCCAGCCCCTATGCTATAGGTTTTTGTGAATAATATGTGTTTCTGAATTCCTAACTGATAAAGAATTATTTTAAAAATGGGAGTATCATATAATCAACAGTATTTATTTGATGATGAAAACTTAATGTAAATATCAGTCATGTTTTCTGTTATATAATTTCCTTAATCTTAATCTCCCATGATAATTCACATTAGGCTATATCTAGCCTGATCTTTAAAATGTGTGCAAAACCTACCCACTACATTTGGATCCAAAATGTCTTTCAAAAGCCCATGCATTAAAGACTTGGTCCTAAGCTATGACACTAACAGGAAGTGATGGAATCTCCTAATAGTAGAATATAATAATGGGGAGGTTAGGTTAGTGAAGGGGATATTAAGGCCCCAGTCGCTTCCTTTCTCTCTCTCTTTGCTTCTTGGTTGCCATGAGGTAAATAGGCCTCCTCTACCATGTGCTCCCACTATGATGTACTACATTGCTGCAGGCTCAAAGGCAATATGTCAAGGCTGAAACCTCCAAAACTGTGAGGTGAAACAAACTGTTCCTCTTTTTAAGCTTAATATAGTAGGTGTTTACTCACAGTATGCAAAACTGACTAATAATATAGCCCACGCTTATTTTTCTTTGCTTGCTTCTATTTTGGGCAGTATAAGATAAGCATTCTAACTTACTAAAATTCTAGAAATAAGCATTTTTGTTATTTTTCTTCAGTTATCAGTTTTTAAAATAGGAAAATCACAGTTCACGGCTCTTTTTTTCTCTCTGAGGTTCCATGCTTTTAAGGGTAGTCAACCAGGAAAGAGTTGAACTAGGTATTAGAGGCAAATTCAGTGTTTTGTGGACTCAGTAGTACTCATGTTTTAAATGCTTTAAAACAGAAGTTCTCAAGTTGCCAAAAGAGTGTCTTACTAGAGTCACTCCAAATAACTAAACCAATTAAAATAAATCCCCAATGCTTCTATTCATTCCACAAAAGATAAAGGCAGAAATATGAAGAGCTTTTTAAGATTCCATAAATAAGATTCTTACAGTAAAAAGTTAATTTAGCATAGATTTGAAGAACTAAGCAGTCACGTAAACTTTGGAAGGATTACAGGGGGCGAACTACAAAGTCAAAAATGTGGTTTTGGCATCCAATTTTTCTATTACTTTATTAAAGGATGCTTGCTGACAGTGACTAAAAGCTAAATTTTGATTTTTGAGGATTGAATGTGTGTACTGCCTATGCTCATTGCCAATGTCACTTGCAGTGACAGAGACTCATAGGCATCAGTTCAGCATTTAAACAACTTTGGTGCTTAGACAATTCTTCTTCATGTTGAGCTGAAATCTGTCTTTCCATAGCTTTTATTTATTGGTAAAAGTTATACTTTTTTGAGCCACATAGAAGGTCTAATTCTTATTACCTACAGAGCTCTCCACATATTTGAAAACAGTTATTACAGCTTACAGAGTCTTTTCCCTGACAGAAATACCTTTACACATACGGCCACTGTTTAAGCAATATAGTCTCAGAGTCCTTCATCTGTTTGTCTTCATGATTTTTCAATGGTAGTCTCCAAAAAATTAGGCATAAATATAAAATTGTCTAATTAGTATAGATTAGATCCCCTATGTTATGGGATGTTTATGTTTATCTCCACTGCCCCAAATTCATATGTGGAGGTCTCAACCCCCAAAGTGATAATATTTGGAGGTGAGGCCTTTTGAAGATAATTAGGTTTAGGTGAGGTCATTCATGATGGGAATAGTGTCTTAAAATAAGAGACCACAGCTTGCTCTCTCTGCCATATCTTGAGGACACAACAAAAAGGAAGTCATCTATAAGCCTGGAGAGTCCTCTCTGGAAAACCACATTGACAGCCTCCTTGATCTTGAACTTTCTAGCTTCTAGAACTATGAGAAATAAATTACTGTTAGTTAAGATGCCCAGACTGTGGTATTTAAAAACAATGCTAGCCCAAGCTGAGTAATACATGGGACAGGGCCAATGAGGCGGAAATTTAATGTATGACTAAGGGTGATCTTCAATTGACTTTCTTTTAAGTGTCCTCTGGAAAAGATTGTTTAGTCAGTTATAAACCCATGTATTCCTATTTGTTTGTGTTTTCTGAATAGTAGATATACAATTTCTATTACATTTCCCTGATTTCTAAATCTAGCAATCTTGCCCCTAAAGTAAATAAAATGACATTGTCATCTTTCCACAATGGGTGTTTACAGATTGCCAGTACATCATGAGTACTTACAAATTATTCTTTGATAGTGTTGTGAAAGTTGAACTCAGGTAGGAAGAGATTTTATAAAACTGGATTATTAAAGATCAAGAATTATATGAATACTGACTTTAAGAAAGTAAACTTTATACTGCCACAATTTCTCATTATAAATAATAGACTTGGCTAGATAAATTAGATGAAATCTTAGCAAAAAAGGCTGTAACTAACTTAAAACTTAATTATCTAACAAATTAAGAGATCAAATTCAGAATTTCAAGCCAATGATCTCATCAAATCTTGGCTGAAGTAACACAAAGCAACAAGTCTGTGGGATCTGTACTTGTCAGGAACCTTAAAGAATGTGAAGAAACAAAGGTTTCAAGAATCAAGAACCACAGTATCTTCATGTGGCTAGTTTCTGGGACCATGGCTTGAGTAATGAGGGCAGGTTGACCATTGCTGATATTCCTTTGGAATTGTCTCTGAAACTTTGGTGCTTATTGAGATCACAGCTATGTCAAAATACTAAAAGAAATCTTTGCATGTCAACCCAAGGAGAAGCAATAACAAGAAATGATGTGAGAGAAAGATAAATGCTATGATTATTGCTGATATTCCTTTGGAATTGTCCCTGAAACTTTGGTGCTTATTGAGATCACAGCTATGTCAAAATACTAAAAGAAATCTTTGCATGTCAACCCAAGGAGAAGCAATAACAAGAAATGATGTGAGAAAAAGATAAATGCTATGATTTTTTTCATTAGAGATGGTGATATCTTCAGAAGAAAATAAAATTTTTTAATATTAAGATATTACCTTAATAAATTAGTCTTTAAAAAGACTCTTTTGATAATTAAAATTTTTTCTAAAACATGCTGAGAATGTAATAACTAATATTGCATATGTGAAGGTGGTCAATTCCAATTATACGGCAAAGTAAACAAGAACATTTTAAAAATAATTATTATATTTCAAACCTTTATTATTGATTTTGAGTCTTCCTTGACTGTGGATATTGCATTTGCTGTTGGTTTCTTTAAAAATTTTGTCATATCGAAGTCTATAGCTAGAACAACAACAACAACAAAATACTTTTTAAAATTGTGAGATTTTTTTTCTTCCCCCCAAACAAAATATCCTTTATTCCTTCTAGCAATGTACCTGAAATATAGAGAGAGGCAAATCATGGATGAGAGTTGGAATATTGTTATAGCTTGCCCTGGTCAGAGGAAATGAATATTCCATCTTATATTTTTACTAACTAGGCCTTTAAAATTTATAAAATTTGTTTACATTATCTCATATCATCCTCACAAAACCATTCTGTGAGCTAATTTAACATTTTCCATAATTTACAGATGAGAAAACTAATGTGCAGGAAATTTCACGACTAGTTTAGGCTACTGTTTATGAAGTAATAACGGGAGAAGATACAGATCTAGTCCCTAGCTTCTAAGTTTAAAGTTCTTTTGATGATCCTCCTATTAAATCCAGTAGTAGACTTGGGCCTCTACATATTAAAGTCTCCTTTCTCCATATTCTGAGAAGACATTCATAAAAGATTTGATAATCTTTCTTTTCAACTAGCATGGATATGCATGAGGGTACTGAGGGAAACTTATTGCATCTTCAAAGGAAAAGAGAACCATTTGAGCTCCCTATTGTCTATGTGAGGAGAGCAGAGAGCCACTGCCACTGCCACCATAGTTTGAAGATAATAGGTCTGAAACAAGGTCTTACCTGCAGCTGTCTATGCACACAGTGACTGCCAGATCTTCAAGCCTCAAGTTCAGCTTTGCCCGCCAACCTGTCTGACATGTCAGGACCCATGCCACACAGGGCCAGAGTTTACACAGATATCAATACACATGGACCCCAAGAGTACTGGGATTATGAATCACATGTGGTGGAATGGGGAAATCAAGATGACTACGAGCTCTTTTGAAAGTTAGGCCGGGTAAATATAGTGAAGTATTCGAAGCCATCAACATCCCAAATAATGAAAAAGTTGTTAAAATTCTCAAGCAGTAAAAAAGAAGAAAATTTTGCATGAAGTAAAGATTTTGGAGAATTTGAGAGGAGGGCCCAACATCATGCTGGCAAACATTGTAAAAGACCCTGTGTCATGAACCCCTGTCTTGGTTTTTGAACATGTAAGCAACACAGACTTCAAGCAATTGTACCAGATGTTAACAGACTATGATATTCAATTTTACATGTATGAGATTCTGAAGGCCCTGGATTATTGTCACAGCATGGGAATTATTCGTAGAGATGTGAATCCCCATAATGTCATGACTGATCATGAGCACAGAAAGCTATGGCTAATAGACTGGGGTTTAACTGAGTTTTACCATCCTGGCCAAGAATATACTGTCCTGGCCAAGAGTTGTTTTCCAGCCTTCAGAGGTCCTGAGCTACTTGTAGACTCTCAGATGTATGATTATAGTTTGGATATGTGGAGCTTGGGTTGTATACTAGCAAGTATGATCTTCCAGAAGATGCCATTTTTCCATGGACATGAAGGGATACAACACTGATACAACACTGATTTAGATCCAGGTTTCAATGATATCTTGGGCAGACACTCTGATAAGCGATAGGAATGCTTTATACATAGTGAAAACCAGCACCCTGTCAGCCCTGAGGCCTTGTATTTCTTTGAACGAGCTGCCGTAGTATGACTACCAGTCACGGCTCACTGCAACACAGGCCATGGAGCACCTCTATTTCTGCACTGTTGTAAAGGACGGCTCGAATGGGTTCATCTAACATGCCAGGGGGCAGTACACCTATCAGCAGCACAAACATGATGTCAGGAATTTCTTCAGTGCCAACCCCATCATCCATGGGACCTCTGGCAGGCTCACCAGTGATTGCTGCTGCAATCACCCCTTTGGGATGCCTCTTCCAGCTGCTGCTAGTGCTCAGCAGCAATGGCCCAATCTGTTTCCTGATGCCTGAGCAGAGGTGGGGAAGTCTACCTTCTCCTTGATGCAGCTTGCGTCTGGTGGGGAGGGGTGAACACTTCAGAAGCACTGTGTCTGAACAGTTGCTTATGGATGTATAGTAGTTCAGTCATAAAAAAAAAAATATTATACTAGGCTGATTTTCTTTTTTCTTTTTGTATTTTTTTCAAACTTTTCAAAACTCAGGGTATTTCCTGAAAAATAACTTGCATCGAGATTTTTTTTTCTCCCCTTCCAAATTCAGTTCCTCATTACTAAAGAACAAAGATAAACCATCCTTAATTTCAGCTGCTGGCATTTGACTGGAGATTTCTTACCATTTTTACCATCGCCTCCCCCATGATCCTATACTTTGGGAGGGTCGTATCTCACGCTCTTCTCCAGAAATTACAAATATGTAACTTCTCAGGAGGCAGGAAGGAAGAGAGGCAGGGCAGACCCAATCAAAGAGCAGTGTACTGCTGGTCACTTCTATCACTTTACTTCAGAAGTGCTTCAGTGGGGTTATCCTGGCGACTATAGTGGAAGCATGTCTTACTTAGACATGCTTGAGATGTTGAAAATCTACACAACGTATAGACAGATTCTAAAATCTTCTGTTTAGTATGAATCATGTTTTACTAACCTAGCCCTAAATCCAGCTCACTTTTAATTTTAGTTTTAGTTTAAAATTGTGATATCGTGCTTCCCTCTTTTATCTCCCAATATACTGTGCTCCATAGCTGGTAGGAGGGAAAAGACAAAAATCTTTTCATTTTCTTTTACTTGTCCATGTTGAAGTCTGTTGGTTACTGGTCATAACTTACTGCTTTCCTCAAAAGAAACATTTTCTATATAGGTTTCATGCTAGCAACTCTATGAGTTAATGGGTGGTGAGGCCGCACTGAGTTTCATTTTAAGCTTTCTATCTTCTTTTTCTCCTACCCTCCCCTTCCTTTACATGCCATCCAATGAGAAGACCTGCTCCTTTGTCTTGTAAATGTGTCTAAGAGGCAGGAGCAGAGCCCCTACTTCCAGTGAAACAGAAATGGTAGACCTGTAATCCTGGGAAAATATCAACTCTTGTTACAGCCCTGCCACCCCTTGTTGTGTGTATGTATAAATACTTTGTCCCTCATATGTAAAAGATACAGTGTTAGAATTCTTTAGTGTTAATAAATGTTTGGTTGTATTTATTAAAAAAGGGGGGGAGAACCATTTTATATAATTACCCATGTCAATCAACCTAAAAGCACAAGCTAGGTATTAAGTATATCCAAACATAGAGCAGAGGAAGAAGGTGACCTGGGAGATTTGTTCAAGATCCTGATACTGATCATCAGTTACCAGGTAAACTGATGAGATCCAGGGGTTGTAATGTTGATGACAAGCCTCAAGCCTCGTAAGAGTTGAAGAAAGTCACTTGAACTGATTTTTGACATAATGTATTCAGAAATATTAGACAAAAATAGCCTGAAAGACTAGACACAGATGAACATTTAATACCATCAGAGACTGAAGGATTAGTTAGCCAAGAGGGTACATTTAAAAATTCAAATAGAACCAGGTGAGTTGGAATTAGACTGGGTCAGAAAGGTAATAAGTTCATATAATTTTAAAAAATTTTCTCAATTTTGAATCATCCTTAAACACATTTGTGTGACATTAATTTTTGGTTCTTTATGAACAAGCATAATTTGAATAATAAAGGAACCTCTATTTCATGTCCACTGTACCCACAACCAAAAGCTTACTTTTCAGATCAACTCATCTTGATTTGCATATTACAGAAAGTAATATACATTAATATCATGCAAAGAAACTAAACTAGGAATAATTGGCAATAGATTCAAAAAAGCAAATAAGTTTAAGGAGAAAAAGAAAAAAATTGTAAAAAACCTATTAAAACCCCCAAACCCCACTAAATATAAAAGTAATAAATAATTTTAAAATGACTGTATTATTAGCTTTTTTCCCTTGTACTTTCCTATAACCCACTAATTTATTTTAGGGAAAAATCTTATTTATAGTTTTTACATCTTCTCTATTCTCAGCATCTCTGAAAGCTTACGAAGAGTAGCTGAAAAACCACAAACCACTCTATTTGATAGAACTGTAAGAAAGTATGTCTTCATAAGTCTTCAAAATTTTCACTAGTGAAAAAAGATTTCAGTTTTCTTCTACTTGCTTTGAGAAAATTTCATTTACATAATTCTCACCTATTTATCTGTGGGATGTTATTCTCTTAAGATATTTATACAAGTAAGTATGGCTACCGTCATCCACTTTTGCTGTTTTTATTTTAGTAGTTTTATGAAATGCAAATAATTCTTGGATATTGGCAAGCTTAAAGCAAGGTCTAGTAGGTCATATATATAAATCAGTAATCTAATAGACTATAGAAACAGAAAAAACAGTACACACAGATCAGTTTTATGATCTATCTAATTTAAAGCAAAACTACACTCAGAATGACTTTTACTATTCAATAGGAAATAAAGGAAAGGGAAAACATAGGTAGCCATTAAGCAAAATATATGGGATCTGAGCAAATAAGAAATAAAACATGAATGCAATTTTATTTCAGTGGTGTAGGAAAATGATGAGTATTTCAAAGAAAGTATTGTATACCTATGAGCATTTTCTTATTGTCTTATTGTATATATTTTCTTAGGCTTTTCTTTTTTTTTTTTCATATCCTTATACACATACCTCCCATATCCCTTAGTATCGACATCTTCATATTAGACCTCAAACAAGTTACATCTGTCTGCATACTTACATGCAGAGCTACCCTAACACCTTTTTGTTTGCAATTTATGGTTTAAGAGAAGTACTAAGGACATCACAATGCTAAAAAGTAAAATAAACTGCTTCTCCTGGTATTGTCAGGTTAACTATAATTGTAAATTATATCAGAAAAAATAAACTTAAAGACAAAAACTGCAAAAAAGAAACAAAGGAAGTTTCTATATAATAATCAAAGGTTTCTATATAATAATCAAAGGACCAATTCAAAAGAGGCTTTAACAATTGTAAATTTAAATACACTTAATGACAGATCATACAATTTTATAAGACAAACATTATTAGATCTACACGGAGAGAGAGTCTCCCAATAAAATAATAGTGGGAGACTAACAGAGACACTGCAGTTTCATCAATGAACAAATAATTTATATAGAAAACCAACAAAGAACATGCACATCAGATAGAGCAATAATCTCCAGGATATATAAAGAACTCAAAAATCTTAACACCCCCCAAAAATAATCCAATCAATAAATGAGCTAAGGAACTGAACAGACACTTCTCAGAAGAAGCTATACAATTGATCAACAAATATATGAAAAATCTCTAGCAATTAGAGAAATTCAAATCAAAACTACTCTAAGATTTCATCTCACTCCAGTCGAAATGACAGCTATCAAGAATACAAGCAACAATAAATGTTAGCGAGGATGTTCGGGGAAATGCCACACTCTTACCTTCTATGAGTCTATACAAATTCATAGAAGTTGGTGTAACCAATCTGGAAAGCAGTATGGAGATTCCTTGGAAACTTGGAATGGAACCACTGTTTGATCCACCTATCCCACCTCTCAGTTTATACCCAAAGAACTTAAAAACAGCATACTACAGTGACACAGCCAAATCACTGTTTATAGCAGCACAATCCACAATAGCTAAATTGTGGAATCGACCTAGATACCTTTCAATAGATGAATGGATAAAGAAATTGTGATACACATACACACACAAAAATGGAATATTACTCAGCATTAAAAGAGAATAAAATTATGGCATTTTCAGGTAAATGGATAGAGTTGGAGACTATCATGCTAAGTGAAGTAAACCAATCCCCAAAATCCAAACTGAATGTTTTCTCTGATAAGTGGATGCTGATTCATAATGGGAGTAGGGGGGAGCATGGGAGGAATGGAGGAACTTTGGATAGGGCAAAGGGGAGGGAGGGGAAGGGAGGGAGCATAGGAGTAGAAAAGATGATGGAATGAGATAGTTTTCGTTTTCTGTTTGCATGTAATTTCTTTTTCCATCCTTTTACTTTCAGTCTCTGTGTACCTTTACTGGTGAAGTGAGTTTCTTGTAGACAGCATATCACTGTGTCTTGTTATTGTATCCACTCAGCCAATCTTTATCTTTCAGTTGGTAATTTAGTTCATTTATGATCAAGGTTATTATAGATATGCAAGGACTTACTATATATTCTCATTCTTTTAAATTTCTTCTATTTGTTTCAAATTCTTCTTTTGTTGTTCATCTTTATGGCTCAGTGGTCTATTGTATTGATAAAGTGTGATTCTTTTTTATTTCTCTTTTGTGTGTCTACTTTACCAGTGGATTTTATATACTCATATGTTTTCATGATGGTAAGTATCTTTTCCTTCTTGATGTAGGACTGCCTTAAACATCTTTTGAAGTCAGTCAGATAGTGTTGGATTCCCTCAGTTTTTCTTTGTGTTGAAAAGTTCTTATTTATTCTACATTCTTAAGGATGGCTTTGTTGGATATAGTATTCTTGGATTGACAATTATTTTCTGTCAACAGCTATTACTCTAATAGGGGTTCCAGGTCTGAAGGCAAGGTACTTCAAGTCCTCCATCACTGCTGTGGATGCCAGTGCCAGAGAACTGTCAGTAGTGTGGCCCACACACTGTGTGGGTAGAAGTAGTATGAGGAGAATCACAGTGCCAGGCCCATGGACCTAATGTGAGAACAATGCACCCACCCAGGGTATGTGGTGATGTGGCCAGTGGCGACCATGCAGGTGACTGCCTTCTGTTCTAATATTGGTGCAAGTCCACATACAGCTGGCAACTGTTCCCAGTAGAAAAGCACCATGGTCATTCAGTTCTCCAGTATAACACTCTTGATTCTCCTCTGTCCTGAGACACCTATGTCCTGAAATTCAGGGCATTGGGCAGGTTTGGGTCCTAGGATCACTGTTGTCCTTAGAGGTCTTCTTGGGTCTGTGAGGCTGCAATTCAATACCTAACAAGTATGTTGGAATAATTGTGGGGTCCCAGAGAGGGGGATATGAAGAGTGTTCTAATCCGTAGAGCAGTATGAATTCAGATAATAAATTCCTTCTGAAGATGGCATACAGATATAGTAGCCTAGGTTCTAGGTTTTCCAAGGAGCTGATGTGAGTTCCTTCTCCAAAGAAAACTACTGTGTGAATTCCAGGTTGCTCCCCTTACTGAACTGCAAACTTGTCAACTATGAAACTTTCTTGCAGCTAGGATTATTGTCCCCTGTGGTGATGGAGTTAATGTTAAGATTCTTTGTTTACTCCTTCCCCTGCAAAGTATAATCCCTGTCTCCTGACAGGGAAGCCAGGGTGGCAGTTGCTGGGGCTCTTTGTTCCTCTTTTTTTTTTTTTTTTAAGTCTTGCAATGTTCCAGTCTCTCCTTTCTTGAGTTCCAGTGTTCTCCCTTGGTGACACACCTCAAAATGCAACTATTCAGCTGTTGCTTTGGTTCTTTGTGGAAGAGGAGGTGAGTGCTTGGTATCACTATTCAGCCATCAGAGATGTATTGGTTTTCTTTGCTCTTGGAAGTACATAGAGAACTCAGGAATTTTAACTTGAGAAAGAATCCCATTGTAGAGCCTGAGGAGCAGTGTGGAGAGTGAGGCCCAATTTTTTTTCTCTTAATTCTTTTTTAAAAAATTACTTATTTATTCTAATTATGTATATATGACATCAGAATGCATTTTGATTCATTGTACACTACTGCAGCACAACTTTTTATTTCTCTGGTTGTACACAATGTAGTGTTATACCATATGTGCAGCCATACATGTACCTAAGGTAATGATGTCCATCTCATTTCACCATCTTTCCTGTCCCCATGACTCTTCCCCTCCCCTCCCCCACTTTGGCTAAGCACAGTTCCTCCATTTTTCCCATACCCGCCTCCCTATTATGGATTAGCATCTACTTATCAGAGAGAACATTGGGCCTTTGGTTTTTGGGGACTGGTTTACTTCACTTAGCATGATATTCTGCAACTCCATTAATTTCCCTGAAAATGGTGAGGCCTAATTTTTAAAATTTTTTTTTTATTCTAATTTGTTATATATGACAACAGACTGCATTACAATTCATATTACATATGTAGATCACAGTTTTTTTTTAATCTCTGCTTGTATACAAAGTATATTCACACCATTCATGTATTTTTCACACATGTACTTATGGAGGTGATGTCCATCTCATTCCACCATCTTTTTTAATCCCCTTACCCCCTACCTCCTGCTCCTTCTCCTTTTCCTTATTTACAGTTTGTCTAAACTTCCCATGCTCCCTGTCCCAACTCCACTGTGAATCAGCCTCCTTATATCAGAGAAAACATTCAGCATTTGGATTTTGGGGATTGGCTTACTTCATTTAGCATTATATTCTCCAACTTCATCCATTTACCTGCAAATGGGTGAAGCCTAATTTTGATGGGAGCTTACCTAGAACACCACCTCCTAAAATGAGACACAGTTGTTTAACTGAACTGACCTATTCTCAGATTTAAAAGACCAATTGAGTAAGATATAGGACAATATGCTCAAGTCTGTTCTTTTCTTCTGGTCCCAATCTATGTTTTTTTTTCTCTTCCTCTACCAATTTCTTATTTCAAAAACTTAAAACCCAAATCTCTCCATAGCTACCAAATCTACTTTAATATGTAAAATTTTCTGAAAATAATGTTTTAAAGTAGAGACTTGGGAAACCAGAATATGCCTCCCTAAAATATGAAGAATTATTGAGATGCAGACAATTAAGCACTAGCAGATGCAGAAAATCCCTCTGCTCTCCTGTATTTGCCCAAAAGCAGACATAAATCTGTAAAGCATTCTGTCTTTATTAGAAAGGACAGAAGTTAATCACTGGAGATACCTGTAGATCCTTATCAACTGGAGATAGCACCAGAGGAATCTGCAAGCAAAGCTTACTCCATTAATTTCTTCCCATATATTTACTTGCCTCTAAAACTGTTTTCCTTTGCCTTGATGTTTCTCTGAAATGTATTATTCTTTGTTGAAGATTTCATATAAGCCAGAGTTTCAAGCTACTGCTCTGAGTTAACCTTTCGTTGAGGTTTTATTTGCATCATGTGCACTGTGCATGTTCAATAAACTTGCTTCTCTTGTTAATCTGTCTTTTGTTACAGGAGTCCATACCAACAATGAATTTATGAGGATTTAAGAGAAATATATTCTCCCTGAGTCTACTGCCCATTGTTATAATCTAAAACATGTGACATGTAATATGAACTGACCTGCATGCTTTACCTTTCCTATTTTTTTTAATTTTTAAATTTTTTTTAGTATTGGGATTGAACACAGGGGCACTTAACCACTGAACCACATTCCCAGTACTTTTTATTTTTTATTTTGAGACAGGGCCTCACTAAGTTGCTGAGCCTGGCTTTGAACGTGTGATCTTCTTGCCTCAGACTCCTGAGTTGCTGGGATTACAAGTATGCACTACCATGCCTGGCTTACTATACCTTTCAGTTATCTCTTCCTTGAAATAGCCTAATGTGTGAGACACACTATCAACCTGATATCTCCACTGGACAACATTGTCCTTAGGAGTTAGGTATTAGGAGTTAGGTATCTAAGATTTGGTTTAATGTTTCTGCCAACTATATATGTAGTCTCTGCACCCTGCTTTTCAACTGGGTCTCAACTTTTTCATTTGTAAAAGTAAGATCTTTTTGAAAAATATTAATACTCAAATTGTGCTTCTTATTTTAAATTCTATTAAAAGATGAGATAGATCAAATTATTCTACTTCTGTTAAGTGTGAAAAAACATAAATGTGATTTCTCAATCTTAAATCTCTATTTTCCACTTATTTGTTTATTTACACATTCCTTTAATAAATAATTTTTGTAGGGCTGGGTTTCTGCCAGGGGTAGAGCACTTGCCTAGCATAAATAAGGCCCTGGGTTTGATCCTTAGCACCACCAAAAAAGGAAAAAAGAAAAAAAGAAAAATAAATAAATATTTCTTGAAAATATATGAAAATACTGCAAAGTTTAAGAGAAATAAAGGATACAGGACTTTTGCAGTCAATTATTATAATTAAATAAGTAGATAACGTGTTTATAGGTCATACATGTGGAAAATTCAACATCTATTATAAAGTTAATGTGACATGAAAGAGAAAATACATTGTATCAGAGCTGAAAATTTTAGGATGAGACAGGGCTATTTGTAGGATGAAGTAATTAAAGAAGTCTCACTTAAAAACTGATTAGATTTGTAGGGGTTCAGACATGGACAAAAATTCAGACCATTGCTACACAGAAATGAGACTGGGTAACAAGGCATTTGGGCAGGACCATGAAAAGACCACCCTGGCTGCAGCAAAGGGTTCCTTTGGGAGTGTCCTTACTTCAAGAATATGTAGAAGAAAAAGAGCAAAGGACATCAAGATGGAGTGGTTATCCTAATGTAAGTAGATTTTAAAAATGTGTCTGTTAGGAAATAATACATTGGATTCAAATCTTTGAGGATGATTGAAATAATTGGTGGGTAATTATGAGTTCATTTAAATACTACAGTTGCTTAACAAATGATGTGAGTAATGTGGTTTTACCCCTTAAGTCATAAAGTTGTTAATAAACCTAATTATTTCCAATTATCATAAACTTCATTTCCCCATAGATTGTTTGTAAAGGAGAAAGGTAACATGATCGTTTATTGGCAGTTGAAAGCAATTGTGTCTCTTTTACTTATTGTCATCTAATAATTTAAAACTTTTGCCAAGGGCTTCAAACTTTTTGTTAGCTGATGGAGTCTTTTGTAATAGCAACAGAAAGGGACCAATCCTACCACTACAAGAATAATGGTGAAAATAGGTGCCGAAGAATAGTTTCCCATTTTACTATAGAGGAAAATGTGAAGTATTTTCCATTTAAAAATTCAAAACCTTGACATAATGAAATCAAAGTGATAAAGGACTTACACTTTTGTGAGGTCAATGTTATATATGCTATATGTGAAATACATGTTTCTTTGAAATTATGTGTGGAAGCACAAAATACAGCGGGAGGAAACTTTTGCAAGAGTTCATTGTGCTTTTCTTTTAGTATAAATGTTAAATGGAGGGTGTTGTGGTTCACCCATATCATTTCCTCTTTGTTTGGAGCCATTGTGCTCTAATGGGAAAAATACTAGCAGAAGTCCTAGTGACGCAGTGTCAGTTCCCCACCCTTTCACCAGAATCTTTCCATCAGAATGTTTACTGTAAATCAGACTTCTGTACTGAATAAAGAAACTAACATTTGATTCCATTATTTAAAAAAATAAATTATAGGCTCTCAAACTCTTTCCATGGGTGGATTTTCAATATTCACCACTAACAATATGTCTTAAAATAAGTCCATATTCCAAGATCAAATTTGCAAAATTTGGTTCTGCTTTTAATTAAGCCAAACTCTTTCTCAGTGAATGAGAAATTAACAGTTAAAATGAATGATTAGAATAAGAATGGGCTTTATAAGGCTGGTAATCCCAAATTCTTTGATCTGGCTACCACTAATCTCCTATCCTGGCTGCTGAGACTCACTGAATCCAAACTTAATCAAATCAATCAAATGAAGAGAAGGAATACCACCAGAAGCTTCATTGCACTGTGGTCTTAGGTAACTTCTAGAAGTGCAAGAAGTAAAATAAAAAAACAATAAACGAAATGGTATTGAATTAAAAAGCTTCTTCACAACAAAGGAAACAATCCAGAGTGTGAAGAGAAGAAAGTCTACAGAATGGGAGAAAATCTTTGCCACCTGCACTGCAGGGCATTAATTTCCAGGATATACAAAGAACCCCCAAACACCAAAAGAACCAAATAAACTAATCAATAAATGGGTAAAGGAACCAAACAGATGCTTCTCAGAAGAAATATGAATGGTTAACAAATATATTAAAAAATGTTCAGCATTTGTAGCAATTAGAGAACTGCAAATTAAAACTAACTGAGTTGGTTCCACAGTCTACCTATTGTGAATTGTGCTGCTATGAACATTGATGTTGCTGTGTCCCTGTAGTATGCTCTTTTTAGGTCTTTTGGGTATAGTCTGAGAAGGGGAATAGCTGGGTCAAATGGTGGTTCCATTCCCAGCTTTCCAAGGAATCTTCATACTACTCTCCAAATTGGCTGCACCAGTTTGCAGTCCCACCAGCAGATGCCCTTCAACAGATGAATGGATTAAAAAATGTGGCATTTATACACAATGGAATATTATTCAGCATTAAAAAATAACAAAATCATGGCATTTGCAGGGAAATGGATGGCATTAGAGCAAATTATACTAAGCGAAGTTAGCCAATCCCTAAAAAACAAATGCCGAATGTCTTCTCTGATATAAGGGAGGTGACTCAAAACAGAGTAGGAAGGAAGAGCATGAGAAGAATATTACCACGAAATAAGGAAAAGAGGAGGGAGGGAAAGGGAGGGAGAAGGGGAAATGCATGGAAGACGGTAGGAGACCCTCATGGGTTCACAAAATGCATACACAATGGTGTGAGGGGGAAGGGAAGGGGAAAAAAAGAGAGAGAGAGATAAGTGTCACAGTAGAATGGGTAGACAATAGGGATGGGGGGGATAGAGAGGGCAGCAGAATACAACTGACACTAGGATTGCTGTATGTATACACATGGCTGTATAACCAATGTGATCCTGCAATCTGTACACATGGAAAAATGAGAATTCATACCCTATTTGAATCAAATGTATGATATGTCAAGATCATTGTATTGTCCTGAACAACTAATAAAAAAAAAAAAAACTGAGACTTCATTTCACTCTAGTCAGAGTGGCAATTATCAAGAATACAAGTAAAAATAAATATTGGCAAGAATGTGGGGAAAAGCATTGCTGGTGGGGCTGCAAACTGGTACAACCACTCTGAAAAGCAGTATGGAGATTGCTCAAAAATCTTGGAATGAAACCACCATTTGACCAACTATCTCACTCCTTGGTATACATCCAAAGGATTTAAAATCAGCACATGTGATGTGATGCAGCCAAATCAATGCTTATCACAGCTCAATTCACAATAGCTAAGCTATAGAGCAAACTGAAGTGCCCTTCAACAGATGAATGGGTAAAGAAAATGTGGAATGCATACACAATGGAGCATTACTCTGTCATTAAGAAGAATGACTTTATGACATTTTCCAATAAATGGATGAAACTGGAGAATATCATGATAAGTGAAATAAGACAATACCCCAAAAACAAAAATCCAATATTTTCTTAGCTTTGTGGAAGCTAACCAACAAAAAGGGTAAGAGGAGAAGAGTTCATGGATTATACAAAGAAGAATAAAAGGATGGGAAGGAGGATAGGAAAAGGAAAGACAGCAGAACTAATCTGACAAACTTTCCTATGTACATGTATGAATACACTGTGTCTCACCATTCTGTATATCCACAAGAAATTAATTTAAAAAGATAACCATGGGTAAAGGGCAGAGAGATCAAAAGAGGGAAAGGAGGAGGGGTGCAGAGAGGGAAAAGGAAGCAGAGGGACTGGGGTCTGAATTAGAAAAAAATATATTTTATGCTTGTATCATGTCAAAAAGAATTCTGTTGACATGAATAAGTAAAAAGAACCAATTTAAAAAAATGAAAAACCTACTTGACACTTATTTTTCAGCAAGATGTAGTAGGCCTCTCACAGGCAATGTTTTTACTTCAACAACTCAAAAAAAAAAAAAAAAAAGAAAAGAAAAGGAAAAAAAAAACCCAAATTACAGATACTATTTGTAAGAACTGTGGATATAAAGAAAACAAGAAAAGTTAAAATTCCAGAGAGGGAAGTCCTTCCTATATGAGCTGTCAATTTCTAATTTTGTCCCTTGAAAGCATTTACTTATTCTGAGCACTGTTGAGTATCAGGGTTGGCACAGGCAGAAGCAGTCCACTGGGGACTTCAGGCTGAAGGATCCCCACATACATGGCAGCTATTTTTTAACATGGTATATTTGTTGAGTTATGTGATGATATTGAAGGCTGGGGAAGGCGAGCCCCAAGGATATACAAAGAACTCCCAAACACCAAAAAAAAAAAAATAACCTAATCAATAAATGGGTAAAGGAACCAAACAGATGCTTCTCAGGAGAAACATGAATGGTTAACAAATATATTTGTATATCCCCAAAAGAGGATAAATATAAAGAAGAACATACTTAGGCATATCAGACTCAGACTAGAAAGAGATATGTATTACCATGAAAGGAGCAGTAGGATTTTTCAACAGAAATAGTGCAAATTAGTTTAAAGTGCCTAAAAAACAAAACAAACAAAACCCATTGTCCACCTGGAAATATATGTTCTACAAAAAAAATCCTTTAAATATGAATGTTGAATATAGACATTACCAGACACAAGAGTAACTTGATTATAGTCCATTTATTGTTTTCTTTTAAATCAATACCTAAAAATATAAGAAGTATACATACTAATGAGGTACCATGTAATGTTTTGCTATATGTGTACAGTGTATAATGTTTAAATCAGTTTACACATATCGACCGTCTCAGACATTTGTCATTTTTATGGTGAAAATATTCATTTCCCCCCAAATATCCCTTCTTTTCACTTTTTGAAATACACAATACATAATTGTTATCTATGGTCACCATTCTGTGCAATAGCACCCCAGAACTTTTTACTCCTGAGACTTACTCCCTATACATCAACTTTTTCTCCTCTTCTACATGTCCCTTGCCTTTTGTAACCACCATTCTATTCTCAACTTGTGTATCAACATTTTTATATTCCAAATATGAGTGCCTGTCTTCATTGTCATTTTCCCTAACATTTAAAACTTTTCTTTATTTCCATTTTGCTCATTTCCTTGATGTCCCTTACTATCTTTTCATCATCATCTTATTTTCTCTTGGGTTTCTTCCACTTTCACCCTCAATTCTATTGGTGGTTTTGTTTTTCACATCTTTTCAGTACCCTTAACTATGGTTTTGCTTTTATGCTTTTTCATTTTCATTCACAGAAGTACATCATTAAGTTTCAGAATGTGTGGTATTTAGTTATAGTTTTCTTCTATACCATGATATCATTTTTCTGGTGAATATATCCTTTTGCTGTCATTTGTTTAGCTTGTTCCTTTTCCCTCACTCTCCTCACTCCACCCTCATTTCTTTGGGCAGCTTTTCTACCTTTTTTGCATTTTGAAAATAAGTTGAAACTGCTTGCATTAAAGATGAAGCAAATAAAAAGCATTTACATATCTCTGATTATTTATTACTGCTTATGCATAATTCATGCTTTCCAGTTGCAGATCCTGTGCCAAGGATTCAAGTGTAAGCAGTTTATTGGAAAGAGCAAGAAAGGTGGGGATGGGGAAAGGAAAAGGAGGGCAGTCAATGAAAAGAAGTAGTACCAAGCCAGCTACTACAATGAGGAACTGGATTGCAATCTTTTAGGGAGACTCTTGAAAATAAATTAAAAAATAAAAAGGCAAAGCACATAATTATTCCATCCAAGGAAGGGAGGAAAGCTGTAATACTTATTAACTCTCTCTCATCAGTCACTGGTTAAGGAATTTGCTTCAGGGGCTATTAATTCTGGGCCTCCAGGTGTAGGCAAAGTGAGATCTGGCAGCCCTCTGCCCAAGATGCAGCCGGTGTCTAATAGAAGGCAGGCTGGTCTGTAGGGAGCATCAATAATTTTTTGAGAGCTAATTTAGCACATTTGAACAAGAAGATAGGAATAAAACTATTCAGAACCATGCATTTATGAAATTATTCAGACAAAAAGACAAGTAACAGGCAAAAAGAATCTTGGAAGGAGTATTTACTAGGTTGAGATTAGCTGTCATTTTCAGCCCTACCAGTGTTATAATCCTTCTTTCTCTTATTAAATTGATTAAAAGCTGCTATAACAAAGTCGAATCAAGCAGTGACTCTGTTTAGTACATCACCATTAAGAACGATGTTCTGCAGGTGTGTTGTAGTTTCTCCAAATCAAACGAATGAAGTTTTTCTATCAGTCATACCAAACTAAATTTGTTAATTTTTATCACAAATTAATATTAAACCATGTAAATTATTATCATTTTTGATATCTAACAATATGATCACACTCTGAGTCATTTTATTTTAGATCTGTCTTTTATAAACAGCACATATTTTTATTTGTGCATATGTTTAACCATATCTTAGGGTCTTTCTTTTAATATGAAAATCTAATACATTTACATATTTTATGATGACTAATTTATATGAAATTATTTTTGCCATCTTATTTTAGTTTTTATTGCTCTTTCAATCATACTTATCAGTCATTCTATTTTATTTTACTCAATTATTTTCTTATTTTTTCATCTGCTTTGAAGTTATGAATTCCATTTCCATTCTCCTAGGGGTTAATCTAAATGCTTAAGCAAATTTTATCAATATTTAAAATATATTATTATTTCTGTTCTGCCTCTAAATAAAGGAAGCATCTCAGTGAAGTAATTTTTCTTCTTCCTAGACTTCTAGTTCCCACACCTCAAGATTGTCCTCATTGGGATTTTAGTTCAAGATTATTTTAGAAGTTTTAGTATTGAGATAGTTTATTTATTCATTGGGGTTGGCTCCTCATTAGTATTAATACATGTATGTATACATATATTTATTAAGTATAATTTATATATTCTGTTTAATTTTCTCTTTTGTGTAGTTTTCTATGAGTTTTGCAAAAAGCATATGCTGTATAATTACCACCAAAAATAAATATAAAACTGTTTCACCATGAATGTTAGGGTCTGTAAACAAGTCAAGATGGCACCTGGCATTTTGCCAGAGGGAGTGGTTTGTGAAGTAACGCCAGAGAGCCATTAAGTGTGGAGATTCCTTATTGGTTGACTGCTGTATCTAGCTTATGTTGATTAAGATAAACTGTGTGTAATGTATATATACCCCTCCTGTCCTACAATAAATGGCTCCTATTCCTGCTGTATCAATCTACACAAGTTGCTCATCAACCCCGGTTATTTTGCTGCAGCCGGACTGCGGCACATGAATATAATTTTCTGTGTTCCATAGTAGTCAACCCCTGGGATTCCACTTTCTATACTTATAGGTTTTGCTTTTCTATGTCTTATATGGAAATATGCAGTGGTCGAGAATGGCTTCTTTCACTTAGTATGACGCATTTGAGATTGATGCATATGTTATACAAACCAGAAATTAGTTTATTTTTCTTGTTTATCAGTATTATTTCATTTAAAAAAATCTCACTTGGAAACTTTATTTTGCTACAGTAATTCTTTCAGGGTGGGTTTATAGTTGGTAAACCTTTGAAGTTCTTATTTGTGTGATCTGAATGATATTTTTGCAAATATTGAAACTAGTCTTCAAAGAGATAAAGATAAAATAGAAAGTATAGCTACTCTTACAAACTCATTTTGTCCATGAGGAAATAAGGTACAAGAGAGTTTGAATAACTTTCACGAGGTAATGAAGATAGAAATAAATTGAGAAATTTATACAGATGAATAGTGGAGAACCTGAGCTACTAATTTTGTAGCTCACATTTGTATTCAATATAGAATTTATTCTCACAAAGGGTGTAGATGGTAGCCCTAATCTTCCTGCTGCTTCAAGTATACAGCACTTTAGTATGGATTATGCTAGTTGACATAGTCAGTTCACATGTAAAGAACTCAACTAAGAAGCCCTTCATTTAGGGGAAGAAATTGTATTTGGTGTATTTTTAAAAATATCTTTGTTTGGGCCTTTGAAGGTATTTCTGTACTCTCTTCTAGCATCACATGTTGTCGAATTGTATAAACTGATGCCAATCTGTTTTGTTCCTCATAAGCAATTTCTGTAACTTTAATTTTTGAAAATTTCAGAATTTTTTCTACTTTTAGAGTTTAGAGTTTTACCAACATGTAGGTCATTACTTACTCTGCTTGGCTCTTGGTTGGTCATTTAAATTTGATTACTTCAATTTTAAAATGTGCTCTTTTCTCTGTTTTCCTTCATGTTTTCTTCCTGGAGTAAAGATAGACTCTCTGAATTGAACTTCCATATTTAACATTTGTGTCTGTAGTTTCTACTTCTCTTCTTTAACATTTATACCTCTATTGTTCTACTTTTAAATGCTGTGATATTCCAAATCATTTGTTCGTTCTTTAGCCATAACAATTCTACACTACTTAACCATTTTGCTAATTTATATACTCAATCATCGTCTTACTAATTCCAAAGAACCATTTTTTCTTCTTCATTTTCTTGTTAACTTATGTTTCTTAAAAGATGCAATATGATTTCAAATAAGCTTCATGGGAGCAGGTACTATGATTTTTTTCTGGGGATACAAATTGGGGTATCACCATGGCAGTTAGTACTAAAAATTTTCAGTCTGAAACATTTTAGGAGCTGTTCAGTGAAGACTTTTTAAAATTCTATAGAATTTTATAGAAATTGTGTAGAAATTCTAGTGAGAATTTGAAATAAATATTTTATATTTCTTGGATCATTTTTTCTAAGGATCAGTTTTTTGATGCCCTCAACTTGATCCTTCCCTTTCATGTTTTCCCCAAATGTCCATCACTTTGGTTCATATGTCTGAATTAAGGATTAAGTTTAGTATTATAGGTGATTGGTATGAACTTCTCTTGAGATTTAAAGCTTTTTTCTCAACCAACTTCTTCCCCTAAATGAAGGGCTTCTTAGTTGAGTTCTTTACATGTGAACTGACTATGTCAACTGGCATAATCCATACTAAAGTGCTGTATATTTGAAGCAGCAGGAAGATTAGGGCTACCATCTACACCCTTTGTGAGAATAAATTCTATATTGAATACAAATGTGATTAGTAGCTCAGGTTCCTCCACTATTCATCTGTATAAATTTCTCAATTTATTTCTATCTTCATTACCTTGTGAAAGTTATTAAACTCTCTTGTGCCTTGTTTCCTCATTGACAAAATGAGGATGTAAGAATAGCTATACTTTTATTTTATCTCTATCTCTATCAAGACTAGTTTCAACATTTGCAGAATGAAGATAAAAATAGTACCAATTTAGAAGGACTGCATTACTTAATTTTATAAGATGCTTAGAAAATTGCCAGTAAGTGCTATGTAAGCATGTGATACATAAACTAGACATATATGCTAGCAAATTAGTCTCTTTCCAATTCGTACCATATTCATCTTTGTTTTCACTATCCTTTAGACTCCTTTGGGCTCTTATCATTTCTCTGGTCACAATTCCTTTTAAACTTACTTGCCCTCCAAAAGTTCCTGCTCCATATCACCTAGACTGCTGCCGCTAGAATTACCTAAACATCCCTCTTTTAAAACTGTACTCCCACTTGAGAATCTCTAAAGTATTTACTTTTTTTCATCTAGTCCCCAGCCACTTAGGGTTCTTTGAAAGGAAATTATTCTTTATTGCTCTTTTTACATATGATCTACTTAGAAGCTAAGTAACTTGCCTCTGTCACGTGATTACTAAGGACAATAATTCTAACTTAGATAGATCTGAATGCAAATTATCTGAATCCTGAAAACTCTTCATTGACCAGCTTTTCTCATACAACCTCTAAACACTACATTATTTCATTATGAGAAAATTGTTTACATAGTTTTCATGTTTTGTAGGTAGTTTTCAATAATTTCTCACTTAATGTTTATTTGCTGTTTTTTAGTAGTTCCATTTTTTTTTGTTTTCCTATTTTCAGTGCATAGGCTTTGCTCTCTCCTCATTCCTTTGGTTTTCCTCCATTCCCATAAAACTTTGAATGTGTATTTAACTTGTGAACTCTCAGAAGTGAATACTAATGAGAAGAGTGAATCCTTTTCCATGTTTAGTTTCCATGATTTCTCATTTTGAAAAATAGGTTTCCAGGGATTAATGACTTCAGGTGATTATCCATACAATATTCTTCTCCATAAAATTTTATCTTTAAAAAAAGTCTGCTAAGTTAGACTGCAGGAATAGCTCTTTTAAAATTAGTGGATAAAAGTTTAAATTACCAGAAGTTGCATCATTATGGGTTTGCTTTCTATAATATGAAGTTATTCTCAGAGGAATACTGATTAGAATAGAAACCAGATGTGTTTTCAACTAGACAAAAGAAAAAAAGATAAACAAGCAGAAAATTAATATAAAAATGACATAAAGAGGTTTCCAAAAACGTTTACCATGGGCCATGATAGAAAAAAGCATATGAATATGTGTGTGTGTTTGTATGTGCACGTGTGTGTGTGTGTGTGTGTGTGTACATATGAAAGGAAAAAAGAGAGAGTAAAGGAAGGGAGGGATTGCACATGAGCAGCATAAAAAATGCAAAGTTGAAAAGTACAGAAAAGGAAGGAGGTGTTAAGGACTCAACAACAACAAAAATCCCCAATCTTTGTAAATATTTAGTATCATCAAGGAAGTAGCCTAATTTGATTTTAACTGGTAAATTAAGGAAGTGAAAAGCAGAGAAAAGATGGTATCTCAATCTAGAAGAAATAAATTAAGTACTAATGGAATGAGGACTATTGTTGAAAGAAATGAAAATCTTTTAAATATAAAATATGCTATGTTTTAGAATGGAAAATTGGTTAAGAAATTTTCTGTATTTAATCCATTCTTGTTCACTTTTTTGAGGGATAAAAAAATAATAATGTTTTTGATATTTTTGATATATTTGGTTATTTATCATTGGTTATTTCAGAAATAGAGTACATTTATTACTGTAATATGTCAGTATACAAAGTAGAATAAAATGAATAGAAGGCATGGAGAAGTCAAACAAAGGAAGGGAGAAGAAATCATAAGTGATTTCATTACCATTTTTGAATTAGTCTTTAAATCATACCTTTCATTGTAGTAAGAACTAGAATTATCTTCTTTAATTTTATTTAACTAAGGCAAAATAATATAATCAATAATATCCAAATATGCCATCCAATCTTAGAATAATGTAAAATAATAGTAAAGCATCATACATCTGAAGTTTCTTAATTCAGAATTTGTTATCATTGAAATTGAGTTTGGATTAAAACTTGTCTTTTTGCTTTGAAGATGCTTCCAAGATTGTGCAAAATAATAGGATGTATCAATTGTCACAGGGAATTTCAACATATTTAAGAGATAAGCAATTTTCTAACATCTTTTAGTATTTCCACATTTATAATTGCAGATAAGCTAAAATTCTATTTTCATATTCTTCTTAAAATTCAATTAAGCCAGGCTTATTACAAATATAACACTTGACATTAATAAACATAATTTCTCTTAAAATATGTTACAATTTGCTTTTTGCTATTCAGCAACTTTCTAAACTCAATACAATATTTCCAATTCCCAAGATTTTTAGTCTATGAAAATCAAAGCTATAATCATATGCAGTCAAAAAATTCTATTAGAAAAAAAGAAATCAGTCAGTCTTATTTTGCTGTTCTTTTGGCCACTGTCAGTGACTAAAATGATCATCTCCCTGACTCCCACCCCATTGTTTTTCCAAATTAATCAATTTTTCTTGGCAATGAATAGATTTTAGTTTTTATCATATTTGCTTTTATTGTGCAATCCACTATAGTGTTACATGAGTTACTCTAATATTATGTTTCTCTACTAACATATTTTCTTCTTTGTAAGGAAATATAAAATATGAAAGCAAATTTCTTTTAGGTGAAATAACCAGAAAGGATACTAAGTTTTGATTTCTTTTTAAAAAAATGCTAACATTGTTGTATTTAAGAAATTTTTTTCAGTGTCCCAAGAATTAACATGAACATTACACACTAATTTATATCTGACAACTCTGAAACACATTTGTGGCTAAGAATAAAACTCTTTAGGCTTTTATGATAAAGTCCCATAATATAGTTTGACTTTTGATATATTTCTTGTGTTTTAATGCTGGGGTCTATCATAATATGGTCATCAGAGACATTCTTAACTAGAAAAATTATTGAGAATTGTCCTTTTTTTAATCAAAATATATAATGCACAAGAAAAGCTTTCCTTTTTGTAATAGATATCATTTAAAAAAAATTTTTTTGTAGTTGTAGATGGACAGAATGCCTTTATTTTGTTTATTTTTATGTGGTGCTGAGGATCCAACCCAGTGCTTCATTCATGCATGCTAGGCAAGCGCTCTACCACTGAGCCACAGCCCCAGCCCCCTGTAATAGATATCTTTAAAAAGAGATTTTATTTATTTATCGGTAAGGTTGGGTTGAACACTGTGGTCTCAGGCATACTATACAAGCACTCTATCACTGAGATACATGTCCAGCTCTTTTAAATTTATTTTGAGACAAAGTCTCTCTAAGTTGCAAGCTTAGTCTCCAACTTGCAATCCTCCTGCCTTAGCCTTCTGAGTTGCTGGGATTACAGGTTGTGCCACAGTGCCTGGCCTAAAAAGTTTGTTTGTACTTCTACACTTTTGTGGTAATTGATTTTCAAGATGTTTCCTGGTTCTCATTTCAAGGAAGTAGAGGTTCAGATCCCTGTGCTCTAGAGTGAGCTGGGCTTTGGGCATTCCTTCCTGCCATCCCTAGATTTTCTTTTCTTTTTTTTTTTTTAATAGTTTTTATTGTTTTAAAAGTAAATTGTACATTACAGGAAAACACACACACACACACACACACACACAAGCAAAGAACAAAGTCATCCAGTCACAAGAAGCTTAGTTGGACGTGTCCCTCTAGGTTGTATGCATATATACACAATATCCCATTTTGTGTGATTGAGATTGTGGTGTGTGCTTTTCCACACATCATGAATATTCACCAATTCAAAATCCCGAAGCTACATGAGTATTTTTTGATAACCAAGAATACACTACACCAACTCAATCTGTTATCCTTTCTTGGGGACAAAAATTTCACTGAAGACAGAAATGGCAACAGGCCTCTAGATAGACATATTGGCAGAGTTACAACTAAAACAATTCATTCCCTTAATGCTCAATTTAAAATGAAACAGCAACAGAATACACCAAGCTTGTTTCATTAACAGATTTCTACTACTAAAATATTAGCAATAATGCATGTTCCCAGTGAATTAAAATATTCCTATAGTACAGCCAGAAGATGCACACACACCAGTGGCTTACATCAAAATGTAAATCTTTGAGCACTTGCTTCCATCTTTCTGTGTTTCCCTGTGCCCCTCTGCTGCCAGCCTAATGAACAAGTCCTGATACACAATGCCCACAGATAAAACAATTCCATGTCCAAGATGCATCTTTTCTATCAATTATAACAAAAAGATATTTACAAGTTGGCTAATTCACTAGCACTACTTTTTATGATTCACTGTCACCTCAAGCATCTAGAAAGCTTAGATATTGTGAAATGAAGTATGAACTTTGTGCACAAAAACACAATTTACCAAAAATGTACATCTAGATATATGGTTATAATCTAAACCTGTCTTCCAAATATGGAGACTTTAGCAAAGAGCACTTCCCCTCCCCCTTCCTCTTCTCCCTCTTCACCACTCCAGTGACTAAATTCAGGACTATCCCTAGCTCCAAGAGCTGGATTAACAAGGGTCACTCTCAGAAGACAGTTCTTTCTAAAAACTAACAAAAGGACATTTATATAGGGATTATTTTGCTATTGTTAACAAACTTTGGGCATTAGGACTTATCCTTTAATACCCAGCAATATTAACTAAAATGCACATATAACAATGGCTAGACAATCTGAACTAATCTAAAGGGCACCCATTGCTTCTCTATGCATACTTTCTCCTTCCCCTACCCCCGACCCAGTGAACCTTCAACCTACCCTCCAAGACATCAAGTTCAACAATTCCATTCCCCTAAATGGCAACCATTCCTAAGTAGCAACAAAACATACTTAAAGGGCATTACTTTAGCTCTCTACTTTTCCCATGTGTTGTGCACTTTTCAACATCTAGAAACACTAGATGTTCCCAACAAGGACTTAAGTTTCCAACTCTACATACAGTAGCACTGAACAAACTGCAACACTTACTTAACAAAGGCTATACTTTCAAGCAAAACTCCCCCCCACCCCTTTTTTTAAAGGCTAGAATTTGAAAGTGTCTTCCAAACAGTAACATTCTGGCCTAGAACCCTTCCCCTTCTAGTCTTATCAACCAATGGGTCAGTATATGCATCTGTAATGCTTAGAGATGACTTTTAACAAATTTCACTTTCTAACTGGTTTTAATTATAGTCTTTCCTATGAATATAACAACATGTACTCGGTGTGTTTACTAACTCTACTTTTGTCATACACTGGCAACCTCTTTAGCATCTAGATAGACTAGATGTAAATTAGGACTCATTTGTCCTTTATATACACTATTTACACAGAATAGTAAAACAAAACCCACAAATATAAGGGACAATGGTCAATTCTGCTTCACAGAAAATACACTGGTATAAAGCCCTTTATATTTTCTTTTCCTTCTTCCTCCCTGAACCAGCACAGATATAATATGTACTGTTCAGAGAAGTGTTTTGATCATTCCATTTCCAAAAGACAGTTATTTCCTCATGAATTTTAAAAAAAGATATATAACAAAATGTTTTATTTACTACCTCTTTAGTGTATATATAGTTGAAAATGCTAAATATTTTTTTTTAAATATCTAGGTTTTCTAGATGTTCTAAAGTGCCTGATATATGTTAAAAGTAGAAGTGGTAAAATATATGACACATTTTGTAAATTTATTTTGTTAAAATTCTTATGAAATGGTTTCTTTTGGGGGGGGGTGCAATAGCCAAACCCCTGTTGAATAGTACAGTTGTGTGCTGGTCCTGGGGAGCACCATGCCAGTGTGCTTACCGAGAGCCAAGAGTTGTCTGGGTTTTGTTTTACTTTGCTGTGTACATAGTGTATATAAAGGACAAATGAGTCCTCCTAATCTACATCTAGCCTTTCTAGATGTTAAAGAGGTTGCCAGTGTATGACAAAAGTAGAATTAGTAAACCAGTTTTGAATATTTTGTGTTAAAATTCCTAGGAAAGATTGTCTTCTGAAAATTTTGAGCATTATAGCCCACTGGGTCGGTGAAGGGCCAGAATGCTCATATTTTGAAGACATTTTCAAATTAGAACTATTGTTACATGTGTGCAGTGTATTCAAGACTGTCATGTACATAGTGGACAAATTGAGTCCTTACTTGAAACATCTAGTCTTGTCTAGATGTTTAGAAGTGCCCGATGTATGTTAAACGTAGAGGTAGTAAAATATCACTTTGTAAATATCTTTTTGCTAAAATTCATATGAAATAGTCTTTTGGGAATGGAACTATTAAACCACCTCTGTGAGCGGTATACTACTGTCTGTATTTGCTCAGTGATGTGGAGGAGGTGGGAGGGAAGCAATTGCAAAAGGTTAGTGTGTTCATATTTGGACATTTTCAGACATCAGTTTTCTATGTTTTGTGCATTTTGTTTTTGCTGTGTATATAGTGTATATAATGGACAAATAAGTCCCAATTTTGTAACATCTAGTCTCTAGATGTTAAAGAGGTTGCCAGTGTATGACCAAGTAGTTAGTAAAATTAGAACATTTTGTACATTTTTTTGTTGAAATTCATAGGAAAGCTTGTCCTCTGTAAAAAGACTTTTGGATATGGATTTGTTCGACCATTTCTAAGTGTTACATATGCCTGTACTTGTCCACTGGACTGAAAATAGAAGGAAATGAGGAGGGAGAGGTTCAAGGACAAAATGGTCATATTAGAAGATACCTCATATTTAACCATTGCTACGCGTGCAATTTTATTTACCAGAGCTGTGTGAATAGTGGACAGGGTCTTATGTGGAATATCTAGTCCTTCTATATATTTAGAAGTGCTTGATATATTTAAAAGTAAAAGTAGTAGAATTGAAACTTTTTGTAAATAGCTTTTAAAAACTGATGAGAAATTTTGTGTTTGGAATTGTTAAACCACCTCTTAACAGAATACTGTCTGTTGTACTTGTTGATTGGGTTGAGGGAGGTGGGAGGGAAGAAGTTGCAAAAGGTGTTTAACATTGTTAGAGTGTGCTAGAAAACTTCAGCTTACCCATTGCCTTGTACCGTGCATTTCATTTAACTTTGTTGTACTGTATATATTGTATATATATTGGACAAAGGAGTCCTAATTTTATAATATCTAGTCTCTAGATATTAAAGAGGTTGCCAATGTATGATAAAAGTAGAGTTAGTAAACTCACACATTCTGTACACTTTGTGTTAAAATTCATAGGCAGTCTTCTGAAAAGGACTTTTGGAAATGAAATTGTAACATCATATCATGTGACACTCAGATGTGACACATGTGACAAAAGGAGAAAGAAGTAGAAGAAATGAAGGATTCTAGGCCAGAATGATCCTACTTAGAAGACACTTTCAGATATAACCATTGTTACATGTGTGTAGTTTATTTAACACTACTATGTACATAGTGGACAAACTTAAGTCCTTATTTGAAACATCTAGTCTTTCTAGATGTTTAGAAGTGCACAAAGTATGTTAAAAGTAGAGGCAGTAAATAAAACATCCCTAGATTTTCTAACTTCTTGATTTCCCTTCCAGTGCTGGTCTTCTCCCAGTCTTCCTTGGTTCAGCAAATGACACCATTATTCATCCAGCCACATATGTCAGCCCTTTGGAATTTAAACTCGATTGTTCTTTGTCTCACATAAAATTTATCATCAAGTTTTGTCTAATATATTTCTGCCCACTCATTTCCAACTCCCATGCCATAATCCTAGCCTGAGATATAATCATCTCTGATATGGATTTCAACCATAGCCCCCTCACAGGTCTCCTTACTTCAGTCTTTACCATCTTCCAAACCATTCTTCACAAAGTTTTTCAGAATAGTCACATTATTAACTAAATTATAACCCTAAATTATTACACTTAGGATCAAATCCCTATTGATACCAAGGCGCTATTTACATTTTCTCATCATCTTAACTTTCTCTTTATTCACTAATGCTCCAGTTATGCCATCTTTTAGTTTCTAGCAATAAGCTAATTTTGACCTCAGAACTTTTGTACTCCTTCTTACCTTTATCTCTAACTTTATGCTCTAACTCTACTTCTGATTTCTTGTCCTTTAGATCTCAGCTTTACCTCCCTAGAAAGAGTTTATATGATCAGATTCTAAGTACCCCTCTCCTTTCTATCATTTGCTACTGTAGTAACCTACTTATCTTTCCTAAAATATTATCCTGCCTAATTTAAGTACCATTTAGTCAGGGACTTTGCTTATTCCACTGAACAGTATATCTCTATTATTGTACATTGTCTGAATACATAGTAAGTTGTTGATTCGAAGTAATTAGTAACAGAATAAATAGGACCAAGGATTTATTGCATCATTAAAAACTCAATATATAAAATTTCAAAGGAAATATCTGATAACTGCATTCATTATTCGTGGGTTCCTCACTCAGACTGAATATATAAAAAGGAAGAAAGAAAGAGGGGAAGAACTAGGAAGAGAAGGCAAAGAGAGAGAATTCGTGAGGATATCTTTCCTGTATCTTCCCTGTAGTACCTTTCTCTACTAAGAGAAGTGGGTGGTGGTGGTGTGAATCTGTTACCCTAAACCAAGTGAGAGAGGCTAGTGCTTAGGGCATGCTGAGAGTTACAGAAGACATTGGGAATGGTAGTCTGCACATCAGAAAAAGACAAAGAGGGTTTTATTCAGAAAACATTGGGGTGTTATTGAAAACATTTGAGCAGAGAAGTAATGTAACTGTGTTTTAGAAAAATTAATCTGATAGCAGCATTTAAAATGAATTGGAGATTGGAGATGAAAAGAGATGGGTTAGGAACAGAGTTAACATCAGCAATAACAATAACATGATTTAAAAAATGGAGGTAATAATTGATAGGAAAAAACAGGTGTGAAAGAAGTTATAGTGGTAGAATTGATAATTTTTGGAATTGATTATAGGAATAAGAACTTACTATGTCTGAGTTAATAGTAAATACCATTGAAGAAAAAACTGAGTAATATTTGAAGATAGCATGGATGTTTATTTAGCTTGGAGAAAAGCTTAAGTATAGACTGCCTTTTTCTTATGCATAAGTTATTGTGTTAGCCACCAGTTTTACACAAATATACCTTTTACTAGGTACCTAGCTTTTTGTGAATGTATTTTTTTGAGGAATGAAAAATGGCTTTCTTCTATCCTTCTAGATTCTTTGGCTTGGGCAAATGAAATTGACATAAAACAGATTAACAGGAGGATAGACCATTTTAGTTACATACATATGCTCAGGAGTCCTACAAAATATGAGACAACAAGAAAAGTGAGATGACTGAAGAGAAATTAAAGGTGTCAGGTTTTATCAAATAAAGGATAAGAGCTTTATTGGGACGCAAAAGGCGAGACTACACATTCTCAGGGCAGAATGTGGGCTATATCAAGAGTGAGATGTGTTTCTAGGGCTTAAGGTCTGAGTTTTTATTAGGGTATATAATTAGGAAGAATATGTATAATGCAAAAGGGTTGGACTTTCCTTGGGATTGGGAAATATTGAGCAAAATTGTGTTTCCCCAGTAGGGGTTCTGGTCTGACATGCATCTTCCAGCTCATATCAAGGTCTCTGATATTCAGGCAGTTGATTGGGTGGTTGATTGGGCCAGAAGGTTGTCGGTCCAATCAAGTATCAATAGTCTATTTCTATTAATCAGGCTATTAGGCTCATGGCTCACAATTTTTCCAAAAGCCAGCAATTCTACATTCCAACAGAGATACTTCTCAGTTCTTTTCTCTATATTGTTACATTTATATCTCACATTCACTTTATAGAAACTTACAAAGAATAGAAATTAAATAATAATCCTTTGCAAAACCTAGGAGCTTGCTAATGAGAGAACTTGCTCCAGCTATAAACTTGGACCACAATTCAGTAAATTAAAAAATGTAATTTGAAGAGCTTTAAATTTAGATTAGTATTTCACAGAGCTTTTATAAGTATAAATTAAATAAAACAAAAGTTTTTATAAACTCAGAGATTCAAAGAATCAAATAACATTTGTAAACTGAGATATTTACATAGTTGAGTCACAGGCACACCACAATTTTGAGCATATGAGTCAGACTTCACATCTTATATACAGTTAGTTTTTAAATGTTAGGGCATTATGCCATGGGTAAGCACAAAGTTTACATAATTAAGGATTTATAGGGACCTCAGCTTTTCTTAATTCCTTTGGGGATTTTACTCCTGAGTTTAAATTATTGTCTTTGACTAGGTAAATCAGGTTTGAAAAGACATACCTGTACTCCAGTTTCCTATTTCTTAGAATAAACCCAAGTTCCTATCATGTTAAGTTCTTAATGATCAAGTCCATGCCTACCTCTTTTCCCACTGTTCATGTACTTCATTCCTGTTGATCTCCTTTCCATTCTTCAAACACAAGATCTTCAACTACCCAAATTATCCCCACCATGCCCAGACCCATTTGTTCATGTTTGTTCTCTCACTGGACGGCAGACTCTGTAAAGGCAGAGGTCACTTTTGGAAAGATCACTATTGTATCTCAGATGGCTAACACAACATCTGGTAGTAAGTAGCTATTTGATAAATATTTGTTGAATAGATGAATCAAGGAGATAAGTAGAATTGGTTATATGGTATGATCCAGATTTGAGGCTGAATTTATAGAATGGAAAGGACAAGAGAAAAGATAAAGATAAATTAATAGTCTGAGGACAGCTGTAGGAATGTAGCAGAAATAAATCTTGGACGTATCCTTCAGATATGTAAGGAAGAACATAAATTTATATTTATAAATATAAATCAACCTAGCTTCAATTTTGAGAATTCCACCCCCACCTCAGGTTGATGGAAAACTCAACCTCTGTTACTCATGGGTCTTAAGGATTTTATGCAAGGCCAAGGCAAGGGCTTTGATCATTGAGTCATTTGGATTACCCTGGTTATTTCTGGGGTGTTTAATGACTATTTACACAGTTCCTTCAGGACTGGGTTCTAGGATGTTTCCTGATTTTTTATTTAAACATGAGAAATATTTCAAGGGATGATTATGGGCCTCTCTCTTTAGACACAGGAGACGGTCTTTGTTATCTGGAGTTTTGCTTTCTCTGGTGTATGATGCTACTAGAAATACAGGAACATGACTTCCCAAGTAGGGAGTCTATAGACTTTTCTCTGTGCTCCCCAGTTCATGGGACTCTAATTTTATTGTGTTGCTTCTCAAAAATATTCTTATGCTTCCCTTATTTTTAGGGCATTTAGTATGAATTTTTAAAATGGATTCAATTTTATTCAAGTGAGGAAACATGACTTTTCCCCACAAACTTGCCCTTCCAATTACAAAATTTGGCTATCTTTTCCATAATATGAAGAACAGAAAAAAACAGGATGAATGAATAGAATTTAATATGTCATAAGCTTATTCTGCCAGTAGCAATTAAGTTTTGACCAGAACAGAGACAGAGTGAAATTCTCATCAGGCCACACTTAAACTTAACATACCATAATAACTTCCCTTTGCTCCTAGACTATAAGTCAGTCTCCTTAACATGGCCCACAGAGATCCCACCTGCCTCTCCATTCTCTTCATGTACCATGGTCCTCCTTCTCTCTACTGGGGGCATGCTGGTTTCTAATTGTTGAAAAGAGTATGCTGTCATTTAGGTGACACACGGTTTTTCTACATTCACGAATACCTCTTCACCTTGTTCATTCCCACTCATGCTTTGAATTGTAGCTCTGCTGACATTTTCCAGGGAAACCTCTTGTGCCACTTATTGCAGACATTTACAGCACCATTTATCTTGTCTTTATGGTACTCATACATCATGGTCACTTTGTCTCATAAGAATGAAATGCCATTCTCATTTATTGGTTTAGCAAAATCCCATATTTTGGCAATATACTGTTGAGCAAATGGGTGTTTATTTTTAGGTATTGTTAGTGGGATTAAAAAACTAGCAAACCCTTCATGGACTATAAGTTGCAATATCAAAATTCTGTCTCTCTCTCTGTCTCTCTCTGTCTGTCTGTTTGTCTTTCTCTCTCTCTCTCTCTCTCTCTCTCTCTCACACACACACACACACACACACACACACACACCTCTTTTGGCTCAGATGGTCCAATGTTGAAAATTGATTTTGAAGATGTATTTGTACACTATAAAGTGACATATTTGTTCATTATAGCATTTTTGGTAAGAGATTAGTTCTTTAAAAATTAAATGTTCATCAATGGAGGCTGGTTAAATACACTGGGATAAACCCACTTAAGGGAATACTAGGCAGCTGTAAAAAATCAAGGGATCTTCTTGAATACTGAAATGGGAAGACTCCCTATTTTTTCTTTTTTTTTTTTACCCTGCGAGGAAGTGACTTCTGTCTTTATTCTACCACCAGGAACATTGAGTTCTAGAGCAGATTTCTGAGGCGCTCCAGGCTAGCTGGTGGTGGAACTGGACCGCAGCCCTGGTCGGCCTGGCTGTGGGCTCGGTGCTGCCCCCTGCAGACCTCCTGTGTGTAGGCACTGTGCAGAGCCCTGGGCACCTGCAAGTGGAACGGAAGGGAAGACTCCCTATTTTAATGAAAAAGTGACATGCAGAACAATATGTATGGCATGCTACCTTCTGTATAAAGGTAAAGTTAAAAAAAAAACTAACAATGGCTATCTGTATTTTGGAGAAAAGATGGAAACTAGGAGGATGGGCAACAAGATAGGATGTAAGAATGCCAAGAAATGAAAATGTTTAATTATTTTCCTTTCTATTGATTATATTATGAATAATTATGAAAGATGCACCATTTTACAATTAATTACTGAATCTCAAAATACATGAAACCAAAGGTATCATTTATTTCTTCATGGAATAAAAGATATAAAGGCAGTTGATTAAATAGACAACTGTCTATTTTCATGATATTCACAGAAATAAATTCTCTGTATTTTCATATATTCTTTCCTAAAATTAAAATGGAAATAAAACCCAGAGGGTTACTCCACCTGGAGATAACTAAAGTTATTAGTTCTTGGAGAAGCCCTCTTGAATGTAGGTATAATCTGGGCATAAGTGGAGTTCAAGGGAGGCTCTGCATTATAGCTATGATACCAGGGAAACAGGTATTGCACCTATCTTGAGGTAATTATTCTCCAACTAAGAAATTGATAATCAAGGAACTCAAATTCCTCATATGATTTCCTTGTTGAAATTGATCCGTTTATTATTACTTAGATCCTATTTCCAAATTGGAATATAATAATATTTAATGTTTCACTTACAATTTTATTCTTTGTTTCTGGTTCTATAGTCAATTCTGTACAGCAGATTTTTAAGGTGGCACTAAGCACTCTTTAGGAGCAAACTATCCACTTCTTTTATTTAAATCTTAAGCATTTAGTTAGCAAATATTGACTTCTAATACATTAATTTTTTTTTTTGGTTTAAAGTATGTAGGATCAGTGTAGAACAGATGAACTTAGTAGTTCTTGAATATATTTAAATTGGGTACTGACTGTTAATAACTTTTCATTTCTTTGGAAGAAATTCCAAGTCCTAGGAATTCTGACCCTGTTCATTACTGTTGGCTCCAAAATTAGTGGGATGTAATTCAGAACACAATAGCCTCATACTTTCATCCCTCTTCTGCTCTCAGAGGGATGACAGAATGTTTTGAGCCCTCTTTTTATCAACAGACCTAATTATAGAAGAGCCCACCTGCTCTGCTTAAAAATTTAGCACTTTCAGTATTTCATAAATAAATGGTAACTGGGGTTATTTAAAATATTTTGTGCTATTGATTCTATTCTCTAAAAGTATAGACATGTAGGAAAACACAAACCATAATCCAATTGAATAAACTTGATTTCTTTTTCCCCCCCTATTTGGTCTACATGCACCACCTGGTGGTAAAGTTGTGCATTTTAAGTACAGAAGTATGTGTGTGTGTGTGTGTGTGTGTGTGTGTGTGTGTGTGTATAACATAGGAAGAATTTTAATATACATTCCTAAACACTGAGTTAGACTTACGATGCAATTATTCTAACCAAATATCTAATAAAACATTTGGACTCTGCCATATATACTCCAGAACAGGAAATAAAGAGAACAACTCATTTTGAAAAGTATAATAGATTTCTGTTATTTACGTTAGCTATAGGTTTTATAATTCCATCCCCCAAATGTTTTTTTTTTATTAGGCTAATATTCTCATTGAGGCAAAAGTCAAACACTGATACCAAGGTAAAACCATTTTCTTTACTTTTAATTTTAATAATAATAATTTTTGAAATTCCTCTTCCTTATATTAGCCATTGGTGTAAATCACAGGATACAGAATTTTAAGAGTACAAAGCACCACTGGATCATTTAGATTAATACTTTAATTTTACAAATGTAGCAGCATTTGAGACTCAGGAATGTCAAGTGACTTGCCCAAGGTCATACTTATTTTAAGTAGCCTAAGTCTAAGAAGAAACTAGGGCTTCTTGTTTTCAGGCTAGGAACATAAAAATTATACTCATATGCAATATTGAATGATCTCTGTGTGCAAAGATAAACCCTTAGCTCAACAACAGAATGTTTTAAGAGACTAAGATTGGAGTTAACACACATTAGTTTTGTTCTGACATTTGAGCACAAAAGAGTAATTGAAGAAATACATACATCATAAAGCTGTAGAAAAGATTTTCTAACTTGTCAAAACCCCTTTCATATATGTTCAAGGAAATATTTTCCAAAATCTATGTAAGTGCTGTTCTGTAAAGAAGGTCTACATTTTCCTTTCCCCTCCTAACTGCTTCAGAATCAGAGATCTGTTTCTACAAAGTAGATACCCACTTGTAGATTTAAGCATGTTCATAGCTCCCTCTCATGACCATTGAATATTATACAAGCCTCCTTCTATTCTCGCTGTTGCATTCAACTAACAGCTCACTGGTTAAGTTTTAATTGCTTCCAATGAGGTCAGCAAAGGTATTTATCGAAAAGCCCTGAATAAAAGGCTCCACACACACACAAGCACACACGCGCTCACACACACAGAGAAAATCCTCTTGCCTGTTGATTTATGGAAACAATTATGATTCTGCTGGAGGATTTCTCAGCTGAGAAATAGTTTGTAGCTACAGTAGAGAGGCTCAAGTTGCACAAGGCAGACAACAGACATGGAATTCTTGTGTATCCAGCTGTTATAAACAGAACAAGTAAGTTACTGTTATTTGTCTTTAAAAACAATTCTGAATGTTTTCTAGAACTTTATCTCTTTCTCTGGTTACGGTATTGAGGGGGAAGGTAAAAGTTACCAGATTTTTGAACCATGTAAAAAATATCTATAGTTATTATGTTGTAGAACTTACATAAAGTTGAAGCTCTCCAGAGCAATCCTGACATTTAACTTGAAAAATGTGGGCAGTTCAGGAGAAAATTATTGATTAATCATAAATGTAAAAGCATATAATAAAGAAATGCAGGGAGAGCCTTTATACTTTGTTAATAGTAATTGCAGAACTTGATTTAAATCAATAACTCTGATTACAGAGTATTTCTTATAAAATAGTGACTGAAATGAATGGTCTAGTCATGTTCTGATTTGTTTCTATTCATATATAACTTTTATAAATCTGCATATAGAGTGGTAAAGCTGTTGACACTCTCTGTTAAATCTGTCTTAAATGTATCTTCAAAGTATAAACTACACTGCATGCTATAATCCTATTTACTCTCTGAAATTTATAACACGATTTTTTTTATCTTCCTCTCTCCTTCCCTCCCCATTCTTAATCTCTCATTGCAAACAGAAGTCAAGTAGCAAACAGCACCGCAGCAACTGGGCTTATTACAACCTGTTTTTATAAGGATTTATCAACACAGAGTTATTTAAGGAGGATCCTGTATTGTTATCAGAAACTAAAAGGATAAGGGTAACAATTTGGAAAGAGCAACTACTCTTTCTTAAATAAGTCTATATAATTAACAGATAGGAAGAGGTCAATGACCTAGGAGTAACAATCAACTCAGGATTTTACTTTTCATTATGTTATTCATGAACACCCGGAGCACTACACTATAATGCACAAATGGATACTGACATGGATCCTGCCAACCTTGCTCTACACATCATGTTTTCACATTATCTGTCTAGTGGGCACTCTATCTTTAGCTTGCAATGACATGACTCCAGAGCAAATGGCTACAAATGTGAACTGCTCCAGTCCCGAGCGACATACCAGAAGTTATGATTACATGGAAGGAGGGGATATAAGAGTGAGAAGACTTTTCTGTCGAACACAGTGGTATCTGAGGATTGATAAACGAGGCAAAGTAAAAGGGACCCAAGAGATGAAGAACAATTACAGTAAGTAATGTCCTTTATTTAAAGCACTGTTTATAGCCCTTGACAATGTGTTAAAGGATAAATTTTCAGGTGATAAGCTTTCTCAGTTTCCTTTACTTGTGAAATAATAATTAAATGCAATATTGCTTTCTAATTTCTGTAAATTGGGATTGTGTGAATCATGTTCCTAAAAATATATCTTGGAACAGGGCAAGTTTACTAATACTATAGTTGAAACTTATAAATAAGTCAACTGTAAAACACATACTCCATGTCCTTAAAATGCTCTTAAGTTAAGCAAGATGTAAATAGTATTATTCACATTGAAATGTGATTTTTTTCCCTCGCAAAGCTTTTTAAGAGCTTTCCCATACTTCTATGTAAATGCTTACCAAAGTACGAATCACCAGTTTGAGGAAGAGAGAATTTATTTATTTTAATAGTTTCCTTTGAAAGAATATTTCCATGATGCAAAATACTTAATCTGTGTTCAAAAATGCATTTTTGTTCAATTGTGTATAATTGCAAAACTGAAGGGAATCTGTGGCATCCTCATGCATTCATGTCATAATGAGTTAGTGTTAGATTGCTTACTTATCCACCTAGGCATAAAAATAGTTTCTTTCTAACATTTTCTTTATGTAAATCTACTGTGTCATATAAGCTATATGTTGTTTTAAGAGAAACAGAAATGTCAGTAAATAAAAGTTGAAAGAGATGTTATTTTCATCATTTATAATTGAAAAGCCTTACATTTTCCCTAAGAATCAGTTGTTATTTTCATATTAAAATGTCAGGATTGAATTTTTTTTCAGGATTGAACTTTTATGATTAATAACCAATTTCAATAAAATATTGAAAATATTGTAAAACATACTTCAATATTTACCTTATGGATTTAAAATTCCTCACTGAAAATTAGCTTTGGTAATATTATTAGGACTTGGAAAATGTTAATATTATACGTGTTAGGTGTGTTAAAGTCAGTTGAAAAAAATAATGCATGGGGATAGTGGTGTGATCATGTGCCTAGCACAGTGCCAGACTCATAGTAATTACTTAAAACTTTTGTTTCCTGTTTACTAAATGTCTTTTAGACTTCTAAACTAATCAATAAATAAATGAGAATTTGGGAGAATTATGCTTACAATATGAAAACAAGAGGATCTTTAACTATAATTGATACAGAATGTTAAGGCCATTTTGATGGGCTGTGAACAATTATGGTTTTGTTATTATTATTGCTATTAACCAAGGTATCATGTTAATTCTAGAAGATTGTTCTGATTATACTGAAGTTTAGTTAAGGAAATGACTATTCAGAGGAAGTTTTATGGATATTCGTTTCTATGTGAGCAATAAAATTTGGCTTATCATCAGTTTATTTAAAAAATATTGAGATTTATGATGGATAATAGAATCTGGTAGAAAGCCAGAGCTCAGATGGAAGTTATAACACATGGTTCCTGTGCCCTTCTGTGAATGACTTTTCAGTTTTTCTAATTTCATCTGTAAAACATGGGATATGTTCTCCAACATACCTTCTAGTTCTTATAACCTAGTCTGTCCTCAACCACAGAGCATATTGCATGAATGTAAAGAAATGTAAGTAGCCATTGTATAACTATCACTCACAATGAATGAAAGTGAATATTATCTCAATGACAAGATTTGTTGCCAGATCTAATTTCAAATGGTAGTAATAAACTGTAGAATTCTTCTATACTCTAATTCCTTTTGAATGTTTTACCAAATAATGAAAAAGTGAACAGTTGGATATAAAATTTAGCGAAAAATGAATAATATGTATGATTATTTGGCATCAAAAATATATTCAATTAGAATGTATTTATACATGTAAATTTTATTTTGTGTTAAAATTTCTTTAAATACACATATATGTACATATATATGTGTACATACACACATACCCAAAATACTAGAAGTATTCTATAGTTTGAAATACAATTTGGTAACTTTGAGTATCATAATGCTATTTTGGTAAGTCATTTCTCCTCTAACACTAGTTCAACAGTAAAAAGAAAGGAAAAAAGTCATCCTATGTCATTATAAATTAGAATGTCACAATATCAATGTATTAAAAAGACATGACTTACATTATGTAAATAATATTCACCTTCAAGCTTTTTACAAGTCTATATATGTGGTATACTTTTTTGAGATGATAAATTCTCCTGGAAAGAGAAATCTTCATCAGAATTCTTTAAGCAAACTCTAAATCATTGTCAAATTGCCCTGCTATCTAATTGGAAAAGGAGTCAATAAGGTTTCTTCAAAATTAAGTAGGCTAAGATAATTTTGTCTATAGGAAATACTAAGATACAGAATGAGATAATTCAATGAAGAATCTGTGGAGAATAATTTACAGAAGATAATTCTGATAGCTCTTTCCTATTATTTAAGAGGCAGCCTTACTCATTTTAAGAGTGAATGTCTATACATGAACATGCAAGTTCACAAGGTGCAATTGAAGCTATTCTATTAGGAAAGATAGATACAAAGGAAATGCCTAGGAGAATTTGTTTAAAATAACTCAAGAGGATGAGAAACTTGAAATTCCAAAATTTGGATTGTTTACCACCTTCAATAATGAATGAATGAATGAACAAAAGATTTTCCTTTCTTGTTTTTGTTGAAATGAGAATTAAAGATAATTGGATTGTCTACTAGATTCTGATGTAGCAGACTTGTGTAACTAGTGAATATCAGAATTAAATTTTAAATATCATTCTTCATGTTTTTATGCCTTAAAAATTTTAACAGGTGTTGAACTTCTTTAGGGGTCCATGATATAGATTTTAATATCTTAGATAAAAACCCTTTTATATGAAAAGTAAGATGCCAGCTATATAAAACATTGTTCTTTGTTACCATAAGAAAGTCCCAATCCATTCTCAAAAGATTTCTTTGAATGAAAGGGAAATGACTTGAGATGTTAATAGCACTTAGAGGGATGCTTAGTTCTACAAACAGAAGCATAGCTCCCACATAAAACTATTTTGGTGGAGTTCTGAGAATTGAATCCAGGGACTTGTGTGCACTAGGCAAGTGTTTTACCACTAAGCCATATCATCAGTCCTTAGGAATGTGATATTGGTAAATATGGATTGGCATTAGCAGGAGAGGGGAAAGATCTGGTTGTATGTTCTTGCTTCTAGAAGAAGTTAGGCTGGGATAGGTGGAGGAAGGGTGGGGAGGTGAAGAGGGAAGTGTGATTACTATGTCTCATATCTTTAAGGAACTTGAAAAATTACTAAAGCTGCCCTGGATTGTGAAAATCTCATTTACTTCAGTCTTACTTTAGTTATAGTGTCATCTTATCAAATAATTCAAATTTAGTTTACAATGAACACACTGCAGAAAGCATGTACCAAGGAACTGACCAGAAATAAGACTTATATTTATAGACATATGAGCAAGAATTAATTATGTAGATGGGGGAACTCATGAAAGGCTAAGAAAAGTTGGACCTTATTTCTGACTCTTGAGGGAGAACATCTGTTACCAAAGAACTGGTCCTAAGGAATTGCACACTGCTCCTAACCAGGAGGCAAAACCCTTTTCTCTCTACTTGTTCTTTCTGGTGCTTCCACATTTAGCCTTTGAGTAGATTTCTCAGTGATAAAATTGGAACCTAACTTGAGCAAATAGTAAGTATACTAAAAGCATAAAATGTCCCTTCAAAAAGTACATTTGTGTTCTCTACAGAGGACAAAATTGATAACATCATAAAGGAACTGGAAAGAATAGTCAATACTTCCACTTCTGATGAGACAGATACAGAGGGTGAATCTAGATAATTATTGGGCCATCAGCAGACAGAGTCAATCACTCCACACCTGACAAAAATAACACTGCTGTTTTAGTTGGGAATTGAAGTACTGTATGAGAGATGGCAGCAGTGTGCTGGGTGCCCATCAACTGCCCTGAAAGACAGATGTGGAACAGAGAACCCAATCCTTCAAGATAATCTTCTTGCTTTTGATATCTAATTAATAAAAAATTTTGTTCCTTTCACAATAGTAAATAGAAAAAAATCCTTAATTGTCATAAACCCCACTGATCCAAGAGAAATCATGTCTTCCATGGATATCATTGAGCATTGTTAGCTCCATCGAAAGAAAAGGGTTAGCCGTTCTGAAAACTGGCCAATGATTTGGCAATATTCTCTTTTGGATTGTTAGACTGTGATGGGATATGGCCTAACAATTGGCGAAAAGCAAGTAAACACAGTATTATTGGATTTGACTTTGGCCACAAAAGCTTCAGCAACTTTAGTTGTCAACAATTCTTTGGATAGGCTCCTACTCAACAATAATTGCTGCTAGTAGCTGTCAAATATATACCTATCACTCTAAATATGGAAAAGATAAATTTGCTTGTGTTTCAAACAGAATTTAGCAAGTTGTCTAAAGAATAATAACTTACATCATCAAAATAAAAAACAATATAAAGATAATTTCTGCCTTTAAAAAATGATAATAAATGGGCTGGGATTTTGGCTGAGTAGTAGAGCACTTGCCTAGTATGTGTGAGGCACTGAGTTTGATTCTTAGCACCACATAAAAATAAATAAATAAAATTAAGGTATTGTGTTCATCTACAACTGAAAAATATTTTTTAAAATGATAATAAATGTATCTGTGGAGCTCTATGGAACATATCTATGAAAGACAATCCTAGAAATTATTGACAAGATTGAATCCTATAGAACTGATGACCTGAATTCCCATATATAACTTGTCAAGGCTCTAAATTATGGAAGATGGATAAATTGCTGGGAAGAAGATTTGGAAATATTAGCTGTTCTTTGAAACTGTACTATTACATCTTATATTTTGTTTTATAACCTTCCTTTTTTTGGCTGTGATAAGTGCCTGGCATTTCCTAAATAATAATAACTTCATTTATTGCCATAGGCGTGTCTCTTAGCATCTCTTAAACCTTCATCTGAACTGACCATTTCTATATCATGGTTGTTTCTATATCAAACCAGAGCATCTGATCTCTGTGACTCAGCTGTGTAACAACCCTTTAGCTATAGTTTTTGTGCATTCAGAGGCCCAACTGAATTGGAGAGAAGAGAAGAAGCCGGTTGTTAGATATATGGGAGGAGCTGCCTTTTGTAGATTTTTCTAATTCTCAAACTTGGCTAAATATAATCAGCTGGGGACCTTTAAAACAGTTTTGATGCGAGATTCCACCCACAAAGATTCTCATTAAATTGATACAGATACAGTCCGAGTATCAGGAATCTTAAACTCCCTAGATAACTTTGACATACAGCCAAGGCTGAAAACTACTGAACTAAGAGGATCACATTAATTACTGGGAAAACCATAGCTCAATTAAATCAGGATCTCATGAAGGCAGGGAGGACCCATGAATCAGACTTTGTTCTCCAGTGATTTTAATGTGCAGCTAAGCTTGCAAATCACTCATATAGGGACCAATAATTCTAATTCAGCCGGAACTCTCTCAGGGGTTCTGGGAATATTTTAGAAACCTTAGAGGGCTTCAGAATTAACTTGCACTTTAGAGGATTTTGGAATAGACTTAATCTTGGAATCTCTGAATTGTGCACTGAGGGAGTTCTTCTGGGCTCTTTTGACCTCTCTGACAAATCTTAGTGGCTTCAACATTTGGTAAACTTGCTTAGAAATGCATGTGATGACAGCTCTGTAGCTACTATATAAGAAGGTTGCTTTAGCAGCAAGGAAGAATAGGTCCTGTGCTACAGTCTCATGATATGACTCTCTTCTGACATTTTTCACGGTACCTGGAATACCGGCATCAATGCCAGCTTTCTTGGTACATAAGTAAGCCACTTCTGACTATGAACCCAGATACCTCCAAGTTAGGCTTCTATCTCTCATAGCCACCCCACTTAGTTCAATGGCAGAGGTTTAAAGAAACAATTTCTAACCTAGAAAACCCATGGGGGAGAGAACCACAAGTTTAGAGGGTCTATCCATATTAGTGAAAAGGATACGATTATAGAACCTTGCTCTCTTTGTATGATTGGGATGCATAACACGAAGCAAAGTTTTCTTTATTTTCTTTTCTATCAATTTTTGGAAGCACTCCCATAACATCACTATTGGAATATGACAGTTTTCTCTATTTAAATTTCACATATGGCACATAGAAGAAAAGGCAGGATATGTGTATACTTAAGTAACTACAGAAGATGAAAGAACTTTTGTTAGATGAAATTAGGCTTCGATATGATCTACTCTTCTCCAAACCATATCCAAACTTCCTACACCCAAAAGAGGTTGAAAAAGAAAAATCCCCTGCCTCCCACATGATTTGAAATGCCATGTTGAAGAGTCACTAAGTATTTAACTCTTTCTTGACCAAGTTTCATATATGCTTTTGAGGTTAAATAAAGACTTAAGTAGAAAAGCCATATCAAATTCACTAACAAAGAATATGCCATTTAAGTTCCTTAGTTATGTCTATGAATGTGTTTGTTACAGTGAAAATGAAGAGAGGGAAATTATCCAGGACTCATTTTAGGTAGGCAACATCATTCCTAAAGGGAGAAAGCTTGATATATATTGGGGAGGGTTGGATCTAGGGATTCTCCAGTTGCTCTAGTAAATTTTTTTACTGGAGTGGTGGGGAATACTTGATAGGTAGTGTCTATCTAAGAATAATTTAAAAAATCATATTTGTGAATAGGAAGGAAAAGAGAAAAATGGGAAAGGAAAAAAGACTTTATATAAAAATGAATGGACTGGAAGGCTGGGCATGTGGCTCAAGCGGTAGCGCGCTCGCCTGGCATGCGTGCAGCCCGGGTTCGATCCTCAGCACCACATACAAACAAAGATGTTGTGTCTGCCAAAAACTAAAAAAAATATATACATATTAAAAAATTCTCTCTCTCTCTCTCTCTTTTAAAAAAATTAATGGATTGGAATCCTCTATAAACTTAATGTGAAGTATAAAGGATTCTGATTAGCTAGAGCTTTACTATTTTTTTTTATTCACTTAAGGAATGAGGACAATGAAATGCATTGGATTGATAAGATAATAAAGGCAGATAAAATAAATCAAGATAAAAGAAACTTAACTAGAAATTTTAGTAATAGTGTACAAAGGGATTGAAATGTTAGTAGATTATCATAGCACTGAAATAAGAGGTTTGAATCTGTTAATTTTGTGCATAAAACTGTAATAATCTTTGCTTCTTTACCTGAACTATTCTGAAACTGAATTTATTTTTATGATTAATGTAATACAAGAGCAGTGAGAAATATTTCAACACAATATATTTCATGTTCTATTATAATATCTCCCATTTTATCTATTTTAATTTTAAATGTAATTGTGGATAATTTTGAGAAAATTATATGCAGCCAAATTCAGAATCAACTGAGCCTGAATATTTTTTCTTAAGGCAGTATTTCCAAACTATATTTCTTATAACTCTAATGTCCCTTGAGATGTTAGTGGTGTTTTCTTGAAGCACAGTGGCATGGAAACTGTGCTTCAGTCATGCCTCGCTGACTGGTAAATATTAAGTTAAATAACGTTGAACAGGTCTTTTAGCAGAACTTCTGTGACCCTAAACTACAACTACACTAATGTGAATTGCAAAATTCTAGGAAAAGTGTAAACATGGTTTTCCAAACACATTTGATATCAGAACACTTCTCTTACTCCCCAGCTGCCAACCCCTGGTGTGGGTAGAACATTTAAATTTCATTAAATTACAATTTGAGAGCTATAGTCTTAGGGTCTATCTTTGGTGTAGTCAATAACTAAATCAAGCTGCCACTCCATTGTTTGATCCAAATAAAAATGCTAAAAATTGACCTGAACCAATATTTTAAGCTTAACTTAACTAAGCTTAACTAAAGAGTTATGCCAAAATCAGGAATTTTGAGTTTGGACTATCAAAGTGATATTTTGGGCATGGATGCTAGTTGAAAACCAGAGGTTTATAGTGGGAGTTAAGCCTGGTTCAAAGTCTTTTCTTAGTCTGTTCAGAACAGCTTCATAGGACCATTCTCCTAAAATGATGCCCAATAACTATTATTTGGGCAACCTGTAAACTGACAAAAACCTAAAAATGTCTCAGGATTCCAATAAAGTTGAAAAATTCTTATCATATCAACCATAATTTTTGTTTTACTTTTTAAAAAAAACCAGTTTGAACGAAAGTTGTAGTTATTTCAACAGTAAAGAACAAATTTCATTTACTGCCCAAAATCTACTTAGAAATTTAATATTTAATATAACCTGATGGAACGATTGTTAATTTTTATTTCAACATTCTTTGAGAAGGTCACTCATTTGATAGTTTAAATAGAGACAAAACCAGTACTGTTCTTATCATCTTCTGTGCCTTTGTTGCTTTACTTTCCATATAGAATACATTTGCCTTGTCTGTGGTTCTTTCTGTTTGCATTTGGCACCACCACTAGAATGTCACTTCTGGAAAGATAAGCACCATAGCTTATTCTTTCTTCTATCTCTCCATGGTAGAACATGCAGCAATTAGCCCAAGAGCAGAGGTGGAAGAAGGCAGAAAGATTCATAGTCACTCAATATATTTCTCCTTTAGTCTATTATACATTTAAAATTAGTTAAAAATAGGAAATACATTTCTAAATTATCAAGAAAATTTAATGTGGATAAGAATTAAAAGTCTTACTGAAGTAAAAGAAAAAGATATCTCACTTCCCTCTTATTCTCTATCATTAAAAAAAAGGCCTCCAGTACCAATTTGATTTAATGTATTTCTAGGTAATTTCAAGGGACAAGTAGAAAAATTGTTTTATTTTAGAAGATGTTGTTGACACTGGAAGGATGATTGGCAGGAGGGCAAGGTGAAGACAAATCCTGGAAGAATTGTGGCTCTCCTCAATATCCATTCTTATTCCTACCTGATTGTCAACTAACCTATGCATATCAAAACATAAATGCAGAGCTGATTGTGGAGGCCCACACCTGTAATCCCAGTACTTTGGAAGGCTGAGGAAGGAGGATTTCAAGTTCAAGGCCATCCTCAGCAATTTAGTAAGACTCTGTCTCAAAAAATAAATAAATAATAAATAAAAAGGGCCGGAGAAGTGATTCAGTGGTTAAACACCCTTGGGATGATCAATCCCTGGTACCAAAACAAATGAATAAATAAGCAAACAACAAAACCACACAAACATGTGTACATATAAATGTGGAAAAAATTCGTAATTGGTATTGGTCATAGGAATAGAATCTGCCTCCTAACAAAATTGATCCTGGACTTTATGATCAGCACTGAAAGGGAAAAGGGCATATATGTGGGGACAGAGAACCGGGGAAAAATAGAAAGTTGGTGAACCCACTCTCAATTTGTTTTAATGCCAGCAGCTCATATATCCTCATATATACCCCAACTAAACTGCAACTTCTCTAAAAAAACAGATGCACGATTTCTTCAGTGTGGCAAAAGGAGGATCAATGACTTTTTGTTGAATTAATGAAAGAATTGAAAAATCGGTCATTAATCTTTCAAAGTTTTATATGATATCTTTTCTTTAAAGAGAAACTGCTTTTGAAGGCATAATTCAAGTTCTGCTAATTGGGATAATATAGATAGCTTTATTTTTTTCTTGAATAACTGCATATTTTTCTTTTTAGTGCCTTTTCAATCTTTGATAACCAACCTTTGGTAACTGTTCACAAATAATCACTTTCAAAACTGCATTATCATTATAGGGAATTTTTTACCCCATAACAGTTGCCAAGAAGTGAAAGAAATAATGGTTTTCAGACTTATGGTCAGTATTTAAGGACAAAATTATGGAGGTTATCTGTTACATTCTTTAAGATAAGGCAAATTTTTACTACCAAAAGTGTTAGACCACCTATCTTGACTACATAACTCTATCAGTAGCCAAACAGCTGCACAGAGTTTTACTCCCTCTAATTCATGATGCTGACAAAGAAATGAGGTGCTTTTCCATGTAGATAAGACTACTGAACTGTTTCTGAGAAAGTAAGCTTACTCTCTTGTACAAATAATGCACTATAAAATTATGTTGGTTGTTTAATTGGAACTTGGAAAGATTCTGGCCAAATTTGATCTTCAAATTTTCTCTTAACTGCCTTGAAATTGATCAGATATTGAAAAAATTATACATCCCAAAGGAAATGAGTATAATCTGTATCATGACTATTAAGTAAACTTTAATATTTATGATGTTTTAAAGTACTATTTAATAGTTCATCAGGCACTCACATTAATATTAGCATTAAAATTAGTGAACTGTGTAGAAATAAATTTTGTTTATTACTCTTGACATAAATTTTCCAATTTAGTCCATGAAAAATTGTATAACATACAATTGGGAACGTTTTTATTGAGTGCCTGAATATAAGTATATAGCTAAATAATGGTTAATCCTTTGAAAATACTTGCCAGTAGTAAAACTGGTATGGAATATTTTATTCCATAGTAATTATTTCTCAAAATACCTCCTGCTATAAGCTTATAATCACACTAATAATTTATTTCTTGGAAGGAAAACAGGCTTTCAGGAAATTTACCAGCTTAATAAGTTCACTAGTATATCAACTCTAGTTTAAAAATTAGACAAAGTCCTGTTTTGCCTCCTGTTTAGGTGTTATTTATTTTAATTAAAAAAGACTGGTGCTTAAAACTTGGTGATGATTCAGTTGATCAAATAAAAATCTTTTGAGTGCAATGATTGTTTTCCAGAAGTATTTGTATGGATCATTAATTTACAGCATAGATGTTGAATAATAGGTTTGATGAATTCACTGGGTGATTAATATCATACATTAAAAACAAGAAGTTTATATAAAGAATACTGATTTAAACCTTTCAATATTTATAACTAAGACACACTTTTTTTCTTTATTTCCCCCCAAGTTTTTATTGGTGCATTATTGTATATAATGGTGGGATTTGTTGTTACATATTTGTACATGCACACAGTATACAATATAATTTGGCCAATATCACTTTCCAGCACTTCCCCCATCCCTCCCCTCTCTCATCCCCTGGTCCTTTGTCTCTATTGATCGCCCTTTGGTTTTCATGAGCTCCCCCATCCACACCTTTCTTTTTCTTTTTCCTCTCTAGCTTCCACATATGAGAGAAAGCATATGACCCTGATTTTCTGAGTTTGGTTTATTTCACTTAACACAATGGTCTCCAGTTCTATGCATTTTCCTGTAAATGACACAATTTCATTTTTACTTAGGTTGAATAAAACTCTATTGTACATATATACCACATTTTATTTTCCAATCATCCATTGATGGACACCTAGTCTGGTTCCATAGTTTGGCTATTGTGAATTATGCTATAAACATGAATATGCAGTATCATCATAGTATGATGACTAATTCTTTAGGATAAATATTGAGGAGTGGTGTAGTATGGTCATATAGTGCTTCCACCAGTATGAAAGTCTTTTGAGGAACTTCAGTACTTATTTCCACAGTGGTTGTACTCATTTGCAATCTCATCAACAGTGTAAAAGTATTCCTTTTCTTCACATCCTGTCCAGCACTTATTATTATTTGTATTCTTGATGACTGCCACTCTGACTGGTGTGAGATGAAATGCCGTGTAGTTTTGAATTTATTTCCCTAATTGTTAATGATGCTGAACATTTTTTTTTATATTTGTTGGCCATTTCTATTTATTCTTTTGAGAAGTGTTACTAAGACACTTTGAAGGGGAAAAGTGAGGCATTTTAAAGCAATATCTTTCTTCAATGAAAACATAGTCATGAATATTATTTTAAAATAGCAACAAAAATTACTAGTACATGTGGATTTTCCGTGTACCAGTAATTGTGCAAAACACTTCATATACACTATCTAATTTAATCTTCATAGAGTGCATGTAAAGTTAGCAGATTTATGCTCATTTTGCAGATGGGGAAACATTGGTTCATGGAGTTAAGTAATTTGCTCTAGGTTAGATAGGTAGTAGTTGTCAGAGTTGGATGTCAACCCAAGAAGATTTAATTCCAAAGCATGCTTTTAGTTATCATCACATGTATCACTACACTGTCACTGGTGCTATTAAAACATCACATAATAATCTGTACCATGCATTGGGATAATTTGCAGCTGAATAAGTATAAACAGATAAAAGTTTTTTGTATTATGATCCAATAAGTACTTGGCACTATCTTTTTGTATTAAATAAATGCTTCATTCCAATTTTCCTTGTATAAAACATCTCCATCTGTCTCCCCCTGAGTTGGCATAGCAACCTTCAGTTTATTTTGCTTACAAATTGCTAAAGATGCTGCAGAAGTTATTTTGGTTGTGTTTTAGGCACATTTATGACATTTATGAAAATATTTGTACTTCTACCCATTAGTAATTATCTGTATAATTATTATAGAATGCATACATAGATGCAATTTAATTTCAGAGAATAAATCAGTGAATTTTAGGAGTACATCCAGATAGTTTCTTTCTCAAGGTCATGAACTTCAAATGGAACAAACACAAAACAATAAAACAAATAGCAGTGTGTTTGTTCCAACCAGCACTTCTGAAGGATAGGTTGAATAGTTTACTGGCAATTGGTTATTTCTCTTGTCCATTATTATTACTTTCTCTATTTATTTCTAATCCTTTTAGGACCATGCCCAATGAAAATAAAGAGGGAAAAGAAATAGAATAAAAATGATGAGTTAAGGCACAGACAGTCTATCTGGATTTCTATTTTGAGAATTTTCAAATATAGTTCTAGGTAAATCATATGATAGATATTGCTTAAAGTTTCTGAATACTAGATATATGTATTATTTGAGACCTGCTTGATATTATTTATTCCAGTTTCTTAAAAATAACCTTAGAAAGTTTGTATTCTGAAATTTGCAGTGGCTCTTTCCAGTGATTAGAATAATATTTATTGAAATATTTAGTGAGTATATGCTGTGCTGTTTTGGAGATATAATATGGTAAATATCCACTATTGGAAAAATTTCAGCTCACTTGGGGATACCAACACCTATGAGTCAATTTTTAGTAAGAATGTAGTAAGTACTGGGATAAGATAAGTTGATGGTGTTAGGAGACCATAGTGGAAGGCAGTTAAGAGAATCTGTGACAGACGGGGCAAGATTCTTAAAGGCCATGGCATTTAAAGCAAAAAAAAAGCTGGCAGAAATAAATCAGCTAGAGGCAGGGGTACGAATGGTGAAGAAATTCAGAAGAAATGGCATCCCTTCCTGGTAAATAGTACATTAGGGGAAGCTGAGTGATGTACTGATAGGTATGTATGGGAATTAGTGTTTCTGGAGCATGAAGTTCAAGGTAGGAAGTAGGGAGAGATGAGACTGCAATGAAGTCTCCTATCTTGGAAAGTTGTATTCCACTTTAGGGAACATCGACTTTACTTATAAGTAATAAGGAGCTATTGAGGAATAGTGAAAGTAGTAACTAATCAAACAGTTATTTACATTATTCACAAAAATGACTTGTATAGTTAATATATGTTAATAATCCCACAATTTATTTTGTGATAAAAGTATAGCCTCGTTTCATATCAAAGCTTCTTAGCAGACCTATCCACAAGTAGCAAAATCAACAATATTAATGAATATCCATTAGTTTTCTCCCTTCATTCAGGTACAGAGTTTATGAATGGACTAGGTGGTTAACTGGAGAAAAGAAAAGACAGAACAAGTAGGCTCAGTCTTAATTTATTACACCAATAGTACTATTTTAGTATAAGACTTTAATATATATTTCTATCCCCTAATAGTGGATTGCACAGATAGGAACATGAGATAATAATATTATTATTAATATTAATGATAATAATGAGAAACATAATACTAGATATTATGTTTCTTGTGTTGACCTCTTCCATTAATTAACTGAATAACTGTGGCAAGTACTTAATCATCTTGGTTCTCAGGGGTTTTTTTGGTAGTGAGGATTGATCTCAGGTACGCTTAATCGCTGGGGCACATCCCTAGCCCTTTTTTGTATTTTATTTAGAGACAGGATCTCACTGAGTTGCTTAGTGCCTTGCAGTTGCTGAGGCTGGCTTTGAACTCCCAATTCTCCTCTAAGCCTCCCAAGCCGCTGGGATTAAAAGCGTGTGCCACCGTGCCTGGCCAGGTTTTATTAGTATAAAATTAAGGGGATTAGATCACATTGTTTGAATTAATTTCACTTGTAAAATGTTGCCAGTGATTCTAAAGTTCTCTGAGACGGAGAAGGGGAGGATAGAGAAAGTGTGTTTTAGTTATCTATTTTTGCATAACAAATTACCTAAAATTTAGCAACTTAAAAGAATATTTATTATCTCACAATTTCAGAGGATCAGAATCTGGGAGTAGTTTAGAGTAATCTGGCTTAGGTATTTCATGAGATTGCAGTCAAGTTATTAGCCAGGACTGAAGTCTTCCAAAGAATAGACTAGGGATGAAAGATCTGCTTCTATGAACACTCCTGTGGTTGTCGGTGGGTCTTAGTTCCTAGCAGATTGCTGGCCAGAGCCTTCTACTTGGCCATATGGTATGCGGACCTCTCCACAGGCTTACTGAGTCTCCTTGTGATATGGCAATTGGCCTTCCCCAAACTGAGCAAAGAGAGAGACAAGAGACAGAGAGAGACTTCACAATGGAAGCTGAGATATGGGACACCTTAATTTCTGCCTTATTTTATTGGTCACACAGAAGCGCACTAAGTTGGTTGTGCGAAACAAACAACTTCATTCTGGAGTTGTAGAGCTCGAAAGAACCCTTGAGATCATCTAGACTAGAGATTTTGACATGAAGTTTGCCAATGGCCCTTAGTGAAACTGGTAAAAAAAAATTATACATGAAATATTGGGGAAGGAATTTAGAGCTTTCACCAGAGTCTGAAAAGTATCTGTAGTTGTACTAAAAGTCTAAAAAGCACTAATATAGTCCATCATGCTTGTTTAATTGGTAAAGAAACTGAGTCACAAAGAACATAACTTTTCAAAAATCACACCATGAATTAATAGCAGTAGTAGTTTGGACAACAACTGAAGCCTTCTGCTTTTCAGCTTAGCAGAATGCAGTGTTAGTATGGTTTATAACACCAAAAGCCTAACTGATTTTCTTCTGTTCATATATATTACTGCTATGCAGATTATTTCCCTTTTGGTCCCCCAAAATGTTAAAAAGTGTATATATCTTATATAAATCCAGTCATGCATCACATAGCAATGCTCTGTTTAATGGCAGACCATGTATACCATGGTGATTCTAAAGATTACAATGGAACTCAAAAATTCCAACTGCAAAGTGATACCATGGCTACCAAGGTTGTAGTGCAACACATTGCTCATGTTTTGTGGTGGTACTGGTGTGAATAAGTCTACTGTACAAACTGTCCTATAAAAGTATAGCACATATAATTAAGTGTAGTTCAAAATACTTGACAATGATAATAAACAACTATATTACTGTTTTATGTATTTATAATACTGTATCATACTTTTTATTGTTATTTTAGAGTGTACTCTTTACACTTATAGAAAAAAGTTTACTGTGATTCAGTATGCTGTTATGCCAGCAGTGGCCTCAGATACCTTGTGTTTACTGAATTTCTTGATGGCATTAAGAAGTCACATTGAGTGACTGCCCTATGCCATTTAGGTTTATTCATATAATAATGAAATTTTCTACTTATACATTTCTCAGTATTCCCATTGTTAAATGATATATTACTGTGAAGGCATCTTTAGAGAGGGGTGAAGATTGCATCATAGTGTTTACAGTATTAAAATCCAGTGTTTATATATAGGAAAAAATCAGAAAAATAGATTGTAGTTGGTTATTCATGATTTAAGTCCAAATACTTAATTGAAATTGCAACCATATAATATTTCAGTTCCCTCACTAGTTATATAAAATTCACTAAAATGTACTTTTTGGTATGCAGTCAGATGAGTAAAAGTAAGATAAACTAAATTAGTGTTAAAGTATTAGGTTTCTCAATCCACATAATTTTACATAACTTATGAATTTTCTCCTTACTAGAATAGATATATTATTTTCCATTTTTATGTGTAATAAAATTATGGTATATTTTTAAATGCCAATGTTTAATTAAATGAGCTTATTTACTATTTTTAAAATAGAAATAATTAGTATATGACTGTTGGGCATACATAGGTTGACAACAATTTCACTGGAGAAGGTGTCACTCATTGATAAAAGTGGGAACTTTTTTTTTTTTGGATTTGGAACCACTTATAGAAAATCTTAATTGAATGTCACATGGAATCAAGAGGCAATTCACTTTAGTTCATTGGGGTTTAAATTAAGAATGCAAATCAATTCAGTATTTATGGAGCACCTCTAATGTAGAGATAATAAAGGGTACAAAGATAAATATATGATTTTTTGATTTTTACCTTTAATGTGTTTCCATAGGAAATAACTTGGTAAATTCTGAAAGTTACTAATAAGTTTTATTTAAACAAAGGAGAGGTCACAAGAGTGAAAGAAAATACTTTCAAGTGCAAAAAAGGAGATGGAGGGGACAGAGTAGAAGAATTAGGGAAGTAAAATTTCCTGGAAAAGGTGTGTTTGTCCAAAATGGGGGATGGCTTTGGGTGAAGGATTTTGATAGAGAGCAGAAGTGTTTGTTTTCTACTTAAAAAGCAAAAAAAAAAAAAAAGTATGAAAAAGGCACATATAGTAGGTTAAGAGGAATGGGTACTCTGTCCTGTCTAGCAGGGGAATACGGTGAAAGGAAAGTGGTAAAGCAAAATTAGTAACTTCAATTTATGAAAAGAGAAGACAAGAGGGCAAAAAGAGGGTAAAGGGGAGAGACAATTGAAAGATATTAAGAAATAAATACAGAAACATGCAAGTAGGGGGAGAAGTAGGTAAGGAATGATTAATGCTAAGGAGAAGGAAAAAATACACAGATATATCAAGAAAGCAGGAGAGATAAATGGCAGGAAGGATGTTCAGAAAGTTCTAAAGTCCAGAGATTTTGACAGGTATAACTAGAACACCACTAAGGTAAGGTGGTAGGATTTCATCCTGAATAAATGGACTACGACCCTACTAAGGTTACTCTTAAGCATTGAACTAAATCATGCTAAAAGTGAGATATGTAAGCCTGTGTTTTCCTACTCTGATGTAAGGCTTTCAAAAACTGATTCTTATTATAAATAACAATTTATGTAGAAAAAGTCCTATTAAATAATGCAACAGCCCATTGTAAATGATCTTGCACTGTATTGTTATTTATTTTTCTAATTATAAATTGACATGTAATAATTGTACATATTTATGTGATACAATGTGATAATTAAAAATATCAATGAATGTTATGATTAAATCAGAGTAATTAGAATTTCCAAGATGAATATTTCTTTGTGTAGTGAACTTTGAAATATTTTCTCAAGTTCTTTATATGATATATAATAAATTATTATAAACTATAGCCTTTGTATTATGCTGTAGAACGCTAGAATTTATCCCTTCTATCTATTTCTTTCCTATTATCAGACCTCCCTCTGTTCTCCTCTTCCTTACCCTGCCTAACGTATAGTGATCACTATTTTACTCTACTTCTATGAAATCAATTTTTTTAGGTTCCACATATGAATGAGAACATACAGTATTTTCATTATGTTCCCTACTAATTCCATCCATGTTGCAGCAAATTGGCAGTATTTCATCCTTTCTTATGTCTGAATAGTATTCCATTCAGTATATAAATCACATTTTCTTTATTCATTCATTCATTCATTGATAGATACCTCAGTTGATTTAATATCTTAGTTATTGTGAATAATGCCTTAATTCTTCCTAGTTATTACCAAAATGTTCCTTTTTTTCACTGAGATCTTCCCTGTCCTCTCACCCAGCACATTTACTTCTATTGTCTTTCTTATTTTTCTTCTTAGCATTCATCACTTTATTATAGTTGCTACCTTTATTTGTCTTATATGTAAACTGTTTCCCCAACTGAAAGAATAAGTCAGGGATTTTTGTCTGTTTTATTCACTGTAATATACTCAGCAATAAAAATGATAAGAATTCAAACAATTGAAAAGTCTGAGTCAGAAGTGGAGTCAGAGGTGTAGTTTAGCTCAGTTGCAGTGGATGGAATATTATGTGTCTTGATTAAAGCCATAGATTTCATTCATAGCAGAGCCTGGCCTGAATCTATCCATAGCTCTGGCATTCCAAATAAGTGCCCGTTTACTATTACCATTCAGAGAACAACACATTTTGAAAAAGCCACGTGGAACAAAAGCTTTGGGAATAATTCAAAAGATATGCTTGGGAGAGTAACTTAGAAAATATAAAACACAGCTGTAATTTCACAAAATATCATTGCTAACTTATCACAAGTTTAATGTTGTTTTATGACTTAACTCATTGAACCATGGCCAATATAATTTCCCTTATAATTGGTAAATATTCAAAAGCTCCTTCAGGAACTAGTGTAAGGAGGCCTTTTCTTTCCCTTCTTGTTTGAACAGATCTTTGTTTTGTGGAGTACTAGGATGAGTACTGCTGAGGCTGGAAGGTATTCCCATTTCTGGCTTGTGGGAGCAAGGATCACTGTCCACTGTTTGGAAGGGGTGATAGCTGGTTATGAACTGGTTTGAGACATTCATTCTGACATGGATCCTGTATGGAAGGTCCATTTCCATAGTCCTAAAGAAGCCAGAAGCACTGTGTCACATCTTCAGCATATGATTAATAAACAATAAATAGAAATAATGGCTGACATTTATGGAACTCTTCTTTGTGTGAGACACAAAGATAAGCAATTCATATATGATACCCAATTTAATTTGTAAATAATCCAGTAATGTAAGCATTGTTGTTTTTCTTTAACAAATGAGAAAGTAAAGGCTCACAAGGATTAGGTAACTTTGAATAGACCTAGTGTCTGAATAAATGATTTGAATGAGACTTCCTGTATGAAGTTTAGAAGTTTAGTAATAAACTTTTAGGACTTCTGTTTTCAGGTTTTAGAGGTCTTTATGTTTAGTTTGTGGTGGTATTCCCTATAATTGAGGTGGTTGAGTAAGTGACTTTAAAAATAAATGAGGAATTTCTATAATTAATGTTTTATACACTGAGGAAAAAACTAGATACCCCTAGTATCATTTAAATAATGACTTAGCTAGTGCAATGAATAAATTTTACCATGAATTGAGAATCAGTAAGCCAGAGTTCTGTGATTTGTATTGTGAACTTTACAAATAATTAAATTTTTCTCAGCCTCAATTCTTCATCAGAATATTAAATCAACTGATTTCTTGGAACTTTTTTGGCTCTAATATCTTAAAAATTACCAAAATGATTTTGTCTGTCTGTCTATCTATCTATCTATCTCTCTATCTATCTTTCTATCTATTATTTAAAATGTTGGCCTGACTAATAGATAAGGACTAGAGACTTGAGTCTCCAGTCAGTAGAAAATTACTTATTTTTTCTAGAACTACCTTAGACTATTACCAAGTCTAGGTTTCTTTGCCACTTAATTTCCATCTACTGGCTCATACTGGGCTTGAAGCACTATTACTTATTTTTGTATAAAATATAACTATTATGAAATCAGTCTATACATAATCTAAAATAAGAGCATGACTAGGTAAATATTTTTTCACTCTGAACCTACAAATTATCCTCTATCAGGCAGTGATTTTAATATGTATAGGCAGTTATGTTTCCATTTAATTTTATCTTTGCTAGGCTAGGTAATGTAAATCTGCTCAATGATTACACTTAAGTATGAGTTCTTAACTTCTTACCCACCAGTCCTCTATGGTTATAATCTAAAATAGAGTACCCAGAACACAGTGCTCCAAACAGCAGCATAAGTCCAGGAACAGAAAGATTACTGCTTCGTTGGTAACACTATACTTATATTCAAGTTTTTCATTAATATAGTTTGGAGCAGATGTTGGCTCATTTTAATCTTGTCTATTAAAAGTTCCAGACCCTTTTTCAAATGAATGAGTGCCAAGCAGACCTCTTCTGCTTCTGTACTTGTGCAATTGCTATTTTGAACCTGTATTTTCTTTCTTCAATTTTATTTTGTTGGCTTCTTCCCAATATTGCAGCCAATTATTTAAAAGTTACATGTGAAAAGTCAGCTATTCATAGATATTACTTAACTTTAGTGATAATGTCATCCTGTGAATTTCTAATGCCATAATTTTTGAGTTAGTTTATAAACTTTTGGAAATGCATGGAACGAACAATCCATAGACATAAGTAGGAGTTCATCATGCTCAATCACAAACTAGACTTACACTGCCATCATACAAATGCAGTTGCATGGACCCATAAAGAGGAGATCAGCTATGCATGTGTCCAAGTTGTGTAAGTCCATTGCACTTAAACACATAAAGTTGTAGAAGAAATGTACCTTCTTAGAGGGAAATTAACTGTAAAGAAACATCATAATAGAATTAGAGTGAGAGAAAGAGAATTTATTGTATACGTCAAGACTAAGCTAACAGGAAACATTAACTAAAATGACCAGTTTCTTTCCCTTACTCTGACCTTTTCAAATTTCTTGAATGTCATATCCCCTCCCTTTTTTCTTACCCCAGAGCTCTACTCTTAGCTAGCCATGGTACTAGAAATCAATTTTATAAGTTGATATTATAATGGCTATTAGCTCAATATGCAAAATTTCTTAGAACTAGTGACCTTTAGTTGTGTCCCCTGGAAATATGATGCTAAATGTAGAGCAATTAGTTTCCAAAGGCACAATTTCAGGGGCTACAGCAGGTAGGAGTATTGATACAAAAGAGATATTTTGGAGAAGAAAAATTTCCTCATGCCTCTTGATTTTCACACCACAGGCTTTCAATTAATTTCTCAATTTTCAAATCCAATTCAATAAAAATTAGTAAAATTGAACTTGCTATGTTAATAAACTCATCTAAATTTCTATAAAACCTGTTAACAGGCAATTGCAGACCTTATATTCTGTGAACCATCCTAGTTATTCTTTTTCACAAGTGGGCTAAACCTGTTTGGAACATATAGCCAAACTGAAGGTGCAGTTAACATATCTACAGCTAATTGAAAGTCATTTTGAAGGGATTCTCCCACCATCAAATGTATTGCTTTAGTCAGTGCTATCTGCATATGTGGAGGGGGAAATATTCAATTTCTCACCCAAATTGTTAAAATACAGTTTAATTCAGCCAAATTTTTAAGTCAATTTTGAATCTGATGAACTAGAAAAAGTATATTAAAAACAATTTTCTTAGGATTTCTATGTATTTGCTCCCAATATATTCAGGGGCACTGTGGCTCATATAGCCTACCAAAATTGAACCAAGAGGATATTAAAAACATAAACAGATCAGTAACAAGCCATGACACTGAAGCAGAAATAAATGAAAAAAATCCTTAACAAAATACTTGAATTTGGTTTGAAAGCATTTTATTAAGAATTTTGCATTTATGTTCACCAAGGATTCTTTCTATAATTTGTGTGTGTGTGTGTGTGTGTGTGTGTGTGCATGTGTGCACACATATGTGTGTCCTTGCCAGTTTTGGGTAGCAGTATATACTGGCTTTGTAGAATGAGTTTGGAAGGCTACCTAATTTAAGACGTGTTGGTGTTAATTCTTCTTCAAAAGTCTAGTAAAATCCAGTAGTGAATCCATCAGGCTTTTCTTTGTTGAGAGACTTTATATTATTGCTTCAAGATCTTGTGTCTTACAAATTAAAAAAAAATCATACACAAAGATCAAGTTGGTTTCATACCAGGAATTCAAGTTTAATTCAACATGTGTAAATCAATAAATGTAATAGATTACATAAATAGAATCAAGGAAAAAATTTACTCATCTCAACAGATGCAGAAAGAACCTGTGATAAAATTCAACATCCCTTCATGATAGAAGTCCGGAAGACACTAGGTATAGAAGTATCATACCTCAACACAAAAGCTTATATATGACAATCCTATAGTCAACATCATATAGAATAGGGTAAAATGGAAAGCATTTCCTCTAAAATTAGAAATAAGAAGTGTTTCCATTCTCACCACTTTTATTCAATATAGTACTCAAAATTTTAGAGAAATCAGGCAAGGGAAGGAGGGAGGGGCTGAAGGGAGGGAGGAAAGGATACTAATAGGAAAGGAAAAAGTCAAATTGTTGCTGTTAGCAGAGGATATGGTTCTAAACTTAGAAGACTCTAAATACTCCACACCAAAAGCCTGTTCAAACAAATATGCATATTTGCTGGAATATACATGTATGTATTGGATTATAATATCAAGAAGAAATTAAATACTGAAACCTTAACTTTACCAAAATTGTAGTCTATCTATACACACACACACACACACACACATTTCCAAACTCAGTTATGATTCTTCTTTTATCTATGCTGACTATGCAATACATTCATTTACATTGATCTTTGGTGTGAAGATGAAATAAAACAAAATCATAGACCTAATCTAAGTTTGTCCAAATCATTACTTTCAAAGCTTTGCTAAAGTTTTGGTACACCTAAATTTTATTTAGAATAATTTGCTAAGTTTTTAAAGCAATATTTACATAGCAATAAATATAGGTTAAGCAAATCCTTTGCTTAGAAGAAAAAAACAGGACATGTTTTGTACTCTCTTAGGCAATGGCTTTTTTTACATGTGGATCTTCCAACTGAAATTCATGAAATGAGAGCCCAGGATTTAAGATCCTTTCAGAAATTGAAGAAGTTGGGTTCTAGAACTAGAGAAAAATATAAGTATTTGGGAAAACCTTCTCTCCATATGATATCCTACTTTACTACTTGACATAGATTCAAAAATTGCTTAATAATATCAACCAGATTTTGAAACATTAGCTACCTAGTTCATTCACATTATGAAATTAATCTGTGAAAATTAAAACAAACCCTTGTTGATATTTATCTTTATAATTTTTTGTAAAATGTATGTTTGGTAAAGTGTAAAGCTATTAGAGAAACTGAAATGTTTTCTGGCACTTTAAGAAAATGTTTTATGTAAAATAATATGTTTATCAGTTGTTATTATTTTTAAGCAATTACCTTAAGGAAAGCTTTCCTGGTATTACCATTTTGAAAGTGTAATAAAGAGATCTTAGTTTGGATTCAAGTCCAAGATTTGACACAAATGCTATTAACCTTGGAAAATTAATCACTGTGAACCTTAGTTTCTTCACTATAGTGACAGGGATAATATATAATTTATAGGGTACAATATTATTAAGATAATGCATATGTGTGAAGTACATCACAGGATATAATACAACGTATTAATGTTAACTATTATATGCTTTACTATGGTAGGAACAAAATGATGATAAAATTAAATTTCTTTCAATATTTTAGATCTTCCTAAGTCAGTATTGTATTTAAATAGTATTCCTACCCTAGGGCTCCAACTCATGAAACATTACTCTGATTAATAATTGTGCTGCTAATATAATAATGACTCTTCTGTTTCCTCTTAGAATTGTGGAAATGTGGTTTTTATAAGCCATCTTGAATAATATTCCTAAAATACGATAATGAAGTTAATGAAATGTTATAGCATGTTTGGTCCCCATTTATAATATCCATTATAATAAATGTTTTTCTTCTCACACATTTCTAGGTCATTGAATATATACCATGACTTTAATTATGACCCATATATTGATTATTCTGAAATGTAGCTACTAGATACTTCTGATCATCTCCAGGAAACTAAAATTCAGCATGTCCTCAAATAGACTCATATCTTTCTTCCCAGACTTGCTCTTATCTTGTATTCTTAACATGAATTGTGCCATTATCCACTCAGTTGACCACACTGAAAGTCCTGCATTCATACATCACTTTAAGCTCTGATTTTCGTCACGAAGTTCTACTGTTTTATCACTTAAGTATTTTTCAAACTGGATCATCAAATTTCCTAGGAAGTTGCTGGGGAGGTAGTGTGGTATGATAGAAGATGTGTTAACAAGTATGTTTTAAGTGATTTTATCACTAGTAAATATAATTTACAGCAATAAATGTAATGCTCATGAGCTTTAATTTCTTCACTTGTAAAATGAGCCCAGAATATTTAAATTATGTAATGAATATATAGGCAGCTATTAGTATGGGCTAATTAATTCCTTTCCCTTTTCTCTCCTTTTCCACTATCAATATTTCCCATTGACACTGCCTTAGTTAAGGCACTTATCATACCCTCCAACCTGAGTCATTGCAATAATCTTTTAAATGATCTATGTTTCTCCATTTTATCAGCTTCCAATTGGTCCTCCAGACTGTTATTATGTATTTTTCTAAAACAAAAATCTGATTATTACATTCCTAGTTATAATGCTCATCATTTAATGGTTTTCCAGAATCTAGAGGATAAAATTCAAATACCTAGTTCCAATATCTCTTGCTATCTCCTCTTCCTTTTATTTTAACATTCTAGATTTTATTCTATACCTTTTCACTATCTGTGCCTTAAATACAACAGGTTTTGACACATCTGCGTATTTCATTTCCATTGGCTAATCTCTCTCCCTTTCTTTGTTGAGCAACCATAGTGCATACTTTTTTTTGACTTATATATGTATAGTTTATTGTATTTTAGTATTACCCTAATAAATTTTTTTTTTAAATTTGAATGGAAGAAATAAATATAGTCCTCCAAAAAACCAAGTATATATTTATAAAGCATAGGATAAGATGCTTAATATTATATGTTATTAAAGAATTACAAATTAGACACACCTATAAAAGTTTACAAAATTTCAAACTTGACAATATCAAGAGCTGGCAAAGATGCGAAATAAGAAGAACTCTCATACATTGCTGTTGGGAAAACAAAATTGGACAGCCACTCTGGAAGACAGTTCAGTGTACGCTTAATATGGCCCACTAATTGTATTTCTCAGTGTTTATTCAATGGAATTGAAAGTTATGTCCACAAAAAACCCACATACAAATGTCCACAGCTTCTTCATTCATGATTGCCAAGAACAGGAAGCAGCTAAGAGTATGCACTCTCTCTCTTATAGTGCATACTTTTTAAAAATGTAGTGATTGCCATATTAGGGATTATAGAGTTGATATGTTATCCTCAGAAGTAAGGACTAAATAAATTGGCTTGGAATCCCTGACATATATCACGGATCACTCAGAGATTCACCCTTAAGAGCACCTATCTCGTCTTTCCCATGTATTTGCTCTTCTTTTCCCCATTTCCAGAAACATGGCATATACAGATAAAATAGAGGAAGAAACAGTGATATTACCCTGTGTAAATATCTTCATAATAATAATAATAATAGCCAATATTTGCCTAGTGATTGCTCTGTATTTAGAAAATATTTATCTATCAACATATCCTCACAAAAATTCAGTTCTTTTGTGGAGTTTCCTATTAGGAAGAGAGAGTTTGTTATATTTAATTCATTTGAATGTTTAGTATACATAAAGCCTTTAAGATTAAGATTCCCCAAAACTGTTCTTCCAAAGCACTCTATGCAGCCCTTTAGTCTTACTACACTCCATCAGCCAATTCCAGTGATACGGATAATATAAAGCGAGGTGGGACAACAGGGACCCTACCCCTATAGAGCAGTATTACTTAGAATGTAGCTTGGGTATCACCTGTATTGGAATCACTTATTTTACTTGTTATAAAGCATCCTCTCTAAGCCTCAACCCCTATCTACTGAATCAAAATTTCTGTTGTTAATGGTCTTTTCAGGTGATTTGTATGTATAGTACAGATTAGGTATCTCAGGTTTAGGTGGCATTCCTTTTCACCTGTGGCTCAGGTACTGTGTTTGGTGTTAAATATAAGGAGTAACAGAGTGGACAAGGCATCTCTAATGTAGAGTGTTCATATGTGTTATGAATTTATCTAGTGTGAAAAGCAAGGTCGACCTGTATTTGTGCATTGTTTTTCATTTTAAATGTCTATTGATGAATACCATGTGCAAAAATTGCATCAAAAGCCATCATTTTTTTTCAAAATAACTTTATGTATCCTCTTCAAGTAATGAAAATGTAATAAGTGTAATAAGGTCATGTTAAAAATAGTAAGTGTTAATCAAGGAAATGCAAATCAAAACTAAACTGAGATTTCATTTCACTCAAGTCATAATGGCAATTATCAATACAAATAATAATAAATGCTGGTGAGGATGTGGGGAGAAAGGTACATTTATATATCGTTGGTGGGACCACAAATTAGAATAAGTACTCCAGAAAACAGTATAGGTTCCTCAAAAAACTAGGAATGTAACCACCACTTGACACAGTTAACATATTCCTTGGTATTTTTCTAAAAGATCTAAAATCAGCATACTATAGTGATACAGCCACATCAGTGTTTACAGCAGCATAACTCACAATAGCCAAGATATTGAATAAGCCCAGGTACCTGTCTATAGATGAATGTATTAAGAAAAACTCACACACACACACACACACACACATACACACACAGTGGAGTTTTACTGAGCCATAAAGAAAAATGAAGTTATGGCATTTGCCAGTAAATGAATGGAACCAGTCATGCTAAAAGAAATAAGCCAGACTCAAAAAAATCAAGGGTCAAATGTTCTCTATCTCATATGTTGCTAAAACAAAGTAAAGAAAAAAAAAAGTGAGGGTAGGGGAGGGAAGTAGAATAGAAGAAGATTGAAGGGTAGGGGGAAGGGATGGTTAAGGGAAGGAAATTAAGGATGATTTTAACAAAATTACGCTATATGCATATATAAATACACCACCTGAATGTAGTCTACCTTTATATATAAAGCATAAAAATAAATTAATTAAAAATTGTAAGTGCTATTTATTATACATAGATGTTCAAATATAGCACTCTGAAAAAGATCAATTTTTTTTTACTGAATTGTGATTAGGTTCATCATCAGTTATGAAAAAAAATTTAGAGAAAATGTTATAATGAAGCAGACATTATTATTACTGTGTGTAGATATGTGAATGCATGACCAATGTGATTCTGCAACCTGTATGCTCAGAAAACATGAGATATTATATCCCATCTGATTCAAATGTATGATATGTCAAGGTCATTTTACTGTCATGTGTAACTAATTAAAACAAATAAAAAAAGAAAATCAAGAATTAAAAAGATATATAAAAAACAAAGAAAAAAACCAAAAAAATTGTCCTACAAATGTGAAATAAATTTATTGCCAGCTTAAAAAAAAAGAAATATATTTTATCCTTCCATGTCAATTTCAGGACTGTTTTTTCTAGTTGAATTGTAGATTACTCTTGGTAATATGGCCATTTTGGCAACATTAATTATGCTTTTCCAAGAACATGGGAGGTATTTCCATTTTCTAAGAACTTCCTCAATTTCTTTCGTAAGTGTTCTATAATTTTAATTTTAGAGGTCTTTTACCTTCTTTGTTAGATTTATTCTAAGTAGTGAAAGAAAGGAGGGATCTCATGAAAATAGAAGGGTAGACAGTGGAGTAGAATAAAGGGACTGAGGATGAAGGAGGAGGGATGGGAACAGGAGGAACTGTAAAATGAAATTGACCAAATTGTGTTATGTATATGAGTGAATATATAAAAATAAATTTCATTTGTGTAACTATAAAGCACCAATTAAAAAAAAACTATAAATGAATGGAAGGAAGACCATAGAATAGAGGAGGAGAGACTGGGGAAGGAGGGAGAGAAGTAAAAAGGAGAAGCGCAAGGGAATGAAGTGAAAAAAATTATGTTATATTCATCTATGATTATGTCAAAAATGAATTCCACTATTACGTATAATACACTAATAAAACATAAAAGAAATATTTTTCTTATCAAATATCTTTTACTTCTCAGCAGATATTTTAAAATGGTAGCACTTAAGTATTTTTTTATGTTTTAAATACATATTCATTGTATTTTATTGCTTAAAGTAGGAAGCAATACAAAACAGGCAAATAGGCTCTACTGGGCTGGGGCCATGGCTCAGTGGTAGAGCACTTGCCTAGCATGTGTGGGGCACTGGGTTTGATCCTAAGCACACATAATAATAAAATAAAGATATTGTGTTCACCTATAACTAAAAAAAGAAAAAGAAAATAGGTTCTACTTTGGAAGCAGTTAATAGAAGGAAATTTTCAGTTCATTTCAAGTATGCTGTAACTGTTGGGTATTTTTGAACCATAGCTTTATTCTTTTTTTCCCAATTGGTATTCAGAAATATGTTCCTTTCGGTTTTCACTCTACAGTTCAAAATATGTTGAAAGCTGCTCCAGAATGGAAGCTGACTTAATGGGACCACATATTCATGCCATTTATGCCTTTTATAACTACCCTTATGAAGCATTCTAAAAATTTAAAGTAAACCTAGTCTATGCATTAAAGAATTCTATTTTTATAAAACACGTTTTACTGAGATTTTTTTTCCAGTTCTTATTCCAGATAAGATGCATTTCAGGATTATTTCTTCAGAATTCATTTTTTATTCCAGTTCCCTTTGAGACTTGAATTATAACCCCAATTCTCATAATGTGTTTGATAATCATAATAGAACCCTATGTGAAAGAAGTAAGAAGCAGAGAGTTATATTTAGAAGTTTAAATAAATAATGGAAAGGGAAAGCAACTGGACAATATCTTACATGACAGCTTTTTTATGCCATTTAAAATTGCATGGATGGTGGAAGGAGACCTTCATTGTTATACAAAATACATGTATGAAGATGTGAGAGAAAAAAAAGAATAGCGTTACCCTAGATTAAGTAGAGAGAAGTGGAGGGAGGGGAGGGGAGGGGTTGGGGAGATAGGAAGGTAGTAGAATTAAACAGACATTATTATTACTGTGTGTATATATGTAACTGCAGGACCAATGTGATTCTGCAACCTGTATACTAAGAAAAATGAGAAATTATATCCCATCTGATTCAAATGTAAAAAAAATCACATCCATACTGAAAAAAATAAAAATAAAATACAGTCAAAATAAAATAAAATAAAATTATGTGATGACTAACAAAAAAAATAAAATAAAATTTCTTGACAGGGTTAAGAAAGGTTAATGTAAAATGTAATGCTATGTGTTAACATACTTTAAGTAAATTTTCTCAAATATTATACCTCCATTTATTTAATAGATACAGCATTTTTACTATGGGAAAGCATTCAACTATCTGTCTATCTATCTATCTATCTACACACACATACACAGAAGGAGAACGTTTTTTTGACTTCTCCCTCCTCAAGAAGTAAATGCTCTAACAGGGAGATAGTGTAATTCACAAATAACTACAAAATGTTAAGTGTTCTTTTTTTAAAGAGTGGGAGATTTGGGGATTTCTGTAAAAGGCAAAATTGAGAGGAAGAATGAAAGCATTTGAACCTAGCTTTGAAAGATAACATCATGTCGACAGTTGAACATAGGGTGGGAGGTCATTTTCCAGGTTGAATGACCAAAATCTGTATAGTTGTGAGAATCACCAGTAGTCAAGTTTGCTGATAAGAAAAACGACTAGAGAAAGATAGGTAACTATTTCTACTATGTGTTTGGCACTATGTTAAGTGTATTACAACTCAAACTAACTTAATTTTTAAAATGATACCTTTACTACCATATTATAAAGAGGAAAACTCAGGATAGCCAAAGTTAGTTACCTTGCTCAAGATCACAATGCTAGGTAGTGAGTGAATCTAGATTTATAGTCAGGTCTCAAAGTCAGTTGACACTTCACTATGGTGACAAAATAGAAAGTCTTCATAATTTAAAGCAAGAACTTTGGATTTTGTTTCATGGACAGTGGAGAACTATTAAAAATTTTAAAACAGTTTTTTTCTTTATAAATTTTATTTTATTTGTTTTTCTTAGTTATATATTACAGTAGAATCCATTTTGATAAAATTTTAAATATAGGATATATCTTATTCTAATTAGAACCCCATTCTTGTGGGTGGGCACTATGGTGGGGTTTGCTTAGGTATTTTCATAAGTGTACATAGGAATCTGACATAAAGTTGTGTTAGACTTATTCAACTATACTTTTTTATTCCTATCCCTCTCCCTTCCTTTTGTTCCCCTTTGTCTAAGAAGAACTTCTCTTCTTCCCTTCTCTCCATTTATTGTGGTTTAGCTCCCACATATCAGTGAAAACATTTGACCTTTGTTTTCTTAGGTTTGGCTTATTTCAGTTAGCATATTAGTCTCTAGATCCATCCATTTACTGGTAAATGTCATAAAGTAATTTTTCTTTCTTCCTTTCTTTTAAATTTTTTTTAGGAAAGCAGGAGCAGCTTAATAGACAGATGAGAGTAGGGTGAGAGTATGGTAAGAGAGTGAGTTCAAATATACTATAATATTCCAAATGTGATAACAATGGTGTTGGTAATTGAAATGGAAAAATAAATGAGACCAATGTGTATACTACAATGTAGATGGAATTTATGGAAAGTGGCAATTGGATGTGGGAAATGAAAAATAAGAATTTTTTAAAATGCATTTAAATTTCAAAGCTGAATGGTTTGGAAAATGGTGCTGCCATTAACTAAAACAGAAAAATCAAGAGAAGTAAACTTTTTTGGTAAATTGTAACTACTTGAGTTCTTCTATTCTTAAAATATATAGTAATAATTTTATAAGAGTGAGTATAGGATCAAATTTCTCAATGATCAGAAACTTTTCCATTTCAATTTCTCAAGAGAGAAACCATACAATGCAGTCTTGGAAAATGAATCTATAAAATGAATGTGGTCTTTGAGCAGAACCTTTGATTCCCAAGGTACCAACAACAGTAGGTTTCCAATACTAATTCAGTATTTAGAAAATAGATGGTAAGCCTTGAAGTTTTATTGTATTATTTTTTAAATTAAGAGAATTATGGAAGCACTATATTAGAGAAAAAAGGAGTTTTGTAGTAGTCATCAATTAAATGGTATATTTTGGAAAAGACTGATAATAATATAAAAACCTACCAATTAAAATAATCTAGTTGTAGTGCTGATGTCAGAAGCCAATGTTTTAAACCTTTACTGGTGTTATTTATCTTTGGTTAGGTGGTACTTTCTTGATTGATACTGTTTTCTTTCATGAAGTTCTACTTCTCTACTTTAATTATGCTTATTTATAATATGGTATCCTTTAAAAAATTAAGTTAGTTTGAGTTGTAATACACTTAAACTCTAATTCTACTCATTTTATAGCAAGTGTTGTTGGGGAGATCAAATGAAATACAATATGTAAAATTTCTCTGAAAACTTAGTGAAAGGTACTAAGGTAAAATTTTAGCTTGGTAAGATGGATAAGTCAAGATGTTTATATTTACCAACATAAACAATTGATTCTCTGGGAAAAAGAATGACAATAATAGAAAGAGAACATTTCAATAGTCATAATCCACAAATAAGTTATTACTTGGCTTTGAATCATCCTTAAAGGTCATTTAAACTCATAAACATTCACTTCCAGCATAGTAAAATTGTGTTTCTAATTAATTATCATTTAAAGGTTTCAATTTTATTTGGGTTATTTTTCATCCAAGATTTTCCTGTTCCCTTTTTCCCAATTTAAGATTCAACACACTTCATGCATTTTAAGATAATACTCACTAGAAGAAACTCTTTAAGAACAGAATGACTAAGTATTGCTTTTTAACATTGCCAAGCTCTTGTCTTTATAGAAACCTGAATGAACTTTATGTTCTCATATTTTTTGACTTTCATACAAATGAAATTGTAATACATTAAAAAACAAAATTCAAAAGCAACTTTATGATAATAAATTCATAAAAGCAATAAGATTAGAGTTGTAGATAGTTCCTCAGATTTTGTCTTTTAGAATGTATTTTATAAATTCAATTTATAGAAAAAATAAGCCTTGCAAATATTTCAAAGTATGTTTTTCTCTGTACCTGTATTTTGTCTATTTTTCTATGTTGCCCAAAATCTACTCTTTAATTATAATTGGCTTATTTTTATTAGGCTATTTAGTAAAAAATACCACTGACTGTAAAAGTGTTGATCTCCTATAAAGGCCAATAAGACAATTACTTTGTCCTTAATTTATATATATATATATATTTTTTTAAACAACCTATTGTCATATAATTAATACTCAACAGAATCTCTTCCTACTTTAGTGAAATGAATACAAACATTATAGAATATCTTATGAGTTTCCCAGAAAGTTTCAATTTCCTCCAAAATCTTTGTCCAGGAGAGACTGTGTGTGTACATATATGACTGTTTCTCCTACCAGACTGCAGTTGGTGTGTAGATGAAAGCTTTCCTAGATAAAGGAGAAGGGGTTTATACATGCTTGGCCATTTCCAACCATGGAGGATGAGGCTCCCAAAAGTTTCTCTCTATTAGGCACTCTCATGACAAAGAGCATAACCACTTGATGCCTGCAGCAAATGCAAAAACTCTCTTAGAATAAAAACAACTGTAATTAGTAAATTTAATCAGTGCATTTTCTGAACCTCTTGGTACATGTACTCAATATTCTTAGAGTTCTGTTTTATATCCTTACTTAGAGATAGAAGAGTGAAAAGTGATTTTTCTTTTCTTTCTTTTGAAAAAATGAACCTGCATTCAGCATTGTATTAAGTGCTTTTTCTTTCCCATCTGATAAAGGAATTACTGTCTTCTTTATCTTAATTAATGTATATTAAACTACTTTTATTTTCTTTTTTATCTATTTTTACTATTTTGCAAATTTTGCTCTTATGTAAAAATTGTAGAATTTTAGGGATAATTATAACTATTATTTGTATAGTAGCATATATTAATATTTTATGCTCTTTAAAATGATCTTATATAGTTTCAGGGGCCAAGGCCAGGCTATGCTTCATTGCATGAATCCTGTTTGAGACTTGTAGGTAGTAATGCGCTGGAGCTGGCTTACCTTGGCTCCTGAGAACCAATAGTGTGGATCTTTCCAATTTCATTTTCATCTCTCCCCAACACAATGTTGGTAGCTTGATATGGGCATGAAATTGACCATGGTAGAAATATTTATACTTTGGAAATTGGTGAGATTGACAAATGATAAAAGTTAGACCTTTTCTTTTCTTCTGGAGAACACACTGTCAACTATTTCCTAGTCCATCCACTGCTTATGGATTTAAATTCTGGGGACAGTACTGGGAATTGAACCCAGGACCTCATGCTTGCTACACAAGCATTCTCCATTGAGATGCATCCCCAGCCTATTAATGAATTTTTCAGTCAAAACCTTCCTCCCTTGACGCTATACCTCACAACTACCTTATTTGTCTCTACCAAGAACAGATTTCAAACTTCAAGTTTTTGTTAATGCTGTGACACCTCATGAAAAGCATAATGCATAACGCATCATCAAACAGGCAAGCCTTGGACTCTGGAGAAAGGAAAGTATATCCTTCCCTTGGTACACACAGATGGTACTCCTGATGCCTTAAAAAAGGGTTCCCTAAAACTCAGTCCCTCCAAATAGATAAATTACACACTTAATTACATAATACATGACTGATCTACACACAAGTTTAATTTTCTTATGCTAACTATTGTATTGACTTAATTTTGAACTACATAGCTGAAAGCTTACTATGTGCATATGGTTACTATGTTCCTGATTTATATAATAGTTATAACTCTGAAAGATTATTACTTTTCTTTGTGCCTTATTCACATAAGAATGCACTAAGAAGAATCCCATTATTTAATATTCCTTTTAAAAAACCTTTTCCAAAAATAGTATTTTGCAAGATGAATAATAAACTCCTAAGATATGTTTACTAAATTTACATGTTCTCAGATAAGATTTTTAATATAGGGGTGTTCCATAATCTTTTCTTTCCTCACACTGGCTAGAGATCCAGGCTTAAAAAAATATCTTTAGTTCAGACCCACAATTCAGTTTTTCAACACATGTCAATAGTTTACAAGTCTCCCATGATTCTACTTTAACTTTATATATCTTGATTCATTGTACATGATCCACTTTCCATTGTACAAAATTGGAAAGTGTAGGGCAGATCACGACTTAACCAGGAGGAAAAAGGAAGCTAACCTTCCTTTGCTCAGTGATGATATTACTGCTGCTTTTCTTCTCTCCTGATAAATTTATTTTTCTTTAAGTTAAGATAAAATACAATTTTTCTTCTCCAGGTCCTAATTTAGGCAAATATATATATAATTTTGTTATGCTGGAACTGTGCCATGATGGATAATATAGCTTTATAAGATTCTCTAAATTGAGGTATTTGAAGATCTTGTGTCTTAAATCACTCAAAATAGGATTTAGTTTTGTATGAACCATTTATGCAAATATAACCTATTTGAGGAAACAAGTACTCTCACCCTCCATCTCTCCACCACCCCCACATCTCTATCTCTTCACTGGTTTTGCCTCTTTCCAAGCCATCTGTCACATTGCTACTAGAGGTATCTCTCTAAACCTTTCAGTGGCTCCCCATTTGGTTGAGAATCCAAACTCAAATAACCACATAAGGTTTTTCACAATGTCCTCCTGCCTATGTTTCTGTTTCTTCTCTCCTGGCAGTCCATCTTGTATATGCTCCAAGCACAGTGAACTATTCCACCAATGCCACAGTTTTAATGCTTTTCTCCTCTTTCTTACATTTTCTTCTGTCTGGTTTTCCCTGTTTCACTACTACACTGTAACAAAACAGAATGTTTGTGAAATAGAGGTTGAGGAAGCTGAAGATAGTTTCTATAAAGGGAAAATTATATCTATTTACTAAAGGTGTCTGAGTAAATAAACACGTGGACGATTTTTTAGACTTTCAAAATTACTCGATAGACAAAGCTGATCCTTTTTATTGGGGAGGTGAGATAATTTTTAAATTTTTGCCTTGGATAAAGTGTGAACATTCTTTACACCTGAATACCTGTTGAGAACAATTTAATTAGTATCATTAGCTGATTACTTTGATGAGCCTAATGAGGAATAGGTTAGGAAGAGGATGGCTTTCTTAGGATGAAGGAGTGGGGAGGGTGGGTTATCAGAATCTCCACAGAATATGGATAGTTTGAAAAAGTTCCTGTGATTCTAACTCTTTTTTCTAGAAGGATGTTCTTTGACTGACAATACCTTTCCCATTGCCCCATACTCTCAGTCTATCATTGAGAAGTATCAATTTTTAAGGAACAAATAAAGAATTTGAATTAATATTTTGAGTGAAAATGTATAACAGTGAGATTCCTCAGAAATCAATGAAATGATCTAAATCAGTTGACATTTTTAGTAATGATCTAAAAGTGAGACTATATAGTAAAAATTCCAAGTTTACAGATTACACCAACAACTTTAAATTATTGAACTAAACTAATAATGATAAAATGTAGGAAGATAGAACATTTATATACAGGTAGACAGAAAACTAGCAGATGAATAATAATGTAATAAAATTTGCAATAAAATTTAAATTATAAAAGGCACTGAATAATGATTTTCTCATAAAAGAAATCACTTTGGATATTTCCTTAAAGATATTATCTTAATGTGCACTAGTAGTCAAAAAACTAGCAAAGCAATGAGCATTGTCAGGGAAAATGTTGAGACACAAAACAGAACACATTATAATACCTTTGAGTAAACAACATGGTATATCTACATCAGGAATACAGATTTTTCTTTTTATTGATCTATTTTAGTTATATATAACATTAGGATTCATTTTGGCATAATTATAAAAGCACAATATATAATTTGTTCTAATCCAGTCCTCAGTACTTCCCCTTTTCCTTTCCTCCTCTCTCCCCATTGTCATTATTGCTTAGCACTAATGAAGACTATATATTTAAATGAAAGTATCCTGGAATTAGAATGAATGATGTAGGACATATACTGTAGACAGAGGCTAAAAAGAATTTGGGCTCATCTAGAGTAAGAAATATTTAAGATGAATGTTAAGATAGACTATATTCAATGTTTGTAGAATCATAACAATATGGATAAGGAGAACAGAAAGTTGTTAGTAAATTCATGAAATATTAGAACTAGTGTGCACTTCTTAATATCTTACTGTACAAGAAGCAAGACAGATAAGTAGATGTGCTATATTATATTGAAAACAGAAAACATATGGAAGCCATTCCCTATGTAAGAGTTGCATACTAAAAATACAAATAGATCTAGGAGATTTAGCCAAAACTAAAAAAGAAAAACCTATAATTGATGGAAAAACTCGAGATCTTTGGAGTTCTCTCAACCTTTTTCAGTTGGCATCATGAAAATCAAACTGAGATAAACTATTGTTTAAATTAACAATGAAATTTTGTGCATTAATGAGACAAACTCCAAATATGTAATAAAAATTACATTCAGCAAATACTTCTGGTGAACCAATCTTTTAACTTTAGTCTTCTGACTCTCAATGCTATTAAGATAGTCATTAATTCTTTAATCCAAGAATAATTAATAACTTTCATTTGCTGATTTATAATCCGAGACACTAATTAGTATGGGGTTTATATATCATTCTATATACTTTAGGATTTAATGAAAGCCTGACAAATACAAATCCCTGTCCCAAGTACTAGGGATTTGCAGAACCATAAACTATAGTCCTGTCCCTGAGGCAATGTTTGGGAAATATAAAGCAGAGAATTGTATGTCATTATGGGAACTGGTAGGAAAAACAGGGAAAGTGTTTGGCATTTTTCTTGGGAAAGGAAGACAATGGGTGAATCAGTTTGTTTGAAGCAAAGGAAAAGTTGTAAAGGAACAATGGAAGACAATTATAAAAGTAGGCTGCAGTCAGAGTTTGGAGGGCTTTGAATTCTAAGTAGAAAAGATTTTGATTTGCTTTGCTTTTTAATAGAGTGCACATTGAAAATTTTGGAGCATAAGAGTAAACTTTAGAACATACTCTTTATGAATACATACAGAGTAAATACAAGCTAGAGAGGTTGAAGATGTGTTCTTGTTAAGAAACCATAATAACTGTTGAGATACAAGATAATGAAGGCCTTGACTAATGTTGATAAAAATGGAAACAGGAGATAAGTACTAGATAAATATTTGTAATACAGAAATAGAGGAAATGTAATAACTCCTTGTACGAACTTGAGGTGTCTTGAGTCCCCTTTTAATATCTTCCAGAACAAACTCAGATGTTTTTATTTCTTCCTCTTTTCTTTCACTTCCATTTCTGTGAAAAATGTAACTACTCTGTATCAGATTTCATTATTAAGACTGCTAGCAAAGAACATCTACTTAAAAACTCCTGAGAGCTAATGGTCAAAATGGCTTTAAATCATGCTTTGATTTCTAATGCTTATGGGCCTGAAACCAAAGTGTTTAGAATGATATTATTTCGTGGGTGGCAGAATTTCCTTCCAGTTTAGAAGGAAAGAAGGAAGATTACATTATGTATCTACCAGATAGCACCATTTCACAGGGCACAGCAATAGTTAAAATGAATGAGGAGGTAGATATGAGATGATTTTCTAAGCTGGTGTGTCTATGAATTAGAGGAAGTGTAGCAAGATGCCTTGATTCCTACTGCTAGCAATAGGAAAAATGTTTAATGTAAATTTTCATAATGTCTTCCTTTTATGATTATTTTTTCCTCTTAGTTGTACTCTTGGTGCCTCATGCTCACTTCTTTTTAAGTCAAATCAAATTCTACACTCAGAAAAGATATAATCATCTATACCAGAAAATGAATTCAAGCCTATGTATTAACCTCTCTCTGGAATATCTGTAGTTTGAAATTTCTTTCTAATCCTATGTAATAAAAACTTGGTTTCTTATTGAAGATACCTTAGACTTTAGGAAAAGTCAGAAAGTGGGAGAGATTGTCTATGTGGTGGGAAGAGATTGCTTCAGTTATTTCTATTTCACATAAAAATATGATATTTTCCTATATATTCTGGGATTATGATATCTACATCTATTATGGCTGTTTTGGAGCCATTTACCACATAGTAATGTATTGTATTTAGCAAATGTAAATAGTCTAATGATTAGATGAATAGTTGTTTCCAAATAAAATTTGGAATTTCTAGTATTGTGAATAAAGTGTATTTTCTCCTATATGAGTCAGGGAACATGCTTTCCTTGACCCAAAGGAGAAAATTGAACCCTTTGAGTTCCAGAGAGTCCATAAGTGATAAGGCTAATAAATTGGTATAGAAATATAATTCTGTATAGAAATATAATTCTGCTAGTAAATTGGTATAGAAATATAATTCTCTACAATACTATTCAGCTATGTGTCCAAGACACTCTATTACTGAATAAATATCACTTTATTTATTGCACAACCAAATAGTTTGCTTCTAATTCTAGCATAATTCTAATACTGCTGAAAGAAGCTGCTTCAAGTTAAATTCTTTAAAAGAAAACAGTTCCAAGTCAGGCATGGTGGCGCATGCCTGTAATCACAGTGAATTGGGAGGCTGAGGTAAGAGCCAGACTCAGCAACTTAATGAGGCCCTAAGCAACTTAATGAGACCCTGTCTCAAAATAAAGGAAATAAAAGGGCTTGGGATGTAGCTCTGTGGTAAAGTGCTCTTGGGTTCAAATCTGTGTCCCCCCAAAAGAAAGCAGTTCCATTACTGTACCCTATACTGATATACTTTCTAAAGATTTTTCATATATATTCTTAATAAATCTCTGAATGAATGACATGGTTCTCTTTACTTAATCAGACAAGCATTACAAATGTTTTAAAATATAATTATAAAATAGATACAGGATTGATAAGAACTATAATTGATTTATTCCACAATGGTGATGATGATGTAGAATCAATTCTCTTGTTGCAGAACATTTCAGTTTTACTTGATATCAGTAATTATGCAATCATGTGGAACTGTTTTGAGTTTCATGCTGATTTGATGGGAATTAAATTCTTTGGGTTTCAGTAATAATATATCTACTTATATTTCTTTATTGTTGGCTTTGATTTGATTAGTTTTCTAACTTCTTTTAGTATATTCCAAGGGTCTGTCTTAGATCAGTTACTTAACAGTTACAGGGCATGCTTTTTTAGAGCAAAATGATCCAAATTCCAGATTAACATTATCAGCCATATGTATCAATTTTGTTATCTTAAATAGTGGATCCTAGGATTCATGGGAAAAGAAAGAGAATATAAAAGTAGGTTTTGTATCCAGCCTGCTAGAGGTTACTGCCTTCATAAAATCCTTTGTGTTACCCTCTCCAAGGGAAAAACAAGAAAAAAATGTAAGGAAGGTGAACTCCTTTCCCATTTTGAACTCTGAATCACTCCCTCTTTAACAATGGGAATGCTGAGAAAATACCAAACATTTTTAAAAATTTAAAAACACATATTATTACTGTATTTAATAAATCAGATTAATTTCTGAAAGTTTTTTGGTGATATACAAACTTCTTATTTATTGATAAAAAATTCTGTGAATCCTGTGTTACCTTGTATAGCTAAAATTTCATTGAGTATTTAGATTAATATGTACATATCCATCTAATGGTCCTAACCTGACTTAGCCTAGCAGAAGAGATTTGTCTTATATGTTAAGCAGTTCTTCTGTTTAATTGATAGAACAAATTTATTCCAATCTAAGTGATCATAATTTAGGGTTTGTCTACCTGTTTCAGTGAAACTTCTGAGAAAGTCGGTTTCAATAATATGCACACGTTATTACAGATAACTTGCTAATATTTTGGGTTGAAACAAAACACTGATAGCTACATGTTCTTAAATTAATATATCCTATATAAATTATCCTATATGACATTTTGATAAGACTCACTTCTTGACAGAAGTCTTTTATGTAAGTTGTTTACAAAAAATGACTTATAAACATTCTTAAAAATGTAAGACTGAAATAAATATAAAATGGTATTTGAGTCATTTATTTCCTCATAAGCAATTTCTTTCAATGGATAAAGTGAGATGGTGCTATTTTGCTTTCAAATATATTTGCTTTAATGAATCATTTTTTGGTTATAGACAAATATCCCTAAGTATTTTCTATACACAAAACTGCTATTTCTTCCAGGGATACTTCTTAAGATTAAATTTAATTCTATTTCTATTTGAAGGGTATGGAGCATTAAAATTAGTTTAATCATCAGAATATTTTATATTCAATTTTAATAAATGATACTAGTATTAGCATTATTTCATTCTTAAATTTCAAACCAGCAAATCATTTGTTTGGCTTTTTAAAGCACAATTTTTATTTCCTTCAGAATAAGAAAAATGGGGGCTGGGGTTTTGACTCAATGGTAGAGTGCTTGCCTAGTATGTGTGAGGCACAGGATTCAATCCCCAACACCACATAAAAATAAATAAATAAAATAAAGGTATGGTGTCCATCTACAATGAAAAATATTTTTAAAAAAGGAATAAAAACAGCTTTATTTCTATAGTTAAGGACAAAATAGTGACTTATAGATTAACTTATTAGGTGTCATTACATATTTAAATGCCCTGTTTATATGAAGAGGCACATGAAAAGTAGTTGAGGACCTAATTTGCAATAATGACTGGCATCAGTGAATAAAATATTGTTATCACCAAGATAGTGGCCACAACATATATGCCTTTAAAAGTAACTGGTAATATAATTTATATTAATATAATGTGATTCAGAAGCCATGGGACGAAATATATTGCAATTATCTTTCAGTCTTTTAAGAGAGTGACAATAACAATAAATTCAAATGAGAAATAATGACAAAGATAGAACTGAGAAACTGTATATCCACATCAAACCAAAGAAGTTTTACTTCCACAATATAATTAGGAGTTGGGTAATTCCTTCTTATCCACAGATGAAGGCATTATGCAGAAATGGTAATTATACTTTAATACATTTCTTAGTGTAATTCTTGCTACTAAAATTTAATCTCTGAATACAACTAAGTGGGGAAATTCTGATTTTGTTCCATGTTTTGAAGACTTCAGTATGGTTCTCAAGGCATATACAATGATGAAATTCTAGAATGTGACTACAGGTTATCGATGAAAGAGGGAGGGGATCATATATGAAGACACTTCAAGTAATATCTACAGATAATTCTTCAACAATGGGAATGCTGAGAAAATACCAAACATTTTAAAAAAATTAAAAACACATATTATTACTGTATTTAAGAAATCAGATTAATTTCTGAAAATTTTTTGATGCTATACAAACTTATTTATTGATAAAAATTCTGTGAATCCTGTATTACCTTTTATAGTTAAAATTTCATTGTGTATTTAGATCACAAAGTGATTTGCTCATGCCAAATTTAATGAACAGAATACATAAAACCACCATCACTTCAAGCTTAGTATCGTCATAAAAACTCCATACATCATCATTCCCACTCTAGTGAAAATAGTACCTCCCCCTAACTTTTCTTATCTGTTCACTCTCAAAATGACTGGGATTTGAAATGATCCTGGCTTCTTCAACTCCTATACCTTACTTAACCTGAACATCTATTGGGTCTGGAAGTTGAGGGAATGGGCATAGCAAGAGGAATGTATAAATATGGTAGAAATAATTTGAATCATCGCTGTCAAGTTTATGTTGAATATTTGTGTTCTCTCACACTTACTAAGGAAGCTATATTTGATATCAAAGTGGTACATTCCAGTATTATGTACCACTTTGTAGAAGACTAACAAAGTATAGAAGTAGTAATGTGAAGAATCAGCCAGAAAGAATTGAAAGAAATGCTTCTGGGAATTCAACATTCCTCTTACACATTCCTCTTGCTATGCCCATTCCCTCAACTTCCAGACCCAATGCTGGGACAGCTCACTGCTCTCCTGGATGTGAGGACATCAAGGAAACTATTGTGATTGACTTGGAATGTATTAGTTGTGTTTATTCTTGTGTCTGAGATGGTCTATGTTCATGTGCAATGTAAATATAGACTGTTTTTCTTGGCTAGATGTGAAAGTAAAAAGACTTGAGATATTTTCCCTATATTATAACTTGTTTAAGAAGATAAGTATTTTCAGTGGGAGCAGAAAAATTTATTCAGGGGGGAAGCCAAGAAGAAAAAAATTAAAGAGATTAGAGAATCCTAACCACCATTAAGATTATGGCAAATGGAATAAATTGATTGAGGAGAAAGGGAACAAATAGAGTACTGAACATAATTAAGTTCTCAATAAATTGTTTTATTCACAAATTAACAGTTATATTCTAAACAAAATGGTGAATCTGATCTTTTTGAAAGAATCACAACAGCAACAGCATCTCATGCTTTTTTGTAACAAAAAAGAGCATTCAGAAAAATTAGCTGAAATTAGGTCATTTCCTGGTTAGGAAGCAAGTGAACATAGATTTGATATAGTTTACTAGGCGGGCTTGGACCTTCCACATATGTGCCTCAAGATGTAAAGAAGAATCAGTGAAGATTTATCAGCCTAATCAAATGCTGACACATGTAGGAATGAATGACAGCACTGGAAGAAACCTTGGGTCTCTAGTGACACTATAGTTCTGAATTGGAAAATGAAAGACATGAAAACACAGGTGTTGTTTTCATTTTTCTTCGAATTTAATCTCATGACTTTAGAAATTTTAAAAAAAGAACCCATGAAAATAAATACCTCGTTATTAACAATAGTGTTGCCTTTTTGTTTGGTAGCTTCAGATAACTGGGAAAAAATGGGCTATTGGATTTTTATGTGACTTTTAGGAAGAATGAGTCTTACAGGAAAATGAAATTGAGGTGAATTAGCTAAAATTTGATTTGGCTTAAACAAAATAGTATTTCTCCATCAAATAAACATCTGAAATGTGGAAACTCTGCTAAAAAAAACCCACAACGTTTGGGAGTTTTAAGGCTTATTCAATTTACCTTTCCACAGTCACTTCATTCTCACAATCCAAGACAGAATCCAAATTCTAGCAAGAGGATAGAATAAAGGAGGAAGAAATAGGTATGGAGAACTCCTGTAAAAAGCTAAATAGGTATAAAGAACTTGTTATGGAAGATTTCTGAAAGATGCCAAAGGACAATTCACTTATCTCCTATCCATCCTGTAGAACTTGGGATGGATAGGGATAAGCTGAGAGGGAGACTAGGAAATTTAGTGTTTATTTTCCACAGCTAGTTAAAATATCTATCACTGTAGAAGAAGAGGTAAATGGAAATTGGGAAACAATGATTAATATACTTTGCTCAGAAATTTGGGGAGAAAAATGCTTGCATATGATTGATTAAATGAATAATACAATGAATGACACTGTGCTCTCATAAACTTGAAGACTTACAAACCAAAGATATGACAATGTGAGAACAGAAAGCTCATAATAAGAGGACCAATTTCAAAATGTGTAACTTTAAATGGGTATTAAAAAGACAGATATAATGATAAATAGTAGATAGAAGAGAGCTATGTGATGAGAGTTAAAGACATGTTTCAAATTTGTCAATGACAGAAAAAGAAAGGAATAGTATGTTGGATAGCATGTATTATTTCTTTATGATTTTCTTGCCAATTTACAAACAAGATTGAGGTAGCTAAATTAAAAGCTAAAAAATTGTGACAGACAGGAATACTGAATATTATAAAAGCCTGAACTTTGGTGGAAAAATGAATTGCATGATGACAAGTTGTAAATGATGTGATTAGTCCGCATAAATTAAGTCCTGGGTATTTTGCAACCTCAATATAAACCATCAATGAGTTACTGCTTCTAAATAGTTAACATAATCTTAGGTAAATTAAGAATTTCAGCTTACCATTTCATAAACAGTTGTATATGGAAGAATTACAGGTTTCCAGGATACTTGGGGGATTAATTTGAATTAAGTCAAAATAGAATCTTTTTTCAGCCTGCATTTTTAAAAAAAATCAATTCTATATTTTTCTACTTTAGAAAAGAATGGTGTGTGTGCCTCCACAAACATTAAATATGGATGCCTGGTAACTGGAGAGATAAATTTGTTCATGACTTAGTTAACTCACCCTTTCATCATTTCATCAAGTCATGATGACTTTCACTATTATATAAATAGGTTGATTCATGTTCATATCCTGTTAAGTTCTGCTTAGCAGGCTAACAATAGAATGTACAAAAGACATTGAGTTAAATATAAGCTTATAAGAAACACAAATATCTAAGTTGACTTTTTATTTATTTTATTTTTATTGAGGTTTATTTGGCAATTCACAATTCATTTTTAGGTAAACTTCTTCAATCAGTAAAGTGCTTAGAATGGGGCTTGGCAATATGCATTCAATAAATATCTGTGAAAAACTCTCTACACCTGCAGTATTTTATTTGTGCAGAATTATTTACAAATTACAGAATAAAACCATTTTCTTATTTCATTATTCAGAAACTAAAAAAATTATATAAATAAGTGAGCTGTTTTATGCATAAAATGGAAGGATTCTAATAATCCTTTTAGAAAAGCATGATCTGTTACCTTTGATGCTATGATATTTACATTTCAGTGTATGTACATTTGATATACTTTTGATTCTATATATGCACATAAAGTAGCTTGAATTTATTTGTTTATGAATCATGGGTTTTGTATATCATTAAATTAAAAGAAATAAAAAGCTTTCATTTGTTAAAGAGGAGCAGTTAACACTTATGTTTATGTATAAAAATACAGTTTACCACATTTAAACAAACTTTATAATACAATCTTGAAAAATACCCTAATCCAAAACAAAATTATTTTTAACAGGCATGCATTTTAATATATATAAACTCTAAAATAATGAGTATAAAAATACTCATAAGGAAAAATATGAGATCATATTACTATAAACTAAGTCTTTAGTCTATATAAAAGAGAATCATGAAGAACATTGTGTCTCAGGCTTTCTTAGTTCAGTGATTGCTGAGATACTAATTTTTAGCAAATAATATAGCTGGTGAAGAGTCTGGAATTCATACCGTATGAATAATGGCCAAACAAACTATGAATGATGGTGAGTATAAACAATGTTTTCCCATTTCTGAAGGGCTATGCGGAAATGGTATTGATTTATTCTATATAAATTTAGAGATAGAGCCATGAACAATTGGTTATACTTAAAATCAGAGCTACCTTAAGTGTAATAAGAATTGGTAACCTATAATAAATTGTTGTGATAAATAAATCAATGAGACAGAACAGTTGGTAAAAGATAAAAGAGAGCCATCGTTATCAGTAAAAAAAAGATGGATGGACATTGTAATAAATAATGTTGAAAAAATAAGATTTCTATTTGTATGATTAAAATATCAATTTAGGGTCTCATCTTACACTATACTTCAAATAAATTCCAGATGAAATTAAGAAAATTTTTGAAATTTAAACTAAAAAATCTGGAATAAAATATATTTTTGGACAATGGAATATGAAAAGGCTTAAGCACAAAAACTATAATAAATCATCAAAAATACAAAGATATGGTTACACAAAATTACTCATTTTGAGCAGATTAATATACCAGGGTCATGTAGAATCAGTGAAACAGTGAGGATTCGGAATAGAATAAGTATATCAGGCCTGACAAAGGACGCATAGAATAAAGTTGTAATTTGGGGAAAACTCTTGGATTTGGAAGTTAAGAGATACCTTATGACCTTGACAAGAAAAAACCAATCAAGCAATTAGAAGTTAGAATACATTGAAAAAAAAAGGTGGGGAAAGGTGGCACACACAAAAAGGAACCAGAGTAGTAGTCTTTTTGAAAAGATTTCAGAATTAAGTGCAGGAACATTTTATTTTTTGGCTTACATGCCTAGAACATAAAGCTTATAAAAATTCTAAAGGCTTAAAAATACATTTAAACTTTAAGATGTTGGCATTAAAATTTGAAAATAAAATAAAAATAAATATTCAAAATACTTAACATATAAAACATCTTCATTATTTATTACAATTAAGATTTTTCCTAACATTTGAAAACAATTTGATAGTACTGTTTTACTTTGCAAGAATTCTTGAGAATGCATAATAGCTATAGAAAATTTATAGCTAAGAGTAAGTTCATTTTTTTTCAAAAAAATTACATAAAACTGTAATTATAATGTATGGATTGATAAAAATGGGTATATTTTAATATGATTAATCTGTGTAGGGTGCTCAGGAGATAACAATATCTGGGGTTTATGAAAATCGTAAAACAACCCTTATTATGGGGAAAAAAAGAGGTTTCCTATAATCAAAGACAGTTTGTTTATCTATTCATCTATTGGACACCTTGGTTGCAATTGTAAATAAAGATGCTATAAACATTCATGTTCAGATTTTTGTGTGGACATCAGTTTTGTAGTCAATAATGTAAATACCTATGGGATGATTGCTGGGTTGTATAATAAATTTATGTTTATTTTGTAAGAAACTGCCAAAGTGTCTTCCAAAGTGGCTGCATGTTCCATTCCCACTAGCAATAAAAGATGGTTTGAGTTACTTCGCATCCTTGCAAGCATATAGTACTGTCAGATTTTTGGATTTTAGTTATCATAGCAGATTTATTTATCTATTTATTTATGTATTTATTTGTACTGGGAATTGAACTCAGGGGCACTCGACCACTGAGCCACACTCCCCCACTTTTTTTTTAAAGATGAGAAAATTTGAACTTTAATACGGATGATAATTGTAATGGATTAGAAAGCATTAATACAGTTAAATCCATGAGTTCAAAATGCTTATTAAAATAAACAAATTGGCCACATATAATAGGAAATAGGAATCATTGTATTCTTTCTAAACTTAGTAAATGAATGAAACACTTATCTTGGTTAACCAAATTGTGAGCATCACTTACTGATTCTCAAGCTCGGTCTACCTGTGCCATAGTACAATGTATTAATGCTCTTTATTTCAACTATTATTATGTATTCCATCCTGAAGATTCATAATTATTTCAAAATAGAACTCATTGTTCTGTTTCATATTGCTTACAGCTTCCTTTATCTCTGTTTTTTTAGAGTTTTTAAATTTATATATGAGAGTGGAATGCATTACAATTATTGTTACACATATAGCTCACAATTTTTCATATCTCTGGTTGTATACAAAGTATATTCACACAAATTAGTGTCTTCATACATGTACATTGCATAATAATGACCATCACATTCCACCATCATTTCTAACCCATACCTCTTTCTCTCCCCTCCAACCCCTCTGCTCTATCTAGAGTTTGTCTATTCCTCCCATGCTCCCCCTTCCTATCCCACTATGAATCAGCCTCCTTATATCAGAGAAAACATTCTGCATTTGGTCTTTTGGGATTGGCTAACTTCACCTAGCATTATCTTCTCTAACTTCATCCATTTACCTGCAAATGCTATGATTTTATTCTCTTTTATTGCTGAGTAATATTCCATTTTGTATGTATGCCACATTTTTTTTATCCATTCATCTATTGAAGGGCATCTAGGTTGGTTCCACAGTTTAGCTATTGTGAATTGTCCTGCTATAAACATTGATGTGGCTGTGTCCCTGTAGTATGCTGTTTTTAAGTCCTTTGGGTATAGACCGAGGAGAGGGATAACTGGGTCAAATGGTGGTTACATTCCCAATTTTCCAAGAAATCTCCTTACTGCTTTCCATATTGGCTGCACCAATTTGCAGTCCCACCAGCAGTGTATGAGTGTACTTTTTTCCCTCACATCCTCGCCAACACTTATTGTTGTTTGTATTCATAATAGCTGCCATTCTGACTGGAGTAAGATGAAATCTTAGAGTAGTTTTGATTTGCATTTCTCTAATTGCTAGAGACCACTGAGCCACACCCCCAGCCCTTTTTTTGTATTTTGTTTAGAGACAAGGTTTCACTGAGTTGCTTAGAGACTTGCTGTTGCTGAGGCTAGCTTTGAACTCACAATTCTCCTGCCTCAGCCTCCACAGTCGTTGGGACTATTCATTTGTGCGGCCACACCAGGCTTATTATAGCAGTCTTATAGTGATATTTCATTGTCATTTTAATTTATAATTTCTACTAGCTTATGACATTGAGCATCTTTTCATATGCTTATTTACCATCTTTGGTAAAGATGTCTATTCAGATGCTTCACCCACTTTTCAACTATTTTTTTTTAATTGTTGTATTTTAAGAGTTTTTTTTTTTAATACCTTAAAGATACTGGATGCATTTTATATACATGAATATATGTAAATGTATTTTATGATATAAAATGAATTAAATCTTTAGCCTTAAATATAATATAAATATATGATGATTAAGATTTTCCACTCAACAATCCAGGCTTGAAAGAAATATTGTTTTGTTTGTTTGATTTTTTTGGTGGTGTTGTTGATACCAGCTCCTACTCTTAATGTGCCCAAAGAAGGTAAATTTGGTCAAGGACAAAATTAAAAGTTCTAATTAGCTTAATCTTCTAATTAACTCAACTTTTTACAGCTTTAAAGTAATGTTTAGTTATGTTACCATAGCCATATTAATAATGCTCCCTTGAGACCATTTATATAAAGCTTAAAAGGTTCAGTAAAAACATATAATTAATATGCTGGAATAGGGGGTGGATTTCTGTGTGATGAGGCATTAAAATAACTTTTCAAACAGGAACATTAAAGAATATTAAAATCATAATGCTATTTGTAATCAAGATAAAGAATTAGCATCAATTTCCAAAATACAAGATTAGGGGAATACCTAAAATTCTGGAAATAGATTTTGGAGAATATTTTTAAGTAATAACAACTTACCCCAATGCTCCTCAATTTTATTGCAAGTGTGATAAAGGTTTAAGTATTACATGGGCAAAGGGTTTAAATTAATTCATGAATGATTGAGCCACAGGGGGGTATATAGGGAAACATTTAGGGCATATTCACTAATTTTTAAGAATGATATCCTAAATAATGAATTTATACTATTCATATTGTTGAGAAGACTTAAATGATCAATGTGCTTCATATAGTGTCTCAATTTTAATTTTTTTTTATTGTATGAGTTGATCTCTCCCTCTTCTGAACTCTGCTATTGTTATTATAGTCATTATATTAACAATTTGATTCACTATGTAATATTCCTCACCTCATTGGGAATAAATGTCCTATGAATGCTCTTTATATAAACAATCTTCTCTTAAATAAAAAATAGAGATCCACAAGACAAACTCTCATTTCCATCTTACATGAAACAACAGATATATTATAGATTAAAAGACCAACCAGGCATAGTGGTACATGCCTGTAATCCCAGCAGCTAGAGAGGCTGAGACAGGTGGATCACAAGATCTTTATAAATTGTATATTGTGTTCTTAAATAGATGTACTCAGCCTTAGAAACTTCAAGGAGCTAAACAACTCAGTGAGACACTGTCTCTAAGTAAAATATAAAATAGGGCTGGATATGTGGCTCAGTGGCTAAGTGCTCCTGAGTTAAATCCCTGGGACCAAAAAAAAAAAAAATCCCCCCAAACCAAGTGATAATTTATTTATGTTGGTAGCTAACTTACTGTCTGCCATTATATATTCTTAATATTGTATTTTCTGAGCAATTTACTGACTCCTGGATTGGGGGGTGTGTATGTATAATTCCATAATTTTGCATAGTTATTACTAAAACAGATATTTGTGGATATTACCTAAACAAAAATGATTGTGTTAATTTTTTCATTTTTGAGTTTTCTGGAATAAAAGAGGAACATAGTACATGGGACAAAACAGACTAGAAAACCAGGGTTGATAGTGTATTGATTCTGCCAATACTGCCTTAATGCTTTACTCTTGATAATTAGATATGTTGATTTCCCAATGTGAAAGAATTTTTTAAAAAATATATCAGGTAATTAAGAGTATAGGAACCTAGCCTTTTAAAAGTTTATTTTTATCCCAATTAAAGGGAAAATCTTCATAAAGATTTATTGTTTTTGTATCTTTAACTCTAGTATATGGAGGGGGGCAAGATTAGCAAAGTTGATCACTTATGGTCAGTGCAATGTAGAAATAGTGGGCAATGGACAGGCAAGGTATAGAGCAAAAGCTTTTGAGGGTAGAGCAATACAAGCATATTATCATGACCTGAGCTAAAAGGGAAGGAGTCCACAAATTATGTTTGCAGCATATATATGAAACAGATGACAACACTTTATCATCAATAGTTACATTTGGTGAATATTTGTTCTGTGAAAACAAAAAAAGCCAGTAAACATTACAGACTGCATTTTCTAACTATGGTCAACCATGAAAGGTATTCTAAGGCTTTGTATCAGTATTCTCCTTTTTATCTGAATAAAACATAATATTGAGTAAAAAGAGGAATGGCAGGAGTAAAGGGACTTGAAGTAAAGGAAAACATTGACTTCATAAAATTTTACATGGGTAGATCTTTATAAACTGTGTATTGTGTTCTTAAGTAGATGTACTCAATTTTGAAGGCATATGTTGAATCAAAGAATTTCCTGAGTATTCCTCATTGTATTAGTACAAATTTAACCTCCTGGGATTCTGAAGTATGATATATTATTTCCCTTTATTTTAATTTATTGAAAATGAAGAAGATTTAGAGTTTTCAGATAAAGGTCTCTAAGAAGGTAGTGCTTTTCTTTGAATTGAGCCTGACATAGAATTGGCTCTCAGTGAAGCTTTGTTGAATGTTGTGTGACTACATCAGCATCACATTCTGTAATGTTCTTGTGATTACTAAAATTTCTACAGCCTCTTCAAGCCTGTGTTCTAAAAAGCTTTCTTCTCTTTTAATTATATTAATATATGTGTTTTCTGTTTATATTAGGTGTTACCTTCTGGAGTTCAGAAACCAGAGCTGTTTTCTTAATTTGTATCCTAAAATTATGTTAGATTCTGTGCATTTGATGATGTAAATATATAAATCAATACCCATTATTTTGCATTTTCTTCACAGACCCCAGTTTCTAGATGAGCAGCTGTGAAACTCACAACTGGATGAGCTTTGACTAGAATATTGGGAAAAGGGCTTCTGTTTGCAGCATATATATGAAACAGATGACAAAAAGTAGTTAGCCACATTAACTTCTGTGTTATAAACAGCAATTTTATTATTCAGATAAAAAACTGAAGCAAAAATAATAAGTAAGAGGATGAAGTACAGTTAGTACTGAAAAATATTTTCTGTTAATTACATGGATATTTCAGAGAAAAGCTTTTGGGGAGAATTTACACAAATAATTTTCATTTAGAATATTCTTTCCATTCTGTTACGCACAGTGAAGAGAAAGTCTCAGGACTGAATCCCTATGCAAAAAGTACAGGTTATGTAAAAGATTCACTAAACTTTTAATTTATATCATTATAATATTTTACTATATTAATTATGTCATCAAAAATAATGTTAAGGGAGACATATAAGAAACTAGGTTAATAATCTTATGTAAGTGCATATTGTATGAAAAGAACCTCAAAAAGATCTAAAAATTAATTAATAAAGTTATAAAAGTTTATATGCACAGAATAAATAATTGTTACAATTAGTCTTTTCATATATCAAAAACATTTTAAACACTTTTTTAAAAGCAATGGGCTTTGTTTATTATCATTTATAATTGCTTCCCTTGGAATTGTATCCATTTTCTCTATATTCAAGAATTATTCTGCCATCATTAAAAGATGAATTTTAACCAAACAGAAGAACAAAAATGTATGTTAGCTTATTATATACTTTTATAGTATTGCATTATGATTAAGAGCCAGACTGTCTGAGTTCAAAGTCTAGTTTTGCCTCTTTGTTTCCTGATGTGTGAAATGGGGTTAACAAGAGTACCTGCTTTGTCATCTATTGTGATGATTCCATGAGTTGATATTAAAGACCCTAGAATAATCCTTGGCATGTGATAGGAGTTAAAAAAAAAACAATAGTTTTTTTTCCTTCCTATACTAAGTTAGAAAAGTAGTTCTAGAGAATAAGTCTGAATATGTAACTATTTCTTCAAACACAGATATCTAAAAAATAAAAAGTATCAGTTTACACTTCCCATATTAAGTGAGTAGTGTTTGTGTGTATGTGTAAAGGGTAGGGGGATGTGAGCTGAGGAAACAAGTAGAGTAATACTCTCAACAACTTTCAGGTAAAACATAAATAATGGCTGTTCTTGGATAATCTGCAAAGTTGAGTGAATAATTGATATATCTTTCTGTGACTTTTTGCAGATATCATGGAAATCAGGACAGTAGCGGTTGGAATTGTGGCAATCAAAGGGGTGGAAAGTGAATACTATCTTGCAATGAACAAGGAAGGAAAACTTTATGCAAAGGTATTTATAATTTATAGTTTAGAGTTAATTTTTCAAACTTGTTTTTAATCAAAACATCTTGCCTTTCTGAAAAGTAAAAATAGAATTAATTTCTCTCTAATGGTATAATTTAATAATTTAAAATGCTATAAGCCCAAGCATGACAAAAAACATATTTATGTGACCTTGGACTTTGCTTAAGCTATCTGAACTTTGGTTTCTTCATCTGAAAAATGAGTTGGAATAATGGACCTCTAAGGATACTTCCAGTTCTATATTTCCACATGCATTTCAGATACTTGAAACTGAAAATTTCCATCTCTCAGTGTTAAAGCTCTTTTTGTTAAAGTTCACCCATTTGCACATTGCTGACATGAAAATTCTTGGGAGAAAAATCCTGAAGTGTTCAGTTCATTTATCAACATCAATCTCACAATCATGGGATTTGAACTATAAGCATTCACATTGTTCCCACTTTATTACAATGTAAAATATGTAACAGTTCATGCCACTGTAATAAAGTATAATTGACTTTCCTTTGTGTTTCCATAGCCCAACATAATGCCTGGCACAAGCAAAAAATGTAATATAAATTTAATTGATTAAATGAACGATTGCATAGATGAACAAACAAATTAACTTTTTATTTCCTATTACCATTGAAGACAATGTAGTGGCAAACAAGGAAAGGATATGAAATGGGTCCTACACCTAAGAGAGACAGAGGCTCTACTAACTACACAAAATTTCCAGTGGTTGGAGGAAAATGAGAGCTATTAATTAAGGAGAAATAGGTCCTAATATTAAAGAACAGTAGAAAGTGACTGCCCAAAAGTGACATTATTGAGACCATGTTGCATAACTAAATATGTATTGTTATCTTTTTTGTTTTATTTTGTTTTAGATTTAAGATTTTGGAGGGTCAATATACTATATAGATATATTTAATAAATGATATTAGGCCTGCTCAATCTGAGGTTAAAAAAGTTATATATACTTCAGTCCTACCAAATGTTATCTATTTACTTATTGTTTAATTAAACACCTTAAAAACTCATGTAAATTTGTTGTTTGTTGTTCTAACAGAAAGAATGCAATGACGACTGCAACTTCAAAGAATTAATTTTGGAAAACCACTACAACACATATGCATCAGCTAAATGGACACACAGTGGAGGAGAAATGTTTGTTGCCTTGAATCAAAAGGGAGTTCCTGTAAGAGGGAAAAAGACAAAGAAAGAACAAAAAACAGCCCACTTTCTTCCTATGGCAATAACCTAATCATATATGGTATATAAGAAACCAGTTCCAGCAGGGAGATTTCTTTAAGTGGACTGTTTTCTTTCTTTCTTTCCTTTTTTTTTTTTTTGAAGTAACCAAGAAAGGCTGGAAAACTACTGAAAAACTGATCAAGCTGGACTTGCGCATTTATGTTTATTTTAAGAGACTGCATTAAAGAAAGAGTTGAAAAATATACACAAAAATCAGATTTAGTAATAAAAGTTGTAAAAAATTGTAAAACTGGTTGTACAATCATGGTGTTAGTAATAGTAATGTTCTTCTTAAATTAATTTACCCTTAAGAGTATGGTAGATTTGATTATCTGATAATGATTATTTAAATATTCCTCTCTGCTTATAAAATGGCTGCTATAATAATAATAATAATGCAGATGATGTTATATAAGATATGTCAGACCCTAAAGGCTGCTGGAATGATTTGTCAGATAATCAAGCCAACACTAAGGAAGATGAGCAGTAATTTGAAATGCTTTCCAGTGAAAAATTATAATCCACTTAAGCTCTAATCAGAAAAAAATCTATTATGGAAATGAGTAAGATAGATCATTTTACAAAATTATTGGCTTAGAACATGCTTGTACTTATTAACAAGAACAAAATTCTTAATGCTGCTCAAATTGAAAGGCTATTGCTACAAGGATGTTTTTAAAAATTTTGTATATAAAATAGCAATAATGATGATAATACTGTATTTCATCTCACTTGCCACAAAACAACATTTTATAATCCCTAGAAGTAAAATTCAGAAATGTTTAAATTTTTTCGAGTAACATAATCTATCTTTTGTACAATTCATATTTGGGAATATGACTTTTAATAATGTTCTCCCCATAAATAATCATGCTTTTTTTCTGTGGTTACAGCATTAAACTCTATTTTAAGTTGTATTTGAACTTTATTGTTTTGTTATTTAAGTTTATGTTATTTATAAAAGACAACCTTAATAAGCTGTATCTGTTTCATATGCTTTTAATTTTAAAGGAATAACAAAAGCGTCTGGCTGAACTGCAAATTTCCCCTCCCCCTTGTGACCAACACCAAGACTAGTACACAACACTGGGGCCAGCAAATTCTGGATGGCAGACAAAAATGACAGCCTGCAGCAATTCTTACAATAGAAGTCTCACAAGGAATAATACAAATATGTGAAAAATGTTTTGCCACAACACTCTCGCCAATTAAATTGGATCGTATAAGTAAAATCATTACAGATGAAAGCAGTTACAGAATTTTAAAGTTAGAATATATTTGAGAGCATGAGTAGAACTGTATCATTAAAAAAACTGTGTCTATTAAAAGTTAATTTTCTAACCTCTAGAAATATCCACCATCCAAAATATGAAAGTTATTTTCCTGTTAGATGGCAAGAGCACAATGCTCCAAATACAGAATATAGTTAGGGATATGAGCCCCTGAATACCATGAGGGCTTGAGGTGAGGCCACAGATATCAGGCTTATCAGAAAGACAAGTAACTATTTCAAAATTCTTCCTTTGGCAGATGTTGGCAGTACTTTTTATGTTGTGCTTTTAATTTCAAAATATTTGTCATTCAATCCCTTTACATTATATAAAATATTATTTGGTAACACACCAATAAGAGAGTTATATGAAAAAGTTTTGTCAAGGGAAATAGTAGCCATTTGATTTTCTTATGTTTTACCTACATGATCAGGCTTCAGGAAGCTAGGAAGAATTGCCCTTCCTCAGATAAACTCTGGGAAGATGCTACATAGTTATTACTACATAATTTAAAGACCTTACCAGTCTAGATCCTTAGATCAGGCTTCTGTGACTGAAATCTTGTGAGCATATTGAGGGGAGAGGAGAACTAACATTTTTCATATTTGTTTCCTTAGTGCTTAGCAGAGTGTTTATCCATAATTGATTTTCTGGTATGAATTAAGTCAATGTTTGAATAGCAAAGAAAAGTTGTAATGAATACTTCACTTAAAATTGAAGTGAAACATCATTATGCAGAGACTTATATGGAAATAGTATATAAACACATACACAATGTAGTTAGGCAAAACCTATAGTTGTAAATCCATTTCTAGTAGTATAGGTTATCTAAAATATCTTTCTAAAACCTTTTACTTTTAATTCTTGTTTTTATTTGTTCTAATTTTCACATTTATCATGCAAGTTTTAGGAAATAAAATCTGTTTTAGTTACATATACTTAGAGTTATAGAATCTTAAAAACTTCACGAGAACTTCATCCTTCTTAGTTATTTGTAGATCAGGAAAATGAGGTTTTTTTTATACCCAGATAGAGGCAGAACTGTCACAAGAGTCTAGGTTACTTAGCATATGCTTCTTACTCATAGATTATTATGATTATTAGCTCATGGCCTCCTGTTTTTGTTTAGTTTTTATTTCTATTGAGAAATGATCTTTACATTTGCAAACAATTATGATCCATTTGGTAATTTACTTCATATACAATATTCATCTATACTGTGATAATTTCACCCAAAAGGAGAAAACAAATGATGCAATTCTTAATTCTGACTCTTATTCAACTTTCATGTACATCTCTTTTATAAATGGAAAGCATTGTGAAAAGTATCCTTATAAGCAACATAATCCTTTCTACAAAGCTCTTTAAGAGAGAAAATCAGGTAAACACATGGGTTTCCAGAAACAAGAAATAAAAAATTAAAAGAATATGAAATGTTAATAAAATAAATAATAAAAGTTACTTTCAATGCACTAAGTGAACTAAAACATTTTGCCATAGATAAGTCATAATAAAAGTTGGCAGCCTTTGAGTTGGTTATAAAATTTGGCGATTTAATGACAAGAGAGAAAGGATGCTGATTTTTTAGAGTGCCAAAGAACATAAAGGCTGCCTATGCAGTCTAGCTGTGATAAAAGCAATTCTGTAAATACAAAACCCTGAAGCTGTACCCTCAGATTTTCTACTAAAATACCTATAAATAGAAGAATTATAGGGTGATAATCTAGGGAATAATATAGACAGTTCACCAAAGATAGAAAGTTTCCTGAAAATCTTTTCTCTTAAAATGCCTGTGATTTTTGCATATTACTTCAAAATATGTTCATATTTATTTTAAAATAAAAATGTCTTCTACTAACACCAGTAAGCAAAATTAAAGACTCAGGACATACAAGGTTTATCATGAGGCTTTATTTACACCTCTACTCCAATACTTGGGGATAAATCAGATACAAGAGATCTTATATAGTCTAGCTTTACAATTAAGTAACACAGTACTCAAGGAATGCAAAACTTAATCTAACTTCACTATGTCCAGAAGTGATATTAAAAACATTTAATAGTGTGGGTGGTTCCTGTTCAATTTGAATATACCATTGATCATCAGAATGGATGAAGGCCACTATGACTAACTATGGATACCAGGTGATTATCAACTCTGACCATTTCTGTGATCATCTAAAATAGTTTTGGGAAAATATCTATAAATTGATCTCTCTTGTTTGTGTCTTTAACGTGTATCTTCATATCAAATAGTTAATTAAAACTTCATTTCTGTTTCAGCATTGTTGTCAGGCTTCTCTTTATTAAACCATTTTTATTCCATTATATTCTACTATATTTATTTAATACAAGGGCTGCTCCCTTCAATGAAAGTGACATGTTTCCACATATGCTCCATCTATCCTCCAATTTTGGTTTGTCAAGAAAATTTATTATCTTGAATTGAGGAGACTTGACAGGAAGAAAGAAATAATAAAATCCTAGTCTTCCCAACAATTTTCAATTTCTTCCTTTTTCAAATGTTTCCTCCAGGCAACCAGGTATTTACTTTTACCTGAGAAGATACCTCTTATACTTCCTTTTATTTTCTGATTATTATGTTCTCTTTTCCAAATCATCATCATTAAATATATGAGAGCCTACACAATTTTTTTCTTTTACAGTATCAATACCTACATCCTAATAATTGAAATGTCAGATAAATAATAATATTCAGCTTGAAGATGACAACCCTGTTCTTGATGAATCCAGCCTTGTATTAGTTATTTATTGCTGTATAACAATTAAAACTTCATTTAGCCATTTTGTGGTCCAGGAACTTGGGTATGGGTCAGCTAAATATCTCTGATTGTAATCCCTTATAAAATTGCAATCAAGTTTTTAACCAGGACTGCAGTCATCTATCTTAACACTCAATTCAAAGAGGGATCCAGCTCAGGTCCTTACTGATGATTGGCTAGACATAATTTCTTCACTGTATGGGCCTCCAATAGCACTGCCTATAATAGTATTCTGAAGAGCAAGGAACCAGAGAGTGAGAGTGCCCCAAATAGAAGTTACAGTTAAAAAAAAATTTCAAATACAATGTTTCTTTGTTTACACCTATGGGAGGGTATTGCCCAAGGGCATAAGGGTACAAACATAAGAGGATCACTGAAGGCCATCATACAGACTGCCTAAAACAAGTTATAAACTGGATGCTTTTAAGACCACCATCATAATCTGCTTGAATCAAATGTATGAAATATGATATGTCAAGAGCTTTGTAATGTTTTGAACAACTAATAATAATAATAATAAAAAGACCACCATCATAAATTTGGGTTATGATTTTCAGTGGTGAGCCATTTAGCAGAAAAACAGATGACAGAGGCATATTCTCTTTGGAGACAGTTTTGATCCATTCCTGAGGAATACTGAGGGATACTGTATATAGTCCTTTATTATATGGAAAATTTTAAGAAAAGGTTTGAATCACAGTCAGGACTTCTGCCCAAGTTACAGCTCCTTAGAAATCTTAAGATTGCTGGAAAACTAATAATATCACTTTTACCTCCACATGAAAGAAATAACCTGCCTTCAGACTCAGTCTGATAATAATCCCACCCTTCACTGCTTTCCTTGGGAGAGTAAGATTATAGATGTTGAATTTCCTTTCAGCCAGATAGAGTTTTATCCTAGATGGCAGAGGAAATCAGTCACAAGTTGTCTAAGACCATCTGAGCATAGGGAGTCCTAAGACGACATGAAAATCATTGATTTCAATACTAGGTACATATCAGAAGTACCTAGTATTTTGTTTGTTTGCTTGTTTTTTGTTGTTTTTTTAAATAATGAAGAGAAAATCCATTTTCAGGCAAATCACATTAGTATATCTAGGATGGGGCACAGGTAATGTTATTTTTATGTCTTACGGGTCCTGATGTGCCTCTGCAATTGAGGTCTAATTAGAACAATAGGGGGCAGGGGTGTAAAAAACTTCCTTAGGAATTATACCTGGTTTTCTATCTTTGTCTTTTCTTTCTTAAACAGTTTGAAGAACTATTATTTAAAAATTTCTCTTGGTTTTCCTAGATCTCTTCATGTTTTACTATCATTATTGGAGTTAAAATAAAATGCAAACACCAGAAGGAGAACTACATTTGTTTTTGCATTAAAATAATTACAGAATACAAAGTGCACAAAAGTTTCCTCCCCACTATAATCCATTTTCAAAGACAGCAGCTAGAGTGATTCTATTAAAATATATTTCAGATCATATAAAATTTTTCTGTTCAAAACCGCAATCATTTTCCACGTTACAGAATAGAATATCAAGTCCTTTTAGAAGTCTATGGAGTAGCATACAAAGAAAGGGATTAAAAACTTTTATGTTGAATAAGGCATGGGAAAGGCCACAGGAAAAAATAATAAAAATATAGAATTCAGATTGCTTGGCAGATATTATAGAATTTTCAGTTCATTTTAGATAAATTGAAAATGGACATTATAGACCATATTTAATGGGTATGAAAATTGTTAGAATCATACTCAGAAAAAGGCCATAGTCCTGCATCAAAATTTGACAAATGAATACACTTTTTTATATTTGCAGTAAACATAAAATATTTAAGGCATACATCTATATCTGTATATCTCTATCTATTTATATTATATATAAAATTATTCCATACTCAAAATTTTTTCTATTAATCAATCAATTAATGGATTTGACTAGGCTAAATAAGAGGGCTTCTATTTTACTATTTTTTATATAACTCATTTGATATTGTTGTTATTTTGGTTGTTTCCAAATTTTCACTAATATACATATGAATATTTTTGTCTAAACTTCTTTATACTTCTAATTTTTTTTCTTAGGATATTTACAAGAAATAGAATTGAAAAATTGATTTTCAGAAAGTTTTTTTTTCCAAAATATATTCCAATCAACACTGCTAGAAAATATTATCTTACATAAAATAAGAAAGGCACAGAATGACAAACTCTGCATGATCTCACTCAATAGAAGCTAAAAATGTTGATCACATAGAACTAGAGGGTAGCACAGAGGTCACTGGAGACTAGGAAGGGGAGATATAGAAAGGGTAGAGAACAAGTTGGAAGGGATATAGTTGGAGAGGAAAATAGTTCTAATGTCCTATTACACAGTAGGGTAACTATAGTCTATAATAACTAATTATTCATTTCCAAATAATGATAAGTGATGAGTTTGAATGTTCCAACACATAGAAATGATAATATTTGAGGAGATGAAAATGCTTAATTATCCTTATTAGATAATTACATATTTTATATATACATCAAATTATAATAATGGACTTCAAAATAAGTGCAAATATTTTATATCAATTTAAAAATAAAATCAATAAGAGAATAAAAGCTAACTAAAGTATGAGAATGAAAATTTGAATATTCATTCATTTATTGATATGCATATGCTGAGCCATCCTTCCATCCCTGGAATAATCCCACTTTCATCATGATTTATAATGTTTTTGGTATGCTGTTGGATTTGGCTTGCTAATATCTTGTTGAGGATTTTTGCTGTATTTATCATGGATATTGATCTGTAGTTTTTTTTTTTGTCTTTGTATGGTTTTATGAACAGTGTAATGCTGACATCATAGAACGTGATTGGTAGAGTTCCCCGCTTTTCATTTTTTTTTGGAATAATTTAGAATAATTAGCATTAGCTTTTTAAAAAAATAGTTTGGAGAATTCAGCAGTGAAGCCATCAGCTCCTGGGCTTTTCTTTGTTGGTATACTTTTAATGGTTGGTTTAATCCAGTAGCTTGTTACTTTTATGTTCAGATTTCCTATGTCTTCACGGTACAATTTTGGTAGGTTATATGTGTTCAAAAATTCATTTATTTCTTCTGTGTTTTCCAAAGTGTTGGCATATAGTTGTTCATAATAGTCTTAATAGTCCTTTATATTTCTGTGGTATCAGTTGTAACCTCTCCCTTTGAATCTCTGATTGTATTTATTTGGTATTCTTTGTTTTCTTCTTAGCTATTCTGGCTAAAGGTTTGTTGATTTTGTTTACCCTTTCAAAAACCCAACTCTTGAGTATTTTTTTTTCAGTCTCTATTTATTTCCCCTCCTTCTACTAATTTTGGATTTGGTTTTTCCTTGCTTTTCTAGTTCCTTGAGTTGCATGTTTAGTTTGTTTATTTGAAATCTCTCTCTCTCTCTCTCTCTTTGCTTTAGGTGCTTATTACTATAAACTTTCCTCTTAATATTGCTTTGCTGTAATCCACAGGCTGTGGTAGGTTTTATATTCACTTTCATTTGTTTTAAGAAACTTCAGTTTATTTTTTGATTTCTTCATTGATCCATTGATACTTCAACAGCCTGTTAGTTTTCATGTATTTGTATAACTTCTAAAGTTCCTCTTGTTGAATTATCATTATTCCATTGCAATCAGAAAAGATACATGCTATGATTTTAATTTTTTGAAGTTATTGAGACTTGTTTTGTGGGCTAGTATATTATCTATCCTGGAAAATGTTCCATGTGCTAATGAGAATAATGTAAATTCTGCAGCTGTTGGATAAAATGGTTTGCAAATATCTATTAGGTTGACTTTAACATTTCTCTGTTGATTATTTTTGTCTGGATGATCTGTTCGTTGATGGAAGTGGGGTGCTGAAGTCCTCAGCTATTATTATATGGAAGTCTGTCTCTTTATTTTTTAGATTTAATAATATTTGGTTTATATAATTGGATATCCCAGTATTGAGTGCATATATATTTTAGTTCTTATTTACTCTTGTTGAATTGATCCCTTTATTATTGCCTTGTTTATCTCTTTTTATAGTGTTGGTTTCAAGTCCATTTTATCTTATATAAATCTAGCTACTCCAGCTTCCTTTTGGTTTTCACTTGTGCGGAATATCTTTTGTCCAGCCTCTCACTTTTAATTATGTATGTATTATTGATGAAGTGAGTTTCTTATAGGCAGCATATATTTGGCTCTTGTTTTTTTTTAACCCATTCAGCCACTCTATATTCTTGACTAGGAAATTTAATTTGTTTATGCATTCAAGGTTATCATTGATAAGTCAGAATTTAAACCTTCCATTTTATTTTCTAATTGCTCTATATATTTTAGTCCATTTTATTATCTTCTTATTTTTGTTGTTTGGTGGTTTTTCTTAAGTGATAAAGTTTGATTCCTTTCTCTTTTTCATTTGTGTATCTGCTTACCATTAAATTTTATTCTTTCATGTGTTTTTATGACGGTAGTTATCATCTTGTCAATTTTAGATGCAGGACTCCTGTCGGCCTTGCTTTTTTGTAGGAGCAGAATAGTAATGATAAAATCCCTCAGGTTTTGCCTCTCTAGAAAAGTATTTCTTCATTTCTGAAGGACAGCTTTGCTGGGTACAATGTTCTTTGGAGTTTTTTGTTTTATTTTTTTCTGTTCAGAAATTTGACACTGTTATCTCATTCTCCCCTGGCCTGTGAGGTTTCTGATGAGAAAACTGCTGACACTCCAGTCACCACCTTAAATGTGACTTGGTGCTTTTCTATTGATCTTTTTAGAATTCTTTCTTTGTCTTGGACTTTTTGACTGTTTGATGGTAATATGCTGCAGAGAAGACTGCTGAGAGCCAGCGAGCCATTGAGATGATGATGGTTATGTTAAGCTGTGTATTCAGTTGTATATAGACCCCTGCTGTCTGCTTTGGAATTCTCGAGGGGATTCCTGGGGAATTCGAGTTGGTTGGTGAAGTTCTGGTGGAGGCAGTTCTAGTGGGTGTGGTTCCTGAGAGGGCCGAGTGGGTGGCTTCCAGGGGAGTTCGGAAATAAAGTTTGTTCCTGTTTGAGTGGCTCATGATTTGTGCCCAGAAAGACTGTGGCATTTGGTGGCCCGTGTGGGGAACGCCTGAAGCTTGGAGGTAAGTGAAATTGCTCGCCCCTGAGGGAAGGAGAAAGAATGGGTAACTGTTTAAAAATTCTTCTTTCGTTTTGTTTCGCTTTTGTTTTAAGTTGCCAGTCCCTGGAGATGGGTGGGACGGAAGAAAAACCGCTCACATCTGAGGAAAAACTATTTGCGTTTGAGGAACAGATAGGGAGAAAGGACGGATTGACATTTCAGGAGGATAGAAAGGCTGATATAACGAATTTTTGTTCCATTTTTGTTTCATTTTGTTTCAGTTTTGTTTTGCATTATCTTAGTGAGGGGTATCTTCATCACAGAAATATGGAATTAAAAATTAATAAGAACCAAACCGAAAGGGCATTAAGTAAAGTGCTAGAGGAAGGAGGCATCTCAGTAAAATCAAGAACAGTTAGGGCATATGTTAAGATGATACAAAGGTATAGCCCATGGTTCATTGAAGAGAGGTTGTTAAATATATAACAATGGAACCATCATGGTGAAGATTTAAAAAAGATACAAAAGGAAAGCCCAGGAACTCTGCCAGTTGGCACATTACCATTATGGACATTGGTACAATCTTGTTTGCTTAGTCTAGGAGAAGACATCTTAAATCAAGTAAAAGAAGAAGTCTGTTGAGTTAGACAGGGGAAAAAAGTTTAGAGAAGGAGGGGCTATCCGGAGAGAAGTTACAACGGGAGGTTGCTACTAACACCTTTCTATCACCAGAGGGCGTAAGTGTCCATCCAACAGCTCCACCTATGGAGACAACATATGCTGAGTGGCCCTCAACCCCCATAGTTGATAGATGGGATCCTGAGACAGGACCTCAAAGATTAGCATGCCTGTATTTGAGGCGGCAGGAGGGCAGTGAAATCACCATATTTTAGATTTCAAAACAGTGAAGCAGCTAAAAGAGGCTGTAACAACCTATGGTCCTCAAGCACCCTTCACTGTAAGCATGGTCGAATCCATTACCAACTTGAACATGACGCCAGCAGATTGGACTAGTATGTGTAAAGCTGTGCTAAATGGAGGACAATACCTGTTATGGAAGGTTGCCAATGAGGAATTTTGCATGGAGATGGCTAGGCGAAATGCAGCAGCTGGTTATTTTCAGAGAAATTTAGATATGTTGTTAGTAAAAGGACCTTATGAGGGTCAGCTGCAACAAATTGCATATGATCCTGCTATATACTCACAAATTGCTGCAGATGTGGTTAGGGCATGGAAGACTTTACAAGGACATGGAGATTTACAAGGTCAATTATCTAAGGTAATACAAGGAGCTAATGAACCTTACACTGAATTTGTAAATAGGCTTTTTCAAACAGCTACCAGAGTTTTTGGGGATACAGAACAAGCAATGCCATTAATTAAACAGCTAGCCTTTGAACAAGCAAATCGTTGGTGCAAGGAGGCCATTAGACCATGGAAACATGAAGATTTAAACACATATATTAACTTGTGTAGACATATTAATGAACAAGGGCAAGTCTTGGCAGCTGCAGTACAACAGGCTTTAGATGCCAGGCCAAAAACATGCTACAATTGTGAACAAACAGGACATTTTAAAAGGAGTTGCCCCATAGGAGGAGGGTTTAACAAAACTAGGTACCAAATGGGTAGAATACCAGGTATTTGCCCATGATGCCGTAGAGGGACATTGAATGCCGTTCTCAAACCACCATAGAGGGTACTCCATTATCAAAAAACAGACAAGGACCAGGTGTTTACCCATGATATCATGGAGAAAAGCATCGGGCTCCATTGCCAAAAAACGGACAGGGGGGCCCAATGCTCCAGGGCCCACGACCACAAATATACAGGGCAATGGAGGAACTCAGCAACACCATCAGGGTAGTGCCCAGGACACATTATCCATTAAATCCCTCATCAGACAAACCAGAGGGAGCACAGGGTTGGACATCTGCACCTCCGCCAGAGCAGTAGTAACTCCAGAGATGGGAGTTCAAATCATTCCCACAGGGGTAAAAGGACCTCTTCCCAAAGGAACAGTAGGCTTATTATTGGGACGCAGTTCTTCTACTCTAAAAGGACTTATGATAAGTCCTGGGGTAATTGATCCTGATTATGAAGGTGAAATAAAAATTATAGCCAGTTCTCCAAGGGGTATATCAGTAATTTCACCAGGAGATAGAATAGCACAGTTATTAATAATACCCAGCCTGCATGATAAATTTTCCAGTAGTACTATAGAAAGAGGTTCCAGGGGATTAGGCTCCACAGGTGTAGATTGGGCCATGCTTTCTTTAAATTTAGATTCTCGCCCAATGCTAAAACTAAATATTCAAGGACATCAATTTAATGGGCTACTGAACATAGGTGCAGACCTTAGCATCATCTCTCGTCAAGAATGGCCAAAACATTGGCTGTTACAACAAGCCACTCAAACGCTTCAAGGCCTAGGAGTGGCAACTAATCCCCATAGAAATGAGATGGTATTAGATAGGAAGGATCCTGAAGGATGTGAAGGAACTATACAGCTATATGTATTGGATCATCTTCCTATAAATTTATGGGAACGAGATGTCCTAGATCAATTAGGTTTGACATTAACAAATAACATCAATCCAAATGTGCCCACTATTATGGCTACACAAGGTTTTAGGAAAGGAAAAAGATTAGGAGAACAAGAACAAGGTATAGCAGCACCAATACAAATAGATCAAGGAACAGACAGACATGGATTGAGTTTTCAGGAGGGGTCACTGAGACAATCAAAATTACTTGGAAATCAGAAAGACCAGTATGGGTTCCTCAGTGGCCCCTGACTAAAGAAAAGATACAAGCAGCCCATGACCTGGTTAAACAACAATTAGCGGAGGGACATATACAGCCTTCTGTATCTCCCCATAATACTCCAATTTTTGTCATCAAAAAGAAATCTGGTAAATGGAGATTATTGCAAGATTTAAGAGCCATTAATAATGAAATGGTTATTATGGGACCTGCTCAATCAGGGATTCCCCAATTGTCTACTTTGCCAAAAACCTGGTATGTTTTAGCTATAGATATTAAAGATTTTTTTTTTCAGTTCCAGTTCATCCTGAGGATAGTCCACATTTTGCATTTACTATCTCTGCACTGAATCATGAAGGTCCTGATCAGAGATATGAATGGAAAGTACTCCCTCAAGGGATGGCTAACAGCCCAACTATGTGTCAAATTTATGTTAACAAAGCAATCCAGCCACTTAGAAATCAAAATCCTGAACTACAAATATTTCACTATATGGATGATGTATTATTAGCACACAAAGATAAGAACACATTGCTAGAATGTTATGCCACACTTACAAACTTATTAAAAAATTATCATCTAGAGATAGCAATAGATAAAATACAATTAAATTTTCCAATTAATTATTTAGGAGTTCTATTATCCTCAACCATGGTCCGTCCACCAAAAATTCAAATATGAGTAGATCAACTCAAATCACTTAATGACTTTCAAAAGTTATTAGGAGACATAAATTGGATAAGGCCTTATCTAGGCATACCAACAGGAGAGTTGGGACCTTTATTTGATATCCTAAAAGGTCCATCAGACCCAAATTCACCCTGCATGTTAATGCCTGAAGCAAGAAAGACACTAAAAATCATTGAAACCTATATGGAAAATATGCATTTAGATAGAATTGATATAAGTTTGCCTTTATTATTTATTGTACTACCAACAAAAAAATATTCCTACAGGAGTATTTTGGCAAGAAGGTCCATTATTATGTATACATTTATCTTATTCTCCTAACACTATTCTTACTAGGTATCCTGAGGCTGTAGGACAATTAATACTCAAAAGAATAAAAGCAGCAAAGGGAGTGTTTGGAATTTCTCCCAATAAATTATTACTCCATATACAATGGATCAAATTGATGAGTTAGCTAATGAGTTAAATACTTGGGCAATAATCATGTGTAAATCTATCAAATCTATCATTTGATAACCACTTACCATCTAACCCTTTGTTGTCTTTTTGGTCTTCGCATCCTATAGTTTTTCCAAAAATGACAAGAAAAACACCTATCATGAATGCTCCAAATATATTCATTGATGGGTCAAGTAATGGTACAGCAGCAGTAGTTACCCCTGATCAAACTTTTACATTTTTAGTACCCAAACAATCAGCTCAAAAGGTAGAGCTTAATGCAGTTTTACAAGCTTTTGTGATGTTTAAAGATTCTGTATTTAATTTATTTTCTGATAGTCAGTATATAGTTAATGCTATAGTATCCCTTGAAGATGCTGGTAGGATTTCCTCTTCCTCTACTGTTTTCTCTTTGCTTTCCACTATACAAAGTCTAATCTGGGACAGAAAAGATCCATTCTTTATAGGACATATCAGGGCACATACAGGATTGCCTGGAGCCCTTAGTTTGGGCAATGATTTAGCAGATAAAACTACACATGACATACATATTTTCTCTACATTAGAAGAAGCTACAAATTTTCATAAAAGATTCCATGTCAATGCTAATACTTTACAAAAGCGTTTTAAAATAACTAAGGAATAAGCTAGACAAATAATAAAACAATGTAAAAATTGTGTGACCTTTTTACCACAAGTTAATCTTGGAGTCAATCCTAGAGGACTGATACCTAACCATATTTGGCAGATGGACATCACACACTTGCCAGAATTTGGAAAATTAAAATATTTGCATGTTACAGTTGATACTTTTTCCGTATTTTTGATGGGCTCCCTTCATGCTGGAGAAAAAAACTAAAGATATTATAGCTCATTGCTTACAAAATTTTGCCACTGTGGGCATTCCAAAACAGTTAAAAACAGATAATGGCCCTGGTTATACTTCTACCTCTTTTAAACAATTTTGCTCATCATTTGGCATTACTCATATAACAGGAATCCCATACAATCCACAGGGACAAGGCATAGTTGAAAAAGCTCATCAAACTATTAAAATGTACTTATTAAAGCAAAAAGAGGGAATTGGGAAGGGGTATATATCCCCCAAAGATAAAAAAAAATAACCCTTTTTACTCTAAACTTTTTAAATTTGGATTCATCAGGGCTTAGTGCTGCGGAAAGGCATATGTGTCCAAAAAATGTACATAAGCCCAGGGTACTTTGGAAGGATATTCTAACAGGACAATGGAAAGGTCCTGACCCAGTGATTGTCTGGAGTCGGGGGTCTGTTTGTGTGTTTCCACAGGGAGAACAGCAGCCAATTTGGATTCCAGAGAGATTAACTAAAGCGATTTCTACAGACCAAAAAGAAAATGACTTGGCTCAAATCCATAACAGCTGATATCCTTACATCTGCAACAGTGGTTCTCCCACACCTGGAGGCTAATGAATACTGAACACCATTAAAGCCTATTTCAAATGTAAAAAACCTTGGGGCTTGCTTGTAGGAATACCTTCAGACCCATATGCAAGTTACAGGAAAAAGGATGGGATATCCAAAGAAGAGTCAAACCCAGGTGGTAACCAGGATGCTTTTTTCAATATCTATTTTATTATTGCCTTTTCCCACATCATGAAGTTCTATTTTATTTTTTGAGCTCATACAGACCTAGGTTAATGTTTTTCTGATCAGTTCTATTTTTGACTGTGGAGTTTTTAAACATTGCAATGGAGATTTCACCTGTGAAAAGCTACAAGGCCTTTACTATTGTCCTATGTGTTGTATGTTATGTGTACACACTTGTGTTTTGTATTGTATGTCTGTATGTGTGTATGTCCATATATCATATATGAGGAGTGCTCATGAAAAAATGGATCCAAATATTTTTTATTATTCATGGGATTTAAATGGTTTAATTTAAATTGAGTAAACAGCTGTTGAGGATTGTTTTAAAATGTGTACAAAAAAGGAGGTTAACAGATCTGTTTGTTTACTTTCACCTTTCCTTTTCATTATATCTAATTCTATTCAGGATACTAAATTGTTTAGAAAATTGCTTTCTTTTAGTGCCTGCTGGAATGTTACATAATTTTTTTTTTAGCCATCATTGCCAGAATTCCTATCTTCATCCCAGTGCTGGTAAAGACAAATATAAAACCAAACTACAGCTTCTGTGGTAGCTATCACAACAAACTGTATAAACTGATGCATCAATGAATAATGTAGCTCAACAAGTGATGCTCAATCAAGGAGTCGATTTACTTTGGGAGGAAATGGACATATTAATAGATTCCTCTGCTTTGAACTGCTTGCAGAACTTGCCTGGACTATGTGTCACTTGTATGCATTGTGAACTATCTGTTGGTGAATTGAATTGTGGTAGTGCTGGAATATCTTTGCTGATGGTGTCATCGGTGGTACAATTTTTCCAAAAAGAGCCATCATTTGGCTTGGTGTCGTGGCATTTTGCATTCTCCTCCCTTCTGCTTGTGATGGTCTAAAATTTGGGGGCCAATAGAGGTGAGGCAAAGAACCTCACCCCCCACTGGTATTTGGGGGCCAACAGAGGTGAGGCAAAGAACCTCATCCCCCCACTGGTGCAAAGGCCTATCCACAAGTATGGCTGTATGCTGGACCAGTAGTCAATGACGGGTAAGATCCAATTGCAATGGTACCAACCTAAGACAGGAGGCTGACGCCTTGAGGTCAGCTCATCCGATGACGGGTAAGGACCATATGTAGTATTGGACAACCTAAGACAGGCATAGTCCCTAAGCCACATGCTTGGTGTTTAATTAAACAGAAGGGGGGAGATCCTGAGAGCCACAGCTGAGTCGGAATGACGCATGGCATTTTGTCAGAAGGGAGTGGTTGAGAGGTGACTCCAGTGAGCCATTGAGATGATGATGGTTATGTTAAGCCTGTATATTCAGTTGTATATAGACCCCTGTTGTCTGCTTCGGGTGCCCGCTAGTTTGGAGTTCTCGCAGGGATTCCTGGGGAGTTCGCATTGGTTGATGAAGTTCCGGTGGAGGCAGTTCTGGTGGGTGTGGTTCCTGAGAGGGCTTAGTGGGTGGTGTCCGGGGGAGTTCGGAAATAAAGTTTGTTCCTGTTTGAGTGGCTCATGATTTGTGCCCAGCAAGACTGCTGCAGAAGACCTCTTCTGGTCAAATCTATTTGGGGTCCTTTGGGCTTTCTGGACCTGAATGTCCACAGCTTTTCCAAGAATAGGGAAATTTTTAGCTACTATTTCAATAAATATATTTTCTATGTCTTTCTCCTTATCTTTACCTTCTAGAACTTCCATAATTAAAATATTTGTTTGTTTAAATGATGTTCCATGTTTCAGAGACTTTCTTCATTCTTTTTTTCTATTTTATTTTCCTTTTGTCTGGCTAGGATATTTCAAAAGACAAGTCATCACACTCAAAGATACTTTTTTCTCCTTGATTTCAACTGTGTTGGGGCTCTCTACTGTATACTTTAAGTTATTGAGTTCCTTAGTTCCAAAATCTCGGGTTCTTTTGTATGATTTCTGTCTCTGCTAAAGTTCTCATTCATAAGTTTTTTCCTAATTGAACTGAATTGTGTGTCTGTATTCTTTTATATCTCATTGTATTTCTTTAATTATTCTTTTGAATTCTTCATCAGTCATTTCATTAGTTTCTTTACTTTGAGTCTGTTGCTGGAGAGTCACTGTGTTTCTTTAGAGTCATCATATTATCTTTATTTCTCATACTTCTTATGTCCCTTTGTTGATAATTGTGCATCTGGAAGATTGGTTATTGCTAGCAATTTCAAAGGGTGGCCTTTTTTTGGTGCCAGGGATTGAATTCAAGGGTGCTTAACCACTGAGCCACATTCCCACCCATTTTTAATTTTTTTTTTTTAATTTTGAGACAGGTTCTCACTAGGTTTCTTACAGCTCACTAAGTTGCTGAGGAAGGTTTCAAACCCGTGATCCTTTTGCCTCAGCCTCTGGAACCTCTGGGTATGAGTCACCATGCCCAGCAAAGGGTGGCTTTTGTAATAAAATACTTTCTCCCAAGGATGTCTTAGGGTGTCACATTGGCTTTTGTTCCATCACTGTGGTGTAGTCTCCATAGAGCTTTGTCATCATCAGCTTTGGGTGGCGTGTGTGTATCCAGGTTCAGAAATTCCATCTGTCTCCAAGGGTCATTTAGGGATGGGGACACTCTAGTAGCTCAGGCATATATGGTGTGCTAGGCAGTGGAGGTAAGGTACCTACTGTGTGGCCATTTTAGCAAAGGGAATGATGGCCCTGTTCAGGAACCTCTGATATTGTGGAGGCCTCCTGAAATGGCAGCAGCTGCACTAGGAGAGTACAGCTTGGAGAACATGTTGCTAGGACCTGTAGGGGCAAGTTCTACTGGTAGCAGAGGCTTCCAGAAATGAAAGTGGTTGTGGGCCATGGCATACATGTTTCTAGGCTCTGCTTGGGTGGATGCTTCTGGTGGCAAGAACATTTGGAAGCTGCACTGTGAGTGGGTGGTGGGTGTGCCCCAAGTCCAAGAGGGGAAGCACACTGATTCTCTGGTGGCACCCCCTGCTGTACTAAATGATCTTTAGTGAAGAGATCTGTGTGGTTTTGGGTGCTGGGGTCACAATTGCGCATCTGGATTTATTCAGATTTGTAATGTTTCAACCTTTATGCAAGTATGGGGAAATATCTGTGGAGCCCAGAGGCTTCTGTTTCTTAAAGTAGCATGGGTTTTGATCTTTAAATCCATATTAGTAATTAAAAGATTTTTGGTGAGTACAAACTCAAAGAGAGGTAAAAATGATTTTATATATATAAGCATATATTATCTAAATTATTATGAAAACTTTTTTTGATCATAATGATCAAATCTGGATAGTCCTATAAAACACTGCCAATTTCTATTGTTTCTTTTTTTTAGTTTTACCTCTATTTTATGCCTTATGTTTTACACAACACCTCTGTTCACAAGTCTTTCTTCACACAGTATAAAATTTTACAGGCTTAAATCTCAAAGTACAACTTTATATCCTAGTTTAAGGATTCTTTTTTTTATTGTCCCTGAGCAATGCTAGCAATTAAAAGGTAGCAAAAAGACATGTACAAATTAAAATTCAAGTAGTTCTTTATTACATGGAGTCCTAACCCATTTGGCTATTACTTAAAGTATTTCTGCAACACGTTTCTTGCTAAATATCAAATGATACTTGGATATAAATAACTACTATGCTTTATTTCTGCATAGCACCAAGTAGAGCTATGTGTATTAGTTACGTTAAAGTTATATAATAATTGAACATAAGGATTTTTCTTATAGCTTTAGTTTAAACTATAGTTTATAAGAATCATGAGGCTCATTCATGTTTTAACCCCGAAGTCCAGATAAAGAGGAAAACTTGGGTTTAAAATTGGAGAGAAGCTGGGTGTGGTGGTGCATGCCTGTACTCCCAGCAGCTCAGTAGGCTGAGGCAGGAGAATAGAGAGTTCAAAGCCAGCCTGAGCACTAAGCAACTCAGTGAGACCCTGGGGATATGACTCCAGTGGTCAAGTGCCTCCGAGTTCAATCCCTGGTACCCCCACCCCAAAATACTGGGGAGAAGAATAAAAACATTTTTAAAAAATAATATTTGAGTTTAAAAGCTTAAATGGTATTGCACAATAAACATTCAAACTTTAGGGTTATAAATAATCTGACAAATACACTGTTTAAGGGGAGCTGGCTTGTAAATCTAGTCATTCCAGATACTGAAATTCTATAATTGCTTACATGACAGTCCTAAAAATGGAGATATTATGCCAGTTTGTTTGGAAGGCAAAGTTTAACTATTCACTGTCTGTTTATTTCATTAAGAACTAAAACAGAAAATTCTTTTCATTAAAATTCTGGACATAAGTCCACATGACAATAAGCATCTCAAGGGTCAAGAAAAAAATGTTTTAAATGTGTTTTGGATTAGGAAAAGAAATTTTGAAATAGCATGGAGCACAGATTACTCTATTCCTTGAAAGTCATACTTAAGAATGCATCTATATGTGTACTTATGTTTTACCCTGATTCACTTTTGACCTGCTTTTCTCCAGCACAAATATTAAGTTTTAATATACACAACTCCTCCACTCACTACCATACACGATGAAGGGGAAAGGGGCTCTACAATCATGAATCCTATATCACCATCTCTATTTCTAACCCCACCTCAACAGTCATCAGCTACTTTGGAAGATTATTTAGCACCTATGGCTAGAAGTCATGGAATAACAGAAAACAGAAATAATCTATTCTAATTAATTAATTTTTCAATTAGAAACGTAAGACTCAGGGAGCTATATGACTTGATCAAATACACTTAAATCTTCAATGTACAAGCTAAATATAGTAAAGTCAAAGAAACATTAGAGACTATAGGAAAGTCTCCAAGTAAAAAAATCACATTTATGGCACCAATAAATAAGTTATCTGATCATTATTTTCAGGGATTCTTTATAGGAGATAACTAAGTCCAGCTTGAAGATATGTAACACAGATGCTATTAAAATACAAGCAGGATGTGCCATGGGCCAATAGGATAGTAACCTTCAGTTTTTTGCCTTAGAGTCCTGTGTATTCTTGAGAAGAACTGGAACTTTTGTTTATGTGGGTTTTTCACTGTACTAATATTTGTTATATTAAAAATTAAAAAGCACAAAATGTTAAAATTGTTTAATTCCCTAAGCATAGCAATAACTTCATTTCATGTTAATATAAAAACATCTTCTATGAAAAAATTATACTTTCAAGAAAAATTTTGGGAATAGTAAGATTGTTTCACATTCTTTAAAACTGCCGCAGTCTGGCTGCAGCAAAATAACCGGGGGGGTGGGGGGTGGAGAGCAACTTGCATACATTGATACAGCAGGAGTGGGAGCCGTTTATTGTAGGACAGGAGGTGTATGTATACATTCCACACAGCTTATCTAATTAACATAAACTAGATACAGCAGTCAACCAATAAGGAATCTCCACACTTAATGGCTCGCTGGCGTTACTTCACAAACCACTCCCTCTGGCAAAATGCCAGGTGCCATCTTGACTTGTTTACAGACCCTAACAAAAACCAGGCTTGAAAGAATACAGCTAGATTCTCATATTATTATGGCTTGAATATGAGAGTCTCCCAAAAACTCATGTGTGAGATAACAGAAGAAAGTTTAGGGTTGAAATGATTGGGTTATGACAGCCTTAACTTAATTAGTGAATTAATCCACTGATATAGATTAACTGGGAGGTAACTGTAGGCAGATAGGCTGTGGCTGGAGGAAGTAGATCACTGATATACCTTTGGTGTTTATATTTTGTTTCTGGTGAGCCAAGCTCTCTCTGCTTCCTGATTGCATCGAGATGCTTTCCTCCTCCACACCCTTCTGCCATGATGTCCTGCTTCACTTTAGGTCCAGAGCAATGGAGTTCTCTATGGACTGAAACCTCTGAAAACACAAACTTCCCTCCTCTAAAATTGTCTTTGTCAGGTCTTTTGATCACAGTAGCAAAAAAGCTGACTAAAACACATATCTATATCACAATTGATTCTGTTGTGATTTTTATGAAATAGATATTTATGTATTAAAGTATATAACAGAAATATAGCTTTATATAGATAAGTTAGAAGAAGGAATTTTTTATTTTAAAAATAAAAAAATATAATTGACACATTTGTACATATTTATGTAGTATGATATTTTGATTTATGTACGTATACATTGGGTAGTGATCAACTCAGAGTAATTAGCACATGTAGTCACTTTAAAATTTTATCATTTCTTTATGGTGACTATATTCAAATTTCTCTCTTCAAATTATTGTAAGGGCCAGATATAGGAGCGCACACCTGTAATCCTACAGGTTTAGGTGGCTGAGGCAGGAGGATTTTAAGTTCAAATCTAGTCTCAGAAATTTAATGAGGCTAAGCAATTTAGCTATACCCTGTCTCAAAATTAAGCAACAAATAAACAAAAACATAAACACAACATAAAAAGGACTGGAGATGTGGTTCAGTGGTTAAGCACACCTGGGTTCAATTCCTGATACCAAAAAATGAAACAAACCAGGTGCAGTGGCCCACACTTGTAATCCCAGTGGTCTGGGAGGCTGAGGCAGGAGGGTCATGAGATCAAAGCCAGCCTCAATAACAGTGAGGTACTGTACAACTCAGTGAGACCTTTTTTTCTAAATAAAATACAAAATAGAGCTGAGTACCCCTGAATTCAATCCCTGGTTCCCCCCAAAAAAGAAAAAGAGAAACAAAACAACAAGTCCCCCCCAAAATTATTTTGAGATACAGTAATGCATTATTGTTAATTATATTCACTCGGCTGTGTCATAGAACACCAGAATTATTTAGAAATAGAAATATTTTAAGACCTTTTCTTTATTACTGATTCTTTGATTCTACATCAAAACTTAAGAAGGTGTAGCTTCTTTTTAAAAATGTATATTTTAAAAATTGTTGATGGACCTTTATTTTATTATTTGTTATTTGTTAATTTATTTATATGTGGTACTGAGAATCAAACCCAGTGCCTTACACTGCTAGGCAAGTGCTCTACCACTGAGCCACAACCCCAGCCCAAGAAGATGTAGCTTCTTAATTGTGAGTTGCAGTGTGGACTCTGAAACCTTAATACCATGCCATGTGAACTCTGTTACAAGCCTGTTGGTCTAGCACTTTAAAAGAAATCCATGTGTGAATTTTTTTAAAACATCATGTATTGGTATTTTAGAAAATACTGGTTTAATGTTATACATTTCTTTATATAACATCAAAGATTCACATTCATTAATATCAGCCTACACCCATAAAAAATCTTTTAATATTGGAAATTATTAAGACCCCATGGTGGTGGATACAACTTCTCAAAATTTTTGCATTATAGTTAGTTAAAATTTTATTACTGGCCATAGCAAAAGCATGGTATTAAGTAAGGATTATTCACTATTCTTTTAACTGAATGCTTGTGGCAGAGACAATCAGCTGTCCTCCAAAATTATTCTCACCTTTCCATAGTATAATCCCTACGTAACAGTTTTCCAGCCAGGGTTTCTATTTCTAGACATCCTTACATCTATGTATAACCATAACTTGTTGGCACTAATGGCATGGATTGAAAGTGATGTGGGCCACTTCTGAACCAAGACTTTTAACCTACTCCTTTTTACTTTCTGACACAGATAAATTACAATAACTACTGAATTCAATAGGATGGTGAATACAGAAGACAAAATTAACCTAGAATCCTAAATCATTGTGTGAGAAGGGGTATTCACCTACACTAACTAATATAAAAACTCAGAAAGCAGAATTAAAAGCAGATAGAACTCTGAAGAAATCATCAAAGTTCATATCATGAAATACACAGATTTTAACATACTTCTTCCTTAAACAGATTTCCTAGAAGTCACAACCTTAGCAGAAGTTTGCAGAAAACAACAGCAAAAATTTTTAAAATCTCTTTAATCCTTATGTTTTTAAGTTGGTACAGTTTTGCTTTTAGTTCCCCTATCAAAAACAGTGGTTATGTAGCAGATATGTGCTTTGCCAATGAAAGTGCTATTCTTTTTAGAGGTTTAGAACTTTGAGATCATAATTTAGCCTCTGCACCACATTGACACCAAACCATTACTTACTATTTCTAAAGGAATCTGCAAATATAATTAGGAAACAAGTACCTTTCTCCCCTACATCCCCTCTTCTGCCCCTTTTCTGGTCCTTCTACCAACATATGTTCTTCTTCCTTCTCACCTATTAAAATTTAATCCAGGAAGGGATCTAAAACCTCATTCACATTTTTCACAAATGAGAGATTAAGTCTATATAGTAAATCAAAAGTTATCTCTTATGATGATGATTTTAAATCTTAATATAATATAAATGACTAAGAGGCAGTATGTGAAGTCATTGATTCAAACTCCAAAGACCAAAATTTCCTGGGTTGAAATTCACATTCTAGCATTTATCAGTTATGTGACCTTGAGCAAGTTGTTTAATCTCCTTATGTTTAAGTTTTCTCATTTACAAGGATGATAATAAAAGCCACCTGCCAAATAAAATTATTAATAAGTCTCTACTAAATTAATACACATTATCAAGTGCATACCTCAAGTGAAAGACTTTTCCAGGTTGAACATAAACTATTATATTTTAATTTTGAGCAATATAAAAAGAAGCACCCCTCAAACCTCTAATCCCTTTCCCCTCTCTGCTCATTTCCCATTCCCACAGATTTAGATGATCTCATCCAGAAATACAAAAATCTTGTCATGGTTTAGGGTCAAATGTATAAAGTATTTTTCTGTATATTTAGGGGTAAATAAAATGTACAATACATATACAGGATTTCTCACTAATATGAAATTCAGGTAGTTTGAAGCATATTGAATTTATTGTTTCTAAATGAAAATGATCACTTAACAAGAAATATAGTATCAAATCTGTGAAACAGAGGAAAAATGAGTGAAAAAAGACCTAGTAAGTTGTGACAATATTAAGCAATATAATGCAGGTTAAATTAGATTCCCAGAGGAGAAGAGAAACAGAACAGAATAAGAGGAGATTTTTTTCACCACTGATGAAAACCATCAAATCACAGATTTAAGAAAACCAATAAACTCCAAGTAAGACCAAGATAAAGAAAAAAAAATCTTAATAGTAATGACAGGGATAAAAAGATATATTACATAGAATAGGGGATCAGCAAATTATAGCTTCCAGGTCCAATCCAGTCTTTATTTTTCATGTAGTTTGCAAACTAAGAATAGTTTTCATATTTTTTGAGAGTTGAAAATAATATTCTGTGACAGAAACCAATCTGACTTTTTACATGTAAAGTTTGCTGACCCCAAGCATAGTGGAAACAATGATACAAATAATGTCTTGACTTCTCATTAGAAATAATACAGAAGATAATGGGCCAATAATTTACTGGAAATTAAACAAAGAAAATAAAATAAAAAGGAAATCTAGAGTTCTACATCCAGTGAAAATAACCTTCAAAAACAAGGGAAAATGTAGATATTTTTAGATAAATAGACTTGAGAATACTCATTTCTAGCAGACCTGAACTATAAGAACTGTCAAAAGGCAATCTATTCAGGTTTAAGAAAAATGACACTAGATGGAAACTCAGATTTATGGTTAGGAATAGAAAGCCAGGAATGATAAATGTGTGAATAAATGTAGATTATTGAAAAAAATTTCTCTTCTTTTTTTTTAAGAACACATATCGTCACTTCCACATCTAGCTATGACAGAGTAACAGGACTGAATTTTCTGTTTTATCTTAACTGAAAAAATTGGACAAAATATGACACAGTGGTTACCATGTGTTAGACAACAGACAGTACAGGACAGCGACTCTCAAGAAAAGAGAAACAAGTAAGGGAAACTTCAGTTGTTATAGTTGTTTAATATTATTATTTGACAAAGGTGTGTTGTTAGAGTAAAAACTTGAAAACATTGATGTGAGAAATTAAAGAAATTGTAAATAAATGTAGATATATTCTAAGCTCACAGGATGGAAAATAAATTTGATATCAAGTGTCCCCAAATTGATCTGTAGATTCAATGTATCTAAAATGACTTTTCAGTGTATAGTACAAGGGGTGGAAATTCAGATAGAACCCAGTGGTCTCACCGAGTTAAGAAAATAAAGTTTAACATTCAGAAAGGTAAGGGAAAGTTAAGGTCACAGGTTAACATTCTATAGAGGAGAAAGATATTCTGGATACCAGAAGAAGATTATCCTTAAACATTTGTCTGAAGCTGATAGACAGCCACATGACGGAGTGGCAAAACAATACTTTGGATTCACAGAAATCTGTTGCTCCAGAAGCCAGAGTGGGAAACCTATACATAGAATTTGAAGTACTTAAGGATATCCTTAGTAGGGGAAGCAAATTAGGCATAGATGAATAACTTCTAGCTCATCTAATAAAGCTTAAAAGAAAGTCTCAAATGGATTACAAATATTTTTAGGTTTCTGAGTTACTACTTCTCAGAAAGAAAATCAAACATATTTAAAGGAATAAAATATTCACCCAAAATTACAATGTTTGCTCAAGAAGGAATCAATAATCTGAGTACTTTATATCTATTGTGAAAATTGATGTTGTAGTAATAAACCTTCCCACAAAGAAAATTCCAGGCCCAGAAGCTTCACTGGTAAATTCTACAAAATATGTAAAGAGGAAATAACACCAATTTTACACTAACTCTTTTTGAAATGAGAAGTTTGGGGACATTACACAAATTACTAAATGAAACAGAATATTACAGGAAAAGAAAATATAATTTTAGCAAATTGAATATAAATAATACACTATACTATTAAAATACATCATGTTAATATATCATGACAAATGTGATTGCAAGGTTAGGCTAAACGTTAAAAATCAACATAATTCATTATGTTAAAAGACTACAAAATAAAAATGTATGTTCATCATAATATATGATAAAAAAGGATTGATCAAAATCCTAATCTATTCATGATTTTTAAAAAATATAGCAAACTAGGAATAGAACTACCACAATCTTATGAGGGGCATCTAGAGAAACCTATATAGCCTAAAACAAACTTAAAGATAAATGATGTAACATTTTCCCTGTAAGATCAAGAATTACATAGGGATACCATTTTTAAGTCAGCATTTTTTTTGAAGTTCTAGACATTGGCAAGAAAAATACACATAAAGCATATATACCATATATATGTATAAGTATTATGTGTCAATTTTTAAAAATTTAAGGAGATGCTTAGTGTCATATGGCTACTAAAGAACAGAGACAGGAAAGAAAACAGAGATAAAAAACGAGGAGGTAAAATGATCTTTATACTCAGAGAGCATACTTGCCCATATCTTGCAGGAAATGCTAAGAAACATGAAATGACTATTAGAACTAATAATCAAGTTTAGTAAAATTATAGGATATAAGATTAATATAAAAATGATAATTTCTATATGCTGGCAGTGAAAATCTGAAATTAAAATTTTAAAAATATAATGTTTAATATTATTGACAAAGGTGTGTTGTTAGAGTAAAAACTAGAAAAACTGCTGAGAGAAATTAAAGAAATTCTAAATAAATGTAGATATATTCTAGGTTCATGGGATAGAAAATAAATTTGTTAAGATATCAAGTCTCCCCAAATTGATCTATAGATTCAATGTGTTTGCAATCAAAATTCCATAGTATATATTTTAGAAACTGACAAAAAGATGAAAAATTTTTTATGAAAATTGAATGAATAATAATATCCAGAATGATTTTGTAAAAATAAAGTAAAGTTGGAGTACACTGCCTGACTTCAAGATAAATTATAGAGCTACAGTTATCAAGATAGTTTGATGTTGGCATCATTAGCACAGAATAGAGTATAGATTTAGATATATATATATATGGTCAATTGCTGTTTTAACTAATGTCCCAACACAATTAAAAGGGGAAAGGGTAATATTTTCAACCAATGGTGCTAAAACAATATGTAAATAAATTATCTTTGATGCTTACTTCATATAAACAAAAATTACTAAAAATGAACTGTAGATCTAAAGTTAACAGCTGCATGCATAAATTATAAAACCATATACTATAATATTTTTCAAAAAAAAATATGGAAGATAATCTGAGCTGAAACTGGTTTCAGAACAAAATTCTTAAATAGAGTTCAAAGTATATCAGAAAAAAATGATAAATTTGATTTTGCCAAATAATGAACCGTCACATTCAAAAATTCCTGTTATAAAATGAAGAAAGCTGCAGGTTTGGAGAGATTTTTATCTAGAATATAAAAATGACTCTTATAACTCAATAATAAGATAAACAATGTAAATAAAAATGGCCAAAAAACTGAACAGACACTTCTTCATAAAAGAGAACAGCAATGATAAATAAGGACATGAAAAGAATTTTTTCTTCTTTTCAGCATGGGGTGATTGAGCCTAGGACCATGCTCAGGTTAGGTAAGTGCTCTACCACTGAGCTACAGCCCCAGCCTTGAAAAGATCATCATCACTAGTTGTTAGAGAAACTAAAATAAAACCTAATAAATAGTATAAAAATAAAAATTTACATCATTAAAAACAAGACTCAATCATAGATTGTTTACAGATCTGTTAGTGAGGAAGTAGTGTAAGTATAACTTGTATGCTGGTAGGAATGTAAAGCTTTGGATAAGCGTTTTACAATTTCCTAAAATATGATAACATCTGCCTAGCATACTATGAAAGCATTCCACTACCGGATTTCTGACAAAGAGAAGTAAAATTCCATGTCCTTACAAAGATTTGTATATGTATGTTCACTGCAGCTTTATTTTGTAATAGTTAAATACTAGAAATAATGCAAAGATCTATCAATAGATGAATTAATAAACTATTCTTTCCTTACTCTGGACTCTTATCAGCATTGTGAAGAAATAAGCTATTAAGACATGAAACATCACAAATGAACCTCAGAACAATATGCAGATTAAAAAATGTCATCCCGATTTTTTTGCTTGGGATCCAACATGGCGGTGGGCGCAGAGAGATCAAATCTCTGACCTCTTCAGCTGTGCGGGCATAGGGAGTCTTAAACCGTCTAAATGCTGTTTGCTCAGGATCACTAGGCAATGCTGAGCTGACGTGGATCTGGGGCGAACAGTCTGGGCCTCTCAGAACACACACCGAGCCCGGATCGGCTGAATTCAAGCTCCTGTTTGCCTGCGTCTCGCAGACAAACTGCTGTGACTCAGCACTAAACGATCCTGCTGAAACAACTGGTCGGCCTTTCTAAACCTGCGGAGGTTAATACCAACTGAGCCTTCATAGGCAGTGGCCACAGGATTGAGACGGGGCTTGGGAGAGACAGGCAGGACCCACCCGTTGCATTGGTCACCCAGCAAAGGGAACGAACTGTCGCCATTTGCATGGGATACCACCATGACAGAGAACTGACATCACCAGAATGCGGCAGAGGAGATAACTTCATTGAAACCAGCGGCGACAGGTGTGTAACCCCTAGCCTTCCCTCTCCACACAGTGGGGAAACCTTAAGCGTCCTTCCCAGCTCTCCCATAATGGCCCCTCCCAGCTCTCCCGTGAGCGCGATAGTCAGACCGAGGAAATCAGGAGTGGTGCAGGACCTGCGGTGCGGAACACCCGGCTACTGCTCACACCAGTGCTGACAACTGAGGACTCTTGCACCAGCTACCGGGGGCGTGGCTACCGGAGGGCAAGCAAAATACTCTGAGGGTTCTCAGCCCCAAGCTCCACAAACTTAGGGTCTGAGGGAATGGCAAACAGGGAGAGTGTGCCCAGTCGTTCAAGAAAATAGGGCTCCTGGGAGCAGCAGACCTGGCATGTAGCCAGTATTGTGGTGAGCGTCACTGGTGAGCGGGGCCTGGCTTGAGAAAAAGAGGGGAAGTGACTAGACACAAGAAAAGGCCCTAGGCACTCAAGATTGGAGACCCACCCAGTCTGGGAGGAGGAGCTGCTGCACAGTGATTGGTTCCCGCGTATTGAGAGGAGAAGCTTGGCCCGGTGGGCACAGCTCCACCTACTGGAAGAGAAGTTAATCAAACTCTAAGACTGCATTTATTAAATTTTTTTTTTTTAATTTGGGTTTGTTTTTCATTTTCATTTTTTTATTTTTAATTTTTTTAAATTTTTTAAATATTTTTTATTATTATTTATTTTTTATTTTTTTGATTATTTTTTAAATTTTTTTTCTTTTTTCTTTTCTATTTTCTTTCTTTTGTCTTTTCATTTCTTTTCAATTTCCTTATTCCCCCTTCCTTGAATTCTACCTGCTTTCTCTCATTCTCTTTAGTGACTTCTTCCCTTCCTTCTAATACCTTTCCTCCCAAGCATCAAATAAATTTATAGGAGTAAACAGTAACTCAACAGTCAAACACAACAAGAAGTAACATGAGCAGCATGAAAAAGCAAGGAAGAAAAGGAGTACAAACAATGCAGGACAGCCTAAATATTCAGGAGCACCTAGAGGCATCAGAAAAATGGTCTAATAAATAACTCAAGGAATACCTTAGACAGGTGGAATGGAATCTTAAAGAGGATATGAGACAGCAAATTCAAAATGAAAGAACACATTTAAAATGAATTACATAAACAGATAAAAGAAGCAAATGAGCATCTTTATCAGGAGATAGAGATTATAAAAAAAATCAAACAATAATTCTAGAAATGAAGGAAACTATAAACCAAATTAAAAACTCAAATGAGAGTATCACTAACAGAGTGGAGCAAGTAGAAGCCAGAACGTCAGATAATGAAGATAAAATATATCACCTTGAAAAGAGTCTAGCCAACTCAGAAAGGATGGTAAAAAATCACGAGAAAAACATCCAAGAGATATGGGATAACATAAAGAAAACAAACTTAAGAGTCATCGGGATAGAGGAAGGTATAGAGGTTCAATCCAAGGGAATGAGCAACCTGCTGAATGAAATAATTATAGAAAACTTTCCAGAAATAAAAAAGGAAACAGATGTACAAATTGTAGATGCATACAGGACACCGAACATACAAGATCACAGTAGACCAACGCCAAGACACATTGCTATGAAGATATCCAATATACAGAACAAAGAGAAAATATTAAAAGCTACAAGAGAAAGGAGGCAGATTACATTCAGGGGTAAATCAATAAGGTTAACAACGGATTTTTTATCACAGACGCTGAAAGCGAGAAGATCCAGAAACAAAGTATTTCAAAAACTGAAAGACAATGGATGCTAACCAAGAATTTTGTATCCAGCAAAATTAAGCTTCAGGTACGACAACAAAATAAAAATCTTTCATGATAAACAAAAGTTAAAAGAATTTGCAGCCAGAAAACCATCATTGCAAAGCATCTTGAGCAAAACACTACATGAGGAAGAAATGAAAAACAATAACCAAAAACCAACAGTGGGAAGTACCTCAGTAAAGACAGATGGCGGGGGGAAAGCTAATCATGGAGAAACAAACCAAATTAAAAAAAAAGATAAATAATCAAACATGGCTGGAAGTACAAACCATATATCAATAGTAAGTCTAAATGTTAATGGCTTAAACTCTCCAATAAAGCGACATAGGCTGGTAACATGGATTAAAAAAACAAATCCAACAATATGCTGCCTTCAGGAGACACATCTGATTGGAAAAGACATACACGGGCTGAAGGTGAAAGGTTGGGAAAAAATATACCACGCACACGGTCCTCATAAGCAAGCAGGGGTGGCCATCCTCATATCGAATAAAATCGACTTCAAGACTAAGTTAATCAAAAGGGATAAGGAAGGACATTATATACTGTTAAAAGGAACCATTCACCAACAAGACATAATAATTATCAATATTTATGCACCAAATAAGGGTGCTGAGACGTTCATAAAACAAACTCGCTTCAAGTTCAAGAATCAAATAGACCACAACACAATAATTATGGGTGACTTCAACACACCTCTCTCACCATTGGACAGATCCTCCAAACAAAAGTTGAATAAAGAAACTATAGAACTCAATATCACAATCAATGACCTAGACTTAACTGACATATATAGAATATATCAACCATCATCAAGTGGATATACTTTTTTCTCAGTAGCACATGGATCCTTCTCAAAAATAGACCATATATTATGCCATAGGGCAACCCTCAGTAAATATAAAGGGATGGAGATAATACCATTAATTTTATCTGATCATAATGGAGTGAAACTGGAAATCAATGATAAAGAAGGAAGGAAAAATCCTATATCACATGGAAAATGAACAATATGTTACTGAATGATCAATGGGTTACAGAAGACATAAAGGAAGAAATCAAAAAATTCTTAGAGATAAATGAAAATACAGACACAACATATCGGAATCTATGGGACACAATGAAAGCAGTTTTAAGAGGGAAATTCATCACCTGGAGGTCATTCCTCAAAAAAAGAAAAAAACCAACAAATAAATGAGTTCACACTTCATCTCAAAGCCCTAGAATAGGAAGAGCAAAACAACAGCAAATGTAGCAGAAGGCAAGAAATAATTAAAATCAGAGCGGAAATCAAAGAAATTGAAACAAAAGAAACTATTGAAAAAATTAACAAAACTAAAAGTTGGTTCTTCAAAAAAATAAATGAGATTGACAGACCCTTAGCCATGCTAACGAAGAGAAGAAGAGAGAGAACTCAAATTACTAACATATGGGATGAAAAAGGCAATATCACAACAGATGCTACAGAAATACAGAAGCCAATTAGAAATTATTTTGAAAACCTATATTCCAATAAAATAGAAGACAGTGAAGACATCGATAAATTTCTTAAGTCATATGATTTGCCCAGACTGAGTCAGGAGGATACACACAATTTGAACAGACCAATATCAATGGATGAAATAGAAGAAGCAATCAAAAGACTACCAACCAAGAAAAGCCCAGGACCGGATGGGTATACAGCGGAGTTTTACAAAACCTTTAAAGAAGAATTAATGCCAATACTTTTCAAGTTATTTCAGGAAATAGAAAAAGAGGGAGCTCTTCCAAATTCATTCTATGAGGCCAACATCACCCTGATTCCAAAACCAGACAAAGACACCTCAAAGAAAGAAAACTACAGACCAATATGTCTAATGAACCTAAATGCAAAAATCCTCAATAAAATTCTGCCAAATCAGATAGAAAAACACATCAAAAAATTGTGCAACATGATCAAGTAGGATTCATCCCTGGGATGAATGGATGGTTCAATATACGGAAATCAATAAATGTTATTCACGACATCAATAGACTTAAAGATAAGAACCATACGATCATCTCAATAGACGCAGAAAACGCATTTGACAAAGTACAGCATCCCTTTATGTTCAAAACATTAGAAAAACTAGGGATAACAGGAACTTACCTCAACATTGTAAAAGCTATCTATGCTAAGCCCAGGCTAGCATCATTCTGAATGGAGAAAAATTGAAGGCATTCCCTCTAAAATCTGGAACAAGACAGGGATGCCCTCTATCACCACTTCTATTCAATATAGTTCTCGAAACACTAGCCAGAGGAATTAGACAGACGAAAGAAATTAAAGGCATAAAAATAGGAAAAGAAGAACTTAAATTATCACTATTTGCGGGAGACATGATTCTATACCTAGAAGACCCAAAAGGGTCTACAAAGAAACTACTAGAATTAATAAATGAATTCAGCAAAGTGGCAGGATATAAAATCAACACGCATAAATCAAAGGCATTTCTGTATATCAGCGACAAAACTTCTGAAACGGAAATGAGGAAAAACACCCCATTCACAATATCCTCAAAAAAAAATAAAATACTTGGGAATCAACCTAACAAAAGAGGTGAAAGATTTATACAATAAAAACTACAGAACCCTAAAGAGAGAAATAGAAGAAGATCTTAGAAGATGGAAAAATATACCCTGTTCATGGATAGGCAGAACTAATATCATCAAAATGGTGATATTACCAAAAGTTCTCTATAGGTTTAATGCAATGCCAATCAAAATCCCAACGGCATTTCTTGTAGAAATAGATAAAGCAATCATGAAATTCATATGGAAAAATAAAAGACCCAGAATAGCAAAAGCAACTCTAAGCAGGAAGTGTGAATCGGGCAGCACAGTGATACCAGATTTCAAACTATATTACAGAGCAATAGTAACAAAAACAGCATGGTACTGGTACCAAAACAGGCGGGTGGACCAATGGTACAGAATAGAGGACACAGAGACTAATCCACAAAGTTACAACTATCTTATATTTGATAAAGGGGCTAAAAGCATGCAATGGAGGAAGGATAGCATCTTCAACAAATGGTGCTGGGAAAACTGGAAATCCATATGCAGCAAAATGAAACTGAATCCCTTTCTCTCACCATGCACAAAAGTTAACTCAAAATGGATCAAAGAGCTTGATATCAAATCAGAGACTCTGCACCTGATAGAAGAAAAAGTTGGCCCCGATCTACATATTGTGGAATCAGGCTCCAAATTCCTTAATAGGACACCCATAGCACAAGAGTTAATAACTAGAATCAACAAATGGGACTTACTCAAACTAAAAAGCTTTTTCTCAGCAACAGAAACAATAAGAGAGGTAAATAGGGAGCCTACACCCTGGGAACAAATTTTTACTCCTCACACTTCTGATAGAGCCCTAATATCCAGAGTATACAAAGAACTCAAAAAATTAAACAATAAGATAACAAATAACCCAATCAACAAATGGGCCAAGGACCTGAACAGACACTTCTCAGAGGAGGACATACAATCAATCAACAAGTACATGAAAAACTGCTCACCATCTCTAGCAGTCAGAGAAATGCAAATCAAAACCACCCTAAGATACCATCTCACTCCAGTAAGATTGGCAGCCATTATGAAGTCAAACAACAAGTGCTGGCGAGGATGTGGAGAAAAGGGTATACTTGTACATTGCTGGTGGGACTGCAAACTGGTGTGGCCAATGTGGAAAGCAGTATGGAGATTTCTTGGAAAGCTGGGAATGGAACCACCATTTGACCCAGCTATTGCCCTTCTCGGACTATTCCCTGAAGACCTTAAAAGAGTGTACTATACGGATACTGCTACATCGATGTTCATAGCAGCACAATTCACAATGGCTAGACTGTGGAACCAACCTAGATGCCCTTCAATAGATGAATGGATAAAAAAATGTGGCATTTATACACAATGGAGTATTACTCTGCATTAAAAAATGACAAAATCAGTACCATGCTGTTTTTGTTACTATTGCTCTGTAGTACAGTTTGAAATCTGGTATCGCTATACCTCCCGATTCACACTTCCTGCTTAGAATTGCTTTTGCTATTCTGGGTCTTTTGTTTTTCCATATGAATTTCATGATAGCTTTATCTATTTCTACCAGAAATGCCATTGGGATTTTGATTGGCATTGCGTTGAACCTGTAGAGAACTTTGGGTAATATCGCCATTTTGATGATGTTAGTTGTGCCTATCCATGAACAGGGTACATTTTTCCATCTTCTAAGATCTTCTTCTATCTCTCTCTTTAGGGTTCTGTAGTTTTCATTGTATAAATCTTTCACCTCTTTTGTTAGGTTGATTCCCAAGTATTTTATTTTTTTTGAGGATATTGTGAATGGGGTGGTTTTCCTCATTTCCATTTCAGAAGTTTTGTTGCTGATATACAGGAATGCCTTTGATTTATGCGTGTTGATTTTATATCCTGCCACTCTGCTGAATTCATTTATTAGTTCTAGTAGTTTCTTTGTAGACCCTTTTGGGTCTTCTAAGTATAGGATCATATCGTCTGCAAATAGTGATATTTTAAGTTCTTCTTTTCCTATTTTTATGCCTTTAATTTCTTTTGTCTTTCTAATTGCTCTGGCTAGTATTTCAAGGACTAAATTAAATAGAAGTGGTGAGAGAGGGCATCCCTGTCTTGTTCCAGATTTTAGCGGGAATGCCTTCAGTTTTTCTCCATTTAGAATGATGGTAGCCTGAGGCTTAGCATATATTGCTTTTACAATATTGAGGTAAGTTCCTGTTATCCCCAGTTTTTCTAGTGTTTTGAACATAAAAGGATGCTGTACTTTGTTGAATGCTTTTTCTGCATCTATTGAGACGATCATATGGTTCTTATCTTTAAGTCTATTGATGTGGTGAATAATATTTATTGATTTCCATATATTGAACCAACCTTGCATCCCAGGGATGAATCCTACTTGATAATGGTGCACAATTTTTTTGATATGCTTTTGTATTCGATTCGCCAGGATTTTATTGAGAATTTTTGCATCTATGTTCATTAGAGATATTGGTCTGTAGTTTTCTTTCTTTGAAGTGTCTTTGTCTGGTTTCGGGATCAGGGTGGTGTTGGCCTCATAGAATGAATTTGGAAGAGCTCCTTCTGAGACAAATCCACAAAATTACAACTTTCTTATATTTGATAAAGGCGCTAAAAGCATGCAATGGAGAAAAGATAGCATCTTCAACAAATGGTGCTGGGAAAACTGGAAATCCATATGCAACAAAATGAAGCTGAACCCCTTTCTCTCGCCATGCACAAAAGTTAATTCAAAATGGATCAGGGAGCTAGATATCAAATCAGAGACTCTGCACCTGATAGAAGAAAAAGTTGGCTCCGATCTACACATTGTGGGGTCGGGCTCCAAATTCCTTAATAGGACGCCCATAGCACAAAAGTTAATAACTAGAATCAACAAATGGGACTTACTCAAACTAAAAAGTTTTTTCTCAGCAAGAGAAACAATAAGAGAGGTAAATAGGGAACCTACATCCTGGGAACAAATTTTTACTCCTCACACTTCAGATGGAGCCCTAATATCCAGAATATACAAAGAACTCAAAAAATTAAACAACAAGATAACAAACAACCCTATCAACAAATGGGCCAAGGACCTGAACAGACACTTCTCAGAGGAGGACATACAATCTATCAATAAGTACATGAAAAAATGCTCACCATCTCTAGCAGTCAGAGAAATGCAAATCAAAACGAACCTAAGATACCATCTCACTCCAGTAAGATTGGCAGCCATTATGAAGTCAAGCAACAATAAGTGCTGGTGAGGATGTGGGGAAAAGGGTACACTGGTAAATTGCTGGTGGAACTGCAAACTGGTGCGGCCAATATGGAAAGCAGTATGGAGATTCCTAGGAAAGCTGGGAATGGAACCACCATTTGACCCAGCTATCACCCTTCTCGGTCTATTCCCTGAGGACCTTAAAAGAGCATACTATAGGGATACTGCCACATCAATGATCATGGCAGCACAATTCACAATAGCTAGACTTTGGAATCAACCTAGATGCCCTTCAATAGATGAATGGGTTAAAAAACTGTGGCATTTATACACAATGGAGTATTACGCAGCACTAAAAAATGACAAAATCATGGATTTTGCAGGGAAATGGATGGCATTAGAGCAGATTATGCTATGTGAAGCTAGCCAATCCTTAAAAAACAAATGCCAAATGTCTTCTTTGATATAAAGAGAGCAACTAAGGTCAGAACAGGGAAGAAGAGCATGAGGAAAAGATTAACATTAAACAGAGACGAGTGGGGGGAGAGAAAGGGAGAGAGAAGGGAAACTATGGAAATGGAAGGAGACCCTCATTGTTACACAAAATTACATATAAGAGTTTGTGAGGGGAAAGGGAAAAAAAAACAAGTGAGAGAATTAAACAACAGCAGGTGGGGTAGAGAGGGAAGGGGAGGGGGGATAGTAGGGGATAGGAAAGGCAGCAGAATACAACAGTCACTAATATGGTATTATGTAAAAATGTGGATGTGTAACCGATGTGATTCTGCAACTTGTATTTGGGGTAAAAAATGGGAGTTCATAACCCACTTGAATCAAATGTATGGAAGATGATATGTCATGAGCTTTGTAATGTTTTGAACAACCAATAAAAAGAAAAAAAAGTAAAAAAAAAAGATTAAATAATGAAAAATAAAAAAAATGACAAAATCATGGAATTTGCAGGGAAATGGATGGCACTAGAGCAAATTATGCTAAGTGAAGCTAGCCAATCCCTAAAAAATAAATGCCAAATGTCATCTTTGATATAAGGAGAGCCACTAAGAACAGAATAGGGAGGAAGAGCATGAGAAGAAGATCACCATTAAACAGGGTCGAGAGAGGGGAGGGAAAGAGAGAGAGAAGGGAAATGGCATGGTAAAGGAAGGAGACCCTCATTGTTATACAAAATTACATATAAGAGGAAGTGAGGGGAAAGGGGAAAAAAACAAGAGAGAGAAATGAATTACAGTAGATGGGGTAGAGAGAGAAGATGGGAAGTGAGGGGAGGGGAAGGGAGGGGGGATAGTAGTGGATATGAAGGGCAGTAGAATACAACAGACACTAGTATGGCAGTATGTAAAAAAGTGGATGTGGAACCGATGTGAATCTGCAATATGTATACGGGGTAAAAATGGGATTTCATAATCTGCTTGAATCAAATGTATGAAATACGATATGTCAAGAGCTTTGTAATGTTTTGAACAACTAATAATAAAAAAAAGAATCGAAAAAAAAATAAAAAATTAAAAAAATGTCCTCCCAATATAGCAAACATTCTATGATTCTGTTATTATATATATATATATATATATATATATATTTGCCACTATAAAATTATAGTGGCAAAAATAACATATTAGATTGCCTAGAGACTAGGTGGGAGGAAGGAATTTTTTAAAAGCATGAGGAACTGATAGATATGTTTCCTATCTTAAGAGTTGTGATGGGTTTTCAGTTTCTTTATATGTATGTCAAAACTCATAAAGTTCCATTCTTTGAATATATGAAGTATATTAAACATCAATAGGCCTCAAAAAGTAAAAAAAATTAATTATTTGAAACAAAACTCATAACACTAATAGAAGGCTGTTATTTGTTTACATCTAATATAGAGAGGACAACAATAGCGCAAAAGATAAGGAAGTGCACATCTAGACCATACTGCTCCAAGTTTCTACATTTTAAGTGAAGCAATATAATGTTAACTTCAGGTAGCATTTTGATAATTTAAGGATGCATTTTGTAATTATTAAACCATCTTAAAAAATACAAAGTGGTAAAGGTAAATAGCCAATAGAGGAATTAAAATGGAATACTAAAAATATTCAATAAACCAAAAGAAGCAAGAAAAGGGGAATTGAAAAACAAAGAATGGATTAGATAAAATTGAAAACAAATAGGAACATAATAGAAATAAAACCAACTCTATCAATAATTATATTAAAGATAAATTAAGTATCATTTCTATTAAAAATTAAGATATCATCAGACTAAATAAAAAACAAGACTTAATCATAGTATTTTTTTACAAGAAATACACTAATCTATTAGAAAGACATTATCTTCCAATTAGTAATATAGCTAAAAGTGAGAATATATATATTGTACATAAAGACACAAAGTTCCTAAAAACCAATATAAAAATATCATAACAGGCAAACGGAAAAAAGATTGAGATACGTTACTATTATAAAAACAATCTATGCATCAAATATTTAAAGACCATCATAAAAATAACTTATTAGAAAAACTAGACTGATACATAATCTAATATGCTTGATTTTGTCTACCTTTTCCATTCTGCAGTTACCAAAATTTTACTTACTAGATATAATGTGTTCTTGACTACTTGCACTTCTTTCCTTTATTGATTTTTCAGTTGCTCTCTTGCTACCATGTATGGTTGTTGTGGAGAGGTCTTTTAGTTTCCAATGAACCCAAAAGCCTTTTCGTGGTTTTAGTCCTGTTAATATGGAGTGTATATTTAGCCAAAGAAATTAGGATTTTGAAAAATACCTCTTAATTTGTCAAAGAATTTTGACTTACATATTTCATCCTCACAACAAAAATTTCTGCTTTTGTTCCTTTTAAGCTGTGTAGAATTATGTAAGCCATTTAACTACTCTAAACATCTATATTTAAAATTGAAAATAATAAAATATCTTTGGGCACTTCAGGATTAATTGAACTGTAATAAAGTGTGCAGTAAATAGAAACACACTCTACAAACACACTCTACAAACATGATGTAATATTATTATTATCACTATTACTATTACCATACATATACACTTATATATACCATGCTCGTAAATACAGCCAATATTTTCTCAGTAGTGGTTTTTCACTTAGGATTATTTACCAGATTCAATATCAAATTAGAATTTTCTAAGAATTTTCAGCTACAGTTATCACATTTTTAGCATTATTAGCAGCATTTTGCTACTAGATAAAATATACAAAAGCCTTCAGTTTGATTCACTTGAGTGCTTTGTGATAGATTTCTTGTATTTAAAATATTGGGTATTAATAGAAACTTTGATGCATAATAAAGTCAACAGATGCCATTGAAAGGATGGTTTATTATATGTAACTCCCAGGAGGAGAGGGGTATACCACAGGGGAAGCACTGGGACCCTTAGGAAACAGTTAGGAAACAGAGGAAGAGAAGGAAACTATGGGCAAGAATCATTTTCCTTAGGAAGGAATGGGCAAGGTCAGGTAACCAGGCTTATGATAGTTATAATAGCTAGTTTGAATTATTTCAACAGGCTCTAGGGATAGGGACTGGTGCTATCTAATTGTCTGGTACCTGGTCCTAGGATGATTAGGGCAGATAGTGCTTGGGATATGAGAGCCAATAAGAGGTGGTTGTAGGGTGGTCTTTGGATTGATTGGTTTGTATCTGAGAAATATGTTCATAGGAAATTGTTTACTATTTGTTTTAGTCAGCTTTTTGCCACTGTGACTAAAGGACCCAACCAGAACAATTGTAGAGGAGGAAAAGTTTATATGAGGGCTCATGGTTTTAGAGGTCTCAATCCATAGAAGACTGGCTCCATTCATGGCAGAAGAGTGTGGCAGAGGAAATCAGCTCACAGGATGATCAGGAAGCAGAGAGAGAGAGACTCTACTCTCTAGTTACAAAATATATACCTCATAGCCACGCCCCAATAAACCACTTCCTCCAGCCAGAATAAAATAGACATTATTATTGCTGTATGTATATACATGACTGCATGACCAATGTGATTCTGCAACCTGTACACTCAGAAAAATGAGAAATTATACCCCATCTGATTAAAATGTAAAATAAAATAAATAGCGAAAAAACCCCAAAATATATACCTCATAGCCACTCTCCAATGAACCACTTCCTCCAGCCACACCACACCTACCTCTAGTTACCATTCAGTTAATCCCATCAGGATTAATTCATTAAGGCTAAAACGCAATCATTTCTCCTCAAAACCTTCTTGAATTGTCTCATGTAAGCTTTTGGGGGATACCTCACATCTAAACTATGACACTATTTCTAGAAACTGGTTAACCCCAGAAGGGCAAAAACCAAAGGTCAGAAAGTTCCATAATATGAAAAATGCCAATATACAGAAAATAAAAGACATGGTTAATATAATATAATGTTGAACAACACTTTCCTTTCTGGGCTAAAGCCTACTGGGAACTGATATAAAAAGGGAGATAACATATTGATTCAAATATTTTTGAAGGCTTTCTATGTGCTTGACATGAGATATAAAATTCTATTCAATTTAGTCCCCATTTTTCTATCAAGGCAGATGTGAAATTATTTAGCACATTGCCTGGTCCACAATAAGTTCTTAATATCAATTACCTTCTCTCACTCTTTTCCAAATTAACCACTGGTTGAATTATGACAACATCTTGCATTATTTACAAATAAAAATTTCAAATTAATTTCTAAACATGGACTGCTCCAAAGAATAACATTAACAAAGGGCCATGAGACCCAGATGAATTATGTTATTTTTTAAAATTATACTTTAGTAAGATCAATTTCATAGGAAATTATCATCATGCAGGGTTTAGAAACAAGTGAAGTACAAATAAAAGAGTAGAATCCCCAAATTATCTTTGCAATTAACTGACAGTTTACATATATTTTAAATTTTAGCTTTTATTTCCTTAATTTATAAAGGCATATAGTTTAAAGAATCAAATATTACTAAACCCCAATAATTCCTCACACATCACCAACACCATATACTGCTTCCTAAAATCAAACACTTTTATTTGGTTCATATCCATATTGTACCAAAAAAGAGTGATATTGGTATTTTAATTTTAGGCATTATCTATTGACTTCCAACTGGGAAAGAAGATTTTGCCATCTTTCACACTCTTATCCCATAATCACCATATACAATCTCACTTTATACACTTTACATCAAATGTCAAATATGTTACAATTTTAATATCAAATGTTATAATTTTATTGTATGAATATCAGTATTCATACATTTTTACTATATGAATATCAGTATTCATTATATTAATGATATAAAAATCTTCTTCACAGCTGAGCCATGTAGTATACTGTATTTACCTTTATTGAGAAAATTTGTTTTCTCTAAAGTTAATAATTTTATGTTTAAATTATTTTCTATGAACTTATAATCAACTTCTATTGTGTTCCATATGAACTTTTATTTTCAGTAGGCCTAGTACTCAATTATCATACTGGAACCTCTCTTTGTTTTAGTCAGTTATTCATTCTGTGACTAAAAGACCTCACAAGCACAATTTTAGAGGAGGAATTTTATTTTATTTTAGAGCTCATGGTTTCAGAGGTCTCAGTCCATAGGCAGTTGACTCTATTCCTCAGGGCTCAAGGTGATGCAGAACATTATGGTGGAAGAGTGTGGCAGAGGGACGTGGCTCACATGATGATCAGATCATATCTCCACTTGCCAGATATAAAATGGTACAAAGCCATGCCCCCAGTGACCCACCTCCTCCAGCCACACGCTATGTGCCTTCAGTTACCTCAGGGGATTAATTACTATCAGGAGATTAATTCACCTATTGGGGTAAGGCTCTCATACCCCAATCATTTTATCTCTAAACCTTCTTGCATTGTCTCACACATGAGATTTTGGGGGACACATCACATCCAAACCATAACACTCCTAAAGCCTTCTGTTGATTCCAATCTGAAAATTTTTTTCATAAAGACTGTTACACAACTCCCATATTGGGATCTCAAATCACCATTATTTTGTGCTCCATTGACCTCCATTTCTTGAATCCCATTTTTTCTCTTTCTTTGTTCATTCTCTATGATTGTGAATGTCTCTCCAAAAGCTTCATAAGAAAAGATGTATGCAAGGAAACTATTTAAGGACATGTACATCTGAAAATGTCTTCAGATAATCCTGAAGATTTGGTTAGGTGGATTCTAACTTATTAATAATTTTCACTTAGAATTATTAAGACATTGTTCCATTGTCATCTAAGTTTTCAGAGGTGCTAATGAGAGGGTTTATATCATCTGTCTCCTAATTTTTCTGTTGTTTGGAAGTTTTTGACTTTATTCTTTTTTTGTGCTCAGGGTTGTAAGAATTCACTATTACACACTGTGATATCAGCTATTTTTTTCATTCTCAATCTTTTTCAAACTGGAAACTCATGTGTTTTCCAGTATGAAAAAATTTTGGAAAATTTTTAAAATTATTTGTTCTTTATAGATATATACAACAGTAGAGTGTATTTTGACATACATACACAGAGCATAATTTATTCTAATCTGGATCCCATTTTTGTGGTTGAACAAGATGTGGAATTTCACTGATGGTGTATTCAAAATGAACATAGGAAAGTTATATACAATTCATTCTACTGTCTTTCCTATTTCCATACCTCTTCCCTTCCCTTCATTCCCCTTTGTCTAAGCCAATGAACTTCTCTTCTTCACTCCCCGGCTCCATTATTGTGTGTTAACATCCATATATCAGAGAGAACATTTGGCCTTTGGTTTTTGGAGATTGGCTTATTTCACTTAGCATGATAGTCTTCAGTTCTATCCATTTACCAGAAAATACCACAATTAAATACTTCTTTGATTAATTCTTTGACTGATTTTTTTGGAAATAATATAGAAAACTGAGATCTAAAAATGGAAAAGCTGAAGGATCCGTTTCTCTCATCTGAGATTGATGTTTAGATCACCGATCTTCAGACCTTATTATTTTTTAAGAATATGCATTAAAGGCATATTTTTACAAATGTCTTTTTTCATCTCCCTCAGGTAAGCAAGACTTACATCTCATATCTACTTAAAGGAACCTGTGTTTGTATCCTTAGATTTTGGGTTGGTTGCCCTGAAATCCTGATGGGTTTAAGAATAGTTTTGTATTTGCAGATTAGGGTGGTGATTTTTGTTTGTTTGTTTTGGTTCTTGTTTTTTGGTGGAAGGGAAGAGTGTAGTCAGAAGGGCTCTTACATGTAGAAGAGGGAAGCAGAGCAGTCAGTGTCAGAGTGATGTGAGGTAATAAAAGATTTAATCAGACTGCTAGCTTTGAGATGGATGAGAGCTATGAAGCAAAGAATGCAGACAGCTTTAAGAAGCCTCAAAGAAGCAGACCCTTCCCTAAAACTTCTAAAAGGAACACAATCTTATCAATATTTTGATTTTAGTTTGCTGAGACTCATTTTGGATTCTTACTCCACAAGTGTAAGATAATAAATTTGGATTTTTTAAAATCCCTAAACAGTAATTTGCTATAGCAGCAATAGAAAACTAACAATCTTTAATAGAACAGACAATATGATTGATGTATGTACATTCCATGTATGTATTATATGTCAAAATACATTCTGCTATCATGTATGACTAAAAAAATTAAAATTAAAATTAAAAAAAGAAAATCCTTCAAAAAAAAGAAAGAAAACTAATACAATCTTTGATGCTCTTCTTTCCCTTATTATGTACAAATAACATTGGTAATGAAAAGTTTGCTTGTGAAAAAAATTATCCAAAAAATAAAGTCAATTGATAACGCAAGTAATGTAACTCAGTATAATGTAAAAAGACTTAGAAAGTGATTACTTCATTCTGAAAAAGGAAGTGTGATATATTAAAGAGGAGAACATTAAATTCAGTATTTTAGAGTAATAATGTAAACATTTCCTCAATAAAAAAATAAGACAAACATGTTTATAGATTTTTTTTTCCAACAAGTGTTCCAGCCAATCCAAAATAATTAGTCACAAATGAGGGATAAAAACAGTAAAAGTTAAAAAGATTATTTATGAAAACAGACTCAAAAAACATGTAACGCTTGATGGATTTGCACTGTGAGAGAAAGCAATGTAAGAAAAAAAATATATAAATACATTCATGAGTAAATAAATCATAAAGGCTATAATGTAGTTGCTACTTATCTTTTTATTGATGCATATGAATATTAAAAATGAATAAACAATGTACAGCTCAATGAAATTTTACAAATTTAATGCATGGAGCCTATGTAACCAAGTTCCTAAAATCCCTCCTTTCTAGTTGTTATCAATTCTCAAGGGTATCCATTATTCTTACACAATAGATTAGTTCTATCAAGTTTTAAACTTTATGTAAATAAAGTCATACAGGATTTACTACATTGTGTCTGACTTGCACAGACTGTGTTTGTGTAATTTACCCAGTGTTGCATATAGTTATAGTTTGTTAATTCTTATTGTTTATAATATTTCACAATTCATTTAAACTTCATATTATTGATGGGAATTTGGATAGTTTCTATCATTATTATTATAGATAGGTATGCTATGATAATTTTTTACTTTTCTTTGGTGTATAGACATACGTACATATCTGTGGGGCATGTACCTGGGAGTCATAGATTTGCTGGGTCAAACATATGCAAAAATTTAGCTTTAGTAGATACTGGCAGTTGATCAAAATCATTGTATTGACTTATGCTCCCACAGGCATCATTGCCTTTTATCTTAAGAAAATGTTGTTTTGAAATTTTTAAAAATTTAGTTATTTGAGATAATTATAGATTAACACATAGCTGAAAGAAATACTACAGAGAGAGCTCTGTACTCTTTGTAGCTTCCTAGAATGGTAACACTTTGCATAACTATAGTGTAATATCACAACCAGGATATAGATATTGATAAACTAAAAATACAACTGAGCATGGTGGCATACACCTGTAATCCCAGAGACTTGGGATCCTGAGGCAGGAGAGCAGAGAATTCAAAGCCAACATCTACAACTTAGTGAGGCCCTAAGAAACTTAGCGGGACCCTGTTTCAAGATAAATAAATAAATATAACAAGGATCCCTTGAATTACCATCCTTAACCTCTTCCCTTCCTTTTCCTGTTATCCCCTACCTCGAAAACTTGATAGCCACTAATCTGTTCTTAATTTCTAATCTGTTCGTAGTTTCCATCACTTCAAAATTGTTATATCAATAAAATCAAATGATATGTAACCTTTTAAGATTGACTTTATTCACTCAGCATAATTCTCTGTAGATTCACTCAAGTTGTTGCATTGGTCAAAAGTCCATTTTTTAAAAATTTCTGAGTAGTATGTATTCCATGGCATTGATGTACCAGTTTTTTTTTTAATCACCTACGCTTAAGTCTATTTTAGTGTCCTTCAGTAGTGTTTTAATGTTTTGTTCATATAGATTTTGCATAAATAGTGTTAAGTTTATTGCCAAGAATTTAATCATTTCAAGTATTTTACTTATAAGTTGGGTTTCCTTTACAATTATGCTAACTGGTTATTGTTTGTGTATATAAAGACTACTGATCTTTTCATGTAAACTTTAAATACTGCTATTTTACTGAATACTTTTGTTTCAGTTTGCTTTATCATTTATGCTTGGGAGCCTGAGGCAGGAGGGCAAAGAATTCAAAGCCAGCGTCTGCAACTTAGTGAGGCCCTAAGAAACTTGACAGGACCCTATCTCAAAAAAAAAAAAAAAAAAAAGAATAGGTCTATCACAAGGATCCCTTGAATTGCCATCCTTAATCTCTTCCCTTCCTTTTTTTCTGTTATCCCCCACCTGGAACACTTGATAGCTACTAATCTGTTCTTAGTTTCTGTCATTTCAAAATTGTTATATCAATATATAGATAGGATTTTCTATCTATGTATCATTTTATCCACAAATATATTTTAACACTTCTTGTGCAATTCGTCTTTTAATTGGTTTCTATTATATAATTAGGGACGAAGGTACAGAACAGATTAAAATGAAGCAAAAGCAAGTAGCCAGGAATTTCATAAAGAAAGACTCTGAGACCCTCTGGTAAATCCAGTTGGAAATGTTTACCTTGGGTCATTCCTACAAGTCTTCAAATTATACTTCTCATTCCTCAGCAGACTGCCAAGAGTAAAGCAAGAACACTAATGTACAAAACTAATGTTTCATAAATAACAGAAAAAGCTGTTTCAACTAAAGTAAACAAAGTTTTTCTTGTTTCAGGAAGTTTTATAAGACTACAACTGGAAAAGGTAATACAAAGAAATCAAAATTATGGCAAGAGGGTAAAAAGATTATAAGAAAAATATCAACTTTGGCATCCCAAAGGGTAAAGTTAAATCAATTTGTCTCTGCAGCAGTAGAGCTATAATTAAAGTGTAGAAAAAAAATCTAACCAGTGTTAATTATAAGTGGCTAAAATACCTAAAATTTTTTATTGAAAAAAAATAAAAAGTGTATCTAAATTGCATCAAATGAAGATTTATGTTAGACAAAAAAGACAAAATTTCACTTTTGTCTCACATGACTTGCTTATTTATTGAAGTACTAGGGATTGAACCAGGGTCTCACGAATTCCTGGTAAAGGCTCAAGCACTGAACTAGTCTCAAACTCCCTTTTAAACTTTTATTTTGAGACAGGGTCTTGTTAAGTTGCCAGTCTGCTCTAGAATTTGTGATCCTTTTGCTTCAACTTCTCCAATAGCTGGGATTGTAGGTGTGTGCCACCATGTATGACTCTCATATGATTTTTAAGAGGATAAAAGGAATTTTTCATTTAGCAAAGATAAAACACATATTGAAACACTGGAAATATAAAGAAAATTGTATAGAAGCACACATATACAGCAGCCTATATAGAACTACACTATACATTAAAAAATTCTATTTTCTATGGAGAGCATATCTTTGTTTTCAAGTCGCTAGCTACCTTTTATAATATTCTATTATGTATTATTCTGTAAGAAGAATAACTCAATAAATACCAAAATACAAATAAGCTCCAAACCATGGTGTTTAAGATAATACAAAAAGTAGACATTAATAACTGAAGTATAAATACAAAAGACTTTTCTATTAAAAACACTATTTTATGACTCAGGTGAAAACAAATCAAAATTGCAGGTACATGCAGGAAAAGTTCTGTCTTTATGTATATGGTGATTTCATTTATATATATATTTGCACTTGTATATGTACATATTATGAAATCATGTTAAATACTTGAGACTTATGTTCTGCATTTGATGTATATTAGACTTCAACAGAATAATTTTAAATAAGTAACAATAGAAAGTGAAAAACAATTTTTAAAGAGTAAGCAAATAAATATTACCCATATATTCTTTGTTATTTGAATATTCTCTGTAACAACTTGCAAATCCATATTCTCTTTCTTCAAAAGCCATAAAAATGACTGATTCATTGTGAATATCTGTAAATTGCTTGGGACTCTGGGTGAGAGTATATAGTTAATGCTGCAGTTGTACGTCAGCTGTTCTCTATATAGGATCATGTCTCATACTTATGTTGTATGAAAGTGTGCATTATCACTATCATATTCCTTTCTTTTAGCCTGTAAATTTAGTCCTCCAAGTGTCCCAGTGTTTTTGCCAAGCATCTGAAGAGATAAGCAACCCTGTCCTAATTTAGATAATATCTTCAGTATGTTTTACCATATTACTTCATTACTCATTTTTTATTTCATCACTTCTCTATTGCCAATTCCATATTATATTGTTGAATGTTGCACACAAATGTATTTAGTTTATTATTGGTTAAACAGGTACTTAGTTTATTAAGTGGCTGATATTATGAAGAATTTCTTGGTGGGTTATTATATAGATACATGTGTTTTAATGATATTTGGGGAAGTTGGTCAGCATTTTTGTGTGGTTTGGAAGCATACTGCTATTCTGATTAGTTAAACTGGAATGTCAGCTCCCAATTTTTGAAAAAAATTTTTGATACATTTTCAGAAATAAATTAGCTTCAGATTATGAAGGATACCTGTAGTTAGAACTTTATAGTGAAATCTCAGGAAATATTCATAGGTAAATTCATAGCGTTAGCAGCTTCTATTACTAAACAGGGAAATATGAAAATAATGTACAAAGTTTTCAGTTCTAAAAGTTAAAAAAGAACAGCAAATGAACATGAAAGAAGACTGAGACAGAAATTAATGACAGGCCAGGTATGGTGAGGCATGTCTGTAATCCCAGGGACTTAGGTGGTTAAGGCAGGAGGATTGCAAGTTCAAGGCCAGCCTTAGCAACTTAGTACGATCCTAAGCAACCAAGCAAGACTCTGTCTCAAAATAAAAAATAAAAAGTGCTGGGATGTAATTCAGTGGTAAAGTGCCCCTGGGTTCAATCCTCAGTACCAAAACATTGAAAAAATATATTATCTTTTAATATATTAGTTAAGTTAATGGACATTAAAGATGAAGAAAGAATTACTCAAGGAGCCAGATAGTTCATTTTTTCAAGATATAGTCTTTTATTTCAGAGATTTTTTTATAAATATGCATAATTATTTTTTAATCTATCTATTCATATTTATAACAAGCTGAAATAAGATCATACCGATGTTTTCAACTCTAATTCAGTACTTACATGTTTAATTCTGGCCTTTGTCTCTTGCTTAGCTGTAACTTTGCTTTATAATTGTAAGAACCTGCCTCCACCATCATTTACTTGTTTGTTGAGCCCCAGTTCATGTATGAAGCAGTTTAAGATTGTTAATTCATATTTCCTTAATTTTACCAGCTAAAGTACAGTTTTCATATATAATTTATTTTGTCTTCAGTTTTTCTAATCAAAACACCATTTTGCAGTTACATAGTAAGCTCCCTTTCCCCCCTAATTCTTTTTGTAAAGTTATATTGTAAATTTGTTATACATTTAAATTCTTTTCTTTTTAAAGTTGAGATGGACACAATACCTTTATTTTATTTTTTTTAATGTGGTGCTGAGGATTGAACCCCGTGCCTCACACATACTCTACCACTGAGCCACAACCCCAGCATTAAATTATTTTCTTACATTCTGCATTACATCTAGTATTACCCTGTCTTCTTCATTGATTCCTTAAAATTTTCATTTATTTTAACGTTCATTCTCTGTGATTTAAAATTACATGGGTTTGAACCAGTGTACCATGCTTTTACTTTTAAACTACACATATCATTATATTTAAAGTGAGTTTCTTATATACAGCATATACATGAATTGTTCTTATATTTCCAAACGCTATTCCCCATCACACTTATGATTGTTTCTTTATTTTTAGAAAACAATGTTAGAAGTTTGGGTTATAATTTTTGTCTTCTCTGTTCCCTTTTTTGTTGTTTAATTTAAAATTTCACCAGTTTTCAGCAATATTTTTTCTTTTGAATTAAAAAATCTACTAGTTTTTTTAGGATTGGCATAAAATACCACAGGCTGGGTGACTTGAACAACAGAAATTTATTTCCTCACACTTGTAGAAGTTGGCATCCAAGATCAAAGGGTTAGCAGGTTTGGTTTCTCTCAAGGCCTCTCCTTAGCTTGCAGATGATTACCTTCTTAACGTGTCCTCATGTGACCCTTTCTATATATACATATATTCTGCCTTTCCCTCTTTATTGAGGTAAAATTAACAAATAAAAGTTATCCATATTCAAGGTGTACAATGTGTTTGTATATATGTATACAGTGTGAAATTATTGTTACAATCAAATTAATTAACATTTATCATCTCCTAGTTACCTTTCTATTTTGGTGTGAGAATACTTAAGATATACTTCTCTTAGAAACTTTCAAGGATGTGACATGGTATCATCAACCATAGTCATTATGTACATTAGGTCTCCAGAACTTTTTTATCTTATAAATGCAAATTAACTCTTTAACTAAGCATTCCCCATTCTCCTTATTCCTTGGTCTTTGGTAAGCACTCTTCTATTCTCTATTTCATTGAGTTTGACTCCAAATTTAGTGAGATCATGTAGTATTTGTATTTTTGTATCAGGCTAAATTTACTTGGCATAATAATGTTTTTAGGTCCATCTATGTTGTTGTTGAAGATGGCAGAACTTCCTTTGCTTTGAAGGTTGAATAACAAGTTCTGTGTGTGTGTGTGTATCTCAATATAGTAAAACATCAAAGCAAGTTAGCTGCAGGCTGAATCTCTTAAGAAGAATATTGAAGGGAAAAATCTTCATCAAACTGAATTTAATGGCACATTAAAAGAATCATTCACTATGATCAAGTAGCAAATTTGGTGTGTGTGTGTGTGTGTGTGTGCGTGTGTGTGTGTGTGTGTGTGTGTGTGAGACAATTTCTTTATCCATTATCCAATGACATAAACTGTCATTTCTACATCTTGACTATTTTGGGAGGAAAGAGAGGTACTGGTGATTGAATTCAGGGGCTCTCGACCACTGAGCCACATCCCCTGTCCTATTTTGTATTTTTTGTTTAGAGACAGGGTCTCACTGAGTTGCTTAGTGCCTTGTTTTTGCTGAAGCTGGCTTTGAACTTGAGATCTTCCTACCTCAGCCTCCCAAGCTGCTGGAATTATAGGCATGAGTCACCCTGCCCAGTTTGACTACTTTTTTTTGATCTTTTTAGATATTCATGACAGTAGAGTATATTTTGACATTATACATACACAGAATATAACTTATTCTAATTAAGATTCCTATTATTGTGGTTGTATGTGATGTGGAATTTCACTGGTCATGTATTCATATATGAACATAGGAAAGTTATGTCCAATTCATTGTACTGTCTTTCTTATTTCTCTTCCTCTTCCATCCCTTCTCTCCTCTTTATATTATCAAATGAACTTTTCTTCTTCACCCCCTGCCCCATTTTCCCTTCTGTCACCCTTATTGTGTGTCAGCATCCATATGTCAGAGAAAACATTTGGCTTTTGGTTTTGGGGATTGGCTTATTTCACTTAGCATTTTCTACAGTTCCATCTATTTACCAGCAAATGCCATAATTTCAATCTTACTTACGGCTGAATAATTTCCATTGTGTATATATACCACATTTTCTTTGTCCATTCATCTGTTGAAGGGCACCTAGGGTGGTTCCATAGCTTAGCTATTGTGAATTGAGCTGCTATAAACATTGATGTGGCTGCATCACTATAGAATGATTTTAAGCCTTTGGGCATATACTGAGGAATGGGATAAATGGGTCAAATGGCATTGCATTCCAAGTTTTCTAAGGAATCTCCATACTACTTTTTGTAGTGGTCGAACCAATTTGCAGTCCCGCCAGCAATGTATGGATGTACCTATATCCCTACATCATCACCAATATTTATTGTTGCTTGTATTCTTTAATTGTCATTCTGACTGGAGTGAGATGGAATCTCAGTGTAGTTTTAATTTGCATTTCTGTAATTGCTAGAGATGTTCAACATTCTTTTCATGTATTTATTGAACATTCATATTTCTTATTCTGTGAAGTGCCTGTTCAGTTTATTTGCCCATTTATTCATTGGATTTTTGTTTTTTGGTGTTAAGTTTTTTTTTCTTTGTATATCCTGGAGATTAATGCTCCATCTGAGTTGCAGGTGGCAAAGATTTTTCTCCCATTCTGTAGGCACTCTGTCCAAGTTCTTGATTATTTCCTTTGCTCTGAAGAAGCTTTTTAGCTTGATATCATCCCATAAATTCTTGATTTTACTTCTTGCACTTTAGGAATATATAATGCTGTGGTGAGCACAGGAGTGCAGATCTCTTTGAGGCAGTGCTTTTATTGCCTTTGGATATATACTCAGAAATAGGACTGCTGACATATTCTATTGTCAATTTTTTGAGTAACCTCCATAGTGTCTGACATAACAAAATGCACAATGGTTACCTTTTCTCTATATCCCCAATGACTCTTATTATATTTTGACTTTTTGATAATAGTCTTTTTGCCATTGAGGTGCTATTTCAATGAGCATTTGATTTGCATTTCTCTTGATAATTATTGATATTGAGTACTTTTTCATATACATGATGACCATTTCTCTTTGGGAAAATTTCTAAGTCCTTTGGCAATGTTTTGATTGCTTTATTTTTGTTATTACATTGTTTCCTTCTTTCCATATTTTCCTTTATTTTCTATTATAAACATTAGCTCATATTAATTATCCAAATTAATAAGATTCACTGTGATATTTGCATGCATGCATATATCATGTTTTAATTGTATCCTACCTGTCTCTGTATCCTCTCCACCCGCAGTCCCCTTCTCTTCTCCTTTCTGATATTGTTTTTGCCTTGTTTTGTACTAATTTCCACATATGAAAGAACACAGAAAATATTTGTCTCTTTGTGTCAGGCTTATTTTACTTAACATGCTGATCTTGTAGCATCATTCATTTCCTGGCAAATGAGATTATTTAATTCTATATTTAATGTATAATATTCTATTATAGATACTTGTCAGTGGATGACCAAATAAATAAAATGTGGTACCACATTTGGTCATCCACTGACAAGTATCTAGACTGATTCCCTAATTTGGCTATTGTAAGTAGGGCTGCAATAAAGACAAGGTATGCAGGTATCCCTTTTCTTTCAGGTATACACCCAGGAATGGTATATAGTTGGATCCCATGTTAGTTTTTTAAAATTTTGAAAAAACTCTACTGTTTTTCCATAGTGGATGTACTAATTTCTATTCTAATAATGTATAAGGTTACTTTTTCTCTTCACCAGCATTTGTTATCCTTTGGTTATCTGATAACAGGCATTCTAACTAGAATAAGATGAAATTTCAAGATAGCTTTGATTTGCATATAGGTACACAGCATAATTTTTGAGTTCTTTATATATTCTGGATAACAATTTTTTGCAGATGAATAACTAGCAAAGCTTTTCTCCCACTCTGTGGGTTGTCTGTTGATTGATTACTTTGTCATGCAGAAGCTTTTTAACTATAATTCCATTTTTAATTCTTGCTTTTATTTTCTGAGATATTGGAGGTTCTATTCAGGAAATTGATGTGTGTACCTGTGTCTTTAAGTAGTTTCAATGTTTCAGGTCTTTGATCCAGAAATTGATGTGTGTACCTATATCTTGAAGTAGTTTTAGGTCTGATGTTGAGGGCCACAGCCGAGTCGGGATGACGCATGGCATTTTTGCCAGAAGTAGTGGTTGAGAGGTGACGCCAGCGAGTTCTTGCAGAGTTCCCCTTGAGTTCCAGTTGAGCTCTCCCGGGGATTCCCGGAGAGTTCCCATTGGTTGGGGAAATGCCAGAGGAGGGATATTTTCGGGTTGCTGGTTCCTGGAGGAGCCGCGTGGTGATTGGCAGATTTCCCGGGAGCGTGTGTGGAGTGTGCTGGTAGAGTTCAGAAATAAAGTTTGTTCCTGCTTCAGTGGCTCGTGATTTTTGCCCAGCCAGACTGCAGCAGTCTTTGATGTATGTACCTATATCTTGAAGTAGTTTCAGGTCTTTGATCCATTTGTAGTCAATATTTGTATAGGTGAAGAAATGGAGATCTGGTTTTGATCTTCTACAGGTGAAATTCAGTTTTCCCAGGACCCTTTGTTCAGCAGGCTATCTTTTCTCCAACATATGCTTTTAGCACCTTTGTTTAGAATCAGATGCATGTATATGTGTGGGTTTATTTCTGGGTCCTCTATTATATTTCACTGGTCTACATGTCTGTTATTTTCTAAAACCATGCTGTTTTTGTCACTATGGCTCTGTGGTATATTTTGAATAAGGCATTGTGGTGCTTTCAGAATTGCTCTTTTGTTCAGAATTATTTGGACTATTTGTGGTCTTTTGTGGTTCCAAATAAATTTTAGGGTTTATTTTTTTCCCTGTTCTGTGAAAAATAACATTGGTATTTTGATGTTGATTGCATTATATCTATGGATATCTTTGGGAAGTATGGTCATTTTAACAATGCTAATTCTTCCAGTTCTGGGAGTTCTATTTTTTTTTTCTAACTTTTGCATCATCTTTGATTTCTCTCCTGTTTTATCATTTTTATTATAGTGGTCTTTCACCTCCTTGGTTAGGATTATTTCTAGCTTTGTTTTTCTTTTTTAAGGTATAGTGAGTTGAATTGTTTTCCTAGTTTCTTTCTCAGCTATTTCATTATTGGTGTATAGAAAAAGCTAATAGTTTTTGCTTTTTATTTTGTATGCTGTTACTTTGCTAAATTTATCAGTTCTAATAGCTTTTTGATGGAGTATTTAGAGTCTTCTAAGTATCAAATCATATCATCTGAAAGCAGGGACAATTTGCTTCCTTTCTTAATTTTCTTTTGCTTGATTTCTCTATAATTAATACAATTATCCTGTGAAAAAGTCAAAGATGAAGAAAATTTTGAAAGCAAAAAAAAGTTCCCCCATATATAAGAAAATGTTCATAAGGCCATCAGCAAGTTTTCATTAGAAACTTTGTAGGACAAGGCTAGTGAGAGTGTTTGACATATTCAAAGTGGTGAAAGAAAAATTCTGTTATTAATACTTCATTTGAAAAGGTGTTTTTTTTAAAGACCTCCTTCTATAGTTTGGATCTTAAATGTCCTTTAAAGGCTCATATGTTATAGGCTTAATCTCCAGCCCATGGCACCACTGGAATATGGGGAAACATTTAAGAGGCAGGGCTAGTGGGAGGTCTTAGGTGTCCTAAGGGGACTGCGGGCTCTTGATGTCTTCTGTTATCTTTCTTTGGCATACCAGTCATGAGGTGAATATCTTTACTCCATCATGTGCCCCCTGCTATGATATGTTGCATAGGCCCAAAACAAAAGGGCAAGTCAACCATGGACTGAAATATATAAACATGTGAGCCCAAATAAACCTTTTCCTTTTTAAAGTTCATTTCTCATGCATTTTTTAAGTAATAGCGATTAACCTGTTTTTTCCCATCATCTCAGATGTTAAGCATCAATTAAAACTTATAGTATATAAAATATAATAATATACTTATTATAATGCACTAATTAGTATAATATAACAATCCATATAATCTGTAAATTATTATTTCCAATTATTCTAATGTACCTGTGTCAATTTCATTGAAATATTTGCAAATTGAAAACAGGAGACTTAATAGGTTGACATATTCCATAATTATGGATTCAAATAATTTATATTGTTAAAATTTTCAAACTGCATAGATTCAATGCAACTCCTATCAAAATAACAATGCTGGAAGGAGAGCAGAAGGTGTCTAAAGGGAAGCTTAATTTTATCAGTGCACATTGTATGAATGTACTGAAATATCACATTGATCCCCATTAATATGCCCAATTAACACACATTAGTAAAGAAGAAAATAACTTTTTATGTTGTTGTATCACATAGGCTTTGGCATGTTGTGTTTTCACTTTTATTTGTTTCAAATTTTCTTTTTTAAATTTCCTTTTTGATTTTTTCCTCCATTCCACCACAAAACTAGAGTCTATGTTTCTGCAGTGTACCTCTACAGTTTGGGCCTAAACTAGCTGTGACTCAACATTGAGGTCCTTAAAAGCTCAGACTCTGGAATGGCTATCTATTCAACAATTAATTTTGTTCAAGTATTATATTTCTGATATTGCTTAGTTATCTATCTATATTCTCTTTTAGATCAATTAGCTTCCTTAAGATAATTATGTGAATTCTTTGTCAGGCAAATTTGTATATCTTCATTTCTTTTGAGTAGGTTATTGGATAATATTTTCTTCCATTGATGGTGTAATGTGCTCTTGTATTATATATATTTTTTAATTTCTTGTTTCCTTGCACTGATGTCTGTGCATTTGATGGAACATTCATCTCTTTCAGACTTTACAAGCTGGTTCCAGTGATGAAAGAACTTAAACTATGAGTAAGTAGAAAGTGCCAGATAGGTGAAGTATTGTGGCAGTGGTTCAGGTGAAGGTTCAACAGCTTACTTTCTCTGCAGCAATGTTAGCTGAGGTCAGCATTGGTGAAGATTGCAGGGGTTTTCAGTGGCCAAGTCTATTGGTCTTCACAGCAGTTCTGAGGGCTGTTAAGGTTTTCAGTGGTAAAGGCTGCTGGGACATTCTTAAATATTTTTCTCCCATGGCAGAAGTTATGCTTTAGGAAATCTCACTTGGGGTCAGGTCTACCTTGTGGGAATCCTTATTGTGGCAATGGCATCAGTGTTTAATATGCAGTGCCAATGAGGCAGTCATGGAGCCAGGACCTGAAGTATGGGCACAGATGGAGGAACTATGGCACCAGAGTATAGGGTAAATAGTGGTACTGATGACCCTTCTATAGCATTAGTGATGGTGCAGGCACTTTTGGAGTGCTGAGGATATAAATTCTGGAGTGTGCATGTGTGTAGAACTATAGTATGTCTGAGGTCTAGGGTTGGGATGCTCCCATTGTGGACTAGCTCTGGTATCCAATGTGTATGGCTATCTGCCTTAAGATCTGGGGTGAAGGGCATGGGCACAGGCAGATTACTGTTGCTTTGGAGTCTGCTTTGAAGATGCTCCTGCTATAGCAGTGACTCTGATGTCCATAAAATAGACATTTATGAAATGGCTATAAAGTAAGAGTTTTGAGTTTAAGCATGTGCAGAGTAACTATGGCTCTGGGGTCCAGGATGCATGGTAGTTCAATAAGGTGGTAGTTTTGATATGCAGGGTATGGGCATGCACACTGCTGCCATAGAGTCTGGGCCTGGAATGCAAGTATGCACGGAGAGGCAGCAGTTCCAACATCTGGGGAATACATAGATTTGAGGGTGTGGTGGTCTTGGGCAGCATTATAATGGGTCTTTGTTGAAGTTAGAGCACAGCAACACCTCCCGCTCCAGGAGGTTCACAACAGCAATGGATGTTGGTTATCTCAATGGCAAATGTTACCAGTGTTCTTTATGGAGCAGGCTACTAAGATCTGTATTAATAAACACCAAGCAGACAGCCAATGTGAAATCTTCAGGGAGTCTGTGCCTGCTGTGGGGGCTATGGAGGTCCATGGCAACAAGGACCTTGACTGCCATAATACTTTGCAGAGCAGACCTCTGGGAATACACTGGTACCTACCACATGCTGAATTCTGATAACCTATACCCTTCTTTGTTCTTAGCCATTTCTAGATATTTCACATATGCTGATCTCCTCAGTGATATTTCCTGGTGCTTATTCTATTTCTTCCTCCACTGTGTCCCTGCAGGCTTCTAAAATTGGTTCCTTTTAGTTATAAATAACATTAGGATTCATTTTGACACAATTATACAAGCATGGAATATAATTTGCTCTAATTTGGTCCCCAGTATTTCCCCTTTCTCTCCCTACTCTCTTTCCTTGTTCCCTTTCTTCTACTCTTTGTGCTAATCAATTTTTAAAATTTTTACTTTTTAGTTAATGTCTTGTGGATACACATTATGTTGAGATGCACTATGATATATTCGCATATGAACATAGGAAATTAGGTCAGATTCATTCTGCTGTTCTTTCCTTATCTTGTCCCTTCTCCTGCCCTCTTAGCTCCCTTCAACTAGTCCATTCATCTTTTTTTCCCTAGTTTTATGGAATTTACCCCCTTTTCCCTTTTGCCACCCCCATTTTGGACTAGCTACCACATATCAGTGAAAACACTTGACCATTTACCTTTGGCTTTGAGTTTGGCTTATTTTACTCAGCATAGTGGTCTCAAATTCCATACATTTACCAGCAAATGCCATAATTTCATTGTTTTATGGCTGAATAATTCTCCATTGTGTACATATACCACATTTTCTATAACCATTGTTCTCTTGAAGGGCACCTAGGTTGATTCAGTAGTTTGGCTATTGTAAATTATGGTGCTATAGACATTGATGTGGCTGTATCCATATAGTATGCTGATTTTAAATCCTTTGGGGTACATACCTAGGAGTGGGATAGCTGAGACATATGGTGGCTCCATTCCTATTTTTTTGTGGAATCTCCATACTACTTTCAGAATGTATGCACTAATTGGCAGTCCCACCAACAATGCATGAATGAAACTTTTTCCCTACATCCTTGCCAACATTCACTATGATTTGTATTCTTGAAAACTGCCATTCTGACTGGAGTGAGATAAAATTTCAATGTAGCTTTGATTTGCATTTCTGTAATTGCTAGAGATGTTGAACATTTTCCCATATATCTGTCAGCAATTTGCGTTTCTTCTTTTGAGAAGTTTCTGTTTAGTTCTTTTGTCCATTTATTAATTGGGTTATATATACATATGCATATATATATATTTTTCTCAATTTTTGAGTTCTTTATATATTCTGGATATTAATGCCCTATATGAGGAGCAGGTGGTGAAGATCTTTCATTCTCTAAGCTATCTCTTCACTCTCATTTCCTTTATTGTGCAGCTTTTTAATTTGATGCCATCCCACTTATTGATTTTTTGTTTTATTTCTTGCAATTTAGAAATATTGTTAAGGAGTAAGTTCCTGTGCCAACATGTTGTAATATTGGGCCTACATTTTCTTTTAGAAGTTGCACAGTTTTTGAAGTCTTTGATTCACTCTGAGTTTACTTTTATTCAGGGTGAGAGATAGAAGTCAAGTTTTCATTCTTCTACATATGGATTTCCAGTTTTCCCAGCACCATTTGTTGAAAAGACTTCCTTTGCTCCAGCAAATGTTTTTGGAACCTCTGTTTACTATCAGATAATTGTATTTATTTAGGTTTATTTCTGTGTCTTCTATTCTATTCCATTGCTTTGTATCTGTTTTGGTGCCAGTACCAAGTCGTTTTTGTTACTATAGCTCTGTAGTATATTTTGAGGTCTGGAATTGTGTTGCCTTCAGCATTACTCATTTTGCTCAGGATTGCTTTGGCTATTCTGGGTCTCTTATTTTTCCAAATGAATTTTAGAATTGCTTTTCCTAGTTCTGTGAGGAATGTCCTTGGTATTTTTATGGGAATTGCATTGAGCCTGTGTAATGTTTTGGGTAGTATGACCATTTTAATAATATTGATTCTGCCTATCCAAGAACATAAGAGGTCTTTCCATATACCAAAATATTTTTCAATTTCTTCAGTGTTCTATGGTTTTCACTGTAGAAGCCCTTGACATCATTTGTTAGATGAGTTTCCAAGTATTTTATTTTTTTTGAAGTTATTGTGAATGGAATAGTTTTCATAGTTTCTCTTTCAGCAGGCTCCCTATTGAAGTATAAGAAAATGATTGATTTATATATGTTGATCTTGTATCCTGAAGTTTAACTACATTTGTTTGTCAGTTGTAGAGGTCTTTTGGTAAAGTTTTTTTTTGATCTTATAAATATAGGATCATATCATCAGCAAAGAGAGATAATTTGAGCTCTTCTTTTCCTATTTGTATCCCTTTAATTTCCTTCTCTTGTCTGACTGCTCTGGCTAGAGTTTCGAGGATTATGTTGAATAGGAGTGGTAAGAGTGGGCATCCTTGTCTTGTTCCTATTCTTAGAGGAAATACTTTCAATTTTTCTCCATTCAATATGATGTTGACTTTGGGTTTGTCATATATAGCCTTTACAACATTGAGAAAATTTCCTTCTATCCTATCTATCCTAGTTTCTATAGTGTTTTAAACATGAATTGGTGTTGCACTTTGTTAAATACTTTCCCTATGCTCATTGAGATAATCATGTAATTCTTGTTTTTAAGTCTATTTATACAGTGAATTACATTTATTGATTTTCATATGTTGAATCAACTTTGGATCCCTGAAAGTAAACTCCCTTTATCATGGTGCACTATCTTTTTAATGTGTTTTTATATGCAGTTTAACAATATTTTATTAATAATTTTTGTATTGAGGTTCATCAAGGATATTGGCCTGAAGTTTTTTCTTTGATGTGTCTTGGTATTGGAAGTGTGGTTTTGGTATTAGGGTGATACTGGTTTCATACAATGAATTTGGCAGTGATTTCTCCTTTCCTATTTAATTACCTAATTTGAGAAGGATTGGTATTGGTTCTTTAAAGATCCTATAGAACTTGGCTGAGAATCTTTTCAGTCCTGGACTGAATATATTGGCCTTCCTTCCTTCCATCTTTCCTTCCTTCCTCCCTTTGCTCCTTCCCTCCCTTCTTTCCTTCCTTCCTTTCCTTTCCTTTCCTTTTTGGTGGTGCTGGGGATTGAAACCATAGCCTTGAGCATTCTGGGCAAGTGCTCTACTCACTGAGCATCCCCACTCCAGACCTTTATACTGGCATTGATTTCTAATTTCACTCTACTATGATATGATGGGATGCAAAGAATCATCTCTATTTTTTAATTTGCTGAGATTTGCTTTGTGACCTAAAATATGATCTATTTTAGAAAATGTTCCATGCACTGCTGAGAAGAATTCATTGTGAATGGATGAAATATGCTATTGATGTCTGTTAGATCCATTTGGTTAATGATATATATATATATTTATTTATCTGAAGAGCCTTTACTCAGTTTATGTATAGGTGCTCTATCTAATGGAAAGAGAGGTGTGTTGAAGTCACCCAGTGTTATTGTATCTGTGGTCTATTTGATTCATAATATTAAAGATAGTTTATTTTATGTACATAGATGCACCATTGTATGGGGCATAAATAGTTATAATCATTACATCTTATTGTTGGATGATTCCCTTGACTAGTGTGAAGTGACCTTCTTTGTTTCTTCTGATTAATTCTGGCTTAAAGTCCACTTTCTCTGACATGAGAATGAGTACCCTGCTGCAGATTCTTAGTTGGATTCCTGATCCCTCCTTGGAACTATTCTTGTTCTTGGATAACTAAATAGTTTTGTTGTTATTCTCGTTGTTGGAGAATGATGACTGGTATCTCCTATTCTGTCATCTTGCTCACATCACTCTTCTCTCCCTCTTCTCATAAGGTCACACATCATTTTGGACTAGAACCCACATATATGATCTCACTTTAACAAATCTTTATATTTCCAAATATAGTCACATTACAAGGTGTAATGTGGGTTAAAACTACAGAAGGAAGCATAATTCAGTCTATAACAAATCTGTAGAAAAATTTTCTATTCTTCAGAGCAGCTTAAAATAGTTGTCTTCTATATATACATTAAATTATTTTATTTCTGTGGCAATCCAGTTTTTTTATAATGACTTCACTATTTATAAAGATATTTGGCTTCTAAAGTTAATAAGTAGTTAATTTGATAAAATTTTCAGAAGAAAATAATTTTTAAAACTAGGCTTCAAAATGGGATGCTTCTAAGACAAAGAACTATCAGGTTTTTTTTTTTTGAGAAAAGTAAATAAAACACTACAATCCCCAAAGGAACCAAAATAATAACCAATACTTAAATAATATTTTCATACCTGACATCCAAAGAAAAATGTTATTCCCTAGGTCTTCTTTAAATTCATCATTAAAGAGGTTACTAGATTCTGGAAATGCTTCCCGGAATGTTGCATATATAGCTTGTGCCAGACAATCAGGATATACCTACCAAAATGGAGTCATATTATGTTAATTTTATATAACATACAAACATCTTTTACTTAACTATCAGAGAAATTACTAGCTTGGGAGATATATATATATTTTTTTTTCTTATGGCTTGTATTTAGCCATTTTATTACTTCTTTGTATCTCTAATTGAGGGGCATGAACCAAAAAAAGTTGAAAAATTATGTTAATTTAAGTGTTAACATTTTACAAAATAATAAATAAAGAAGGAAATTAATAATTAAGACAGTTTGATTATTAGCCATAAAACTTATTATTGCTACCCACATTTAGAAAATGATGTATATAGGTTATCATTATAAAAAGTATAAGTTTAAATAATTGGAGCTTATTTCAATGCATTCACATAATATAGTCAGTATTTTCTAAAATAATTTTTTGTCAATGGACTTTGTTTATTTATATGCAGTGCTGAGAATTGAACTCAGTGCCTCACACATGCTAGGCAAGCACTCTACCACTGAGCCACAATCCCAGCCCCAATATTGTTTAAATATTAAAACCATGATCATATATCATCAAATATATAGAACTATTAGTATTCAATTAGCTTCCAAATCTCCAAACCATAAAATTTCTCTCAGGTTATGACTAAACCCAGAAAGTTAAAGTTTTTATATTAAAGAGATTTATATCACTATTTTAGTATTTTCATTTAGATAAGTGTTTACAATCAACATATAAGCCCTTAATTCTGTAAAATTTTAGAAATGGAAGGGTCCTTAGAGGTCCCTGAGGCACACTGAATAATGGTGCAAAAAAAACATATGTTCTACTCTCTAGAATTTGTAGATATTACTTTATAAGACAAAAGGATTTTATAGGTATAATTAAAGATCTTGAAAATTTATCTTGGATTCTCCTGTGGGCTCTTAAATGTAATCATAAAAGTCATTAGAAAAGTTAAGCTGAGCAAAATTTGATGAGATAAGAAAGAAGAAAGTAATGTGATAATAGTATAGGCAAAGACTAGAGTGATATAACCATAAACCAAAGATTATGGGCCACCACCAGAAGCTAGAAGAGGCAAAGAATGGATTCTCCTGGAGGCTTCTAGAGAAAACAATCTTGCCAACATCTTGATTTTCACCCTGTAAGATTCACTGTGGGCTTCTGGTCTCTATAGCTAAGAAAATGAATTTCTGTTGTATTAAACAACTACGTTTAATAAGTTCATAATAACTTATTAAAGCAGCAATAAGAAACAATATGGTTACCTAATCCAATAGTACTCAGATTTGATAGTAAAATAGTGTGTCTTTTAAGACCTCCAAGATCTTTTTGTGGTGTGGGAGGATATATGAGAAAAAGAAAAAAAACCTCTGTAATGTATTGCATTTAATTTTATTGAATGAACCATAAATATCTTTACAACCAGAAATGATCACATATTATATCTGTGGTGTATAAGATTATATAAACAGTTAAAATATTGAATAAGGTGAATAAGGAATGAAGGAATATTGTTGTGAGACACTGGAAGAAAGGGAAGTAAACATCACCCTAAATATGTTTGGGTTCATATTAATGTACTTAACAGTGGGAACTGAAGAAAATATTTTCATTCTTAAACATTAACAAGTTTCTCTGGCTTTTGTATGATAAATTACATGAACCAAGAGCAATGAAACCCTCACTTAGTTGAATGAGTGTAAAATAATGGAAAATGGACAAGAAGAGTGAAGCTCCACCTATATTTAAATATTCCTGCTGGGATATGCAACCTACAGGAAGGTGGCCTGGTTCTCAAACATGCAAGCAGGGAGAGGAATTATTGAAAGAATAGGTCAAGGAGTCTAATTACTAAGGTATGTACATTTTGTTCTCAAATATGGCTTTGAATCCTGATTAAACAACTTCTAATTTTCCTTTGGAAAAAGATACTTAAAGTAGGAACCCAGAAAAAGTCAAGTCATGATTTGAGAGATGTTACAATTATATCTTCTATTAAATAACACACACATCTTGGGGGAGAACATTTAGATCATAAAAGTAGGACCAAGAACTAGAGAATGGGGGATATCTAATGGGACCACTTCATCCTTATCCTTTATTAAAGAGTCCTTTGATGAAGTTGCTTTATTTTATCAAGCCGTGTAGATAGGCTAGGTACACTTAGTAAATGCACATTAATATAAAATCCACAAAAGGACACATTAGGGAAAGAATATGGTTAGAAAAAAAAACATTTTTTAAATTTTCAGCTAATTTAACAACAAAATTTTAATCATTAACTTTTTTTCCTGAAAATAAGAAAAAACAATTTCAGTATTAGCAAAGGAAATCCTACTTTATCTTTCAGAACAATATTGTTCCACATGACAATTATTTAACATTTAATGTAACCAAAAACCTACTTATGAACCTGAGAGGTTGAGCAGATTACGTAGGTAATTTGTATCAGATTACAGACATGAAGCTGAATTTCTTTATTCCAAGTCCACTACCACATTTTACATTTGCATTTGTGAGTAAGATAGGTCAAGGATGAACATAAGTGTTTGAAAACTTTGTGAATATAGGTTTATATATATTTTCATTATAAAGGACACTTTGTATTTTAAATCTGCATTAGCAATGAAAACATTTACAAATTCTAAAATAATTATGTATTTCTGATTTACAGATTGCCAAACAACAAAGTATTTGAATATGGCTTGTGTTTTGAAATGCTAGCTATTAAATATAAACATTTCCAATAACATTTCTACATTCTTCGTTTTACTTTACTCAAGTATATTATTTTAATCAATATTATTCATTAGTATAACAGCAAAAAATCAAAATAAGCATTTGAGTCATAATTTTATGCATTGTATTTTATTGTAACAGATGATTGGTTCTTAAGTATAATATAGGAAATTTATTTTAAATAGATCAAATGATTCATCATAAAGAAAAAAATAAATCAATTTGTAGGTAAATTGAACAAAACCAAGAATGTATATAGGATAAGTTAATATTTTTCAAATTATTAATATCATACAAAACATTATACTAAATATTCTGTAAGACTTTGAGGCATGAGAATACTATATTCTTGTGGGGAGTGACAGAGCATAACTTTTAAAATATTGCCATTACTTACTGTATATCAGACAAGTTTGCTTTCAAAGTAACAAAATGTGTTCTTTTTTTTTTTTTTAGAAAGAGTGGGGGAGAGAGAGAGAGAAAGAGAGAGAGAGAGAGAGAGAGAGAGAGAGAGAGAGAGAGAGAATTTTTTTAATATTTATTTTTTAGTTCTCGGCAGACACAACATCTTTGTATGTGGTGCTGAGGATCGAACCCGGGCCGCACGCATGCCAGGCGAGCGCGCTACCACTTGAGCCACATCCCCAGCCCCCAAAATGTGTTCTTGTATATGTTTAAACAAAATAACTATTTTTTCTATTTAATTCACTCTAAAAATAATTAACATAACTGTTCATTTCTACCATTACCTGAAAAAATGCATCTTTCCGTCTTAAAGGTATGCTAATGAAAAGTGTCACATAACTTTCTGAAATTCTATCAAATAAGCAATCTTGATTTTTTTTGTTAGGCTGAAAATTAAAATATGTATGAAATTAAAATCAATATTACAATTAATCCCACTATTTTGTATAATTATAATGCACAAAAATATAAGGGGAAAATACAATTGGGAGTTTATTTGTATAATATCAGTAGTTTTTCTATTCTTAAAGGGAAGCCAATTGGTATAAGGGAATGAGGATGGGTTTTAGCATCATGCAAACCTGAATTTGAATACTGGCTCTGTTATTTATTAGTTGCATTACCTTTGGTGAGATAATTATGCCCCAGTTTTCTTATCTGACAGGTGTAGGACAGATATACAATGCATTAAAGAAGTGTAGTAAAATTAATAGGGACAAAGATCACGTTTTTGTACACAAAACATGATACCTGGTACACAGAAAACACAAACATGAGGAGTTAATGAAGGTTCTTGCACAGTATTTATTATGTAGAAGGCAATCAATGGCTTAGTTAACTTCAGTTCCCTACAATTCTAATCCATTCATTATCAGTAATACAGAGTGAAATTAAAGCAATAAGGAATGAGACAGAACTAATACAATTATGATAAGAGAGATAAATTGGAAACAAAAGAAATATATTTTAAGAAGAAACACATCTATATATAAAAATAATGTCAATATTAAAATGCCAATGTAGCACCGTGATTCTTGCACTGCTAAGCAACAAAGAGGTGAATTAGCATCTAAAGTCATTATACAATTAAGGTGAATTAAACAGTTCCAACTCATTTATGACATAGGCTGTAGAAGTGCAAGCTGGCATTAATGATTTTTGGTAACAAAACCCCCCAAATTTTCAAATTTAAGGTAGTTTGTAATGAAATCATCAAACAAAATAACCTGGGATTTATAGATATTTATTAATAAATCTTAGACCTAAAATGAAATTACATATCACCTAGCTTAAATCCTTCTACTTCAGTGACTGCTCTGATCTCAGAAATGTCAAGGGGAATTATTATTTTTAAAAATTTATTGGTTCTTTTCAGTCATCTATGACAGCAGAATCCATTATAATATAATTATACAAGCACAGAATATATCTTATTCTAGTTGGAGTCCCATTATTATGGAGGTCCATGGTGGTGAGATTCACTGTATTATTTTCATATATGTACACAGAAAAATTATGTCAGATGCCAGATTCATTCTACTGTCTTTCCTTTGTCTATAGCCCGTCCCTTCCCTCCATTCCTCATTGTCTTATTTACTGCATTTCTATTCTTCCTTTCATTTTCGGATTGTGAGTTAGCTTCTACGTGTAAAGCTATCCAGTTAAATACTCAAGAATTGGACTATAATCCAGGTCTATTAACTACCAATATAATTTGCATACTTGTTTATTAACTTCTTTGCTGTTATCATAGTAATAATAACACTAATAGCAATTCTTGATTACTTATGTCAATGGTTCTGACATATACAGTTATTTGAGAATTAAATGAAGTGATATATACCTATATATATACAATACAAATATAATTTACTCAAGAAAGCATGTTTCAACTACATAATCTATAGTTAACACCTGTGAAGAGGAGAAAAGAAATTTGCACAAGACAGAAATTTCCAGGGTATGTTTTTGATTAATATAATTCAACCTAGTGTGTGTATCTTAAGAAACTAAACAGCAAAATGGTAGAATCATTATTTTGTAAATGTTTCGTGTATGCTTGATAAGAAAATGTATCTTGCAGCTGTTGGACATTTGGGTTACCAAAGTATCCATTAGATCAAGTTATTTAACATATGTTAAATTATCCTTGCATTTCAGGAATAAATCCTATTGGTCATGGTGTATAACCCTTTTAATATGCTACTGGATTTGGTTTGCTAGTATATTTTGATGATTTTTGCATCCATACTCATCATAAGAAATATTGATCTGTAATTTTTGGTTTGTTTTTCTTGTAGTATCTTGTCTGGATTTGCTACCTTGGTAATGCTTCCTAACTTTTAGGATGAGATTCAATTTTTTGGAAGAGTCTGAAGTTTTATGTTCATTCTTTTTTAAATGTTGATGATTTTTCTTTAATTTCTTTTTTTTTAAATTGTGTTGGCTTCTACTCTGATCATTATTTTTTTTTCTTACACTTACTTTAAGTTTCACTCATACTTCCTTTTTTAGCTTGTTAAGATAGAAGCTGAGGGCCAGGGTTGTAGCTCAGTGACAGATTGTTTGCCTAGCATGTGTGATTGATTCTTAGAACCACATATAAATGAATAAAACAAAGGTCCATTGAAAACTAAAAAAATTAAAAAAGAAGCTGAGATCACAGTTTTTGAGAATGTTCTCCTTTTTTTTTTTCCAAATACAGATATACATTGTAATGTAGTTTCTCCCTAAATACAGCTTCAGCTATATTCTACAAATTTTAATCTGTTCAAAATAATTTCTGATTTTCATATTGATTCCTGGTGTGACCTGTGGTTATTGAGAAGTATGCTCTTTAGTTTCCAAATATTTGGAGATTTTTCCAGATACTTTACTGTTATTCATTTTATAATACAATTTTGCATGAAAACATTTTGTATGATTTGAATTATTATAAATTTATTAGGATGTTTTCCTATTTCAGAAGATTGTATATCTTTGTAAATATTTAATGTGCACTCAAGAAAAATGTGTACTCTTCTGTTGTTGATAGGTACTATGGTTTTAATGTGTCTCCCCAAGTAAATATGTTAGAAACCTGATCCCTGATTTTGTGGTATTGGAGGTGGGACCTAATAGCAGGCATTTGTGTCATGGGAGCATGCTATTATGGAAGTGGTTCAACTCCTCCTGTTTTAGCCTGCACAACTATAGAGAAGGAAAGTTTTATTCAGAGGTCTAAGTCCATGGGCAGCTGATTCCATTCCTCGGGCCTCAAGATGAGGCAGGACACCCTGGCAGAGGGAAGCAGCTTAAATGGCTATCAGAAAGCAGGTCTCCACTTGTCAGATGTAAATATATATCCCAAAGCCATGCCCCAATTCCCATCTCTTCCAGCTATACCTTACCACTTTAGTTATCACTCAATCCTCATCAGGGGATTAATTCACTGATTAGATTAAGACTCTCACAACCCAATAATTTCTCCTCTGAACCTTCTCGTATTTTCTCACACGGGAGCTTTTGGGGGACATCTCACATCCAAATCATAATATTCTGCCCCTGGCCCCCAAAAGCTCACATTCATCTGTCAATGCAAGATACATTTAGTCCACTCCCAAGAGTCCCCATAGTCTCAACAGTTCTGAGATTGCTCAAAGTTCAAGTCCAAAGTTTTCCCTGAGGGTCAAGGCAATCTTACATTGTGAGCTCCAGTAAAATTAAAAGCAACCTACAAGTATCTAATATATAATGGTATACAACAAACATTTCCATTCTCAAAAAGAGAAGCATAGAAAGAAGGGATAGGACCAAAGCAAGACCAAAATCCAGCTGGGCAAGCAGGTCCCATAGGTCTGTGTCCAGCATCTGGAGCACATGGCATGATGTCCTCTCCAAAGGGCTGGTGTAGCTCTGCCCCTGTGGTCTTGTTTGTTGCAGCCCAAGTGGCCTTTCTGTTGGCTTGTCCCTGCTTGATTCCTGCAGCTTTCCTAGGACAATGTCCCATGTTACTGGCATTTCTTAATCTCAGGGATCTCCATTGCTACTTAAGCTTCCTCCTCACATCTCCATACTCTGTCTTCTCAAGTGATGCCCTCAGGGACTCCAACCTTGCTGCACCTTGCCTGCCTTTCCAGGAATTTTGTTGGAAACTTCCATGACCCCCTAACTCCAGCATCCTGAATTCCTGCAGAACCAGCACCACATGGTTGACACCAAGGTCTGCCATCATCTTGAGCAATAGCCCAGCCTCCAGGGACCATGGCTGCAGCAGCCTTGGAGTGTCTGGGTAGCTGAGTATGTTGAAAAAACTTCCTAGGTCCCTTTGTGCAAGAAGGGTGCCCCACTGATCTCTTCTCAAAAGAATTTTCACCTTACTTCTTTGAGCCTGAGATGGGTGTGGTCTTGCCAGCTCCTGAGATGCTCTCAAGCCATCTTCTTATTGTCTCTGTGCAAAGTCTTTAACATTTCTTTAGTGGCAGTAATGTCTTTAACAACTGCAATTTCCTTAGCCTTAATTTTACTTTCACTTTTCAAATCCAAGTTTTTCAAATCTCCCCACTCCTGCTTTCTTTCTGCTCTTGAATATCACAATAAACTTGGCTAAAAGTTGCCAGCAATATCTGTGCCACCACCTGAATGCTATGCTGCCTAGAAATTTCCTCCACCAGATTAAGAAGTCCTTTGCTTTTAAAATTGGCCTCACAGAGAATCTCAGGACATAGGCAAAATGCAGACAACTTCTCAGCCAGAACAGAACCCAAATGGACTCTATTCCAATTACCAATAGTCTCCTCCTTTTCCTCTAAACCCTCTTGAGCCCAGACTTCATTGGCCATGGTCCTATCACCATTCTGGTCTTCTGCACTCCCACCAGAATCGACCATTAATCTCCAGTTACAACAAACTAAAGCTTTTCCAGCTTACACTGCTACACATTTCAAAATTTCTCCCACCAAATCCAAAAACCTCAAAAAGCTTTTGAACCACAGGGTCAGGTTAGTCACAACAAGGACCCCACTTCTCAGTACCAATTTCTGTTTTGCTCAGTTTTTTTGCTGCTGTGACTAAAATATCTGACCAGAACTACTGTACAGTAGGAAAAGTTTTTATAAGGGCTCACAGTTTCAGAGGTTTTAGTTCATAGAAGGCTGGCTCCATTCCTCAGGGCTTGAGGTGAGGCAAGACATGATGGCAGAAGCGTGGTGGCTGAGGAAATCAGCTTATATGGTGATCAGGAAGCAGAGAGAGGTCTCCACTTGCCAGATATAAATATATATCCCAAACCCATGTCCCAATTCCCACCTCCTTCAGCCACACCCTCGAATTTCTGTTACCACTCAGTTAATCCCTACCAGGGATTAATTCACTGATTGGGTTAAGACTCTCACAACCCAATCATTTCTCCTGTGAACCTTCTTGTATTTTCTCACATGTGAGCTTTTCTGGGACACCTCACATCCAAACCATAATATCTCCTCATGGCTCTCTGCCATGGGATGACATAGCATGGAGAACCTTGCCAAATACTGGCTCCTAGACCCCTATATTTTGGACTTTCCCACCTCCACAGCTGTTAGCCAATAAACTTCTGGTCATTACAAATCACCTATTTTGTGGTGTTCTGTTATAGCAACACAAAGTGAGCAAGATTAGAAGAGTGTTTTATAATTGTCAGGTTGTTTGTCAGTGTTGCTCAAGTCTTCTACGTAATTTCTGATTTTCTGTATATTTTACCAATTACTGAGAGTGAGATGATGAAATCTTGAACTATACTTATGAGTTTGTCTATTTCTCCTTGAAGTGTTAAAAGTTTTTAATTAAATGTGTTCTGAAGAACTTTATTAGGTGCATAAATATTTAGTATTCTTATGTCATACTGATGAACTTACCATTTTATCATTATGTATTTATTCCCTCTATCCCTGGTAATATTAAGTGCTTTGGAATCTACTTTGTATGATAGATTAAAAAATATTGTGACTTTGCAGGTCATATGGCTTTTTGTTAATGAATGGAGTTGTGTGGAAGTGATACACTTTCACTCTTTTGCACCTTTTGGGGGGAACCAAGGTACCATGGACAATTTTTTAAAATATTAAGAATATTAGAATATACTTACTTCTAGTCAAACACTGTCTATGTGCTACTTATTTCCATTCTTATTATTTCCCAAATATCCCCTCTTTATCCTTTTAATCCTAATCAGAAGTTCTAATGCTTCTGAATCAAATAAAGACTCTCTATAACTGTATACTTATATTTTCAAACTGAACTTCTTCAATATCAGTGATTTATAGTGGACTTTCTGTTTAGTGTTTATCAGCACATTACAATTTTAAATAAATCCTCAATTTTATTGCTCACTACAGTGTTTGATTTCCTAATTTTTTCTGATTAAAAAAGATTTAGGATCTTTGAAATCATATGAAAGTCTTACTCCTCTGAAAAAGGAGACTTTAAACAGGATTTTTAAAGTCTACAAATATTACATACATGATAATTACGTTCAAAAACTAATCTCTATGAAAAGATAGAGAAACATTTTACCAGTGTTCTCTCTACCTACAAATTAATTATATGCTACAAATCAACTTATTAAAAAAACTTTAAAAATCTTATTTGCCTTAAATTTATGGAGAAACCACCACCAAAAGGAGTCATGCAAAAGAGCAATGGAAGATTCTGAGAGAAAATGACTCTTCCAGATTTTAAATATTCTTTCCTATGGGGAAAAAAGATACATAGAAACCAAATTAAAATATATTAAAGAAACATGTTAGTGTAAATATGCCTTATAAAGAGTATGTTTTCAATGTTCATGGACTATCACAGCCAAATAGATATTTACATGAGCCATGTACATATTAAACTTTCTAATAGTTATATACAAAGTAAAAGGTAAAATTAATTTTAATTCCACATTTTATTTATTAAACTGAATATATTTAAAATAATACCTCATTGTATATAACATATACAATTATTAATGATTAATAATTTGATTATAATAATGATTAATATAATGATTAATGGTTAATAATTTATATACAATTATTAGTAAATAATTTTACATTATTTTTAGTATTAGATCTTTGAATTATAATATATATTTATACTTATAGCATATCTCAATTTAAATACTATTATTATCAGAAATATTAAATCTATAGACTTCATAAAATACATATTTATAATTTTGTTGCACAATTGAGCATTATTAAATAATTGAGTCATATGCTATTTTTCAGATTTGTATATAAATTTATTAAAAGAAATATATTAAAAATTCAGGTTCTCAGTGACATCTACATTTCATATGCTCAATAACTATATTTGGCTAGTAACTATGCAAAAGATGATTTAGGATAGGCCAAGAATAGCAAAAATGCCATAATTTTTCCTATTTTTCACTGAAGACAAATGTCAACAATTAATCAAAAATATCTATTTCAATAAGCTGTCTTCATCAATATGTCTAAATATAGTGTTCCCTTTAAGTAGACAATTCATCAAAATTGGTTCACAAGGTTAAATCTATTTACCAATTTTGGTTTAAAATTGTAGATTCAAAGATCATTTTTGTTCTTCACAAAAGGTTATAAATAATACATTCAGTAGAATTCAACATCTATTTTAATAAAATCCACAAATATCAATTCATGTTCCTCAAATAAAAGTCAACAAAAATGACATCATGCAAACTTTTGTAGCAAGAAAATTATTTATCATGTATTTTGTGAAGCACTTCTTTTAAATAGGCCACTAAGTATAGTATGGACGTAACCAGTAGAGTTTTAACTTATATTTAGTACTTTTTAAAGAAAAATAATACATGTAATGTATTGAGACATAAAAAGTAGAAAATTTAAATGCAGTGGAAAAAATGATCAGTTTTATCTGTAAACATCCCAACCTCAACCCATCCCTGATAATCACTAGTTGACAACCTAGTTACCTTTCTATACCAGTATCTTTTCATCATTTGGTTGGTTACTCTGTAGGGATACTACAAAAAAATGCCCCAGAATATTTTTAGGCTTAAAAAGGAACATACAAAAGGCCTATGGAAAAGGGCTCTATTAAGTTATTTCAAGGTCAAAGTAGCAGGCTAAACTATCCTAAGCTGATGGAGCAGAAACAGAGGAAAAAGTACCTGTTATGGTCACATGTCAATCCAGTGTACACTAGCATCCTCAGACTCCTGAGGCACTAATATGGTGTCTAATACATTCTCTTTTGGTAAATGTATCTTGCTTAACACCTAATTTATCATAGCTTTAAGTAAAGGTGTGATTCATTAAATCATATTCTTAAAGTTTATTATACAATAAAAATAATATTTACATACATCAAAGTCATGGGCTTTTAAAATAAAAAGATAAATTCGTTTAGCATCCAAATGTCTGGGTAATTGAGTAAGCTCATTTGCTTTGAATCCTGAGAAGTTGCAACCCTAGAAAAATGGAAATATTATAGAATAGTAATTATTTCACTCTTCTTAGTATAGTAGTTTCATATGAATATATAAGACAGATACGTTTAACTCATTCTAATATAATTATTTTGTTTCAAGTTAATCTATTAAGAATAAAATATATTCCTCCTAAGAAAAATTTTCATATTTTTGCTTCTGAAAAATTAAGAGCCCTTTCATATTCATATGACAGATTCAAAAACAAAAAATAAATCAATAAATAAATACTCCACAATTCAGAACTAACTTTGGCCTGTATAAAAATGATCAAAAGTTTTAACTACACTATACATAAATATGAAATAGATAAAAGAGAAAGATTCTATACCTGTTCTCAATTCTCTTTTCTGGTACCTCTATCTATATTTATAGTTACATCTATATTATTACAAGCATTCTTTTAGCCCCATGTAATACTCCTAACGTACAATCTAGAAAAACAGAAATTTTGAATACCTCTATATTCTTCTGTGTCCCCATTTCATCTGCAAGCTGGAAAATATTTAAAATAAAAACTTAAAACTCTAAGTAAAAGAATTTTTACATGTTAAAATTCCAATTAAGAAGTCCAATAAAACATATATATTTAATTACAATGATTATTAATGCTTTTGTTGGTTTTAATTGATCTAAGGGTAATTTCAAGAGACTTTGAAAGTCATCTAATAAAATTCAAGGGTCAGAATTTTTAAAACTTGCATAAAATTTAATGAATAATATAACTACCAGTGTTCCAATATATGTTCCCACAACCTATAATAGGTTATTATTGACATTCAGAATTTGCTTTAAGACTACAGATTTAAAATAAAATAGTTTGTTTACATAATAAAAGTTTAGATTCTCTTTGACCATGATCTCTAGTCCTACTCTTTTGTTCCCATTTCTTTGAGATAGTCACTAAAATCCCTTTTTTTTTCCTTTTTGGCTTATATACCTTCCATTCATTTAAAAATACTTTCTCTCTCTCTCTCTCTCTCTCTCTCTCTCTCTCTCTCTCTCTCTCACACACACACACACACACACATACCCATACCCCACACATGCCCCAAAACTTCTTTTGTGTTTTGAAATTTTAAAAAGATATAAATGCACATATTACTTGGTAACTTGCTTTTTTCACTTAATATTAGTTTTGACAATTTACTAGAGTTGCTATTTAGGTAATTAGTTAATTTCCACAAAGTTTTCCAGCAACCTAACTCCACTGAGCAACATAAATTATAAATTAGCTAATAACTTTTGCAAGCTACTTTAAAAAAAGTTTTTTATTCTAATTTGTTGTATATGACAGCAGAATGTATTATAATTCATATTATACATATAAAGCACAATTTTTCATATCTCTGGTTGTATACAGAGTATGTTCACACCATTTGTGTCTTCATACATGTATGGGGTAATAAAGTCCATCTCATTCCATCCTCATTTCTACCCCCATGCTCCCTCCCTTCCTCTCCCACCTATTTGCCATAACTAGAGTTCTTCTAATCTTCCTATGCTCCCCCTCCCAACCCCACTACGAATCAATCTCCTTATATCAGAGAAAACATTAGGCAGTTGAGTTTTTGGGGTTGGCTATCTTCATTCAGCATTATGTATAAAACATCCAAAGGGAAAAATAATATCTTTATATTCTAAAAACTATTTTAAATTAGAAAGAGAGCTAAAACTAAGAACATTATTTTCTGAGGTTATTATCATTTTGGTACTGAAACTAACTACAGATAACAGGAAAAATAATAATGTATCAAACATACATGCAAAAATCTAAATAAAACAAAATAAAATCAATAATGCATTTAAAAAGTATAACCTAACAATGTGAGGGTGATTCAACTTCTGAAAAGTTGACAATATAATCTGCCATATTCACAGATTAAAGGATGAAAATAACTTCTGCTTTCACTACAGTGGACTCATTCCCTCTAATTTCAAACCATTGAGATTTCTTCAAGTTTTTGAGCCCAGTGATATTTACATTTAATCTACATCTACTCACATACATATATACTTTAATAAACTAGAAATAAAAATGTTATTAATGTGAAAATGTAAGTATCTAAATATTAAAAGTTATACTTAATAGCAAAGTACAAATACCCTTATCATAAATGCCAGAGATAGCATGATAAACCCGTAAACTGAGTAATATCTCCTTTAATTGAATAATATCTATATAGCAATGATAATTTTCAATAGAACAACACAGTTAATAACAGATTAAAAAACATTGCTATTATTGATGAAAATTGAAAATACCTAGGGGGGAAATAAAAACAAAGAATGTGTAGAACTGTTATGGAGAAAAATCACACAAATTTCTTGATGGACTTAAAATAACATGATTACAATTTATGCCCTTGCTAGAATAAATAACAGATAGATTAAAGAATTAAAGTCTTAAAAAACTACTAGAATAATACAAAAGAACACATGTGATTTTGTCTATGACTCTGTGATAAAGGAAGATTTCTAAAATATAATAACCCTGAAGGAATTTTGTAAAAATTACATATAATTGAAAATATAAAATTTAATATAGTAAAAAACACTTTTGGGTTAAGAGAAGGTAGGATAAAAATAACATATTATTGAAAAGAGCTAATATTTTTAAAGCATAAACAGCTCTTAGAAATAAAAATAAGCTCAAAAAAACATCAAAGTTCATAAACAGGCAATTCACAATAATAGAAACACAAAGCTAATAAAAACTATTAGTAAAAGACATGCAATTTATGGCATATACATAAATTATCAAAAATTTTGCCTATCAGGTTTATAAACATTAAAAAAATAAAATATTTAACTGGGCATAGTGGAAATGTTTATAATCCCGCTGACTAAGGAAGTTGAAGCAGGAGGATTGCAAATTCAAGGCCAGCTTCAGCAATGTAGTGAGGCCCAAAGCAATTTACGGAGACCCTGATCAAAATAAAAAGAAAAACAGGCTGGGTATGTGACTCAGTGGTTAAGCACCCCTGAGTTCAATCCTGGGTACCAAATACAAAAAAATATATATTTAATATTAGAAAGGGAATGGGTCACGTATCAATCACAAATTCAATTGTCAAAATATAAATTTTCTTAAGTTACTACTTTAGTAATTTATAATGAAGCGTAAGATGAAAACTTATTTGAAATTTTAAAAATAAAATGAAATGAGGTGTGTGGTTGTGAGAGACAAAGTCTTTTTATTGCTTTAACATTATGTAATCTCAGAACTTTTGTTTTGTTTTGTACCAGGGATTGAACCCAGGGGCATTTAACCACAGAGCCACATCCCCAGCCCTTTTTATGTTTTATTTTCAGACAAGGTCTCACTAAGTTGCTTAGGGACTCATTTAGTTGCTGAGGCTGGCCTTGAATTTGCTATCCTCCTGCCTCAGGCTCCAGAGTTGCTAGGATTCGATGCACATGTCACCACATCCAGCTTTTAAACCATAGTTTTGAAAAGGACTATGGACTATGTATAAGGAATTCAAAAGTATATTATAATTTTAATCAAAATCTCAAGGAGACTTTTAAATTTGACAAATATAATGGTCATAAAAATTTTTATTTTTTTCTAAAGGAAGAGGGCTGATTAATACTAGTAAGTATATTACAAATTGCTAAATAACCAAAGGATGGAATATTTATACATTAAATGAATCTTCAAATAATTTGTAATGTGAAGAGGCCAACACTAATTAATTGAATGTGAAAAGAAGAGTCCAGCTAGTTACTTAAAACACAGACATCATTGTTAGATAACCAAAGACTAAAAAGAATAATTTTTAAATATTATTAGTGCTTATCTGTGAAATTACAATGTTTATATTTTCTGTGAAAATACAATTTTTGAAAAATGATAAAAATATAAATATCATACCATTATCTTTTTGTGTGTATGGTACTTCTCTAGAAATGCCTTATATCTTTCCAATTTTTCATAACCTTAAAAACAGAATTCAAAACATATGTAAATATATCCTTTAGAAATGAAAAATTTCAATAGTTTAAAGAAATTATGTGAAACTATTCACTGAGATCAACTAATGATTTTCATAAACATAATACTAGTTATACTCTCAGTGAATAACTAGAACTATTACATATCTTCTGTTTTCTTTAGTTTTTCTGAAATATCATATTTCACCTAACATGTCTATGGCTCTTACTTCTCTATCTAAATTTTTATCTCAATCAATCTCTACTGAACAAGTCCATGTTTTTCAAACAGCTCAGTGACTTAGATTTGGTTATTTCATGATTACCTTAAATAAAGCACAATGCACAATGGTGTATGGCCAATAGAAAGGTTATGGATTTGAAGTTAGATACTTAGACTTAAATATAAACTCTGATATTTACATACTGAGAACAATGAATATATAGGTATATATTTATAATTATTATTTTTAAACCAGGAGGAATATTTGAAGAGATATGTTCCTATTTTTCTTTTACTTGTAGATATTTTATTTTAGAAAAGAATTTATGAATATATATACATATATATATACACACACACACACATAAGCTTCGTATGTATGTCTGTATATATACTGTGTATAGATATTGTATATATGTATATTCATATATGTGTGTATATATATATCCCACACATAATCTGCATATCATATACATATAAGGTATATATATATATAATTTGTATGAATTCAAAAAATGATAAAATTTTACAATTTAAAACAACATGAAAACTTAAAATAGAGAATTTAATAGTATATTTAAATGTTCTCAGAATTTGAAAAACCTAAAGTCAAAGAAGAATACTAAATATCTAAACATTATAACTATTTATTTAAAATAGAAGATAACCAGTATCATTGTTTTCAAGACTTCTATATGGCAAAGTTTCATTAAATCAAGAATAAGAACCACCATTAATACTTAAAATTATTCTTCGAAAAGTACACAAATCCTGAAAAGGAAAAATTATCATTATCATTACTTGCAGAATGCTTTTTACTCCTTCATTTATTCCTCACCATATTCTGAATACTCCTATAAAACCTAACCTAGCCCATGTGATCAACTCTTACCCTTTTTTACTGTTCGGCTTTAGAAATTTAGGTTCTTTTATCCTGACTCTTGAGGATTTGCTTGTGACTTTCTATATCAGTTGATAAAGTCTTGTTTCCATGTTTCCCTGATATTTTGCTACCTACACTCTAACTTTACAAGGTTAATAACTATTGTCCTAGTAACCCTATCTTTGAAACTACATGTTTGTGTTTAGCTGAAAATCTGTACTGAATCATTTTAAAATGAAGAGGTTTTAAAATATATATTCTTGTTTTAAGATATTTTAAGATATCTTTTATATTTTAAGATATTCTTCTTGTATTTCATTCTTTATGAGAACACATATAGAGGCAGCAGATAGACTAATAGACACCCAGACACATATACCATAACTTTACTTATTTAAAAAAATAAGGCTTACTTGTTTTGCAAATAACTTTGTCCCATTCAAATATTTTGGATGCATGGTTTTGCAAAAGAAGTGAACATTCCCTTAATCTTAACTCCATGTTCATGTCTGCTTCAAATATCTGAGGGACATTTTTCAATAGATGTGTATAAATTGAAGTAAATGAACTATCTTCCTTTATTTTGTTCATATCATGTACATATTTGTCTTCTATTAAGTGGATTTCTTTGGGCCAATAATCCTGCCAATGGAGAGGAAACAATTAAATCATTTTTAATAAATTTAAATAATAGAATTCAAAATCAATGAGCTAAACTTGAGATTTATTTCACAGCATTTTATTATTAAATTTTTAAAGAAAAGTAAGAAAAAATACTTCAGAAAAACTACCAGAGTTTTTATAAGAAATTTGTTTCTTGAATCATTTGAAAGTAAGTTGTTTATGGCCCATCATCTTTGAATACTTTAGCATATATTTAAAAAAATACAAATACATTCTCCTACAAAATAACAATATAACACCAGAATCAGGAAATTGGCATAAATATATTGTTTTTATCTAATCTCACTCTATTCGAGTTTCATCACTTAAACTAATGATGTGCTCTACAGAAAATAATCAAATTCAGAATCACACATTATGTTTAAACTTAGTGCCATTTTAGTCCCTTTGGGTCTGACGTAGTTTCTCAGTATGTTGGTGAGAGGGAGGAGGAAAGGTATGAGGCAGTTCTCTTAATTTTATTTTTTTCCAGCTTTATTAAGGTATAACTGACAAAAATGTACCTATTTATAGTACACAATATAATGTGAGGTTTTATTTATTTATTTATTTATTTATTTATTTATTTATTTATTTATTTATTTTTGAGTACCGGGGATTGAACTCAGGGGCACTTGGCGACTGAGTCACATCTCCAGCCTTATTTTGTATTTTATTTAGAGATGGGTCTCACTGAGCTGCTAAGCACCTCACTGTTGCTGAGCCTGGCTTTGAACTCATGATTCTCCTGTCTCAGCTTCCTGAGCCCCTGGAATTACAGGTGTGCACCAATATAATGTTTTGATGTGTGTGTGTGTATATATATGCTGTGAAATTTTTACCAAAGTAAAACTAATTAACACATCCATTACCTCATATAGGTTTTATATTGCTTTGTTTTTGTGGTAAGGAATTTTAAGACCTATTCTCAGCAAATATACATTAACTAGATTCACCATGCTGTCCAATAGATCTCCAGAATTTATTCATCCTGTCTAACCAAAACTATTCTTTAACCCATTTCTCCTACTCCCCCTATAAGCCTCTGACAATCACCACTGTATTCTCTGATACTAAGAGTTCCACTTTTTAAAAAATTCTACATGTAAGTTAAAACATGCAGTAATTGTCTTTTGGGGCCTGACATATTTCACTTAGCATAATGTCTCCTAGGTTCATCTGTGTTATTGCAAATGACAGGAATTATTTCTTTTGTAAGGCTGAATAATATTTCATTACATTATATGGGTATATATGTATATATGTATATGCATACACAAAAATATACATGTTACATTTTCTTTTTCCATTCATGTGTTGATGGACACTTAAGTTGATTGCATATCTTGGCTGTTGTGAACAACAGTTGCAATGAACTTGGGAGTGCAGGTATCTCTTTGACATACTGATTTCATTTCCTTTGAAGATATATCTAGAAGTAGAATTGCTGGATCATATGGTAGTTCTAATTTTTTATATTGATTCTTCCCACAGTTCCTCTATTAATTAACAATACCAACAGCACTGTCCAAAGTTTCCATTTCTCCGCATCCTTGCCAACATTTTTTTTGTCGTTTTGATATAGTCATTCTCATAAGTATGAGGTGACATCTCATTGTGGTTTTAATTTGTATTTCTGATAATAAGTAATATTGAACACCTCTACATAAACTTGTTGGCTATCTGTATGCTTCTTTTGAGAAATATCCTTGCCCATTTTTAATAAGGTTTTCTTGCTACTAAGTTGAGTTCCTTATATAATCATTTATCAGATGGATATTTTGCAAATATTTTCTCTCATTCTGTAGGTTGTCTTTTCATGTTGCTAATTATTTCTGTGGCATTACAGAAGCTTCTTAATTTGATGTGATCCCATTTGTTTATTTTTGCTGTTCTTATCTGTGCTTTTGTGGTCATATCCAAATTACCATTGTCCACACCACTGTTAAGGAGCTTTCCCCAATGTTTTTTTTTTCCCTAGTAGTTTCAGCTTCAAGTCTTATTTTAAAGTCTTTTAATCCATTTTCAGTTAATTTTTGTATATGACAAGAGATAAATGTTCAATTTCAGTTTTCATGTGAACATTATTATTATTCTCTGATTATTTTTTTGTTTGATATATGCTTTGTAAGATATAAAAGTAGCAACTCTGGGGCCCCATTTGCATGTAATATCGTTATCCATCTTTTCTCATTCAGTCTGTGGCTGTTTTTACCTTTAAAATGAGTCTTTTGCAAACAACATATAGTTGGATCTTGTTTTTTAATCCACTCTGCTAGTCTATATCTTTTAATTGGAGCACTGAAACCATTTTCATTCAGTATTTAAAAAGCTGCTTTTCAGCAAAGGAAATATTCAATAACATGAAGACAGAGCCTACAGAATGGGAAAAAAATCTTTACCGCCTGCACTTCAGATAGAGCATTAATTTCCAGGATATAAAAAGAACTCAAAAAACTTAACACCAATAAAACAAATAACCCAATCAATAAATGGACTAAGGAAATGAGCAGACACTTCACAGAAAAAGAAATACAATCAATCAACAAATACATGAAAAATGTTCAACATCTCTAGCAATTAGAGAAATGCAAATCAAAACTACACTGAAATTTCATCTCATTCCACTCAGAATGGCAATTATCAAGAATACAAGCAACAATAAATGTTGGTAAGGATGTGGGCATAAAGGTACACTCATACATTGCTGGTGGGACTGCAAATTGGCACAACTCCTATGGAATACAGTATAGTGATTCCTTAGAAAACTTGGAATGGAACCTTAAATTGACCCATTTATCCCATTCCTCAGTGTATAACCAGAGGACTTAAGATCGTCATAGTATAGTGATGCACCCATATCAATTAATGTGTATAGCAGCTCAATTCACAATAGCCAAGCCAGGGAACCAACCTAGGTGCCCTTCAATAGTTGGATGGAAAAAGAAAATGTGTGGTATATACTCACAATGAAATATTACTCAAGCCTTAAAGAATGAAATTATGGCATTTGCCAGTTAATGGATGAAGCTAGAGAATATCCTGCTAAGCAAAATAAGCCAATCCCAAAGAACCACAGGTCAAATGTATTTTCCAATATGTGGATGCTAATTCACAAAACCAATAATCTATAATTGAGTTGGCATCCAATTAGAAAGCTTCTGCACACCAAAGGAAATAAGGATGTGAAGAGAGCACCTATCCAATGGGAGAAAATCTTTGATAGCTGCTCCTCTGACAGATTTACATCCAGAAAACATAAAGAACTGAAAAAACTTAAGAACAAAAATAGTCTAATCAATAATTGGGAAAATGAAATAAAATGACATTTCTCAAAAGAAGATATACAAATGGTCAACAAATATATGAATGTTCAACATCCTTAGAAATGCAAATCAAAACTACACCAGAGATTTCATCTCACCCCCCATTAGAATGGTCATCACCAAGAATAAAAATAATAATTCCTTGGGGGATGTGGTATGAAAAGACACATTTATACATTGGACGAAAATTAGTACAATCACTTTAGAAAGCAGTAAGTAAATCCCTCAAAAAAGTAGGACTTGAACTACCATACGACTCACCTATCCAATTCCTTGGTATTTATTCAAAAGAACTAAAATCAGCATACTGTGGTGATACATGCCTACTAGTGTTTATAGCAGTACAAATCACAAGTTATAGAATTAGCCTAGTGCTGGTCAAAAGAAGAATGGATAAAGAAAATGGGACACAGACACACACGCACACACACAATGGAGCTTTATTCAGTCACAAAAAAAGAATGAAATTATATCATTTAGTGGTTAATGGATGAAACTAGAGAATATCATGCTAAATGAAATAAGCTAGAAATCTGGTGCAATGTTGCACACTCATAATCCCAGTGACTCAGCAGGCTGAGACCAGAAGATAGCAGGTTTGAGGCCAGCCTCAGCAACTTAGCAAGGCTCTAAGTAAATTAGTGACAGCTTGCCTAATAATAAAAAATAACTGGGAATGTAGTTCAGTGGTAAAATGTCCCTGGGTTCAATCGCAGAACAACAACAACAACAACAAGAAAAAATAAATAAATAAAAAAGAAAGAGAGAAAGAAGCCAAAAGCCAAAAGCCAGACTCTGCAATAGGGTAGAGGAAGAGGATTGAGAGAAGGAAGGAAAGGAGAGTATTGGAAAATATTGGGGTACAAAATCAAATTATGCTATATCCATATACCACAATTAATCACATACATATGTATATAATTATAATGTACTAATTAAAGTAATAATAATGATAATAGAATGAAGATCAGTAGATTAGAGCAAGTCGGTGAGGGAGGTAAGAGAGGAAGGAAAGAAGTGGTATTAGAGAATGAGACTGATCAAATTATGTTTTGTGCCTGCACAAATATGATATAATGAAACCCATTATTATGTATAATTAAAATGCATCAATAAAAATCATATTCAACAACACATTAAGGAGATTATACATCATGATCAAGTTGATTTCATTCCAGGATGCAAAGACAGTTCAACATGCAGATCAAAAAATGTAATTTACCACATAAATAGAATTTAAGACAAAGATCACATAATCATCTTGATAGATGTAGAGAAAACCTTCAACAAAATTTATAACCAATTTATGATAAAAACACTGAGGAAACTAGGGAGAGAAGGAACTTACCTGAAAATCATAAAGTCTCTATACCATAAAACCAAAGCCCATGTCATAGTAAGTGGGAAAAAAATGGAAAGCATATCCTTTAAAATCAGCAACAAGAGAAGGATATTTATTCTTCACATGTTTATTCAATATAGTACTTGAAATTTTATGCAGAGCAATTAGACAAGAGAAGGAAATAAAAGAGATACAAATAGGAAAGGAAGAAATCAAATACTACTATTGGTAGATAATATGTTCCTATACTTGGAAGATCAAAGAAGCTTCACAGAAGACTTCTAGAGCAAATAAACAAATTCAGCAGAGTAGCGGGATAAAAAAATCAACATCCTAAAATATATAAACAATAATATCCTGAAAATAATATCTTCTGAAAAAGAAATCAGGAAAACAATCCCATTGAAAATAACCTCAAAAAACATTTAATAATAAGTCTATACAAAGTTGTGAAAGACCTCTATAATGAAAATTATAGAACACTGAAGAAAGAAATTGAAGAAGACACCAGAAGATGGAAAGACTTCCATGTTCTTGAATAGGCAGAGTTAATATTGTTAAAATGACCATAGACCCAAAAGAGATATACAGATTCAGAGCAATTCCCATCAAAAAACCCAATGACAGTCATTACACAACTAGAATAAAAATGGTTCAAACATTCATATGGAAGAATAAAATAATAGCCAAAGCAATTCTGAGCAAAAGGGGCAATGTTGGAGATATCATAATACCCAACTTCAAATTATACAGAACTGTAATAACAAAAAAAAGCATGATCCTGACATAAAAACAGACACAAAGACCAATGAAATAGAACAGAAGACACTGAGATAAACTCACAGAGATAGTTATGATTCTTGACAAAGCCACCAAAACCATATCTGGAATAAAAGAGTCTTTTTAGCAAATGATGCTGGGAATACTGGATATAAAACTAGATTCTTATCTCTAACTCTGCACAAAGGTCAACTGAAAGTAGATCAAAGACCTAGGAATCAGACTAGAAAATCTATAACTGCTAGACAAAACACAATAGAATCAATACTCCAACATAAATGTTCAAGCACTGACTTTCTCAAAAAGAATCCTGAAATTCAAGATAGAAAACAAAGAATTAATAAATGGAATGGTGTCAAATTTAAAAACTTCAGCACAATAATAGAAACAATTAAGAGCATAAAAAGAGTGGAGGAAATGGGAGAAATTTTTTTGCCAGCCACTCTCCTGACAGTGGATTAATATCCTGAAAAAGAATTAAAGAACTTAGCATGTGCACACACACATGCACACCCCAAAACAAAACAAAACAAAAAAAACACCTACAAATTAATATATGGGAAAATGAAATAAAAAGACATTTCTCAAAAGAAGAAATACAAATGGACAACACATACATGAAAAAAAAGAGAAATGCAAATCAAAAGTACAGTGAGATTTCATCTCACCACAGAATGGTCATCATCAAGATCACAAATAACAAGGGGGAAGTATCTGGGGACTGGATTAGAACAAAATATGTATTTTGTTATAAAATTATAAACATTTTATAATTATGTCAGAATGAATCTTACTGTTATATATAACAAAATGAACCAAATAAAAAAGAATGCAAATAATAATAAATGCTGGTGAGGATGTGAAGGAAAACACTTATTCACTGATGGTGGGGTAGTAAATTGGTACAGCCACTAAGGAAATCAGTATGGAGGTTCCTCAAAACACTAGAAATGGAACCACCATATGAGCCATCTATACTACTCTTCAGTATTTATTAAAAAGAATGAAATTCAGCCTACTGTAGTGATATAAGCATATCTATGTTTATAGTTGTATAATTCATAATAGCCAAATTATTCATTAAGAATAATTTGGCTATTCATCAAGAGATGAATGGATAAAGAAAGTGTGGCATATATACACAATGAGGTTTTATTCAGACATAAATAATAATGAAAATATGTCATTTTCTGGTAAACTGATGGAAATGGAGAATAACATTATGCTAAGTGAAGTAAGCCAGACTCAGAAAGTTAAGGATCCTATGTTTTCTGTCATCCATGCAAGCTAGAGAGAAAAAGGGGGAAAAGAAGGGATCTCACAAAAATAGAAGGGAGATCAGTAGAGTAGAGAACTAGGTCCAGGGGGAAAGAAGAGAAATGGGAGGCACAGGGGAATGAAACAGACCAAATTATACAATGCACAGCTATGAATATATCCTAATGAGCCTACTATTATATACAATTATAATTAATTTATATATATAATTGTGCATAATATATAACATAAACAGATAAAATATGATGTAATTATTTCCAAATGAGACAATATTATTACAAATGTAAATTTAAAATTTAAACTATAAAAGAAAGATACATTGGCACATAAAGTAGAGTGTTCTACTCACCCAATTTTGAAGCTTTAAGAATTCTTCAATGCTCTTTGGAGGTACTTGTATTTTCTAATGAAGCAAAATAGATACTGTTCATTGACATAAATTTAGATTGTACTTATATTTATTTTAATAAAATATGGTACAAGTTATAATTTGTAACTTGTATTTATTTAAATAAGTACAATACTTATATTTGAATACTTCTATATATTTAAATATGGTTAAAATTTCAGAGCTACAAAGTATTAAATATTCATCTTTCAAGCCCCTGAACTTTAAAAAAGAACAGAGGTAAACATTTAAATTCTGAGCCTCTAAATCAAATTCTACAGTTTCCTTTGATGCACAAGTCTATAGAAAAATTCGACATGATTCTTGCTGAATGTCCTCATCTCAAATTCCTTCAAGAATTTCAAGACATTTTGGGCTATTGTAGATAGCATGGATAATATTATCCTCTTCCTGAAGTACTTTAAGAAGCCACATTAGTGAGATCCACAAAAACAATTTAAATATTTGAATGTTTAATAAGTAATAATCCTATTTTTATTATCTAGTAGTTTTTGTGAGTTGAAAGTAATTTTAATTGAGACCAAGCCTTGCTCCTCTTGCCTTACAAACTTTGCACACATTATTTCTTCTGCTTAGAAGTCTCTCTGTCCCTCTCCTTCCAATCCATTCTTGACTATTTAGCTCTTATGTTAAATATTGAATTAAAAGTCACTTTTTCTAGGAAGGTTTTATTGCCACAAAAGTTTCTTCATGTTAACATGAAGATTTCATAGCTCTATGAGGATAGAAATAATGGTGTAATCATGGCTGAATATCTAAATTTCACAGTGGCAGTACCACAGTCAATATATAAATACTTGCTGTGTGCATCAATTAATAAGTAAATGAGTAGATGAATGTGAGAAGTATGCAGGTATTTAAAAAATAACCATAAAAACATTTCTAGAGAATAAAAAAAAAAACAATGAGAAGGCAAAAATAAGAGGAATTCAGAAGTTTAATGCCCTAATGGTCATGAGAACATGGATGAAGAGATTGCATCATGTTTTTATTTACTAAAATATATATTTTATTTACTAAAACATATATTTCATATATATATAATGGCCAACATTATAAAATTATAGGGATGTGCTTGGTAAAATTACACATTTAAGATTAAAGGGGGTAGAGTTACGTCTCTTAATATTTTAAAATATATGATTAATATAAATAAATATGTGACTTATAAGAAATAATAATAAAGGTCATGTGTGACAACCATTACAAAAATAAGTGTTCAGATAGAACAAAAGATGAATAGAGCTGTCATTTGAATTTTATGGAAAAAAATGGGACTTGGGCTAGTCAGATTGAGAAGGGTAAGAGATATGCGAGATGGAAGACAAAGATTTAGAGACAGAAAACTGTTTATGATATATCATCAGGAATATTGCATATAACAGTTTGATTAAAAGGTACTATCAGTGTATTTTATTAGTTTTAATTAGTTACATATAACTGTACAATGATCTTGACATATCATACATTTGAATCAGATGGTATATAATTTCTTTTTTCTGAGTGTACAGGTTGCAGAATCACATTGGTCATGCAGTCACGTATATACCCACAGCAATAATAATGTCTATTTTATTCTGCTGTCCTTCCATTCCCCATTCATCAGTGTATTTTTTAATGCACAGAATTAATGCACAGTGTATTTTTTTAATGCACAGAAGTAAAACAATTTAAATGTTGACTTTTTTGCTTATAATGGCTGTTAAATTACTACTAGAATAAATTGAAAATAATACATTTCAATTAAAGGGAATTAGTAAAATGAGTTAAGGAAGTGAACTTGCACAGGAAAGTTTCAACTAATTTCAAAATAAAGTTCAATAGTTCTCTGGGATAAATTTAAAAGGAGATGAGGCATAAATTAAACAGCCTTCTGCTTTTGGTAGAATATAAATGATGCTCCATGGTAACAAGTAAAACATGGTTGAAATAAAAATCATTCTTTTCTAAGAACTTAATGAAAATCAGTGGATTACAGTTTGTACAACCAATTACATAATTCATGAAAATTCCCTTTTTTCAGAAATTATTAAGAATTTAAAGATGTTGACATTAGATCATTAAGTAGAGTGCAGGGTCCTTTAAAACATGAGGCCCTGGGCAACAGAAGAGGTTTCAAGTCCATGTCTGACTCTCCCTGGATGTTTTGATGACTTGAATTCCAAAAAGAGACATGCTGTTTAATAAACGACCATAAAGCTGTGATAGCTTCCTTACCTGGAACGCACTTCTGTTTTTCCCTTGAGGCTTCCATTGACCTGCCATGGTGCAGTAACTTTGCAAAAATGAACAGAAATTAGGTGGGCTCTAGGCATCAGTGTGAGTTGGGAGAACAATCTGGAAAGACATCAAATGCAAAAACAAATGGCTTAGTCAAACAATCCTTTTCGCTTATCCTCAGACCTTACTTTTGAATTTTTGTCAAAGAAAGCAGCAATGGAGGAAGGGGCTAGAAAAAAAAATTGTATAGATCAACACATTCACATGATTCTTATATTCCAGGGCCTGGACAAAATTGACTTCATTTATGAATCAAAAATATCTAAAACTTTAGTTCCAACTTGTTTCAGATGAAATATTGTCAAGATATAAGAGGTAGATATGAAGGAAGAGAGGTTGGAGGTTGAGTTAATCACAAGTGAACTCAATCTAATTAAATTTGCAGCTAACCCTGCAAAGTTTGAATCAACTTTGGAAGAATTTTAAGAGATCAGCCAGCCACTCAAAATACCAAAGGAAAAGGCTGTCTGAAAACTAAACAAAATTAAATTTTTGCCTCCACAATGTTTGTTATATAATGTTGAACACACAATAGAACAAGATGAACAGAGGAGGAGGAAAATGGGATGTGTAGTCCAGGGAAAACACTGCCAATATAAACCAATTAACTGGGAAAACAGTTATTGTAATAAGTAGGCAAGGACTTTAAAGCAACTACTATAAATACGTTAAACATTTTACAATAGTATGTTGACAATAGTAAATGAAGACATGGGGTATTTCAGGAGAAATGGAAATTCTAAAAAAGAAACAAATAGAAATTCTAGAACCATGTATACTCTACTAAGAAAGCTGGTTGTGTCTATAGTAAAATCAAGCAAAGTGGACTTCAAGACTAAGAGTATTATCAGACATAAATAAGGATATTTTATACAGATAGTGTCAGTTAATTAAGAAGTCATAATAATGTTAAATGTTTTTGTATCGAATAACAGAGCTTAAAGATAAAGGTAGCAGAAATTGGTAAAAACTAAAGAGAAATATAAACCACCTTTATAGTTTGAGATCTAATGTACCTCTCTGAATTTTGAATCAAGTATACACAAATACATAAAACAAAAGAAGATAAGAAGTTTGAGTAACATTATCAAGCTACTTAACCAAATTGATGTCTACAGAACAAACATATCACACAACTGTAAACATATTAGTCTTTTAAAGTAATTGAAAGGAAAGTGACCACGACATTCTGAGTGACCAAGAGATCTTTAGGCGGTGGTGTCTGATTGACAGGGAAGGAAGAGAGAAAGAGAGCAGGGAAAGAGAAAGAGGGAGGGAGAGAGCAGAGAGGAGAGGAAGGAAGGAGAGGAGAGGAGCACAAAGCACAGAGAGAGAAAGTGAGAGAATAATGAGAGAGAAAGAGGGCAAAGCTAAAGGGTTGTAGTGGTGGGGGTGGCCAGCAGGAGAGAGTTTTTATAGCCAAAATCTAATGGGGTTTCTGGGTCTGCAAGCTGCCTTGTTGACTGGCGGACAGTGATTGGATCATACAGTAGTTGCTAAGGGTGTCATCTTCTGTCCTCAGGCAGATCCGGCAGGGGCCAGAAGTGGGTTTCCATTGCACCAGATGGTTAGGGGTCCAATGTTCAGTCCACCCTGCAGCTAACATTTGTTCAGCCTGCTCCGCAACTAATAGTAATGGAACATGGGACTGGGGCTGTAGCTCAGTGGCAGAGCACTTGCCCAGCATGTGTGAAGCACTGGGTTTGATCCTCAGCACCACATAAAAATAAACAAATAAAATAAAGGCATGCATCTACAACTACAAAAAAAAAAAGTGATTTCTATGTAGTACAGTCCTCTTAAAAAGAAGTAATGCAACACGATAGACCTATGCTATATACCATAAGACCTATGCTATATACCATAAGACAAGTCTTAAAAATTTTCAAATAATTAAAGTTACTTGAAATCATTTGAATTCAGAGTATGTTCTCTGACTATATTAGAATTAAAATAGAAACAGTTGTGAAGACATTCAGAAAATCCTTAATTATTAAGAACTTAATTTCTAAATAGCATGGCTTAAAAATAAATAATAAGGACAATTAGAATTGAATGATAAAGGTAATGAAAATATAACATATCAACATTTGTGTCATATAGATAAAATTATGTTTAGAGGAAAGCATTTAGCTTAAAGTGCTTAGAAGAAAAACAATGAAAATAAAATGTAAAGAAAAATATAAAGATATGAATAGAAATAAAAATATAAAAACAAAAATCAAGAAAATAAAAGTTGTTCCTTGAAAAGATGAAAAAATTGAGAAACCTTTAGTAGAGGTAAACTTAGAGAGAGAAATATAAATGACCAATATCAGAAGTGATGAAGGGGGTTAAAGGTTATATAATTAAAAACTTTATGTCAGTAAGTTAAATAACCTAAATGAACGGGACAAATCCTTTAAAAATAATAACAAATGAAACAGATATAATATATTTGAATATCACAATAAATTTAAAAAAATATGAATTAATAATTTAAAATATTCCCATAAATTCCAGACCTAGATGGCTATGGCATAAAATAATCAAAAAAAGAAATAATAACAATTTAATATAAACTCAGAAATAGGGGAGGGAATAGTTTCTAAATCATTTTATGAAGTCAGTCTGACAAGGATATTAAAAAAGGGAAATTATAGATTAAAACATCCCTCAAGAAAATAGAGTTTAAAAATCTTTTAAAAATTACCAGCAAATTGAATCCAGAGAGGTCTAAAAGAATAATAAATCATGCTCAAGTGAGGTTTATCTTGGGGATGAAAAACTATATTATAATAATTTTATAATATATTTAATATAACAGTGTGGAGTATGATTCAAAACGTGGTAATCCTTATATGAATTTATTTAGATCTATGTAATTAACTGATTTTTATTCATAAGAATTTTGAAGACACATTATTCTAAAGGTTTATAGAAGACTTGCACATGAAGATTTTATATTAGGGGCACTGGGGTTGTGGCTCAGTGGTGGAGTGCTCACCTAGCACATGTGAGGCACTGGGTTCAATCCTCAGCACCACATGAAGAATAAATAAATAAAATAAAGGTATACAGAAAAAGATTTTATATTAGGGGTTTTTCATTTCAAACCTAGTATTTTCAAAACATATTTTATGATCATATCTTGAAAGAAGTCCTTACTTTCTGAGACTTGTTATTATTTTCAATGGCAAAGATTTTCAGTCATCCAGGTTTGAAATACAAATTATCTTAGACTCTTCCTTTTCTTTCCTTGTCCCGTATATTCCATCACCATAATTTATTTTTTAAAAAATTCCTTTAAATGAAGAAAATTATGTTTTGTCATATATGAAAAAGTCAAAATGAATTCCACTACTATAGATAATTATAATGCACTAACAAAAACATAATAAAATCTTTAATTATGTCTTCTTTTACAGTCCCAATATTAACACAGTTGGTTGTATTTATTGTTGATTATTTTTCCAAGTCATTTGTTTGTAAAACTGATTTCTTAACCTTTTCATTAAAGTAAAACATATGTACAGTAAATTGTACAAACTTTAATTATATTGATGGATAACTTTTTTTTTTTTACAAATGTCTGCACCTAAATAACCAATTCACAAGTCAAGACAGACAAAACCAGTAAACCAAGGTATATTATTGCCCCTTTCCAGTCATTCATTCCCCTCAAATGTAACCATAGTTCTAATTTCTACCACTCTAGATAATAAGTTTTGCCTATTGTGAACTTTATAAACGGTTCCTCTTTGGTTCTTTCACTTGACATTATGTCTGTAAGATTTATCCATGGTGTTTCATATAAAAGTAGTTCATGTTTTTCATCGCTGCGTAATACTCTATTATATAACATAACCAAAATTTGTTTATACATTCTACTCCTAATGGGCATTTGAATCACTTCCTATTTATGTGTTATTACTAATCAAGTCAATATGAACATTCTTGTTACCGTCTTTTGGGACTCTTGATATTTATGTATCTAGGAATGAGATTACTGGGTCAACTATAGTGTTGCCAAATAGATTTTCAAAGTGGTTGTACTTGTTTACATTCTCAATACAAGTGTATGAAAGTTCCAGTAATTCTACATACTAAGAATGTAAATTTTTTACTATTGTGTGTGTGCATGTGTGTGTGTATATATATATGTGTGTGTATTATATATATTTAATTTATATACATATATATATTATTTTTTATATACATATATATACGCATGAAATACAGATCCATTGTCAGGACAAAAATAATGTGTATTCTCTCAATGGTGTTTTTTTCATGAATAGTGCTTTTAATTTTATGAAGTCCTTTAACTTTTCATTTTTGTCTTGAGAAATCTTTGCCTACCCAAAAATAAAAAAAGATGGTATTGCATTTTACCTTCTAAAATGCTACATTCCTTTATGTTTCACATTTAAGTTTATGATCTGTATTGTATCGATTGCTATGTTTTCAGTGAGGTAATAAATCAAGGTTGTGTTGTTTTGTTATTCCATTTGGATAGCTAGTTGATCCATAATTTATTAGTTAAAATACTATATTTGCTGCTGTATTACAGTGCCATTTATCCATAAATCAAAGTGATTAGAGACAACTGAATAGCTTTTCTGAACACTCAGTTCTGTTACACTTGTCTTATAGTCTGTCTTTTTCAGAATACCATTTAGTTTCAATCTCTGTGCCTTTCTAATAAATATTGATATAATTTACATCTTCTAGCTTTGTTTTCCTTATCAAGTAGTCATTACTATTTTAAGCCTTTTATATTTAAGAAACATAAATGATTTTTAGAAAACATATTGTCAATTCTGCAAAAAAATCTATGATGAAATTTTGATGGGGGTTACATGATATATAGTAGTCAACTTGGCAACTAACATCTTTCCAATATTAAATCTTAGAATCAATAAAAATTATGAATTTTTTCCACTCTTTTAGATCTTTTAAATTTTCTTCTGAAACTGTTTTATAAGTTTTCTATATAGAAATATTATATAATCTTTCATTAGATTTATCTCAGTGTTTTTTGATGGGATTTGTTTCCATGGTAAGATATTTTTTAAATGTTTAGATTGCAAATGGTATTTTAAAATATTTTTTCTCTTTCTTTTGTTGCCTTCTAGCAAACAGAAATAGAAAAAATTTTCCTATCTAAATAAACTTTATTAAGCAACTTATTTAATATGGATGTAAAACTGCCATTTTTAAGTGACAATTTCAGTGACAGTTCGAAGAATTTTGACAAGTGTGTATATTCATGTAATTTTTAGTTACAAAGTATAATATTTAGGTCACCCCGAAAATATTCCTTTGTGCTGCTCTGTGGTTGAGATTATTCCTCATTACTAGAACTAATACTTATTTGCTTTCAGTAACTAAAAATTAGTTCATTATAGGTTAGTTTTGACTGTTCTAGAATTTCATAAGAAAGAACTTATAGGTATGTATTCGTAGGTATGGCTTCTTTTGATCAATATAATATTTTTGAGAGTCATTCTTGTGTCCATTGTCAGGAATTCATTGCATGTTATTGCTGTGTAGTACTTGTGTGTGTGTGTGTGTAAATATATTTGGTTTGTTTTCAGATTTTGAGTTGAGCTATTATTAAAGTAAACTATAAAAATTAAACACATGTTCTGTGGCCATGTTTTGATTTTTCTTATATAACTACTTAAGATAATACAGTTTTGCACTGCATAATGACATTTTGGTCAAGAAGGGACCACATGCATAATGTGGTTCTCATAAAATTGTAATGGAGTTGAAGAAAAATTCTATTGTCTAATGCTTGACAGCATTGTAACATCATAGAGTTCAATGAATTACTCTGTTTGTGGTGATGCTGGTGTAAATAAACAAACATTCTGTGCTGCCAGTCATATAAAAACTTAGTGCATACAATGTATGTGAGGTATGTAGTATACTATACCATCTAGATTTGTGTATGCACATTCTGACATTAGCATGACAAAACAGCTAATGATAGTTGTCCCAGAATGTATCCCCATAGTTAAGTGTTCTTCAAATTGACACATGATTGAACTATGTCAATTTTTTTTTCTTTCTAGGTACTGGGGATTGAACTCAGGGGCACTCAGCCACTGAGCCACATCACCAGCACTATTTTGTATTTTATTTAGAGACAGAGTCTCACTCAGTTGCTTAGCACCTCCCTTTTGCTGAAGCTGGCTTTGAAATCAGATTCTCCTGTCTCAGCCTCCCAAACTGCTGGGATTACAGGTGTGTGCCAACATGCCCTTCCTAAGTCAAATTTTAAATGATAAATTTGTGATGAAAAATTTTATGAAGAAAACTAAGTACAAATGGCTTTACTAGTAAATTCTATCAATATTTTAAGAAATCATGCAATTGTACACACATTCTTGCAGAAAACAGAGAAAGGAGGAACAATTTCTAGCTCATTTTATTTTTTGTTCTTCTATATGTAACATGTCTCTTTTCTCTGGCTGCTTTTAAGAAAATTCTCTTTATTACCATATTCAACAGTTAATGGGATTGTGTTATCCCTCTTTCCCTATATCCTACCCTTCTTTCTTTCTTTCCTCAGCCTGGCTTTGGTTTGTTGAACTTTTAAATCTGTACATTTATGGTTTTCACCAAATTTGGATAATTATCTAATATTCTCTATTCAGTTTTTTCTTCAGTCTCTCTTTTTCCTTTTAGGACTCCAGTTGTATTATTTTTAGATAGCTTGAGCCTATAAACCTACAACTTTTTTTTTTATTTCTGTGCTTCATTTTGGATAGTTTCAAAATCATGTCTTCAAGTTCACTGAGCTTTTCTTCAGGAAATGCTAATCTGTTACTGAGTCTAGCTAATGAAGTTTTAATTTCAGACATTGTTTCTCTGCGTATCTCCTCATTCTCTTAATATCTTCCCTAAAAATCCAACTTCTTGGTTTTCATAAATTCTGACAGTTGTCTCTTCAATTCAGCAAGAATTATGTGTTCTACTTGGTTTTCTGCCTTGCTGTGCCATGTTTTAGAAAGCATTTCAGGAAGAATATTGAAAGGATTGTAGGACTCATTTCACTTTTCTCTTAGAAAGTTTAGTCCTGAGTTCCTTATTATCCAATATGTTTAAACAGCAGTTCCCTATATTCCAATTTTCTACAATGTTTATTGTGGGAGGCCAACCTTACGGGTGACTGAGTTACACTCCCCAGCTGGGTGCTGAGGCGCTCAGTCACAGAAATGGGTGTGTCTTGCTACAGCCCCATGGGTGAAGCTATGCTCACCTGTTCCTTTGTAATATAACCCCTTGCCCTGTTTAGGATAGAATCTTCCATGGAAGTGCCTTGTGTGTGTCCCCTCCTCTTACTGTGCCCTTGGGTGTGGCCTACCCAGGTGTCAGTCAACCTGCTGACAGTGGACATCATGAAGATAGACTCAGCCCCCTGAAACCTGACCCCTTGCCTCATTTGAATAGCTTCTCCTCAATAAAAGGGGTCAGTGCGTGCTCTCTCTCTCTCTTTCTGCGGACCCTTAAGGTCAGAGGAGCAGTCACAGCAACCCCAAAGAAAAAGGTATTTGTGTCTCTTGTGTGGTTATTTCATGCAGCCCAGTTAGCCCAGTTTAACTAGAGTGACCCCTGAGCCTTTTAGTCTCGAGAACAGAAACCCGGCAGTTTATGGTTGTAAAACAAAACTTTTACTTTTTCTTGTTTAGTTTTAAGAATTCTTTGTATATTTTGGACAACAGTACTTTATAAAATATGTCTTTTGCATATATTTTTACCCAGGATATGATTTGGATCTTGAATGTCTCCTGGAAGCCCATGTACTTTTCTTTTTCCTTTATTTTCTTTTAGTACTGGGGATTGAATCCAAGACCTTGTGTTTTAAGTTTCATGTTTTGATAGTGTGATCCCCAATACACCAAGGTCCAGAAGTGGGGCTTTTAGTTATCATCATTGGATTAACCATTGGATTAATCCAGCAAGTGAATTTTCCAGCAAGTAGATTAATCCATTGATAGGTGAATGGCCTTCTGAGTAGTAATTATAGGTAAGTGGGACATGGCTGGAGCAGGTGGGTCACTGGGGGCATGCTCTTGGGGAATACATCTTGTTTCTGAATCCTCACCACTTGTTCTCTTTCTCTCATCTCTCTCCCTGCTTCTTGGTTGCCATGTGCTAAGCAGCTTTCTTTTACCACATCCTTCTGCCATGATGTTTCTGCCCAGCTAATCATAGACGAAGACTTCTGAAACCATGAGCTAAAATAAACCTTTCCTTCTCTAAGTTGTTCTTTTCAGGTATTTTGGTCACAGTAAAGAGCTGACTTACACACCCAATCTTCTTCGCATTCTCTTGATAGTATCTTTCTCAGAGCAGAAGCTTAAAGTTTTAAGTTTTTTTTTTAAAGGAGAGAGAGAGAGAGAGAGAGAGAGAGAGAGAGAGAGAGAGATTGAGAGAGAGAGAGAGAATATCTTTTTTGTAGATGGACACAACACAATGCCTTTTTTAATTTTTATGTGGTGCTGAGAATCGAACCTGGGTTCCACCTGTGCTAGGTGAGTGCTCTACCGCTGAGCCACAATCCCAGCTCAAAAGTTTTAAGTTTTAATGAACTCTGTCAATTCATGGATCACGCCTTTGGTGTTATAACTAAATAAAAAAAATCATCACCAAAACCAAAGTTATCTAGGTTTTCTCCTATCTCATAGGATTTTTACACTTTTACATTTTGTTTCAGTCTATTGTGCATTTGAGTTAATTTTTGAGAGGGTGTAAGGTCTGTGTCTAGATTTTGCTTCCCCCCCCCCCATCATGTGGGTATCCAGTTGTTCTAACACTATGTGTAGTAGATTATCTTTTCTTCATTGTATTATGTTTGCTCCTTTGTCAAGGATCAGTTGACTATTACTAGTGTAGGTCTATTTCTGAGATCTCTACTTCTTTGTGAATACTGTCTTGATTAATATTATTTTATAGTAAATCTTAAAGTCAGGTTTTATTGGTTCTTATAGTTTACTTTAAATACTGATTTTATATCCAGCAATGAAATGCACATATTAATTTTAATAGTGTAACAGTATATGAAGATTCTTTTGGACTTTGTAAAAATCGAATTATATTGTCTGCCAGTAATGGTGGTTCTTGCTTTTCTTTCTTATAGCTTTTCTTTCTTTTTCTTGATAGACTTCACTGAATAAGGACCTCTTATAATACTGAATAGAAGTGGCAATACAATAATAACTATATTTATTCAGTTCCCAATATTTAGTGGAAATTTTTAACATATTAACATAATTATATTATTCACTATAGGTATTTTTGCAGAGTAAGGACATTCTCTTCTAGTCCTAAAATGCTCATGAGTTTTAACATGAATGCTATTACACATATAAATGATTTTTCAACACCTACTGAGATAATCATACTTTAATGGTATGGTGAATTATATTGATAGATTTCCAAATGTAAAACCAATGTAGAATTCCCAGAATACACCCTACTTGGTCATAATGTATTCTCTTTTTAAAGTATATTGCTTACTGTGATTTGCACCTATTTTTTTAGAGTCTCTGAAAGTATTTCTACATTGACTAGTTAGTGTAATAAACTACCCTAAACTCAATGGCTTATAACTTTTCCCACATATGTTTGTAGATTGATTTTATATTTACTTGACCTAGAATAGCCTCCCATCTGAGTGGCTGTGCTTCTCTTGTAGGTTTCTGACCTCTGCTTTTAGCTTGGCCTCAACTGTTTCTTGATTCTCTTGGAACCAGCAGGTTAGCTGGAAGAAGCTCTTCTTTTTCAGAATGATGGCAGAGGCACAGTGGAAAGGCTCCATTGTGTAAACACATTTCAAGCTCCTCTTTGTATCTTATCTGCTAATGTCCCATTGGCCATAGTAAGTCATGTGGATAAATCCAGAGCCAAAGTATGGGGAAATATATTCTGCTTATGAAGGTGGGAGGTACTACAATGTCATAAGACAAAAGGCATGCATCCAAAAGGAATGGAGAATTGGGGCTAATAATAAAAGCTACCACATTATTTATAAAAATATTTACCTGAAAATTTCTTTCTTACAATATCCTCATGAGAACTGACGATAAAGGTTGTCCTGGCCTAAAATAAAGGAACAAATAGAAACAAAATTGGAAAAGCCTCCATTTCCCCCCCCTATTCGCTAAAAGAATATGGAAATCTAAAAGATGAGTACTACCTTTTCCTTCCCACCTTAAATATTTGGTGGACCTTGATGTTGATGTTACTTAACCTGAATTTATGGGAAATTGTTAAATTAAGGATATTGTTGTGGATTCAAATGTATCTTTCATTCACTTACTTGTTAAAGCTCTAACCCTCAATGGGATTGTAACCTGAAGATGGGGCTTTGAGGAGATAAAGTTAAATGAGTTCTCAAGAGTGGGTCCCTAATCTAATAGAACTGCTGTCCTTATAAGAAGGCACACCAGAGCCTACCCATGTTCTCTTCCTTCCTTCTCCCCTACCCCACGTATACATAAGGAAGAGACCATAAAAGGACATGGTGAAAAGGCAATCAGTGATCTTTAAGACAAGAAGAGAGGACTCAACAGAAACCAATCCTGAAGACACCTTCATCTTTTTGGCCTCCAGAAATGTGATAAAATAATTTCTAGAGGCTGAGGTTGTGGCTCAGTGGTAGAGCACTTGTCTAGCATGTGTGATGCACTGGGTTCGATTCTCAGCACCACATATAAATAAATTTTAAAAAATTCATCAACAACTAATAAAAATATTTAAAAGATAATAATGTCTATTGTTTAAAGCATCTTGTCTGTGGTAAAGAATTGAAGCTAATAATAAAAGTTCATAACCTGATCAGACAAATACAGATACAATTTATCAATTTCAATATAATTCACATAGTCTATTACTTCTTACATCAGTTTTGGTAAAGTATCTTTCATGAAAGTAAAACGTCAAATATTTTGTCACAAATATTCTTTTCTTCACATTCTATGTTTTACTCTCTGTAAGTTCTTTGGTGATGTTTCACTTTACATTTCTGATAGCAGTAGTTTGAATTTTATTTTTCCTGGACAGTCTATCTTAAGTTGTATCAATTTTATCTATCTGTTCAAAGAACAAATTTTGGCCTTATTTCTTTTCTCTCTACTGCACATTTATTTTTAATGCACTGATTTCCCCTTTTATCTTCCTGAGTTGTTTTCCTCTGCAGATGCTTGAGAAACTCTCAGTGCTAAACCTTGCACTATTATGAAGTTGTTGGTGTAACAATCCATTTAGATACAATGATATTCCATTACCACTTTAATCTTTGGTCTTTAATATGAACATAATGCTAAAGCACTTTATTACTCATTATTCAGTATGACTAGAAAGTCAAAGATTACTAGATATTTAGGAATAAATATAAAAGCAAAAGATTAAAAAGTAAAAATAAAATCTGAGAAAAATACAATGTGGATAACAAAGTAAATTTTAAAAAGGTGTTTAAGATTAGAGAGCTAACATATAATGTAACCCTGATACCAAAATAGTGTGTTAAAATGGATAAAGAATAAGAAAAAAATAAAGTATGAATATAATGGTATAAATTAAATAGTCAATAAAAACTTCATGTGGAAAAAAATGAATCTAGATACTAGGAAAAAAAACATGTTAAGAAAAACAAGAATCAGACTTTAGATGATTATTCCAAGAAAATAACTTTCAACCTATAAATTTAAATATAGACAGATAATATTTATGTTTGTGGTATTTTTCACATCTGCAAAGTACTAAAAAAATCATCACTTTCCCCATATTAGTTTCATATAACTGCTATAATAAATTGCTTTAAACTTAGTAGTTTAAACAATATGAATTTTTAACTTAGTTTCAGAGGTCTGAAGTCTGAAATGGGTCAGCAGGGCTATGTTCCTTCTAGAGGATCTAGGGCAGAATCCGTTTCCTTCTCTTTTCCAGCTTTTAGCCATTACCTACAGTCCTCTGCTCACAGTTGTTTCTTCTAACTTTAAAGCCAAGAGTGTAGAATATTTTCCCATCTCTGACATCTTTCTCCCTCCTTTAAAGCCTGGTAATCCAAGGTAGTTTTTCTATTTCAGTATCTTTAATGTAATTACTGATAAAGTTCCTCTTGCCAAGGGTATAAAAACTAGGATATGAACTTATTGGAAGGGGGTACATAACTTTGTCTCCTAACTCCCATTACATTATTTCAGAAATGTATTAGAGAATGTTTTTCACAAAAACAAATGTTTAAACAAAGAAAAAAAGGTACAAGTGATCCAACAGAGGACAGTAGTTTTGGATTAGTGAAAGTTACTCATCTTGCATGGACTAGTGGTGGTAATACTGTACAATGAATAGATGTAAGGAAAAAAAAATATCTGCTATAGCGATGTACTGTGCTTTATCATTTTGGCTGTGTTTAAGGACAGATTACTAATCATTACATAAAAAGTAAATTATTAAGGAAAGTAAAATCTTATATTAAAAGTCAATGTGATCACAGTATACTATGTGACATTGGATTGAATATTTACTTAAACATAATAGAGGTAACACTAACTTTTTACTTAACAAAAAATTATCAATCAATATTTTGAGATGAGGGGACAGGAAGAATGTGTGGATAGGGAGAGAGTGACTGTTCATTACTTGGGGGTGATGTCAAGAAAGAACTAACTATATCATTTTCCTCCACAGGAGAAAGACAATGGATAATGTCTAAATTTGAAAAACAAGAAACTGCAGTATATTAAGACAGGTAGAGTAATATCAGAAGAATTATTCAAAATATTTCAAAGCAATTTCCTTTGGAGATAATAACTGAGAACACAGTGGTGAACTATTAGTAATTATCAATATTTATGTTTTTCTATATTTCCCAGTCTCTCTTGTATTTCATGTTGGGGCAGTGGGATCAAATTCTGGCCAAATTGATATATCCAATTTTTAGGGCTAACTTCGATAATTTTCATCATTCCTCTTTCTTCTTTTCTTCATTTCCTCCCACCCCGACTTTGTGATACTGGGTATTGAATCAAGGATGCTTGCTAGGCCCATGCTGTATCACTGAGCAACATACCCATCCTTTAAAATTTAATTTTATTTTGAGACAGGGTCTCACTAAGTTGACCATGCTGGCCTTGAATTTACAACTGTCCTGCCTCAGCCTCCCAAGTACCTTGGAAGCAGCTGGGAGTATAGGTGCCTACTACCACACCTGGCTTTCATTCTTATCAATAAGCTATGGACCCCAAATCCTAGGAGGCAGCAGAACCTCTGTACCAAAAGAAAAAAAAAAGTAAAGCCTGTGTCCTTGAGTATAACAGTTCATCTGACTAGGGACATTCACAATGGCTCTTTTGTTAGACATTTTTTTTATATATATTGAGCCTCTGATATTTTGGGGTCTTTTGTTATAGCAGTAAATTCAGTATGTTGGTTTAACAAAAATTGGTCACAAATTCTTTGACCATCTTTTGAGAAGTGAGTTTTGTCTTCTCCCCTATAATCTGGAAAGGACTCATTTCTGTTACTTTTTGAGGGTAAGTTGAAATAAGGAAGGAAAGAAAGGAAAGGAAGGAAAAAGAAGGTAAAGGAAGGGAAGGGAAGGGAAGGGAGGAAGGAAGAAACATTTCTTTTTGGAGCTCTGGGCCTATTAATAAGTCTGTGAGGAAGCCCAGCACATGTTATAAACAGGACCTCTGCTAGTATGCAGACTTCTCAGTTGAGTTACCAGAGAAAAGTTGATCCACTGTGCTCCACTGACTATGTAATTTATGAAAATGATAAAATGATTGTTTTAGGCTACTATATTTTCCAGTAATTTATACACAGACATAGCAACCCAGTATTCTAGTAAATAGTATCATTTTCTTTTTAATTTGTATAACTGAACTGCTTTGGTAAGAGTTGGTTTCAAAAAGAAAATACTTGTGAATTATTTATTCCTGGCTTAGAGACTTTTCACCATTGCTGCTTTCTCTAACCAGAAAGTTCATCTTTCTCCCTAAATTAGTGGCTTTCAAACTCTTCAGATACTATACAACAAGAAATACACTTTATTTATATAAACAACCTATTGTGTGTGTGTGTGTGTGTATATGTATATATATGGCTCTATAAAGCAATACTTTACTAAGTTCCATGCACTGACATTTCTACTCTGTTTTATTATTTCATTATTTAAAAAGTGAAAGAGATTTTCTTTATTACAAATGTGTCAAGACCTGTACCAATGGGTCCTATACCATCCCCTTTCCAGCTGGAAAACAGTGCTCTAAATAATAACCATTCTTTGAAGCCTTACCCAAATCCAATCAATGAGCCTTCATTGACTACCCTATTCTGAGCTTTTCTGAAATCCCTATCATATTGTATTTTCTGTACAATTCATACTTTACATGGTAAACATATCCAGCATATCCAGGGCAAAGCTCTGTCCCTTAGCTCTGACTTGCTCAATTCATAGTATACTACTTAATAAATACATTGCTCAATATTTGACTATTGTGCTTCTGAATCTTACAATCGGCAACATGCACTTCTTCAGTTAGATTTCTTTAATGTGGGGCATGGAAAAATGGTTTAATAACATTAACTTTAAATCCGAAAAAGGCTAAGTGTACCAACTCTGTTTACATGTTTTTATGCAAGCCAATTCATCAATATACAAACTTTTTCTAATAACTATTCAGCAGACGAAATGTTATCTTGATACAGTCACAGAAAAGTAATTGAACTAAATTCTCATGAGTAAAATGTTCTGGGGATTGATAAAGTGGAAAGTGCTCTTGGGGATCAGCATTTCTTTACAACTCACTGCAACTAAGGCTTGAATGTGTACTTCGAGAACTTCTCCAGTTTTGTGGCACCGCCCAGACTCAGAAGGAAACTGTGAGTCTGGCGATTCCGAGACCAGGCCACGGATGTCCCGGCCTTGTTCTCTGCTGGAGTCTCCCGGAACAAAAGTTACGCCGCCTTGAGAGGCTTGAGTGACTGGGCGGGATTTCCCGTCCAACTCTGCCTGGCTCTCGGAGCGGTAGGTACCTCCGCTCTGGGGCTGGCGTGGCGCTCAGCTCCAGCAACGGCTAGGCTCCGCCCTCTGGTGTCTCCTGGAAAGCGCTCCGCTGGGTCCGCGCGCGATCACTGCCCGGAGCGCGCCTCGACCTTGGGCGGAGCGGAAGAAGCGTGGAGCCGTGAGAGGACTCGCGGGTTGTGCAGGTCTGCATCCCTCTGCTATCCCGGTGCTGGTCTCTGCGCGTGTCTAGAGACTAGTGGTATGGCCTGAGCCTTGCGGCCGTGGGAAGTGAACCTTCCTTGTCAGGACCCTCGCAGAGGTTGTGCTGGGTGTCACTTGTGAGGAGGACTTTGGTCCCTGCGCGGGCGCTTGAGAGTCTTGAGGGACCTTTGGGGAAAAAGACTTCCCAATTTTTCCGCAGAACAAAACAAAAAATCCTCCCCCAACACTATGCTTTCTTAACCTCTATCATGTCTATCGTGGCAAAGTCAGTCCTCTAAGGACCCCATCCTTTAATTTTTAGTCTCTGGAGGGGTTTGCGGGAAATTGGTAGTCGTGGTTCTTCCTTAAAACAGACACAGGGATACTTACGTCATACAGTGTATTTAAAATTTTAAGATTATGGTTACATAATAAGCATAGGGAGGCGTTTGATTCATTTGTCTAAATTCTTTTTTGGGTATGTAAGGCATATAAGGAAGTCTGTGTTCACGTGCCAGTTCCATGGAGTTGAATGATAAAATCAGTACTTAAGATAGCAACATGTAAGAACTATTTATGATTGGACCCCATCTACTTTGAAAAACTTAAGACAGTGTGCCTACTGTATGTTGGATGCTGTGTAAGGAGCCATTAGTCCTGTATAAAAAACCGTGGTATCTTGGATTAAAAAAAAAAATGTTGAACTTGTACATATTATGTGACCAGTTCTTGAAAATACTCCAGAAAAAAAAAAAAAAATTGAAGTGAGTTTAATCCAGTACGGAAATGGTCCACAACAAAGTACAGGGGAATTTTAGATAATGTTCTATTGGGAAGCCAGTCAGCTTAGAATAATGGAAAAGCTAGGAGCTTTTAACATTATTTTTTTGTGTGTGTGGGAGAGGGAGTGGGGAAAAAAGTTGCCAGGCTGCTGTTTGTACAGGCTGCAGATGGCTTACAGAGGTAGTTTGCCAGGTAATTCAGTAATGAGATGAGATACATATTGTATACCTTTTTCTCAGAATGATTTTGATTGAGTTAACAAATATTTGTTGATTATCTCCTGTTACATAAGAATCAGGAATATCTGATATCAGGAAAGAATTCTGCTTTTGCAGAGTTGAATGTTAGGAGTGAATCTTCTCTGAAAGGTTGCTTCTAAATTAAGTACATTTTTCTGTGTCAAATATGTGGAACTAATTATAAGTTTTAAGAGGTAAACAGGTGTAAGAGATTGCCCTACCTCACATATAACTTGATAAGAAACTGAATTAGTGTCCTGACTTTGAGTCTGAAAATAGAAAGTTATGTGAAAGGTAGAAATGGTGCAGTTTGGTGAGTTTAATTAGTTTTTTGGGAAATAAAAGGAGGAGTGAAAACATTCCTTTTTTCAGCTTGAGTTACAGAATGGTGGATATACCATCAGGTATTTGTTAGTTTCTTAGGAATACTCATTGTGTTTTATCTTTAATCTCCACAACTCCAGTTACATTTCTCCAAATATATTTGATATTAGCAAGTATGTTTTGAAGGTTTTGAATAGTCATGTTTGCAACAAACTATTTGAACACATTTAAAGTAGGCTACTGGCTAGGTCAGAGTATATTTCCAATCATATGGTTTCAGAGACCTTTGGAGGAAGCTCTTCATGATTTACAACCTCTTAGCCTTTTTTTATGTGGCTACTTCAGCCACAGATGAGAGTGTGTTGATGAGACACTGGAAAGAGCCAGAAATATTTTCCTTTCACTATTTCAGATATTTCTGTTGTTTGATTTTTGTGGAGAAAAAAAAAAACATTTTGTAGAGATAACCATAATATCTACTTGGTTATGTGGGTGCAAAGTTAGTGACATTCAGGGTTATATTTCTGAGACATCTCAAGAGAGTGTACATTGTGAGCTCTGGAATATCTGCAAATAATTTTCTGTTGAATATCGGGCAATTATGTTGAATTTCATAGCATCCACAGGAATTGGATTCTTCAACCCCACTATGTCTGGGCCAAGCTGTTTGACAGCACATGTGCACGTGTATACCCAGAATTAGTCCAGTCCCTTTTTTTGGTAAGGCCTTGATTTGGATAACTCAGAATGCTTAGTCTTAAAATGCTTTTCAGAAGGTACCTCAGGTGACACCAGAACAAACCCAGACTGACAGGGTGTAGACAAAACATAATTAGCATCCTGAATGCAGCAAGGCTGTACTGGATGGCTTGTGATTATAGAAACTTTGTTGGCTGACTGTAGTTCTCATTTCTGGGGACTTAGAGGATCTCTTCCCAAACTTTCAATGCTGCTTCTGTCCCTAGATTAAATTTTTTATCTTAAGGTTTTGTTTTTTCCTTCCCTTAATCTGTAGGTGGACTCTGTAAAACATCTGAAAATGTATAGAAAATATTTGGTTCCATATGTACATTTTCTAGAGATAAACAAGATTTTCATGTGATTGCTAATTTCTTCTGAGACTCAAAAAAGAAAAGGGTAGTGTCTAAATATCTCATATTCTTACTAGTTGTTAAAGCATGTTCACTAAAAAGCCACTTTTAGGAAGGTGATTTGGAGTGGCATTCGAAGTAGATGTATTCTATTTGCTCATTCTAAAAATCACCTTTGCTGAGCAACCTCAGATATAAATCTGTGCCTATCAGTACATGGCAGAAATATCTACTATGCATATTTTGGTTTTTCCCTGGGATACATTTGGCAAGTGCGTTTTCCTTTTCCTTCAGTGACTACCAGCATTCTTTTTTTTTTTTCTAACAAACGTTTGAGTCTCAAGCTCACTGGGATTTACAATCTAAAAAGAAACTCTTAATGAATAATTAAAATTAGTGTCACATACTTCTTGATGGCAAATTATGTTGTATATTTATTCTTCTCTGGACTTCTTGTTCACATTTTTTTTAGGAGGCCACAGCTAGTTTCCTGTTGGGAATTATAACATTTCTCCTGTTACTGTTTGTACTCAACAGTGCCTGGAGTTTCATAAACACCACAATGCCATATAGCTTTATAGTAAGAGAATCATTTTACAACTGTGGAATGCATATCAAATTAACAGGGCCCAGTCTTTCTTCTCCTTTGAAAGATATCTTGCATCCAGAGTATGCAATTTTGGCAGCCATCATGCTTCCATGAAGAATACACAAGTGGGAAACTTATTTTACTATTTTATCTTCGATACTCAGGAATTTGAATGCTGTATAATTTTAGAAAACAGTAGAAATTCTTTGAGTGGACAATGTTAATCAAATGGTACTCTGTAAAATTTAAATTTTAATATAATTTATTTCACCTTATAGAATATTTTATAAATAACTGATAATAGATGTCTCTCTGTATAGTGGATATGTTATATGTGCTTTAAGTTGTAGAGGAATGTATCTTTTAGAACATATATGTATTAGGAAATACAAAGTGTCTTTCTTGTTTTTCCTCTACTCTCACACCATAATCAAAACAGAAAACTCCTGTGACCTCAAAAGGTATAGAGATTTCTCCCCATCCAGCAAGTCTGCAGTGGATACTAACTGGGTATCCTCTAATTTAATTCAATTGAACACTACTTGAAGATAATGTCAGATTCCACAGAGTGAGGGCTCTGTCCCCAAGGAAGATCCAGTTTCAGACACAGTTGCAAGTTTGGGCCCCAGAACTTTTTACTCACCAGCTATAAATTGAGATTCTCACAGCCCCCTCCTCAAATTTGATTAATTTATTAGAATGGCTCACAGAATTCATAGAAATACTGTACTAACTTTTGCTGTTTTTTAAATAAAGGATATTTTAAAGTATACAAATATGCAGCCAATGAAGTGATACACAGGGAAAGGTCTGAGTAGTTCCTAATGCAAGATCTTTATCCATGTGGAAGAGCTGAGGTGGGCCTCCTGGCTTGTGGATGAGTCCTCATTCACCTTTCTGGGAACCTCCAAGTGTTTAGCTATCCAGAAACTCCCAAACCCTGTGCCTTTGGATTTTTAAGGAGACTATATTATATAGGCATAATTGCTAGTAGACTGGATGGGGAACTCAGTAAGTCCTTCTATTAGATTCTTTGGCCTTCCTTCCTCCATGGGTTAGAATCCTTTCTGAAATCCTGAGTCTTATCATTCACAATCAGACAAGGTGGGTATGAAAATTTAAGATTAGAGTTTCTGTGATCTGCTGGGAAGAAGGGGAAAGAGTTACGAGCCAGGAATTGTGGATAGAAATATTTGTATATACATATACACATACTTAATTATATTATAATACCCAACAAAATTTTACTGATATTTTCATTAGAGTCCAGGATGAGATTTAGGGACATGATATTATGCAGTGTCAATTCAACGTCAGTGTAGAGTTGAATATATTCCTGGTTGATACGAGGATATGAAACCACTGAATTCTTAATATTTATAAAACAAAATTTCCATCTCTGGAACAAAAATGGAGCTAGAAAATTGATTGTCAGTGCCTAAACTTTATATTTGAAATATTTTTTTAGGATAGCATCTTTCTGTTTTTATGGAAGGAAGGACCTAAAGATATAACTGTAATTTGCTATTGTGAGTTTATTGCTTTTTAATTTTATGTTTTAAAGTATGCCAATTCAGTGGCTTTAAAACTTGTTAATTGCCACAGTCTGGCTGGGCACAAATGCCGCAGTCTGGCTGGGCACACAATCACGAGCCACCACACAGCTTGTAGATTCAAACAGCAACTCTTTATTCCCGAACTCACACCAGCCGTCTACAATCACGTTCTGGGGAAATCCACGTTCTCTGCCCAAATCCACCTCCACTGGGCTTCTATCTCCAAAATATACTGTCTGAATCCCGTGAGAACTCAAGGGGAACTCAGGCAGCAGGATACGCCCTATTCCCAGCAGGAATAATCTTAAACCTTAAACCTGGAACCTAAACTGGGAACGCCCTAAACACGATTATCTTAAAACCGGGAACACCCTAATCTGCCTTGGTCCTTGAGCAAGGTCACCTACATTCAATGTCACTGCAACATGTCAGCAACATGGGGTACGCTGGCAAGGAAATTGTCATACCTACTTGGCTAATGGCTCCCAGCAGTTAATATTTCTTAATAAGTACTAACACCAGCATACAATTGTGAATTAAACTGAGTAATTTTCTTTGTGGAAACTGTAAAATATTTCCTGTTTTAACTTGCACCTTTCAACTTTTTTATTCACAGTGCACCTATAATGTGTTTTAGAAGTAGATGTTAAACTTCAGTTTGAAGGAAGAATGTCTCTCAATCCATCTGTATTTCTTAAAGAAATCGAAGAACATAATTCAAAATTTGTGGAAACAAACAAAACTACTTCCATAGCTTCAGAAAATCCCCTTCAAAACTTATGCTTAGCATCTCAAGAAGTTCTTCAAAAAGCTCAGCAAAGTGGGAGATCAAAGTGTCTCAAATGTGGTGGTTCAAGGATGTTTTACTGCTATACATGTTATGTCCCAGTTGAAAATGTACCTATTGAACAGATTCCACTTGTGAAGGTTGGTAAGATATTTAATTGTTTGAAAGTAGGAAAATAGATTTTCAAAAGATGTTTCATATGTGCTGGTTCTAATGTAATTGATAAGCTGGATAAATAATGTCATTATGAAAACAATCTTTTTAATGAAAATTCAAACTGCCCTCTGGTAAACACAATTATTGTTAATACTGTTCCCTCAATTATTTAAGATATATCTTCCTATAAAATATGTAATAAGAACTCAAACATCTATTTCTATAATTTGATCTGTTTTTGTGCTGTTCATAGAATCAGAAATCTTAGACTTATTCATTGAGAACTAACAGTACCTGGATTGGGTTCTGGGGTCACAAATTTTGCATATTGTCTGATATTTAAACAATTTAGTCTATAAGACTTTCCCTTTTTATTGTGTGATTTATAAATTAGGTTAGGCATAAGGTTTTCAAAATTCATTAATGAGAGTCATGTATCCTTGCTATAAATTGTATCCTTCAAGATAGCCAGGTGGTCAAAAATATTGGCTTTTGGAATATTCAACTCATCAATCATATAATGAAGTCAGTTTTATTAATAATAGAATTAAAAATACTTTGTTATGATCTGCTTTCTATTTTTTTCCCTTTCTATTCTCTTCCTTCTTTACCTGGGTTAAGATAATGCTGACTTGGTACTCAGAGATCCTGGGGAAAGGGAATATAGTGTCAGCTGAGACTGAGCTTCATGAGGAAAGTCTGATGTAGAGGTCAGCCAGAAGTAGACTGATGTAAAATCATTTGTGAACTGCCTACTTAAATGGTAAATTTTCTATAAATAGAAGTTGGTTTGATGATTGAAGCAATTGACTCTAATGTATAATTGATCCCTGGGCCTAAGTGGGAAGGGTAGCAGATAATGGTGTTTGAAACCCTAACTGAAAACTATTTAAAGTAATTATTTATGGGCTAAGGTCTTTTTGGTGTATGTTATTTACATAATTGTCCAGAAAAAAAAGTTATGTATGAAATTGGGCCTACCTCGTAGTGTGCAGCAACTGCTACTTTTAAAAAGCTTTGGAAATAATGATACAACAATATGGATGAATCTCAAAATAATTAATCTCAGTTAAAGAGGGAAGATGAGGAATACTTACTGTATGATTTAATTTATTTCAAAATTATAGAAAAGTAAACCAATCTAAAGTGACATCTAGATTACCTGATGATTGGGAGTGTAGTAGTTGAGGAAGAGGGGGAGAAACAGAAGACTTTTGGTAGTAGCAAATCATTATCTTGATTGTGGCAATTGCTTCACAGGTATAATATACATTAAAATTATTAGAATTGTAACTTTGTTTAAAATGTGTAGTTTAAAATACAAGAAAAATAGTTTTTATTTCAGAGCAAATTCCTAGAATCTTGCCTGTTTAGTATGGAATGGGCACTTGAAGATGGTAGGAAATTTGTTTTTAAATAGCATTTTAAAACGTCTTTTAAATTCTGAAGTAAAGAACCCATCTCAGGAGGGGTTCTTATATACATAATGGGGAAGATGTAGCTTACATTTTCATGGTTATGGCTGAATACATGATGTGTATAGGCATTATAAAGAGAGCTAAACCAAATAAATCAAAGTAAAATAATGAAAATCTCTAACCCAAGAAATCCTAGAGAGTATATTTTTGTCTAGAGGCAGGTGTAATCCATAACAAAATGAACAGTAGGGGAAGGTGGGCAAGGTGATTTTGAAGAAAGTTATTTGTGATAGAAAGATTACATCTCTTAGACCTATTACTGTTTTTCTAATTGATAGTTATGTATGCTGTTAAAATGTACTGCTGAAAATCACAACATTCAAAACAGAGGATACCTTTGGCTTGAGAGGATCTATAAGGAACAGAATTTCAGCTTGATTTTTAAATCTTAAGTATTGTTCAACATTGCATTTCCTTTAAAAATAGCATAAAATAAACAAACCTAGAGTTTATAGGAATTATAAAAAATATTCTTGGCAAAAATACTGAAATATGAGGAATTAGACTCATTACCCATATAAATTAAGTAAAATAACACTAGATCTTTATTTTAGGAGCAGATTGTATGTCAAATGAGTTGAAAATATTTGATCTATAATATGATTAACAATATTGAGGAAGAAATTTGTGTTTGTTTTGTTTTGACTTTCACCATTCTTAATATTCTGATTTAGAAAAATATGATTATAGAAACTTAGTGTGAACTTCCTGTTTTATAGACTTTTTATTAACATAAAAATTATAATTTTTATATTTGTTTTGTTCATTTGTCTTTTTTTCCCTTCACTTTAGCTTCCATTGAAGATCGACATCATTAAACATCCAAATGAAACAGATGGCAAAAGTACTGCAATACATGCAAAACTCTTAGCACCTGAATTTGTGAACATTTACACATACCCTTGTATTCCAGAGTATGAGGAAAAAGACCATGAAGTAGGAAGCTTATTTTTTACAACTCTTTGTATTAAATATAAAAATTAATTTTAAACACCAGTTGCTTTTCTGAACTAACTTAAACACAATTTAATATTTTTCTTAATAATCTAGTGTTATGCTCATATAACATTAAACAACATGTAGTTTATTTCATTGGTGTCTTCACAGGTCAAGTGATCCTAAACTATTATGCTTTTTGGAATCTTCTGCTAAATTTTCATAGTTTTTCTATCTTATTTCTTTAGGGTTTTACTCTTTGCCAGTATTACAATGCCTGCTTTTTCTTTCTTCTCTCATCATTTTCCCATCTCTAATACAGCATGTAGCTGGTCTAATTTGATACCAAATTAGAAGTGTTGTTGGAGTATCTCTGTAAGAAGAAAAGAAAGACTGAGATAGAAGGTTTTTCATGAATTTTTTCTAAAATGAAAGCTTAGTACATAGCTTTTGTAATATGTCTTGACTGCTCAGATATTTTCCTTGTTCATGTCTAGATTCTCAATTGGTTTTCACATAGTTTATATTATTATACTAGTGGGATATTGCTGATCTTATAATAAATAGGTCTCAGAAATTAGGCCTCGGGTACTTTTGAAAGAAGCATTAAACTCTTTAGGTTTCCTGGGGGCCATTGTGAGTGTGGCTAACCTAGAAACAAAATTAAAAATTTATATATTCATTTGTTTCAGAAAGAACTTGGTTTTCTTATCAATTTATATATGTTTTGATTGAATTTATTTACTAAGTTGTGTTTGTAAATAATATCTGAGTTTTAGATCTAGGAATATATTTTTATTTCCTTCTCTGGTCAGCTAGATACACTTATGTTGATTAAATGGAACACATTGTATTATACTATTGAACCCTGCCATTAATAATGGCTATAAAGACCCATTACATCAATTCCTTGCCAGCATTCACTATGTATATATCTTTGCTTATCATATAGGTGAAAATAGTATTTAATCATTGAGCAGTAGTCAGTGGTTCTTTTATAAAGTATCATGCACTTTGCCTTTTTATCTTGTGAAATGTACTTTTGATTTTTAATTCAAGATACAGTTAACTTTGCCCTCTCAATCAGTGAATAAATTATTTTGAAGTAATACTTTAAGATGGTTATTATGATTTTAGATTATTAGGGAAGAGCCAGAAACTTTATCATGAATATTGAAGAAACATGTACAGTAGGACTAACCTAATACTTGTTTCTCACATATTCAACATATTTTCTCCCTAAAGTTTTAGGTCACTTTTGAACTTATTTTGATCATAGCACACAACTAACCTCAGTTGTTTTTTTTGTTTGTTTGTTTGTTTTAGGTTGTACTTGTTTTTCCTGGACCTCAGTCTATCTCAATAAAAGATATTTCTTTTCACTTGCAAAAAAGGAGTCAAAATAAAAGTAGAGGCCAAAATGATGACCTTGACAAGCCATCTTTTAAACGAAAAAAAATTGAAGATCAGGAGGACTATGATTTGAATGATAGTATGTGCAAAAACACAATACTGAAAAAAATTATCTTTATAGATAGCACCTGGAACCAAACCAACAAAATATTCTCTGATGAGCGACTTCAAGGTAAGGACAAAAAAAGGTTTGTTTGGTTTTATTTATTTATTTAGATTGCTCCTCCTCTATCAATGTTTATTTTCAAAAAACTTCAGATTTATAGTAAAAAGGAAAATTATATTTAATATGTATAAATTTGCCTTATTTCTCTTCCTATATTTGATGTGTGTGTGTGTGTGTGTGTGTAATAGTGTTTAACCATTTGAAAGTTAAGTTGTAGGCTTCTCAACACTTTACACTGGTAAACATTTGGAATTACTTTCTCTGTAAAGTCTGGCAAAAGGTACATTTTCACCATTTTAAGTGCATTCTTAATTTCAGAACTCATAATAAGATAATGAAAACATAATTTCTAATACATTAAACTGAGGTTTAGAGTTAGTTTGTTCAGCTTAATCCTATCAAATAATAAAATGTTTTAAAATGGAAAACCAATGATTTATAACAAAAATGGATTGTTTCTTGTGGAAGTAACTTGGCTTCTCCAGAAATTGGTATTTCACATGTATAGAGGTCGTATTTGGAAAGCCCCAATTATTCCCCATGGTACAATAAGGAGCTAGTAGGAGCAGGGAATAATTGGGGCTTTGCCAATTATTACCTTAACATGGTAATTACAAGGAGCAAATGAAAGAAGATAAGTCAAAATCTTTGGCAAAACTATTTAAGAAAGAGATTATTCAAAGTCTCTTGTACTTTAGATTTGCCCAAAATAGATTTATACAAAGGATTTCTGTTACTTCTTCCCAATTCACATAGAAAGTGTATGTTTCAATTCTGTGCTAGATCAAATTTTTTTTTCCCACCTGCCTGCCCGTCCTTCTAGATCATAATTTTTTAAAAACTTTTTTTTAAGTTGTACATGACACAATACCTTTATTTTATTTATTTATTTTTTTAATGTGGTGCTGAACCTAGTGCTTCACACGTGCAAGGCAAACGCTCTACCACTGAACCACAACCTCAGCCCCTAGATCATAATTTTGTAATTCTCTCCTTTAAAAGTTATTAATTGCTAGATATACTAGAAAGGGAATTTTTAAAGTGTATATGTTGAATTTTTTAAATGTTAATTTTTATGTAATTCAACATATTTTTAAAGATTCCTACATATTTTAAAGCATATTTTTAAAAACATATTGGATTAGTGGTGATAACTACTAAACATTTATTTTTATATTTAACATATTTTAGAACATATTAGAAATATTAGAGAAACAAGAGTTTAAGGATAGTTAAGAACTTAGAACATTTTCAAATGTCTGCCTTTACCTCTTGATGGTAATTAACATTGATACAAATGTTTTAAAAGGACTTAGTCTTAGTTTTGGTTGGTATAACTATTGTTTGTCTTTGAATCAGAATTGCTTAAATTGAAATGTTTTTAAACTACCTAGACAGAATACTGTAAATGCAGAATTTTTTATTTTTCCATTTATTCCATTATTTATTGAATATTGTGCCATATATTTGTTGAATACCTATTACTGGATAGGCAGTGTCCTAGATTTGAGGGAAGCAAAGGAGAATAAGGCAAACTGTGCCCTCTCAGTGATTACAGTAGCTATCAATTATAGTTGTGTTCAGCTTCATGGAACAGAAGCCTAGTTAGAACCTTTTAAATAAGTATCAGGTTTACTTTTCACACAAAAAAGTCCAGAGGTGTATAGCTTAGGGTTGGTATAGGGACTTCACAATGCTATTAAGAGCTCGTACTTCTGTTTTCCTCATTCACTATTACTTCCATCCTCATGTAGCTTGTCATGAAGGTAGGACATTTTTTCCAGGCAAGATAAGGGGCAAAAGATGTGTGTGTGTGTGTGTGTGTGTGTGTGTGTGTGTTTATTAATATAAAAGTCAAACAATTACATTCCTGAAGGTTCTCCTTATAGATGTTAGTTTTTTCTCTTTGGCCAGAACTGGTTCACATGATTATCTTGGCTATAAGGAAGGCTGGATAATTGTTTTTTAGCTGGACACATGCCACACTGAAAAGAATTGAAAGTTGGTTAACATGAGAAAAAAAGAGAGTAGATGTCCAGAAGTATTGGACATTTTCTGCTAAATAATCGATTTTAGGAAACAGATAAACAGGTAAACAGATAAGAAAATTCACTGGGTGTGAAGTGCAGTAGCATTATTTAGGAGACTGCCTGGAATCTCTGAAAGATTCTTAGAGTTGCTATTTATTGAAATATTGAATAAATTGGTGAGGGGGAACATTTCAGGACAAAAGAATGACATATGCATAAAGATATTAAAAATAATTTAGCACTTAAAAAACTGATTTAATATGGTCTACAATATATACATATGCAAATGGCAGAAAAAACTAGAGAAATTCAAATTGTGAATGCCCTTAAATATCATGCCTGGGAATTTGGTCTTTGATCCATGAGGGTGTGATTAATTTGTATTCTATTTTTTTTTAAAATTTTTTATTGTTGGTTGTTCAAAACATTACAAATTTCTTGATATCATATTCCACATTTTGATTCAAGTGGGTTATGAACTCCCACCTTCACCCCATACACAGATTGCAGAATCACATCAGTTACACATCCATTGATTTACATATTGCCATACTAGTGTCTGTTGTGCTCCGCTGCCTTTCCCATCCTCCACCATCCCCCCTCCCCTCCTCTCCCCTCCCCTCCCCTCCTCTCTCTCTACCCCCTCCACTGTATAACCCTGAGGGTCTCCTTCCATTTCCATGCAATTTCCCTTCTCTCTCCCTTTCCCTCCCACCTCTCATCCCTGTTTAATGTTAATCTTCTCATGCTCTTCGTACCTACTCTGTTCTTAGTTACTCTCCTTATATCAAAGAAGACATTTGGCATTTGTTTTTTAGGGATTGGCTAGCTTCACTTAGCATAATCTGCTCTAATGCCATCCATTTCCCTGCAAATTCTATGATTTTGTCATTTTTTAATGCAGAGTAATACTCCATTGTGTATAAGTGCCACATTTTTTTTATCCATTTGTCTATTGAAGGGCATCTAGGTTGGTTCCACAGTCTTGCTATTGTGAATTGAGCTGCTATGAACATCGATGTAGCAGTGTCCCTGTAGCATGCTCTTTTTAGGTCTTTAGGGAATAGACCAAGAAGGGGAATAGCTGGGTCAAATGGTGGCTCCATTCCCAGCTTTCCAAGAAATCTCCATACTGCTTTCCAAATTGGCTGCACCAATTTGCAGTCCCACCAGCAATGTACAAGTGTACCCTTTTCCCCACATCCTCGCCAGCACTTGTTGTTTGACTTCATAATGGCTGCCAATCTTACTGGAGTGAGATGGTATCTTAGGGTGGTTTTGATTTGCATTTCTCTGACTGCTAGAGATGGTGAGCATTTTTTCATGTACTTGTTGATTGACTGTATGTCCTCCTCTGAGAAGTGTCTGTTCAGGTCCTTGGCCCATTTGTTGATTGGGTTGTTTGTTCTCTTATTGTCTAATTTTTTGAGTTCTTTGTATACCCTGGATATTAGGGCTCTATCTTAAGTGTGAGGAGTAAAGATTTGTTCCCAGGGTGTAGGCTCCCTATTTACCTCTCTTATTGTTTCTTTTGCTGAGAAACAACTTTTTAGTTTGAGTAAGTCCCATTTGTTGATTCTAGTTATTAACTTTTGTGCTATGGGTGTCCTATTGAGGAATTTGGAGCCCGACCCCACCGAATGTAGATCGTAGCCAACTTTTTCTTCTATCAGACGGCGTGTCTGTGATTTGATATCAAGCTCCTTGGTGCATTTTGAATTAACTTTTGTGCATGGCGAGAGAAAGGGATTCAGTTTCATTTTGTTGCATATGGATTTCCAGTTTTCCCAGCACCATTTGTTGAAGATGCTATCCTTCCTCCATTGCATGCTTTTAGCCCCTTTATCAAATATAAGATAGTTGTAGTTTTGTGGATTGGTTTCTGTGTCCTCTATTCTGTACCATTGGTCCACCCGCCTGTTTTGGTACCAGTACCATGCTGTTTTTGTTACTATTGCTCTGTAGTATAGTTTGAAGTCTGGTATCGCTATACCGCCTGATTCACACTTCCTGCTTAGCATTGTTTTTGCTATTCTGGGTCTTTTATTTTTCCATATGAATTTCATGATTGCTTTCTCTATTTCTACAAGAAATTCCGTTGGGATTTTGATTGGCATTGCATTAAACCTATAGAGAACTTTTGGTAATATCGCCATTTTGATGATGTTGGTTCTGCCTATCCATGAACAGGGTATATTTTTCCATCTTCTAAGATCTTCTTCTATTTCTCTCTTTAGGGTTCTGTAGTTTTCATTGTATAAGTCTTTCACCTCTTTTGTTAGGTTGATTCCCAAGTATTTTATTTTTTTTGAAGATATTGTGAATGGAGTGGTTGTCCTCATTTCCATTTCAGAGGATTTGTCGCTGATATACAGGAATGCCTTTGATTTATGCGTGTTGATTTTATATCCTGCCACTTTGCTGAATTCATTTATTAGCTCTAATAGTTTCTTTGTAGACCCTTTTGGCTCTGCTAGGTATAGAATCATGTCTTCTGCAAATAGTGATAATTGAAGTTCTTCTTTTCCTATTTTTATGCCTTTAATTTCTTTCGTCTGTCTAATTGCTCTGGCCAGTGTTTCGAGAACTATGTTGAACAGAAGTGGAGAGAGAGGGCATCCCTGTCTTGTTCCAGATTTTAGAGGGAATGCCTTCAATTTTTCTCCATTCAGAATGATGCTAGCCTGAGGCTTAGCATAGATTGCTTTTACAATATTGAGGTATGTTCCTGTTATCCCTAGTTTTTCTAGAGTTTTGAACATAAAGGGATGCTGTACTTTGTCGAATGCTTTTTCCGCATCTATCGAGATGATCATATGGTTCTTATTTTTAAGTCTATTGATGTGGTGAATAACATTTATTGATTTCCGTATATTGAACCAGCCTTGCATCCCAGGGATGAATCCTACTTGATCATGGTGCACAATTTTTTTGATATGTTTTTGTATCCGATTCGCCAGAATTTTATTGAGGATTTTTGCATCTAGGTTCATTAGAGATATTGGTCTGTAGTTTTCTTTCTTTGAAGTGTCTTTGTCTGGTTTAGGTATCAGGGTGATGTTGGCCTCATAGAATGAATTTGGAAGTTCTCCCTCTTTTTCTATTTCCTGAAGTAGGTTGAAAAGTATTGGTATTAGTTCTTCTTTAAAGGTTTTGTAAAACTCTGCTGTATACCCATCCGGTCCTGGGCTTTTCTTAGTTGGTAGTCAGGAGGATATAGACAACCTAAACAGACCAATATCAATTGAGGAAATAGAAGAAACCATCAAAATACTACCAACTAATTTGTATTCTAAGTGTAATGGAAAGAACTGAGCTGGGAGTTGACTTCCAGACCCATTTCTGTCACTATGTATATTGGCAAAGAGTTGGGATTTTGGGGGATGTGGGAGAGTGGGGATGTTATATTACATTTTAAAGTAAGTTATTATGTTTATTTTTAAAATATGTAGTATTAAGTTATAGAGCAGAGTGATATAATGAACAGTGAAGAGCCCCAGCACCAGAATAATATCAATAATTTCCATTGGTTTTTCTGTCCCATATCATTCCCCTTTCCCTCTGACAGTGAATTATTTTCCTGAATTCTGTGTTTTTCATTCTTTTGGGTTTTTTTTTTTATTGTAATGTTATATGCATGTGTTTTCATAAGTTATGTGTTGTCTTATTTGATGTCTGACTACATGAATATACTCATATAGTCTCATCTCCTATTGATGAAGCACTTGGGTTATTTCTAGGTTTTGCTATTATAAATAGTGCTTCTATAAACATTATTGTACATATGCAAACTCCTCTAGGAAACATACCTAGCAGTTGAATTGTTTGGTTGGTTGTTGAATATGAAAATATTCAGCTTTGTACAACAATGCCAGATTATTTTCAAAGTGGGTTTATAAATTCATACTCAAATCATTAATATATAAAAGTTTCCATTGATTCATAATCCCTCCTATGTTGGTATGTCTCGTGTCTGCTTTTTCCAAGTCTGTTGTGTATAAATGCTGTCTCGTTATGGTATTAATTTGCATTTACCTAGTTACTAATTGTATTGAGCAGCATTTTGTTTATTTTGCCTTATACACGTGCTATTCTGTGAAATTTCTAGTGTTTTATTTATCCTCTAGTGTTTTGAAATATCTTTGCAGTCTGGTTCATCTTTGTAATTTCTTTTTGGTAGATTTTGAGGAAAATTTTTTAGTGTGGAATTTATAAATCTTTGTTTATACCTTTTAGTCTCTTGTTTATTTTAAATCTTTCTTTAACTTAAGTTAGTATATTTTAAATTTTCATAGATTTTTGCATTTTCTATACAAATAATATCACTTGTATTCCTTCCAGTTCTCATGTGATCAATTCATTAACTAATTTTATTTTTCTTTTTGCTATGTTAATTAAGACCTCATGCAATATTGAATGAAAACTCTGTAGAGGTTATATTTTTCATGTTTCAGGCTGATAATCTATCTTTTAGATAGCAGATTTATAATTGCTGTGAATATTGATATATTTGGATCTGTTTTTACTGTCTTAATTTTTATTTCTATTTGAATATTTTAAAATATGTTTTCCTGGCTTTTCTTTGATTGAATGAAATTTTTTCAAAATTCCTTTCTGAATTCTTTCAGAGGATTGTGGATATGTCACTTTAAAATGTTCAAAACCAAACAATATTTTAACCTGTCCTTTTAGACAATGTAAGGACTTGGTACACTTATGCTTCATTCAGCCTTCTCCTGGTTCACAGTCTTATTATTACTATTCATTATTTTTGTTCTGTCCTTTATTTTGAGCCCACAAATTAGATATTATCATTTTTATTTTATACATGCAACCTTTATTTGGATTTGCATAGATGTTTACCATTTTATTTGCTCAGCATTCTAATAATACAATACTTTGCTGAAATATATTCTTTAGGAACTCTTTTAAATAGGTTTCTTGTTGGCATGGTTCAGTTTTTGTTTATTAATGTTTTTAATGTTTTCATGCTTTTCCTTGATGCATTATTCTGCTGCGTACGCAATTTGTTACCAGGTTTTTTTTTTTCTTTTCTTTTTTGACATATTGACAATATTATTTCAATGTCTTCAACATTCTTTTGTTGTGAATAAAGTTTCTTGTCGTTTATCATTCCTTTGCATGTGATCTGTCCCTTTTAAATAACTTCTTTTAAAATCTTCTCCTTGATGTTTCACAGTTACTTTACTATGTATTGGTCCTAGACAGATTGAATTTATTCTGCTTCGGATATATTATGGTTCATGTATATGTAGCTTTGCATTTTTAAAAATAATTCCTGGAAAAGTTGTAGGCATCATCTCTTTAAATGCTATCTCTATTTGTTTTTTCCTTCTTGAACTCCTATTAGACATTTGATCCTCCATATCTCTTAATACCTTAAAATTTCTTATTTATTTCTTGTTCATTTTTTATATTTCTGAGGTAACTTTGATGTAAAAGTGAAATCTGACAGTAGGAAATCATTTATGACTCAGAGGTTCCTAATTGGTCAGTGGACTAACTGATTTTGATGCTACCTTCTCCCTTTTATTTTTCCCTTTGAAATACAATATGCTGAAAATATGGCTAATTAATATAACACAAACCTAAGTACTAATCTGATGAGCTGAAAGCATTTTGGGTTTGCATGCTGACATCTGAGTTGTAAAAGATAAAGAGTTCTGCATCATTAATCATTTCCTCTTTAAATGTATAAGACCAAGTCATTCTAGCTGACTGTAATTGAGGCTAAGCAGCATGGATGTGATGGAGCTAAAGAAATAGCTCTATGTAGTCTAATCATGAAGATATAGCCTAAAAGTGACAATCTAAAAGTAAACTTTTATCAGTATTAAGGACCATTAAGTTTCCTATCTCTGTCAGTGGGTTCAAGAATGACATTTTAAATTCAGTTTTTCAGAGAAATGAAACCCTTTTGAACACTGGTAAATTTAGTCTTGTCGTGGGTTGAAGTTTTAAAAGACTAGTACTTGTGTATTAAAAGTTCCCTACTTTTCCTCCATTGCTACAAGGTGGATGACTCATGGATAAGATTTCATTCTGTGTCTTATATTGCTTCTATATATACCTCAGTACATTTAAAATCATAATCTTACTTGTATTGAAGCAACTTAACCTATGTATTTCTTTAAAGTCCTTAAAATAATTAAAGAATTCATTATTATTGTATCACACCCTTGGTTAAAAAGTATTTATATTTTTTCTTTTTTTTTTTCTTCTCCTTTTTTTTCTTTTTTTATGGCAGGGTTGTTACAAGTTGAATTGAAAACAAGAAAAACTTGCTTTTGGCGCCATCAAAAAGGAAAGCCAGATACTTTCCTTTCCACAATTGAAGCCATTTACTACTTTCTAGTAGACTACCATACTGATGTATTAAAAGAAAAATACAAAGGACAATATGACAATCTTTTATTTTTCTACTCTTTTATGTACCACTTGATAAAGAATGCCAAGTGCTCTGGAGATAAGGAAACAGCAAAACATACCCAGTAGTTGATAACAAGTCACCTATCATTTTATTTTGCTAAAATTAATAAACTTATAGTTGTGCTTTGTTTATTCTTGGGAAATAATTGTATATAATAGCTGCAATATCACTTGAAAAAATTCCATTTTCACTCATATTTTTTAAAACAAAATTGTATCTGAGGCAATTTTTCAGAGATAAAGTTGATTATAAAAACCTTATTTTGAAAGTTATTTGCTCAATTTTGGCATATCTCAGTTTTATCGCTATATTTTAATAAAATGTTTTATCTATGTAATTATAATTAAATATTTGATTAGAGGTCTTTGTTTCTTTTTCACCTATACTTTTTTACCTTTGGATTTAGATGAGGTCAGAATGTTTATGCTGAAAAAAAATTGATACCGATTTGTTTGAGGTTAGTGACAAATGTAGGCACAACTAGAATTAGAGCTCTAGTTTGTTTCTAGTGCTATTTCTCTAAGTCTTCACTGTCTGTGATGAACATTTACCGCCTCTTGCATCTGCCTGTTATCTCTTTGAAGGGAAGATTGTTAATAATCATACGGTCCTCCATTGAGATGGGATATGTGACCTAGGAAGATGAGTGTTGTAGCACATCCAAAATGCAGTGATTGATCCAGGGCTGAGCACATGACCCAATAGTAAAGGAGTCCTTTTTGATGAGTCCTGTGGATGCTGTAGAAGGTGGGGTTTAAACTGGGCACATTGGTGCAGGACTGTCATCCCAGTTACTGTGGAGTCTGAGGCTGGATGATCCAGGTTTGAAGCCAGCCTGGGCAACTTAGTGAGACACTGTCAAAACAGACAAACAAACAAAAAGGGTTGATTCAATCCTTAATACTGAGACACTGAGAGAGAGAGAGAGAGAGGGAGAGAGAGAGGATTTACTTTTCAAAAGACAATATTGTACAGTGGCTAAATGCACATATTCTAGAACTAGACAACTGAATCTAAATTTCAACTTTGCTTTTTTATGTAACAGCCATATGTCAATTTTTTCATCTGTGGCAATCTTATAGAATTACTATGAGGATTAACTGAATGAATGTATATTAAGGGCTTTCAGCATCACCTAGAATATTAAGTGCCATATTCCCAGCCCTTATTATTTATTTGGCATTGTGAACTAAGAATGATTTAAAACTAGGGCTGCTACCAGGTGAAAAGATCCAGTGTTAGAATGAAGGCAGAAGAAGAAAACAGGGTGGAGAGATAAAGAGAGACTGAGTTTTGATGACTTAAGCACAGATGTGGGTGCTTTTGAATGGAACCCTACCATGCTCTATAGCTTTTGTTTGCCCCTCTATAGCTACCCTTAACTCTTTTCAATTCTGCTCCCTGCCTGTGAAATATGTTCCCTTGTTCTCTGACTTTTGATTTGATTCAACAAATGAGATGCATCAGCAAGAAATTAGAGGTTGAAGGGAAAATCATTTATTTCCCTGCCCCTTTCTTGTCAGGTCCTCATGGGTTGATTGTGTCCTTTTACAGAATGCCATTTTATCAGGTATCCTTTCCCTTCCCAAGCAATTATCCCAGTTTCCTCTCTAGATTCAGATCCCTGCTCCTTCCCTCTGCACATTTTCATTTAAGGTAGTAACGGTTCCACTTGTTGCTAAGTCTCAGGGTAGATCATTATCCTTTGTTATTTTCCCTCATCCCTACTCATACTTTTATAAATACTCATTTTATTATGCTCCAATAAAGTGACTTCATTTGAAGATGCTTTTGTTCACTTGAAGTTTCTGTTTCTATCTGGGGCTCTGACTAATATGTATTAGACACTAGGAATAATAGTACATATCTCAAAGCTTATGCATTGGGACATATAATATGTTTTATAAAAAAACAAAATTCATAAAAATAAAACAGTTCTTGGCAAAATTAGTTTGCTGCACATTATATTTCTTGAAAATTCAAAAGGCACAGCATATTAAAGATTCTGAAAAGTCCTGAAATAAGCATTCTGTACTTTTACTTAATTTAATATATCTTAAGCTTTCTTGAATACATAATGCCTATTTAACATCCATGGAAATAGAATATTTAGGATATTGTGGTTTAGAGCAGCTCCTGAGCAACAAAACTAAAGAGATAAGGTAAATTATCAATAGGTCATACAGTTAGTGGCAAAACTTGGTCTAGATAGTCTGGGACTTCTGACTTGGTTTTGTTTAGTGAGATCACCATTATATTTTGCTATTCATAGAAAGGAATGTGGATGTTATAGTCAGCTTTTTCACTGCTGCGACTAAAAGACCGAACCAGAATAATTGTAAAGAAGGAAAAGTTTATTTGAGGACTCATGGTTTTAGAGGTCTCAGTCCGTAGAAGGCCAGCTCCATTCCTCAGGGCTCCAGTTAAGGTAGAATATCATGGTGGAAAAGTGTGGCAGAGGGACACATGTATGGCAGAGTGACATGGCACACATGATATTGAGAAAGTAGAGAGACAAACTCTCCAAATACAATATATATATATATATATATATATATATATATATATATATACACACACACACACACACACACACACACACACACACACACCCCATATCCATGCACCCAGTGAACTACTTCCTTCAGCCATACTTCACTTGCCTCCAGTCACCACTCAGTTAATCCCATCAGGGATTAATTCACTGATAAGGTTAAGGCTGTACCCCAATCATTTCTCCTCTGAATCTTGCTTTGTCTGACATCTAAACCATAACAGTGGATTATATGAGATTTGAACATTACTAGCTCCATAATCTTAGCAGGATAAACTAACTGGCTTACTTATTAGCAGTTATTTTACAAGAATGGAATTAAAAGAGATTTCTTCACATTTAAAACTTGGCCCTGGAAATAGAGGAATGTTTGAATTGATTTAAGCAGGGCCAAACTTGGATTTCTTTGAGCTAAATTTGGACTTCCCTGAGCCAAAAATCTATTGCCATTTAAAAACCAACTAAACATAACACTTGAAAGGGAGAAGGGAAAGAATAGAGAGAATATTCCTATCATTTATTTGCCCCCATCTCACAGCTGGCATAAGAAAGATGACCCACAGACTTCAAAAGAGGCTAATTCACAACTAAAGCCAAATAAAATCTCAAGTTCTTTCCAAAAAAAAAAAAAAAAAAAAAGATGATAATACCTGTTAGAACAAAGAATTGACTGTACTTGTTTTATTTTTTTCCTTTGGTGTGATAGACAGCAAAAAATTGCTGTACTTCTTTGTTCTTTCCCATTCATGGTGCTTTTTCAGGTTCCTTTGAAGTACCCTTTGACTCTGAATCTGGGCCATATTTGTTTCCAAAAATTTATTGTATTTTTACTTATTTATTGTATTTGTATTTCTGGTGTTGTCATATAAACATGCATGGCTGTTAGCCTACTGGAGGATAAGGTTCCCATAGAAGAGCCAGCTTGCCCCGTCACCCTAGCTAAATCCTATTGAGATTGGCTGATTGCCAACCAACCCCCAGCTATACAAATGATTCCCAGCCAAGATCAGCAGTGTCACCTAATTAACCCCTACCTGATTTTAGATATGTGAGCAAGTTATGCCTATTGTTATGCCACTGAGGTTTAGTTGTTGATTATACAGCATTATTGTAGATATATATATATATAAATATCTCATTATTGGATAGTGTAACAGTGGACATCTCAAGCACCTGAAAAGGTTTTCAGCCTCACTATATCTTGAGCCCTTGACCACTCATTTTGCCTTAGTTATAACCTTATGCAGTGACAGATTACCAGCAGGCTTATGTGATTGCTCTGCTTTAGGTCAATTAGCCATATGCCTAGAATCCTTGGCCCACTTCTGCACTCTGAAAAACATGCCAAAGTGCTTCTTCAGTGACTGTTGAATGGGCTAAGTGACAAACTGTTAGTGGATGCTGAAAAGACAGTATAGTAGGCACAATAATTACTACTTTCAAGTGTCCACATTCAAATCCCCAGAACCTTGAATATACTATTTTACATGGTAAAGGAACTTCTTGTTGATGTGATTTAGTTAAGGATTTTGAAATTGGAGAGATTATCCTGGATTACTTAGTTATGCCTAATATACACACCAGAATCCTTAAAAGTAGAAGAAAGATAACACAAGAGGAAGTCAGAGTGATGAAAAATGAGCTTTTAACTCACCATTGCTGGCTTTGCAAATGGACAAAGAACCATAAGCCAAGGAATGCACGCAGTCTCTAAGAAGCTAGATAAAACAGGGAAACAGATTCTCCCTAGAGCCTCCAGAAAAGAATTAGTTTAGCCAACATTTTGATTTTAGTCCAGTGAGATCTGTGTTGGACTTCTAACCTACAGAACTATATAATAATAAATTGTGTTGCTTACACATATTAAATTTGTGGTAATTTGTTACAGAAGCAAGAGGAAAAATAGTAATGAGCTATTAGCCAAGTTTTGAGGAATAATGAGCAAACACTAGGAGATGGAAAGCAGAGCAATTATTATATGTTGGAGTAATAATTTTTTCAGTGACAGAATGCTTGTCTTAACATAAAATATAGAAAATAAATCTTATGAGCTTATAGATCTCCTCAGGAAATTTCCAAGTGAATATCAAAGGTACCAATTAACTTATGATGATGTATAGGAAGATACAAATGAACTGAAGAAGAAATTGTTCAACTTGAAAGCAGAATTTAGAGGAAATATTTCCAACCCATTACTTGTGATTTTTTTTTTGGGGGGGGTGGAAAAATGATGACTGGGGGGTGTAGTCAAAATCCCAGAGGAGGAGCCAAGAAGCAAGAAGAGCAATGGAAAGGAAACTATTCCCAGGATTGGCAGAATATCCCCTGCCTTTAATGTAGAGGACACTGACAATAATTTTAGTTTTGGGCCTTCTGTTTCCTTGACCCCTTTTTCTGTTGTGTTCCTTTCCTAGAAAACCTTGGCTGAGAAAAGCCACTCCCAGCATCTGCACTTGAGGAACAATAATAGGGATTTTATTCATTTCTGGACCTGAGTTAGATAATAAGATACTGAACTTAAACTTATGCTGTAAGAGGGTAAGAATTTTAGGATACAGAATGAATATATTTTTGCATGTGAGTGGGCTGAGAACTATGGCCAGAAGGTAGACTTGTGATAGTCTTCAAATTTTATTCTCAAACACCCTCTGATACACATTCCTCTGATACGCATACCCTCTATTCCGGGGGTGAAGTTCATTTCCTTTTCCCTTCAATCTGGCATGGCCTCCTAAGTTAATTGGCTAACATGATGAAAGTAAGTTTTGATAGTTTTACTTTCACTCTCCAGAGTGACCATTATTAAAATCCAAGTTATCCTGCTAGAAAGAAGGCAGTGTGGAGAGTACAGAGACACCACATAGAAGGGAAAGCCACATAGGGAAGGACTGCGATACCTGGATATCAACACTCTTAGTCAATTTGGCTTACTGTAACAAAAATATTAGACTGTGAGGCTTAAATAACAGAAGTTCATTTCTCACATTTCTGTAGCTGGGGGTCTGGAAGTCCTAGATTGGGTTTCCAGCACGTTTAGGGGGTTGGTAAGAGCTCTCTTCCTAGTTTGCAGACGGCCATCTTCTTACTATATCCTCACATGGTGGGCAGTGTTTTAATCTCATTAAGGGCATCATGGGGCTCAATCATTATGACCTCTCAAAACCTGATTACTTTCCTAAAGCCTTACTTCCAAATACTGTAACAGTGAGCATTAGGATGTCAACATGTGAATTTGGGGAGGAAACAAATATTCAGTCTGTAGAAAACATCAGGTTACTAGGCAAAGTATGAGAGGTCTTGAACCCTCTAACTCAGCCAGCACCTGGATACAGCTCTATGGGGCACCTCTTTAAAGCTAAAGAATCACTAGTTAAGTCACAGAACTATGAGAAATTTAAAAATCATTTGATAGGTTTTGGGGTAGTTCATCTCATAGAAATTGATAACTTATATAGCAGTCTTTTTGTTTTGTGGAAGGTAGGTTAAGGGGGTGTGGGCAGAGACAAGACCTGTAGTAGGTGGGAGAGGAGGTAGATACCTATTTTTTAACTGTCTGGTAGTGTCTTCATCGGTACCATTTTCTTAAACAGCTTTTGAGCTTTTGTATTAAATTAGTCCAGTCTATTGGACAAAAAGCTACTTCTGTATACCTTGAAATAAGCCCCTTCACTTAGGCTGAGAATCAGGTACTGTAGAAAATGCCCATAGATTCTCTGTTCTACAGGGCCTAATGAAGCATTGCTTGAAATGATTGTAAAGTCTTTGCAAAGGTTGTGCAGCCTTTGATTTATCTTAACTCTGGGACTGTTAGTTCCTTAAACTTTTATCTTTGCCCTGAGACCATTTATGATGAGTGGAATATTTTGCTGGCTGGTAAAGTTGGGAATAGAAAACAGTAGGGAATACTTCAAAGACTTCTCTAAATGTGCTAAAAGTTTATAGAAAGATATGATGTCTACATATTTTACCTTTATATCTAAACCCATCATGAAAAGCTCTGGAAATTAATAAAACTAATAAAATAATATTAATTAAATTATTAATAAAATTAGAATAAAATCTAATTTGTGATTTGTGATTAAATGTATAAGAGACATTTATTTAATCAAATATAGTATAATTATAGCATGAATATTTACCAAATAACTTAATTTTTGAAGCAGAAAGAAACATAAGTAGAAGTCTGACTACCATTTAAAGTGAAGGTTAACTGTAAGTTCAAGAAATACTTCATGTTTGTGCTATATGAACATGTTGATTCCATCTGGTTCTCTGCTAAGAATTAAATAAAAATTCATATACTTATGAAATAATATTTATTTACTCTTGAGCACCAATAACTTAATGTTTTCAATCTTATTATTATCAAATCACTGTTTTTTTTAAACAAGTAGATATCTTTGGCAATGATGCATATAGAATCTAAACTATTGAATCAAATTTCGTAATTTTCAATGAGTGCCTTTTCTTCTTTAACTGATCATATGTCAGAATTTTATAATTACCCTGAATCTGATAAATTGTTTTGTCACCTTCAGGGCTTTAAAAGTCTAAATGTGATGGATTCTAAAACAAAAATAAAAATGATTTTAGATTTCTTCTATTCTCAGAGAAAATTCCCTAATCTTTTAAAAATCATTTATTATAGAAGATTTTCATAGTGATGTATATTTTCTTCTCTTTCATATTATTAAATGTTTGCTTTATATAACATTTTTCCCTTCAGTTTCTCAAGCAAATATCTTACAAATATTTTAGGAAACTCTAGAAAAAACCGTAACACTTTAATGCACAATTGGTTCTAATTTCATAACACTTTGTCCAAAGGAAAGAAAAGATGGAAGGGAGGAGGAAAGGAAGGAAGGACATTTCAGAACCAAGTGTCCTAATGTTTTATAATCTTAGAGGAACAAATTCCTTTTTTCTTCCCTAAGACACATTTCCCTGAACACATGTTGTTCAAATTTGAAAAATAGAAGTCTTTGTTACTTTTGGAAAATGTTCTGTAAAGTTAAAAATGTTTTCCAAATTTAAGTCTGGACATCTCAATTTATTTTAATAATGGAAGTTAAGAAGCTATTCCAAAAGTAAATTGATTTTACTTCTCAAATGAAATCAATGTACAGAGGTATTTAAAGCTGGACATGGAATCCTCAGAAATCCAGGCTGTCCTGCTAGAGAGAAGGACCAGGTGGCAAGACCCTGGAGTCACTACAAGGAAAGACATTTTGTATAGAAATAACTGAAGTATTCCAGTTGTTAGCACCAAGGCTTCAGACAAGCAAGAGAATCTTCTTGAACCCTCTAGATCTGCTTCATCAATAGGTAGATGCAATCACAAGAGTAACCCTCGTTAGCATCATCACTTGAAACAACTATTGAAAATAGCTACACTGGATACCATATAAACTCTGTTTTCAAGCAACCAGGTGGTTGGTTGAAATTTTTCATTATATAGTTAGTAATTCTGTTGTTATATGAAAGTAGCCTTACTTGACAGCATTTATTATATAGAAGAAATATACAAATTTGCCATTTGTCACCACCACCACAATATAGCTGACATCAGTTCTTCAAATTTAATGTACATATTAAAAATAATGGGTAGCATATTGCTTCTGGAAGTGGGTTTGCAAACTGCTACAAATTACCTTTTATAGCCATACATTAGTAATAATCATAAACATTTGATATTTTAAATTTTAGTTCCTTAAAAAGTATGGCATAATGTATATAACATTCTATGTATAAGGTTTTAATTATAGGTTGATGAATAACTGTAGTTATGATTTTCAGAGTCTTTTATGGGCAGATGAATGCAGATAAAAATCTGCCCTTTTTCTACCTTTATACATTAAGAAGACCTCTTTAAAAATGAAAGAGAGAAAGAAGAAAGAAAGAAATAGAGAAAAAAAGAAAAGAAAGATATAGACAGTTGCCAGCACAATACCTCTTTTTCCTCTCAGTCTGAACCTTCCCAGGGGTGAATGGCCTTGTAACCTTTCTAATCACTGATTAGTTTTATATACTTTCCAACTTCATCTAATATAGAATATAATTATTGTACATGTGGTGGTTTTCACTCAACATTGTGAAAGCAACAAAACTATGTTGTTATAAAAAAAATCTATTTCTAGGTCTTGATCCATGCCCTTGTCATTCTGAGTTTAAATACTAGCATGTTCTTTACACAAGCATCTTTTCTACCTTTTATCAAAAACTTGATTGTTCCAAAGAACATTTACCCTGCTTAATGCATCTATTATTTCACCATCCTCTACCAGGCTGTGCTTACCATTTATTACTAGTTTTTGTCTATTTGTTTGTTTTTGTAAATAAGATCCATATTTTTGTTTCCAGTAAAGTAAAAAATAAAGTTGGGCTGGGGATGTGGCTCAAGTGGTAGCGCGCTCGCCTGGCATGCGCGAGGCGCTGGGTTCGATCCTCAGCACCACATAAAAATAACATAAAGATGTTGTGTCACCGAAAACTAAAAAATAAATATTTATTTATCTCTTTCATTTTTAAAGAGGTCTTCTTAATGTATAAATATTTATTTTAAAGAGGTCTTCTTAATATAAAACTAAAAAATAAATATTAAAAAAATTCTCTCTCTCTCAAAAAAAAATGAAAGTAAATGTCCTCTTTGGGTTGATAAACATTGTTCACCTATCACTTATTAATTTTTTTTAAACTGGCATATAAAATTGTATATACTTATGGTGTACAACTATTAAAGTATGTATACATTGTAGAATACTAATTTGAGCTAATAAACGTATATATCACTTTAGATACTTATTTTTGTAGTAAGGACACTTAAAATCTACTCTTGTTATCAATTTTCCTTAATATAGTATATTGTTCCTAACTATAGTCATCATATTGTTCAATAAATTAAATTTATTTCTCCTATGTAACTGAAAATTTGTATTCTTTGGCTAACGTTTCCCCAACTCCCTAGTCCCTGGCCTCTAATAACCACCATTCTACTTTCTACTTTTATGATTCCAACTATTTTAGATTCTATATGTCAGTGATATCCTATGGTATTTGCCTTTCCATGACTGGCTTACTTCATTTAGTACAATGTCCTCCAGGTTCATCCATCTTGTCACAAATGACAGGATTTACTTTTTTAAGGCTGAATAATATTCCATTATATATGCATCCCAATTTTTTTTCATCTTAAGTGATGGAAACTCAGATTGATTTCATATTTTTGCTATTGTTACTGATTTCACTTCTTTTGGATATATACCCAATTGCTGTTGCTGAATCCCACAAATTCTGGCATGTTGTATTTTCGTTTCAGTCAGTTCAAAATAATTTCCAATTTCCTTGAAAACTTCCTCTTTGACCCATGGGTTACTTAGAAGTGTTCCATTTAATTTCTACATATTTGGTGATTTTTCTGGAGAGTTTTGTTATTGATTCCTAATTTAATTCTTCTTTGAGAGAATATACTTTGTGTGATTTCAGTTATTTTTAATTTACATTATGTTCCAAGCTATGATCTATCTTCATGAATTGACATGGGCACTAGAACAAATGCACATCATGTTATTATTTGGAATTTCCTTTAAGTGTCAATTAGGTCATGTTGATTGATTGTGTTGTTCAAGTGTTCCATCATCAATGGGGGAAATAGGTTGTAGTGAGCTTACTCTGTCTTGGCTGGCAATGGAAGTTTGAGTTGTAGTTGAACCCATTTTTCTGACTGCAAAATTGATATTCTTTCCATTATGCCATGATGAAGCATTAAAAAATTCTAAAAGCTCTGAAAACATTTTTTTTTGCAACATAATACTTAATCCTGAGTTTATGAAGTGAGTTTTATTTTTTGCTTAAAGAGTAAAAAAGTCAAAACTTACTCAGGAAATGGACAACTTCTTTGTAAATAGGTTTTAAATATATTTCCTAGTGTATGCAGTTTTCAAAGGCATTACCTTCCAACCATCACTTTTACAGAATATTTCTGAAGTCAACTGACTACTTCATAGAGGGAAGGACTAAGGTGGAATGTGCCATGACCTGCATGGCCGAACCCTAGACACCGTTGAGGGGCGATGGGGTATTAAGAAAAACACAAAAATATTTAGAGAGAAAGCTGGAATCAAATGGGCATTGGTGTCTGATGGAGAAGCAGTGACTCAGGGCTGCCACAGCATGTTTATTATATAGGGTTTCATAATCAGGAAGTTAAAAACTGTAGAGGCCTTGTTCTTTGTGCACTAGAAAGTTACAGGATTAGCAACATTCTGTAGGTATTCTATTGTTGCAGTGCTAGGAGCGTCCTCTGGCACGTAGGAAGCCCATTATCCAAGGTTTCTACTAAGAAGGCAGTTTTGGTGGTTGCAGCACTGAAAAAACATTGTGGTTGTCTTGTCATGCTCAGAATTCTCTTTCCTGGGAGCTGGTGTCTGAGCTCAAGGTCAAGACTAATATAATTCTGTGCTTTTGTACAGAGTCTCTTCGGGCAGGGTGTCATCATGTGCCCCTGAGTTCAATCCCTAGTACCTCCCCCAAAAAACAGAAAGAGCAAAAACAAGTGGGTGAGGTTGGAGGTATTAGCTTCTTTGTGAGTGGGCTCATGTGGAAGGGGGGCCAATTTCACACAGGATGAGGTATCTGAACAAAAGGGGATAAGTCTGTGCTAATTTTCAAATCAGCCCATAATAGTCTATGCACTCCTGTGGCAGGGACAATGTCTTGTCATTTTTTCACCTGTATCCAACACTACCTAGTACAATCTAGGCTCTTAGAAAATGTTGATTGATCTAAATTGAACAGCTAAGAGAAGAAGAAGTTGCTGTGGAGTCTTTCACTTCATAAACTCTTATGTCAAATACCCTGTTGTATTGTAGCTATTATGATATATGATTTATCTTGTGTACGGAGAATTATTTTTAGGCAGATAGCTGGGTCCAAGCAATCACACTCTTTTTCCATTTAGATAAGGGTATCCCAAGGGAAAATGTAATGAAGAGAAGACTTTTACATGAATTTTTTATATCATGAGAAAAGAGGATTTGCAAACCTTTTCACAAGCTAGTTAGAAAAATCAAGCCCATATGCAATGCGATACTTTGGAAAATAATGCCCAAAGGAACAACATTTCCAGAAAATACTAAATCCAAGTGTGGCTAAATTCCATCTTCATTTTGGAAACAGCCACAGCTGTGGTGGCCCAGCAGAAAATGGAATGCAGTTAAGGATTCAATATGGGTGAAAGTCAAGGAAACCAAGTTTCCTGCCCTGAGGCAGTTGGTTCATAGACCCTGGTCCCTCCCCTTGTCACTTTCCCTTTTCCCAAACTCTCATCATCACCTCAGAAATACATTGGTGATTTGGGCAAGATCTGGCATTTGGATTCTGTTTGTACTCTTAGAAATACTGTCATAAATGACCTTAAAAAATCAAAGATGTTAACATTATATTGAAAATCTCCAACTTTCACCAAATATGGACAAGTACCAAGTTAAGCCACAAAGAAATGCTTTTCATTTTTGAAAAATAAAAATTTCTATAAATGGTATTTTGCAATATATCAGAGACAAAAGAAACACAAATGTTCCAACTTAATTAAACTTTCCTTTTCCAAAAATGTTAGAAGATCATATGCCTGCTGAAAATGACACAATGGTCTTAACTGACAATATTTTATAGAAAAGATAATTTCCAGTCTGATCTTTTGTGTCTGCTCTTGTACTCGACCTCTTTCTCTATCTTTTATTAAATCACCAAAAACCATATTTGCTTCTTAATCTGTAAGTTTGAGAGGTAGTGGCAATTGTATGAAAGCAGCATAATCTCTCCTGTTAAAGAGCTACCAGGTGTGTTAGTCTCTTTTTTGTTACTGTGACCAAAATAACTGACAAGAACAACTTAGAGGAGCAATAGCTTATTTGGGCTTTTGATTACAGAGGTCTCAGTCCATTGTTAGCCAACTCTAGTACTCTGGGCTGAGGTGAGGCAGCACATTATAACAGAACGGGTGGTAGAGGAAAGCTCCTCAGCTCATGATAGCCAGGAAGCAGAGAGAGAGAGAAAGTAAACAGGGGCAAAAATAGGGGCACACACCTAGTGATGTACTTCCTTCAGCCACATGCTTCCTTCCTATAGTTATCATCTAGTACAGTAACCCTTTCAAATTATTAATCTATCAAATGGATTAATCCACTGATTAGGTTGTAGCTTTCATAATCTACTCATTTTGCTTCTGAACAGTCCTGCATTTTCTCACACATGAACTTTCAGGGGACACCTCATATCCGAAACATAACACCAAGAAAATTAATATAAGTAGTGTAAGTCGGATAGGTGATACCTTTGGGAAGAAGGGAAGGAAGAAGGCAGCTAGGCACAAAAAGAGATTTCTAGGATACTGCACATGTTCTATTTCTTGATCTCAGTACATGGATATGTTCAATTTATGACAAATAATTGAGCTATATCCTTATGATTTATCTGCTTTTTTCTATGTATATTTTAACTCAATGAAAATAAATAATAACTATAATGATTATAAAAATCAAGGTATCAAAGGTATGTTGGTTCAAAACACTGCTTTATATCTTCAAGTCACACAAAGAATATAAAAACCAGTAACTCTCTGTCTATACTACAAAATCAATGATTATACCCAGTAGAAGCATTGTGGAATATGCCTTTTAATAAGAGCTCACTAATTTACTTTGGAAATAGGAGACCCAGAAGCCAACTGAAGAGGCCTGTTTTTCAGTGAGTAGTAAGGCAGGGAAGGTTCTGTTCAACTCTTATTGCCACATTGCCCAACCATTTTAATCATCATGCTTTTACAGAACAACTATTTGGGAAAGACAGAAGATATGATTAACCTACCTAAAAAACAGAGACCGAGTCTGTTCAAAGTTAGTGGTGATGCCAAGGCCTGGATCCAGGTCTAGTGGTTTCCAATATAGAATTTCCACTTCAAACAAATCAATGTGATGCATCTGAGTCAAAAATCATTGTGTCCAATTCCTTTTTGACAATAAACCTTGACCAAACCCTTCTTGGTAAAGCTCTTCCTGACTAATCCTGCCTATCCTTCTAACCCAGGAAATAAAACCCATACCTTTCTTGTAGTCTCTTGCATTCAAGAAAGCATGACATTTCTCCTGTTTCCTCCAGTTGTAGATAAAATTGGGAGGTCCGTGAGAGGAATTCTGATGAAAGAGGATGAGGAAGTTTTCTGGGATACTGCCACTGTGAATTTTTTGATATCTGTGTTAGAACTCAGCAGTGGCTTCCCAAGGAGCGGTAATGGTGGAGGATGTGGGAATAATCTGCTTTGGGTACAGGCAAGTAGAGAGTACATTATTTTTTGTAGATAATTTTAAAATAATAATAAAACCACCAAAAGTTGGTGAAACATTCACCAGATCAGAGAGCAACAAGGAAGAATACAACTGATACTTCCCCTGAGCACCACCTCTTTGCAGTACTTTTTAAAAAAAATTTTAGTATTTATTTTTTAGTTGTAGTTGAACACAATACCTTTATTTTACTTATTTATTTTTATGTGGTGCTGGGGATTGAACTCAGGGCCTGGCATGCGCTAGGTGAGCATTCTACCGCTGAGCTACAACCCTAGCCCCTATACTTTGACTTAAAATGTTAGCACTTGTAGTTGTCAAATATGTCATATTGACAATGCACTGAGGGACATGGCCTGTCCATATCTACAACCAGTGGGTTAAGGCAGTTGTCTGTGGAAGATGATGTAGCTATAGATGCTCTGACTGGTTTTACATCTGTAACTTCCTCATTAACTTTTCTGTAGCATCTCATCACAGAACTAGAACCCAGGGTCCTTGAGCATTTGATTGAGAACACAAAGCTTTTAGGTGCAGGGTTGGGTTCAGAGGAATTTGTGGAGGTTGTACTCTTCTTAACTCATCTCCCAAGTCCACTACTGCCTGCCCCCCAAGTCAGTTGAATAACTTTGCCTTTTCTCCTCACACAAGTCATCTTTTATTATTATTTTTTAATCTAACCAGGTTAAGACAGCTCTCTCTCCCCTCCTACTTTCTACCATTTCATTGAAAAAGATTTAGTTAGTAAGGTCCTAGAACAAAGGAATAAAAAGAGTAGTTTATCACTATGGCTAGTCAGTGGCCAAGAAAGGAGAAAAGAGTGTTGGCAAACCAGGCTTAGCAATTGTATCTCCTCCCAGTAAGACTCTGGGTATCTGTACTGAGGTTTTGCTATTCAAATTTGTACCCCATGCTAAACTTATTATTAGTAACTGACTCCCCAAGTGTTGCCTAAAATTTTGGAAAATAGGAGATGGACTGAGTTGAATTTAGCAAAAGATAACTCAAAGTAAAAATGATAACATTAAGGTAGAATTTTAAAAGACTATTAAATATGACAAATATGAAATAAAAAATGCTTATGCATTAAATATACAAGTATGTATTACAAATAGAATATGTATTACAAGAGACATTAAAAACACAAAGAGAAATTTATAGAAATTCAAACATCAGATGCTTAGAGTAGCCTTTAACATATGTTTTAGAAATTGATGAACCAAAAAACGCAGGATTATTAAGGATATGAATTTTAAAATGCAGTGGTAGGTATATACATACAACAGCGAAATAGACTGTTCAAATTTTCTTGACACTTTAAAAATGTGATTGGTTAGGTCATGAGATAAATCATAATAAATTATTCAAAGAAGAAATCTCAAGAAACCACATTCTTTGACCAACATGTAATGAAATGGGAAATTACTATAAAAAGATAGTTCAGAATATTTATTATCTTAGAAATTTAAATTAAAAACAACAAATTTTAAAGTACCTCTATTCTTCCCTAGCTACCTCTTCTTCCACCCCCCACATTGTGACTTAGCATCCACATATCAGAGAAAACATTTGGACTTTGGTTTTTGGGGATTAGCTTGTTTCACTTAGCATGATATTCTTCATCTGCATCCATTTACTGGCAAATGCCATGATTTCATTCTTCTTTAAGGCTAAGTAATAGTCCATTGTGTATATATACCACATTTTCTTTACCCATTCATCTGTTGAAGGATACCTAGGTTGGTTTCATACTTTAGCTGTTGTGAGTTGAGCTGCTATAAACATTGATGTGAAGGAAGGGGAGGAGTATGGGGTTAGGAAAGATAGTAGAATGAATTGGACATTATTACCCTATGTACATATTGATTATACAACCATTGTAATTCTACATCATGTACAACCATAAAAATGAGAAGGTATACTCTATGTATAATATGTAAAAATGCATCCCAGTGTTATGTTTGACCAATTAGAACAAATAAAAATTAAATAAAAACAAAAACGATAAATTTCCTTGAGATAAAGAGCAAACCAAATTGTTTATAAGTCTATTTATAAACAATATATAATTAATACTTAAAAACATATATTATGCTGTACATATATTTATTTTAAAACAGAGTAGGTTAGAAGTAAATAAGAATTCAAATGAAAAATTTAAAAAGAAATAACAAAATAAACCAAAAGAAGAGAGAAGGAAGGAATTATAAAGATAATAGTAGAAATTAATGAAATATAAAAAAGTGTTGAAAGTTGATTAATAAATTAGAAATAGTTCCATGAAAAGAGCAATGGACCACAGACAGGCATGACCAAGAAAAAGTGAGCATAGTATACAGGTTCATTTATTGAGTGCCACATAGTCCACATATCCAAGCATTGAGTGCTTGGATAATTTGTTAAATATTTTGCTTGTCTAGCTAGCATCTTTTACTTTTGGAATAGGTATTCCTCTCATTGGTAAGGGGTTAAATCACATAGCCCTGCCTCTCTCACATCACGGGTAAGTAGCTACCCAGATTGGCCAGTTCTCCTGGATGCAGTGATTGATCTTGAGTTGGGTATGTGACATACACAAGCTCTGGACACTTTCCTTTCTAGATGCCATCACTGGTTTTCACCACTGAGAGAATATATATTGAAAGAAATAAAGAACACCAGAAGAGCTTTGTCTGTCGGCCTAAGAAGTAGCACCAAATAGCACCAAATCCCACTTTAACCCTAAGAGATGAGGAGAGATCCAGAGTTATGAAAAATAATGCCTTAGTCATTATGCATTCTTTCATTAAACAAAAATTACTATATGTCAAGCACTATTCTAGGTACTTAGAATATATTTATGAATAAAATATACTAAAATCCTTGCCCTTATGGAGCTTGTATTTTAGTAGGTGGAGAGAGAACACTGAACATAGTAAGTAAAAAGTGTGTATATTAGAAGGGAATAAATGCTATGGGGGATAAGATCAGGCTATAGGGTTTTAGGAATGAGTATGTGTGTTTTAGGAAGTACAGTTTGCATTATCAAATGAGGAGTCCAGGATGGGCATTGGGAAGATGGCATTTGAAGTAAGACATAAGGAGGTGAAGGAGTTTCCCAGATATATAATGGGGGAGACTCTAAGGCTAAAAGAAATGATTTGCAAAACTCTAAAATGGAATCAACTTTATTGTTTGTCCAAATAGTCTTCCTTTTTTAAGACATTTCATTGCCAATTTAAATGAATATATGCATATGTGTACCTGTAATCATTGCAAATATGACTTTCCATTGTAGTCATGATGCCATGCCTGTCATAGAGTGGAGGGAGCTGAAGATGTTGAAAGTCATTGTGAGGAAGCTGCCTTATATTCAGGTGTATGAACAGCTATTAGGATGCTCTCAACAGAGAAATTGCAGGGCCTGATAAGTTTTAAAAGAATTACTCTGTTGAGAATACACTGTAGTTCACAAAAGTAGAAGCAGGGAAGGAAGCTATTGCAAAAATCTGGGTGAGAGATGACACTGTCTTGGAACTGGGTGTTAAAAGTTAGGTGACTGGTAGAAGAGGCTGGAGTTAATATGTATTTTACAGGTTGAGCTGACAGAATTTTCTGACAAATTGAATTTGGAATGTAAGAAAATGAGAGCAATCAGGATGATGTCAAGGTTTTTGGCTTAAGATACTGGCACCTCAGTGATGCTGAAGTCTTTTCCTAAATTACATAATTTTTTTTTTTACAAGCCTGAAGCTGATTACCTTAACTGTGTTTAGCCAAAAATCAAAACAGAGTACAAACCATTGAAATGAAATGCTTGTAAGATAATACAAAATTTAAACAACACAAATATAAATACAAACATAGAAACATTTCTGTGTCATTTTTCTCCTTGTAACTTGTTATCTATCCATGCATCCATTAACTACCAGTATCACCATAATACTGCATTATGTTTTAAAGCAATATACTATTTATAAAGCTTTTTAGACCATTATCATAATTGAGCCTCAATCTCAATAATTATGTTGCTATATTATGTGTATTATGTTGATGAATAAATTCCAAGAAGGCTCCATGCTCTTCCTCTGTAAAGCATGACATTCTATTTATACATACATAATTACATATACATAATTTAGGTAAGCTGACTGTTAATTGAGTAAAACCTATAGACCATATCAGACTTTTGAAGATATACAATGCCAATTAATTAAGTTTTAAACAAAATTTTTAATAGTTACTCTTCTAGGATGTTTACTGTATATTTGAACCACAATTTGTTAACTTCTACCAGATTTTAAAGACATTTGCTCCCTGAAATGAGTTTTCTCTTACCCAAGAGTATAATGGCAGGAAACTAATTAAAAAAAAAAAAACTATGGGTAAATTGCAGAACGATCAAAATAGGAAAGGGAGTAAGTGGTGGGGAGAGGGAAGGGGAAGGACAGGTACTGGGAACTGAATTAGAGCAAGATATATTTTTGCTTTTATAATTATGTCAAAATGGATTATACTGTCATGTATAACTAAAAAGAACCAATAAAAAACAATATAATGGAATGGATGCTGCTGGTATACTTCTAGATGCTGTTCATCAACCATGGTGGCCATCCACTGTAGGCTAATAACTCAACTCCACTGCTACTTCTTTTTCTAGAGAATTGCTCTCCAAAAAGAGCCATCTCATCCAGGAACTCATTCTTGTGTCACTTACTATATGAACTAGGTAGTTCCCCTTTACTACCTAGCTTCTCTCACTCCCCTCTTGTAAGAAATTACTCCATCAGGAATCTATGTTTCAGGTGCTGCTTCAAGGGAACTTAAGATATGGTATTGTCTCTTTGAATTCATACATGTCCCCAAACATACTCACTACAATTTAGTAGAGAATTTGAGGCATTTAGCATGCTGGAATATGTATTGAAGAAATGTCAAAAAAGAACATTTAGAAGTAAACTCACTTTTGGGGGGGGACAGTAGAGAGGACTTAATGTTCTTACTCTCCACTATGATACTGCTATAAGATGTCCTCAGACAACCCTGTACTTACTAGAAGAAAATAGGCCCAACTCTCCATCATGTCAGCTTAGGAACAGAATGTCTCAATAAGACTTCTAAAATGCAAGAAGTAAAATCAAGAACCAATAAATGGGATAGTACCAAAATAAAAAGCTTCTTCACAGCAAAGACAACAATCAAGAATGCGAAGAGAGAGCCTACAGAATTGGGGGAAATCTTTGTCACCTGTACCTCAGATAGAGCATTAATCTCCAGTATATAAAAAGAACTCAAAAACTTAACACCAAAAAAGAGAAATAAACCAATCAATTAATAGGCAGAAGAACTGAACAGGCACTTCACAGAAGAAATATGAATGGTCAACAAATATATGAAAAAGTGTTCAACATCTCTAGAAGTTATAGAAATGCAAAATTAAACTACATTGAGACTTCATCTCACTCCAATCAGAATTACAATTATCAAGAATACAACTAACAATAAATGTTGGCAGGGATGTTGGGGAAATGTTCACTCATACATTGCTGGTGGGAATGCAAATTGGTGCAACCACTTTGGAAAGCAGTATGAACATTCCTCAGACAACTTGGAATGGAACCAAAATTTGAACCAGTTATCCCACTCCTCAGTAAAAACCCAAAGAACTTAAAATCAGCATACTATAGTGACACAACCACATCAATGTTTATAGCAACTCAATTTACAATAGCTAAGCCATGGAGCTAACTTATGTGCCCTTCAACAGATGAATGGATTCAGAAAAAGTGGTATATATACACAATGGAATATTATTCAGCCATAAAGAAGAATGAAATTATGGCATTTGCTGGTAAATGGGTAGAACTGGATATTATCATACTAAGTGAAATAAGCCAATCCCCCCAAAAACAAACACTGAATGTTTTTCTGGTATGTGGGTGCTGACACACAATAAGAGGGAAAGAGGGAAGGATAGAAGTTCATTGGATTAGACAAAGGGGAGTGAAGGGAAGGGGGAATGTGAATAGGAAAGACAGTAGGAAAACTGGAAGGACCTTCCTATGTTCATATATGAATATACAACCTATGAAACTCTACATTATGTACAACCACAAGAATGAGAGCCTAATTGGAAAAGGTACATTCCATGTATGTATAATATGTCAAAATACACTCTATTATCATGTATATCTAAAAAGAATAACAAAAATCCCTGCCCTATAAATTGACCAAATTACTTTATGTGCATGTATAAATATGTAACAATGAATCCCACTACTATGTATTTATATTTATAATGTACCAATAAAATTAATTAATTTAAAAATTAGAAATCACACCCTAGAGAAAGGGCATTTATAGATTGGGATGCATCTAAACATCTTGAAGAACAATAACTCTTGATTATACTGTTCAGTCTGCAGAGAATTCCCATTTATCAGAACTGAATTTGATTCCATTCCAACTTCTAATGTTTGTTCTTTTGTTTTTCTTTTTTTCACTTTCCTTTTAAACAACAAATTAAACCTTTTAATTCCTTAAAAAAAAAAAAAGTGGATCGAGGACCTAGGAATTAAACCAGAGACACTGTGCCTAGTAGAAGAGAAAGTAGGCCAAAATCTCCATCATGTTGGATTAGCTTCCGACTTTCTTAATAAGACTCCTATAGGGCAAGAATTAAAATCAAGAATCAATAAATGGGATGGATTCAAACTAAAAAGCTTCTCAGGAAAAGAAACAACCAGGGAGGTGAATAGAGAGCCAACAGAACAGGAGCAAATTTTTACTATACACACATCAGATAGAGCACTAATCTCTAGGATATATAAAGAACTCAAAAATATTAACACACACACACAAAAAAAAAAAACCCCAAAGAACCCAATCAATAAATGGACCAAGGAACTGAACAGACACTTCTCAGAAGAAGATATACAATCAATCAACAAATACATGAAAAAATGTTCAACACCTCTAGTAATTAGAGAAATGCAAATCAAAACTACTCTACAATTTCATTTCACTCCAGTCAGAATGGCAGCTATTAAGAATACAAACAAAAATAAGTGTTGGTAAGGATGTGGGGAAAAAGGCACACTCATACATTGCTGGTGGGACTACAAATTGGTGCAGCCAATGTAGAAAGCAGTATGGAGAATCCTTAGAAAACTGGGAATTAAACCACCATTTGACCCAGCTATCCCACTCCAAAGCACCTAAAAACAGCATACTACAGGGACACAGTTATATCATTATTTATAGCAGCACAATTCACAATAGCTAAACTGTGGAAGCAAACTAGATGTCCTTCAGTAGATGAATGGATAGAGAAACTTTGGTATATATACACAATGAAATATTACTCAGCATTAAAAGAGAATAAAATCATGGCATTTGCAGGTAAATGGATGGCATTGGAGAATATAATGTAAAGTGAAGTTAGCCAATCCCAAAAAACCAAATGCCAAATGTTTTCTCTGATATAAGGAGGCTGATTCATAATGTGGTTGGCAGGGCATGGGAGGATTAGATGAACTCTAGATAAGGCAAAGAGAGGTAGGGGAAGGAGGGGGCATGTGGTTAGGAAAGACGGTGGAATGAGATGGACATCATTACCCTAAGTACATGTATGAAGACATGAATGGTGTAACTCTATTTTGTGTAAAACCAGAGATATGAAAAATTGTGCTCTATATGTGTAATGGAATGCATTCTGTTGTCATATATAACAAATTAAAGAAAAAAAAAGAAGTGCAGGCTAGAATCATACAGAATGGAACAACAGTATATCTAACACTCAGTTTTGTAAAAATTCCAGGCTGTAATCACATCTTATTTGTTTTTCAGGAGGACATAGCAGTCTAAGAAAATTATGTCTACAAAAATATTCCAGAATCAATGCATCAGCAGTCTTTTAAAGTATACATAATTACTTTTAATGCCTCATTGAGTCTGTGGAAATAAAAATCAGGTGAGTGGAAGAGTTACTGTGGACACTGAAAATCACTGAAGTATAGATAATGTGGATAAAACAAATTTCCTTGGGATTTCAGTGACTGCTCAGTGTTATAGCCAATAACATGAAAAATCAGTGAATTCTTAAGGAATGGCTTCTGAAAAAATAAAGGGATTTTACTTGAACTTCTTTAGACTAAGAAGATCCAGGAAAGGCTTAGTATAGGAAGGAAAACCTATAGAAAAGCTTGAATTTGGATTTTACTTTATACTCCAATTAATCAGACCAAACATGTTCCAGAAGAGCATTTCATGTCTGGGTCCCTATTGCACTCCCCCAGAATAATTTAACAGGATTTAATTCTGGCAATCAGTCTTCAGTGATGTTGAAAGTTGGTTCCACTTATTCTTTATGTTTCAAAAGAGTATACCCAATTTACCATTTAGCTTTAGATCCTTGCTCACATGCTGTTGTTTTGATTTCCAAAACTTAAGCATCTGGTCTTTTAGAGAGATCAGCTGCTTTGACTGTTAAAGGCCTCCAGCCAGCTCTTGTGCATAGTGAACTTCTCTGATGGATCCAGAACAAGATCAGTCTTTCTGAAAAGCTTCACAGTATTGTTATTCTCTTTTACAACCCCACTCTACTTCATTCCCAGACAGGTCTACTAACTCATTGGATCTGATTATCAATGCTCTTTCAGAGAAGACAAAGTTAAAACCTCATAGAGGAGTTTAGAATATCCACCAGTAGACAATCAAGGACAGCTGAAAAGTCCCAGAACTGTCACAGACCACTTGACAGTCTTTTCTGTCCCTGCTCCTCCCTCTCCTCTCCTTTTTCTACTTCTCCTTCTCCTGCTACTTCTACTACTTCTCCTCCTTCCCTTCTCTGTTTTTCTCTCTCTTCTCTCTCTCTCTCTCTCACCTTCTTTCTATACTATACATAGAAATGAAGGTCCCAAGAAATGGTTAAAATAATGATAAGCATAAAAGGAATTTTTCTTAGTTTTTAAAAAATATAGGCATAGGCCTTGTTTAACTTAAAAGTCTTTAAAATGAAATAAAGTGTAAATACAAAGACCATGTTTATATGAGATCTTTCTCTTTCCTGCAAAATATTAGATGTATTTGAAGGACATAATACTGAGTGAAAAGAACAAACTTCAAAAGGTCACATACCAGTTTACAAAATACTCTCAAAATTACAAAATTATAAAGATGAAAAACTAATGGGTTGTCAAGAACTAGAGACAGTGGGGCATACAGAGGTATGTTTCCAAAGGGAGGTGATCAGTTTCTAAACAGTAGCATAAGAGAGAACTGTGGCAATGAAATAGTTCTACACTATGATTTTAAAGGTGGTTACTATTATCTACATGTGTGATAAAATGGCATAGAACTATACAAACACTGTACTAATGTCCTTTTCTGATTTCAATATTGTACTAAAAATATTGAATTATGTTATGTAAAATACCCATTATGGAAAATTGAGTGAAGGCTTAGAGAACATCTATATTTTAGTTTTTCAACTTTCTTTGAGTCTATAATTATTTTAAAATGAAAAGTTAAGTAAAAAGAAATAAATATGCTTCATAACCCTGTTTCTATTTTTTTTTTAATTGAACTTGAAGCTAAAAACCTTCCCACAAATAAAATAACAGACCCAGATAGCTTCACTGGTGTTATTACCAAATATTTAAGAAAGAAGTCAAACCAATTCTATACAAACTGTTCTAGAAAATGGAGAAGAAGCTTTATTTATCCTGTGATTCAAATGATTACTGATAAAGCCACAAATAGTGTTTGTGGGGAGGGGGGTTTCATTTTCAGCTATTTAATCACGTACTTCTTCAGCAAATGTTCATTAAACAAGGAACTTCTCACTAAAGAAAATTTACAATGTAAAAAGTCAAGAACACATTGTGGGAATGAATTACTCATAGAAAATAAAGGAAAAGAGATGTTTAGAAAATATGAAAAAACACAAATGTGAGAGGAAACACCTGCTTTCCTATAAACATTTGATTTAATAGAGTTCCCAGAAACATTTTGATGAAATAGCTGTTAACAAGATACTCAGATTCAATTAACATGACATTACAATTTCAAAGGTCAGGGAAAAAAACTGCCTTTCTTCTCTACTTCTGAGCTTTCTCCTTGACCAGAATTCCTTGGATGAAGCCAACGGATTGAGTTATTTCATTTTAGGCTTAAAGAAAGGTCACAAATAGCTTTCGACAGACTACAAATAGTTTAACATATGATTTCAGAAGCTGGGAAAATTCCATAGATACAGGAACATTTTGAGAATTGATGAAAAGATTTCACAACAGTGTGTGCCAAAATTAACATTACTAAAGCAGGTTCTGCTTTAATTATCCATGTGCAAACCATAGCATAATCCTCCACATCAGTTGTTAATTTTGCGCTAGACAACTTTGAGAATTATTTGTTATGTAAGTTGGTGTTATTGATTAATAGTGTAATATCTTATTGGCTTTAAGATAAAACCTCCACTTTCATGCCCTCCCCCAAGTCAATGGTATACTTTGAAGAATTAGAAAGCCACTGCCCTGTTCAACATTATTTTCATTAGACTCAACTGAACCAATCTTATTCTATGCTCCTTATTTTTGATGGAGACCATTTTCACTGCTATGGAGAGTAGGCCATTCCTTCTTAAACATGGAGGGATCCTCAGAAATGACGGGGACCCAGTTTTTCTAAAATGTTCCTGATGTTGGGAAAAATTCTAGAATTCCAAGGTTGTACTTTTATCAGGCTGGTTAAGGGGTTAGAAAAGGAGAACAATTTAAGTTTTGTTTTAATATTGAGATGTGAATCCTCAAAAGAATATGGTATTTTTAAATTTTTTAATCTTTTCTAATGGACTTAAAAGATTGATGGAGCCACTAGAAATCTTAAGTTCTACTTTCCATCTTTAGTTATTAACTAAACCTAGTTGAGGTCACTGAATTATAGCAATAAATAGTAAATACATTCATTTCAGGATCATTATTAATAAGACAATACCCTGTACAACTATGCCTATCCTCTTTCTCACCTCTGCTCGTGTTTAATCTTATGGTTTAGGGAATCACAAGCTTCCTATCAAAGTTAAACAAAGAAGAAATTCTCTATATTCTTTTTAAGAATTGTCTCATACATTTTATAAATGTGTAACTTTGGTGAAGATTACATTTTTCTGTGGGTAGTCAGTCCACTGGTGTGGTCAACTGGTCACTCGACTACCTCAGCCGTGTGGGGTAGAGACTCGGAGTCAACACACAGAAACTGGGAGCTGGTGAGAGCGCTGGCAGGTGACAACCCCAGTAGAACTCCAGACAAGCTTGTTTAATGCGGAAATGATTACAATTGATATAGAATGCATCTTCCAATCATACATAAGCAAGCAGGTTATACAACATCTAGAAACCAATTATCTTATGTCTAGTGTAGCCGCACTATGAGGAAGCTCTGAATATTGCTATGCGGTGGAAGGCAGACTGAAGGATCATTGTCCATAGAGGAGGGGGCTTTATGAGTTGGGGGTTTCATGCCCTGAAGTACCTAATTCTCGGTTTCCTGGCCTTGTAGCTTGGCAATGCTGACCTCAAGCATTGAGGATGTGATTTCACTGATGGCTCCCTAAGAGCAGAGCATTCCACCCTTCAGGTGTTCCTGTCAGGCCTGTAGGAGCATAGGTTTTCCTAGCACTATGAGCTGCTCATAGCTGCTAGCTGCAAAACGAAAGTTATTCCAACATTTTTCAATCTCAGTTTTCTCATTTGTAAAATGAAGGTTAGATTAAAAAATTTCTTCCAGCTCTAAAAATATCACAACTGATACAGAATTTTTGACATATGGCATGAGTCAGTGGTACTCAGGAGTCTACATGTACCACCTATGCATCCTTTTCCCCAAAATAGTAAAAAATGTATTCTATCAACAGAAGGGATTAAACAAATAAAAAGGAATATTTAGGACCTAGGATATTGGTGAGTCAAAAGAGGAAATATGAAGAAAGTCACAAGATGACAGTGAACAAAAATCCTTGAACAATTCTAGGTAGTAGGCCCCATATATTAACTGGTCTAGATCAAAACAAGATGACAACAACCTTCAGAAAAGCTACCTTTAAGAAAATTGAAATTGTAATTTGTTGTAGTTTATATATTGAAAAGGGTTTTTTAATTCTTCAGAAAAATTTGGGAATAAATGAGAGTACCTATAAAAGTAAGCACTGAAAAATGAAGCTATTATTAATTTCAGGGAAAACAGAAGTTGTACAAGGAGGAAAATATAATACATGCTATATAAGTATGCTATAAACCATATTTATATCTTAGAAATGATACAATTTATTTAACCAGAGACTTTATAATATTGAGAAAATGGGTGCAAAATCAGAAAAGGAAAGTATGTGTGTATGGGGAAGGGGATTGCACTGTGTAACAAAGCTACAGTCTAACATTTTATAGACAAAAACCAAGATATATTATCTAAAATGGTAATAGAAATTAATGCAGGCAACTTAGAAATGAGGAAGTAAACACCAGGAGAAACATTAGAGCATATTAAAAGTTGTCTTTGGAATGTGGGATTCCACGGTGGGATGGCAGGGCAGGGATCAACTCATCCCTTGAATCATTGTACTGCTATTTGATTTCTCAAACTATATAAAATAAATATTTCAATTAAAATAAGTCTTTTTCATAAAGAATCAATCAAATACAAATTAACAGACAAGAAAAAATAAGTTTAGTGAGTAAAGCAAAGAGAATGAGAGAGGGGAGGGAGGATGGGAAGAGAACGAGGGAAAGGAGGTATCATGAACTGAAATTAATTTCCATGTGTGTATGAATTTGTCAGGATGAACCCAACTTCTATGTGTAACTATAATTTAATAATAATAATAATGATGATGATGATGATGATGATGTTTTAAAAGCAGTCTTGTATGTGCTTAGAGGGAACAGTACCATAAGTTCAACTGTTTTTACCCTAGAGAGAATGATTTACTTTATTTTAGAGTAGTACTTATGTCTTTAGTCTTCATTTACATTTGTCAAAATGAGATTAAGTACAATGATAAGTAATAGGAGACGTGTGTGTGGGGTGTGTGTGTGTGTGTGTGTGTGTGCATACTCTCAACATAGATAGGAAGTCATTCACTCAAGGTCTGAGATGCTAAGCATGGTATGTGGGCTGCTTTCCAGTAGTCACCCCTCACATAATCACCTCTTTGCCTTTTGTTACATATTCTACCTGTGACTGCTTAAGATTCCAAATAAAATATAGGATGCCCTATTGTATCTGAATTTCAGATAAGTAACAAATCATTTTGGGGGTATGAGTAGGTTCTAAATATTTCACAGGATAAACTTATGTTAAAAATATTCATTATTTATTTAAAATTCAAATTTAAGGTACATCCTATAATTCTGGAAGTCTCTACAATGCCAGAGAGACAGAGAGAGGGGGGGGTACGGGGGAGATGGGGAGAATTCCTAGAGTTGCTGGGTGAGTGCATGGTAAACACCCTTAACCATTTTCTCCAAAATCTGAAATTTTCAAGTTCAAGTGAGGTCACTATCTTTATTTATCTCCCCCTTCTTGCCAAACTCATTGACAATCCTATTTAGAGGGAGGTTATATATGAACAAAAAGTTATTACAACATATACAACAAAAAAAATTTTTTTAAAGCAAGCAAGCAGAGGACCCAGGTCACAAAAACTCCTTGACCTTGGAAGCTACCATTCTCATATACTGTGCACTCTTAACAATTATGCACTGATGGTACAAAGCATTTTTACCCACTGAATGAACAAATTCACAAAGCAGTAGTTTTATGTTAGTGATTTAGTTAGCAATTTTGTTCTTCAACTTAGTATATTAGAATGAAGACATACTTTAAGAATATAACAAATATTGATTAGTTCTGGATATGGTTTGCTAAGCCAGTTCTATCAGCTGATATTTATCTGGATAAAGGACATTTCCACACAGTGCCTCTTTTAGTCACTTTTTATCCTAGAAACCCAAAATACCTGAGGATTAATAAATTTCAAATGCTTGGTGAAGACATGGGGGGTAATCCACAAAATAATCAATGAATGAGTAGCCTGATGTATTAAAAATAAATAATATAGTGACTTAGAAATTTTGTGACTAAACCTGTGTCCAAACAGGTAATTCTGCTTTTTGAATCTGTAATTCTGTGATACTCCTGATTTGGTTCTGATAAGAAGCAGAATGAAGTAGAGGGAATCTTTATCAGAAATACATTTGAACTTGAAATAGGTATTGACTGTTGATAGACTTGCTTCATATGGTCCAATTAATGGTTTGTGGCAAAATAGCCAGAGGTGTAATTTGAATAGAAGTGGGAAAATCTCCAACTTTGAATGCTCTCTTAGACTAAAAATAAAATATGGATTAAGAATTGTAAAAACAATAAATAAGCAAACAATTAAATTCTAATTCCATATCAGCCAGGATTTGAAACCAAAGACTTAACATAGATGATTTTTTCTCATGGTAACTGACAGTCTAAAGCACTCTATAGTGCTACTTTTGGTTAAGCAGTTTGCTTAGCCAAAGTTTTCTGGCAATTTACACAGGAAAACTGTAGTAAAAATTTCTCTGAATTGTAAAATATTTGTTTTATGCAAATATCAAAAGAATTCTGGGACCAAATAAAAGGGAGTGAGGAGGAGGAAACGAATGTAGCTGTCTTAAGTTCTGACTATTAGATGTCCCAGTGGCTTCTCACATCTTTTACTGCTGTATTTTTAAAACATAAAAGAAAAAAAGAAAGAAAGAAAATATAGTTGAGTGTCTGAATATTATTAAAGCAGAAAGACCACACAAATATTTAAATGATCTCTAAATTGCATTGTCACCTTCAGTTCATCACTCTTTGGCATGATTTTGAAAAGCAGGAGGAAAAATACTTTTAAAAAAGGGGGTGGATAATAGAGTATTGTATCAGGCTCATAATTACCTTCTATAGTTATCCTGACATCTTTGCTTAGCATTCTAAGAACTTGAGTATTTGTAACACTAAAACTATCAATTTGCATAATTTGGAAACTTATTCCATTGAATTAAAGACAAATGTCTTTGGAATCCTGGAGAGAACATGCTTCTTCCTATCTATGGACTTTCTGAATTTTCTTATCTTCTTATAGCACCAACAACTGGCTTGATAGATTTTCTAAGTTGAGTTCAGAAAATAGTTTGCAGTTGAGTAAGCACAATCTGAATCATCTCATGGGTGAGGCTTAAACAATGAGATGAGAAGGCTAGGCCAATTTTAAGTTTTATTTACACATATAACTTCCATGGGCCTAAGGAGCAGTGTAAAACTGAACACTCACCTCTACCAGGAGGGACAATAAAGTTTTCTCTCCTTACACTAGCTTTATATGGTATCCTTACACTAGCTTTATATGGTATTATTAGATGCCATGGAGAAATAAATGAAAGAGTTTCAGTGAGGACAGATCCAAGGGAAATTGTTATTTTAAAATTTTGTAAAACAGAACTATCAAGATCTTTATAAAAGAAATCTTTCTTCTACAAATTGGAATTGGGTAAAGGTCTTGAAACTCAAGAAGCTAATCTTCAAGAATTAGACTTGGAAAACCAAGAATGCCTAATTGATAATGAAAATTTCCTGTGTAGTAACATAAAAGTGTAAACATTATAAATCTGAGAACACAAAATTTAGGGGCCTTATTCTTCTAATTTCCCATTTTCCCCTTAAAACAAAAAAGTTAGGAATTTTTTTTAAATTGTTTTTACAATTACCTATTAGGTTGAATATTCTTCTAGATACAAATTTTAAAAAGTAAGAACTATGAAAAAGTTCTGACTGTGTCCTTTTATGACTTCTAAGTGACCAGAGAAAAAATATTGAAGATGGTTTCTTAACTTTTGTTCATTAATCAAACACTGAAACATGGGTCATTATCAGTGGAGATAGAATAGATTCTTAAGAGGATTGCATTATTGGCTTTGGACATAAATTGACATATCTTTGGCTTTGGACATAGATTGACATATCTTTGTAGAAACAAACATAAGATAGAAAGAAATTCTAAACAGTTGGGATAGATGCAGGACTGATGATGCTGATTTGGTATTATCTACCCATGCAAGGAAACAGAGAGGATAGAGAAAAGGAGATGCAGAATCTCAAGAAACAAAGCAAGCAGTAAACCCGCATTTATATGCTGAAAAAAGAAGCAAACAAAAGGTATAAATATGTCAAAATATACTGTCATGTATAACTAAAAAGAACAAAATTAAAAAAAAATAATAGAGATTTATATAACATTTAAAAAATAAAAGAAAAAAAAAAAAAGAAGAGGCATGGTTTGAAACAGATAAGGATAGCTGAGTATTGTGCAAACCAAGAAGAAGGTATTTTGAAGAATAAGATTGGTTTCAAGAATGCCGAATAGTGTAAAGAGGGCAAAAATCACAAACACAGAAAAAGATGAGTGCACCATGATTAGTGACCATACTCACTCATGTGTAGAAAACACATTTTCTAATATTTTCCGTTTAAAGAACAGAACTAGCTTTGAGGCAATCCTCATGTGATTTCTGAGGTTCAAGTCATATAGGAAACACTGTTATTAAGATATTTTTCTACAAAGGCATGCTGTCTATGAATCGTGGATCTAAGATCATTAGTTTATCACAAATGTGAGAACACTTCACCAAATGGGGACAACTCCTAAGATCATTGAACAACTTCACCTTCAGCAGCCCAGTGTATGAATAAATACTTCATTTACTGAAGATATTATGCAAAGATAATCTGTGTTCATAAGTGTCAGTATTCTTTATCTGTTTTAGTTCTATGAATTTTGTGAAATCAAAGACATGATAATATGTGGGGCCACATTTTTTTAAATGGGAATAACTGGAACTTATAATTATAGAAATGCTATTATTTTTTGTGGTTGTTGTTCCAGTTAGTTATACATGACAGCAGTATGCAGTTTGACTCTTTGTACACAAATTCAGCACAACTTTCATTTCTCTGGTTATACACGAAGCAAAGCCATACCTTTCATGCAATCATACATGTACATAGGGTAATAATGGCCATCTCATTCCACCATCTTTTCTCACCCTTATATCCCCTTCCCCTTCCCTCACTATCTTCTGCCCAATCCAAAGTTCCTCCCTCCTTCCCTTGCCTCACTACCCACCCCATTATAGATCAGCATCCACTTATCAGAGAGAACATTTGGACTTTGCTTTTTTGGGGACTGGCTTATAGAAATGGTGTTCTTGATCCCTAAAATAGCCGTGATTTGAATGCATCCTGAACCTCTATATGACTTCCTATTTCTAGTTAGAGGCATCTTTTTAATTATCTTTTAGTAAACACTGAGTATCTACTATGATGGCAACTCTGAAGTTGTTTTGTCTTATTTTTATAGATCAGGCACAACAAACAGAGGTCCTACACAAGATGACACAATGAAGAGTGCTCAATCACAAGAAATGTGTACAAAGCATATAATGCAAATAAGAAAAAATGGATATATTAATCCAAATAGAGCAAGAAAAGCTTCTCAGAGTTGAAAACATTTGAGGAGGCTTTTGAAAGACATATGTAATCAGTAGAAAAGGGAGAGGGCATTGTTATACAAAAGCAAAGACTCATCCAACCCTGGAGCCATATTGGGATCCAGTTAGAGGATATAAAGATGGTACATTACTTTTCTGAAGGCTTTCATGCTTGGAACCAGATATAAGTAAACAAGAAGAAAATTTTAAGGAGAAATTGGGTAAAAAGCTAAGTAGATCATAGACCTGTAGTGGAGATCAAAGGGGTTTGACAGAAAGGGAAACTAGTGGTACAACATGATGAAAATCATGAAGCCTGAATAAAAGGCAATCCTGGATAATACACTGAGCTGAATAACTGTGGGAGTTTTTAGATGTTTTGGGGGGCATCTATAAAGATGCTTACCCAAATAGTACCTACTGAAGAAACCTTCCAAGTCTGATATTTGGGGTATTACCAAATAGTAGCTGTTGAAGGAAAGGAACTGGCGATTCATTACTAGAAGTTAAAAAAAAAGGTAAGAATATGATTTAGACAGAAGGACTAGACCTAAAGGGCCTTAGATGCCATACTGAGGTGCTTTGCCTTTCATATATAAGAAGTTTGAAGCCACTTGGAGGAGGGTAGTTTAGAAGGGGAATGATAAGATTGTGATTTAGAAATTTGAATTCGGTGGCTTTGTGGTGGGAGAATAGGTAGAATAGGTGAAGAGACTGGGAATAGTTGAGATTAATTTTAAGACAATTGTAATTGTCCAGAGAAGAGATAATTTGGGCTTCAAATAGAGCAATGGTTGTGATAACAGTGATGGGAAAGAGAGAAATATATCTGAGAGATATTTAAAAGACCATATGTAAAGTCATAGTGATTTATGAAGAGAATCAGAGAAATGAAGGAGATAAAAAGTACTAAAACAGATAAAGAATACTGACACTTATGAAGACAGATTATCTTTGCATAGTATCTTCAGTAAATGAAGTATTTATTCATACACTGGGCTGCTGAAGGTGAAGTTGTTCAATGATCTTAGGAGTTGTCCCCATTTGGTGAAGTGTTCTCACATTTGTGATAAACTAATGATCTTAGATCCACGATTCATAGACAGCATGCCTTTGTAGGAAAATATCTTAATAACAGTGTTTCCTGTGTGACTTGAACCTCAGAAATCACATGAGGATTGCCTCAAGGCTAGTTCAATTCTTTAAATGGAGTTTCTGGTTTGCGTATATGATGATGCTATAGTGTTTTCTTGCAGAGATGATGTTAGGTATGTTGTGCTTGAAATATCTGTGATATTCTGGTGAAGATGCCTTGGGTGCATGTCAGCCATGAGTCTGCAGGAAAAGATGAACTTAAATTTACAGTTATGTTTTCAACCTTACAAATTTTATTCTATTCATAACTTTCATAGTAAAACAATAAAGAAAAATTCACATAACTCTCTCCAAAGATAATAATATAGTATTTTAATACAAATTCATGCTTTGGTATTGGAAGGACTATTTGGAGGAGGTTGGCATGCCCATCATTCTGTTATGGGTACAGCCAGTTCTTGGAGAGAGATACCCCTAATATAATTTACAAACTCAGCCAAAAATTTAGGAGTGTTTGTCTGCAGTGGTTTTCCAACTTCCTCATTTGTGAACTTCTGGGAGAAATTAAGGGAGAACTGACTACACTCTAGGACAATGAGCAAACGACTGAATGAGCCTTTACATCATGGAAACTAGAAAAACTGTACACATCTTGAAGAGTTAGGAATCAGAAAATGAATTCAGAGAAATTTCCAGAAGACCTTTACATATGAAATAATACTTATTCAAATTAAAACAACTTGCCATTCCCTATGCCACCCCATAGTTGTATGACAGGATAAAATGTAAAGTCTTCCTTATTTGTTGAGAAATGTTTTATTTCACTCCTCTCCTGAGCAAGGATAGTAAGGAATCAGATTCAACTACCAACAAAGATTTGAAACCTGCTTCAAAAATTCACTTGATCTTGTACTCAATTTTAAACCTTGGCAAATGGGGTATGGAGGGGCTCACAACAAGCAACAGACAAAAAAAGCTGGCACAATAATTCATCGTAAACCTGAGTTTGCTCTTTTAAATATGTCCAGCTAATTCTAGCTGACAGCAATGGAATCTGAGGGTTTGGGCAGAATTTTGGCTGAGTTTAGTTCTCTTAAACAGATATTATTTTCATTGCCTTGTCCTAACAATTAAAACGAAGTCTTCTAGATGTTTATTCATTTGACGTTTTTGTCACAGTGACCCTAACTCAGTGACTCTGGACTGTAACTGTTGCCCAAAACATGCTCAATAAAATGCAAAGTGGTCTTTTAGATTTTTTTTTCAGTGGAAAAGATTTGAGGGAAAATAAAAGAACTGCCTATTACTGAACTTTCCTCCAAAAATATACAGAAGTATAGCTGCCAGTGATTTGTTCTATTTTGGGGTCTGATTTAGGGGGTATTAGCTAATAGCAAATGGGAATGCAAGTACACATATCCCAGTAACTTCTATGATATATTATTGCTTTCAGCTTACATCATATTCCCAAAAAGCTTTAGGCCAACATTGATATCAACACTTACTCCAGTTTCTAGGGCTCTAAGAATAACCAGGCATTGTCAGTAATCATCTGTTTTGATTCACGTCTAAGTAAAAGATGGGGGAAAAGATTCTCAAACTCAAAACTGAGTTCATCAGCTCCACACTCATCCCAAAGTAGTGCCTCCATATTTCCGGTCTCTATAAATGATAACATCATCCATCTAGTTACCATGTCATAGAATGAGCTCATACTCTAGAATACAAAAGGTCAAAGTGGTAAAGTGGTTAAGAGGAAGAACACTAGAGCCAAACTTTCTGAGTTCAAATACTGTCTTTATCATTTATTTTCTCTTTGACATTAAGCAAAATACTTAGCTTCTCAGTGATTGTTTCCTTATTCATAAAGCAGGGAAGATAATACTACTTGCCTCAAACAAATATTAAAATTTATAGAGGATGAGTTAATATTTAAAAAGTGCATAGACCATGGCTTGACACATAAGGATTATGTACATATTTATTAAATAAATTTAAATATGTGTCATCCTGATAGCCTCATCAATATCTTGGGGTCTTTGTCTAATAGGCTTATATCTTATCCTCTGTCTTCATTCTTATTCTTCACATTCTGTCCTTCATACTACATACAGAATGGTACCCTTCAATGAGTCTTCTTTGTTGGCTTATAGGGTAAAGTCCCAACTCTACTTCATCACTTATTCCTCCTCAGATAACCCATGACCTGATTTGACCAAGTTCTTCCATTTTCCTAAAAGGTACTCTGGCATTATCTGCCTACCTGTTTTAGTCAACTTTTTTTGCTGCTGAGATCAAAAGACCTGACAAGAACAATTTTAGAAGATAAAAGTTTATTTGGGTATCACAATTTCGGAGGTCTCGGTCTGTAGACAGCCAACTTCATTGCTGTGTGCCCAAGGTGTGGCAGAACATTATGGCCAAGGTTGGCAGAACATCATGGCCTACCTCCTCTAGCCATTCTCTACCTTCTAATAGTTTGCACCCAGTTAATCCCTATCAGGGTATTAATGTACTGATTAGGTTAAGACTCTCACAACCCAATCATTTCACCTCTAAACTTTCTTACATTGTCTCACTCATGAGCTTTTGGGGAAAACCTCATATCTAAACCATAACACTGCCCAACTTGCTCTATTCAGTTTCCAATAACAAATTCAAGCCTTTCTTGATCCACTAGAGTAATCCTCTCACCTAACCCAGAGTTAGATATTCCCTTCACTATGCTCTCCTCGCACTTGGCACATCAGCCTAATAGCACATTGTACTGCAAATATCTCTCTGTATTATCTCTTCTATCACACTAGAGTCTCCATGGACTCCATAAGTACTAAGTTCAGGGCTTGTCACAGATTTGTCACTAAAACACGGATAAAGTTTTACCTATGTTTCTACAAGAAGTCTCAAAGTCTACTATTGTACATTTTGGAGTCAAAAAAGCAGACAATATGTGTAATACATGGTAAACACATGCAGGAATTTATTTCATATGTTACAGTCAAAGTCAAAACTCTATGAGATTAAGATGAGCTGGTTAAGTCAGATTTGACCAATGATCAACTAATATTTAATTACTAATTGATCTTACTTCTGGGTAGTAGGTTAAGAGTTTCTTAGCTCCTTTTATAAAATAAGTGAATTGTGGTTTACTCCACATTTTTCTTACACTGTACCTGGTATGTGTTAAGTAATGTTCATGATTCTCCATGCAGACTCCTGTAGATGTTCCTATAAAATATAATCTGAATAATATTAATTATAAAGAGTATATACAAATCTAATGCTTCTCAAAGGAATACTTCCACATATTATGAAGAAACAATACGAATATAAGAACAAGAAAAGGGCCAAGTATTTTTAAAACTGGCTCTGTTATTCCCTGACTGAAGGCATTCTTTCCAGGACTCAGAATGGCTATCTTTCTGCCTCAAAGGAGAGAGTTAGGGTGAATAATTAAAAAATAACCTATCAAACCTGACCTCTTGCCACATCATACTTCTTAGAGAAAAGCCTTATCTGTAACACTAGTACATATGTATTAAGTGATGATGTGTATTTAAAACCACATGAGATTCAGTGAGTACTGTGTAACCTAGATTTTAATGTTTCATTAAAAACTTCCCTCTCCCTCTATTGGAGCTGTAGCCCCTTGTATGCAATAATTAATTGCAACTTCCTATTTTCCTTAACCCACCTGTCCTTTGGACAAAATCTCCTTGCCTTCCTTGAAAAGTCTCTTAAATTGAACTTTTCATGAAAGAATGTTCTATAAGGAAACTGCTTATGAGGAAATAGAAAATTTCTAGTTTTCTTTTGCAGATGTAAACATAAAATTTCTAATATACTTAATTCAAGTTTCTTTTCCATGTTCTATTTATTAATCCATTCATTGGCATCTAAATTCATATATTTCTTATTCATTGGTTAGAAACTTTCTCAGTATTTGTGAAAATCTTTTCCTGGCCAGTATTTTTGGAGTACATCTATTTCTTATCCAATCCAGCTGGAATGTTTTTATTTTCTTGGAATTTTTTTTTCAATTCCAAAACTTGCCCATTCCATGGAATGAATAAACTATTTCAAGATAGCCAGCCCACCCTTTTTCCTTTCCAACTCCTCAGAATTAGCACTTCTTTCTGTATCCATTGATAATTTCCTAATTTATTTCAGAACCTTACTAATTTTTCCCAAATAAAACATTTCTTACTTTTGTGCCTGTCACAAACTGAAAATAAAGTTTAGAGTGCCCAGACTTACCAAATGAATTTTCAAGTTTTTACTATCAATTAATATATTCAGATTTTCAGAAAAATTAAAATGCAATGGATGAAAACATAAAATCTATACCAGTAGAAACTGCCTATTTGGTTTGTTCAAATCTGAATAATTATGTATTCATGTTACAGTGGGCAAGATAAGAACACTATCATTCTCACTTTCCATCATTGTTTCTCTGATGATCTAATCAAAACCTTTAATCAAACTCATCCTTTGGCTCAAGGTAAAAATAATTTTTGCAAAGAGAAATAGTTTTTAATCAATTCAAGATGCAGCTGGAATAAATGCTACTGGCCAGAGTAGCCATTGTTCTTGGCAAATGTCTCTAAGCAATAAACAATGAACACCACACCCTCAAGAGAAGGGGAGAAAAAGATGGGGATAGTCATTGTTTTCATGTCATATTACTAAATGTTATTATGGTCTATTTATATGCAGTGGAGACTAACACATAATGTACTTGATGAATACAGAACAATTAGGAGTTTTGAGTTGCTAGAAACAAGTATCTCAAGTGCTTAGTTTAATAAGCTCTGCATTCACACATGGAACTAATGCTTGTTGGAGAATCTATTAAGAAACATTTTATCAATAAGCCAGTAGCAGAAAAATTTTGGAAGCTATTCAAAGATTGAGTTATATATCCATATGGTACTTATTTGAAGAGAGAAAAGCAAAGTATTTGCAAGCTTTGAAAACATTCATTTCTTTTCCAATACCACTTACATATAGCAGTAAGTGCCTCACCAATTGTTTTTCATTGAGTAATTAAATAAGATTTAAATAAATGCCTTTAATAGTTATGTATGTTTGATATTTTAAAACAGAATGTCACATTTCCTATTATGTTAAAATTGATATTTATGGTTCAATGAGGGTGGGAAATCCAATTCCATAACCCCATATACTATATGGATTTGAATCTTGGAGTCTGTCTTAAGTTCAGAAGGTTTTCTTATAGCAATGTTCACTCTCAATATTGAACAATTCATACCTAAATGTCTGTGCTGAATATCTTGTGAACTCATTCTATGGGTAGTCAGTATTTTGGTGTTTCAAGCAATTGAGGTTAAATGAAAAGATAGCATTTGATAGAGAAAGTCAGATCTATATTACACAAATCAAAAAAGTGACCACTTGGAAGTAGAGGTCACTTGGAATTCATCCACTGACCTTTACCCAGAAAAAGTTGTTTTTTTGAAGGCAAAAAATGCCCATAGGAGTCACCATATTTAGGGTACAATTCAGCATAATGGTTAAGAACTTGGATTTTGGATTCAGAGATACCATGATAGGATTTTTGGCTCTACTATTTACAGACTATATGACTTTTCGGAAGTTTCTTAGCCTCAACTTACACAGTATTATAAAAGTAATACCTATCTCATAGAGTTAATAGAAGGATTAAACAGGGAGATATGCGTTAATTACTTGGCCCAAAACACTCACTACACCCCCACACACACACACACACAGTGTATTTTTCCTCATTACTCATGAATTCTGTATTTGACTTTGCCTATTTGCTAAAATTTACTTGTAATCCCCAAACCAGTACTTGGAACAATTCCACAGTCATTCACGAACATGCACAAAACAGTGAAATATTTGTTATTCCAATGCACACATTCTTAGCTGAGGTAAAATAAAGCAGCACTAGGTCTTGTTTCAGCTCTTATACTGTAAAGAAGTCTTTTTCATTATTTAATGCCACATTTACCTCATTTTTACGCTTTTGTTGGTGATTTTGCTATTTAATATGGCCACTTCAGCATGGCGCTGAAGTGCAATTTTGCATATATTAAGTGAAAAAAAGACTATTCTGTATGCTGTTCCATACAGAGAAAAATTTGTGAATTGGAAAGATTAATTTAGGCATGTGTTTTAATGCTGTTGGCTTTGAGTTTAGTCTTAAGAAATAATGTATAATAATATATATATTAGTATATATTAAATAAGATGCCTTTAACCAGAGACATACATGAGATAGATTTATGTATGCTTTAGTCAGCTAGTTCACTGTTGTGACCAACAGACCTGAAATAAATTTAGAGGAGGAAAAGTTTATTTGGGGCTCATAGTTTCGGAGGTATCAGTCCACAGATAGCTGACTATATTCCTTGGAATGTGAGGTGAGGCAGAATGTCATGGTCGAAGGGTGTGGTGGAGAAGAGCAGCTGGGAACATGGCACTCAGGAAACAGAGAAAGACAGACTCCACTTGCCAGCGATAAAATATATGCCCCAAAGACATACCCCAAATGACCCACCTCTTCCAGCCATACCCTACCTGCCCATAGTCACCGTTCAGTGAATCCCTATGAGGGAATTAACACATTTATTGGGTTAAGGTTCTCATAACCTAATCATTTCACCTCTGAACCTTCTTGCACTTTCTCACACATGAGCTATTGAGGGACACCTAATATCTGAACCAGAACAATGTATTAATTGGTTGGCAAATATGTAATGATCAGATACAGGCATCTAATCCTATATTTCCACTGGACACAGTTGTTTGTTATTCACTAATTTAGTGTTTGCAGGAACTTAATAGAACATAATCATCACAAGTCATAAGAATGACTGTGGGATATATATATACATATATATATACAGATACATGAATATATATATGCACATATAGATACATACATGCATATATTATTTTAACGTATTATTATATATTACTATTCTTACATATTGTATTCTTATTAGTGGTGATTGCAGTGCTTTCCAGGGTCGAGTATATAATAAATACTAGGGGGACTTTTAAAATATATCAAATTGTAAAGAACTCAAAAAACTTAACACCAAAAGAACCAAATTACCCAATCAATAAATGGGCAAAGGAACTTAATAGACAGTTTACAGAAGAAGAAATACAATCTATCAACAAATATATGAAAAAATGTTAGCAATTAGAGAAATGCAAATCAAAACTACACTGAGATTCTATCTCACTTTAGTCTGAATGGCAATCATCAAGAATACAAGCAATAATAAATGTTGCTGAGGATGTGGAGAAAAAAGGTACATGCAGACATTGCTGGTGGGACAGCAATGGGTGCAAACACTATTGAAAGCAGTATGGAGATTCTTCCAAAAACTTGGAATGAAACCACATTCGACCAAGTCATCCCACTCCTCAGTTTATATCCAAAGGACTTAAAATTAGCATAATACAGTGATACAGCTACATCAATGTTTCTAGCAGCTCAATTCACAATAGCTGAATTATGGAACCAAACTAGGTGCCCTTCAACAGATGAATGGATAAAGAAACTGTGCTATATATACACAATGGAATATTACTCAGCATTAAAGAAGATGAAACTGTGGAATATTATATTATGCTAAGTGAAATAGCCAGACCCAAAGACCGCAAGGCCAAATGTTTTCTCTGATCTGAGGATGCTAATTTACAATAAGGGGGGGGGGAGAATACAGGTATTTTGGAGTAACAGAAGGGAGGGAAGGGAGCATGGGGGTAAGAATGATAGTAGAATAAAATGGACATTATTACCCTATGTGCATATTACATGACCTGTGTAACTCTACATCACATACAATCAGACTGATGAAAAGTTGTACTCCATTTATATGATGTGTCAAAATGCATTCTACTGTAATGTATAACTAATTAGAACATATAAAAAATTATGTATTAAAAAATAATTAAATATATAGAATTGTAGGCTATATCCCAATATATTCTGACTCATAGGTCTGGGAACAGTTTGAAAACATTTGCTTTTATAAAACTCTCCAAGGAGACTGATGTACATTGGGTTTAGGAACCATGGGACATTTCTTTCTCCCTTAATTTTATGCTAAATTTGAGATTCATCCATGAAACATCCATGGAAGTTACCCTTGGAGGTGACATACCTTTATGAGTGGTCAGAAGGAGGATTGTGAAGGGATCATTGCCCTTTTCCCTCTATAATCTCTCTTTATTCAAAATAGTGTTTTCTGTTAAGAAGGAATATTCCTCCGTACTTCTAGAGTCCTTATCTGGTTGTTTTCACTTTATTCTATTTGTTTGTTCTCTGCCACAGCCTTTAGGGCACTATGTGGGTAGCCTCTGGTAACTATGTGTGAGCCAGAGATGTTAATAGACTTGTTTCCTTGTGTCAATACATCCTACCAAGTTTGCTCACCTCAATTGAGAGTAAGTCAAATTTCAATTGAAACTGATTTTACTTTTCTGTGAACAAAATCACTTATACTCCAAAATCTTCCAGTTTATCATACACACCTAAGATCCTAGAACTTACCACCTCAGCAACTTTATATTTTTCCTCTCTGCCTAGAATGCTTCCCCCTCTTTATAGGGAGCGACAAAGGTATTTTCATTTAGGACTCAGCTTTAATTATCATCATCTGAGAGAGATCTTCCCTAGCCATTTTACCCAATGTAATTACCCCAATATTCTCTATCATAGCAAAGTGATAATTTTCTTTTTCCCATTTATCACTGGTTTAATTTTTTTTAATCTGACACTTGTTTATTAGATCCTTCTACTCCAGCATCTAAGTTCCATAAAGGAAGAAACTTAAAATCTAATACTGTTTTTTCTTCATTGTCTGCCCTGAAGCCTGGTAAAGATATCCAGTGAATGGATCCTAATATATTTTGTTACCTCAAATCTTAACAAATGTTATTCTCAAACTTAAAAACTAGTTTGTTATTTGAGAAGGATTCTATTCCATTTCCCTAGCATTTCCATTCTCAGCACTATCCCACAAAAGATACTTTGGACCACAGTTGGCTTGGAAAGAGAGAGAACAATGCACTTTCACCAACCCTGCTCTAAGCACACTGTACCCAAGTACCCATGATATTACATGCAGCATCACAGATCTTAACCTGTTATTTTACACCCAAATTCAGACTACATGTAAAATTTCAAATAAGCTGTCGAAAGTTGTTGGTGGGCCAAGTAGTATGTGAACTTCTGAATTGGGGAGTCAAGTTGCTAAATAAATATAACTTTGAGGTTCTCATCTAGGATTTAAGATAATAATACATGTGACAGTATAAAAGAACAGTGTTCCAAGAGACAAGGAAACATTAACTTGCTGCATGATCTTGAACAAATGTTTTAATCTCTGTGGACCTCCTTTTCACTATCTGTAAAAATTAAGGATTTGAAATAGTACACACTGCAGTTCCTTCCTGCTTTCTATGAACATACAAGCTGAATTGAGTTCTTCTCCTCTTACTTCACAGAGGGAAAGTTGGTGGAGGACCAAGTACAAAGAGTTAAGACCTGCCAAGTCAGGTCTCTTACTGAAAGCAATACAGCAGATTCCTGTCAGAGTCTGCCATGTGTGGCAATATGCTGCAGAATATTCTTGGTGCAAAAAGATTCTTGGTGTTCTTGGTGTTCTTGGTGTAAAATATGAAAAAATATAAAATAGCTTACTTATACATAAATTATATTCAATATAATTATTATATTGAATACACAAAATAATATGTTGATATATTGAGTTAAATAAAACTTAGTGTTTAAGCTAATATTACCTTTTTATTTTGACTTTTTGAATGTGAGAAATAGTAAATTAAAACTTACCTGGATGACTCACATTATATTTCCATTGGACGGTGCTGGACCAGAGAAACAAAGGTAGGAGGCAGTGTTACTACTGAGACCTCAGTGGGTTGCTCCAATGAGAACTGGAGAAAGGGAGGAAACATTGTTTGTGAGGTCCTGTAACCAGATAGAGGGGAAGAAATATCCTGGCTTTACCCTGCCAATCTGGTCTTCTATCAGTGCTTCTGAATCCACAGTCACCTGGAAAACAGCCTCCAGGCATTAGTCATCCTATGATACAGAGCTAAGGCAAGGGCAAGGCAAAGAATGCATCCATATGCCAAGGTTCCTTTTTAGGTTATAGGGTCCTGATGTGTACTTTTTGTTTATTCATTTATTCATCAAATATTTACTGAGAACCAACTTACCCCAGGGACACTGTAGTGTTATTTCCTAAAATTATTGCCAAGATTTCTTGACCCTTGCTGTTGATGTTCTTTTCTTATTTTGGTTCCAGATTCCCTCACTGCCTAAAATATGATCTGGATACTTGCAAGTTCTATAGTCTTTGATCAAATGAATCAATAAATCAACTTATTTTTTATTGTATAATTGACATTTCTTAGTATGAACCTAGGGTCCCTGTTTCTCTTAATTCCTGGAGGTCTGCACTTTCATCCAAATCCCTTATTCTGTGTCATTTATATGCCTACATAATCCATTGTACCAAACATTCAACTACTTTTCCAAGAGTATCAACTATTGGAGCAGTCTTGGAAACCACAAGCCTTATTTCTTGTTCCTTGCGTCCTTTTCCTAATATACTGCCATGCATGGAACCAGTGCTGAAAAAAGTTGAGCTTGTGATCTGATGCATAGATATCTAAAAGAAAAACACTGATTCTGAGTCTAAGTGCAAATCTTCCTGAACAAAAGATAATTGTCACAAAGTTTTTAGCTTGGAAAGATTTGCTACTTAAACTTGAGACTGATAATCATAAAATTTATAGAAAATATCTGTTTTTATAAATATCAAACATTTTCTGGATATGGGAGGTACTTTTTTAAATAACAGAATATAAAGGTAAAAAAGTAAAACCTCCTGCAGGTACTTAAAACAAGAGATAAATAATCTAAAAATCATGAAAAGTGGCATAGATAATGAATGTCCTGGGAATTCAGGAAAAGGACTCCTTTATGCCAGGAAGAGTTTTAGAGAAACTCTCTGAAGAAAGAAGACTCTGCTTGGATTAGGAGGAAGGCAAGGAATAGATAAAGGAAATATAAGGAAAAAAATTTCCAGAGAAAATTGTATAAATGGTAGGCATAAACAGAAGCTGGAATAAATTTATTCCTTATCAAAGTGGAGTATATATGATCAAGAAGTACAAGTTTTTCAAGAAATTTTTTCATCTGAGTGAGACCCAAGAGCAGTTCCCACCTCAGTGGTAGAAGTTAAAGCAGTTTTATAAAGATTAAAGTTATTACTAGAAAGATTATTGGAAAGATGGTATGGGACTCTTTCATGGAAATTAACTAATTACAGTGTGACTTCCACTCTGGATTATAAACATTCCAAGACACAATACCCATTGTTAACTGTCAACTTTCAAGGCATGGCCCATTCTGTACTGAATGAATAAATGCTAGCAAATGATATGATAATGCATACATCCCTGGAAAAGGAAATACAAGGCAAGTATTGATTCAATATGTGTTCCAAAAGAAGGATTAGAGAGTTAGGCATCATATTCTAATTATTAGGAAAATTCCCTTTGGGGATTTGGGCAGTATGTTCCCTGGGCCACAGTTACTGAGGAATCAGGAATCCCTGTAGAGAATTTGGTAAGCCTGGCATGTTATTAGGAGATGATAAAATTTATAATATAAAAATGTCACCACCCAAGCCTTTGTAATAGTTTTATTTATGGTGATACCCATTTAAACTGTCTCCATTAGGCACATCTGGATTGGTTTAAAAGGTATATTAAATTCATCCCCAAGCTAATATTTTAGAAACCATATTTTATTCTCCTCAAACCATGGCAGTTCATTAAATTCTGAGGCCTAAAAACAGATAAATTATCATTATAGAACCCAGAAAATCATGAGAATCATTGAAAGTCTCCAAGAAACAGTATTACATGACAGAGAGTTTAAGGAGATTCCTCTCCATTCACTCAGACAGTTGGGAGTGTTTCTGTATGTCTAAAGCAGGCAGTGTGTTAATCCAGCATTCTACCATATTGAAGTCATGAAACTGTACTTAGTGGGTGTTATCTCTAGAATCAGCCAGAGCTGGAATCAAAACCTGGATGCAATAAATAGTGATCTTGAATGAATGATGGGGATAAACATACTTACATCATAGGGTTGTTGCAAGAATTCAATGAGATAATGCAAGTAAAGACCTTAGCACAGAGCCTGTTGCAGAGAAAGTGCTTAGTAAATGTCAGTCCTCTTTATAGGAATAACAGAAGTGTATCCATACTGCAGGAGTCTCTAATTTCCCAAAGAGAATCATCTTCAACCATGCTCCCTACCTTCCTATTTTCAACCCTTGCAAACCTGGGACATGATCCAAACCAACAATATACATGCCCTATTTCTTATGTCTTACCCCAAACCATAATCCATTCAATCCCCTACCCCCTCTTAAATCTTGGATTTGACCATAAACCATTTTTGTGTATGGACAATCCTCAATGACTACCTCTTTCTCTGATTCAGCGTAGCTCCTGTCCTGGTTTTGTTTTACTGACAAGGTTTTGTCCTGTGGGTCTTGCTTTCCCCAGCACCTGAACTAAATTGCCTCTATTTTCAACTTTCATCTTCCTGATGGTTCATGGTAACTTTTACTCACCTACTGTAAAGCTAAAACATATTTCACAAAGAGAAAATGAAGTAAGTGTCTTAATTTGATAAGTCATTGATAACAGATTGCTTTCTGTGAGAAGCTTTGGACTGGGGGAAGGAAATGGCAACTGAAAAGAATAGAGTTGGCAATCACTGTCCCTTGGTTGGAGATGGGAGGACAGAGAGAGAGGGCTCCCAGAAGAAGAGGATACAAAAACATACTTCTACTTTACAATCCTGTCAGGGAATTATGGAGATAACGTGGGCCCTGGTGGCAGTAAGTAGGGATTAGTTAAGGACTTTCTTAGAAATCTTATCCTTTAAAAATATCCTCCACTTTTTCCACCTTTGGAAATGGAAAGAAAAATGTATTTCTGTGGTTTCTCAAATCCCTTAAATTGAAGTTTGGGTATTAATTTCTAAAGTGGTCTGTGCCAGAGTGTTGCTTTTATGAGCCCAGAATCGGCATGTAGCTTTAGGCAAGCCAGTGATTTGGAGGTGAGCCATGGCAGGCCTGGTGCCAGCTCCTGGACTCACAATGTCTTATGGCATTTACAACTCATTCTACCATTGCCTTAAAAGAAGGGGATAAGAACTGGGTATGGACATGTGAACAGCCATCCTAACCAAAGAATTGCCCTAGACAATTGGGATACATGCTCTATTTGGGGAAATCTTATAGTTAGATTATTGGTATAATTCAACTTGGCAAAGAGTAAAGGAAAATTTGCTAACAATAATTGAAATTTCCATTTCTAGTACCTCACATACAAATAATAAAAGCCCACAAATCTCTCTGTACCTTTCCACTAATCCCTCCTAGGGTCATTAAGACAATATGGAATCCATGAGAGCTGATTGCTCAGCAACTAAGCTCTGCAGAGAGAGAAAACTCTTTTCCACTGTGCTACTGCTTAGTTCTTATTTCTGCCAGTCTCTTGCCTCCATATTATCATAATATTCCAGGAGATTCTCTCCACAGCCAGTAACTGGGTGTAGAGATAGAAATTCCTTTCCAACAGAAAATATAGTACCTAATGATTTTAAAGGGTATCAGAGGAAAATTAACCAGGATTAGCAGGATTGAAAATGAGGTGTTGCTATTTTATATTAACATTGTCAGGAAAGAGTGCTCTGATAAGGTGAAAATTGAACAGATAATTGAACAAATTAAGAGATGGGACTTGGAAGTACTAGAGAAAGATTATACCAAGCAGAGAAAACAGTCAGTACAAAAGCCCTAAAGTGGCAGAGTGCTAGGCATATATTAAAGGAAAAGCAAGAAAACCAACATGACTAAAGTACAGTGAATGAAAAGAAGAGTGGCAGAGAGAGGTTAAGAGCAACTGAGGAGCCAGATCACTTAAGGCTTATTAGGCTTTAACTCTGAGAAAGCCAGGAAACCATTGGAAGATTTGAGCAGAAGAATATGATCTCACTTAAATTTTAACATGGTCACTCTGGCTGTTGAGAATAGACTATACATATGGAAGAAAAAGGAAGGAAGGAAGGGAGGGAGGGAGGAATGAAATCAATTAGGAAATCATTACAATAATCTAGGTGAGAAATGATGCCACCTTACCAAGGCCATAGAATTAGATATGGGTGAGAAAATTGGAACACAAAGAGATGGTGTGAATTAGTAGTATTGTGGAAATATTTTTAAGATGGAGTCTTTAAGATTTCCTATAATATTGGTGGAGAAGAATGAGGAAAAGAGTGGAATCAAGAAAAGTAAAGGTTTGTGGCCCTCAAGTGAACAAATGAGTTGTTGGTATAGATCAAGCTTACTGCAGGAGATCAGAGTTGAGGGGAAATTTAGGAATTTTACTTTTAAACATATTAATTCTAAATTCATATTAAACATCTTTGCAGATTTAAATAGAAATAAAATACTTTGAGCATCAGTGATATATGTAGATGGTTAAAGTTTTAAGACCACAGGAAATTGTAAATATATAAGAATGCTGAAGATTGGCTCCTGAGTCAGAACAAGGTTTAGAGGGTGAGCAGACATAGACCAAAGATGATGAAGAGGAAGCAGTTAATAATATGAGGAGAGAAGTAAAAGAGTGTGGTATGTAAAACCAAATAAAAGAAAATATTCAAGAAGGAGGTGGTCAACTTCATTGAATGTTGCTGTTAAGAAAGGAGAAGACTGAGAAGTGTAACATGCAAGTTAAATAGAAACAGACTTACTGTTGAACATTTAATGTACTTTCCTTAACAGAACATTTTAAAATACCCTAACAGAAACATGTGAGATGTGAACATTTATTATTTCCAAACACAAGTTTTATGGCCATATTTCCTGAATATTAAAATTGACAAAAATTATATAAAGGAGCAATATATTTGGAAATAGAATTGTTCACCAAATTTCAAAAAAATATTTGCAACAGACCAAGAAAGAGCCCCCAGCAGAGAGATCAGCTAACTCCATTTTAGTCCCTTCTCACCTCACTGAGAATTAACGACCATTCATCCATCTGTTCCTTTATTTTATAAATCACTGATAGCTGTGGATCCCAGTTCCTCTACCCATTTACCTAACCAACCTACATCTACCTGACTATTCACAAAATTAGTGTTGCTTCTAATAGAAGATTGTTAATAGCTACAGTTTTTGCCAACAGTGTCAAAAAAGAACCTGTAACATTATATACTTTAATACATTAGAAAGAGTATAGAGGATTGTACCGTTCACTGTTGTGAGAACAGAACCTACTGTGAAAAACTCACCCTAAAATTCTCATTAGCAGTTTATATCTCTTGGTGTAAAGAGATTTTGATTCCTTATAAGGAAGATCAATGATGAGCTGTTTCTGAAAGCATTAGTAATTTCAAACCTTCTTGGAATGATCATAAAACAAAATGAGGATGATGAAGAGAGATGTTCAGTGGAGTCTGAGATACTTAGAAGATGTTAAGAAAAAAATGTCAGGTAGGAATGGTATATAGATATACAGATATAAAACAAATGAGAAATCTAATTCTGGATGTATAAAGTTAGAGCTTGGGCTATTGGGAAAACTTTGGTATAAATAGTCACATAGAGTGATCATAGAGAAGGAAAGAAAAGCAGAATAACCACCCTGTCAAAATTTTCAGGGAGCCTCCCTCTCTTTCAGACTAATATTTATCCATGTTATAGCATTATTTTATTCTGGTAAAATGTCATTTCTCACGAAATAATTGTAAGCATAAATCATGAGAGAAAATAATAAAAGTATTCCATCATCAGTCTTCATATGTAATCAAGGGAACACATTGAAAAATCTCTTCAACTCTCCACTGCCCCCTGCCCTACTATTTTTGGATTCCAGTTGTTCATGTTAGTAAAACCTGGAATATATTCTTGGGCACAGTTCTCAATAGAAATATTCAGAACAGAGTAATCCTTTTCATAAAAACAACAGAGCGCAAAGTCTTCCAAGATGGAAATGTGTCTTGATAGTATTTCATTTGTTCTTTCCTGTCTTCTGAACCTTAGTTTCATTGCCATTTTTAAACATGGTATGAGGAGACATGAAGTGGTTCTGCAGAAAGCACTTCTATTCTATGGTGTTTATTGCTTTTCTTTTGATTCAAACAATGGTGACACTATTAGAACTTTCTTTCTATGATAAATTTTTTCTTTTAGAAGTTAGGTTTGATTTTATAGACATTTTAAATTTAACACACTAACAACATCCTGCACTAGCATTAAATTCAAGTTCCTAATTACAGAATCATCTTTCCCTACTTTCATTGCTTCCTTTATGATCTAAACTTTTGCCTCTTTTTCTTGTGACATCCACAGCCCCAAATCTTACAAACCAGATGCATTTGCAAAATTAAAGTAATTGGCTTTCAATGATTGACTGAGATCCATGTCTCAGTCTTGAATTACTAAAATATTAAAATTGTATGTATATTTTAACATTTTTGGGGCATTAAATGTGAGTTTAAACATGTCAATCAGTGGAATCATAAATGTACTTTGCCAATTTCATCTCAGCACTTCAATTCAAGATGTTTTCCTTCAAGAAATTTATTGGAAACTTTTGCTATAATTGAAGAGAGTTTGGGGTTTTTTTTTGCCAAGATGGAAATCATAAAGAAAATTCACAATGTGAATAATATACAGGGAAGAATATTAAGAAAATGCATACTTTTAGTCACATGCTGAGATAGTAGATGTTCTACAATTAGAAACTCAAATTATCAAACTTAAAATCAGAAGTTGCTTTGGCATAAAAATTTTCAGGCAAAAAAAGTTGACAGAATGATGGGAGTTGGGCAGGATAATAATGGAGGGAATAAATGGCATTATAAGGTTGATGTTTTTAAGGCAGTTGTTTTGATATGGGGACTTTTCACATAATTCCTAATCTGTTAAAATTTCATCTGATTTTAACATCAATAAATATGTGACAGTCATCCTCACCCCATCCTTTGGCACAGGAATGAGGAAGGCATGAGGTCAGGGTCTGGCAGGAGTAAGGACCAGGAGACACCTAGACACTTAATGGTAGACAAAGCACAACTAACAAGCATGTATTTACTAAACTCACTTCAGAATAGATCTTCAACTATTCTTAGTCAAAACATCTGCCCTTTCTTTAAAAATTTTATGTGACTGAATTATCTAAGCATCAAGTTCTCTGATTTCTCTTTTAAAACTAAGAAAGTAATACTAATGTTACTTTAAATCAAAATATAAAACTTCTGCTTAATAATGATAATAGGCAGCATTTTAAGTTTTGAAAATGAAGATAGGCATTTCTTCTTTTTATAGGCTTCAAAGGTATTTAGGAAATGAAAGATATTGGACAGTATTTTGATAGTTGAATCTACTTATCTTCACTGCCCATGGGGAATTCTTAATTATATATTTAATGATTCTTTGAGCACTCAAAAAATCTATACAAGTAGTCTTAAACTGAAAATCTCTTAAGATTGTATATGATTAATCTGTTGCAAATGTTTCTTTTGAATAAAAGAAGAAGGTGGGAAACTTGCACATTTCAGGCCATTTTAACCCAGTTTTACTCAGCTGGGATACGTGGCTATCTCAGGTAAATCTATCAAAATGACTATCTAGTCAAAGTAGCCTTGATAAAGTGACTCCATTGTTTCCTTCTTTCAAATGAAAACAGGAATAAAAGTTATTTCAGACATATTGAACATGAATAATTTCACTCTTTCATTATGAGAATGATGGATGAAAAACGGTCTTTCTTTTATTGCTTTGAAGGTTGTGTGATTATGCCTTTGGAAACCTCCAGACCCAATCTTTATTTTTTATACTTCAACATATTGTCAGATACTCAGATTACTTGAGAAATAGTGGAATTCTGATTATTTTATTTTTCTGATGTTTTAAAAACTTTTTATCTGCTCGTGGTTGAAGAAGAAATGGGTATAAAGAAAATATGTGAGACCTTTTTGTTCCCTTAGTTGGTTATTTATTAATTCAATAAATATTTCTTTATTCTCTATGCTAGTCAGTATTGGTTTATTGGATGAAGAACTGTATGTTTTTGCTCTTGAAGATCTCACTGTTAATCAGTAAGAGATGGGCATAAATAATGCAATCATATAGTATATTTGTTAGGATAGGCTAACTGCTATAAAACCAACATTAATTTTCAATGGTTCAACAAAAGTTTATTGCCTGGTTATGGCTTGACCAGTGAGGGTACATAAAAAGAACAGGTTGGAGTTTCTGTTCCATCCCTTCAGAGACCCACATTTCTTCCATCTAGTGGTTTTTCTCTTTGGAGGCCCCAGAGAGTTCTATTGAATATCCTGTATCTGTTCAGCAAGCACAACAAAATAAAACATAACCCAAATATGTTTTGTATCTATACAAACACAACACAATAAAGCTTACTGTTTTGTATAATTTTAATGCATCAAAAAAGACATGGAACACATCCATACCCCTCAAGATTTCCTCATTCTCTTTTTTTTAACTTATAGATGAACACAATATCTTTATTTTATTTTTTATGTTGTGCTGAGGATCAATCCTAGTGCCCCACATGTGCTATGCAAGTGCTCTACTATTGAGATATAACCCCAGCCCCCTCATTCTCTTTTATAACCCTTCATCTCAACCATCTTCCTCCATTCCCAAGAAACTATTGATTTGCTCTCTGTTACTGTAATTTGTATCCTCTATAATATCATACAAATGATATACAATAAAAAGAAAGAGAGAACATGAAATATTTGCTCTCATTATATCAAAGAAGATATTTGGTATTTGTTTTTTAGGGATTGGCTAGCTTCACTAAGCATAATCTGCTCTAGTGCCATCCATTTCCCTGCAAATTCTATGATTTTGTCATTTTTTAGTGCTGCGTAATACTCCATGGTGTATAAATGCCACTTTTTTTTAATCCGTTCATCTATTGAAGGGCATCTGGGTTGGTTCCACAGTCTAGCAATTGTGAATTGTGCTGCTATGAACATCGATGTAGCAGTATCCCTGTAGTACGCTCTTTTAAGGTCTTCAGGGAATAGTCCAAGAAGGTTAGCAGGAAGAAAAGATTAACATTAAACAGATACATGAGGTGGGATGGAAAGGGAGAGAAAAGGGAAATTGCATGGTAATGGAGGGAGACCCTCATTGTTATACAAAATTACATATAAGAGGTTGTGAGGGGAATGGGAAAATAAACAAGGAGAGAAATGAATTACAGTGGATGGGGTAGAGAGAGAAGATGGGAGGGGAGGGAGGGGGGATAGTAGAGGATAGGAAAGGTAGCAGAATACAACAGTTATTAATAGGGCATTATGTAAAAATGTGGATGTGTAACCGATGTGATTCTGCAATCTGTATTTGGGGTAAAATTGGGAGTTCATAACCAACTTGAATCTAATGTATGAAATATGATATGTCAAGAGCTTTATAATGTTTTGAACAACCAATAAAAAAAAATAAAAAATAAAACAAAAAGAGAAAAGCAAAAAAAAAAAAAAAGAGAGAACATGAAATATTGCATGGAGCTTTTATTGGCCAGATCTGGAAGAACCATCTTTCCACATTTCATTGTTCAAAATGCAGACATAAGACTGCACCAAAATGTGGAGAGCTAGAAAATGTAGTTAAGAAAATTTTAATCCCTCTCTTGTCAGTGAAACATAGACTAGCTAGGCTAGTTTTTCTGCATTCTGTACTCATGTGTATTTCTAACCATAGTCCATTACTTCCTTCACAAGGCAAATGAAATGGTTAATTATTCCTTGTTCCCTGAGCTAGTTCTCTACATCTCCTTTCATATGAAGTGCTCTTCCCTAATAACTTTTCCCCAAATTCCCTTATCTTTGGGAAGATAATTTCAAAATTTCCCCTCTTCAGTGAAATCTCTGTTGTGGGAAGGGTGTAAATAAGCTTACTCCTCACTCAGACATGGTAAGAAAAAGTTGCTGCTTTGTTTTTCTATAATCAATCAGCACATCCTTATAAACTCTATTAAGTTTCACAATTCCCAACAGAATAGTAGTGGAAAATATATGGTTCCTACAAGATTTAAAACTTAGCTTAATATGTAAAGCATCTTTAAAGCCATTTCAACTGCATCAAAACATTCTTAGATATAATATTTAATATGTAACATCTATCTATCTATCATTATAATAGAGCAAATACCCATGGACCTAATACTCAGCTTAAGCATTATTAATGCAGCTGAATCTTCTTATATACACCTTCCAATCACATCTCCCATTATATGGCATACTTTGATGTTGCTCTTCAGATTTTCTCTTCCTTGTCCATTTCCTGAGCCTTTGGCTATTTTACCTGAGCTGCTAGTGCTACCTCAGTGCTCTCTCTGGCAGAAGTTATACTCCAGCCAGAAAAGCAACTAGAAATCTATGACTCCCCTTATCATTTCCAGGTTTGAATGAAGCATCAGATCATGGGAGTTGACTGCTCTGGCAACTGCCAAAGAGACTGACAGATCCCGGGAAGTGTCAGAGAATTAGCTTTCTGAGGTTACCTCTGACAAATAAAAGCAAGAAAACTGGAGGAACCCAAAAGATTCTTTTGCTTTCCCTTCCTCTCTGATAGATCATTCCAAGAAAGGTTCTTTTGACTTCCTGTGCAGTTAAAACATGGCCTTACTTTTGTCCCCATCCATTTCCCATCTCAGTTTGCCTTTCCTTCACTTTTGCTACCTTGAGATTCAATCTCCCCAGAATTTTCAGCCTTTAATCCTTTATCAGGCTGTTTTCTAGGAGACCTAACTTAAATGTCATTCATACTCAAGAGTAACAATTATGAATTTGAAGTATAACATTTTCATTTAATTTTTATACATTTAATATAAGTGCATAAAGTCATAACAACATATAACATGTTTTGGATGCTCTCAAACTTCATATATATTTAACATGTAAGGATACTTTATATGTCCTTATTAAGTTTATTTTTCATGTAATGGTATGTTTGTGACAATTCCTGTGTTGAAAGATGTCACTCTAGATCCTTCATTTCACTGTAGTAGAATATTTCATTATTTATTTTCCCATTCTTTTGTTAATATACTTTTGGATTGTTTCTAATTTTTTTAATAACACTATAAAGACTACTTCTATACATGTCTTATAGTACAAATTTGACAGAATTTCTCTAGGTTTATACTTAGAGTGGAATTGCTATGTCACAAATTTTATTAGATACTGCAAAATTATTCTCCAGTATTCTTGTATGATTCCTGCCTGCAATACATGTAAGATCTCATTCTATATTCACCTGTTGAATACATCCTAATTCTCTTTTGCTATAATATTGTTCTACTTTATTAGCAAATGTACATATGTGATTTAAAAAATAGCCTAGAAAAAAATTTAAAAAATTAACATTGATTGTTTATTACTTAAAAATATTATGTAATGTTTTAACATATATTTCTTGTTACCTTTTAATCAATTAATTTGAATGTTAGCAAACTTTAATTAAGTTGTACCTAATATTCTGGTATGGCTCTTTGCTTGTGGAAGAAGTTTAATAGTAGCATACAAAAATCTAAAATTTAATATTACTTACATATAAGACAATCTTTTAAATGTCCAAAATGATGAATACGTATTTCTGGTAGTTGGCTTTTTCTAAGTGGTACATGGGCTAATGTGAACTAAAGTGCAAACTTTAATAGTACATGAAAAATAGCTCTGATACAAAGGATTTTCTAAGGGAAGGAAACAAATACTATTATCTTTGCCTATGTAAGCATATCTTGATTGAATGACATAATCCTGGGGTTGAAAGTTGCCTGGATAAGATTTATTACTATTTCCTTCCCCTCTCTCATCGCCTTTCTTCAATAATGTCTCTGTTCTTAATCAGGAAAAATAAAGTTAATAGCTGAAAAGCAGTTTGCAAATCCAGATGAACATCAGAAATCACAGGTCTGATTTTTGTTTTACAGCCCCAGATACATCAGTTGACATGGTCTATTAAATAGATAGGTTCACTGAAGGTCCATTTTCCCCTGAAACTGTAGACAGAGGTGAAGAATAAATGGAATCAGAGTGGGCCTCATGTGGTATAGTCACATTAGGAGTAGAGAGACAGATATGAACAGGTCTCAAGCTCTTTCCATGAAATAGTAAACATCAGATTTCTAGGTTCCCAGGTCTGGTAGAGGGATAGGGGAGACACCTCACTTCACCTTCTAGCCTGATTTTATGCCAAATGAATAATACCAACTGTTCCAAGGGAAAAAACTATCTCAGAATTTGTGTCCACAGGAGATGATGTGTCCATAGGCCTTCTAGACTCTGAAGCAGGCAGTTTGGGTATATCTCTGAAGTGAGAGCCATTTGGAAAACTGTTTCAAACACCAATGAATGTAGGTAACTGTACTCTGAGTTTTCTTCTGTCGGGTTTTAGCTTAAATGTAACAGAAAATTGCCACATCTAGAAAATATGCCCATACTTGGTGTCCTTATAACCCAGAAATTACACTCTTCTGCTTCATGAGAGCATAGTGTGGAAGGGAATGTGGACTCTAGAGTCACGCGGGTTTGGGTTGGACCCTAACTCTGTTATTTACAAGCTATGTCTTTCCACAAGACTCTTGGAACCTCAATTTCTCTTTCTGTAGTGTGGGAATAATAATACTTACCAATCAAGTTGCTTTGAGGACAAAATAAATGAACTATCTCCTGCTTTGAAAGGGGGTGGGCATGCCCCCAAATCTTTCACTATTTATTCTCAGTTTACCTAAAATTGCTGAATGGTTCATGGTTATGGGATAAGGCAGATATAGAATCTTAAAAAATGGAAATGTATGGGATGGCAGTGGTAGGAGTGTGTGATGTTTTCAAATTAGCAATTTGGTTCTCATTATCTTTTGCAAAATAACCAGTCAGATATTATGCAGGAAATTTATAGGCTCTGATGTAACACAGAAGTTTGGAGTATAAAAGTCATGTAGAAGTGGAGTATGAGGAACTTCAAAGAGAGCAGGCCTGATATGGGAGAGAGGTCACATTGAGTTACTCAGGAAAATAAATGTGAGCACCTGTAGGGTTAGAAAACGAGAGTAGTAAAATAAAGTAGAGGTAGGACAGGGGTTGAGGTGGTTACTGCACAGAATTAATGGCAACAGGACACCCCGTGAACTTGATTAAATGTGGAGTTAGCCTTTATTCCCCTCTCTCACATATCTACAGGCAAAATCATCAGCATATACTAATTCCAAACTTTATCCAGCATCCAATCAATTTTCATCACCACCACATATGTCCTACTGAGGACCCTCTTATTCTCATGTCCTAATCATTATAATAGCTTCTTCTTTGTGCTCTGCTTACCCTTCCCTGCTATTCTCAGTAGTCTGTAAAGTAGCCTAAAATCAGCCTTTTATTATATTTTTTCCAGTTTTATTGAAATGGACCAAAATTGTACATATTTAAGGTATACTACATGAAGTTTTGGTGTACAAACATATTGTGAAATTATTACCATTACCAATTAATTAACATATCCATCACCTCAATAGTTACATCGTATGTGGGATACTTAACATTTTTCTCCCTTAGGAACTTTCAAGTATATAGTACAGTATTGTTAATTATAGTCACAGAACAGTACTTTAGAGCTCCAAAACTTATTTCACGCTGTATAACTGAAAGTTTGTACCCTTTGACCAACATCATCTTATTTCCCTCACCCCAACTACTCTGGGAACTACCATTCTTTTCTATGAGTCTGGCTTTTAGGTTCTGTATGTAAGTAAGATTATGTAATATTTGTCTTTCAATGCCTGGTTTGTTTCACTTAGCATAATGTCCTTCAGATATCCATGTTATTGCATCTGAAAGAATTTTCTTTTTAAAGGCTAAATAATATTACATTGTGTGTGTGTGTGTGTGTGTGTGTGTGTAAGATTTTATTTATCCATTTCCCCCATTGATAGATACCTAGGTTGATTTTTTAGTTTGGTTATTATAAATAATGCAGCAATGAACCTGAGAATGTGGGCATCTCCTTGATATACTGACTTGACTATCTTTTTTTATATATTCCCAGTAGTGGATGTGCTGAATCATATGGTAGTTCTATTTTTAATTTTTGAGGAGCTACATACTGTTTTCTGTAGTGGCTATATCCATTTACATCCATTTCATTACCGCCAACAGTTTGCAGAGTTCTCTTTTCTCCATATCATCACAAATACTATACTTTGTACTTTGATAATGGCTATTCTAATAGGTGTTGATTAGTGATCATGAGTATTTTTTCATGTACCTCTTAGTCATTTGTATGTCTTCTTTTGAGAAATGTCTATTCAGGTCATTTGCCCATTTTTAATAGGTTATTTGTTTTCTTGCTATTGAATTGTTTGAACTCTCTCATATATATATATATATATATATATATATATATATATATGTCTGACTTTTGTATTCAGGTACTATTTGGCTCCTAATATGAGCTTGAGACTGTTCCCTCACCTTCCATTTTTTTTAAACAACTAGAAAAGGTTTAGTGTTAATTCCTTTTTAAATGTTTGGTATAAAATTAACCAGTCAAGTCAGAAGATCCCAAGCTTTTCTTCGATGGGAGTTTTTTAGTACTGATTTATTTATTAATTGGTCTGCTCAGATTTCCTATTTCTGTGTGATTGGCATTGATAAATCGTATATTTCTAGGAGTTTATCCAATTTCCCTAAATTATCCAGTTAGTTGACATATAATTGTTAATAGTAGTCCCTTACGTTTGTTCTATTTCTGTGGTAACAGTTATCATGTCTTATCTTTTATAATGTCATTTATTTGAGTCTTTTCTCTTTTTTTCTAATTGATCTAACTAAAGATTTTTCAATTCTGTTGATTTTCTTAAAAGCAAATATTTAGTTTCTTTGACATTTTTCTAGTCTTTATTTCACTTATTTCTGCTCTGATGTTTATATGTAAAATAGTGAAAAAAGTGAAAGCATATGGGACTTAAGGAACACTATGAAGCAAACCAATATATTCACTATTATAGTGCCAGAGTTGGAAAGAGAAAATGGAGTAGAACGTGTACATAAAAAATAATGACAGAAAATTATTCCTTATCCAGGAAGTCCAAAAAAGCCTCAAAGAAAATAAAAATAAAGAGATCTTGATTGAAACACATTCTTATCAAATTCTTCAAAGTCAATAACAAAGAGAGAATTTTGAAAGCATCTTGTTACATACATGAGAATCCTCAGCCTGTCTGAGGAACTTAAGAAAGGCCAGCCTACTTGCAGTGTAGAGAATACTGGAAAGGTGGGATTCTTTTCCAATGATTCAGCTCTTTTAGAGCAACTTAGCTGGAGTGAAAGTTGTGGATGCATCTTTCCAGTCTATAGTCCTGCCAGCTTCTGCTGTAGAGGCATAGCAACATCGGAAGATGCCAGAAGAGACTTTAGGGCTCATTCCCTGTTTATGCTGGGCCTTCTAATTTAGCCATAACTATTTGAATTTTCATCTGTTTTCTATATTTCAAAGGCAGTATACTTCTGAAGAAACTAGAAACCCTCAAATATCCAAGCTCTTTGGGATCAATTTCAGGAAATTCAATTCCAAAGAGGTGCTGTGAGGGACTAAAGTCCGAAGCCAGTGAGTGGCAGGATTAAGCTGTGACTATGAATATTGTCCCATCATGCCTAGCTCCATTTCTCCACACATGTACTGCCTATGACAATTATTTGATATAGCCATCTCTATTAACTAACTGCACTTACGTAGTTAATAGTTATTATAGGCATTAAAGGATGAGTAAAGTGGGTCATAGCACTGCTTGTGTCCCCCAACCCCAAAGACCTCAGCTCAGGGTTTACTCTTGCCTGGTTGTCAGATACTTTAATACTTGAGTGATCCCAGCTGCCTGCTTTTGTCTGAAGGCAGCCCCAACTCCACCCTCTTTGTTTGTAACAGCTTTTACCTCCTAGAGTTCCATAAGTAGGCATTATTGTGAGAAAAGAAAAAAAAAAAAAGAAGAAGATTTTCCTTTAGTTCCATCTTACCATTCCTCTGCACCTTGGGAAGCCAAACACCTCCAGAGTTCATAGTTCCTCAGAGCAACACTGTTGAAAACCATTCTACCTGTTCAGGGTTAGGAATAGTTAAGGATGTGATTGCTCCTAAACTACTTCCATCCAATCTGTAGCCTACTTTTTGGTCCTTATCCTCCCCACCACCTACCTGGTTTTGAAGCAGGGATTATTGGTTGGTGATATACATTGAAAAAGGGATATATTTCTTAGCTATTGCTGCATAAAAATTACCGCAAACTTAGCAGCTTAAGCAAAGTACATTCATTATTTCAGAGTTTCCATGCATCAGAAGTCTAGGCAAAGTTTGGTTCCTCTGTTCATGATATCACATGGTTGCATTCAAGGGGTGGCAGTCTCATCTGAGACCCAGGCTTCTCTTGCAAGTTCATGTGGATGCTGGCAAAATTTACTTACTTATATCTGTTGATGATGGGTTGCTTCTTCAGGGTCTACAGGAGAGAGAGCCTCGGCTCTCTGGAGTCTCAGAGTTCAGGAAAGGAACAACCTTCTTTTAAAGGACTACTTATTATCCTATCTAGGATAATCTCCTTTTGATTAAATCAAAGTCAAGCTGATCAGGAACCTTAATTTATTTTTTTATTTCATTGCTATAATGAAATACCAAAGGTAGGCATTTCAAAAAGAGAAGAGGTTTATTGGCTCACAGTTTTAGAAACTGAAAAGTCCAAAAAGCATGTTGCAGGCTCTGAAGTGTACACAGGAGGATTGCTTCTTGAAAGAAGCCAGAGAGACTGGATGGGGCCAGACTCAGGCTTTTATAACAACTCTCTCTAGAGGGATAAATACCTTAATTTCTTCTGAAGGAACACCCCCAACTGACCCAAGGATCTTCACTTAGGCACCACCTCTTAAAGGTCCCACAACCACACTGAGGACCAATACATAGACCTTATGGGGCAAAGTCAACATCCAAACCATAGCAAATTTCATCTGCAAAAATCTCTCTATCCATAACACAGCATAATCATGGGAATATATCATATAACCTTTGCCCTACTCCATTAATTAAACACAAAGTCACATATCTTTCCCACACTCAAGGGGAAAGGAGGTTTCATAAGGGCACATATACCAGGAAGCAGCGGTCACTGGGGTCATTTTAGAATGCTATGTTGCAAGAAGATCATTACAAAAATAATAAAATCTATAAATGTTAATTCAGGCTAATTAAATAGAGGCTCAAAAAGATAAGTAACTTTTTCATGATTACCTCATGGCAGAACCAGGTTTCTAATCAAGAATGTTTGAAGATAGGGTTTATTCTTTTAATCTCTACTGCCTAACTCATGTATTTGAAAAATAAATAGAGACTATTCAGAGGTTTAATGACACATGAAACTAGAGGCATGCTTTCTTTTTCATGTTTATCTAATTAGCTGGGAAAAACCTGAGGTAGCTCCTTAATTCTATGTTTTGTTCCTTTCCCTAGTAGCTCCACCTGATTTTTGTGAGAATTGGTGAAAAGGCACAAAGCAGTACAAACAGTAGGTACCTATAAATGTTCACAGTACTAAAATGAAAAGTGCCAGTTTTAAGTAGAAGATATTGACCAGTTTAATCTCCTTCTGCCAAGTTTGGTCTGGAGTGGTATGAGCATTGGTATGACTGGAGGAAGGAAGTGGATGACTGAAAGGAAAAATGAATATCCCCTAAACATCACCTTACTTCTTGCTCTCTGCTGAAGGCCAAAGGAACACAGTGGAGAAATTCTGAGCAGCATAGTTTTAGAATTCAATTTCTGTTATAGGAAACTTGTTCTGATAGTGGGTTGAAAATGAGTTAGAGAACAGTAAGAAAATAATACCAAATAGAAAACTACTCTGCAGACTTCTGGGTGAGAGATAATGGTCACTTGAATCAAGAAATAGGAAAGGAGATGGAGAAGGAAAGAGACTCTGTAGATATTTAGATTATAGAATCTATAGGATTTTGTGGCCATTTATGTATAAAGGGTGAAATAAGTGGGCCACAAAAGAAGTCTAAAATAATCACTAAAGAGGTTAGAAATAAACTTAGCAAGATTCCTCATAGAAAATGATAATATTCATATTTTCACTATCTTCTACTCACATGGAATATAGCCTCCTGCAGAGTCAGGGCAAAGGGTTTATCAGATGGTGTGGTAGCAGATAGAGTGCATAGCAGCCTATCTGAGGCTGGGTCACAGGAAGCCATTGCCCCCATTAGCATTGAACTCTGAGACTAGTAGTAGCATCCCTTGGGAACTTGTTAGAATCCACGCCCCCAGACCTACTGACTTAGAAAGTAGGGATTGGGCCCAGTAATCTGTATCTAAAACAAGCCTTGCTGGTGATTTCCACTCATAATAAAAGTTAAACATTTATCTGAAAAAAATATTTTTTGTTTTGAAAATAGACTACTTCACAAAGCCTCTGGGCAGTCAGGCAAAAAGAAAATATAACCAGGGGCCTCTGAAATGGACTAGTATTGAAGCTTATGTGTAACTGGATAGATTTGTTAGAACAATGAAGGAAAGAAGATGCCAAGTGAAACCTTCCAAATACTGAGAGGAAGAATATGCCTGTGACTCGTGTACTGTTGGCCTTTGCATCTTGCTCAGAATGAAATATTTCTAAAGGAAAGAAAAGCTGAAGGAAACTGGGGGAAAGGCAAGAGCCTTAACATTGATCTTGGGAATGCCAGGCTCATACTCTTCACCTTGCATTTTCAGTTACACCCCCACGATTTACTGGAAGACCTGTACCCAGAATCCTCCAGCATTTTAGATTCTGTAGAGCAGGGATATAATGGAAGGGGATATCCATAAGGATCCCTTGACTCTTCTCCTGAGGCTCTTTAATCCAGGTGAGGATTGCAGCAAGACCTGCAGTTCCCTGATCACTGTAGCAAGGGGAAAGACAAGGCCTGAGATGAGGCCTGCTCCATGCTACCTATAGAAGAGGCCTCAGGATAAATTTCAGTGTGCAGTTCCATCTCTGAGTTTCAGCTACTTCATCCTCAAAGTGAAAGAGTTAAGTTAAATAGTATACCCAATATTTTAATTTACTTGTTCTTTCACAACTCAGAATTCCTGACCCTACAGATGATATCAGTTTAGTTTGTGTGGTAAGAAGGAGTGCTACTCACTTGAATCTAGTATTTGAGTAAAAGGTCTTCAGCATTTGAGGATTGTTTTGATGTTAAGGCACAACAAAATCATCCAAACCAAACACCCCCATAGTATTCAGTGAACATTTTTATCTTTGCATATCTAGAACTAGCATTTTTGGTGATGGTGGGGAAAGATTAAATTTCCATTGACAGATTTGAAGTAAGAAGATAGAATGTTTCTCTGACCTTAGACATAGTTTTAGAACAAAATTTGGTACCCTTTCAAATATCTTTGAGGCAGAGAAAGAACCATCTTTTTTGAAGGAGTACCCCAATCTGACCATATTTTAACACCTTTTCTTCATCTTCAAATTAGAAATTAAATATGTTGAGTTCCCCATCCCCAACTTTTTTCTTTTTTATACAATAGAAGCCCAGAGATTTCACAGCTTGATTTCCTTTCTGCACAAAATTGTTTCCTTGACTTTTAGTGTTTTTTCTTATTTCTTTATTTTTCCATTAAAGCAAAACATTTTGAGCAAGACTCAAAGGCAAACATAATGTGAATCAGAGGCATTTTGTTTCTCTAGGATATTTGGAAGTTTTTACTTGGCAGCTTCAGGTGGTATAGGAAGGTGAGCAGTTTCCTCACTGTTCTCAAATGTCCAGCCAACTGTACTTCAGCCTGAGTCCTGGCTCATTTCAGAGGGTTAGACATCCATTTCATCCAACTTACCAGAGGTTTTGTGAATGGGGACATTTCAGAATCAAACATAATAACAACAACAAAATCCCACAACACTTTCTGAAAAAAAAAATTGTTTTCTTGATTTCAAATAACCATGGTATTATTTTATCACGACTTGAACCAAAGTATTGATTCTTGAACTGAAATGCACTTCCTTGTTTATTCCCTTACACAAATGCTTGCGTAATTTTTTTCTTGCACATAATCATCCCCTGAAATTTTTATAGTATCTGAAAGCAATTTCCAGATTTATTTTGAAAGTCAAATGATTCTTCATAACAGTTCTGTGAAGTATATTTGGAATAACTGTTTTTCAAACAAAAAATTAATGCAAAGAAGGGTGGGATGAGGGATTAAGACTACACAGTGAATCACTGTTCATATTGTTCATTAAGTATTCAGTAAAATTCTCATACTAATCTAATTCTTCATATATTTCCTATGTTTGCCTTATTCTCTGTGTGCCTTTTAAAGGGATAATTTTATTTCAATATTTTCCTGATTCTACCACACATCCCAAACTCATACAATCACACCATTAGGAAGGAGCCTTCTAGTACTTTGTATCAAAAGGTAAAGAAGAAAAAAGAGCTAAGGAAAATAGAAAAGCTAACAGGAGTCCAAAAAAGTCATGCTAGAATGATTTTTACCCTTCAGCTGTAATAGAACAAAATGAAAGGTTTCCCAAAACAGCACTAACATTTTCCCTTGCCTCCACTTAAGCAATGACTCTTACACAAGACTTTCTGTGTAATCTCTCTTTATATGACTCCTGATTCAGAAAGCCCTTGGCCTTAAAAACTGGGTAACTTCAGAAGCTCAAGACCTTATTATAACGTATTTTAAAGACAGTACAACGAAATATATAAAGTAAGAGGATACAAGGATGTTAGAACTACCAGAGACTCTAGAGATCATCTGCTGCAGGGAATCATTTTCATCTTACGTTGATTAACATCAGTTTTCTTATTTAAGTACAGCAAGGCCAACAGATAAAGATATGACATATATTAAAAATATTTGTATTCACAGATCCCAAGAGAATAGAGTATGTAATGTCATAGGGGCCACAAAGGAAGCATTGGAGTCACTTAGGAGGCAGAGAGGGGAGGGATGGGGCAAAAGCCTTCATTGTAGTTTTTTTGGGAAGGAGCAGGGAGGCAAAGTAAGCAAGTTTAGAATTGACTTATTTGAATAATTTCAGCAGACTCTGAGGCATAGGTGCTATCCTTAGTTGTTTGGTACCTGGCTCCAGGGTGATTAGGGTAGGTGGTTAGAGGCTCAGAGCATCAGAGCTCTGATGAAGGAGGTGGTTGGCGTTTGGACTCTTGATTGGACGGTTGGTTTGCATCTGACTTGATTGGTTGCCAGGGTACTCCTAGACAGTTGTCTACTATCTCTAGGAAATGATTAACCCTGGGAAGAGCAATCCCTTTAGGGTCAACAGCACTGCCATTTCTGAGCTTTCAAGGTTGGGCAAAGTGTTCCCAGGGTTCTAACAGAAGGTTTCCCTTTGTCTTATCTAGATCTGGCATGCTGCAAACTTAGGAAACTCCTTGTTTCTCCCTCTTGAATTCTTAAACAAAATTGGAAGTTAAAAGGAAATCACCTAAGTAGTTGTCATTTCCACGGTAGGGAACAAACTATTTAGACACATGACTGACCCTAACTGCCTCCTCAGTGTAACTGATGGACAAATGGCAGACTAGAAGCAAAGGCAAACCTATAAAATAGACATAAGTTTCCTTCAATATGTTTATATTTCCCTTGTAGAAACTCTCTTTCTCTCTCCTTCTTATACCTATTTTCAGAGCCTACATACATGTATTTTCCCAGCTAGATGCCGAGGGACACTAGATTTAACATTTTTTTCTGGCCTTCCATTTGGGGACATCACTCTCCACTTCTCACAAAACCTAGTCAAATTACAAGCTAAAACACTATGGTGGGGTTGGGTGCATAGGCTGCAAATTTTATGTTGCTTGAAGGGGAACATAGCCTCACAACAGTCAATTAGGTTACATCTGTCTATAATTAGCTGGACAACACCTTGGGTCCCAAAGGAGGGAATACAATTTAGAGAGATACCAATGGGGTAGGAATAGGAGAACACAAAGCTCTAGATAACAGTGTTCAAAGCCAACTGGGGTAGTCTCCAAAGAAAAGGGTTGTGATGGTTTCCACAGGAGAAGAAAAATTTGCAAAGGAGATATGAAAAAATGTTAGAGGAAATGTTGCCTGTTCTACTTAAGTAAGGTTTGAACTTCATGACATCTTTTCCCTGGAAAAGCAAAAACAAAAACAAAAATAAACCACATGTAGGCAAAACTAGTGAGCTGCCCACATTCAAGAGAATTAAACAGATGATATACTTTGCAAAAAAGAAGTTGCCAAATGCCAAAGATCATTCTTATGCTGTAATATTCAAAATCAGTAGTTAAGAATGTTCTGGGTAGGTTGTTTGCTTGACTGAAGAACAGCATCTTGTTTTTATAAATATTCTGAGGAGGTAAAAATAATGGCTTTTGTCATTTTTGTCTCATTTTTATAGGATACTTGAATTCTGTTGAAGACTAGCTGATGAAGTTGGGATTGTTCTGATTTATAAATGACCTTTGGATGAATCTGCAGTTGTTCCTGGAATTTATACCACAGGGATTCCCTTTTTTTCCTCCTTACTTAATTACTGAACATATCATACACAAATGTGATGGGAAGCTAGACAAACATTTAAATTATTTTCAAAAGTAAGCTTATGTTGGAAAATTTTTGAGCTGTGTTCATCTTGTGGGTTTCTTTTGTCTAATTCAAGCATTCTTTCGTAATTTAGCCATCCTGATAAATTATTACTCAAAAGCATTTCAGCTTATTGTGCTTTCTTCAGAGTACTGGTGGTAACCCAACAAACATTCAATCAAATGTTGCCTTTCACTTCAAGGTTTGGTAACCCAAATAGTGTTTAATGAAATGCTTCATGTAAAAGGTCACCCTCAAGATCCCAGTGCCTGGGAGGAGAAAATCTACCCCCATCTGCTGAAATGTCAGTTTCTAGGATCTAGTTTGACAATTATGTGTCCTTTGCTTTTATGGAACATTTCAGAGATATGCAGTGAAGAGAAGAAGCTGCTTCCCGCTTCTTCTAGGGATGTTTATCCCATTGGTGACCTGAATAACAAATACGGACAGGATGGCAATGGGAAAGTGACTTGCTTGATAGACTATCAGCAGGTCCTCCTAGTTGCCTCATCTACATTTGCCGCAGTCTGGCTGGGCACAAAATAACCGAGCCACCACACAGCCTTGTAGATTCAAACAGCAACTCTTTATTCCTGAACTGTCACTGGCACTCTACACGCACGTTCTGGGAAAATCCACACTCTCCACTGGGCTCTGCGTACCAAATACCCTCTGAATCCCGCGAGAACTCAACGGGAACTCAAGGAGCAGGCGCCTGAGGCAGCAGGATACGCCCTATTCCCAGCAGGATCCACCCTAAACCCAGATCCACCCTAAACCCGGATCCGCCCTGGTCCTTGAGCAGGGTCACCTTTCTCAAACATTCATGCAATGTCACTGCAAATGACCTGGGTCCAAGGCAAGCCCATTTCCACAATGGAGAGTCCTCCTTCTAAGCAACATTGGGTAGGCTGACAAGGAAATTGCCATGCTTCATTCCTACTTGGCTATGGCTCTCAGCATACATTACACTCAAAACACGTAGAAGTTGTTTTCTACAAAGGGCAGACTCTGCCCCAAATTTGACCCTACATCAGTTCCATAGTAGGTAATTATTGGAGAAATTTTCTTCTAAATACTACTGTTGTCATACCACTTATTTACTCAAAAACCTCCCATAGTGTAGTAGGCATAATAAGAGATGTCCGTGTTCTTATCCCTGTTACAGTTTGAATGTATCCTTTAAATGTTTGTGTTGGAAACTTAATGGCCAAATTAATATATTAATGGTATTTGGAGGTGGAGGATTTTGGAGGTAGTTAGTATTAGATGAGGTCATAAGGATAGTATACTCATCACGGCATTAATGACTTTCTAAGAATAGGAGGAGAGAGCCAAGTAGCATGCTTGTTCTCTCACTATGTGATAATCCCGTGCCATAATATATCAAGAAGACCCTCACCAGATGCCAAGCAGAGAGATTCTGGTGCCATACTCTTGAACTTCCTAGCTGCCAAAATGATGAACTAAAGAAATATCTGTTTTTTATAAATTACCCAACCTTGGGTATTTTTTTGTATAAACACAAAATGGGCTAGGACATCCCCAGAATCTGTGAATAAGTTGTTGCCTTATATTTCAAAAGTGCCTTTGTCAATTTGATTAAGGTAAAGGACATTGAGATGGGAAGATTATTGTGGATTATCTAGGTGGATGCTATAGAATCATAAAAGTCCTTAAAAACATAGAAAGCAGAGAACATATTCTGACTGTGGAGGCAGGCAAGAAAGAGAGAGAGAACATGATTCATAATGGAAGAAGGGTCAGATATGAGATGGGAGGGGGAGATGATTTGAAGCATGACAGGGATTCTTACTGCTTGACACTGCTTGTTGTCTAAGTCCTCCAAATCTACCATAATTATTCAGAACACCATGCCTTTGTTCACAGTGTTTTTTCTAGAACAAAGACAATTTCTACCCATAATATTTCTTCTACTTTTGCATTCCTTTACTAATTACTGCTTTAATATATTATATATCTACCATAGAAATTCTCAAACTTACTGGTCTATGAATTTGCTCACACTCTTAAATATTATTAAAGACCCTAAAGATCTTCTGTTTGTAATATTTACTAAAGATTAAAGCAAATACAATTTTAAATGATTGTTACTTTATTTTAAAATAATAATAATGTTGGAAACTAATGTTTTCCAAATGATCAATTTTTCATTCTACAAAATCATGCATGGGTAAAAATTGCAACCAAATGCAAGGGAAACCAATGAATTTTAATGTAACAAGGTATTAATTGAACCTTACTTAAATTTAAAATAAGTAGTATATTTTAATAGTGATAGCTACCATTTTTTCAAAACCAGAAAATTTAAGAAATATGGCATTGTCTTATTTTTTGGCAAATATTTTTGGTTTAATAGAAGAGAGTTGGATTCTTAATCTATTATATTTGAGTTGCAGTATTTGAAGAAAATCTGGCATCAAACAGGTCACAATTGAAAAGGGGAAATTATTTTCAAAGCTTTCCAGATAATTCTAGATAGTCTTCTTTAGTATTGTACCAAAACTCTGTAAATGCTAGTATCTGAAGTGTTAATTGCAATGTGGAATCTGAAATTATAATGACAAATCCAGTAATACATAGTTACCTTAAATTCATTTGGTTTCCCTTGCACTTAAGTGAGTTTTTACTTGTGCATGATTTTGTAGAGTACAGTTGGTCTTTCAGAAGATACTGGCTTATTGAGTTATGCAAATCTTAAATGTTGACATAATTTATTTCACAATATGAAAAAGAACTACATTTGTTAAAATCACCAGTCCCATCAGAAAAGTCCTTCTTTATTGAGAAGTATTCTAGTCATAGGGTGAACATAACATTTTCTTGAAAGCTTAAATTTGATTGCTGGCAACAAATATTACCAGGTGTTTTTCTTGAGTGGATAGGCTCACTTCATTTACTTTTTAAAATAGCTGCCACACAGGACATTTGAATGCCCAAACCAATTCAGTTTGTCAGTCATTATTTTATGAAAAAAGTGGATAGTCCAACTTCTAACTCAAACTGGAATGAGTAAAGTTGCCAACTTCTACTAATATCTTTGCCCTTGAACAAAGAGCTGAACACAGATTTTCTTAAAAGGTACTATCAAAGTTCCAAAGGTACTGGTTCAATGTATCTTTTCTTAGAGCAATTATATCCACAGGCATGTGCCAGCCTCAGGAAAAGTGGATTAAATTCCCTAGGAGACCCTGCTTAGCATAGCAAGATCACAGGGAGGCAGAGTTGAAGGCAAAAACACTCTGACCTTCCAATCTATTCTACCATCTCTTCTTCTAAGAGATGGAGATTAGAAGGTGAGAGGACAAAGGAGGAAGGATGGTTTTCCCATGAGATGTGATGAGTCCTAAGAACAAAAGGAAAATGAGATCTGGAGAAAAGTTCTAGCAGAACAAAATGTACTGAAGTTGTGGCTTTCCGCCACCACCCCCATCTTTCCTTATTCTGTGCTTTAACAACTCCTGACCCCAAGCAGAGATATGTAATCAATAGAAAAGAACTAAACATATAACATGGGCCAAAGAGAGGAAAGGGTTGAGAGGTGGGGGGAGGAGAAATGCGAAAAAAGAAAGACAAAGAGAGTTAATTAAAGAAAGGGATAAATGACTCAGAAAAGTTAGAATTTTAAAGAAATTCAAAACTTAAAAAAATACAAGATAACAAAAAGATTATAAAACTATGGATGCTGATAAGCAAATTGGTAGAGTAATTTAGAAAAGAAAAATATTACATAGAGTAAAATCATAATAAAATAGAAATGAAATCAATATAATTAAAAATGAATCCTAAAGTATGGAAAACAGTCTATGAATGGAAAAGAAAAATATTTAAAAATTATAAAGAGAACAATACTTATGTAAAATATATAGACATAGAGACTACTTCATGGACTTGAAGAATGGAGAGGCATTCAAAAACTATTAAAAGCAACTTTCCTGAAAAAAAGATTTGAATATGTAGATAGAAAAAATTAATTTCCAGTGTCAAAAAAAATTACTGTAAAAGATTACTGTGACACATCCTGGTGAAGTTACTGAATTTTAAAGATAAATAATATGAGCATCTCAGAAGAAAAATAGAGGGACATGAAAGGGTAGAAGTGGATTTTCCTCAAATTTGTTCACAGCATTGGTACTGGAACAATCTCTGCAAAAATAGTGGAACCATCTCTACAAAACTGAAGGTAAGTATGACCAAAGGATTTAATACCTAGGTAAGTTATTTTTCAAATGTAAAAAGCAACAGACATTCTCAAGCATGTAAAAATCCAGAGACTACAGCACACATAAATAGTTCTTTTTTTATTATTATTATTGGTTGTTCAAAATATTACAAAGCTCTTGACATATCATATTTCATACATTTGATTCAAGTGGGTTATGAACTCCCATTTTTACCCCGTATACAGATTGCAGAATCACATCAGTTACACATCCACATTTTTACATATTGCCATAAATAGTTCTTTTGAGGGAGAAAAAACCCACACACAAAAAAAAATCCTTAAAAATTAAATCAAGACATCCAAAATACGAATCAAAATTCAAAGTTTGGGGATGAGAAAATCTGTAGTTCAAAGAAACAATTGTGGCACATAGTAAAAGGTTTCAATATAAAATTAAGACTAAATGACCATGCAAACACCATTACAGAAAATAACTGTTAAAAATCTTTAAATGATAAAAAATAATAATTTTTTAAAATTCAGAAACTGGAAAGAAGGCAGACTGGAATAAGATTGAACTGTACTAATTTTCTCATCTCTTAGAGCAAGAGATCAATAGATGTTATGTAATATTAAAACTTGCTATTAAAATAATAATGACTTAAAAGTTGTTATGTTTTTCATTTTTTAAAGAAAGAACTTTGAAGTAATAATAGAGCTGTGGTAAAAAAATCATCAGGAAGTTCAGCAACTTCATTTTTCACTTCAGATTCCATTTCTTGGTTGGAGTCAATGGGAAAACAAATCCAATTTAAATTTATTATATTAAAGTTAGTTTCTAGACTATTTTTCCATTTGTGTAAAATTATTAGTACTATTCTATGTGCTATCTCTGTGCATGTGTGTCTAAGATGTCTAGAATGCACTTCACTAGATGCTTGGAATTTTATAGTGTGTGTTTTATAAAAATCATAAAATTATTATAATTTAGGAAAGGGCCTACAATGCTAATTTTAGGAGGGGTTGTGAGAATTAAATGATTTTACATAAGTAAGGGACACAATGTCTGATTTGTAGTAAGGATTTAACAAAGGTTGTTACTATTATTAGGAAGAAAAGAGAAAGAAGAAAGGAAGGAAAAAAATCTGTTTGTAACCAAATAGATTGTTCTGGTCCTTTGTATCTGGACTATTGACAGAGTTAAGCATTTCATCTCATTTTGGATGGGGAATTTGAGGTGATTTTCATGATGTCCGGTGAGATGGCCATATTCTAATTCATAATTCAATGTTAAATCTGTGTAGAATGATGTCCTTGATGAGGGGCACAGCCATGGCATGGTCACCACCATGGACAAGGTGAATCCCATTTAGTTCTTGAAGTCTGCATCTATTTGATATATTTCCTTCACAGAAAGACAGTGCATCTAATTACTTCTTGGTAGATCTATCAAAAAATCTATTGACTGCTAATATCTGTGGAGGCAAGAGAAAAACAAGTTACCACCACATCTCCAAAGCAAAAAAATAAAAGAAATCTGGAATAGGAGCATACTTGAGTTTCACCACAGAAGAACCTATCTGGAGGCAAATCCATGGTGTATAGGATTTTAATACTTTTTTCATCCAAGAAAGGATTGTGCGGATTAAGAAATGTTTCTTCTTCTCTTTGTGATTATAGAACTACACAAGAGCTGTCAGCAAAATGTTAGAAGAAATTCTCTTCCTGATTTTGTTTATGGTTTTACAAAGACTAATCACATTGACTAGGATAACTTTACCATTGGTGGTCATTCTTTCCTATTTTGCCATGTTTTAATTGGATACAGGAGAGTGATTCATATGACCATGCTTATATGACAGCTAAAGCAGAAAAATAGTACACAAGTACATGTGGTATAACTTGGCTGGAGAAATGTGTAAATACAAATATAAAATTACAATGAAAAATGAAATTTCCAGTGAGCAAACAATTCTGCATACCATGTGCAAGGCGAAGAATGCCGTACCCTGTCATATAGATAACTCAGATGAAGCACAAATACATGGACTTGAGCATTTGGCTAGTTCATATTTCAAAAATGTAACAGCTGAAAGAACATGACATTTGCATGAAACAACCCTATTCTAAGACCTGAACTGCCTTTTTAAATTAAGCCTGGATAAATTAGGCACTTAAAATCTATTAAAATGATAGTTCTTTCATTTATAAAAATTATAACAGCAACAAAGGCATCGCATACATATGGTCATTATAAAAACTGGTGGAATAGTATATGTGATCAAACTAGTATAGAGCAGAGTAGGGAAAATTCTCAATAATAATAAATGGCAGTTAGATATAGCCAATTAAGGGGAAAATCTACATTAAATATTTAGTTATAGAAAATAATTCTAGAAATATTTTTAACTAGTTGCAGAGATTAACTAGACAGGAGTCTTGAGTTCTAACCAAAGATCTTCCATCATCAACATGCTGTATGGCCTGGACAAACCATTTAATCACTTTTCACCTTAATTTTCTCAGTTTTACAGTAAGGAGCTCATTACCAACTGTTATTACAATCAAAGGAAATACAAAAGGTATAAGAAATTAGAAAAATATGTTCTACACCAAAATGAGGGAATAGGTGGTGATGTCAATAATTAGGTTTTAATTTCTATACTTTTCCCTTCATTTCACTTTGTTATTCTTTCTCTTAAATTAAGAAACTAAGAAGCTGTGACTGGTTGCAGCTTTATTGCACAAAGACCCCGTATATTCACCAAGGATTAGTGTTCCGGGACTCCTCTCTAACTATCCCCTTGTCTGTGTTCTCACAATACTCTGTCTCTTTTGTATCTCTTAACTACATTGACTGGTGGCAATTTCTTTATTGCTGTCTTATTAGCATATAGTGATGAGAATATGGGTTCCCTATAGCTGAGACATTTCCTATCACCATCATCCAACAGAGTAAATAGATTACAGTAAAAGCTCAAATAGAGATAAAAGCCAGAAATAGAGAGGAAATGGCTAGTTGCTGAATATATAATAAGTATCAGGCATGAAACTAAACTTTCTCATGTATTGTCTCTTTCATTATATTACATCTTTTTATGTGTTTATTCATTTAACAAATATTGCACATGCTTAATTTCAAGTGAAAGGAAACAGACAACAACAAAACTATTGGCAAATAAATATATAAATATGCCAATCATTAGTATATTTTATGAAGAAAAATAAAGTTGGGTAAGAAAATAAATAGTTATGGGAGTTGAGATAGTGTTCTGTTTTATATAAAAGACCAAGAAGAACTTTGTAATAAAATAACTTTTGAGTGAATAGCTGAACACAGTAAGCTAATAGATATATGGAAGGAGAGTGGCCTTGGAAGGGGGCTAGGCAGTGCAAAGCATATGTGGTATGTTTGAGGACCAACACAGAGACAAGTTTGTATGGAAAAAAGTGATCAAGCTGCTGAATGATCTATAAGATTAGAGATGATAGAGAAGAAGAGAAGAATGACGTAGTGTAATCACAAAGGAAGTTCAGGGGAAGATTCTGTGATTTTATTGTCAGTAAGAAGGAAAGTACAAGAGCATCATCACTATAAAAGTAGATTTCAAACTCCTAGGAAGTGAATACTGAACATTGAATTGCTTTTTGTTTGTCTTTCAAAGCTATAACAGTAAAATTTACTTCAACTTCAAAATCATAGAACTGGATGAGATTCTCTAGGAAATAAATGTAAGCAGGTAAGAGAAAAGGTCTGCTAACGAATTCATGGGCAATCTAGTGATTAAAAGCTGGGAAGGGTACAATAATTCATCAAGAGGCTGAGAAAGAATAAACTCAGTGGCAAAAGCACCCAGCCAGGGGGGCACGAGGGAATGAATTCCAATGTGCATTCTGCTTGTCAAACCATGTGCCCTGAAGCAGGAAGGATGACTTGGCGGGGGTAGTGCTTTATCCCACATGACAGGAGAGAATTTGGGTGGGGGGGAGGGAGAATGGTAAGAACACATAACATTTAAAGTAAATCTGAGCATTACCTGTATATCAAGATCATCTTGGATATTTAAAAATGTACCGATGCATGGGCACCACTCCAGACTATTAAATCACTCTTCAAGAATAGTCAACTATATACCCTAAAACTTACATGTGGATTGTACATTCTAATAATAATAATTTTTAAAAAGCCAAACATCAAAAAGCCTTAAGATCTATTTACACTTATGCAGTATCCAGAACACTATATGAAAGTCTTTTTGGGACATTGTAACCCAGGCAATGACAAAGAACAGTGGACAGTATGAAATGACTTTCTTATTCTATTTTGGATATCCTCATTCCTATCCCCTCCAATATATGCAAGGTCTTAACTTTGAGGCCCCCATGTAGTCATCTCTCTTGTGATCAGCAAAATATTTGCGGGGGGGGGGGGGTTCTCTTCTTTTTCTTCCCAAGGTCCTTTGGTTTAAATATATTGCCAATCTTCCCTTTGCTTTGTATCCAAATGTAACCAGTTATCTCTATGTGATTGAGATGAGATGGGAGGGCTTTAGATAGCCTGAGAGAAAGGGAGAGATTAAATCATATGATAATTAGCTTAGTGAGTGTGTAGTAGGAGTATCATATCAAATCACCCAGTACACTGGAAACAACTCTGATACTTGGCCCCTGCAGAGATTTTGATATAGTAGCATGGGGTAGGGCCTAGGAATCACAAAACATTTCTGATAAAGAGATTCAGGAGACTTACACATAAAGTTGCATTTGATCCTGGGAACTAAGAAGATTCCAGTTGGTATTCCTATAGGAAATCACCATAAACTGAAAATAAAATGAATTCAAATAGGGATCGAGAGATTTAAAGGGACAACTTGCCTAATATAGGTAGAGGAAGAGAATACCACTTTCGACTCAAACTTCTCCAGTTCATCTCATCCTAAAGCTGCGCCTGAGGGCTTCAGTTACCACAGGCTATTGCTGTCTGGGAAACATCAAGTGAAACTGCAAGGCAAAAAAGAGATGACTTTGGATGACATAGAAGAACATGGAACCTTTGACTTTTTGAGTCTCTGGCTTGCATTTAACTTAGGCTGGCAGGCACCATGAGTCATTAACAGGGATTGAATTTCCTGTGGTCATGGTGAACTCAGCCCTGGACTCTCTCCAGCTTCTAGGAGACCAGTATCTCCATGAGCACTAAGGATTTTAAGACTTGGCTGAAAGGGCAAGTCAAGAAGGAATGGACTGGACCTCCTGCTACTGACTTGGAAGAGAAGTACCCTTGGAATCACCTAAGATGGAAGACCCCTCAACACAAGGTCTCTGCTTTGCCTTTCACTTTCCACAGATCATGCAACTGTTTTTTCTATTAAGTACCAAAAAGCAAGAAAGGATTTAATGTAGCCATTAGTCCCAAGGAATACCATTTTCCTTTAACTTAAATAAATTACTGGATCTCCCCAGCTTCTTACATAGTGTCCTCCAAAAAGGTTGTTTGCATGCTGAAATGCTGGGTTAACTGAGGCTTGAAATTTGCACAAACCAGCAGGACACAGAGCCATAACTTTGGGGTGCAGTCAGGGGAGAAGGCAAGCAAAGTAAAGATGCGATCCCAGCAGTGGTACCATCCTAACCGAATATGCCACAGCCACAGGCCATGGCGCCATTAGGCAGCATTAGCAGATGGAATTCTGTCTCAGTGCTGTCTTAGGTGAATTAGGAGTAACAGCACAGCTGTCTCTGTACTTTTTTGTTGTTGTTGTTGCTATCATGAACCAGTTCTGGCTTTTCTAAATGTGAATGATGGGGAGCCCCTTGTCTGTTTGGAAGATGAGAATCAGCACTGTGGAGAGATATGGGTAAGCATTCTTGCACAATCTAAATAGATCTTAAAGAAAGCTCTCTCACCAGTAATATCCCCCCATCCGCTGTTGGTTGGTCTCCCTAAATTATGCATTCTTTTTTCAAAATGCACTAACTTCTGGAATATTTAGCTTATTAAGCTTACTGAGGATTCAATTGCAATTTAATATGATTTCATTGGTTTATGCTTAAACTATTAAGGTTGAGAACATTGTGAGTGTGTGTGTGTGTGTGTGTGTTACTGGGGAAGACTATAGGGAGCCTTTCATGGCCTTGATGCCACAGTCTGCAGAGCCTAGAAAACCACAGACATCTTTGGGGATGTGATGGTAGAAGGTGAAGAAGTATTAGGAAAGAAAGCTAAGAAAAAAGGAGAAAGTGTGCCTTATATCAACATTTCCTAAATGTTCATATGTATATCTTAGAATCATTTGGGGGAGCTTAAAAAGAAATACAAATGCTAGGACTCCTTCCAAGCATTCTGTGGTATGTGAATTTGGGTGCCAATCAAGTATGTGGAACACCACCCTTATCCTTCATCTACCTCACAATTTTACATAGGTTTAGCCATAAGAATGACTTTTTCTTACAAAACTTTTCACTTGGAAGATCAACCTAGCCTACTTTATTAGTTTTCTAAGCCAAGAATGGAATACAGTGGGAAAAGAAAATTAAAATAAGAAGGACTTTCCAAATGTGAGGTTAATGAGGTGACCCCTCTCCCAGGCCTATACCTCAAAGGAGAGTTGTGTTCCTTAGAGTGGTAGAGTTTCCAGTGTCTGAGACCCTGACTTTTCTTAACCCCTGTAATCTTTTAAGCCCTGGAATTCATTCAACCTCTGAAAATGAACAAACAGATATCCAAAAAAAGACAAATTGCAATCTGGTGCCTTCCAGTTCTAAGAGATGCTTATGAAAACCAATAAATGTTGGGGGCTCCCTGTGCTTTATAAGTGATAGGGTGTGGCTGGTGTTCTGGGGAGTGGGCCAGATCAGTCAAAAACAAAACAAAACAAAACAAAACCAAAAAATAAAATAAAAACCCCAACTTCATAGTGTCATAGTGTTCTAGAGACAACACAAGCATGTTAAGGTCTGTGAGAGGGTTCAGAGGGGAAAATTGATAAAAGATATTTCTTCATTATTCCTCAAATACTTAGATTATATTTCATATTTTTATTGATTAAAGCTGCTCAGTGTCTTTTGGGATTCAAATCTGAAACCATTTTAGCATGTAACTTTTATCAGCCAATAATTGGTCCAATATTAAACCACTTTGTATTTCGTTTAATGAGTTCCTTGTCCATGCCCAAAGGACTCCAGAATCATTTCCAAAGTTGAATAGATTAAAACTGTGACTATTTATGAAAGATGATGGGTTGGGTAGATGTGTCATGCAACCTTGTGGATCTATGTGGAAGGGAGTGGGGTCCTTCCATCTTGCACTCAGCAACTGAAGCGTTCTGAAAGTGGACAATCCAGTGCCTCCAGGCCAAAAAGCACAGAGCTGGCATAGGTTCCTGAAGTGAGGCCTGCCTCTGCTTATAACAGGCAATAAAATATCCTAACTTTCCTAAGGAGAAAGTGAGGCTTGTTTATCTCTGACTCCCCTTTTAGTTTTCATCTATCTGGAAGAAAAAAAAACAAGTGCAGACCTGAGATTATGTTTGCATGAGATGGAATCATGAAAAACCTGGATTCTACATTTAGAAGGGCTCAGGACTGTACAGTACCACAGATGGTAGCAATCGGTGCTGCTCAAAAAAATTTAATCAATGACATTGGCCCTATGTAAAACAGATTGTTTTCTATGGAAATAAATTCTCAATGAAAATAGTGACAACCTTAGAGGAGAGAAATAGTTATTTGGAATCCTGAAACTATAGGTAAGTCAGTTAAACCAGATATTTAGATATAACTTTGTTTGAAGATTTGTTTCTAGTCAGAAGATGAAGCCTCTATCTCCCACCTAAGGTGTGAACCATTAATGGTTTGATAAAAATGGAGGAAGAATAGTTGCCTTCTTTAGTTTCCATAAGCAATGTCAAAGTGAATTATGTGAATTACTTAGGCCAAGAGAAGCAAATATGTATTATGGATGCTCTATACCTCTATTCTTTACCAGCACAGCTAAAAAGAGAGTTATATAACACATTTGGTAGGATTATGATTAAAACTATAGGAGTAATATCAAATAGTCTTGTCTTTCATCAAAGTGTGGCTCTGGGTGAAGTTAAAAAGTGAACCAGTAATGCTGTCTCAAAGTACATAGCTAACACAACAATGTTCAATTCTCTTTGTTCAGTTCATTTCCAGTAAAGAAACAAACCAGTAAATTATTATATGCTTGAGAAGTGCTAAGAGAATAGATATTAAATATTCACTACACAAACTGAAAATCATGTGAGGTGATGGATATATTAATTAGCTTGATTTCATTATGTATGCAAGACATCATAATGCACATTGTAAGTATATATTTGTCAATTGAACAAAAAGAAAGAAGGAAAGCATATAGATTCAGTGATTTATAGAGGAAAAGTTTCCCCTGATGAGTATCCTATTTTGTTCATATAATTAAATTGTAGATCATTAAATATGTTATGGATGTCTCCACAAAACGTTAAGACCAACTGCTGGCACCTTTTCTTTATTTCCTTGAAATATACTCAATCCAAATCTCAGATGTCAAGGGGACCCTACCCAGTAATTGGGTCTGGCTTTACAAGACATAAAGTAAAAAGACTAATTCTGATAAATCAAAATTGTGTTCTAATTCATTCTAGACCTTAGAAAGGACCATGCTGTGGTATTGGCACCAAAAACAGACATGTAGACCAATGGTACAGAACAGAGGACACAGAGACAAACCCACATGAATAGCTATCTCATAGTAGACAAAAGTGCCAAAAACATACAGTGGAGAAAAGATAGCCTCTTCAACAAATGATGCTGGGAGAACTAGAAATCCTTATGGAACAAAATGAAACTAAATGTATATTCTTCAACTCAAAGTGGATCAAGGACCTAAGAATTAGACCAGAGACCTTGCTCCTAACAGAGGAAAAAGTAGGCCTCAATCTTCATTATGTCAGATTAAGCCCCAACTTCCTTAACAAGACTCCTTAAAGCACAAGAAATAAAATCAAGAATCAATAAATGGGATGGATTCAAACTAAAAAGCTTCTTTTCAGCAAAAGAAACAATCAATGAGGTGAAAAGAGTGTCTATGTTTTGAGAGCAAATTTTTACCAAGAGCTATTGCTCTATCTGCTCTATCTCCAGGATATATAAAGAACTCAAAAAATATTAACACCAACAAAACCCCCAACTCAATCAATAAGAGGGCTAAGAAGCTGAGCAGACACTTCTCAGAAGAAGATATACAATCAATCAACAAATATATGAAATAAATGTCAAACATTTCTAGCAATTAGAGAAATGCAAATCTAAACAACTGCTGAGAGAGACCTGACATTTACTTAATTTGGCTGGTAATATTCAATAATTCAGAACCACAGTGGATAAAATGAACTGATTTTTCAAAAATCACTTTTCACATTCAGCAACAAGTTTAATTATTTGGAGGAAGATTAAACTTGAATTCCTACCAATAATATAAACTATAGCAAATCAAGTTGAATTTGTATAAGAACTTTAGAGAAAATAGAAATGCCTTATCTGTTTTTTTGTTGTTGTTATTTGTTTGTTTGTTTTCTGCTGTATTTATACTGTAAAGAATGAGAATGGTCCCAATTTCTCTATGCCTCAGTTTCAACATCTAAAAACTATGGGTTATTCATCCCTTAAGGTTATTGGGTCTGATGATATAGCATATAAAAAGGTAGGGTTGCTTATTTATGAATAGCATGGGTAATATTCTTTATAGGCTAATCCTATTTTATTTTTAAGCACTGAATGCACTACATACAAATTTAAGATACGAAGGAAATGATTTGTTAAGACTTTTGTTTTTGAGTTCTTTTAGTCTTCTCTCTTTGGAGTCAAAATAAATCCTTAGAGAAACAGAATAGGGGTTGAAATATCTCCTTTTAAAGTACTCTTGCTGCTGTGACTAAAAGACCCACCAGAACAATTTTAGGGAAGAAAAGTTTATTTGAGGGCTCACAGTCATAAGTCTTAGTCCATAGAAGGCTGGCTCCATTCTTCCGGTTTTGAAGTGAGGCAGAACATCATGGTAGAAAAGTGTGGCAGAGGAAAGCAGCTTACATGGTGATCAGGAAGCAGAGAGAGGTCTCCACTTGCTAGAGGCAAATATATACCCCAAAGTCACGTCTCCATTCCCACCTCCTCCAACCACATCCTCCACTTCAGTTACCACTTAGTTAATTCCTATCAGGGGATTAATTCAATGATTGGGTTAAGACTCTCACAACCCAAACATTTCTCCTCTGAACTTCCTTGCATTGTCTCACACGTGAGCTTTTGGGGAACACCTCACATCCAAACCATAACACCAACCAATCAGGGATACACAGGTAATTGAAGTGAATCTAGGTCATTGTTTTAAAAACAAATGCAAGAATAGTTTCCTCAGCAAGTAGGTAGCAGTGTTTTTAAGTACTAAAATTCAGTAATGAATTTTTGGAATTCAAAAATAAGAATATTTCTTATCTATTTCAGTATTAAATCCCATAAAGGAAGATTAAGAGACTGTGAAGTAAGAATGAAGTATCTAATAGAGAAACAGAAAATCTGTGTGAAATCATAATGCAATTGTGAAGTTATCCATTTAGTTGTCCATATGACTCCTGGTTGCATGAGTGAAATAAATGCAACAGATTATGTTTATGTAATATATTAGTAGCTATTGGGGGAACCAAAAGTAATTATTCAACAAGAGAAAAAATTCCAAAGCAGACCAAATACATTTTTGGAGTAGGGGGTTGGACAAAGAAACCAAAACATGAATGGGGAAGAAAGAATAGTCTTAGTTAAACAATAAAATATCAAGAACAGAGTATTTTAAGGATCCCCAAGTGAGGAATTCTTTTAATGATTTTTTAAATATATGCAAAGACTCTCCATAGGATTCTCCTCACAGAATTAGAATTTATTTCAGTAATTTAATATAATCTTATGTACAAATATTTACTTTGTAAACAATGTTTTTAAAATGTACTTATTTAGTGTTTTGGATCCTAGTGAATAGAAGAGTTAGTATGCCTCCAAAAGTCTAGTTATACAATATTTCATGGGTTAGCTGAAAAGAATTAATTTTATCTAATTATAAAATAATACCTAATTAAAGATGCAAAATTTAAGGTCTTTATATCTTAATAAGAGGTTAACATTGAAGGGTACATTGGCAAGCAGAACACCTCTAGCAAAAATTTACTAGGTAAATTGTATCATCTCTAAGGCAAAAATACGAAAGTATAGGTCTGCTCTTTTCCCTGATAGTTTACTAAATACTGTATCATCTGGAAGGCAAAAATACAGAATATAAGTCAGAGAAAAGAGCAGAAAAATTATGAAGGTTTCTGGTCAAGAAAGATCAGGAACACATGATTCATTCTCAAAATTCATTATGGTATTTGCATTAGAAAACTCAACGGGTACAAAAAAGAATGAAGTCATTAATGAGGCAAAGGATTCAGAGGCACTAAATTTAGGGCAAGACAGTGCTCAAATTAGGCAAAACAAAGCAAGGGGAAAAAAAAAACAAACAAAAACAAAACCCTCAGAACAAAAAGTATGTGATTCCAAACACAAGACCAAAGACCATGGTTGAAATCCCTAGAAAGTTATGGGAAATAATTAAACCAGAAATGCTGCTGATGCCCTCCATACTTGAGAAGAAAAACCTGGATAATAAATATGAAAGAACTCAAAACTTAGGACAATTTCCATCCCATCTATTTCCTACTACAGCATTGATCAGCTACAGAATTCAACAAACCCATAGTGTACAAATTGTAGCAGATAAATCATTTAAAAAATGAGTAAGTTGGCTGAATTAGAGAGTATGAGGTCATTCCAGTCGGTGCACATATTTCCATTAATTCATTTACTCATTTATTAATTTAAAAATACATGCCAAAGATGTCAGTAAAAATGGTAGAGATAAGACCTCCTCCAATCCTGTCCTCTTTAAAAGCAACAAGAACATTTGCAAAAATATTGTCAGAATGAACTTTTTTAGAATTATAAAATTGACCAAGGACTTACAGAAACCTAAAAAGAACTTATTCAAGGCAAATGGGCAAATCCTGATGAGGAAAGTGAGCTTTGTGGTGATTTAATTTGCCCATTTTCCATCCTTTCCTTGCCCAGCTCTGTGATAACCTTAAAAGCTAACAGCTTACAATCACCATGGAAACTAGTAGTCTGGCAATGACTGAAAGGGACATAATGGGATTAGTTCGAGTTTCCAAAGCCATTTTCCAAAGAAATATCATTATTTGTACTCATTGGTACAAACAATGGGAAGTTCCACTTACTGGATGTCTTTATTTGACCTGACACAAAGTTTGCCCAGTGGAAAAACCACCTTTTTCTGGGGAATTTGTCAAAAACAATCATAGATAATCATGACTGCCTGAGACAGTGGATAGAATTTGGGACAAATAACAGGCTAACCAGAGCTTAAAAGGAGCAATTTAGGGAATAAGATATCCACAGGCAGCTTTGAAAAGCTCTGACACATTCTTAGAAATGTAGAAAGCCTGATGCCAATGTAGAACTCTGTGCATAACCAGGGCCATGCATATGCTTAGGAAAGACCTATGGGAGGTTCTGTGCTTTTGCATCTGGCTAACCTTGAGGCACTGTGCATGCAGGAAGTAAAATTTCAAAACTTTCTACAAAGCTACAGTAATAAAGACTGTGTGATACTGTCCTTCAAATAGACACATAGGTCAATATAATAAAATTGAGATCCCCCAAATAAACCAATACCTATTTATATATTTATGATCAATTGATTTGTTCATAGAATTGCCACATAGATCAATGTAATAAAATTAAAAGCCCCAATATAATTATATTCAATTGATTTTAGAAAAGAGTTCCAAGACAATTTATTGGGGGTAAAGAACATTTTGCAATAAATGGTGCCAAGGTCATTCATATATCCACATACAGAACACATATATCCACATGCAAAACGTGAATTTTAATCTCTGCCTCACACCATACATTAAAAATTAACTCAAAATGGATCAGAGACCTAACTGTAAGAGTTTAAATTATAAAATTCTTGGAAGAAAAAAGGCATAAAAGTTTTGACTTCAGATTAAACAATGATTTATGTATGACTTCAAAAGCACAAGAAAACAAAAGACATGATAGATAAATTAAACTTCATCAAATTAAAGACTTTTGTACATCAAAGATAAAATCAATGAAAAGACAACTCTCAAAATGGGAGAATATGTTTATAAATCATATATCTAATAAGTGTCTAATATCCACAGTTAGAAAGGGCTGTCACAATTCAACTATAAAAACACAGCTTCATTTAAAAATGGGAAAATTATAAACATATGAAAAGTTGTTCACCATTATTCATTAGAAAAATTCATATCAAAATCATGTTGGAATCTCATTTTACATCAATAAAACAGGCAGCTGTTTTTAAAAAAATGGTTGGCAAAAATTCTGACAAATTGGAACCCTTATGCACTGCAGAGAATCCAAAATGGTTCAGAAACTTTGGAATATAACTTGGTAGTTCCTCAAAAAATTAAACACAGAGTTACCAGGATTCTACCTTATATATGTATCCAAAAAATTAAAAACATATATCTATACAAAAAATTGTACACAGATGTTCATAGAAGCATTATTTATAATAGTCCAAAAGTGGAAACACTCAAGTGTGCATCAGCTGCTGAGGGGATAAACAAAATTTGGTATACCTACACAATAGAATATTATTCACCCACAAAAAAACAGTGAAATACACGGATGCATACATCAACATGGAATGTGCAGAGAAGTGAAATCCATAGATACAGAAAACAAATTAGTGGACACCAGGGACTGTAGGGTACGGAAAATAAGGAGACTCTGCTAGTGGGTATGGAAAATAAGGAGACTCTGCTAGTGGGTATGGGGCTTCTGTTTGGATTGTTGAACGTATTATGGAATTATGTAGTGGTAATTTTTGCAATTGTAATTTTTTATGAAAAAACTAAAAATCATTAAGTTGTATACTTCAAAGGTGAACTTGATGACTGAATTTTATCTTTTAAAAATGTGCTGAGTGGGGGAGGGGATATGAAGCTGGAAAAGATGGTGGAATGAGATGGACATTATTACCCTATGCCCGTGTATGATTACATGAATGGTGTGACTCGGCATCATGTACAACCAGAGAAATGAAAAGTTGTGCTCCATTTGTGTACAGTAAGTTGAAATGCATTCTGCTGTCATGTATAAATAATTAGAGCAAATAATTTTTTAGAATATACTGAGTTATCTAATATATATCACTTGCTTTTTGGGTTCTGAAGATGGTACGAAGACTGAGGACATGCTTGTGCTCTTGTGAGAATCCAGAGAGGAAGACAGACAAATAAGTCATTGTATTCACATGCACTGTATTAGAGTACCAGAAAACAAATTGAAACCAGAAGAAGGATATAATATTGTTAAGATATTAGAACTTCATAAAAACACCTTTGAGCACTGAAGTATTTCACCAGGAAGACAAAAAGGAGAACAATCAAAGCATCAGGAAAAAGGCTGCAAATATGGATAAACTGTCAGAGCAGACCCTGACAGAAATTCAGTGCATTACACAGTGACTAACTGTTTCTATGTTCACTCTTTAAGAGAGAGACATTATGAATGAGGTCAGAAATGATGAATCAATCTAGCTGTGTCTCTCCAGATATATTATGTCCCCAAATAGAAATCACATGGTGAGAACTGTTTATACCAGTCAAGATTAGCCAAGTATGTATAGATATGATATTTGTCTAAAACTCATTTCTAGGTGACCAACAGTATGACAGGCCAATAAATGATTCAGGGCATGAATTTATGGTCAGACCTTATATGAACCAAAATTTGTGAAATTCAGTCTCACTAAATTTAGACTTTTGAAATGTAACCTCAAGTTATGTACTTTAGATAAATTTTTAGTAAAATAGGGAGTTAACATTGAAAGGAAAGAATAAAATAAACTCTGTCAACTAATTATACAGAATGATGTGATTTCATTTGTTTATTCATTTGTTCATTCATTCAGCAACATTCATTTTGTGCCAGGTGTGGCCTAATTGTTTTCCAGTTGTCTGAAGCTAGAAAATAAGAAGAAAAGATGAGAAGAAAGGTAAAGAATATACACTTCAGAGATAAGCATCTTTTAAAGAACAATGGGGTGTGGTAGCAAGGATTGAGAAGATAATTTCTCTGATCCACTTAGTATAAAAAAAACTTTATCAAAATTTCAAAGACAAAAGGAAAAAGAATTGACTACTCCTAAGGTTTAAAGAATAATCCTAGAAATTGCCCTTCAAATAGAGATCAGATAAGACATCAGAACCAGGATTTATATAGAAATAACCTGACTTTCTCTCTAACCACCCCCAAACTCTAAATCACTACTCCTAGAGAGAATATGCAATCACACTTCTGATTATGACAAAGTAATTGGGAACAATTATAAAAGCTGGATAAAAACAAACAAAAGACAGTGGTTGGTATTGATGAGAAACCAAAATGGTGTATCTTGACTACATCAAAGGTGATTAACTCTTATGTTATCTGCCTTCTAAGAAAAAACCCTAAATTCTATGTGGAAGATGATGACATCATTCAAAGATCCCTTATAGTATTTCAATATTATATCCAGCATTCAATTAAACTTTACTAGATATGTTATAAACCAAATAACAACAAAACCTAAGTGGGTGAAAAGAGAAAAATAGATAATAGAAACAGAGAAATGGGTAGTGTTGATATTAGAAATATCAAATATAAACTTTAAAATAATTATAAAAATATATTTGACAAAATATGTAAAAAGAGAAAATTTCACTAAGCTGTTACATGTGAAAACCTATCAAAGAGAAATTTTAGGGGGAAAAATGCACTAAAATAAGAATTTAAAGAATAGAGTTAATAGACACAGCAGAAGACAACATTAATGAGCTGAAAGACAGGTCAGTAGAAAGTGTCCAGAATAAAGCCCAGAGAGGGGAAAATTATAAAGAGTATTTTAAAAAGAGATTAGATGGAGATATGGAACTCTGCATAAAATTTTAAAATAAATGTGATTGAAGATGAGGTTGCAAAAGAAATAATTCTTTAAAAACTACTGTCTGAGAATTTTCCAAAACTGATTAAAACACCAACAAAACACTGAGTGATAGATTCAAGATTTGCAAACTTCAAGCAGGCTAAGAGAAAAGAAATCCTTGCTTTACACCACATAGCAAATTGATCAAAGCAAAGGAAAATAAGAAAACTCTTAAAAGAAGCAAGGAAAAACATATTATGTCATGAATCAGACAGATGACTTTTCAATAGAATCAACAGAAGCCAGGGAAGTGGGAATCACATCTTCGAAATAGTGAAAGGTAAATGTATAGACAGAGAATTATATACTCAGCTAAAATATTCCTCAAAAAATGAAGTCAAAATAAATATTCTTGTTAGATAAACAAAGCTAATAATTCTCCACTATTGGATATACACTAAAAGAAATCTAAAAAGGATTATTTGGACAGAAGGAAAATGATCCTATAAAGAAGCAAATAAGAAAGATGGAACAATAACAAAAAGTAACTATAATGAAAGATACAAATAAATATTAATTATTTTCAATGATAATATTGTCTGAGTTTTAAAGTCTAAGTAAAACTGGAATATATCATAGGAAAAGCACAAATAATAGAAATTTATTCTGCAAAACATTATAAAGTCTTTGTATTGTCTGTAAAGGCAATAAAAATATTAATTTAAAGCAAATTCTAATAAGTCAGGATGTGTGTCATAATAATTGGGATACACAATTCAAGAGGATATTACAAACAAACAGGGAGAAATGCAATAATTCCCTTCAATATATGAATGGATAAAAAATGTGGCATATATACACAATGGAACACTACTCAACAATAAAAGAGAATAAAATCATGGCATTGGCAAGTAAGTGGACGGAGTTATAGAAGATAATGCTAAGTGAAGTTAGCCAATCCCCTCAAACCAAATGCTGATATAAGGAGGCTGATTCATAGTGGGGTAGAGAGGGGAAACATGGGAGGAATAGATGAACTCTAGATAGGGCAAAGGGGTGGGAAGGAAAGGGAGGGGGTATGGGGTTATAAATGATGGTGGAATGTGATGGACATTATTATCCAAAGTACATGTATGAAGACACGAATTGGTGTGAATACACTTTGTATACAACCAGAGATATAAAAAATTGTGCTCTGTATGTGTAATAAGAATTGTAATGCATTCTGCTGTCATACCTAAATTAAAAAAATTCTTTAGCAGGCAGTGCAACTCATTAAAAATATATATTTTTCTATAAATAATTATAGAGATAAAGAGAACAATTTCAAAAAGTTATAATACTTCTAAATACTCCAGTATTTGGTATTACTGTGGATAAAAATTGCTTTATTATTTTCTACTAGATAAAGAGGGAAATTTAAAAGTGATAAAATAGTGAATTAGAATTAGTATTAGTAACTTAAATTTTTATGCACCAATTAAAATATCCTTAGCAATGTAAAGTATAAACTATCAGAATTAAGTAAAGAAAAAGACAAGTCCATCCTCATGGTTACATATATCTGTACATGTAGCTCAGTAACTAATTAGCCAGACCAAAATAAATTAATAAGAATATAGAAGACCCAAATAACCCAACTAATGAATTGAACTAATGAATATTTTATAAACAACTGCAGAAAGTGCACAGTATTTTCAAATGCACTATGGATGATTTACCCAAATAGAGCCTATGCTGGAAAATAAAGCAAGTTCCAAAAAAATGATAAAGAATTGAAATGGTTTTAGTCAGCTTTTTCCCACAGTGATCAAAATACCTAACAAGAACAACTTAGAGGAGTAAAAGTTTATTTTGTCTCAGTTTCAGAGGTTCAGTCCATCGTCATCTGATTTCATAGCTCTGAACTCAAGAAGAGACAGAACATCGTGGTGAAAGGGTGTAACAGAAGAATGCAGCTAGGGCATGGCAACTTGGGGTGGGAGTGGGGGGAGAGAGAGAGAGGGAGGGAGGGAAAGAGGGAGGGAGAGGGAAATGTGTCTCATTGGGGACAAAATATAGTCCCCAAAGGCATGAGGATTATAGTTCTAATAATCATTTTATCTCTGAACATTCTTGCACTATCTCACACATGAGCTTTTGGAAGACACCTCATATCTAAAGCATAAAATTTCCCCCCTGGTCCCCCAAAGCTCATGCCTATCTCACATGCAAAATACATTTAGTCCATTTCCAAGAGTCACCATCATCTTAACAATTCCAGCGTTATCCAAAAGTCCAAATCCAAAATCTTATCTGAGACTCAAGGCAAATTCTTGGATGCTTTCCCAGTAAAGATCAAAAGCAAGTTAACATGTGTCCAATGTATAATGGCATGGAGTAAACATTTCCATTCCACAAGAGAGAAATAGGGAAACAGAAAGAAGAGATGGGACCAATGCAAGACCAAAATCCACCTGGGCAAACAAGTCCAGTAGCTCCACATCCAGCATCTGTAGCACATGGCATCCTGATGTTCTGTCCAAAGGGCTTGTGTATTTTCCCCTGCCCCAAGGGCCTTGCTGGTGTCACCCAACATGCCCTCTCTATTAGCTTGTCTCTGCTCAATTCCTGCAGCTTTCCTTAACTGATGTTGTTGTTACTGGCATCTCTTAAGCTCAAGGGTCTTCACTGAAGTGTTGGCTTTCTTCCCACTTCTTCATGGACCACCCTCTCAGGGGCTGCCTGCAGGGATTCCAATCCTGCTGTATCTTTCTTGGCCTCCCAAGCCTTTCTCTGAAATCTTAGTGAAAGTCTCCATGACTCACTAACTAGGGCATTCTGCATTCCTGCAAAACTAGTACCATGTGGTTGATGCCAAAGTCTGCTGCCATCTTGAGCAGTGGTATCCAAGCAGTAGTTCCCATCTGTGAACACAGAATGTCTTCCATTTACTTGCCTCCTTGGTTAATTTTATTCCTAAAAAATTTTATTCTTATTGATGCTATTTTGAATGAGGTTATTTTTCTGATTTCCCTGTTATTGTTCATTGCAGGTATATAGAAATGCAGCTAAAAACACTCTCTCTCTCTCTCTCTCTCTCTCTCACTCTCTCTCTCTACTGTGACATTGCTAAATTCACTTACTATTCTCACAAGTTGTTCTCAATTATGTTTGATTGTTTTGTGGTACATGTAGGGTTTTCTACATATAAGATCATGTTATTTATAAACAGACACAATTTTGGTTCTTCTCTTCTATTTCAAATGCCTTTTATAACTTCACATTGACCAATTTTTCTGGCTAGTACTTCTAGTACCATGTTGAATAAAAGTTGTAGGAGTGAGCATCCTTAAATTATTCTTGATCTTAGAGAAAAGGCTTTCAGGTTTTCACTGCTTTGTGTGAAGAACTATGGGCTTTTCATATATGGATTTTTTAAGGTCTAGGTAATTTCTGTTGTTTGTTGTACTTTTTTAAAAATTCATGAATGGATGTTGAAGTTTTTCAAATGCCTTTTCTGCAACTCCTTATCATGTTATGTTATTCATTTTGCTAGTGTGGTATATTTCATACAACATCATATATTCAGCTGTTGAACAAAATCCTTGTATCACAGAGCTAAATCCCAAGTGAAGTGGTATATATTTTCAATGCTGTTGAATTCAGTTTGCTAGTATTTTGAGAATTTTTTGCATGTATGTTTATTAGGTTTACTGGCCTTTAATTTTCTTTGTAGTATTTTTTTTCTGGCTTTGCCATCAGGGTGATTTTGTCCTCATAAAATGAATTTGGAAGTATTCCCTCTTCTGCATTTTTTAAAAAGGTAATATAAAATTTATTTACAATCTGTCAAGATAGCTAAATTTTTAAGCTTTTTCAAAATGTTTGGCATCAAAACATCCTTAAGTTTATTTTTTATTTTTATTTTTAAATTTTTTGTGCTAATTTTTATTTATTTATTTATTTATTTTTGCATTACAATTCTTAATACACCATTATACAATAATTTATCATATCTCTGATTAGATATAAGGTATGTTGACACCAAATTCACATCTTCATATATGTATTTTGTATAATGATGAGGGTCTTCTTTCACCATCCATGCTATTCCCCTTCTCCCTCCTTTTCCCTCCCACCCCTATTCCCTATCTAGAGGTAATCTTCCTCCCTTGCTCTCCCTCCCAACCCCATTTTGAGTCACCCCCCCCCCCTTATATCAGAGAAGACATTCGGCATTTGTTTTTTGGAGATTGGCTAACTTCACTTAGCATAATCTTCTCTAATGCCATCCAATTCCCTGCAAATGCCATGATCTTATTCTTTTTTATTGCTGAGTAATATTCCATGGTGTATAAATGCCACATTTTTTTTATCCATTCATCCACTGAAGGACATCTAGGTTGGCTCCACAGTTTAGCTATTGTGAATTGTGCTGCTATAAACATTGATGTGGCTGTGAGCCTGTAATATGCTGTTTTTAGGTCCTTTGGGTATAGTCCGAGAAGAGGAATAGCTGGGTCAAATGATGATTCCATTCCCAGTTTTCCAAGGAATCTCCATACTGATTTCCAAATTGGCTGAACCAATTTGCAGTCCCACCAGCAATGTATGGGTGTACCTTTTACCCTGCATCCTCGCCAGCACTTTTTGTTTGTCTTCATAATGGCTGCCACTCTTACTGGAGTGAGATGGTATCTTAGAGTAGTTTTAATTTGCATTTCTCTGATTGCTAGAGATGATGAGCATTTCTTGTATATTTGTTGATTGATTGTATATCCTCTTCTGAGAAGTGTCTGATCAGGTCCTTGGCCCATTTATTGATTGGATTATTTGTTTTTTGGGGGGTGCTTATCTTGTTCAGCTTTTATATACCCTAGAGATTAGAGCTCTATCTGATGCGTGAGGGGTAAAAATTTGTTCCCAGGATGTAGGCTCCCTATTCACCTCACATATTATTTCTTTTGCTGAGAAAAAACTTTTTAGTTTGAATCCGTCCCATGTGTTGATTCTTGGTTTTAATTCTTGTGCTATAGGAATCTTATTAGGGAAGTTGGGGCCTAGCCCCACGTGATGGAGATTAGGGCCTACTTTTTATTCTATTAGACACAGAGTCTCTGGTTTAATCCCTAGATCCTTGATCCATTTTGAGTTAACTTTTGTGCATGATGAGAGATAGGGATTTAATTTCATTTTGTTGCATATGGATTTCCGGTTTTCCCAGCACCATTTGTTGAAGATGCTATCCTTTCTCCAGTGCATGGTTTTGGCACCTTTGTCTAATATAAGGTAGTTGTAATTTTGTGGGTTAGTCTCTGTGTCCTCTATTCTATACCATTGATCTACTAGCCTGTTTTGGTACGAGTATCATGCTGTTTTTGTTACTATTGCTCTGTAGTATAGCTTAAGGTCTGGTATAAAGATACCACCTGTTTCATTCTTCCTGCTTAGAATTGCTTTAGCTATTCTGGGTCTCTTATTTTTCCAGATGAATTTCATGATTGCTTTTTCTATTTCTATGAGGAATGCCATTGGGATTTTGGTCAGAATTGCATTGAACCTGTGTAGTGCTTTTGGTAGTATGGTCATTTTAATGATATTAATTCTGCCTATCCATGAGCAAGGTAGATCTTTCCATCTTCTAAGGTCTTCTCCTATTTCTCTCTTTAGGGTTCTATAGTTTTCATTGTAAAGATCTTTCACCTCTTTTGTTAGGTTGATTTCCAAGTATTTTTTTTTTTTTGAGGATATGGTGAATGGGATAGTTTTCCTCATTTCCTTTTCAGAGGATTTGTCACTGATATACAGAAAGGCCTTTGATTTATGGGAGTTGATTTTATATCCTGCCACTTTGCTGAATTCATTTACTAGTTCTAGAAGTTTCTTGGTAGAGTTTTTGGGTCTTCTAGGTATAGAATCATATTACCAGCAAATAGTGCTAGTTTAAGTTCTTCTTTTCCTATAGTTATTCCTTTAATTTCTTTCGTCTTTCTAATTGCTCTGGTCAGTGTTTCAAGGACTATATTAAATAGAAGTGGTGAAAGAGGGCATCCCTGTCTTGTTCCAGTTTTTAGAGGGAATGCTTTCAATATTTCTCCATTTAGAATGAGATTGGCCTGGGGCTTAGCATAACTAGCTTTTACAATGTTGAGATATGTTCCTGTTATCCCTAATGTTTTTCTAGTATTTTGGACATGAAGGGGTGCTGTATTTTGTCAAATGATTTTTCTGCATCTATTGAGATGATCATATGATTCTTATCCTTAAGTCTATTGATGTGATGAATTGCATTTATTGATCTCCATATGTTGAACCAACCTTGCAGCCCTGGGATGAACCCTACTTGATCATGGTGCCCTATCTTTTTGATATGTTTTTGTATTTGATTTGCCAGAATTTTATTGAGAATTTTTACGTCTATGTTTCTGCCACGCGACCAACACTGGCTTCATGAAAGAAGGTTCGATTCATGAGTAATTGCTAGGGAGTTTTAAATTAAAGAGATAAGACTCTTATTACCTTTAATACCAGCTCCAGAACGGCTTCTCCTAGCTCCCGCCTCCAGCCACCTAATGCGGTGGCCAGGTTTACAGAAGAGACTAGTGAGAGAGGAAGAGAGAGAACACGCCAGGGAGTGGGCTTTTATTGGGGAACAAAAAATTACAGGGAAAATCTCATCCAATGAAGTTTAAGGGGGGCAGCATCCCAAGGTCAGGGGCGATGATTGGGTCTTCAAGGCAATGGCCAGATACGCCTCTGCATGGACAAGCCCTCGGACCTGGGAAAGGGTGGGGAAGGCTCTAACACAGCTGTGTCTAAGCACCTCTCACCCAGCCAGGGAGGTAACTCAAATCACATGCGAGGATGGCCTCCCACATATGTTCATTAGAGATATTGGTCTGAAGTTTTCTTTCTTTGATATATCTTTGTCTCGTTTTGGAATCAGGGTGATATTAACCTCATAGAATAAGTTTGGAAGTGTTTCTTCTTTTTCTATTTCACAAAATAATTAGAGGAGTATTGGTATTAGTTCTTCTTGGAAGATCTTGTAGAACTCAGCTGTGTATCCATCTGCTCTTGGGCTTTTCTTCATTGGTAGGTTTCTGATGGCATCTTCTATTTCACTGCTTGAAATTGATCTTCTTAACTTGTGTATATCATCCTGATTCATCTTGGGCAAATCATATGATTCTAGAAATTTGTTGATATCTTCTATATTTTTTATTTTATTGGAGTACAAGTTTTCAAAATAATTTCTAATTATCTTCTGTATTTCTGTAGTATCCATCATGATATTTCCTATTTCATCACAGATGTTAGTAATTTGAGTTTTCTTTCTCCTTCTCTTTGTTAGCATGGCTCAGAGTTTATTAATTTTATTTATTTTTTTAAAAGAACAACCTTTTGTTTTGTCAATTTCTTCAATTGTTTCTTTTGTTTTAATTTCATTGGTTTCAGCTCTGAATTTAATTATTTCCTGTCTTCTACTGTTTGGGTGTTGATTTGTTCTTATTTTTCTAGAGCCTGAGATGTAGTGTTAGGTAAGTTATTTGCTGACTTTTTCTTCTTTGAAGGAATGAACTCCATGCAATGAACTTTCCTCTTAGTGCGGACTTCATAGTGTCCCAGAGATTTAGATATGTTGTATCCATGTTCTCTAATAATTTTTAATCTCCTCTTTGATGTCTTTTGCAACCATTGTTCATTCAATAGCATATTATTTAGTGTACAGGTGTTGGAGTAGCTTCTATCTTTCATTTTATCATTGATTTCTAATTTCATTCCATTATGATCTGATAGAATGCAGGGTAGTATCTCTATTTTTTTGTGTTTGCTGGGAGTTGCTTTGTAGCATAATATATGATCTGTTTTGGAGAGGCAGCCATATGCTGCTGAGAAGAAAGTGTATTCATTCGTGGATGGGTGAAATATTCTATATATTTCTGTTAAGTCTAAGTTATTGATTGTATCATTGATTTCTGTAGTTTCTTTGTTTCACTTTGTTTGGAAGATCTATCCAATGATGAAAACGAGGTGTGTTGAAGTCACCCAGAATTATTGTGTTTTGGTCTATTTGACTCTTGAACTTGAGTTTGTTTGATGAACATAGATGCTCCATTGTTTGGGGCATCTATATTTATAATTGTTATGTTGATGTATGATTTCCTTAAGCAGTATGTCATGTCCTTATTTATCCCTTTTGATTAACTTTGGCTTAAAGTCTACTTTATTTGATATGAGGATGGAAACCCCTCCTTGTTTCTGAAGTCCATGTGAGTGGTATGTTTTTTCCCAACCTTTCACCTTCAGTCTGTGTATGTCTTTTCCTATGAGACTCTTGAAGGCAGCATATTGTTGGGTCTTTTAAATCCAATCTACCAGTCTATGTATTTTGATTGGTGAGTTTAGACCATTGATATTCAGGGTTATTATTGAGACATGATTTGTTTTCCTGGTCATTTTTGTTTATTTTTGGTATTTAACTTGACTTGGTTTCTTCTTTGATAGGTTTTCCCTTTAGTGTAATACCTCTATTTGAGGATTTTCATTCCCTCCTCATGGAATATTTTGTCAAATATGTTCTGTATTGCAGGCTTGCTGGTTGTAAATTCTTTTAACTTTTGTTTATCACAGAAGGTTTTTACTTTATCATCAAATCTAAAGCTTAATTTTGCTGGATATGAGATTCCTGGTTGGCATCCATTTTCTTTCAGAGCTTGTATATGTTGTTCTAGGATCTTCTAGCTTTCAGGGTCTGTGTTGAAAAATCTGCAGATATCCTAATTGAAATCCCCCTAAATGTAATCTGATTCCTTTCTATTTTGGCTTTTAAAATTCTCTTCTTATTCTGTATGCTAGGCATTTTCATTATAATGTGCCTTGGTGTGGATCTGTTATGATTTTGTACATTTGGTGTCCTGTAAGCCTCTTGTATTTGATTTTCAATTCATTCTTCATGTTTGGAAATTTTTCTGATATTATTTCTATGAATAGATTGTTCATGCCTCTGGTTTGGAACTCTATGCCTTTCTCTATCATAATAATTCTTAAATTTGGTCTTTTGATGTTATCCCATAATTCTTGAATGTTTTACTCATGGTTTCTTACAATCTTCACTCTGGGGTCAACATTATTTTTAAGATTATATATTTTGTCTTTATTGTCTGAGGTCCTGTCTTCCAATCTGATCTGTTAGTTGTGCTTTGTATTGAGTTTTTAATGTGGTTTATTGTTTCTTTAATTTCAAGGATTTCTGTTTTTTTTTCAGAACCTCTATCTCCTTATTGAAGTAATATTTTGCTTCCTGTATTTGCTTATGTAGTTTTTTATCAAAATGATCTTTTGCGACTTGTATTTGCTCTCTTACATCATCCTTTAATTCTTAGAACATTTTAATTATGCACATCCTGAACTCCTTCTCTGTCCCTTCTTCTGCTGTGCTGGCCATGGATTCCAATAATGTAGTATCTTAGTTTGTTTTGGGCACTTTCTTCCCTTGGTTTTCCATTTTTTGTTTGTGTTTTCCCTTCTAGCACTGTGGATCCTAGGCGTTAGAGTTTTTACCTTATAGGCTTATAGTTTCCTTTCAGGTGCCTTGATATTGCTTATAAACCGAAGCCTGTGTTCCAAGCTGGGGGTTTCCCCAACTAAAGATGGCAAGGAAGGTGTCCCAAGATGGAGGTGGCTGCTTTCAGCCATGGAGTGTCTGGTTGGGGGGGACCAGGTGGTGGCAGTGGGCGCCATGTTCAGACATGAAGCTCTGTGGCATGCGACTGTCTCCAGACCCTTTGTGGTGTCCCCAGGTGCAGGCTACCATGTGTAGGGGACTATGGCAGTGGTTACAGTGCCCCAAGATGGAGGCAACTGGGGGGAACCCCATGTTGGTAGATGAGGGACTACACAGGAGGCTAGATTTCCTGCATCTGGGCAGCAGCCAGGTGTCCTGAAGGGGAGCGGCACCTGGATTCCTGCACAGGTGAGCATCCAGGAGTTGTGCATGGGTTCTGATGCCAGTGATCCTACTCTGGCACCCGGAGGTCCTGTGTGGAAGAGTGACCAGGAGTCCTATGCAGATGCTGAGGCCTAGAGACCTGTGCAGGTACGGTGGCCATGATTCTAGCTGTCGGGGTTTCTCCAATCACCCACAGAGAAACAGTATTCCTACTACTTGAATCCCAGGTTCCAGAGTGACACAGAGTGCTGCTGTTATGCCAGATTCATGGGACCCCAATAGACTTCCAGGAGCCGAATCAACAAAATCACACAAGGGTCTTTATTGCAAGCTCAAGCCTGGACTCACAACCATTCCGATGCAGCAGTCCCAGGGAGTGAGTCCTGTCCTTTGTTCAGTGAGATTTTATAGGTTTTGGGAGGATACTCTTTGCGTCACAACATCACACAGCAAATCATTCCATACCGTGGGAAAATCAAAAACAACTCTTTTTTTTTTTTTTAACTGTGTTCTTTTGTGTTTTGTTTATTGGTACCGTTATTAAAACTTCTTGGTTACCGTTCCTCAGTTTTCAGTGTTCTATCCTATTTCTATTTTCCACATCAGCCCTGCTGTTTTCAGTAACTGATTTTGCAAATGTGGGGTGACTTTAAGTTATTTCTTTTTAATTTTTTATTGTTGGCTGTTCAAAACATTACATAGTTCTTGACATATCATATTTCACACTTTGATTCAAGTGGGTTATGAGCTCCCATTTTTACCCCGAGTACAGATTGCAGAATCACATCAGTTACACATCCATTGATTTACATATTGCCATAGTAGTGTCTGTTGTGTTCTGCTGCCTTTCCTATCCTCTACTATCCCCCCTCCCCTCCCCTCCCCTCCCCTCTTCTCTCTCTGCCCCCTCTACTGACATTCATTTGTCCCCCTTGTATTATTTTTCCCTTTCCCCTCACTTCCTCTTGTATGTACTTTTGTATAACTCTGAGGGTCTCCTTCCATTTCCATGCAATTTCCCTTCTCTCTCCCTTTCCCTCCCACCTCTCATCCCTGTTTAATGTTAATCTTCTTCTCATGCTCTTCGACCCTACTCTGTTCTTAGTTACTCTCCTTATATCAAAGAAGACATTTGGCATTTGTTTTTTAGGGATTGGCTAGCTTCACTTAGCATAATCTGCTCTAATGCCATCCATTTCCCTGCAAATTCTATGATTTTGTCATTTTTTATTGCAGAGTAATACTCCATTGTGTATAAATGCCACATTTTTTTTTTATCCATTCATCTATTGAAGGGCATCTAGGTTGGTTCCACAGTCTTGCTATTGTGAATTGTGCTGCTATGAACATCGATGTAGCAGTGTCCCTGTAGCATGCTCTTCTTAGGTCTTTAGGGAATAGACCGAGAAGGGGAATAGCTGGGTCAAATGGTGGCTCCATTCCCAGCTTTCCAAGAAATCTCCATACTGCTTTCCAAATTGGCTGCACCAATTTGCAGTCCCACCAGGAATGTACAAGTGTACCCTTTTCCCCACATCCTCTCCAGCACTTGTTGTTGTTTGACTTCCTAATGGCTGCCAATCTAACTGGAGTGAGATGGTATCTTAGGGTGGTTTTGATTTGCATTTCTCTGACTGCTAGAGATGGTGAGCATTTTTTCATGTACTTGTTGATTGATTGTATGTCCTCCTCTGAGAAGTGTCTGTTCAGGTCCTTGGCCCATTTGTTGATTGGGTTGTTTGTTCTCTTATTGTCTAATTTTTTGAGTTCTTTGTATACTCTGGGTATTAGGGCTCTATCTGAAGTGTGAGGAGTAAAGATTTGTTCCCAGGATGTAGGCTCTCTATTTACCTCTCTTATTGTTTCTTTTGCTGAGAAAAAACTTTTTAGTTTGAGTAAGTCCCATTTGTTGATTCTAGTTATTAACTTTTGTGCTATGGGTGTCCTATTGAGGAATTTGGAGCCCGACCCCACAGTATGTAGATCGTAGCCAACTTTTTCTTCTATCAGGCGCAGAGTCTCTGATTTGATATCAAGCTCCTTGATCCATTTCGAATTAACTTTTGTGCATGGCGAGAGAAAGGGATTCAGTTTCATTTTGTTGCATATGGATTTCCAGTTTTCCCAGCACCATTTGTTGAAGATGCTATCCTTCCTCCATTGCATGCTTTTAGCCCCTTTATCAAATATAAGATAGTTGTAGTTTTGTGGATTGGTTTCTGTGTCCTCTATTCTGTACCATTGGTCCACCCGCCTGTTTTGGTACCAGTACCATGCTGTTTTTGTTACTATTGCTCTGTAGTATAGTTTGAAGTCTGGTATCGCTATACCGCCTGATTCACACTTCCTGCTTAGCATTGTTTTTGCTATTCTGGGTCGTTTATTTTTCCATATGAATTTCATGATTGCTTTCTCTATTTCTACAAGAAATGCCGTTGGGATTTTGATTGGCATTGCATTAAACCTATAGAGAACTTTTGGTAATATCGCCATTTTGATGATGTTAGTTCTGCCTATCCATGAACAGGGTATATTTTTCCATCTTCTAAGATCTTCTTCTATCAAACAACAACTCTTAACATTGATTAGCACATTCACTGGCAGGAACAAGTTGGGTAGGGGTGATTGGTTAGTACAAGAGGGGGATTCCTTTGAACTGAGTGGTTTAGGCCACAAGGGATGTACGTGCTAAACTAAACTACGTGGTTTCCCAACATGTTATCAACCACCATAAACTACTTGGGGGTCATCTGGCATTCCAGGTATTTTCCCTGTCTCATGCTGATTGGAGGTTGCCAGGGGGGTTGCTATGGGTCCTCACTTAGCCTAACTGAATCAGGGACACCTTGCACCACAGACCTCTCCTGTTATTTACAGACAAACAACTCAACAGGGTGGGTATGTGCTTAGGAGTGCTCTGTGGGTTTTTCCAAGGAAAAACGCCCCCTCCTTGGACAGGCCTTGAAGTAGAAGCTGCTGTTATTTATTTATTTTCAAAAATGGAGTCAAATCAGTTTCTCACTGCCTCCCCCTAGCCCACCATTCTTCAATTTTTTTTTGAAAGAGTTTGAGTAGAATTGGCATTAATTCTTAAAAAAATTGATAATACTCACCAATAAAGCTACCTAGTCTTGGTCTTTTCTTGGTTGGGATGTTTTTGATTACTGATTTAATCTCTTTATTCATTAAAGATTTGCTCATATTTTCTACTTCTCCATAATTCTGTCTTGATAGATTTTATATTTCTATAATTTTATTCACTTCTTCTAAGTCATCCAATTTGTTGGCATATGTGTTGAGAGCCACAGCCCAGTTAGAATGATGCCTGGCATTTGCCAGAGGGAATGGTTGAAAGGTGATGATTTGAGTTAAGCTATATATAATTGCTGTGATGCTGGATTGATTGTATTGTACATTTGACCTTTACTGTAGGGCAATAGGGCGGCTCTTGCTGCCTTGGGGCGCTACTTTGGAGTTCCCGAGTTCTCGCGGGGATTGGGAGAGATTGGACAGAGCCCGAGATTGGACAGAGCCCGGTGGAGGGAGTGTGTTCCCGTGTGGTGGGTGCAGTGCCGGTGAGAGTTGGGGAATAAAGAGTTGCTATTTGAATCTACAAGGCTTTGTGGCGGCTCGGTTATTTGTGCCCAGCCAGACTGCGGCACATATGATTATTCATAGTTTTCTTATGTGTCTTTTATTTTCTGTGTCATAATTGTAGTGTCTCCTCTTTCACTTGCATCATTTAAGTCTTCTTATTTCTTAGTGTGTCTAAAAATGTTCCACTTTTTTTTTTATCTTTTCAAAGACCGACATTTATTTATTTATTTCTATTTCATTTTATATACAATATTTTTTCATGTTCTTTGTTTATCTCTTTATCTTCTATCTGAATGTTCTATCGATTATTGAAAATAAGTTATTAAAATAACATGCTATTGCTATGTTGTTGTTTATCCTTTCAGTTATGTTACTATGTATTTTATGTACTTGGGTGTTCTGTTATTGAGTTCACATATAGTCATATTTAAATTCTAATATTTAATGTTTTTTTCCTTCTCCTACCTTTGGGCTTTGTTTTGTTCCCCACCCTCCAAATCCTTTAGGAGACAATTAAATTTATTTGAGATCTTTCTTTCTTCTTAATGTAGGTACTTATCACTATAAACTCTCAGAGAACTGCTTTTGCTTCATCTTGTAAGTTTAGGTATATTGTCTTTCCATTTTTGTTTGTCTTAAGAAATCTTTGTTTTCTTCTTTTCCTGATTGGTTGTTCAAGAAAATTTGTTTAATTTCCACAAGTTTGTGAAATTTTCAGTTTTCTTTCTGCAGTAATTTTCAGTATTATTTCATGTGCTTGGAAAAGTTACTTGGTATCTTTTTAAATATGTTAAAACTTATTTTGTGACCTAACATGATATATCCTGGAGAACAGATGTGTAAGATTGAGAAAAAATGTGTATTTTCCTGCCATTGAATGGAATGTTTTGTTTATGTCTATTCTTTATAGTTTTTTCTATGTCCTTTGCTTCATTGTTTATTTTTCTGTCTTATGTTCTATCCATTATTAAAAATGAGTCACTAAAATTATATACTATTATTGTGTTGCCTACTATTTTTCCCTTCAGCTCTGTCAATGTGTGTTTCATGTATTTGGGTGTTGGGTGTATATATATTTATAAATTTAAATCTTCCTGGTGAACTAACTCTTTCATCATTATATACTCTTTTGACAGTTTTGGAATTAAATCAGTTTTATCTAATATAGGTATGGCCCATCCCTACACTCTTCACATTACCATTTGTATATCTTTTTTTTATGTTCAGCCATTTGTATCCTAAAAAGGAAAGTGAGTCTCTTACAGAAAACATATAGTTGGATCTTGTTTATTTATCCATTCTGCTACTCTATGGCATTTGACTTTTCATTTACATTTAAATTATTGATAGTGAAGAATATATTATTGCCATTTTTTTAGTTGCTATCTCTTTTGTAGTTCATTTGTTCTTCTCTTCCTCTCTGTCTTCTTAGGGCTTAACATAGGGCTTACATAAAATGCCTTAAACCTATAGCCATCTATTTTGATATGATTCCAACTTAACCTTCATACCAATACTCTATTAACACCTCCCACAATTTGTTATTGACGTTCCAAATTAAATCTTTATGTATTATGTACCATTAACATTTTATAGCTATAGCTATTTCTATGCCTTTATCTTTAAAAAAATTCTACACAAATATTAAAGTATTTTATGCACACCAATATTAAGGTGTGCATATATATTTACCTTTACCAATGAGCTTTATATTTTCATATGTTTTTGTACTTTTATTTAGCATACTTTTATTTCAACTTGAAGAAGCATTTCTTGTAACACTAGTCTAGATGTGATGAACATGCTCAGTTTGTGTTTACCTAGGAAAGTCTTTATGTCTGCCTCAGTTCTGAAGAACAGTATTTCTGGATATATTATTCTTGTTTGGCAGAGTTTTGGGTTTTGTTTATTTTTTTTGTTTGTTTTTTCTTGAAGCACTTTGAATATATCATTCCCTGGCCTGCATGGTTTCTGCTGAGAAATCCAAAAATATTCTGTGGCATTTCCTCTGTACATAACAAGTCACTTTTCTCTTGCAACTTTCACAATTCTTTGTCTTTGCCTTTTGACAATTTGATTATAATGCATCTCAGTGTGGATTTCTTTAATTACATCTTATTTAGTGTCTGTCAACCTACTTGCATTTGGATGTTCAATTCCTTCTCTATATTTTGAATATTTTCAATCTTATTTCATTAAAGAAACTTTGTACCCTTTTCTTTCTCCTTCAAGAACTCCCTTAATATGTATATTGGCCCACTTAATGGTGTTACATAAGACCTTTAAACTTTGTTCACTCATTTTTATTATTTTTGCTTTGGATAATTTCAAATTATTTCTCTTAAGTTTATTTATTCTTTCTCCTTGATCAAGTCTGTTATTGGCCTTGTTTATTGAATTATCTGTTTAGTTATTATATTCTTCAGTTCAAATTTCTATTTGGTTCTTTTTATATTTTCTATCTTTGTTGATATTTTGTTCATGCCTCATTTTTGACCTTATAAAACATCTTTATAAGAGTTATTTCAACTACTTCATCAGATAACTCATTGACATCTGTTTCTTTAGGACTGGTTTCTGTAGATTAGATTTGTTTTAGTTTTTCCTGTAGACTATGTTTACATTTTTGTTTATGTGTCCCATAACTGTTGGGATGTGTACATTAAAACAAATTCTACCTTCCCCAGTGTTTATGGACTAGCCTCCTGTAGGAAAAGACCTTCACCAATCAGTCCAGCTAAAAGTTCTGTGGTTCTATAAAACTTAGTTTGAGGGCAAACAACTTCTCAGCCTGTGCATGCAATTTCCTAGAAAAATTTGCCAGATTATTTTTCAGGACTTCATAATCTCTTGCTCCCTCTGTTGTTCCATTAGGTATTGCAAATTCTTTCATTCTGGAATAGTAAACTGCTCTATTTTCTCTTGTTCTCAATGACCATTCTCAATGACATCTAAAGTATGCCAGTTCACCATCAGTGCCTCAAGGTAAGAAGGCAGATACCAGTCCCCTGTGTAATCCTGGAGGTACATAGACATATGCTCTCCTCTTGTCCTCCTGATAGAAAAGCATCTAGTTGTGTATCTTCTCCCAAGCATGCAAAACTGTGCCATTTTCCCCATTTTTCTTTGTTTTCAGAAGACCCCTGTAACAAACAATGCCTATTCTACCAACACTGTGAATGAAGCATAACAGAAATCAGTCTCCCAGATATCTCCCCAAAAGCCAAAATATTGAATACATCCTCTATTCTATAGTATTTCAGTGGGGTGGTGGCCTATCATTCCTATTCTATCATCTTCCTGACTTCACTCCTTTTCTACATGTTTTTAAACCAATACATGAACATTAATCCTCTGAACTCCAAGTGCATATCTTACTAATGAAGACGGAGGGATAAGGTTATTGAAACTTGTGTTTGCTTACAGAGATGTTCAGGTAGAGTGGCAATGCCAAGCATGAAAGCAGATGGAATGGCACCAAAACATCATTACTGCATATCTGATCATGAGTGGACAGTCCAGGTGATTTAATAATGCAGGCTACTCTTCCCCACAAGAAAATACTTTGGGTGGGACCCAGTCTCAGACTTCTGCAAAAGTCATCATTCTTCTCATCTTAAATGGCATTTATCCTGACAACTAAAAGGAGTGCATGGATTCTTTCAAAATGCACAGTTAGACATACCCCAGTAGCCCAGAAACATTTGTTCTTCATTAGTCTAATCACTGCCTAATTGCTTGGAGATTCATATTGTCATTGAGGGAAGTTGTTGGTGTACTCTTATGGTCAGTTCTGGATTTGTCCAATATCTTAATTAGTGAGGCTGTATACCCCTTTTGTGTCATAAATTGTTTTGTTTTCCAGTGTTAGAGGTCTTGCCAATGATAGTATTTTATCTGAGTTACATGTACAGTGCCACTTTTTCTGTTTGTGAAAGGAAGAACCACAGCAAATCTCAACAGCTCCTATCAAGAAAGAGGTCAGTGTCATAACTGGTAGAACTGTTTCAGATAATTATTTAGTTCCGCTCCTATAGGGCCATTCTTGAAGCATGGAATAATGAGAACAGCTTTAAATGTGTGTGTGTGTGTGTGTGTGTTTATACAAAAGACTATAAGGAGTCATTTTAAAGCCTACACATGGAGTACAAGGATAGGTCTGTTTTTCCCAAAGATTGTTCTTAGAGTTTGAGAAATTGTATGCAAAGCAATTTCAAGACACTACTGTGCTTTTTTTTCTTGCTTTGTCATTTGTTTCTTTTTTTCTCTTAACATAGTAAAAAAATGGTACATTGACTTCATTTCCCAGAAATCACATAATTCTTTTCTGTGAAATACTCATCGCTTGACAGGAAAGACAATTGACAGAGACACATAAGTCGAAGCAAAATTTATTTTGGGGGTTCTGTTTTACCACATTTAACACCAATTCCTTGACCTAAATTAAAGTATTTAGGTGTGGGAAAATTAGGAACTTATTCCTTTCAGTTTTTATTTTACTCTTTTTTATTCTGGGAAGTTTATCTCTACATCAATAATTATTAGGTCTCAGTTACATGCTCAAAGAGCTGTTTTTCCTGCATTAATTAACTAGCTCTCTTACCTCTGGGACTGAGTTTTATAATTTCATCATGGATGACACCATATGCTAATTCATACTCATTAAATGTATGCAATATTATATAGACCCAGGCCTTCCAGTCAAACCTAGAATCATGATGAAATCCAATGACATTTTTGTAAACAATGCCTATAATATAGTGGAGCATGGCTTTAAGACCAAAGGTGTAGCTGGGTTTCAGCAACAGGTACACTGTGTTACAGTCCTTTGTTCCATTCCAATTAGCATGTCATTTCAACCATCAAAACCCCCCATGCCCCAGTAATGACTGTACCTCAATTTTCAATGGACAGGAGTTGCAGAAAAAATTATTTAAAGATATTATCCTCTCCATCTGCTATGGAGTTTTCAGTTTATTAAGTGTCTGGAGTCTGTTGTTCAGTCCTTTGGCTTAAGCTGACTTTACACTCTGATTCATCCTTCCCTCAACCCAGTCCCTGTCCCTCCCCCATCTCCCTTCATACTTTGAAAAGTTATTCCCTGGCTCCAAACACAGGCTGTCCTCTTTCCTAGTAAGCATGCTTCTCATTTCCTTATTTTTTATAAACTGGCAACCATCCAAGTTTCCTTCTGGGGCTGCAATATGCGATGCAAAAACAAGGGTTGTGGACAATTTCTGAACACCAAATGGATAGAACAAGGAATTTGCAATAACATCCAACCCAAATTTAACAGTCCTGGTAAAAAGAAACTGAAGGAAAAGACATCTTTATAAAAGACAAAAGTCACTTGATTGGTCATATCAGTGTCTGGAAGATTCTATATCAAATAAATTCTCTTCATTGGCCCTAAACATTTTCATGTTCCACTGATTAAAACAGAGATATAAGACAGTCTTTATATTGGGGAGTCATAAATGAGAGACATTCTTATTTCTGTGACCTAAGCAAGTTCCTCAACTTCTTTAAACCTTGGTTACATTTCACTGAAATGGGAGTCACAATATAACATTCTTCACAAGATTGTTAAGAAGACTAAGTGAAATAATGCATTGCAAAACAGGTAAAGTATTAATTCTAGGGCAAAGTAATAATGAAAGCTTAATGAACATTAAATGTGAGGCAAAACTACTTTTTCACTACAAAGTTCATGTGGCATATACATATCTATTTATATGCCCAGAAAATACAAGAAATACATGCACTCATACACTGATAACTCTGGGACTGTGGGGTTCTTTGTTCTAATGTCAGCCTGTTAAAGTTTGGTTGAGTTAGATAGTGGCTGCAGAGAGAATCCCTGAATCTGCGACAACACAGGGCATATCTTAATGAATGAACTGACAGCCTAATCTCAAAGATTAAAAAAAGAATATTTTCTAGCCTGAGCTCCACTGCACATTCACATTGGCCTTGGTTATAACCCATCTGAGTCTTGAATCTACCTAGAATGGGCCAGGTACCCGTTTTCTTCTGAAGTCAAGTAATAGATTTACATGAGCCCCTGATGACTGACTTGAGGGAAAGTAATGGCAATGGGCAACAGAATGTGTTGTATGCCACCACCACTACCACCATCCTCAAAGCGCACACACGTACACACACACACACAGAGACACACACAATTCAACTTAAACCCCAAGACTTAACCAATTCAACTTAAACATTTTAGTCTTGTCTCCTGCTACACATATTCAAGAATTTTTCTTGATGAATACCTATTATTGGAATTCTAAGTTCATCTAGTTGTACAACTATTGCCAAACTGTTCTCCATAGTGGTTGTATCAATTTACATTGTCTATAGCAGAGGTTGAGAGCATTTGATTCCATACACCTTTACTCCAGATTGCCAGGATGATACCCCACTTCATTTACTGGGATACCTAAACAAACCAGGAGATACTGAAAATAGAAAATATCTCTCAATGGGATAAGTCACTGCATATACAGAAATGGAAAAGCAGGAAAGATAATTAACATGATTTGAATATCATTCTCTGCTCTGGTTCTGAGAAATCTGTGAGCTAAAGTCAGAGTGATCTTGAGAGTCTGCCAAGGAGACTTGGTTGGATAATGGCTTTGTATTCATCAAACTTTCTGAGTTTTGATTCTTCCCCTCCTTCTAGTTCCACTTTGGGGACTTTAACTAAACTTCCCTATGCTTCATTTTTGTCTTTGTAAATGGGGATTGTAATAGTTTCTACATCAGAAAATAGATTAAAATGTGTGGTACTTATAACGTGCCTATCATGTAGGGTACAGTCATTAGTAATATTAGCTATTGGCTTTATTTTTGTTTTAATTTTAGAAAAAAAGACATTATCAAAAGTCCAATCTGAAGCTCCAAGGCAAAGTTTATTTTGTTCAAAGACAAAACCATCATATTTCATTCAGAGGTTTGTTTCAAATATCTATGAGATATTAGTAAAAATATAAATACAAATACTCAAGAGATTGAAAGAAAATAAGCAAAATTCCAGTGCTTTTCTCTCAGTGATAAGCTTATGAGAAAATGTTTTTTTGTTTTTCAAAAATTCCAAAATTTCTGTAATGAAAACACATTACTTTTACAGCCAGGAAAAGTCATTATTCTTGTAATATAATATTAATAACCACAATTAAAATAATATTCATAACCACAATTGTCATAAGACAATACATATACCTTTGCTCCTCTTCTCAAAGTCATTCTTTCCTGTCTATCTCCAAGGTGGGCTGTGTTGGATTCTTTGGTCAAGAAGGATGACTAATAACTGGGAGACTAGTAAATGCTTGTGTATGATTCTCTTTCTGTGTGTGTGTGTGTGTGTGTGTGTATGAGAGAGAGAGAGAGAGAGAGAGAGAGAGAGAGAGAGAGAGAGAGAAAGAATTATTCTAATTTCAATTATTTGCTCCTTTTTATGTTTGAAATGTCAACAAAAAATACCAGAATGTACAAAGAATCCAGTCTCAAGAATAATCAAATGTTACTACACAGTCATATTTATTTGAGATATTTTGTTTGTATAAATAAAAGAGAATTTTACAATAAAGTTTAAATTTCTTTTGTATCCCTCTCCAAATTCCATCTCCTTATCTGTAATCAGAGACAAATATTATTTTGAATTTGGAGAATACCATTTCATTTTTGTTTTTTTTTAATTTTGTTCTTGGTTATTGTGCTAGGAATAGAACTCAGGGCCTCATGCATGATAATCACGTTTTATTACTGAACTTACAACCCAATCTCAATATTATTATTATTACTACTACTACTACTACTACTACTACTATTATTATGGTGGTGTTGGGGATTGAACTCATGACCTATATGTATGCTAGGCAAGCACCCTACTACCGAGTTACACCACCAAACCTCAGTCCATAGTTTTATATTTTAACTGCATAGATGTCTCCATGAACAATAGATATTACTTTGCATGCCTTGCAATGTTTAAAGATTATTTTATTCTGTATCACAATTCTAGTTCTGAATATATATATTCACTTAATTTTTGTAAATTCACACACACACACACAAGTACACACATAGCAATAGATTTACACATTTAAATTATTTATAGACAATTCACTTAATGGAGAGTTAGGTTTTTCCCTATTGAAAATTATGCTTCATTGAACATTTTAGTCTTGTCTCCTGCAACACATATTCAAGAATTTCTCCTGATAAATACCTATGATTGGAATTCTGAGTTCATCTAGTTGTATAACTATTGCCAAACTGTTCTCCATAGTGATTGTACCAATTTATATTGTCTACAGCAGAGGTTGAGAGCATTTGATTCCATACATCTTTACTCCAGATTGCCCACTTCATTTACTGGGATACCTAAACAAACCAGGAGATATTAAAAATAGAAAATATCTCTCAATGGGATAAGTCACTGCATATACAGAAATGGAAAAGCAGGAAAGATAATTAACATGATTTGAATATCATTCTCTGCTCTGCTCCTAGAAAAATCTGTGAGCAAAAGTCAGATCAGAAAAGGAATATGATAACCTAAGCACTAAGAAAAGATATGACAAAGACCCAAAAGAGCCCTTAAAGAAGAATTTTCAGTAACAATATGGAATGCTGACTATCATTATGGTTTCATAATGAACATTGCCTCATAATACCACAGAGTTCAATGCCAAGAGTTTTCCACAGGACATAGTTTTACATTTCTGTGCTGTCTGTTCTGGTTGGATGACATTGATACTCTCAAAAATCCCATACAGCTCTAATTGATTCTACAATTACTATCCTTTCCCAACATTATATTGACAAAAAACTGAGGCTACATCTTGTTCACAGCAGAACTGGAATAAAGCATGGACCTGCTCTCCTCTATCTACACTCTTTATGCAATAAAGAAAGCTAACATTTATTGAGTGTACTGAGCATTTAACATATCACATATCATTTTATCCTTATTATTATCCACTGTAAGTATAGATACTAGTATTATCCCATTTTACTGTGCCCTTGGGTATGGCCTACCCAGGTGTCAGTCAACCTGCTGACAGTGGACATCATGAAGATAGACTCAGCCCCCTGAAACCCGACCCCTTGCCTCATTTGAATAGCTTCTCCTCAATAAAAGGGGTCAGCGCGTGCTCTCTCTCTCTCTCTTTCTGCGGACCCTTAAGGTCAGAGGAGCCGTCACAGCAACCCCAAAGGAAAAGGTTAAAAAAAAAAAGAAAGAAATTAAGGCATAGAAAGTTAAGCAGTTCATCAGATCTCCCACTAAGGCATATGTTGGATCTAATTATTTTCCCCACCAGCAACATGGCTACCACAGTCCAAGTCATATAATCTCTCTCCTAGGATCCCTTTAATTTAACTGCTCTTTTTCTACTCTTGCCCCCTCCCAGTATCAATGTACTCAGAATCCAAAGTATCTTTCAAAAACATAAATTAAATTATGTCACCTTCTGCTTAAACTCTCCCATGGTTTCTTATTATAGTTAGAATAAAATGTAGGTTTCTTATCATGAAAAATAGAGTCTTCTTTTAGACTCTGTCAGACCAGACATTTATCCATCTTTCTGATCTCACCTCCTGCTATGCTCTTATGGGGAAATGTTACAAAAATCTCTGTCTTCACCCTGTCTTAGCCAAACCTTCAGCATCTGCTGGACTCTGGACCTTCATGCTGTAAAAACTCTTCCTCAGCCTCCTCACATGTCATCATTCAGCTTTCGGCTGGAGAGTCACCTCTTTCTAGAAGTCTTCCCTGCCCACTCAAGCCAAAGAACAATGTCCTTCATCCACATCCACCACATCTGGCCATGACTCCATCCCACTGTGCTATTTTGTTACCATGAAACAATTATTAGTATCTGAAAATAGCTTATTATTCACTTGTTTATTTTTTGTCTATGCTAATTATGTTCTATACCAAGCAGGTACTAAGATGATATTAGATTTACAAGGATTTTTATTAGGGGAAATGCCTGAGAAAGAAGAAGGCAACTTTGAGAAAGTCATCATGTATGATTCAATTTGGACCCTGAATAAAGGAGGAAAAATTTTGGACTGAAGTGAACTAGATAGACTGCTGTGTAGTCTAGAATATTCTGCAAAGCCTCAGTGAATCCCAGAGCCTTGTCTCCCAAGTCAGTTGACTTGTCTTGATACACCAGCCTCCATCAGCATACTGCAAGGAGCAGTTCATGGAGGTAGATCCTGGTGCAAATGTTACAAAGGATTTCTCAGCACAGAATCTGAGGCCCTCAGTCAATTTGCTTTCACTGTTGGAGATCTATGAGACATACTCTTAGGCCTACCACACATTTTAAGATAAAGGACCGTGCTAATCTTACACTCACAATGATATTCACAAGATTCTCAAAATATATTTGTGGAATACATGAATAAATAATCAAAAGAATGAAGACCTTTGTCCAGGTGGAAGAGCAGAATTTGGAAAACATCTTCTCTCATTCTAGCCATTTAGTGTTTCCTGCTGTTTCTTGACTGGGGTCACTATTTTATACTGTTGCTTAGACTATAAATTCAGAAGAATAAAATAAATCACATATGCTTAGTTAGACTTCTGAGACATATTTATGTTCCTTATGCAACAATTATCTTCTAACATATTTACTTATTTTATTTGGACCTGATGTGAAGAATGGAAAAGTTTATCCACCACCATGCAGAAGAAATTGTGTTAACCATCCTCCATTCAGTCAGATACATTAGACAAAGTGAATTTTTTCCCCTTAAGGAGCAGTTGCAAAAGAGAGCAGAAAAACAAAAGCTTATGCTCTTCCATAAAGATTAAGAGTGAGAATCAATTCTGTATTCAGCAAGTGTTATGTAAAGATGAGCAGTGCATTCATGGGGCCAATGTCTGATATAATGATCAATAAAGTCTGGGATATTTATATGAAGGAGTTGAGTTTTATCATAAAAGACAAACATCTAACTTGACCATCTGACAAAAATGCTAAAAAACAGAAAGAGACATCTTAAAATAAGCCTCCGCGCATGCAAGACAGCCAAAATACTAGAAACCACATAAAATTATTTTTAAATGTTATACTTTGAAGCTGATAGCTTGAGATCAAAGACGGCAGTGAATTGCTTATCTAAAATATCTCCTTAGAAATTTGGATGACAAAAATAAACAACTTTGTTCTTAGCCTTAATCATTTTCCCTAAAACCAAAACAAGATAGTACGAATTGTCCATAGATGGAGTCAAATACAGTGAGCAAGTGAAGAAAAACTGGTGGGAAATAAGAGAACCTGCTACAGTGAAATATGTAACGCAGAATAGCCAGTTTCATGTAAATGGAAATTCAGTTTGAACCCCAGGGCCTTCATATTATGTAGCGCATTTGTTTCCTTCTATGTCCTTTAACTGGAGCCTTTTGATGCAGGAATCTGAGGGGCTACAGACTGGGATCTTCAAGTTGTTTTGCTTTAGGACTTTGATTCCAGTCTTGATTTCCAGGACTTTCACATTGATTCCGAGACTCCATCACTAGAAAACTAATGTCAACATAGGCCCCGATCAGTGTAGATACAGGTAATGTATACTTCTGTTGTCAGGTTGAATCAGTAAAAAGTACATCTGACCACACTGCTTTCACTCCTTTGAGATGTCTTTCTGAAATACAACTTCACAGTGGTGAATTGTTCTCATCTTGATGTGGTAAAAAGGAAAAAGAGGCCCTAGTCAGACTGTAAATACCACACAGGCATTTCAGAGGCATGATAAAGAGGAATGGGGATGGCCAAGCCAAAGAAAATAACAAAATATATATAATTTTAGAGCAATTTTTGGTTCACAACAATATTAAGAGAAAAATATAGAGATTTCCCATATGCCCATAGACCCCATGCATGTATAGCTTCGCACATTTCAACATCCACCACCAAAATGGTAAATTTGTTGCAATTTCTGAGCCTACATTAATACATCATAATCACCCAAAGTCTATAGTTTATTATGGCTCACTCTGGTGTCTATGGGTTTAGACAAATATATACTGACATATCTACCATAATAATATCATATAGAATATTTTCATTGTCTTAAAAGTCCTCTGTGAGAGGCCTATCCAATCTCTGGCAACCACTGATCTTTTTACTTTCTTCATAGTTTTGCCTTTTCCAGAATGTCATATAGTTGGAGTCATAGTATATGGCCCTCTCAGAATGCCATCTTTCAATAATATGCATTTAAATTTGAAGTTTTGTAATATGCATTTAATAATATGCATTCCTCCATGTAGCTTTATAGCTCATTTATTTTTAGGGCTGAATAATATTCCATTTTCTGTATGTAGTACGCCAACTGAAGGATATTTTGGTTCCTTCCAAATTTTGACAATTATTAACAGTTGCTATAAACATTCATACATGTGTGGTATTTTGTGTGGACATCAAGTTTAAAGCTATTTTGTGTAGATACCAAGGAGTATGATTGTTAGATCATACAGTAAGGGTATGTTTTGTTTTATAGAAATTGCCAAAATGTTTCCCAAAGTGTCATTCTCACTAGCAATGAACAAGAGTTCCTGTTATCTACATTATTTCCAGCCTTTGGTATTGTCAGTGTTCTGAATTTTGATCATTTTTTAAGTGTACAGAGGTATCCCAATGCAAATTTATTTGAAACTTGCATTTTACTAATGACATATGATATAGGTGATGTAGACAATCTTAATGATTATTTACTATCTGTGTATCTTCTCTGGGAGGTATCTATTAAAAGTCCTTGGGCAAGTTTTTATCTAGCTCATTTGTTTTCCTATTGTCAAATTTTTAGAACACTTTTCGGATTTTGGATGAGAGTCTTTTCTGAGATGTGTCTTTTGCAAAAAATTTTTCAGGCTGCAGATTGAACTCAATTGTTTCTTTCATGGATCATGACTTTTGTGTTATATCTAGAAACTCGCCACTGTACACAAGGTCATCTAGTTTTCTTCTATATTACCTTCTAGGAGTTTTATAATTTTGTGTTTTACTTTATGTCTATGACACATTTGGGGTTAATTTTTGTGAAGAGTGTAAGGTATGTGTCTGGATTGATTTTTTCCTAAGTGTTCTAGCACCATTTCTTGAAAATACCACCTTTGCTGCACTATGTTGTCTTTGTCACTTTGTCAAACATCAGTTGATTATATTTATGTGTGTCTGTTTCTGGGTTATCTATTCAGTTCCATTGGTCTATTTATGTATTCTTTCATCAACGCCACACTGTCTTGATTCCTATAGTAAGTCTTGAAGTTAAGTCGTGTGTCTTCCAAATTTGTTCCTCTTCAATATTGTGTTGGCTATTGTGTTTTGTTTTGTTTTGTTTTTGTGGTACTAATGGGGATTGAACCTAGGTGTACTCTACAACTGAGCCACATCCCCAACCCTTTTTTATATTTTTATATTTTTTAATATTATTTAGGGATTTAAACTCACTAAATTGCTTAGGGCCCTGCTACATTACTCAGGGTGACTTTGAACTTTTAATCCTCCTGCCTCAGCCTCCAGAGCCACTGGGATTACAGGCATGTAATACTGTGCCTGGCATTCTTTTGGCTTTTGATATAAACTTTATAAACTTTAAAAACAGTTGGTTGATATCCACCAAATAATTTTCTGGAATTTTGGTTGGGATTGTATTTAATCTATAGGTCAAGTTGGAAAGAATTGACATCCTCACTATTTTGAGTCCTCTTAACCATGAATATAGACTTAAATTATATTGAGCTGTATATCTTAACTTTGTGTTGTGCAATCTTGTTATAATTATTTACTAATTCTAGGAACTTTTTGTTAATTCTTTCATATTTTCTACATTGATGATCATATTATTTGGGGGGAAAGTTTTATTTCTTCCTTCCCAATAAGTATATTTTTTATTTGCTTTTTCAACTTGTTACATTTGCTAGGACTTATAGTATTATGTTATAAATCATTGATGAGAGGGGACACTCTTCCTTGTTTCTGATCTTAGTGAGAAAACTGGTAGTTTTTCTCACCCTTAAGTATGCTATGATCATCAGTATGGTTAAGTTTAAAGTATCTTGTGTTTCTTCTATTTGTCTCATTGTTATTTCATTTCTTTTCTTTTTCTATATTTTTAAAACTTTTGTTTAGAAACTCACCAACTTCCTTTGTTGGTGTGCATATTTTCATCATTTTACTTATTGTTTTGAGGTTCATAATACACACACACACACACACACACACACACACACACACATATATATATATATATATATATATATATATATATATATAATCTTAGTTTAACTTCAGATGATATTATATAACTTTATGCATAACATAAGAACCTTTTAAGAGTATACTTTCATTTTCTTCTTCCTAGATGTTGTGCTATTGCACTAATATGTTTTACTTTTACAAGTGCTATTAAACCCATAGTACACTGATATTACTTTTCTTTAAATAGTTAAGTATATTTTAAGAAAATTTAAGTGATAAAAATGTGTAGTTATCATTTTCTATGGTTTTCTTGCCTTTGTATTGGTTCATATTTCTATCTAGTAGCTTTTTCCTTGTGCCTGAAGGACTTTCTTTAAAATCTATTGTCACATGGGTCTGCTAGTGATAAATACTTTTAGATTTTCATATATTATCAACTAATCTTTCTTTTACTTTTAATTTTGAAAGGTATTATGGCCAAGTAGAGAATTCTAGGTTCAAAGTTTTTTCTTCCAGTATTTAATATTTTATGATATTGCTTTACTGTCATCTTGTTTGCCTTGTTTCCCATGAGAAAAGTCATTCTTTATCTTGGTCCTTCTGTACTTTTTCTCTGACTGCTTTTAAGATTTTCTTTTTGTCACTGGTTTCAAGAAATTTGATTTTGATGTTCCTCAGTGTTAATCTGTGTGCTCAGGGTTACTTGAGTTTCTTGAGTCTGTAGATTTTAATTTTTGCAAATTTAGAGAATTTTTAGTCATTATCCACAAATATTTTTCCTACCCCTTCACTCCTCTCCTCTAGGTACTTGAATCACAAATATATTAGATCATTTAAATTGTCCCACAAAACATGTATTCTGTGTTCCATTTCTGTTTTTTTTTCTTCTGATTTTTATTTTGGATAGTAAAATGACCATATTACCAAAAATACTATACAGATTTAATTAAATTCCAATCAAAATCCCACTCACATTCCTCATAGAAATAGAAAAAGCAATTATGAAATTCATCTGGAAAAATAAGAGACCCAGAATAGCTAAAGCAATCCTTAGCAGGAAGAGTGAAGCAGGTGGCATTACTATACCAGACCTTAAACTATACTACAGAGCAATAGTAACAAAAATAGCATGGCATTGGCATCAAAATAGACTTTTAGACCAATGGTACAGAATAGAGGACACAGAGTCTAACCCACATAAGTGCAGTTATCTTATATTAGACAAAGGTGCCAAAAAATGTACATTAGAGAAAAGATAGCCTCTTCAACAAATGGTGCTGGGAAAACTGGAAATCCATATGCAACAAAATGAAATTAAACCCCTATCTCTCACCATGCACAAAACTATTAAAATATCTTTGAATCTATTTATATTTTCTCTTCAATTTCTAATCTGTAGTTAATCCCATTCAATGTATTTTTTATTTTAGAAGTCATAGTTCTCATTTCTGGAAGTTTTAAGTCTTTTTTATATCTTTCACAACTCTATTTAATTTTGGAATATATTAAACACAGTTATAAAATTATTTTCACATCCTGTTTACAATTGTAATATCTGTGTCAGTTCTTGGCACATTTATATTGATTGTTTCTCCTTATTGTAAGTAATAATTTTCTGATTTTTTTGTGTGTGTGTTTGTGTGTGCGTGTCTGGTGAACTTTCTTGTATTCCTGATCTTGGGAATTATCCTTTCTTGGATTCTAGATATTTTTATATTTGTATAAATATTGTTGAGCTTTATTCTGGAAAGCATTTAAATTATATGGAAACTGTTTGACCATTTTGGATCTTGCTTTTATGATTCACAAAGTAGAACTAGAGCAGTGCTTGTCATATGGCTAGTTATTTCCCACTACTAAGACAAGACTCTTCTGAGTATCTCACCCAGGACCATGTGAATCATAAGGTTTTCCAATATGATTGGTAGGAATGATTTCTATATCAATGTGAGCACTGAGTACTTTTCCCTCTAACTCTTTAGGTGATTATTTCTCTGACCTTGCATAGTTTTCTCACATATAATTATGATGAACACATATGAAGATAATCATGACTATTATTGCCACATACTCGATCCATACCATATTCTCCATTTCCCTGACATTATAGATATTCATCAATGAGGTAATATGTCATTATGATTAGTACTTTACTGCTGATTTTCAACTTATGATAGGCTTCATTAGTATCACTGGGCTACATTTTTTGAAGGAGAAAGTTCATTCTATTTTATTCTTCTGCTCTAGATCCCAAGGAAAATCCTATTGTTTGGATAGTGAATATGGTCTGCAAGCTGAGGTTATGGTTTGGAACTGAAATACTGAAGACAATGGAAGGGTTTGGCAAGGGTGTGTGAACTGAGAAAATTAATAGAGCCAAGAAAACTCAGTAAGTGAAGAAATTTGGAGGAACTCAGATATCCAATGGCAAACTTTGTGAGGTATCTGAATCATTTTACTAAGTGCATGAACTCTCAAAATCTTCAGTTAAACTTTTGTTACTCATTAAATTTCCATTTTGTAAATTAATTTTTTGTCCTGGTACACTTTATTTTAACAGTTAACCTTTTTAAAGCTCTTAATTTTTAAAAATTTATTTGTTCTTTTTAGATATACATGACAGTAGAATGTATTTTGTCATACTGTATATACATGGAGTATAACTTATTCTAATTAGGATCCTATTCTTGTAGTTGTACATGATGTGGAGTTATCCTGGTCATGTATTCATATACAAGGATAAGAAAATTATGTTCAATTAATTCTACTGTCTTTCCTAATCCCCATTCCACTCCCTTTCCTTCATTCCCCTTTGTCTAATCCAATGGACTTCTATTCTTTCTCTCTCCATCCTTCTTTGCTGTGGTTTAGCATCCACATGTCAGAGAAAATATTTGGCCTTTTATATTTGGAGACTGGCTTTTTCACTTAACATAATATTCTCCAGTGCTATCCATTTATCAACAAATACTGTAATTTCATTCTTCTTTATGCCTGAGTAATGTTCCATTGTGTATATATACCACTTTTTCTTTATCAATTCATCTGTTGAGAGACACATAAGGTGGTTCCATAGCTTTGCTATTGTGAACTAAACTGCTATAAACATTGATGTGGCTGTCACTCTAGTATGTTGATTTTAAGTCCTTTGAGTTTTTACTGAGGAGTGGGATAACTAGGTCAAATTGTGGTCCTATTCCAAGTTTTCTGAGGAATCACCATACTGCTTTCCATCATGGTTGCATCAGTTTTCAGTCCTACCAGCAATGTATCAGTAAACCTTTCACCACATCCTTGCCAACATTATTGTTACTTGTATTCTTGATAATTGTCAATCTGACTGAAGTGAGATGGAATATCAGTGTAGTTTTAATTTGCATTTCTCTGATAGAGATGTTGAACATATTTTCATATATTTGTTGATTTGCATTTCTTTGGTGAAGTGCCTGTTCAGTTTCTTCGCCAATTTATTGAATGGGCTCTTTAGTTTTTTTGGTGTTAAAATTTTTGAGTTCTTTGTATATCCTGGATATTAATCTGAGGTACAGGTGGCAAAGATTTTCTACCATTCTGTAAGTTCTCTCTTTGCATTCTTGATTGTTTCCTTTGCTGTGAAGAAGCTTTTTAGTTTGATACCATCCCATTTATTGATTCTTGATTTTACTTCTGTACTTTAGGTGCCTTATTGAGGAAGTCATTTCCTAACCCAACATGATGGAGAGTTGGGCATACTCTTTCTTCTAGTAAGCACAGGGTCTCTGGTCTAATGCCAAGGTTCTTAATCCACTTTGAGTTGAACTTTTTGCAGGGTGAGAGATAGGGGCTCAAATCTATTCTGCTACATATCACTTTCCAGTTTTCTGAGCACCATTTGTTCTAGAGGCTATCTTTTCTCCAATGTATGTTTATGGCAACTTTGTCTAGTATGAGGTAACTATTTACATAAGTTTGGATCTGTGTCTTCTATTCTGTACCACTGATCTTCATGTCTGTTTTTGTACCAATACCATGCCATTTTTGTTATTATAATTCTGTAGTATAACTTAAGTCTGGTATTATGATGCCTCCTGCATCACTTTTTTCTCTGAGTATTGCTTTGGCTACTCTGGGCCTCTTATTTTTTCAAATGAGTTTCATGACTGCTTTTTCTATTTCTATTTAGAACATAATTGGAACTTTAATAGAAATTGCATTAAATCTGTATAGAGAGTTTGGTAGTACGGCTATTTTGACAATATTAATTCCACCTATCCATGAACATGAGAGATCTTTCCATTTTCTGAGGCCTCTTCAATTTCTTTTTTTCAGTGTTCAGTAGTTTTCATTGTAGAGGTCTTTCATCTCTTTTGTTAGATTGATTCCCAAGTATTTTATTTAATTTTTTGAGACTATGGTGAATGAGAAAGTTTTCTTGATTTCTGTTTTGGTGGATTTGTCATTGGTGTATAGGTATGCAATTGATTTATGGTTGTTGATTATTTGAAATGAAATTTTTTTAGAAACATGATATAGTAATGAGTCTTATCTATTGATGATACAGGTTGTAAATAGAGGCTTCCATAAGAGGATCAGTCATATTTTGGCTGTTTATTTCTTTAAAATAACTATTACATACAATTAAATGGCTGCTTTTCCTCTAAACTGTTCAAATAAATGGAGTTTTTTCTGAAAAAAAAAATTGAGTAAAAGGAAGTCTGGATACTTATACAAGGTCAAGTTTAGGGTTTAAAGTAAGTAAGGAAGGAAATTCTGTCTGTTCAAAAAATTATGCTCCCGAACACTTTACTTTCAGAACATTCTGGACAATTGTATCCTCTTGTTGCAGTAGATTCAAGGATTCCTCTTTGAAGAGACTAGAAGTCCCAGAGGAATATTCCATATACACCAATGTTGTAGGTTTCCTGAACAAAATGTTGGGGCACATTCTGATCTTCTTACTATAAGGATGACCAGTTGACATTCTCTTTATAAATACAAGAGACATCCATCTATCTTTGTAGTTCTCAATCTGAAAAATAAGTAAAATAGACTCTTTCTGGACTGGGGTTGTGGCTCGTGGTGGAGCGCTCGCCTAGAATGTGTGAGACACTGGTTTTGATTCTCAGCACCACATATAAATAATATGAATAAAATAAAGGTCCATCAACAACTAAATGTGTGTGTGTATTGGTCTTATTTTGATAATAAAAATCATCACATAAGCTTCAACATGAAAAGTAAAGGTCCAAATAAAAAAAATTGTTTAAAAATAGAGAAAATGAAGAGTGAAAAAAAACTATAATTAATATCTTCAGAGGAAAACAAGAAGACACCATATACATGGGACAACTATGAATCAGTTTATAAGACTGAGTATTTATGAAAAATAAAATTTGAGCAAAAAGAAAAGTAAGGGAAAGGAATGGTTGTTTTTTCCAGAAAATAAAATATTAAAAAACAGAAAGCAGGAAGGAAATATTTTCAAAAATTACAGAATCAAATCAGGAGATTCAACATATGACTAATAGGAATTCCAAAAAGAGAAAATGACAATGTAGAATTTTTTTAATCCACAGCAGGACCCAAGTTTCCAGAATGAAAGAATCTGTTATGTTGCCTGCAATTATGAATGAAAGGGGAAAAAAAGATTCACCAAGGAATATCATAGTGAAACTTCACATGCTTACATTTCTAAAGGGAATAAAACAAATGAACAACAGCAACAACCACAACAGGAAGTCTAAGCCAAAGATTGTGAATAAGAAAAGCATCAGAGTTCTTCAAAGAAATTTTGAAAGTCAGAAACAGTGAAGCAATGCATTAGAAATTATAAGAGAACATTATTTTCTATTCTTGATCAAACAATTAAGTTTGAAGGAGGAGTCCTACCAACCAGCAGACTACCAAAGAAGCTGAGATCCAGCCCAGACCACCCACACCAGCCCTCCCAGGACCCATGCTCTCAACCCCCAAGGGAGGTCAAGCCCCATGGCCCAGATTTATCCACACCAACTTGTGCAGGACCCAGATCCAGGATGCAGTAACATTCATTGAGGGACACCAGCAGGATCCAGAAGCCCAACACCAAGGTGAGGTACAAATAATCTGCATGAGTACTACAAGAATATAAGGAAGAAACTGTAATATCTCAGATCCACACCACAAGAAAGGAAGACACATAGACAACATTAAAAAAAAAAAACAAGAGAGGAAAGTGCCCCAAACAAACCAGGACACTATAATAACAGAACCCATGGACAACAAAGTTGATGAAATGTTAGAAAAGGAGTTCATAAAGTTCATAATTAAAATAATTTGTGAATTAAATAATGACCTAAATGAGCAAAAACAGGCAAAATTTGATCACTCCAACAATGAGCATCTGGTGTGGGTGGTCTGGGCTGGATCTCAGCTCCTTTGAGAGCAAATGTACGTAGCAAAAGGCTACTTTGAGAGAAATAGAGACTCTAAAAAAAAGTCAGAAGTCCTTGAAATGAAGGATATAATAAATCAAATAAAAAACTCAATAGAAAGCATAACCAAGAGACTAGATCATTTAAAAGAAAGAAAACCAGATAATGAAGACAAAGTATACAACCTGGAAAATAAAGTTGATCACACAGTGAAGATAGTTAGAAACCATGAACAGAATATCCAAGAATTATGGGACAGCATCAAAAGACCAAATCTAAGAGTTATTGGGTTAGAGGAAGGCCCAGAGTTTCAAACCAAAGGAATGCACAGTCTCTTCAATGAGATAATATCAGAAAATTCCCCAAGCATGAAAAACAAATTAGAAAACCAAATACAAGAGGCTTACAGGACACCAAATGTACAAAATCACAACAGATCTACACCAAGGCACATTATAATGAAAATGCCTAGCATACAGAAAAAGGATAGAATCTTAAAAGCTGCAAGAGAGAGGAATCAGATCATATATCAAGGGAGACCAATTTGGATCTCCACAGATTTTTCAACCCAGATGCTCAAAGCCAGGTGATCATGGAACAACATATACCAAGCTCTGAAAGAAAATGGATGCCAAGGAGGATCCAACATGGCAGTGGGCGCGGAGAGATCAAGTCTCTGACCTCTTCAGCTGAGTGGGCATAGGGAGTCGTAAACCGTCTAAATGCTGTTTGCTCAGGATCACTAGGCAATGCTGAGCTGACGTGGATCTGGGGCGAACAGTCTGGGCCTCTCAGAACACACACCGAGCCCAGATCGGCTGAATTCAAGCTCCCGTTTGCCTGCATCTCGCAGAAAAACTGCTGTGACTCAGCACTAAAGGATCCTGCTGAAACAACTGGTCGGCCCTTCTGAACCTGCGGAGGTTAATACCAACTGAGCCTTCATAGGCAGTGGCCACAGGATTGAGACGGGGCTTGGGAGAGCCAGTCAGGACCCACCCATTGCATCAGTCACCCGGCAAAGGGAACGAACTGTCACCATTTGCATGGGATACCACCATGGCAGAGAACTGACGTCACCAGAATGCTGTGGAGAAGAGAACTTCATTGAAACTGGCGGCAGCAGTGACTTCTTCCCTTCCCTTCTAATACCTTTCCTCCCAAGCATCAAATAAATTTATAGGAGTAAACAGTAACTCAGCAGTCAAACAGAACAAGAAGTAACATGAGCAGCGTGAAAAAGCAAGGAAGAAAAGGAGTACAAACAATGCAGGTCAGCCTAAATATTCAGGAGGATCTAGAGGCATCAGAAAAATGGTCAAATAAAGAACTCAAGGAATAACTTAGACAGATGGAATGGAACCTTAAAGAGGATATGAGACAGCAAATTCAAACAGTGAAAGAACACATTGAAAATGAATTACATAAACAGATAAAAGAAGCAAATAAGCATCTTTATCAGGAGATAGAGATTATTAAAAAATCAAACAATAATTGTAGAAATGAAGGAAACTATAAACCAAATTAAAAACTCAAATGAGAGTATCACTAACAGAGTGGAGCAAGTAGAAGCCAGAACGTCAGATAATGAAGACAAAATATATCATCTTGAAAAGAGTCTAGCCAACTCAGAAAGGCTGGTAAAAAATCACAAGAAAAACATCCAAGAGATATAGGATAACATAAATAAAACAAACTTAAGAGTCATCGGGATAGAGGAAGGTATAGAGGTCCAATCCAAGGGAATGAGTAACCTGCTGAATGAAATAATTATAGAAAACTTTCCAGAAATAAAAAAGGAAACGGATGTACAAATTGTAGATGCATAAAGGACACCGAGCACACAAAATCACAGTAGACCAACACCAAGACACATTGTTATGAAGATATCCAACATACAGAACAAAGAGAAAATTTTGAAAGCTACAAGAGAAAGGAGGCAGATTACATTCAGGGGTAAACCAATGAGGTTAACAATGGATTTTTCATCACAGACGCTGAAAGCGAGAAGATCCTCGAACAACATATTTGAAACACTGAAAGACAATGAATGCCAACCAAGAATTTTGTATCCAGCAAAATTAAGCTTCAGGTACGACAATGAAATAAAAATCTTTCATGATAAACAAAAGTTAAAAGAATTTGCAGCCAGAAAACCAGCATTGCAAAGCATCTTGAGCAAAACACTACACGAGGAAGAAATGAAAAACAATAACCAAAACCAACAGTGGGAAGTGCCTCAGTAAAGACAGAGGGTGGGGGAAAAGCTAATCATGGAGAAACATACTAAATTAAAAAAAAAAAACGATAAATAATCAAACATGGCTGGAAGTACAAATCATATATTAATAGTAACTCTAAACGTTAATGGCTTAAACTCTCCAATAAAGCGACATAGGCTGGTAACATGGATTAAAAAAACAAATCCAACAATATGCTGCCTCCAGGAGACACATCTGATTGGAAAAGACATACACAGGCCGAAGGTGAAAGGTTGGGAAAAAATATACCACGCACACAGTCCTCGTAAGCAAGCAGGGGTGGCCATCCTCATATCGAATAAAATCGACTTCAAGACTAAGTTAATCAAAAGGGATAAGGAAGGACATTATATACTGTTAAAAGGAACCATTCACCAACAAGACATAACAATTATCAATATTTATGCACCAAATAATGGTGCTGCAACGTTCATAAAATAAATTCTCCTTAAGTTCAAGAATCATATAGACCACAACACAATAATTATGGGTGACTTCAACACACCTCTATCACCATTGGACAGATCCTCCAAACAAAATTTGAATAAAGAAACTATAGAACTCAATATCACAATCAATAACCTAGATTTAACTGACATACATAGAATATATCAACCATCATCAAGTGGATATACTTTTTTCTCAGTAGCACATGGATCCTTCTCAAAAATAGACCATATATTATGCCATAGGGCAACCCTCAATAAATATAAAGGGGTGGAGATAATACCATGAATTTTATCTGATCATAATGGAATGAAACTGGAAATCAATGATAAAAGAAGGAAGGAAAAATCCTACATCACATGAAAAATGAACAATATGTTACTGAATGATCAATGGGTTACAGAAGACATAAAGGAGGAAATCAAAAAATTCTTAGAGATAAATGAAAATACAGACACAACATATTGGAATCAATGGGACACAATGAAAGCAGTTTTAAGAGGGAAATTCATTGCCTGGAGGTCATTCCTCAAAAAAAGAAAAAACCAACAAACAAATGAGCTCACATTTCATCTCAAAGCCCTAGAAAAGGAAGAGCAAAACAACAGCAAATGTAGCAGAAGGTAAGAAATAATTAAAATCAGAGCGGAAATCAACGAAATTGAAACAAAAGAAACTATTGAAAAAATTGACAAAACTAAAAGTTGTTTCTTCAAAAAAATAAAGAAGATCGACAGACCCTTAGCCATGCTAATGAAGAGAAGAAGAGAGATAACTCAAATTACTAACATACAGGATGAAAAAGGCAACATCACAACAGATACTACAGAAATACAGAAGATAATTAGGAATTATTTTGGAAACATATATTACAATAAAATAGAAGATAGTGAAGACATTGATAAATTTCTTAAGGCATATGATTTGCCCAGACTGAGTGAGGAGGATACACACAATTTGAACAGACCAATATCAACGAATGAAATAGAAGAAGCAATCAAAAGACTACCAACCAAAAAAGCCCAGGACTGGATGGGTATACAGCAGAGTTTTACAAAACCTTTAAAGAAGAATTAATACCAATACTTTTCAAGTTATTTCAGGAAATAGAAAAAGAGGGAGCTCTTCCAAATTCATTCTGTGAGGCCAACATCACCCTGATTCCGAAACCAGACAAAGACACCTCAAAGAAAGAAAACTACAGACCAATATATCTAATGAACCTAGATGCAAAAATCCTCAATAAAATTCTGGCGAATCGGATACAAAAACACATCAAAAAAATTGTGCACCATGATCAATAGGATTCATCCCTGGGATGAATGGTTGGTTCAACATACAGAAATCAATAAATGTTATTCACCACATCAATAGACTTAAAGATAAGAACCATATGATCATCTCAATAGATACAGAAAAAGCATTTGACAAAATACAGCACCCCTTTGTGTTCAAAACACTAGAAAAACTAGGGATAACAGGAACTTACCTCAACATTGTAAAAGCTATCTATGCTAAGCCTCAGGCTAGCATCATTCTGAATGGAGAAAAATTGAAGGCATTCCCTCTAAAATCTGGAACAAGACAGGGATGCCCTCTCTCACCACTTCTATTCAATATCGTTCTCGAAACACTGGCCAGAGCAATTAGACAGACGAAAGAAATTAAAGGCATAAAAATAGGAAAAGAAGAACTTCAATTATCACTATTTGCGGAAGACATGATTCTATACCTAGAAGACCCAAAAGGGTCTACAAAAAAACTACTAGAACTAATAAATGAATTCAGCAAAGTGGCAGGATATAAAATCAACATGCCTAAATCAAAGGCATTTCTGTATATCAGCGACAAAACTTCTGAAACGGAAATGAGGAAAAACACCCCATTCACAATATCCTAAAAAAAATAAAATACTTGGGAATCAACCTAACAAAAGAGGTGAAAGATTTATACAATAAAAACTACAGAACCCTAAAGAGAGAAATAGAAGAAGATCTTAGAAGATGGAAAAATATACCCTGTTCATGGATAGGCAGAACTAACATCATCAAAATGGCGATATTACCAAAAGTTCTCTATAGGTTTAATGCAATGCCAATCAAAATCCCAACAGCATTTCTTATAGAAATAGATAAAGCAATCATGAAATTCATATGGAAAAATAAAAGACCAAGAATAGCAAAAGCAACTCTAAGCAGGAAGTGTGAATCAGGCGGCATAGCGATACCAGATTTCAAACTATACTACAGAGCAATAGTAACAAAAACAGCATGGTACTGGTACCAAAACAGGCGGGTGGACCAATGGTACAGAATAGAGGACACAGAGACTAATCCACAAAGTTACAACTATCTTATATTTGATAAAGGGGCTAAAAGCATGCAATGGAGGAAGGATAGCATCTTCAACAAATGGTGCTGGGAAAACTGGAAATCCATATGCAACAAAATGAAACTGAATCCCCTTCTCTCGCCATGCATAAAAGTTAACTCAAAATGGATCAAGGAGCTTGATATCAAATCAGAGACTCTGTGTCTGATAGAAAAAAAGTTGGCTACGATCTACATACTGTGGGGTCGGGCTCCAAATTCCTCAATAGGACACCCATAGCACAAAAGTTAATAACTAGAATCAACAAATGGGACTTACTCAAACTCAAAAGTTTTTTCTCAGCAAGAGAAACAATAAGAGAGGTAAATAGGGAGCCTACATCATGGGAACAAATTTTTACTGCTCACACTTCAGATAGAGCCCTAATATCCAGAGTATACAAAGAACTCAAAAAATTAAACAATAAGATAACAAATAACCCAATCAACAAATGGGCCAAGGACCTGAACAGACACTTCTCAGAGGAGGACATACAATCAATCAATAAGTACATGAAAAAATGCTCACCATCTCTAGCAGTCAGAGAAATGCAAATCAAAACCACCCTAAGATACCATCTCACTCCAGTAAGATTGGCAGCCATTAGGAAGTCAAACAACAACAAGTGCTGGCGAGGATGTGGGGAAAAGGGTACACTTGTACATTGCTGGTGGGACTGCAAATTGGTGCGGCCAATTTGGAAAGCAGTATGGAGATTCCTGGGAAATCTGGGAATGGAACCACCATTTGACCCAGCTATTGCCCTTCTCGGACTATTCCCTGAAGACCTTAAAAGAGCGTACTACAGGGATACTGCCACATTGATGTTCATAGAAGCACAATTCACAATAGATAGACTGTGGAACCAACCCAGATGCCCTTCAATAGATGAATGGATTAAAAAATGTGGCATTTATACACAATGGAGTATTACGCAGCACTAAAAAAAGACAAAATCATGGAATTTGCAGGGAAATGGATGGCATTAGAGCAGATTATGCTAAGTGAAGCTAGCCAATCCCTAAAAAACAAATGCCAAATGTCTTCTTTGATATAATGAGAGCAACTAAGAACAGAGCAGGGAGGAAGAGCAGGAGGAAATGATTAACATTAAACAGAGACATGAGGTGGGAGGGAAAGGGAGAGAAAAGGGAAATTGCATGGAAATGGAAGGAGACCCTCATTATTATGCAAAGTTACATATAAGAGGTTGTGAGGGGAATGGGAAAAAACAAGGAGAGAAATGAATTACAGTAGATGGGGTAGAGAGAGAAGATGGGAGGGGAGGGGGGATAGTAGAGGATAGGAAAGGTAGCAGAATACAACAGTTTTTACTAGTATGGCAATATGTAAAAATGTGGATGTGTAACCGTTGTGATTCTGCAATCTGTATTTGGGGTAAAAATTGGGAGTTCATAACCAACTTGAATCTAATGTATGAAATATGATATGTCAAGAGTTTGTAATGTTTTGAACAACCAATAAAAAAAAGAAAAAAAAAGAAAATGGATGCCAACCAAAAATCTTATATCCAGCAAAACTAAGCTTTAGATTTGATGATGAAATATAACCTTTCATGATAAACAAAAGTTAAAAGAATTTACAGCTAGAAAGCCTGCACTATAGAACATCCTCAGCAAAATATTCTAAGAGGAAATGGTAAACAATGATGAAAATCAGGGAGGCATTATGCTAAAGGAAATTCTAATCAGAGGAGAAAAGAAGTAACATTAAATTCCAAAAATATACAAAAATGGCCGGGAATACAAATCATGTCCCAATAATAACCCTGAACATTAATGATCTAAACTTACTAATTAAAAGACATAGGCTAGCAGATTGGATTAAAAAAAGACCCAACAATATGCTGCCTACAGTAGACTCATCTCATAAGAAAAGACATCCACATACTGAAGGTGAAGGGTTGGGAAAAATCATACCACTCACATGGACTGTGGAAGCAAGGAGGGGTTTCCATCCTCATATCAAATAAAGTAGACTTCAAACTAAAGTCAATCAAAAGGGATAAAGAAGGACACTACATACTGCTCAAAGGAACCATACACCAAAAAGACTGAACAATTATAAATATATATGCCCGAAACAATGGAGCATCTATGTTCATCAAACAAACTCTTCTCAAGTTCAAAAGTCAAATAGACCACAACACAATAATTTGGGGTGACTTTAACAAACCTCTTTCATCACTGGATAGATCTTCCAAACAAAAGCTGAACAAAGAAACTATAGAATTCAATAATACAATCAATAACTTAGACTTAATGGACATATATAAAATATTTAATACTTCAACAAGAGAATACACTTTCTTCTCAGCAGCACATGGATCCTTCTCTAAAATAGATCATATACTATGCCACAAAGCAACTCTTAGCAAATATGAAAAGTAGAGATACCCTGCATTCTATCAGATCATAATAGAATGAAATTAGAAATCAATGATAAAATAAGAAATAAAATTCACTCCAACACCTGGAGACTAAATAATATGCTACTGAATGAACAATGGGTTACAGAAGACATCAATGAGGAGATTAAAAAATTTTTAGAGGTGAATGAGAACACAGATACAACATATCAAAATCTCTGAGACACTTTGAAAGCAGTCCTAATAGGAGACTTTATTGCATGTAGTTCATTCCTTAAAAGAAGAAAAATTCAATAAATAAATGACTTAACATTACATCTCAAAGCCCTAGAAAAAGAAGAACAAATCAATACCAAAAGCAGCAGAAGACAGGAAATAATTCAAATTAGAGCTGAAATCAATGAAATTTAAACAAAAGAAACAATTTAAAAAATTGACAGAACAAAAAGTTACTTCTTTGAAAAAATAAATAAAATTGACAGACTTTAGCCATGCTAATGAAGAGAAGGAGAGAGAAAACTCATATAACTAACATGAATGATGAAAAAGGAAATATTACAACAGATGCTACAGAAATACAGAAGATAATTATAAATTATTTTGAAAACTTGTACTCCAATAAAATAGAAAATGTTGAAGGCATTGGCAAATTTCTAGAGTCATATAATTTGCCCAAACTGAATCAGAATGATATACACAATTTAAACAGATCAATTCAAGTGATAAAACAGCAGATGCCATCAAAAGTCCACAATCCAAGACAAGCCCAGGACTAGACGGATACACAGCAGAGTTCTACAAGACCTTTAAAGAAGAACTAATACCAATACTCTTCAATTTATTTCAGGAAATCAAAAAAAGAGGCAGCACTTCCAAACTCATTTTATGAGGCCAATATCACCCTGATTCCAAAGCCAGGCAAAGACACATCAATAAATAAATAAATAAGTAAAAAAGAAAGAAAAGAAAACTTCAGACCAATATCTCTAATGAACATAGATGCAAAAATTCTCAATAAAATTCTGGCAAATTTAATACAAAAACATATCAAAAAGATCGTGCACCATGATCAAGTGGGATTCATCCCAGGGATGCAAGGTTGGTTCAACATACAGAAATCAATAAATGTAATTCATCACATCAATAGACTTAAAGATAAGAACCATATGATCATCTCAATAGATACAGAAAAAGCATTTGACAAAATACAGCACCCCTTTGTGTTCAAAACACTAGAAAAACTAGGGATAACAGGAACATACCTCAACTTCATAAAGACTATCTATGCTAAGTCCCTGGCCAACTTCATTCTAAATGGAGAAAATTGAAGGCATTCCCTCTATAAACTGTAGCAAGACGTGGATGCCCTCTTTCACCACTTCTATTTAACATAGTTTTTGAAACTCTGGCCAGAGCAATTAGATGAAAGAAATCAAAGGAATGCACATAGGAAAAGAAGAACTCAAATTGGCACTATTTGCTGAAGACAATATTCTATACCTAGAAGACCCTAAAAGTTCCATCAGAAAACTTCTAGAACTAGTAAGTGAATTCAGCAAAGTAGCAGGATATAAAATCAACACCCATAAATCAAAGGCATTTCTATATATCAGTGACAAATCATCAGAAAGGGAAACAAGGAAAACTACCCCATTTTCAATAGCCTCAAAAAATAATAAAATACTTGGAAATCAATATAATGAAAGAGGTGAAAGAACTATATAATTAAAATTACAGAGCCCTAAAGAAAGAAATCAAAGAAGACCTTAGAAAATCGAAAGATATACCTTGCTCTTGGATAGGCAGAATTAATATTATCAAAATGATCATACTTCCAAAAGCACTATACAGATTTAATGCAATTCTAATCAAAATTCCAATGACATTCCACATAGAAATGGAAAAAGCAATTATGAGATTCATCTGGAAAAATAAGAAAACCAGAATAGCTAAAGTAATCCATAGCAGGAGGAGTGAAGCAGGTGGCATTACTATACCAGACCTTAAACTATACTACAGAGTATAAAAAAAAAAAACCAGCATAATACTGGCACCAAAACAGACTGGTAGACCAATGGTACAGAATAGAGGACACAGAGACTAACCCACAAAATTACAATTATCTTATATTAGTCAAAGGTGCCAAAAACATGCATTGGAGAAAAGATAGCATCTTCAACAAATGGTGCTGGGAAAACTGAAGATACATATGCAACAAAATGAAATTAAACCCCTATCTCTCATGCACAAAACTCAACTCAAAATGAATCAAGGACCTAGGAATTAAACCAGAGACCCTGCGTCTAATAGAAGAAAAAAAAGTAGGCCCTAATCTCCATCATGTGGGATTAGGTCCAAACTTCCTTAATAAGACTCCTATGGCACAAGAATTAAAATCAAGAATCATTAAATGGGATGGAATCAAACTAAAAAGTTTCTTCTCAGCAAAAGAAACAATCTGTGAGGTGAATAGAGAGCCTACATCTTGGGAGCAAATCTTTACCTCTCACACATCAGATAGAGCACTAATCACTAGAAGTCAAAAAGCTAAACACCAAAAAAAACAAATAACCCAATCAATAAATGGGCCAAGGACCTGAACAGATACTTCTCAGAAGATGATATGCAATAAATCAACAAATATATGAAAAAAATGTTCATCATCACTAGCAATTGGAGAAATGCAAGTCAAAACCACTCTAAAATTTCATCTCACTCCAGTCAGAATGGCAGCTATTATGAAAACAAACAGCAGTAAGTGTTGGTGAGGATGTGGGGATAAAGGTACACTCATATATTGCTGGTGGAACTGCAAATTGGTGCAGCCAATATGGAAAGAGTATGGGGATTTCTTGAAAAATTGGGAATGGAACCACCATTTAACCCAGCTATCCCTCTCCTCAGTCTATACCCAAAGGATTTAAAAACAACATTCTACAGGAACACAGCCACATCAATGTTTATAGCAGCACAATTCACAACAGCTAAACTGTGGAACCAACCTAGATGCCCTTCAATAGATAAATGGATTAAAAAATGTGGCATATATACACAATGGAATATTACTCAGCAATAAAAGAGAATAAAATCATGGCATTTGCAGGTAAATGGATGGAGTTAAAGAAGATAATGCTAAGTGAAGTTAGTCAATCCCAAAAAAAGAAATGTCAAATGTTTTCTTTGATATAAGGAGGCTGATTAATAGTGGGATAGGGAGAGGGAACATGAGAGGAATAGATGAACTCTAGATAGGGCAGAGGGGTTGGAGGGGAAGGGAGGGGAAATGGGTTTATTAATGATGGTGGAATGTAATGATCATTACTATCCAAAGTACATGTATAAAGGCACGAATTGGTGTGAATATACTTTGTATACAACCAGAGATATGAAAAATTGTTCTGTATATGTGTAATAAGAATTATAATGCATTCTGCTGTCATATATAAATCAATTAAATAAATAATTTAAATTTCTAAAAAAAAAGTTTGAAGGAGGGGGAATAAAGATGTTTCAGTCACATAAGCTGTCATTATCAAGAAATTGCTAGACAATATGTATCTACACAATAGTCAGAGTTAAACCAAGAGAAAGGAAGGCAGGAATATGGCTCCAGCATAGAAATTCTGGAGAAAATATTTGTAGGAATAGAGCATACCTATACCCAAGAAATATCTAGAGTAAACAGTTCAGACTGCACAAAAGAACTCCTGGATTGAAAAAGGAAAGAAAAAAGGAAGGAGGTAGGAAGGAAGGAAAAAATGAAATGCTTCTGGTTATATGAAAAATAGAATTGAAATGAGGATTCTTTCATATCTACTACTAAATTTGGGGAAGGCTATATAACTCTTGTACCACTGATACATAGAAAATGAAGCAAATGAAAGAATGAAATAGTAATGAAGAAAAATAAAATTTGTATAAAACCAAACTATCATAGTGTTTTACCTGCCTAACAGTGAACAATACTTATACAGACATTATAAGCATTAAATAATCATTTAACAAAAATGGTGATAGTAAGTTTCATTAGCAGGAAAGCATCTCCGTTCTTGTAGGGAATCACAAGAGCAGGCAGATCACACACGTTTATGGTGTCTAGGATGAGTTTTTAAGAAAATATGGAAATGCAAATGTTTGGAAATATTTTATAGATCTTCCTCTCACTGCCTTTGTGGATGGGCACATCTTCTGTTGACAGGATGGCCTTTCACCATCCACAGATGCACTGGATTACATCAACACATTTGATTGCCTACAAGTTCTCCATGAGGGTCCAATGTGTGACTGTCTGTGGTCAGATCCAGATGATCATGGTGGTTGGAGTATATCTAGTTGAGGAACTGTTTACGCATTTGTGCAAGATATTTCTGAGACATATAATTATGTCAATGGCCTCACATTGGTGTCTAGAGCTCACCAGCTGGTGATGAAGGGATATAACTGGTGCCATGATTGGAATGTAGTAACGATTTCCATACTATTATTATCATTGTAGTGACCAAGTCATGGAACTGGATGATACATTAGATATTCTTTCTTGCAGTTTGATCCAGCACCTAGTAGAGATGAAACACATGTTACTCATAGTACCCCAGACTACTTCCTGTAATGAAACTTTAAACTTGTCCAGTATTGCCATGAACCATATATTGACCTAATGGAATTGGGAAGAGCAACCGTAACTCCAAAGTGTCAGAAAATAGTTAACATTCAAAATACTTGTTTTTACATGGACCAAAAGATGCGGTATATAAAAATACAAGTTTCCTGTCATCAACAGCCGTGACCAGTTTACAAGAACCAGTTCATTACATGCTGAAGCAACATTGTTGTCAGGAAACCAGTTTCCTGCATAGTGCTATTTATAGTTACTTTTGCTTTCTCTGAAGGACTGCAGATAATAAGATGTAAACATTCACACCTCATAAATACAATTGAACTTCCATTTAGCTATAGCTTTACTCAGCATGACTGTAGATAAAGATAGCAGTAAACAATCATTGGAGCTTAATGAACATTTTTAAAAAATAAGTACCAAGGCCTCCCCTCTACTTGTGAGTTGAAATCATTTTGTTTATTTTCAGAGAAATCATTTAATTTAATAGTATGACTTGTCTGCACTCAGTTTATTTCCTTCTCAAATCTCAGCCCCATGTTATTCTTTGTTATTGTCAGAACCTGGTGGGTTGTTTTGAACAGAACCGTTTTTCCCTCTCCTTAAGATGATGTTACTGAACAAGAGTACTGCAGTGTTTTTTTATAATAAACTTGTGAAGTAAAAAAAAAATGGTGATAACAAATTTAAAAAATTGGGATAAAGGGAAGCAGGGTAGGGAAAAGAAGCAGAAAAGACAAGAAAAATCTCCATAACATAATATGAAGTCAATAGATATGTCTTAAATAGGTAACTATAAAGATAAGCATATATACATGATATTTACAAATATGATGATACATTTCAGAAGAAAAATCTAAGAGTACCAGAGCATGAGGAAGGTATATCCTGAGACTACTTTTCCTCTATAAGTCTCATAGTTGTATTTAACCTTTTAAACCATGCATTGTTATTGAATAAAATAAAAAAATAATTTAAAATAGACTAAAATTATCACTGATCTCCACTAATATAATGTTGATAGGAAACTTCCTAATGTACCTTATTTATTTATTATAATATCTCCTAATAATCTTTTTGTTACTTATACGACAAAGGTCCCAAAGTTCTTCATTTTTATCAGTAAGCTATTTCTGGGTAACAAATTCCTTCCCTCTACTCCCCCCCAAAGGAAAAAAAAACAACAACATAATGGCTTAAAACAATGATTATTTTCTTGCAAATCTCACAAGTCAATGGGTTGGCTGGATGCTTCTTTCCTCATTAGGGCTTACTCATGTGTCTGAAATTAGTGTGGGTCAGGCAGACAGCTCTGCCAATACAGGCAGGGCTCTCTAACATGTTTGAAGATTGTTTCTTGGCTGGACTCGGATGGCATTGGCTAGGACAACTGGACTCACTGCCACATGGTCCTCATTCTCTAGTATGTTAGCTGGGTTTGCTCACATAGCAACTGGCCAGGGTTCCAAGAGAGTGAAAGAGTGCAATGCCTCTTGAGTCCTAGGTTCAAGATTTGTAGATCATTACTTCTGTTTCATTCCATCAATCAGTAAAATTATTAAGCCAACCCAGATTTAAGAAGTAAAGCAATACGTTCTATCTCTTCAGGAGCTGCAGTCACATTGCAAAGGTATGGGTATGGGGAGGGCCAAAGAATTTTGACTATTTTTGCATCCAGTAGCCCTCAGCACTTAAGGTCCTACTTTGCTTCCTACTTGAGTTTTCCTTAGTCTATACACATATATGCCTTTATGTCCTTGCTTCTCCCAAAAGTTTTTTTCATACCTTCTACATGATATCCAGAGAGTTTTCTATCCATTCAAATTATAAATCAAATCACTTTTCTCTTTTTAAGCCTTCCCAGTTCTTTCCAAGCATTTTGTGACTTCCTACATTGTCAGTATCACTCACTTGTCATTTGAAAACTTAACTTTACCATGGAGATATCTTAACCCTGAACTAGGACATAACTTCCTGGATGACAAGAAATTATCTGATAAAGTTTTAAGAATACTACCTTCTATGTAGAAGACCATCCATGAAGATTGAGAATCAGCCTGCTTCCTCTGACTTGGGACCTATATAAAACTAGAGAATTGTGTAAACCTCTTAATCTATAAAATCATAGCTCTGGGGTGTGTAGCTTGAGCAACTTCCAAGATTATGAAAAATAAGTAACTAGAGAGAGAAAGAAGAAAGCTACTTCCTGTTTTAGCCTCATAAAAGTTCAAACCACTACATACAGAGACACTGAATCTCCTAAACTAAATTATGGGTGCTATTTAATCCTATGACGTTGGAAAATGTCCTTCATGCCTGAATTCACCTCTGTTTGGACCATGTGGAAAGGGGGCTGACTGGAAGCTTAGTGAGAAACCTACTCCTCCCTGGCTTTAGGGCAAAGATGTCCAGAGGCTTGCCTGCATTTCTCATATTCCCTTCCTGCTACATGAGTGTCTTGCCCTAAGGCATATTGAACAATCTTGCAAGAATCAAAGATTAGACATCCAACATTCCTTTTAATTATTATAATGAAAATTGAGTGCCAATCTTCAGAAAAATTGGCCCTCCTGCCCTCCCATTGGCTTCCCTTCAGGACAAAGATCCTATTATTGTGTCTCCCAAACTCTCCCACCAATCTGCTGTTGAAACTCCTCTCTTGTCCATCTGTATTTGATCTGCAGTATATATTTTTTTGCTCATTCTCTGGTAAAATGTCTTAAAACTTGGATATCTGTGTTTTAGTGGTTCTTTTGTGAATTTAACTCTTGCTCTAAAGGTACCATCTTTTCTATTATGCAGAATTTGTTGCTAGATTGTCCTGGCACCACAAAAGTTTCTGACACTCTCTTTCTCAATTTAAATGGAATCTGTCAGCTGATGAATGGTTTAAGATTCTTATGATTAGTAACAAGACCATCCAAGTCAACCCCATTCCATAAGATTATGATTATTCATAGCACTGGTCAGTCTGGAGAATTGGCACCATTTTAGATCTTTTTTTTTTTAATGTTTCCCTGTAATTTAAGAGGCTTATAAGTTTGAGGCTATGCTGGGAGCCATTAGCCAAGTAGGTATGACCATTTCCTTGCCAGCGTACCCCATGTTGCTTAGTGGAAGGACTCGTGGAAATAGGACATTTTGCAGTGACATTGCATGTATGTGACCTTGCTCAAGGACCAGGGTGGATCCGGATTTAGGGTGTTCCCGGTTTAGGACTATCCGGGTTTAGGGTGGTTCCAGGTTTAAGGTTATTCCTGCTGGGAATAGGGCGTATCCTGCTGCCTGAGTTCCCCTTGAGTTCTCATGGGATTCAGACAGTATTTTTGGGGGAGACAGAAGCCCAGTGGGGGTGGATTTGGGCAGAGAACGTGGATTTCCCCAGAACGTGATTGTAGACGGCTGGTGTGAGTTCGGGAATAAAGAGTTGCTGTTTGAATCTACAAGCTGTGTGGTGGCTCGTGATTTTGTGCCCAGCCAGACTGTGGCAAGGCTACATTTTGAAGTATCTACAAATAGTTGTGGGAAAAAGTGATAAAGATTAAAATGCTTTCAAACTTTAAAATGTTCTATGGGTCTCATAAATATCTTAATTTCTCAGTTGAGACACATCATCATTTTGACAGTTAAGAATCCATCAATATAATCAGAAGGAAATAGAGAAAGTAGGTAGCAGATGAATCAGGCTGGATGTTTTTGTTGTCCGAGCTAAAGATTCATATGAAACAAAACAAAATTAGAAGAAAACAGAAGAAGGCGTAAAACATAATTTCAGCTGTGGAGGTATTGAACCCTTTCAGATTCTGAGCAGGAAGACCACATAGATAGTCCTTGTGACACTGGGTACCTCTGAGAATTTCTTAAAGATGAACATACTGTATAAAATTAAGTACACAAATATTACACCCCACCTCGCAAACTCTGTGTAGTTTCTCTTCATGGCCTTCCCATGTCCTTTCTTTTGTCTTTCCCCCTGACCTTTAACCTCTCAGTGCAGCATCTTTTAGAGTGGTGTTTCTGTTCCCAACAACATGGGGAAAATTTTTAAAAATTTTAAAAGTGCCTCAATCATAGAAGAATTTTCTATGAAGATAATGAGAAAGGCTTCGTTTTAAGATTCCTCATTTGTATGAACTTTTTCCAAAGTTCTATACACCTAATTTTTGTATTTATACTATTTTTCTTAAAAGTGCTCTTCTAGATTATACAAGACTCAGGTCCCAGAAAACCTACACATGTCCCTGATCTCTACTCACCCCTGGACCCTCTCTAACCCATTAATCCATTCAAAATGAAAATGTCATCAAGAAGCACCACATTTGCTTTGTCTTTAAGTGTCTCTATTGAATGGACAATTCATCAAAACTTTTTAAAAAGGCATCTTTTATTCTTCCTCAGTTATTCTTTCCATGTTTATATGTGCCATATTCACCTCAGAGGGGTTTCTTCCTCCAGAAGAGTTTTGTGAATGACGATGTCTAGAGAGGGTAGAGAAGAAAAAATATCAGCAGAGAAAGCTGAAGTCTAAGTAATAAATTCTTCTTCATGTTTACTGAAGAGTCGTAGTTAACTAATCGAGTCATATAACTACACCTATTCAAACTAGCAGGTTTATGGCATTTTAAAACTAGAGATTATTATTCTATTTAATAAAAACCTATGAAACTGCTTTTTGAATGCAATATAAGTACTACAAATTCTTATGGCTATAAAACAATTTAAAAATTATTCAATTCAATCTTCTTATTTATCAGACCATGTACCTCAAGTTCAGAAAAGCCAAATGAGTTGTTCATTGTCACATTGCCAGTTTGACCAGATAGCCAAAATAAAAATCAGCTGGATAGACAAACAATTGGTTGGATTATAACTTAACTAAGCCAAAGTTGGTCATCAAATTGTTTTGTAAAAGTAGATACAGATTAAGAAATACATACATGTAAATGAGGGAAAGTTAGAAGATTTAATCATATTCATACTGCATTTTCATCTCAAAATGAAAATGTTTATAAAGACTTGTTGATTCACAAGCCATAAATTTTAAGAGAAGGCAGCTTCACTTGTATACTTTCCTCCTCAATCTTTCTCTTTTCTCTCTTTCCTTCTTTTTCCTTTTTTTGGAACATGGACAAAAAATGTTATAGAATAAACATGTACACAAATATTACACCCTACCTAGCAAACTCTGTGTAGTTTCTTTGCATTTTATGGCATTTGCATTTTATACAACTCCATCCATAAATTGCATTTTATGGATGGAGTTGGATAATATCTTGCTAAGGGAAATAAGCCAATCCCAAAAAAACAAAGGCCGAATGTTTGCTCTAGTATGCAGATGCTAATTCACATATATGCGACTGCATCACCAATATTATTCTGCAACATGTACACTCAGAAAAATCAGAAATTATATCCCATCTATGTATGATATATCAAAGTGCACAAATGCATTCTACTGTCATGTATAATTAATTAGAAAAATTAAAAATGTTTTTAAAAAGTCACAGAATCAATCCTGACAGTCCAGTCTTTGTCAAAGAGACAAGTATAGTGTTTTTTCTCATATGTGGAAGCTTAAGGGAGAAAAAAAAATCATGGCAGTAGAATGTAGTCCTTTAGGACAGAGGAAAGGGATCAGAGTGGGAGGAGGGTAGGTAAGGGATGGTACTGGGGAGTGCAGTTGATCAAATTATATAATATGCATATGCACATGCATAATAAAACCCCCAATTCTGTATAATTAATATGCACCAATAAAAAAGCCATAATGAAAGAATCCCTGCTTGTAGATAATGTCCCTGCTCCCAAGGCATTTGCAATCTTCTTGGGGGAACTTTTTACAGAACTTCTATTCTGAAGTTCCTTTGTGAATCCGTAACACTTTGTTTGCATATTCTTAGTAGTGGCATCTTTGTCCCCTTGGGGTATACTGCTCTTAGGAGAAAAAAAAAAAACGCAAAGATCATTTGGCACTAAAACTAATGAATACAGTGGGCAAAACCTGGATATTACCGTTTTTGGTAAAAACAAGTCGGGAGTAGTGTAATAGGACCCATTTTCTTTCTGACTCATGAACTGGATCTGTAGGAAATTCCAAGAGAAAATTGCTAGGAAAAATCTGCACAATGTATCATCATCAAAACAAGTGAGTATCTTCCATTCACGCATATAACAAATACTTTTGGGACAGCTGATAAGAGGAAATGGTTCATTTGGTTGCATAAGTTCTTAATTTCCACTACTTTGTTTTAAAGAAATAAGTCTTATTAGCATGTATTCTATTCCTAATAATCAACACATATCAAGTTTTTGCCATATAGAAGGTACTGTTCTCCATGTACTTAGTCAAATGTATATGTATGTGTATATATATATATTATTTTTTTCTATATATAGTTCCTTTGTGGCTAACTACGGAGACAAGCACTTTCTCCTGTCCACACATGAAAATCATATGCTGCCTTCCAACACCAAGTGAAAAGCCACTAAAATTAAGCAGATGAAAATTGAAATATGAATTCAGAAGAAGCAGTCAGTTGTGTGAGCTGTGAGGAGATTCTGTCACATGAAGGAGGCAAAATTAATAAGATTAGAATAAAGAGGAGTGGGGTTACGAGTAGCAGCAATAGCAAGGGCAGAGACTTTAGGTAAGGTTGGCAATGTGTTTTTGCTAAGGGAGGGCACAGAGGGACAAAGCAGAATAGACAAAGAGGACAGCATGGCAGAAAAGAAAACAATTCCAAGAGGTGGTAGTAGTTGAAGGAGATGAGTTTCCATCATGAAAGAGAGAGAGAGAGAAGGAAGGAAGGAAGGAAGGAAGGAAGGAAGGAAGGAAGGAAGGAAGGAAGGGAGGGAGGGGAAAGAGAGAGAGAAAGAAAGGAAACTGGAGGGAGAAAGGGATTAGTAAATTGCCCCCTAAACCCAAGAAGGAGTCAAGAATAGCATTTAAGGTAGAGGCTCTCCTCCAAAGTTCCCAGTCAACTTTGAAAAAAAAATCCCAGAAATGAGACTGGACTATATCCCAGATCAATTGAGTTCAGATTTCTGGAAATGAAGTCTAGATATCAGTTTGTATGGTTCATTTGTTTTAAGTTCCCCAGTGATTCTAGTATATAACTGGGGTTGAAAACTAATAGTTTAGCACTTTACAGTAGATTACATAGATAGCAATGGAGTCCCAGCATTTGAAACTAGTTGACAATCTGACACCAGACCAGGAAAAGAACAGGCAGATATCTATGAGAACACAGACATGGATTGATGCCAAGAGACAAGATTGGGTAGGAAAGCCATCACAGAAGTAGACCCTATGAGTAAGCAAGAGAGATTTGGGTTCAAGCTAACTCTGTTCAGCCCAAAGTGATAGAGAACCACATCCAGAAGCAGAGAGTATGGAGGCATGACTAAAAACAGGACTCTACAACTTATTTGTTATGACACCCTAGACAGGTTACTTGACTTCTCTAACCCCTAGCACTCTCATTTGTAAAGTGGGAATGTTAATATTATCTATCTTTCAAGGCTATATATATGCTGGGCTTAAAAGAAAAATTATGAGCTGAAGGTCTTCTAGGAGACCACAGTTCTAAAACAGTTGAAAACTCTAGTGAGAAGTACAGAACCAGGAAATAGCAGTAGAAAAGGAGGTTGGGAGGTTGGTATTGATAGCAGGAGAGCTCACTCTTGTCTTTTTTTTTCTTCTTTTTTTTCTGTTTCTTTCTTTCTTTTTTTTTTCCCTGAGTAATGATGGGTAAGAAGCAGCATAACATTTAACGTTTTTGGAAAGCGATGTGGAAAAATATATCACAAGCCAAAAAGATGTTTGTACCATTTTACCCAGTAATCCCACTCTTGGAATTTATCCTAGAGAAATAAATCAACAGAAGAAAAAGAAGCTTCAGTTTATAAAGATCCATAATATAAAAAATGGAAACAAACAGAACTGCCAAGGTCAATGGCTAAGTAAATTGTTATACATCTATTCAATGGAATATTAACTTTAGGATTCAGGAAATTTGTCTAAAATTTTTTAAATTCATTCTTCATTTTAAACAAGGAATACCTTAAACGTTGTCATAGTAAAATAAATAAATAAATAAATAAATACAGAAACAGCTAAAATCCCCCTTGACTGGTCTTAGATTTCTACCTAAAAGTAGGCACTTTTAACAGTTGGAGCTGCACTCTCCCAGACACTTTTCAGCACACTTACAAACTAACACACACACACACACACACACACACAAATTTATGGGTCCATATCCACACAAATACATTTATATGAACTTATAAATAGCACAATTTTGTTTAATGTTTATGAAAATACTGTATCACTTTGCTAGTTTTGTAATTTGTTAGTTGTTGCTATTTTTTAAGTTACCTACATGGCTTAGAAAGTTTCCATGTCATTACTGAAAGATATGACTTACCATTTTAAGTTTAAGAATGGATATATCACAGCTTATTTAGTCATTCCAAATACTGATGAGTATTTATGTGGTTTTCAAATTCTATAATTTCAAATGTTGTTTCACTGGCTTTGATCTTAGGCCACTCCAACTGGCATCTCATAGAGCAACACAACAACAGGAAGGGGTTAACAACCATCACCCCTTGCTTTCTCTATAAGTGCATAACTCTAGAAGAATTGGAAATAAAGACTGTTGAACATAGGCAATGACCACCAAATCTAGCAGACTATTTGGCCACCTCATTGGAGATGGTTCCTTCATTCTTAATTTATATGCTTTTATATTATTCTTTGTGTGTGTGTGCATGTGTGCACACATGCATGCACACATGTATGAATTCTTGCTGTGCTGATTGATTCAGGAACATATACTTATTTCTTTTTTTCTCAGTTTTAGTAATTTTTAATGTAATTATTTTTTCCTAGCATTGTCTTTTGAGGGTTCAGGTGTTTTGGATTGTATATTTTGGTTTGGTTTGGTATTCTTTTCATTTGTTTAGTTCCCTTGCTTCTCTTTCTGTCTTATCTTCTCCTGCTAATAGCCAAATGCTGTTGCCCTCTCTCCTCTTTCCCAACACTTTGCTTTTTCTACTCCCCCCATAAAAACATCCCTGCTGCATCTCTTCTTTTCTCTGCTCACTTTTTGAAATTGTAAAGTCTTTTCTAGCTTTCTAACACATTTTCTTTTCCCCTAATTAACTATGTTTTTACCATTTTCCAGAACTAATTGACTTACATAACTCCTGTTCACACCATTAATGCTGATACAATAATTAGTGCTGTGGATGATATAGTTGACATCTGTTTTTTTTCTTTAAAGTCAGATTTAGTCCATGAGTACGGTTTTCACTTTGACAACTGCTGAACCCAACATTCCTGTTTATTGATGGTAATTTGTTGAAGATATTATAGTAAGACCTGGGTGTTTACTTTAATGTTGTGTATTATTTACAGTGGTTATTACTATTGTTTATTTTGCCCCATTATGTGAGGTGCTGGGAACCTACAGGAATACTAAAAGTTCTCTGGCTAGAGAGTCTGCTGCTGAACTAAACATTCCCTGAAATTACTCCAACTCAAAGAAATAAGGAGACAAAAACACCAAACCAAATACAAGGACCCAAGGAGGAACAATCAGAGAGGGACATCAGATCTCACCCCTGGGAACCTATTCATACATCAAAAATAAAGGAAAGTCCTAGAACAAATAAGATAATTGCACAAGAAGGATACACACACACACACACACACACACACACGAAGGGGAATCTACCTCAATTGATGCACAAGTCCAAGACCTCTGAAAATATGAGAAAGCAGGCAAATAAATCTTCCCCCAAAGCCCACAATCCCCCAACAGAGTATTTCACTGATAGTGAGGTAGATGAAAGCCAACAGAAAGATTATAAAAAACTGATTATTAAAATGTTCAATAAACTAAAAGAAGATCTAAGGAAGGAATTAAGAGAGCAATTTTAGTATATGAAACACCACTATAGTAAATAAATAGAAATACTGAAAAAGAAACTAAGCAAAACTCCTAGAAATGAAAGACACAACAATCAAATTAAGAACTCGGTTGAAAACATCACTAACAGATTAGAATGTGTAGAAAATAGAATCTCAACCCTTGAAGATAGGATATATAATATTGAGTACACAGAATTCAATAAAGGGGAAAATTATAGAATATACAAGGACTCTGGGACAACATTAAAAGACCAAATCTAAACAGGAGTGGTGGTGCATGCCTATAATCCCAGCGGCTCAGGAGGCTGAGATGGAATAATCGTGAGTTCAAAACTAGCCTCAGCAACAGCGAGGCAATACGCAAATCAGTGAGACCCTATCTCCAAATAGAATACAAAATATAGGGCTAGGAATATTCCTCAGTGGTTGAGTGCCCCTGAGCTCAATCCCCAAAGATCCCAACCCCCAAAGCTCCCAAACAGAGGGAGTTACACCCCCCAACAAAAAAAGACAAAAAGACCAAATTTGAGAATCACTGGGATAGAAGAGAACATGGAGATAAAACCTTTATACTAAAGGTATAAAGAACATTTTCAATGAGATAGTTACAGAAAACTTTTTCCATATCAGATATGAGATAGATACAGGTGTCTTACAGGACCCCAAATAGACCTAGTCAAGTGAGAAGCTCTCCAAGACATATCATAATAAAAATTCCTACCATATAAAATAAGGAAAAAATATTAAAGCTATAGGAGAGAAACATCAGGTCACATTCAGAGGCAAACCATTAAGGCTCACTTCTGATTTCTCAGTTCAGACGCTAAAATCAAGGAAGGCCTAGAATGATATACTCTAAGCCCTAAAAGAAAATAACTGCCAGCCAAGGTTACTAAACTCAGCAAAGCTCAGTTTCAACTTCAAAGGGAAAATAAAAACTTTCCATGACAAGAAAAAACTAAAAGAATTCCTGAGCACCAAGCCAGCACTACAAAGAATAATCAAAGATAAACTGCACACAGAGGAGCTAAAAGACAACCCCCAAAGCTCCCAAACAGAGGGAGTTTAATAGAAGAACAATCCACTAAATGAGAATCAAGCTAAGACAAAATATAGCACACACACATAAAAAAAGGCAGGAAACCACAAATATATAAATGTACTAATACTGAATGCTAATGGTCTCAACTTTCCAATTGAAAGATACAGATTAGCAAAATGTATCAAAAAACAAGATCTAAGTATATGCTGATTACAAGAGTCTCATATAAAAAGACATACACAGGCTGAAGGTAAAAGGATTGCAAAAAATATTCCATCCATACAGACAACAAAAACAAACAGTAGTAGCTATTCTCTCATCTGAAAAAGATTTCAAGCAAAAGTTAATCAGAAGAGCAAAGAAGGCCACCACATCCTAGTAAAGGGAAGAATCCAATAAGAAGACATAATGGGAGTAAATATTTGTAAATATGTCCCAAATGTCAATGCACACAATTACATGAAAGAAATACTCCATGACATTAAATCTTACATAGACTCCAACAAAATAATACTGAGTGATTTTAATACACTCTTCTCACCAATAGCCAGGTCATCAAAACATAAAATCAATAAAGATATCTCCAACCTAAATAACACTATAAATTAAATGGACCTAATGGACATTTACAGAATATTCCACCCCATAATGGCTAAATTTACCTTCTTCTCAGCTGCACATTGAACTTTTTCTAAAATAGATCATATTCTAGGCCACAAACTGAATCTTTGCAAATACACACACACAAAAAATCAATATAACCGCATATATCCAATCAGACCATAATGGAATGAAACTAGAAATCAACATCAAGAAAAATAATAGAAACCATATAATCATATTGAGATTGAACAATACATTCCTAAATGAAGAAAAAAAAATGAATCAAAGAAGAAATGATAATAAAAGTCAAGAAATTCTTAGAAATGAATGATAACAGAGATACATCAAAATCTATGAAACAGTATGAAAACAGTTTTAAGAGGAAAATTTATTTACTGAGTGCCTACATTAAAAAAATCAGAGAGATCCAAAATAAATAAGTATATGCTACACCTCAAGTTCTGAGAAAAAGAAGAAAAAATTAACCCAAATGGACACGGAAAACATACAAACAAAGCCAAAGTCAAGGAAATTGAAAATAAGAAAACAATACACAGGGTGAATGCAAGGAAGAGTTGGCTCTTTGAAAAGATAAATACGATTGACAAACCCTTAGCCAAACTAGCCAAAAGAAAGAGTGAGAAGACCCTTATCAACAATATTGGAGATGAAAATGGAGAATCAGCACAGACCCTTCTAAAATCCAGAGAATTATCAGAATCTATTTTGAAAATTTATACTCCAATAAACTTGAAAATATGGAAGACATTGACAAATTTCTAGACATGTAGGACCTGCCCAAACTGAATCAGGAAGATATAGAAAACCTAAACAGACCAATGTCAAGGAATGAAATTGAAACATTGGTAAAAAGCCCTCAAAAAAAGAAAATCCAAGGACATGATGGATTCTCATCTAAGTTATACCAGCCCTTTACAGAAGAAGTAATGCCAGTCTTTTTCAAATTATCTCATGAAATTGAAAGGGGCAGAACACTCCTAAATATATTTGATGAAGTCAGTATAACTCTGATACCAAATCCAGACAAAGACACATCAAGGAAACAAAATTATAGACCAATGTCCTTGATGAATGCAGATGTAAAAATGCCTAATTTAAAATATTAGCAAACTGCATTCAAAAACACATCAAAAAATAATACACCATGATCAAGTGGGTTTCACTCCAGGGATGCAAGATTGGTTCAACATGCACAAATCAATAAATATAATTCATGATTTAAACATAATTAAGGACAAAGATTACATGAGCATCTCAAGAGGTGTAGAAAAGCCCTTTGATAAAATCCAACACTTGTTCATATTAAAAATGCTGGATAAGCTAGGTATTGAAGGAACTTACCTCAACAGGTAAGGACAATTATGACAAACTCAAAGCAAAAATCACACAAATTGGAGAAAAACTAAAAGCATATTCTCTAAAATCAGGAACATGACAAGGCTGTCCACTCTCACCACTCTTATTCAATATAGTACTCAAAATGTCAGCTGGAGTGATCAGGGAAGAAAAGGAAATCAAAGGGCTACAAATAGGAAAGGAAGAAGTCAAACTATCTCCGTTTGCTGACAATATGATGCTATATCTAGAACACTCAAAAAACTCTAGCAGAAAACTTCTAGAGTTTCTAAATGAATACACCCATAAATCAGTAGCTTTCTTATACTCCAACAGTGATATAGCTGAGGAAGAAATCAGGAAAACCATCCCATTCACTATAATATATTTTTTAAAAACCTTAGGAATTAATCTAACAAGGATATAAAAGAAATCTACAATAAAAATTATAGAACACTGAAGAACTTGAAGAAGACCTTAGAAGATGGAAAGACATCCCATGTTTTTGAATAGGCAGAATCAATATTGTCAAAATGGTCATATTATCAAAAGCAATACTCAGATTCAATGCAATGCCCATCAAAATGCCAATGACATTTGTCACAGAATTTTAAAAAAATTCTTAAATTCATTTGGAAAAATAAGAGACCCAGAATAACCAAAGCAATACTAAGAAAGGAAAGCAAAGCAGGAGGCATCACAATACTTGATCTTAAAATATTCTATAGAACTATAGTAACAAAAACAGCATGAAATTGGCATCAAATAGACATGAAGACCAATGTAACAGAATAGAAGACAGAAAAATCCACATACCTACATCCACCTGATATTTGACAAATGTGCCAAAAAATGTTTTGGAGAAAAGAAAGCCTTTTTAACAAATGGTGCTGGGAAAATGGGGTAGCTATATACAGAAAAACAAAATTAGACCCCTATCCCTTGCCCCACACAAAACTCATATTGAAATAAATCAAAGACTTAGGAATTAAGAAATTAACAGAAACTTTACAACTGCTAGAAGAAAACATAGTGTCAACACTCAGTCATATATGTGCTGGCACAAACTTCCGTTTTAAGACCCCCCAAAGTAAAAGAAATAAAACCAAGAATCAATAAGTGATATATCATCAAACTGAAAAGCTTCTATGCAGCAAAGGAAAAGATTAAGAGCCTACAGAATGGATAAAATCTTTGCCACCTGCTCCTTTGATAAGGAATTAATATCCAGAATATGCAAAGAACTAAAATAAACTTGACACCAAAAAAAATAACAAAAACCAAATGACCCAATCAATGAATGGGCAAAAGAATGAAATAAACTTTTCAAAAGAAAAAACACAAATGGCCAACAAATATATGAAAAACAAATGTTCAACATCTATAGCAATCAAGAAAATGCAAATCAAAACTACACTAAGATTTCATCTCACTCCAGTCAGAATGACAATGATCAAGAGTATGAATAATATTGTGATCCTGGGCAAGGTTGTAAGGGAAAAGGTACATTTGTACCTGTTGCAGACTAGTACAACCATTCTGGGAAACAGTATGGAGATGCCTCAAAAAAACTAGGGATGCAGCCACCACAGGACACAGGTATCCCACTCCTTCGTATTTTCCCCAAAGATCTAAAATAGGCATGGTGCTGCAATACAACCACCTCAGTGTTTAAAGTAGCACAATTCACAAAAACTAAATTATAGATGAAGGGATTAAGAAATTGAGATCTATCTATCTATATCTATCTCTCTATGTCTGTATCTATGTATATCTGTCTATATCTATCTTTATCTATATCTATATCTATATCTATCTATCTATCTATATATATATATATATATATATAGAGAGAGAGAGAGAGAGAAAGAGAGGAATAAGAAATAAGATACAGAGAGAGAGAGAGAAAATGGAGTTCTACTCAGATATAAAAAAGGATGAAATTATGGCATTTGCTGGTAAATGGATGGAAAGGGAGAATATCATGCTAAGTGAAATAAGTCAAACTCAGAAACTCAAAGGGCAAATGTTTTTTCTCTTATACAGAGGCTAGAGAAAAATAAAGGAAAGGGGGAGGGAAGGATAGGATAAGGTAAAGAACCAACCAAATATAAACTAACAGACAAGTGTAAGGAAGTCTAGTAGAGTGAGGAAGAATGGGAGAGGGGAGGGAGGACAAGAGGGAAAAGTGGGGGGATCATGAACTGATCATGATTTCCACATATATATGAGTTTGTCAGGATCAACCCAACTACTTTGTATAAATATAAAGCTCTAATAAAAAATGTTGCTTCAGTAAATATCCTTGCTTTTGTCTCCTGAAATATGAACGACTGTTTCTTGAGGGCAAATAAGATAGAGTAAAATGATTGGGTAGAAAAGATCTGTGTATTTTAAATGTTTATAAATGGATGCACTAGATTACACTTTGCCAGCAGAGGAGGAGCATACTTTGTCCCATTCCCTGAGTTAACATAACTATGATCAAACTTTAATGCTGTAAATCTGTTCTATGAAAATAGTAACTATTACTTTAATTTGCATTTTGGGGCTTCTCATTAGAGCAAATTTCTTTGGCCTTTTTTATTTCTTCTTTGGTAATTTTGACCACATATACTGAGGACTTTCATTGCCAATAGAAATGCAATGCAGTACTCCTGGCAGTTCAACCATGCTCTCCCCACTGGGAAAGTCTAAAGATTGAAAAGTTGTTGACAGCATTTTGTATGTCTTCATTGATGGAAACAGGAAAAAGAATCAGTGGTTGCCCAGGGTTGGGGGTAAAAGGAGAGAAGAATAAAAAAAGCACAGGAAAATTTTAGAGCAGTAAAAAATAGTCTATGGTATGATACTATAATCGTGTATTATATATCCTAAATGTATACATAACACATTTAATTTATATATGTGTGAATATATATTTATGCCATTATACATTTGTCCAAACCTGTAGAATGTATAACACCCAGAGTAAACCCTGGTTAAATTGTGGACTTTGGTGATTATGATGTGTCATCAGTTTTAGTAAATGTACCATTCTGGTGTGGGGGAGAGTAGATAAAAATGGAGGTTATTATGTATGAAGGCAGGTGATATATGAGAAATATCTACACCTTCTTCTTAATTTTACTATGAATTTAAAAGCATAATTTAAAAATTTGGTCTTTTAAAAAGAGAGAGAAAAGTGTTAAAAGCAATAGGAATTGGAGGAGTTTAGAAAATCGTATCATTTCAGAGTAGTTAGAATTAATTTCAGTCCTTGTATATAGGTGTATAAGAAAAATGACTCATGATTTAATTTCTGTTTCTAATCATCCTCTCATCAGCCTACTGGGGAACTTAACTTCCATCATTTTAGAGCCTCCCTCTCCTCTGTGACTTCTGAAATCCTATGCCAAGCTCTGCATGCTGGGTGAGTGTCAGGGGTCATGTTGTACGTCATGGAGTCCTTGATTCTCTATCATCAGGCCACCTAAGTTGCCAACGAGATATCCTCTATCCTGTACAGCATACTATCTGCTCCTCTGCTCCAGGCTGCACATAGGACCAACTCTAAGATGGTGCAGTCTAAGATGTGCTCAGGGGCACACTGACTCTCTCACGGTCTCTTTCAAGACAGGAGAACTGCTCTTCTGGAGGGGAAAATCCTGCCTTCATGGTCTTAGCCAAGACAATTTATATGCCTAAATCCATTCCTGTTTCTGAGATTGTACACCTAAATCCAAAATTACTGTTAGAATAATTTCTTCTTATACTAGCAGATCTCTCATCTAAGATAAGTACTGTTAGCTTGGGGATGATGTGGAAAACTAGAAATACTGAAATTAGATATTGATCTTATAACTTTCTCTCTCTCTTTTCCTCCTTCTCTCTCTCTCTCTCTCTCTCTCTCTCTCTCTCTCTCCACACAAAACACACACACACACACACACAAATAATATATCAAGATATGTTGCCACCTAATCTCCCTTAGGCATGAGAACACACGTGCCCCTCTACCTTGGGCAATGTTGGCACTTAGTTTGGGCTTTAGATGCCAACTGTCCTTTTTATTCCCATAACAGCTGTATAAAACCTCTGTCCTTCTACTGTGACTCTTTAAAGACATACTTCACATACTTCATTCTCTCTCCATCATATTTTTCTTCTGCAGATGTCCATGAACAGCTAGAACCATTTGCTTATGTAGCAATTCACAAGATGTGACAAAGTGTCAGTTGCTCCCAGTACCTCAACAGATAGGTAGATGGAACAGCACTATTGATATCTTGCTGTCCTGAGAACAGGGATGTCTGTCTTCATCGGCATGAAATCTATACAGTCACACAGGCCATGAAATTGGTTTAATGTTCTGCTTTCATCATATTAAAATTCTTAGTAAATTTTTTAACAGAAGACCTGTGCTTTGACCAGCCTATAAGTTATCTAGCTGTCTCACCAAAGGATCATCACCTCAAAAGATTTCCAAGTTCTGCACTTGGAGAACTGTCTCCAGGTTTTCTGATACTAAGAAACCAGGGAGAAATCAGATTTTTATGATATTTAAAGATACTGTTATTGGAAAAAATTTATATGATTGGTTAAGAGGTACCCATTAGGGTTATTTATTTAAGGTTCAAAACTCTTAGGTCTTTATAATTATTCTAAAATTAGTTATTTTAACAATCCCATTTATAATACTTGTGTGCACACTTTTTTGATAATGGTTATATCCACATATTTGCAAATGTTAAAATAAAAGAATGCTTACAAATTGCATGTTGGAATTAATGCAAACAACTGCTTTCAGAATAGCCAGTGGTTTGATTAGATGGTGTCTTCATACATCCCAAAAGACTATGTAAGCCTGACTGGACCAAACCCAAGACTAGCCCTATGCTAATTTAAATTCTGTACCATGTTGATTCATGGATCAATAGTTACCATTTGAGCTTACTTTTCCTTTAGCAGTGGCATTGGCCTGAGTCCAGACCATATGACTGAATTTAAACTCCTAGATAAGATTCAGAGAGATTGCTGAGAATCAGTTTTATCAGCCATTCCTGCTCCATTTTACTCTGTCAGGGTTAATAACAGACCAAATGAGTTGTGGATAAAATGGTAACTTCATATCCCCAAAGTGTAAACATAGTTTTGAAAAATAACTTCTATTATTTTCTGTCAAATGAGGAATACCTCAAGCATGGAAGCCTCAAATAAATATTGGGAAAAAAGTCACTCTTTTATTTAAATCTTTATATTTATGGGAATCAACAAATGATTCTGTCTTCAGACAATGATCTGTGAAACCTTCCAAAGAACATGAACTATCTTTCATCACAGAAGAAAGAAGTCTGTGGTCTTCTTCCTGAGATGATTTATGGCTCTCAAAGATGAGTTTTGGGTACTCAGTCTTTGGCCAGCATTCACCAGCTTCCTGAATAAGTAGCATCATTCATTGAATGTCTCTTGACACTTAATACAGTATAGATGTCATGTTCATGCATTGGCCACCAAACCAGAAGGACCCCATCTTCTTATTAGCACTGCCCTTCTTTCATTATTAGTATTACTTAAATCTGCCAGTAAGGAAATAAGAGATTTTTTCTAATGTTTACACAATCTAGAATAGAAATGTATTATAGACCAATGAGTGTTTGTCCAATGATAGACTGAATTGAGGCAGCAACAAAGTATTGGGTGGGGGGTGGGGGAGTGTGAAAGACAAGAACCATGAGTTTAAGGATTATCTCTACCTTTAACAACTGTCACAAACAACTTTATGGGATTGTTTATGGAATATTTTGTGGAAAGGTTTGTATAGATCTTATTAATTCCTAAGACAAGAGTATTCAATCTGGACTGCTTTTAAAACTACCAGTGCCCAACCTGTGCATCCTAGATGGATGAAACTAGAATCACTAAGATTGGGATGCAGCCATCAGTATTTTTAAAAGTTCCCTTTGGTGGTTTTAATAAAGAACCAAAGTTGAGGACCATTGTCCTAAAGGAAAAAGAAAACCATCTTCATGCTTCCTGTACTTTAACTATGGGACTTGATACATAATTTTGTTATAGGTTTCCTCAACTACATGGGATGCTGGTAGGCACACTGTCACTGAAGAAATATTTGTTGATAACCTTTTTAAATGACTAAGAATAGTTGAAAATTCTTCACATTAAGCCTGCAGTATTGCAACTCGTTTCTTGTTTAGAGAGTTATTTGGGGGTAAAGAAAAGACAGTAATACCTGTCAAAAAAAATTAAAAGGACTTAGCTTGAAAAGTCAGATGGCATTTTGACCACAACCACACAGCAACAAGTAATGAAAGACAGCAGGAAAGAAAGCTGAAGCTGTGCTGGGAGCTCCCAACCAACACGTGTGCACACAGCTTTCCTTCCTGGCATATGGTGTGCAGTGATCTGCTTTTGGTGTGGGGCTAATGGAGAAAGATGCCAAAAAAGTGTGGAAAGCCTTATAAATGTGTCCACTGAACATCTTTGACAAGTGACTGGACTCCAGCTCTTCCATCTGTCTCTGGCAGGGTTGCTGTTGCCTTCCAAGTCTGGGCGAGCAGCCCTGTGATAAATCACTTTGTGGTCTGGTAAAGTCAAGAGTTTTCTCATGTGGAAAGTCTGCTGCCCTTCAGGTGGTGGTATGGTTTGAAGAAGAGTATCAGGTTCTAATCCCCATAGGGCTCTAAATAAATATTTAAGAAGGGTACCAAGAAAACCTATGAGGGATTCCTAGAACTGGAAATTTTATATATGAGGTCATATTTAATGCTCATATTAACTCTATGGGTTATTTGTGTTTTGCTGATTCAGACTTAAGGCTCTGAAACTTTAGCTCCTTCCTTGAAGATCATATAGCTAGACTTAACTAAGTTTGCAGACTCTAAATTTGTCTCTTCTCTATTTTAGGAGCCTAAGTTACCAAAGGAGGTCAATCAACTGAGCCTTCATTCCAACCAAGCAAATCTTTGATGTAGCTATCCACGTGTATGGCCTTACTCCAAACCTTGAGTCATTACTTATGTTATTTTCATCTCAAACACTATATCAATCTACTGTGTGATCATGTAGTATCACATAAAGTCTTGCTACGTAGAGGGTGCTCCAGGAACCAGCAGCATCAATTAGGAGCTTAGTAGTAATGCAGATTATCATGCCCCACTTTTGCTGGCTGAATTAGAAACTATATTTTAACAAATTTCCAAAGAGTTCATCTGTGAAAAGCACTGGCCTTACACCATAAGAATTTTTATCTGAAAAAAATTTAGGTCAGTGATTTTCAGATTTGCATACATTAGAATTGCTTGGGGGGAATGTTAAAACGGATCCACCCATCTATTCCACCCAAGGATTCACCCAAGGATTCTAATTTGCAAGCTATGGGTAGGAAACGGACACTCTTTTAACAAGCAGCACAGCTGACTCACCTATCAGTGATCTAAGAATTTGACAATGATGAACAGAGGCTTAGGAATTACAGTACCCGCCCCTTATTTGGAGGAGTCTGGGTCAAGGTGGGGAAAAGGGAAGACTTAAGGTCATTCCATGGTTAGTGACAGAATCAGGATGAGGACTGTCCTTGAAGCAGACTAAACACACTGGGTTTATAACTGTAAACCTCAGAGGAAATTGCTTCGAAGCTTCTGCCCCTTTATTCTTTATTCTACTTTACAATTCTTGACCCAATTACAGTTGACTAATAGGAAAGGAACATTCTGGCCATGGTGATGAAGGAAGCAGTGGGAGTCCCAATCTCACTGGGGTCTTTGCTTTCATAAAACTGGTTGTTTAAGTTTGTTTTGTTTTTAATGAGCTAAGGGATTGCTTCAGTAAGGGCAAAGTTGGGGCATGTAGAGACCCAAATGAAATTGTAATACAGATGTGTGTGCTTATTATACGTTATCTCATTTAACCCCCAAACAGCCCTGTGAGGTACCATTTTACAACTTGTAAACTACAAAGTCAAGGATGGAATCCAGGCTTCTGGATTTAGTTATGTCTCTGTTGTATAATTTCCAACTTCTGATGAAAAGTTAGGAAATTCTACCTGGAGGCTATAAGCAATCATGGTTTGTAAACCCAAGAAATTAAATTAAAAATCATTAAATTATAGTTTTAATTTTATCATCTTGACAAAAATACAATATTATCCCTAGCCTTTATTATATTCTTAAGTGAGGAAGCAAGAAAAAACTATATGTGGTATGTTTATGATACTACATAATTTTTTCTAATATCTCTTAGCCTTGTTTTTTTCTCACCTGTACAACGTATCATAGTTAGGATCGTGGTGATAATGTCAGTATGCCAAGTATCCATTGGTTGAAATGTCTGAAACCATAAGCCAAAATAAAACTTTGCACCTTAAAAGTTGATTTATCTTAGGTATTGGTTGCAGTAACCAAAGCTGACACAATGAGCTATATGACATTTTTTTCCTAGTTCAGGATCCAGTCTAGAGGCAGGTATTGCATTTAGCTATGTGATCTGAACATTTTTCCAAAGCTTTTCTTTAGATTTTTTAAGAATAAATTCGCCTTTCTTTTTTTATTATTGATTTTTTAAAAAATAAATGACAGCAGAATACATTAAAATTCTTATTTACAGCATAATTGTTCATATCTGTGGTTGTATATAAAGTATGTTGACACCAATTCATGTCTTCATACATGTACTTTGTATAATGATGTCCATTAAGTTCCACCATCCTTGCTAATCCCCTCCCCCTCCCTTTCCTTCCCACCCCTCTGCCCTATCTAGAATTCATCTATTCCTCCCGTGCTCCCCCTCCCTACCCCACTATGAGTCAGCCTCTTTATATCAGAGAAAACATTCGGCACTTTTTTGTGGGGGGATTGGCTAACTTCACTTAGCATTATCTTCTCCAACGCCATCCATTTACCTGCAAATGCCATGATTTTATACTCTTTTAATGGTGAGTAAAATTCCATTGTGTATATATGCCACATTTTTTTTTATCTATTCATCCACTGAGGGGCATCTAGGTTGGCTCCACAGTTTAGCTATTGTGAATTGTGCTGCTATAAACACTGATGTGGCTGTGTCCCTGCAGTATGCTGTTTTTAAGTCTTTGGAGTATAGACTGAGGAGAGGGATAGCTGGGTCAAATGGTGGTTCCATTCCCAGATTTCAAGGAGTCTCCATACTGCTTTCCATATGGCTGCACCAATTTGCAGTCCCACCAGCAATGTATAAGTGTACCTTTTCCCCCACATTCTTGCCAACACTTATTGTTGTTTGTCTTCATACATACCCTTTCTTTTTTGTTAACAGAATGTTCCTTTTTTTTTAAATGTTTCTTTATGGTTAGGTTTAGGATGTGTATTCTTGCCCAGAATACTCCATAGGTTATGTTGTTCCCTTTTGGGGTATAATATAGAGGCACAGTATTTCAATCTACATCAGTGCTGATGCTGATTTTGATTACCCCATCAAGATGTTGTTCAAATTATCTAGTATCTAATTGTTTTTTTCTTCCTCACAGCTATACGCAATCTGTGGAGCTATACTTTAAGGCCATGCAAATATTCTTCCCTTCATCAGAACTTCCCCCTACATTCAGCTATTATTAATGTTTCTTACCTGAGGCAATGTTTACTGTGATGGTTGCAAAATGATAATTTTCCAGTTCCCATGTGCTCTCAACACTCACAAGTTAGCCATCAGCATGCTGTGTTATGGTAAGAAAGAATGTTCCGTTCTCCATCATTCAATTTATCTATTTGAATTTTTTTTCCAATGGCTTACAATTCATCTCTGTACTTAATTGTTTTGGTCTTCAAATTATCCCAGATTTGGTCAACAGAAATTTTTTCTACTTAGCACTTTGGTATTTGTGACATGACCTCATCATTTTTAAAGTACTTTTTAATTTTCTAAAGCGTAAAAAATGTTCTAGGCTCATCTTTTACCCACTTTACCTCATCTCAGGTATCAGCCATTTCTCCAAAACCCTTGATTTCTTTTAGTAGGGAATGGTATTAGAGAACAAGATTTGAAGCTTAGGTGCAACCATTTCAGTTGGGTCTCTTTGATTTTGGTCCTTGTATATTACCATGTATAAAAATATATATACAGACATACATTTAACACAAATACCAACACAAACACACATGAACTTGTATGTTCACATGTGTTTGTCACATGAATATATGTAATTTAGAAACATTTAGTTCACACTGATGTCTCCAATTCCAATCCATGCCCATGGGGCTCTTCCTTGCCTTCTTTCATGATAAATTTATATATCTCTTCTTCCATAATGAGAACCCTGACTCCCTGCAGCATCAGATCATTTACTCATTTGCTCAATCCTACAATACATCTAAAATAGTTTTGGAAACTTTTTTGCCCATGTTTCTATAACCAAAATTATAACTGAAATTAAAAAGTACTAAAAAAGAGTTCAAGACTTGTTTGTAACTCTCCCTTCACACCTCATGTCTAACCTTGACCAAAACAGAGAATTTGGTTAAAAAAAATTTTCCTCATATTTGTTTCTCCCTCACTCCCTCCAAACTTGCCTTCCTTCCTCTTCAATATGGTTATCATGTTCTTTGAAATACAATTGGATTTATTTTTTCTTTCTGCTTTTATGTTTAGTTTTTTTTCTTTTCTTTCCTTTTTTTGATTTAATTTTTGAATATGTTTTACAAACTAAGAACTATTTCCTTCATTATCACACAAAAAGTAACATACTGTATATGCTCTTTGATCTTTTTACTTGTATTGGAAATTACTGCATATCAATTTGTAGCTATATATGCAATGGACCTTTCAACCAATCCTCTATGCTCAGGTATTTTGGTATTTTTCTATATTTCATAGTTATAAACAATGCTGCATTGAATAACCTTGTGCATATATGTATTTTCATGTTGTCAAAATTATAGTTTCAGAGTAAATTGCTAGAATTAGTATTAATTAATAAAGGGAAATGAATTATCTTTTTTTGTGACTTGTCTGCATATTTTACCCATTTTCCATAATATTTTGTGTTTTTCCTCAATTTTCAAAAGTTCTTTATAAATTAAGTATATATACTAAGGCCATTATTGGTGATATATTCTTTAATATTTTCTTTCAGTTTGTCATTTGTCTTTTGACTTTAGTTATGGTAGTTTTGCCACTTAAAATGCTCTTGTTTTTTTTTTTTAAATGTAGTCACATTTATCAGTATTTTCTTAAATTGTACCAAGATTTAAAAATCATAATTAGAAAACCTGAGTCTTATTATGTGATTTTAAGGGCTTTGGAAATATGGTAAAAAGTAATTATACTGCACAGGAAAATAAGCATTATGGTAGCAGAAAAGGTAAAATGATTTGTAGCTTTGTGTAAAGTTGCCTGAATACTGGTTGCCTAGTTAAACTTTAATTTCAGGTAAATAATTTTAAATAGACATATGTATCAAATATTGCATTTGACACACTTATACTAAAATAAATAAAATAATTTATTATTTTATCTAAAATTCATATTTAGCCTAGAATTTAACTAACTAAATTCTAGATTCTCTAGAATCTGTACTTTTATAAATCTGGTAACCCTAGTCCTGTGAAAAGATAAACAGATTATCACTTGAGATCATCCTCCTTGGTCCATTCACAGTCCTAGAAATAAATCAGTCCTCCTGACTTAGTCTTGAGTTCTCTCAGGGTCATTGATTCAGCTGTATAGGCACTGATCCTATTCCCTCACGTGTCATGTTTTCTGGTCCATCACAAAAGTAATAATTTTAGAGCGTATAAAAAGGATGTAGGGGCTGTGGTTGTGGCTCAGTGGTAGAGTGCTCTTCTAGCATGCTTGAGGCACTGAGTTCAATCCTCAGCACCACATAAATGTAAAATAAAGATATTGTGTTCACTTAAAACTAAAAAAAAATATTTAAAAAGGATGTAATGCATACAGGACAGGCTTTTAATTCTGTCTGTGAAATCTTGGGATTTGAGTCTCAAACTATTTAAAGGGCATATTTTTTTATAATTAAATCAATTCAATGGTACTTACGTATTATGTTTCCCACCGTATTTACTATTATTTATTACACCTGAATTTTCAGTAAACACAGTTAAGGTAGTACTTACCATCAGCCAAAAAAAGGTGGGAGAGATACATAAAATCACAGCACATCATAATTGGTTAGTGTCTACACTCATTTCCTCAGATAAAGAAACATGACGCCCAACTTATCATCATGATGTTAAGGACAGAATTCTTCAATGATGTTTCCTACATTAAGGATGAGCCTCTGAGGGGAAGGCAGGGGATGTGGGGATAAGAAAGATAGTAAAATGAAACAGACATTATTACTGTATGTATATATGTGACTGTATGACCAATGTGATTCTACAATATGTACACTCATAAAAATGAGAAACTATATCCCATCTATGTATGACATATCAAAGTATATAAGTGCATTCTACTGTCATGTATAACTAATTAAAACAAATAAAAAAATTTTTTTAAAAAAGGATGAGCCTGAGGCTAACTTAGGATGGAATAGTGCATTGAGAAGAAATGAGGTGAAAGTAGGACACAGTAAAGGAGTTGGCAGCAGAAATGGACCAGGACATCAGGACAAACAGTAGGAAAGACTGAGGGGAAAGAGGACAAAGAGTTAATGACTAAAAGAAATACATAAGGAAGACTAGAAACAAAAAAAAAAAAAACAGGCGTGAAAGTAAGAGTAAAAAGAAAATAAATGCCAGTTAAAAGGGTAGGAAACCAAGCAAATGATATAATATTAATAAATGGTTAGACATATAAATGGATAAATAAGCAACCAATGAAATGAATACTATGAGGTAAAGTATTGCTCACATACTGTATTTTGTAAAGTAGCTTTTACCAATCATGTCAATATTTAATCTTCATAGTAACTGTGAGGTAAGCAGGATAGATACTAAATTTCCTATTTTACAGAGTGAGAAATCACTAAAATCACAAAATGGTTAAATCGCTTGTCCAAAATTTCAGTGTAAACAGATGCAAAGCTAAAAGGAGATCCCAGAGCTCCTAATTGCTCCCCCCATACACACTCTCATCCTTAAGTGCTTCAGAGACTTCCATAAGGATATTGAAGTGCAAAGGGTGTAGATGAATCCAGGGCGTCTTAAGAACCCAGGTGTTAGTTTTCTCTATACTGAGAGAGAGCCAAAGGCCTACTCTATGATGGGACCAGCATTCAAGTTCTGAATTCCAATCCCTTGTGAAAAATACAAATGGAATTGTTGCAAGCTCAAAAGTAGGAGGCACACCTTTCAGATTGTTTTTTCTCTTTGATTCAGCTGATCCTCCACTATTTGTGAGATGAACCATAAATCTGGTCTCACTTCACTTCTTCTCAAAACCTGCAGGCTACCCACTCATCACAGAAGCCAGAGTACATCCCTTCATCCCCAAGCTCATCATCCAGAGTTTAATCCATGTGCTCTGGATTGGGCCAGTGCATCAATTGGCAGCCAAAGGGAGGAAGTGCAATTTTCTTATAACCATTCTAAATTCCTTCTTTGATGTCCGTTTACAATTCTCTCCCACATACTACAATGCACACAATTTCATCTGAACCAGTTTCAGCTCTGATAACACTGGGAAGCCACAGTGTTGCTAGGGAAGAAAGATTTATATACATAATTCCTTTCCACAGAATGAAAAAAATCAATGTAGGAAAGGCTGCCATTGAACCAACAGTGTTTTTTTTCCAAGAGTTTTCTGCTATATTGGGTGATCTTATTTAGTTTTTGGCCTATCTTGGCTACATTCTTGTGTTTCTAATCAGCATATGTTTAGTTGAGAATTTGTGTGTCCCCAGAATTCATTTTGTTGAAATCCTAATCCTAAAGTGATGAATTGAAAGAGATGGGGCCTTTGGAAGATGATTAGGGATTTGCCTTCATGAATGGGATTATAAAGAGGACCCCCAAAGAGTTAACTATTCTTTTCTACTGTTTGAAGAACCAGAAAGAAATCTGCCTAAGAACAAGAGAGGTCTTCACCATATATTGTGGCACCCTGATCTTGGACTTTATAGATTCCAGAACTGTGAGGAATAAATTTTTGTTTATAAACTAACATATTTATGGCATTTTGTTATAGTAGCCCAAACAGACTAAGACAGACTGTAGGAATACTACCTTAGGGGAGCAAGAAATGATGATTTGTTTGGATATACACTCCTCTTGACTTTCAGGAGAGCCTGAGAAATGGCCATGGAATTGGTGAGCATTGGAGTATAGTAGGAATCTTGTGAAGGCTGGAAACAAGGAAATTTGTTCTTATTTTTTAGCCCTGATCTTAGAGCATGAGTTGTATGAATGCACAAAATCCTGAAGATAATGCCTTTGTTCTCTGAATCTGTTTCTATCTTTATCATAGTTACTCTCCCTGCCTGAGAGGGACTTCCTAAGCCAGGATTCAGGCAGAAAGTTATGCTCTATTTTAGCAGTTTCCCTTTCATCTGAATTTCAACCATGTGCAAGATAAGGAGCTATATTCTCCAAGTTTGCCTTATCTGTGATTCCTACTAATCAGTAATAATACAATTTATAATCCTTGAAATATAAACTCAACAGTTCTGCTCATCTCTCCAGTTCTAACTGGCAACAATAATCATAATCTATGGTAGTCAATAGCTGAAGTGGCCCCAGGTGATTTCCATCTTCTACACAATCCCCTCCAGTTGAATGTGCTCTAAATCTAGAACTTTGCATCTAACTAATAGAATACAGTAAAAATGATAAGATGTCACTTCCAATTCTAGGTTACAAAAGGCAATGATGTCTGTCTTGATCTTACTCCCTCACTTGCAATATTTGGCTTTTTCACTTACTCTGATGAAACCGGCTGCCACACTGTGAACTACTCTAAAAAGAGACCCACACTGCTAAGAACCAAAGGAGGCATCTGGTCATCCACTGTTAAGGAACAAAGACCTTCAGTTCAATGGCTCATGAGGAGCTTGGAGATGGATACTTCTACAGTCAAGCCTTCCAGATGAAACAATGTCTTAATCCATTCAAGATGATATAATAAATACCAAAACTGGATATCTTGTAAACAACAGAAATTTATTTCTCATCGTTATGGAGGCTCAGATGTCCATGATATAGATGTGGCAAATTTGGCATCTGGTAAGGGCCTACTCTTATTGATAGACGGTTCTTGCTATATCCTCATGTTGTGGAATGAACTCTGTTGCTCTTTGGGGTCTCTAATGTCACCAGTCTCATTCATGAGAGCTTTGGCCTCATGATCTAATCACCTCCCAAGGCCCCCCTTCCTAATATCACCTTGGGGGTTAGTTTTTCAACATATGGATTTGGGAGGAATGTAGCTTTTAGTCCACTGCATTCAGACTTGTGAGAGACCCAGAGCAGAAGACTCAACTAACCCACGATCACAAAAACTCTTCGTGTTTTAAGACATCTAAGTTTTAGGGTAATTTTTTCATTGGGCCAGCCCCATTTACATTCTATTGGTCTCATAATGAGGTCCATTCTGTGCACCTTGCATTATAGCACCATTCAATTTTCATACTCTCTGGGCCTGTTCTTCAGTCTATTCTGCAGTCCACACCACTCAACATCATGTCTGCTTTTGATAACTTTATAACTCAACAGCAGTTTTTCCTTTATCTTTCCTCAATACCCTCAGCTTATTCTCCTCCAGTAGGTGCAAATTGTGGATTGACTTAAATGTCAGCATTTATTTTAAATCATTTATTTAAAGTATTTTTGAGTGTCTATTATATGCTAGGCAGTAAGGACATCATGATGAATAAATATAGACGCTCTGCCTTCATGGAGCTTACCATCTAGAAAGGTAGGCTATTATTGACACTGTTTAATTACATGGCAAATGTGTTAAGTTCCCCAAAGGGGAGAGAAATGTGCAATAAGAATAGTAGAAATAAAGAGGTTTTACCTATTGAGGGAGATCAGAGAAGACTCCCTGAGAAAGCGGTAAGTGTTATCAAGACATGGAATTTTTAGGCACATGCTGACTTTCACTACTAAAAATGATAGCCATTTGTTCATTATGTTCCTGCCATAGATTCTACATGTATTATCTCATTCAGGCCACACATATAATTCAATTTTTTAAATGATAATAGCACTTTATCTTAATTTTACTAATGGTGAAGCTATTGTCTTAATTTTACTAATGGAAGCCACATCGCAGATGTCCAAGATGATAGAGAAATTAGCAGAGGTAGAATTTTACCTCAGGAAGGACAGTTCCTAAGGTAATATCCTTTTCTCTATGAAGCCTGTGTGACCTTCCCATTTACTCTACCCCCATCAGACTGAACCCACTTACATTATATACTTAAAATATTGCATAATAATTATTTAGGACTTCATTGAAATCCTCATTGAGGGTATTCTCTAGCACTGTGATTAGTACATGGTAGGCCCTCTGATATTTATAGAACAAATGAATGTATACCAAGATCATCTATATGTATTAATAAGATAGGGACTAATTTTAGATAAAAGAATAGCAACTATGCTAAAAGCTAACATGAGACTATTCAGGTGCCTCCCAATTTAACCCCAGAAAATTGAGAATTTTTAGTGATTCCCAGAGGGACTTGGAACCTACCTGAAATCCAGAACCCTCAGCTCCCCCTGACCCAGGAAATCCTATCAGAGGATTTTAGTCTGAGCACAGAGCCTGCAACTCTAACCATCCATTCTTGGTTTTCAGAGAAATGTCTTTCTCCGCGGGATTGAATCCAAGAAATATGACTTAGCATGACTCAGGGAGAGTCCATGGAAAGTGATTGCTGCTGCGGTTTCTCTTACTCTTGGAGAGTCAGTTTATCCTAGGCTTGGGCTCTCCCATAGGGCCTGGGCTGCCAGCCTGATGTCCTTACTCTGTTTGTTTGGTTTCATATCTTCTCTTCCTCCTCCCTCAGGGACAGGATGACCACTTTGGACGAATCATTTCTGAATCATACCAGGAGGTCAAGAAAGAGGAAATGAGAGATATAGACAGACATCCTTCTCTTAGCTAAAGGGGATAGTAGTCCTAGTAGTCATAATAACCAGCAGTCGTTGGGCATGTGTAGTACACAGCCACTCTACTAAGAATTTTAATGTGCAGTAAATGTTAACTCTTCCTCTACCTTTTATTGAGTGCTTACTCTGTACCAACTACTATTCTGAGAGCTTTCCAAATAACAGCTCCTTTGACTGTCACAACAACTCCACGAAGTGGGTCCTGTTATCATCACCATTGTGTAGATGAAAAGAAAACTGAGGCAGGGAGAGAAGAATTAACTTGCCCAAGGCCAATCGAGCTGGAATTGGTAAAGGGATGTTCAAAGCCTGACTTCTGAGACCATTCATTTAATTATTTAAATATATGAGCCAATCCTTGCAAAAGTTCCTTGCTGTGATATCATTCTTCTCATTTTGCAGATGAGGAAGCTGAGAACGTTAACTTGTTGGTGTTAGATAAAGAAGCAATCAACTAGAGCAGGAAGCATGTGACTCCAATCCGGTTCCAGAGCCTGAGCGCCTTCCATAGCATCATGCTAAGCCAAAGCTCAGTTGGGGAATCAAATAGAACATGTTATTTATAAGTCACCAGAAAGGCTGTATCATAAGATAATAGGTTTGGTTTTCCTTTTTTGTTCTGTGGTGTGTTTTTTGGTACTGGGGATTGAACCAGGGTAACTTTACCATTGAGCCACATCCTCAGTCCTGTTTATTTTTTATGTTGATACAAGGTCTCACTAAGGTTGCTTAGGGCCTTGCTAGGTTGCTGAGGCTGACCTTGAACTTGGAATACTCCTGCCTCAGCCTCCTGATTCACTGGGATTACAGGTGTGCACCACCGTGCCCAGTGACAAGGGACTGTTTTCTAAAGGAGTCTAGAGAATCTAATTTTGCTTTTAGGATGCCCTTTTCTCAGGATGGCTGCCTCGACAGCCCACCTACTGGGTAAGGCTCGTCCTTAGTACTGACATAAATATGAAGCAAGCCAGCATGGGTCCCAGCTCTACTTAATGTGGCTTTTTAAAGCCTATTTCAGAGCCCAGGAAAGAGCTTGAAGATCAGGACATGGGAGCTCTCCATGCTCTTCCTCTTGGCTTCAAGCTTAGACTGAGAAACCCGTATGCTGAGTGTAATTCCCCGTGTGTGCTCTATCTTCCTTCTAAGTTCCAGTTCTCTCAGTTGTCTGCTAGGAATTAAAAAATTCTAACTGGGGAGATCCAAGATGGTGAACTAGAGGGAGACGGCATTCCTTTTCATTCCATGATACAGGATTCCGTTTCTCTGTGCGGCATGGTTGCTACCCATGGATCCTCTGCTGTTTATACCCCATTTATCTGCAGAAATCACCCACCATCTTCAAGCATATCTCCACCTTTTGAGCGCAGATCACTCACTGATCACAGCCTATCAACCACCATTTGCCCATTTGCCTGCCTCTTGCCTGCCCATGGACCGCCTTTCACCTACCCATCACCAGCAGCTGCGGCCCACCTGCCAGTCACTCGCCATTAGCCTGCATACTGCCAGCAGATTGCCTGCCTCCTGCTACCTGGAAATCCATTGTCACAGTATCCACAGGAGGCTACCACCATCTTGAGACACGGGCCAGGGCCTGCAGGTTTGCTGATGCTAATGCTGCCATTATGGGGCATGGCTACTTCAGTCTGGGGACATGGGCCAGGGCCTGGAGACATATTGTGGGGGTACCTTCAGGTCTGGTTGCACCTAAGGTCTTTCTGCTGGGTGTGCTAGTGGCCACCATCTGGCTGCATTTTTGCAGGGTCGCTCCTTTGTGTGAGCACATACCTGGTAGTCTCTCTGCAAGATGAAATGGCATTGATATCTTGGAACTGCAGCAAGGCAGAGCCTGGGGAAGCTAAAGCCCAGGTCCTACAGATTGCAGCTGGGTTTGCATAGGCCAGTCTGGATCTGGCAAGTCTTTGGAAAGCCAGAGACTAGGGGCAGTTCCTCTGGGGAAGCACAGGTTGGAGAAAACTTGGGCCTGTCCAGTTCAGTAAGCCCTTAAGTGCATGGATTATGTAAGGGGCTGGCTAAAATGGATGGGAAGACTGGAAGAGGGTATGAGAGCATCATACTATCCGCTCACCCTTCCAACCAATCCAGCACCTGCGAGACTGGAGCTACCATCAAACTTCAGACAACCCCACCTATCAGCAGAGAAGGAAAGCTGAGAACATTTTTGAAAGTCAACAGATACTGAAAACCTTTAGGGACACTGTAAGACTACAGGGTAGAAACTGTACTGCCACAGATCCATACAACTGGATGGGAAGACACACAAACAAAATGAAAAAACAAGAGAACAAAGCACCTTAAAAAAAAAAACTAAGATGTTATGACATAGAATCCGTAGACAACTCAGAGAAGAAATGTCAGAGAAGGAGTTTATAAGGTACATAGTTAGACTGATCTTCCAAATAAAAAGAATGAATCAGAAATTCTTGAAATGAAGGGAACAATAAACTAAATTAAAAATTCAATGGAAAGTATCACCGACAGACCAGACAACTTAGAAAAAACAGAATCTCAGGCAGTGAAGACAAAATATATACTCTTGAAAATAAAGTCAACTGCACAGAGAGGATGGTAAGAAACCATGAACAGAACTTCCAAGAAAAGTGGGATAACATGGAAATACCAAATTTAACAGTTATCAAAATAGATGAAGGTGTGGAGATATAAACCAAAGGAATGCACAATATTTTCAATGACATAATATCAGAAAAATTCCCAAATCTAAAAAAAATGAAATGGAAAATTAGCTACAAGAGGCTTACAATATTCCAAATGTACAAAATTACAGCAGACCCATGCTAAAGCACATTATAATGAGAATGACTAACATACCAAATTAGGATAGAATTTTAAAGGCTGCAAGAGCAAAAAATCAAATAATATATAGGGGGAAACCAGTTTAGGTTTCAGCTGATTTCTCAACCCAGATCCTCAATGCCAGGAGGTCCTAGAATACCATACATATATCAATATCTGAAAGAAAATGGGTGCCAACTGAGAATTTTATACACAGCAAAATTAAGCTTCATATTTGAAAATAAAATAAAAACATTCCATAATAAACAAAGTTTCAAAGAATTCACAACTAGAAACTTTGCAACACAGAACATCCTCAGCAAAATATTCCATGAGGAGGAAAGTAGTTAAAACAAACAAACAACAACAACAACAACAAAAAAAAAAAACAATGAAAACCAGCAAAGGAAGGAACTACACTAATGGAAAGGTCAATCAAAGGAGAAACTAAGTCAAGTAAAAAACCAAAAATAAACTAAAATGACTGGGAATACAAATCATATCTCAATAATAATTATGAATGTTAATGGCTTAAACTCATCTTTCAAAAGACATACACTGGCAGATTGGATTTTTTAAAAAGACCCAACAATAAGCTGTCTTTAAGAGATTCACTTCTAAGAAATGACATCCACAGACTGAAGGTGAAAGTTTGGGAAAAAACATATTGCTCACATGGATTGCATAAACAAGCAGGGGTTTCTATCCTCATATCAGATAAAGTAGACTTCAAGCTAAAGTTAGTCAGGAGGGATATATACATCAAACAAACCCTTCTCAATTTCAAGAATAAAATAGACCACAACAATAATACTGAGTGTTTTACACACCTCTCTCACCACTGGATAGATCTTCCAAACAAAAACTAAACAAACTATAGAACTAAATAATATAATCAATAATTTATACTTAACAGACTTAGAGTATTTCATCCATCATCTAGCGAGTACACTTTCTTCTCAGCAGCACATGGATCCTTCTCTAATAGACCATACGGTATGCCACAAAGAAACTCTTAACAAATTACAAAAAAAAAACCCCACTAGAAATACTACCCTGTATTCTATCATATCATAATGGAATTAAACTATAAATCAACAATAAAATAAAAAATACAAGCTACTCCAACACCTGGAGACTAAATAGAATGCTATTGAATGACAAATGCATAGCAGAAGAAATCAGGGATGAAATAAAAAATACTTAGAGGTTAATGAGAACACCAATAAAACAAAAATCTCTATGAAGGCAGTACTAACAAGAAAGTTCATTGCATTGAGCTCACACATTAAAAGTCAACAAGTAAATGACCTAACATTACATCTCAAAGCCCTAGAAAAGGAAGAACACATTAATATCAAAAATAGTAGATGACAGGATATAATGAAAATCAGAGATGAAATTGAAATAAAAGAAACAATGAAAAAATTTGACAAAATGAAAAGTTGAGGGGCTGGGATATAGCTCAGTTGGTAGAGTGCTTGCCTCACATACACAAGGCCCTGAGTTCAATCCCCAGCACCACAAAAAGAAAAAAAAAGAAAAGTTGGTTCTTTGAAAAATAAATAAAATTGATAAATCTTTAGTTACACTAATGAAGAGAAAGAGGGAGAAAACTCAAATTACTAAAATTTGTGATAAAGAAAATATCACAACAGACACATCTGAAGTAATAAGATAATTAGAAACTATTTTGAAAATTTATACTTGAATAAAATAGAAAATCTTGAAGACATCCACAAATTTCTAGAGATATTAGATTATATAATCTACCCAACCTGAATCAGGAAGATATACACAATTTAAACGTGTCAATTTCAAGCAATGAGGCTGACCTTGAACTTGGAATACTCCTGCCTCAGCCTCCTGATTCACTGGGATTACAGGTGTGCATCCAGGACCAGATGGATTCTCAGCCAAATTCTACAAGATCTTCAAAAAAGAATTAACACCAATAGTCCTCAAATTTTTCCATGAAATAGAAAAGAAGGGAACCCTTCCAAACTCACTCTATGAGACTAGTATCACTCTGATACCAAAACCAGACAAAGACACATCAAAGAAAGAAAACTTCAGACCAATATCCCTGATGAACATACATGCAAAAATTCTCAATAAAATTCTGGCAAATCACATACAGATACATATTTAAAAGATACTGCACCATGATCAAGTCTGGTTCATCCCAGGGATGCAAGGTTGGTCCAACATATTGAAATCAATAAATGTAATATATCACATCAATAGCCTTAAAGACAAGAATCTATGATTATCTTAATAGTTGCAGAAAAAGCATTTAACAAAATACATGTTCAAAACACTAGTAAAACTAGGGATAGTAGGAACATACCTCAACATCATGAAAGCTATCTGTGGTAAGTCCAAAGCCAACATCATTCTAAGTGGAGAAAAATTAAAATCATTTCCTCTCAAAACTGAAACAAGACAAGGATGCCCTCTTTCACCACTTCTATTTAACATAGTTCTTGAAAGTCTAGCCAGAACAATCAGACAGATGAAAGAAATTAAAGGTATATGAATTGGAAAAGAAGAACTCAAAACTATCATTATTTGTGGAAGACACAATTCTATATTTAGAAAATCTAAAAAAATTCCACCATAAAACTTTTAGAACTAATAAATGAATCCAGCAAAGTAACAGGATATAAAATCAATGCCCATAAATCAACTGCATTTCTATATATAGTGATGAATCCATTGCAAGAGAAATTAGGAAATCTACTCTATTCATAATAGCCTGAAAAAAAAAACTTGGGGATCAATCCAACAAAAGAAGTGAAAAGCCTCTACAAATGAAAACTACAGAACACTAAAGAAATTGAAGAAGACCTTAGAATATGGAAAGATCTCCCATGCTCTTGGATAGGCAGAATTAATATTGTAAAAATGGCCATACTACCAGAACTGTTATATAGATTTAATGCAATTCCTATTAAAACCCCAATGATATTCTTCATAGAACTAGAAAAGGCAATCATGAAATTCATTTGGAAAAATATGAGACCTAGAATAGCCGAAGCAATTCTTAGCAAGAAGAGTGAAGCAGGGGGCATCACAATACCAGACCTTAAACTATACTACAGAGCAATAGTAACAAAAATGGCATGGTATTGGCACTAAAACAGACTGGTAGACCAATGGTACAAAACAGAGGACACAGAAACTAACCCACAAAATTACAATTACCTTATATTAGACAAAGGTGCCAAAAACATGCACTGGAGAAAAGATAGCCTCTTCAACAAATGGTGCTTGGGAAAACTGGAAATCCATAGGTTAAAAAACTGAAATTAAACTTCTATCTCTCACACTGAACAAAAATCAACTCAAAGTGGATCAAAGACTTAAGCACTAGAATAGAGACCCTGTGCCTAGAAGAAAAAGTAGGCCCACATCTTCACCATGTCGGCCTACGATCTGACTTTCTTAGTAAGACCCCTAAAGTGTAGGAAGTAAAATCAAGAATCAATAAATGGGATGGATTCAAGCGAAAAGCTTCTTCTCAGCAAAAGAAACAATCAATAATGTGAAGAGAGAGCCTACAGTTTGGGAGAAAATCGTTACCACATGCACCTCAGATATAGCATTAATCTCTAGGATATATAAAGAACTCAAAAAACTTAACACCAAAAAAAAAACAAAAAAAAAAAAAACAAATAACCCAATCTATAAATGGGCTAAGGACCTGAACAGACACTTCACAGAAGAAATATAACCAATCAACAAAATGTGAAAAAATGTTCAATATCTCCAGCAATTAGAGAAATGCAAATCAAAACTACTTGAAGATTTCATCTCAGGCCAATCAGAACGGCAGTTATTAAGAATACAAACAATAATAAGTGTTGACGAGGATATGGGAGAAAAGGCATACTCACACATTGCTGGTGGGACTGCCAATTGGTGCAACCACTAAGGAAAGCAGTATGGAGATTCCTCAGAAAATCTGGAATGGAACCACCATTTGACCCAACTATCCCACTCCTCAGTTTATACCAAAAAAAAACTTAAAATCAGCATACTACAGTGACACAGCCACTACAATGTTTATAGCAGCTCAATTCACAATAGCTAAACTATGGAACCAAACTAGATGCCCTTCAACAGATGAATGGATAAGAAAATGTGGTCTATATACACAATGGAATATTACTCAGTCCTTAAAGAAGAATGAAATATGGCATTTGCAGGTAAATGGATTGAAGTAGAGAATATCATGCTAAGTGAAATAAGCCAATCCCCCAAAACCAAAGGTCGAATGTTTACTCTGATAAGCAGATGCTAGACCATAGTGGGGGTAGGGTTTGTAAGAATGAAGGAACTTTGGATTGTGCAGAGGATTGAGGGGAGAGGCTGTGGGGATGGGAAGGATGGTAGAATGAGATATACATTATTACCCTATATGCATGTATGATTATTACACTACTGGTGTGACTTTGTACCATGTACAGCCAGAGGAATGAGAAACTTTGCTCCACTGTGTACAATGTGTCCAGATGCATTCTACTGTCATGTATCACTAATTAGAACAAATGTAAAAAATTTAGAAATCTAAAAAACTAAAAATAAAGACTAATCTGTTTTAAAGGAGAGTTAGTTAGCCTATTCTGAGATCATGGTGATTTTAAAGACCAGTATGTGCAACTACATTATAGGTTTGGCTATTACCTGGTTTGAGAGAAGAGTCCATGGCTAAGATGAGAAGGTACCATCTGTTTACTTCTGGCTTTAGGGGGAAATGCATTTGCCTTGATTTACCATCGGGCATGTGGTTTGAGTTACCTGTACCTGAAACAGCAACTTGGACCCAATCTGCACTGAGTCCGTAGGAAACTTCACCAAGGTTTACTTATGGAAAGCATTTGGGGCCTTGTCTGTCTCTGCTATGAGGACAGGTGGAATACAGCTGACAATTTTGCTCTCAGCTGCCAGACTAAAGGGAGAGGCTCTCGACTTCTTCCACAAGGTGTTTCCAATAAAATAGGCACATTTACTTCATTAGAAATAAAATAAACACAGATTGATTATGTCATGATGTTTCTCAGGGGAGTGAGGAGGAAAACTGTTTTCAAATATCCTTCATGAGCTCCTCTGATGCATGTCTGGGTGGGGCTGGCTTGTGGAGAACAGAATTATATTTACAAGGAAAGTAAGATCACCCACACTATTCTACTACTAGGCCTGGCTTCCCAAACTAGAGTGTGGGACAATGTCTACTAGGCTACATGTCAGACTATCAGGACTTGGAGAAACATAGAATGCAAACTCTCTGTATTGCAGATGAAGCTACAGAGCCCAGGGAGGCTGAAAGATTTGACCAACCTATATAGTAGTCAGGACAGAGCTGAAGCTAGAACCTGCAACTTCTAATCCCAATCTAATGCATTTTCTGGAATATTCTATTTCACACAATCATCTCAACAACTTACATAAGTCTTCTACTTATGTATAGTTGATATTTTAAGGCAATGTTTTATTATCATCCTGTATTCATGTTAGGAACACCTGGAATTTTGAAAAATTACCAACACCCAGGCTTCCAACCCCGTGATTCGAATTTAATTGTTTTGGTGTAAGACCACAGCATGGGATTCTTAAGAGCTCTCCACATGATATTGATGGAGTGGAGAGCCACTACTTCAAGAAATGTAAGGATGAAAATAATATATTTCCGTTCTTCCTTCTAGGAGCTCACAGGGAGGCAGACAAATATGTAACTCCTATGCTAGGTACTATATAAGATCCAAAAAGAATGCAAATGTGGTCCTGACTACACTATTCTATCTATGACCAGATTACTAGTTTGGATAAATACTACTGTTTTTCCACCATAGCAAGACTTAACTTACCTTTCCAGGCCTATCTCAAATCACCTATCTTCCAAAAGACCTTTTTAACTAGATTGCAAATATAGTCGGTTCACATACCCTCTTTGAGCTCCTACAATATCCACAGGCCATAGACAATTTAGCACCAAATAATATAATATTTATATTGTTATGCTGAAAGGACAGCAAAATGAAAGCTTCTACTTGTTCAGTGCTTAGTATGTGCCAGCTACTCTGCTTTATGTTTTCTGTATACTGCCACCAATATTCCCAGGAGCCCTACAGTACTGGTATTAATATACCCATTGTGCCGGTTAAGAAACTGAAACTATAGAGGTTAAATCTTTCCCCAAACCAGAGAGATGATCAAGACATACTAATCCATTTTTCTGAATTATTTTCAATGCAGTATTTTGTGTCAAAATAAACAATATTTCTTTCTAAGAACATGTATTCCTGATAAACTATTTTGCACATTGTAAACTTCCTTCTGGAAAGTTAGAAATTAAATAAGAGAATGAACAAAATGTGTCTGATTTAATTCTAACTACAGCCCCTCTATCTGCTCTATTTGATAGTTACAGGAATAAAGACTGGAAAAATTAAGCAAAATCTTCAAGATCCCATGAGCCCAGGTGTCCTGATTCTAAGTGCAGAGCCCTGTCCACTGCTTACATAGCCATATTCTAAGCTCTGTTCCTCACTGACCAGAGTCCCTTGAGGGTCTAGACTAAGTTTGATGTTGCTTCTGTATTTCCTGCTGGTATCAGTTATACATCCTGCTGCTTTATTAACTGATTTTTCCAAAAAGTAATAAGAATATCCTAATGAGGCTTCCTGAACCTAAGTCTTAGAACAAAACCTTAGCAATTCTTTGGGGGTTGGAGGCATGACTGTTGGTAATTTTTAGTGCCATTTCTAAGTTACTGGGGGGAGAGGGGGATCTTTCAGTCACTGTTTTTAAGGAAATAATTTCCAATTATCTACATCAACTAACAAAAGCAAAAGAAATAGTGAGTTAAGCAACCTGTTCATGATCATAGAGTGGATCAGTTGAGGAGTTAACTTCTATTTACCTCTCCATCGAAGTCTCCAATTTGAATTCCAATTATCTGCCTGACATATCAGTGTCTTTTTATTTATTTAGCCATATCCTACCTCATTTTCCAAAGGATTCAAAGTGTCTTGCAAAATGAGTAGATAGAATAAGCAACAATAAGATATAAACAACTCAAGTCTCTCAAGACTGGGGAAAATATAAATATAAAAGTTGCATCCAAGAAAAAATACTTTATTAGTCAGAGAGGAAACACTGCATAAAGCCCAGAAGACTGTAGAACATTTAAAAGAGATCTCCCATGCATATGGTTTAGTTGATGAGGTATTTTAAAGGGCTTAGTAACTCCTGTGGGGAGTTACTCCATGCCGGATATTGACCCAGAAGAATGATTAAAGCAATGAAACTATAGAATTTATTCCCAGGATGTGGCCAGGACACAATATTCAAGCATCCGTGGTTAAATGGGCTATGTGTTTTCCAAGTCTAATGTTGCCAAAAAGACCACGTCAATGCTTCCTGCAGAACAGAACTTTCATTTCAATGATAAGTCTGAATCATGACCATCCATTCCTTTAACAAGTATTGTGACAACAAGGTATCTGCCAGGAACTGTGCAATACACTGGAAATTCAAAGACAAATAAAATGTATCCTTTCATACAGGACTTCCATCTCCAGAGAAACAAGCTTGTAAGTGTATAATCAGCACAAATGTAAAAATTGTGATTACAGAGGTATACATTAGGACTTGTAAAAGCAGAGATGGAGGCAACCACTTCATTGTGGCTGGCTGGAGTGTATTAATTTCTAATCAATGTACATCCAATTACAGGGACAAAGGTTCTGGGGTAAAAGGGCCACTTTTCATCAAGTAGATCACTTTTGATCAAGCATCAGCACCAACTCACAAAATGGTGGCCAGCAGAAACAGGATGGAAAAATATGAAGATATTCTGTAGTAAATATTTGCAATATCCAGGTTAGTGGACTAATTTCTTGACATAATACAGACATATTATTCTTGGCAATCCTCTAAAAGATAAAGGGATCTTCGGGATCAAAATCAACTTTCTGGCAGACCATGCATCCACTCAAACCTCCTAAGAGCACGTTTGTGTGTGTGTGTGTGTGTGTGTATGTGTTACTGTGGATTGAACCCAGGGCCTTGTGCATGTGAGGCAAGCACTCTACCAACTAAGCCATATCCCAGCCCTCATAAGAGCACAATTTGAAAGAAAAATATAGCATCTTGAGAGAGACTTAATCTGGCAGGTTTGTCTACCAATGATCTGCACCAAAAACTGAAAGCCAGCAACCAAAAGTGATCAAGTATTTCTATCCTTCCGAGCTCTAGCACCTAACCAAGAAAATTGGGGTAATGCCTTCTGGATGACCTGAATTTATTATACTTTAGTGACCAAAATGCAATATACAGTGGACCCCTGTCTTTTAGAGCATATATCCCAATATGTCCAGTGAGCACTTGAAACCACATATAGTACCAAATACTTATTAGTGTTTTTTACCTGTACATATATATCTACAATAAAGTTTAATTTACAAATTAGGCATCTTCAGAGATTAACAATAATAAAGTGGAACAATTATAAAAATAAACTATACTAATTATTATGTGAATTTTATCTCTATTTCACTCAACTGCCACAAAGCAGGTAGTGTATACAGCTGGGGATTCACTGGAAAAAGTGAAGATTCACATCCCAGGCAATCTGGAACAGGAGAGAATGAGATTTCATCACACTACTCAATTCATACTACCATTCATAAGTGTGCAACTTAAAATTTATGAATTATTTCTGGAATTTTCCATTAATATTTTTGGACCATGGCTGACAGCACAGAAAGTGAAACCACAAATGATGGGGAACTACTGTATTATGAATGCTGAAGAATTTCCAAAATATTATAGGGAAAAGCAACCTGCAAGTAGAATTGACTCTGGTTGATTCAGCATGTATATCTTGAAAAACCCAAAACCATTGCTCCACAAACAACAGACGCTTGCCTGATGTTATCTCAGGGCAGGCACTGACTTCCTATGGTAGAAACAAAATCAAACACAGTAACTTCTAAAGAAAATAATCTTTTCCAATGCATAGGTTGGAAGTTGAAAAAATAAAGCTAAAAAATACTTAAGAGTATTGAATATTTCAGGGAGTCAAATTAAAAGGAGAGCCTTAATAAGAAGTGTACATATTTGTGACCAAAAACTAAGCCACCAGGAACTATAAAGACTGATTGCAGCTCTAAGTATCTATGAGAGCTGGCATTGGGTTAAAGTGTAGACCACAAGAGAGCCAGATTCCCAGGTTTGAATCTAAGTTCCTCCATTACATGTCTCTAAGCAAGTTACTCAAGCTCTAAGGAATTTTGTTATTTCACTAGACAATGGGGGGAAATAATGGAAACTTCCTCACTGGGTTGTTAGGATTGAATGAGATAATGCACGTGGGGCTTAGCATGATCCTCTGTACTTAGTAATCCTCACAATCAAGGAATGTCCAACAATCTCCATTTTCCAGCGTGACGAAGGTAAATGTCTTTGCTAAACAGTCCCACAGGTGACAGATGTGCCTTCTAAGTGTAAACATTCCCTTTGCTTTTCCTTCTCTTCCTTTCCCAGGACTGTAGTATAGATTTTTTTTTTCTTTCTTAAAACTCAGTCTGTCCCATGGCTCTTTTCCAACTGTTCCCCCTTTGTAACTCCCCATGATCCTCAAAGCCCTCCTTTTACCATGGGAACATTTTTTGTTTGTTTCATTGCTGGCTTTTGTTCATCAACTCTTTTATGCCAAGGACACTTGGGACTATCCCACAGCAAGCAAAGATATTAGTGAAACTGCTTTGACTGTTTAGAAAACAGATTTCAAGTCTTGGGAAAGTATTCTCCAACCACCAACCTTTATTTCAGTTTCTATTTTTTGATACTTTGTTAGCTTCAAGGTACTCGTTCCCTGATCTAGACAAGATTCCCAAGGAAAATTAAAATATCTTTGAGATCAGGAACTATTCCAACTCACCGACTGCTAGACTATAGATTACGTTAGAGAATCTGGGAAGTCAATAAACATTGCTATTTAATTCATGACCAAGGATAGAAGAACTAGAGACTATTTATATAGTCTCTTCTCCAAGGGCAGAAGCGGGGTGTTGGATAGTGATGATTGGAAAACAGATCTCAGGTCAAGGGAAGAAGGAGCTTCTCAACAATGGGGCTGTTCAATTAAGGTATTGTTGCTTGAGCACACATAACATCATTGGCAGAGGTTGAATGCCATCTGTAGGCTTATTCTGAAGCTGATTCCTGCATCAAGTAGAAAGTCTGTGGTCTCTTGTCAGTGTGCAGAAGCATCATCTGAAACACTGTTAAAGGGATTATAACAGATAACTGAGGTTAATTTAGGAGAGAAATGTGGATGGGGGAGGCAGTGTTAGGTAGTGAGAAGACTACAGATTGTAATGAAGGACAATATTCAAGATAAACCAGCCACCTTACAACCCTGCCTCAATCATCACTGATACTCAGAGCTACCCATGGTGAAGATGTGGAGAAGGTACTTACTCATCCCTTTCCTCTTTTTGTGGCCAGAATTTGCCAGAAGCAAGCCTAGTAAATGCCTCTGGGTGATCTGTAATGATACTATCTTAGAGAAAGTCCCAAGCCACTTACCAGAGGGCCAAGTAGGATGCCCATGTACATGGTAAATGGGAGTTGTTAAGAATGGATATCCAGTCTAGAATACTGTTTAGGGGCTTAGGTCTAATATCCTTAACTTCAGCCTAATGGATGGATAGATTGAGGAACCCATGGTATGGATAAATGGAGGAAGAATTGGAGGCAAGGTTGTGGCGAGATGGAAGGTGGAGTGCACAAGAGCCCTCCAGGCAGTTGGGACTAGACACACATCCTTCATTAGCATTCCTTACTCAGGATGAAGAAGATTAGGAGACTCTTACACTAAATATCAAGTCAAAGGATTAACCAGTGGGTGTGGGTTTGCGCCACAGAATTGAAGAATTTAAGAAGTGTTGCATTGTTTTTCTTTTCAGATCAGATTACACTGGCTCTGCATCCATAGTCTCTCTTGGATTCTCTTGGATCCCATAAGAATCTCATGTCTTACCTGGTCCCATGTAAGAGGAGAGGAGCTGGTCCTTAGTCCCTCATAGGTGCTATTATTTTGAGGGCCCCTATATTTCCACTACTGATGTCTGGCTTTCTGTATCTGTATGATCATCTCCCTGTTGGCCAGAGTTAAAGCTACTAGGGACAGGAGTCCTGGTTCTGAAAGCCTTGGTACTCGCTAATCACACCTCAGGCATCCAGATGCTCCTATAAAATATACTGTCCATTCATCCCTCAGGTTTGAGAAATTCAGAACTTTACTGCATTGAATCACTGGGACTTCTATTTAACTCAGATTCCCTCCTTATCTCCAACCATCCAGTTCTATCTAGACTCTCAGAGTCAAAATTTTCAAAACAAAGTTAAATCTCCTTCAGGGCAGTGAAATTCAGACCTCTGGGGTATAGACCTGTGGTTGCTCTTCTGGTAACAACAGCTTGGATTAATTTAGCTTTCCCTATGAGCCAGGCATATGACAAGTGTTTTGCAACAAACATCTCTGCTGATCCTCACAGGAGTCATCCCTGGTAGGTAAGATTACTATTCCTGTCAGATACGTAAGAAAAGTCATGCTTAAAGTGATGGTTTAGAAACATGTCCTGGAGTGGGGGTGGGGTGGTGCTCTTGACTCCAGAGCCCCGACTCTTACTTCACTGCTCTGGCTTCCTCTGTAAAATTAAAAACTGACTCAATCAATAAGTAACTTTCTCATTCTTTTTACGAAAAGCTGTGGCAAGAAATAAGATACAAGTGATTAATAAGATTACTTCCTCAGAACGATACCACTTAAATCCCAGGGACTGTGTAGGCTAAGCTCTGAAAAGAAAATGATGTTCTCATAGCACTGGGAAATCCCCATGAGATCCCACGGCCGCCTGGGATACGTGTAGCAGCATCCTAATTTTCTTCCAGTCATGAATATTCTGTTGTGAGGCCCTCTGACATACTTTCCTGAGACAGCACTATCTTTCCCTTATGTCTCTGAGTTCTGGCTTGCCCTCGGCCTATAAAAAGAGCTCATTGTGTTTATTTTCTTTTGTTTCCTAAAATAAATTATTACCTACTCATCTAATAACTACTGAAACTATTGCTCCCTTTGAACTTCTTTAAAAAGTAGTTGCCATACACTGTCTCTAATTTTTCACTAATCATTTTTCAACCTCCTACAATCCAGAAGAGGATTTATCTCATATCATTTCTTATTTATCTTGTACCACTGCCTCTCCACACTCCGTGCCCATGGAAATGCCTACTAGATGTAAGCAATGTGTAAACCTTAACATGAGAACTTTGATGAAGAAAAGGAACCATAAAGCAAAATCAATCGAAAAAAGTATTTCCAGTGAACTTTTCTATCACCAAAAATTTAACTAAGCTGCCAAATTTCTGGACATAATTATTTATAAATACTTTGTAAAAAATGTTTGGATGAAATATTATCAGCAATATGTTTGGATAAAAAACAATATCTAAAGATGTTTTGTCACTAATATTGTGTAGTTAGAAATTGTTCCTATTCACAAAACATCATCTTGCAGCTTTAGAAGACATAAATTATTAGCTGGTATAGAAAAGAAAAGCCAAGAAAATATTTTGACCTGCCTTACAGGATCTATGGATTACTTGGCTTAAAAATCTTATTGTTTTTAATCTAGCTCAGACCAAGTAGGTACCTTAGAAAGAAAAATAGGTGTTGTTTTGTAGATGACTTAGCATATGTTCTGAAAGGGCTGAGTGCCAGTTGTCATTAGCAGTGAGGTGGGACTAGTCATTAGTGGCTTATGTCCACTCTCACTGGTCAGTGTTCCTGTTATACTGATTGTTAAACAATCTTCCAATATCCCCTAATCGTGATCACAAATTATTCTTTTCCAATGGTCATTTAATGAAAGTGACATCATTCCAAAAACGTCAGTAATGAGAATTTTATTCAAAGTCTTTCCTAAGAATGTTCTGAAGTCAGCATATTTTTTGTCCAATCTTTGTGCATCAGATAGATATACAGTGTTGCACAGTGAGGAGAGATAGAAGGAGACAGAAGTAAAACCATCACCTGTCAACCATCACTGCTCATTTTCCTAGAAGAACTGTGGACACATTTGTGACAAGAGATGAAACACTAAATTTCTCCTTGATCACTACTCTATTTCCTATTTCCAAGTTAAGTTAACCATCATCTTTCCCCAACTCCTGGTCCAGTAAGATTTTTCTCTATAAGCCCAGGGCTGCAATTTATTAAAAAAAAAAAAATTTAAACTTGCCCTTTATAAGCCTTACAGGAATCTGCACTGAGATAGCCAGACATTTTTGGGCAACTAATCATTATTATTTCTTGAACTCTGGACGTTTATGTATGTGCTCCAAGCTGATTTGCATTCTACACAAGTTACAGGAATAGATCTGCCAGGAAGTTGTGAAATTCAAGGATAGATAGGCCCCTTTCTTGGTTAAGTCATAGCTCCAGATCTACAGATTAGCCTAGCAAGGCCCTCCAAATCTTTTGCAATGCGCATTTTGAAATACATGGGTCATTTGCTTCTGGCTTCCAGGCAGTTCAACTAAAGGCTTAGGCTACAAAATTGCAAAAGTTTATGATTCCTCACAGAGGAATGAAATGTGACGCAGTAGAGCAAACTGCAGGCATTTAATACCAGATGTTAATGTAAAAATTGGAAAATTGTGGCCCCTTGTGGTTATCTGACCCATGACCTTCAAAATCCCATCAAAAAGTCTGTAAATCATAATTTCTAGAATCTTCCACTATTAAACCTTGTGCCTATTTTTAATGTGAAATAATAATTCTGGATAGACAATTTGATCATATCAAATGTCTTAAGACATTTACAGTCTAACAGAATAATGCAATTTCCAATCATAAATCATTAAGTGCAGACTTTCTGATTTGTTGGGCTTTCTAAAGTGATTTTTAAAAAAAATAGTTTGAGACATGTTTGATTCCCTTGTCTGCACGCTACCCCTATCAAATTTATAAGATGTTAAAGAAAAGTGAAAAGGGGAAGAAATCTCACTTATTTGCATGGAGAGGGAATGAGAACCCTGGAAATATACCTTTCAAAACATTTTTGCATTTGTTTGCACTTCTTCCCAGAACCTACACACTTGAGAAATGAAATGAGTGATTCTGAATGAGGTAGGACTGTTTAGAAATCCCATGTCTATGAGGAGAGCTTGGTGTTAGGTGAGGAGTTGCTAAGAGGTTCTAGATTCAGTGTTAGAGATGAGTGAGGTCTAGCTTTTCTACCTTCTGTGGGATATTGGGCAAAGTTCTTAACCCCTCTATGCCTCCATTGCCTCTTCCGAAAAACAGATTTAGCATGATGTCTTGATCATCCCACAGGGTTATAAGACTCAAGGAAAACAGTTCGTTTAAGAGCCAGACATGAGCAGCAAAGTGCTCTACAAGTATGAAGAACATCATTCAGGCTCTTTCACGCAATTTAAATCTTGAAGGAGCTGAGACCCAAAGAATCTCCTTCAAGCCCAAGGACAAGGTAGAAAGGACTTTAAAATATTCCTCTTCTTACTGGGCATGAGTATCTTAACTTTGTATCTATACTTTTTATATTTAAAGTGGTGGAGAAGAAAGGAAGGTGGAAAGGAATCTTACTGAATCATTAGCAAGAAACAATATGTTCAACCACCACAATATATTCAATCACCACAGGGTTTAGCGCCTCTCTGGTGAACAGAGAGCCACAGAGAGCAGCATACCAGGGCTATTCTAGAGAAATGCAAATCAATGTTAAGAGTCAGGCCCTTCCATCAAGAGAGCCTCCAGTTTCATGTCTCCTCTTTCTCTCCATAGTCAAACACAATTGCATAAACACATGAGCAACACTGGCAAGAACAGCTCACAGAATGGGAAAATGCAATAAGGTCTTTGAGACCAACTAGTCCAATTGTCCATGGACGAATGAAGACTCTGAGGCAGACAATGTTAGGCAGCATGCCCCAGTAATACAAATCAGCAGCATCACTGTGATGACAAGCCAGAGCTACTGGCCCCTTGCCAGGAAGATCTTGATATCATACAGAACGTACAGGAAGTTTTGTTACTCAAGTCTCAAATACAATGTAAATTTTTCTTTTTCCTTTGAGGGATTAAATTTGTATTTCAGAGAGTCACATCACCTTAAGAAACTTACAACTAGAAACGTTTCTCCTTTCTTCCTACCTTCCATCCATTTCTTTCTCTCATTTTAACTAACTTTCTTATCCTCTTTCCATCCTTCATAGATATATATACCTGGAGGCAGATGAGAGCAACAAAGATAGCAGACCTAAGTCAAGGAAATGCAATTTGCATTTGCCTATGGTAGCTCAAAACTTGGGATGAGAATTTAAAACACAAGGATATCAACTTAATTCCTGAATCTAGAAAAAAATAAGTTTTTTTTCTCTCCAAATAATCTGATATCATTTATGAAAATTAAAAATTTATTACTCCCCAGTGTCCCACCATCACCATCCTACTCCTTGGACTTTTCATCTTCAGGATCAAAATCATCCCTGGCACTTGTAATCGAACAATCTCACAATGGGTGTGTGTGTTTATTTGGACCTTGTGGAACCAAAGTAAACTGATAATGTGTTTCTCTTACAATAATCCACACTATCTGTTTATAAACAGCCTTATTTAATTTGAACTGAATTTGCAAAATTGGATCATTTCTAATCTTTCCCATCCTTACACAAAGTTCCAACTGGTCTGTTTTATTCCTGACTCTGATCCTAAGAATGATGTACATTTTCCCCAGACATATAAAGGAAGGGGGAAGAAAATAGTGGACCAATGCAACAAAATTTTTCCCAATGTGTTCCCCATAAAGAAAAGAAAAAGAAAAAAAAACACATCAAATACCAATATGATAAAGCATTTACTGAAAGTTTTCAAAATTTCCAAAAAAAGTTACAAAAAGTGAGCACACAATGAAACTGATGACAAATTAGATACTAGAAACTAACATATTGTTTAAGTCTGCACAGACGTGTAGAGGGGAAAAGGGAACACCTATAAGCATTTATATGGTTAAAGCACCTTATTTGGCTCTTTTATTCATATTATCTCATTTGGCCCTATTCAGAAAAATTATCCCAGGCTTGGAAATTAAGACCAAAAAAAAAATAAAAAAGATTCTGACCTTTTAAATATCATACTGGCCCATTATTCATCAAGCCTACTCAAGGATCATCACACTCTCTTGAGAAATACAATTTTGTTTAACCAATAATTCAATAGGGAACAGATTAAGAAACCTATAAAACTAGAGGTTGGTTTGTAGAAAACTAATAAGGAATGATGATTTATTTTTTGCTTTCTAGTTGAGAAATAAACCTCCAAGTTTATAGTTTTATGTCCCTGTAGGACACTAACCATGACACATGAGCAACTACCTTACTTTGAAATCTCATTTCATCAAAGCTTTCCCTTGAATTACTGATTACTGAAATTCTCATTCTTCAATTCTCTTCAAATTGTTCTGGTATTCTAGCAATTAGTCAGCTAAAACCAAACTCATATATTCATATAGGAATTATTAATGATTTGAGATTTGTGATTTGACAATCATCAACTACATGAGGTAGGAAGTATATCCTCATTACAGAGGAAGAAATTTAGTCTAAGGAAAGGCACTGTTACCTGCCCAGGTTATAGAGGTAAGAAGTGATGCAGCTAAAATTTGAACAGAAATCTGCCTGAAGTCTTTTACAGGAAACACACTGATGACTCATATGTGGATTAAAAAATGGGCTGGAACATCTCCAAAATTATCAACCTTATCTATATACATATATTTATATATTGAGATTATAAATGTGATAGATTGAGATCAAGTGTAAACTCCCAATGCTTGCTGATTCCATTGTTCTGGATGATGATCAGAAAATTACTTCCAAGGTTGAAATAAAACTCCCTGAAACATATTCAGAATATTACTAGAGAACCACTTTTTGACTTTTCATTAGCATATCCCTACAAAACATAGTCCAGGAGTTTTTTAGTAAATTTGACTAAATTATCAGCCTGCACTGCTGCAAAGATATTCAGTTTATTTTGTCCCTAGACTGGTAAAACAGCCTTTTCTATTCTTCAGCATGTAAGTGAATTGCTGACCTGGCTGAACAGACAGGTAGTATCAAGACTAGCGAGTAACACATGACTCTTAGTCTGAAAGCACCATAGTATGCATTTAAATCTTGGAAGAATATCTGGAAAAAGGCTGCCCTTTACATACATGGTTTGTCTAACAACTGTGACTTTCACCTCTGATATGTACCTTTAAAATGTACCCTTTTATCCACCTGATGATCCATTCAGTGTTTATGCAGATTTTTGCATTTCTTTCCATAAATAACATTCTAAAGTTTGGGTCAATTGGCCTCTGGGTTGATAAAAATCTGTGGCTGTATAATAAGGCTTTGGTCTACCAAATCACAAATTGGACATCAGGCCTGGCTTTCTGTAGACCACACCCCTCTTTGAGAGGCTTTGACAGCTGTCTGCCGCAGACTCAAGTGAAGTAAGGCAATTTGCCCCACTCCTTGCCCCTGAGCAGCTGGATTTCAACTCCAGTTGATGTGAAAAGATAACTATGTGTTCAAATTCATCTTGATTCACAGTTTCACTGCTTTATCCTGACTAAAGCTGTTCACTGTGTCTGTGGTTTTCTTGCATAAATTTTCAATCCAGCTAGTGCTATTATAAAGTGTCTTTTCCAACCCTGAGGTTGGGGGTGGATTTTTAACTCGCATATTTTTTCCAGATGTGATAAGCTCTCCATAACCTTCTTGGTGAGCAAAACTATATCCAGATCTTCTTGAGCTTGACCTGCGGGTCTGAGGCCTCCGTCTGCTTGTGGGCTTTGCCTTTTTTTGAGCCTTCTGCCACCAGCGGATCTGGAGAAAAACAGACTCAGAGTGAGATGAATCCAAGTGACAGACTCTAGGCACTGAGCCATTTTGTAAAGTAGAATGTTTTTTCAGTAACAATAACATTGGCAATAACAAAATACTCACCTTCATTATTAAAGGAGGTTTTAGACCTAAAAAACAAGAAATTTTCCACCCCAAAGATCACACTGAGCACTGATGGAGTTTTATTTCTATCAGGAAACTAACACGTAAATAAGAAATAGTCTGAAAAATTTCATTATTGTGTCCATCTCATACATCTTAATTGTGAAGAAGCAACTTTTTTTTTTCCAGTGCTGGAGATAGAACCCAGGGCCTTGCACAGGGTAGGAAGAGACTTATTTGTTTGTTTCTTTCTTTCTTTATTAGATACCAGGAATTGAGGTCAGAGGCACTCAAACACTGAGCTCTGTTTTGTATTTTATTTAGAGACAGAGTCTCATTGAATTGCTTAGTGCCTCGCCATTGCTGAGGCTGGCTTTTGAACTCACAATCCTCTTGCCTGAGCCTCCTGAGCCACTGGGATTATAGGTATGTGCCACCACACCCAGACACAATCAGTTCAACAATTTATAGTCCCATTTCTCCAAAATAGCCTGAAGCAGGAGAAAATTTAGAAGAGTTAGGAATTGTCAACTCTTGTTGTATCATTAGACTTTCAGGATTTGAGTTCAGTTTGGGATGTTGTGTTTTTTGTTTTTGTTGTTTATTTCAACATCACTTGAGTGGGTTTCCAACATTTCTTTAATTTTCCTGCAAAGGTAAAGAGAAAAAGACCACAGGTTTGTGTAAGTGACCTTATTCTCTGGTTTGGCACATTGCCTAATTCTGACTTTTGTCTCTGGAGAAAGTTATGAAGCAGAAAACCACAATCATAACATAGAAAAAAAAAAAAGAGCATCATCTTCCTTCCTTCAGTTTATCTGTCATTTTCGGTTTGTATCAGCTCAGAGCCAAAGAGAAAGGACAGACATGACAAGGGATTCTGAATATTCAAAAGGACTCATTCCATACATTGGCCCCCAGATGTGAGGGACATCATGATAAGAAGAGTTCCCCTCAGAGCATCCTTGGCCTGGCTCACTGCCCTCATTGAACATCTTCACCTTTCTCTTGATAAGGCTACAAATATATCTATCTCCCTGCTTTCCTTCTCCTTTTTCTTTGAACCTGAGTCTTGACCTAATCCGATATTATTTTCTTTACACTCCTCTTTCTGTGAAATACTGAAATATGTCCTAATTCCCTGGTCTGTGTATTTCTATAATCTTCCTACTTTCCTTCTAACTTTAAATTTCCTAACTCATCCATAATGCTGTTATTCCCTTTTTAAATCTGTTCAAAAGGGAACCTCTCTCCACATTTCTGAATATACTATATTACTACAAAATTGAGGGTCCCTTTGACTCATCTCTTGCCTGTCTCCCTTTTATTGCACCCTTTACTTGCCCTCAAGTTAAAAACTTTTCCTATAGCTTGCCTTTCTCTTAGAATAATTATCCAAACTGACTTGGAAGTACTTCCTTTTTAAAAAGTCAGCTTTTAAAATACCCAACTTAACTTTTACTTTCTCACTGTTCACCCACATTTAGTCTAGATGCTTCTTTTCATTCAACACATGGGCAATCCCATCTATCCTGACAAGACCCAGGTACTTATGGGTGTTGGCCTATGGGAATTTCATTAACCTTTCCTTGGGCTTCCAATCAAACAGAGAAGGACACCATTCTGAGAGCCAAGAACAAGTCTCTGAGTATTAGCAGCATCGCAACATACCTGATCACTCAGGGATGGGTATAAATGCATCTTCAAAAATCTGAATGCCACCACGGGTATGACTGAGGCCACTGTTGTTAAGAGAATAATAAGCCAAATGCACTTCTGGTTTAGGGAATGCCATGCGTTTCCTGTTGTTAAAGAAAAGTATACACTCTGGTTATAAATAGAACTGAAGTAGTAATAGATTTTTTTGTCAGTAAGGTCTTCTATAAAATGATGAGGCCTGGTCTACATAGGAGAACCAGTGAGTATCTTCTCAATCTATCACGTGCTCAGTGGTGGTGTGGAGAAGGCAAACATGGGAACTGTCTAGTGGCCTGACCCTTAGATTTACCAGCATGAGCCAAGCATTTGTTATCCAGGCTCAGTCCAGCTTCACTCATTAAGCATAATTCTTGCTTTAGCCTCAAGTTTCCTTGACTACAAAGCAGCAATTGTTTTTAAAAGGCATATTTACTTCTGTGGATTCTTGGATAAAAATGATCATATCAAACTCCACAAAAAGTATTCCAAATGCAGGCACAATCTCAAATAATGGTCATGTTGACTGGCTGTGTCATCAAAGGTGAGCTTCACCTTCTTCGGGGCCAACTTTTTAAATTCTAGGCAAAGGACCCAGAAAACCTGCCTCAAAGATATTTGTTATCTCTTTCATGTTCTCTTGGTTATGAGATGCTTAAATTTCCAAGGAGATCAGGGAGGTTCCTGGGTTTGTGAAAGGAGCATCCATCCCCCTCACTGTTGATACAGTCGTCCAACATGCCAGGGCAATAGGGCAGTGAAACTCATTTCCAAACTTGTAGACAGTTTCCTTCCTTTACTCTCCACTTCACAAGCTTTGATATTTGCCCAAACACAGTCAAGTTCCATGAGAAGATACTGCTCCAGTTTATATTACCACAATAAACTTTTGCCCCTATTCTTTTGCTAGGGATCTATCATGATACCTACATAGGTCCCCTATGGCAGTGCTAACGTGTTAACACCATTCATTGGGCTTAGGTTATGAGGGCTTGGCTGCTCATGGGTATGTCTGCTTTTTCTGGCTTTGGAGAGTAGAAGCTGCCTACCAAAGAGCAGTTGATTCCAGTTGCCTTCAGCCACAGACAGAAACAAACTTGACTCAATAAATTAAATGTCTTTTGAGCAACTTGAAGCTCAATACCCCTAGGCAAGGCTGGAAAAAACAAGCTTCTCTTTAAAACCACACTCCCGCTTGCTGCTGGTTGCTAAGGGGAAAAAAAATTTTTTTTTCTTAAACCCCAATGTTGATCTAAGTTTTGTAAAGTCTCATTGGAGCTCAGTAATTAATTCCTGGAATGGCATGTGCTTAGCAGAAAAGAGTGGTCCCCACACAAACTCCTTTCTCCAGTTGAGGCATTCCAATTCCATTATGCATGTTAAAAGGCTCTCTCAGGACTGGAGGTTTGCTATTCAATGCACTGAACTTCCATATTTGGCAACCAAATAATAAACAAATAAACAAACTTAAAAATAATTTTAGTCTCTTTGTTTCCTAATCAGTTTATTCTATTTCATAACTGACATGTCTGTATGTGGTTGGAATCTTTTAGTATACAAAGTATTAAGATCATATATTAAGTAAGAATGGTACAGTTTAAAGACTTCTATGTATACACAGGGAAGGACAAAAGTTAAAGAACAATCTTTAACTTTAAGTGCATGTGTGCATTTAAATGGAACTTGAATTTCAGCTACTTTTGCATCAGTGGCAATATCTAACTTTATAGTTAGTTCTGTATGTTTTCTATGCGAATCAATCATCTAAGAATTGTTGTCCAGACTGTTACCCAACTAGTGGGTACAAATCTCAATTGAGCTCAAGAAAGCTGTCCCTGCACATGGCTACTCTCTAGTTCACTGTTCCCTACATACCTAGAGAATTCAAAACTTCTGAGCAAGTATATTAATAACTTTCTTGTGTGAAGCTCAGTGACCTTGCTGGAAATCATATTGAAATGTGGACTGCATTGGAAGTATACTCTGTGCAGATACCAGGTATATATACTCTTTTAAGGAATATTAGGGAACCTTTTCTACCCATCTTACATTCAAATCCTTCTGCAGTGTCCCCAACCAGTAATCAGGCCACCTTTGCTTAAATAATAGTTATCACCTATGTTACAATCAACATTTATTGAAAAATTACTATGTACCAGGATATTTGCTAAGTATTTTATATATATTTTCTTCATAAGTTTTCTATGAAATGAAAAACAACTAATATCCCCAGTCTATAAATGAAGACTAATTAAATCATGTAAAAGAGAAGAAACTTGCCCAGGGTCACAGTTTGTTAAGTGGTAAAGGTAATACTTGAGCCTTGGATGTCTGCAGAGCCTAGTCTTTAGACCATTTATAGACTAATGTCCAGCAATTTGTAAGAGGCTCTAACTTATATCATTTCTTTCCTATCTAAGTGCAAATAATTCCTATAGGTGAACTTTGGCAAGTATGTTAATGATTATGTGGGAGAGTCTAGGGTTTCTTTTTCTTCTCTCTTCCATATACAAACTTCTCACAGGCCTTCAGGTAGCCTCAAGGTTTGTACTATGCCTCTTGTTTCCAAGGGGACAGCCTGCTACATCTGGCTATTGAGAACCTGCAAGCTTCTATCATAATGATTTTTCTACATCTGGCAAAGACAACAGAAAGTGATATTTTAGAACTTCTTTCAAGTCTAGAATCTCCAGATGCCTACCTCAGTCAGTTCCTGGAGAAGGGATCACGGGTCATTTTCAGACCCAACCAACATGCACATGAAAAATAAATTACCAAGGCAAATAAATGGAAGTATGACTCTAGGCTCCACTAGACAGTAGGTGTCACTTACCAACAAATGGAAACTGGTTTGGGAAGACTTCATAGATGCCATTACTATGCATTGCAAACAAAATAGAGAAATAAGTAGCAATGCTGCCCCAGATGAAGACATGATTAATGACAGTCCAGTAACTGGTATCCAAGGCTATCTGTAAAAAAAAAAAAAAAAATTAAATGCAAAATGGAGATCTTTCAAGTTTAAAAGGGCTTCAGAGACCTGCTCTGTGACAAGAAGGTTGCACCTACCTAGGCTCCAGGCCACCACAGGAACCTCCACCATCTGCACACACACAGGAGACTGACTTAATTGATTATTTCTATTAGACAATGGATTTGAGAACTTACATATGCAGACCATTGTATCTGCCCAGGTTGAGACAAAATGTTAAGCTTTTTTAAAATGAGAAACAAGAAATGGAATGGTTTTATAATTGTTAGAAATTCTCTCAAAACTTTTCTGTTGGAAAAAATCTGTGGAAAGCAAATGTAACATTTTAAAATCTGTACATAAGTTTTCACATGACCATTTGGACACATGAATAATCTTTTTTACATAAATATTTTACATAAATATCTAACTCATTTTAATGATCTTTTCCTTAAATTACCCAAATCATAACAAAGAAAAATCATGAATCCTCTTTTGGCATAAAATTCAGAAACTGAAACTCAAGGTGACCTGGGAGCATGTCACAAACCCTTCTGCCTTCCAATAACATGTTGTGGCAGCTCAAATAAAAGAAGAATGAAGTGCTATTAGAGACTGAAATAATCTCTTCAATACTTGAATTCTCTAAGATTAAAAAAAAAAAGTACATTTTGGTGTTATTTTTGTATCTCAGAAGTCCCAAGTGCTTGAAGGCCAAGTGATGGTTACATTTCTAGTACAGTCCAGTACAAGACCAGATTTTTTCTCTGCACGAGGAGACCCTGCCTGCAGAGTAAATAGGTATTTCTTAATATATAAAAACATATCTTCTTCTCACTTGCAGTTTACTATCCTTTAAAATGTTGCCCATTAAAAGGTTGCTGCAGCTTTGGCTATGAACTTCCAGGTTTATAAAAGGACAGTTTTTTTTTTTTTCCCCGAGAAGCCTAAAAAGAGTCCCACCATCATGCCTCAGCCAAGAGCTGCTGATTTTCTAGTTCATTAGGCTAAGACATTAGACTAAAATCTCCAACTCTGTCTTGCACCACCTGTCAGTTCATCACCATCGAGAGACAACAGCCTGATCTATGTGGGTAACAGAAGTCAAAGAAAAATCATAACCCATGAAAAGAGTCCAACTAAAAATACAAGAACAGGTGGCTCCTACTGAAGCAGAACTAATAGAACAGACAAGCCCTGTAACAACAACAAAATGGAGTACAGCCTCTTGAGATGCAATTAGATCACAGGAAAAAAAAAAAAACTCAAAGGAAGAATGTTATTTCTAAATTTAAAAATTCAATAGATAAACCAAATAAGAATAGTTAATAATGAGAACTGAATTAATATTCTGGGGGAAAAAACTGGAAATAATATCTCACAATAAGGAACCTGAAGAAATGGAAACTTTGTAAATCTAGAGATGTTGGAACCATAAGCTCAATATACAATTAATGGGTGGGGCGGGCTGGGGTTGTGGCTCATTGGTAGAGTGCTTGCCTAGCATGTGAGAGGCACTGGGTTTGATTGTCAGCACCACATAAAATAAATAAATAATGAAGTTATGTTAAGCATATATATTTATACATATGTAATATATATATGTGTGTGTGTGTGTAAATATATTTATACACACAATTAGTGGCATTTTAGAAAGAGAAAAAGGAACAAATAGAAAGGTAGCAATCAATGAAATGACAAAAGAAAACTGCTCTGTGATAACAAATAACAGACTTTCAGATTGAAAGAGTCCTCTAAATCCTAGGCAAATTAATGAAAAAAGATATATTCTGGTAATATTTGTGAAGCCCAGAGACAAAGAGCATAAGCAATAAGACAAAGTCGATATTCCAAAGGAAAGAGAATCAACCTAACAAGTGAGGCTGGGATATGATGGAATAACAACAAAAGTTCTTAATGAAAAAGGCTCTGACTTTTACATTTATAAGTAAAGACAAAGAAAGAAAGTTTTGAGTTCAACCTTGTAACAGCTAAATACTCTTTCTGAACAAATTGCTCAAAGATATTATTACAACCACATAAATCAGAACAAAGACCTCAAAATATTAGAAGGCTGCATAAAAATGGTATTCAGCAATGATTCTTATAAATTTATAGCTACAAATGAATAATAATGCAAGCATAAGCTGTTTTATTAATATGGAAAGAATTTGGGAATGGTCAAAACATACATTAAAGGAGCATTTTATAACATCTTGGAACTAAAATTCAAAATTATTAAGATGCAAGAGTTGAGGATGAGAGTAAAGAAGGGAAGGAGAAACAAACTTAAAACTTTTTGCTTAATTGGAGATGGTTCAGAAAAGGTTTAGAAAAGAATAGTGAAACATTTGGTGAAGGATACACATAGTATGCAATTTTAGTATAACAAAATGACCATGTAGCTTTAAATACTATGAAAATAACAGAAATCAACAGTAAAATAGAAATATCATAGTATTGCAAATTATTCATAGAAAATAGGATATTTTATGAATCTAAGTATGAAAAAGGAAAAAATACAAAGAGTAGGCTAAAAAGTAGTCATAAAATAACATTAAAAGAGCTATATAAACATTTTACTACAATAAAATGAGTTAAATTCCCATATCAAAAGAGAAGAACTAATAGAATGAGACAAAAAGAAATGAATTTGAAGTGATTGGCCCAATTTTTATATAAGACAAAAGCAAACTAAGCAAAAGAAGCAAAACTGATACTTAAAAAATAAAACTTAAGTAAGGATTTTTTTATCATGAAAAAAGCTAAGAGCTACAAAGAACACATCAGGAACCACTAAGTAATATAGCCTTGAATAATATTAGGTAAAATCTTTTTGAAATACAAGAACTTGATAAAAATCAAAATTACAGTGGTAAACTTTAACTAACACACTTCTCTCAACGTTGAACAAGCATGGTGGTAGAGGTAATTGGTTCTTTTGGAATTGTGTGGCTCACCTTCTGGCCTCTAGTCACTAGTGTGTTCACAGCCGAGCTTTAAGAAATGGCAAAAGTGTTTTCACTACAAAAATGCAGCCTTATTAAGGAATTTGGAGCCCGACCCTACAATATGTAGATCGGAGCCAACTTTTTCTTCTATCAGACGCAGAGTCTCTGATTTGATATCTAGCTCCTTGATCCACTTTGAGTTAACTTTTGTGCATGGCGAGAGGAGGGGATTCAGTTTCATTTTGTTGCATATGGATTTCCAGTTTTCCCAGCACCATTTGTTGAAGATGCTATCCTCCCTCCATTGCATGCTTTTAGCTCCTTTATCAAATATAAGATAGTTGTAGCTTTGTGGATTAGTCTCTGTGTCCTCTATTTGTACCATTGGTCCACCCTCCTGTTTTGGTACCAGTACCATGCTGTTTTTGTTACTATTGCTCTGTAATATAGTTTTAAGTCTGGTATCGCTATACCGCCTGATTCGCACTTCCTGCTTAGAATTGCTTTTGCTATTCTGGGTCTTTTATTTTTCCATATAAATTTCATGATTGCTTTATCCATTTCTACAAGAAATGCCGTTGGGATTTTGATTGGCATTGCATTAAACAATTCCTTAATAGGACACCCATAGCACAAAAGTTGATAACAAAAATCAACAAATGGGACTTACTTAAACTGAAAAGTTTTCTCTCAGCAAGAGAAACAATAAAAGAGGTAAATAGGGAGCCTACATCATGGGAACAAATTTTTACTCCTCACACTTCAGATAGAGCCCTAATATCCAGAGTATACAAAGAACTCAAAAAATTAAACAATAAGAAAACAAATAACCCAATCAACAAATGGGCCAAAGACCTGAACAGACACTTCTCAGAGGAGGACATACAATCAATCAACAAGTACATGAAAAAATGCTCACCATCTCTAGCAGTCAGAGAAATGCAAATCAAAACCACCCTAAGATACCATCTCACTCCAGTAAGATTGGCAGCCATTATGAAGTCAAACAACAACAAGTGCTGGAGAGGATGTGGGGAAAAGGGTACTCTTGTACATTGCTGGTGGGACTGCAAACTGGTGCGGCCAATCTGGAAAACAGTATGGAGACTCCTGGGAAAGCTGGGAATGGAACCACCATTTGACCCAGCTATTGCCCTTCTTGGACTTTTCCCTGAAGACCTTAAAAGAGCGTACTACAGGGATACTGCTACATCGATGTTCATAGCAGCACAATTCACAATTGCTAGACTGTGGAACCAACCCAGATGCCCTTCAATAGATGAATGGATAAAAAAAATGTGGCATTTATACACCATGGAGTATTACGCAGCACTAAAAAATGACAAAATCATAGAATTTGCAGGGAAATGGATGGCACTAGAGCAGATTATGCTTAGTGAAGCTAGCCAATCCCTAAAAAACAAATACCAAATGTCTTCTTTGATATAATGAGAGCAACTAAGAACAGAGCAGGGAGGAAGAGCAGGAAGAAAAGATTAACATTAAACAGATACATGAGGTGGGATGGAAAGGGAGAGAAAAGGGAAATTGCATGGTAATGGAGGGAGACCCTCATTGTTATACAAAATTACATATAAGAGGTTGTGAGGGGAATGGGAAAATAAACAAGGAGAGATATGAATTACAGTGGATGGGGTAGAGAGAGAAGATGGGAGGGGAGGGAGGGGGGATGGTAGAGGATAGGAAAGGTAGCAGAATACAACAGTTACTAATAGGGCATTATGTAAAAATGTGGATGTGTAACCGATGTGATTCTGCAATCTGTATTTGGGGTAAAATTGGGAGTTCAAAACCAACTTGAATCTAATGTATGAAATATGATATGTCAAGAGCTTTATAATGTTTTGAACAACCAATAAAAAAAATTAAAAAAAAAATGCAGCCTTATGGGTGGTTTTTGTTCCCAATGGCATTACATCTAGCTGTAGCTCTTCCTGGTTCATATATCCTCATAAGGACACTGAAGCCATCTAATACCTTTTAATAAAATGTTTTTCTTTAAATCGTAGAAGTCTGTGATAGTGGTACCTACTATCATTTTTCGTAAGTAATATGGCAACATTTATGAAAATTTTGAACGTACATACTGACCCTGAAGTGAAAAACAGCAAAATATCATTCTTTATCCAAGAAAATTAGGAATTATGACCCCAGAAGTCTTATTTCTAGGAATCCATCTGACAATACATAAAATATATATGTACTATTATATGCATTGTAACATAGCTACATAACACAAAAAAATAGAAACATATTAAATATCTATCTGATGAATTTCTATTCATCAGAGGACTGATGAATAAATTATCATATATCATAGTATGAAATTCTGTACAGCTGTTAAAAAGATTTATATCTGAATATGTTGATTAGGAAGGCTGTCCAGATTATATAGTTACGTGAGAAATGCATATTACAGAATAATATGCAGAATTATGATCCCCTTTTATTGTGTGTGTATGTATGTGTGCATGTGTGTGTGTGTGTGTATCTCAAAGCCAAGAAAAAGTATGGAAGAACTTAAACTATGATAATCACATTAGTAGTTAAAGAAGGGAAGGAAAGGAAAACAGTTCATTTTATTTTGAACACTTCAGCATTTTTTTAAATGTTAAGGGAACATTTTATAATTCAACGGACTATAAAAACTTATTATTAAAAAAAAGAAAATAGAGACTACTAAAGTTTGGCCTGTAGCATCAGCAGGACCTAAATTTATAACTGTAACTATAGGCCATGGAAATTTCATGGGGGTTGAGACCACATCAACAAGTCAAGCTTAGACAGCAAGGAAAGGATATCAATACTGCTGCCAAAATGAGCGTATTCACAGAACTCCTGAAATTTATTATTCCATATATTAAAGACATGAGTTTTCTGTTGAAGCCAAAATTGCTGAATTTCAATGGTTACAAACATTTACATGCTGAGGTCTGAGAATTCTATGGTGAAGTAGACATTTGTAGGGCTTCTTGGAAGCAAGATATAGACAGTGATCATCCTCAAAGAGAATAAAATGACAGGGGCTGGGAATCTCTTATCTTACCCAAGCTGAAACTTTCATGTTGATAAAAGATAATTTTAATAGAGTTTCTTTCCCATCTTATTCAAAGATGATCCTGGTCTCCTAGATATCCTCTCAGGAAAGAGAGGTAGAGATCATGAGTTTCTTATAGTTGAAGGCATTTGGGGAGATGTATAGCTATTACTGATGGTATTAGAACTGGGGAACTAGAGTTGGAAGACATGTGTTCAAATCCTGGCCTAACTTTTTTTTTTGCAGGATTATAAATTAACCTTCTAGCCACATCTATGTTCTCATCTGTAATAACATTATATACATTTCATTGGACCATGAAGAGGGACTACATGACATAAAGAGATAATCCCAGTGCCTGGCCCAGGATCTTCCTTAATGCTCAGTATAAGCTTTGTGTCTGAAAACCTGCATTTAAATCAGTCTTGCTGTAGAATAAAAGACTTTGTCCTAGACAACACTGAAATCATACAGACCCAGGTTTTACTCCTAGCTCTCAGACCTAGGGTGTGACCTCAGGAAAGCCACCCAAACTCTCTGAACTTCATCTGTAAAGGGAAACAATAATATGTACTGCAGAGTGGCATTGTGAGGAGTGAGTATAATGTATAATGTCACTCAGAGTGGTGACAGGCCTGCTGTGGCCATGCAAGGTCAGAGGCAGGGAATTAGAACAGCAGGGGTTGTTGGTACCTTAACCAAATCCTTCTCCTTTCCTCTCTCCATGTATCCCTCCGCCTGACATTCATTTGACAAATATTTATCCATGTCTGGCACTATAGTTTTTGCTGGAAGTTCAGTGGGAAACAAAATACACCAGAAACTAGAAACCTGGGTCCATTCTGCTTCTGGGGAACCATCTTAGTCTGGATCTCTGCTACTTCATTCTCCTGCCAGAGATTATCCTCAGTCTCCTGGCTGCTTTAACCCTCAGAATTAAGAAAGGGTAAAGGCAGGGAGAAATCAGGCAAGGGGGGACCCACAGAACAGAGGAGCATGTGGATAAGATGGAAGACTTCACACTGCAACAGGGCAAAGGGATCCCAGCCACTGAGGACTGAGATCCCAAAGTTTATGACTTCTTGTACACCACACTGCTTTCCAATTGTGCCTAACTACTCTGCATACTAGTAATAACTGTGCTGTAGGAAATGCTTGCCCCAAATCTTTACTAAAACACTGAAAGAAAGAACACTGAATGAAAGAACACTGATGAGAGAAATCAAACAGTTGGATCCTAATGCTGAGCCTGCAACATAGTCACTGTGTGATCTTGAGAAAATCACTTATTATTTCTGGGCCTACAATTGTTATTGTCAATTTTATTTTAAAATATATCTAAGCTTGTGGTGATGCAAGCCTGTCATTCCAGCTATTAGGGAAGTTGAGGCAGGAGTTAGCAAGGTTAAGGCCACTTGGGAAATTTAACAAGACCCTGTCTCAAAATATCAAATAAAGGGCTGGGGTTGTGGCTCAGCAGTAGAGTGCTCACCTAGCATATGTGAGGCCCTGGGCTCGATCCTTCGCACCACATAAAAATAAATAAAATAAATGTATTGTGCCCAACTACAACTAAAAAATAAATATTAAAATATATATATATATATCAAATAAAAAGGGCTGGGGATGTAGTTCAGTGGTAGAGTGCTTGCCTAGTATGTGGTAGGACCTAGGTTCAATCCCCACTAACACAAATATACACCCAAATAGATGAAGAGAAAGGGGTCTTAACATGCAACCATTAATTTTTTGATCCTCCTTCCTTTAGATTAGAAGGTGGATCTTAATTTTCCATTTGAATGTGGGTTGAACTTAGTGACTCACTTTTAAGGAACAGAGGGAAAGAGAAAGACAGTTTACAATGGATAAACCTGAATATCACCACGATAACCAAGTAACCAAGTTCATCTAGAAGTCGTGTTGATGTCTCGTGTTCCCTGAGAGGATGAGACACGATATACCCATCAATCACCTCTTCATGATTCTTCCTCAAAATCCACAACCCTGGTCTATCCCTAAGAAAATATTAGACATCCCAAACTAAGGAACGTTCCACAAAATACCTGACTACTGCTCTTCAAAAGTGTCAAGGTTGTGAAAGATGAGGAAAGACTAGAGCTGTTAGAGACTGGAGGCCTTAGTGACATGAAAATTAAATTAAATGGATGATCCCAGATTGGCTCCTGGAACAGAGAAAGCGTATTAATAGAAAAACTAAGGAAAGCTGAATCTAGTCTGTAGTTCATAGTATCCTATCAATGCTGATTTCTTCATTTTGACAAGTGCACCATAGTTATATAAGATCTTAACAATAATATTAGAAACAAGGAGAGAACATACAGTATCTCCGACTTTTCTGTAAATCTATGAGTATTTGAAAATAAAAAGACTTTTAAAAATTATTCCTGCTTGAATAGCAAAGTTTATGAATATCTTTTCAGCATACCTTAATTGTGTGAGGCAGCAAAAGATCATCAATTTATGGGCATTTGTTTCCAAGTTTTGTATTTTAAGAATAAAGCTACTATAGATATTCAGGTACAAAAGAAAGATCATCACTTTAACATTGTTAGATAATCCAGAGTAATACTGTAAATCATTGAAGGTATGCTGAGAAGGGTACTTTGTACCCTTCAGCTGAAAATAATCCATTTGAAAAGATATCCAGCAATATGTAAAAGAAACCTTAGGCTTCCTTACATCCTTGGACCCAGAATCCTCACTTGAAGAATATATCCTTAGGGAGGGATGTGCCTATAATCCCAGCCATTCAGGAAGCAGAGACAGGAGGATCACAAGTTCAAGGCCAGCCTCAGCAACTTAGCAAGACCCTGTCTCAAAATAAAATAAAAAGAGGGTGATGCAGCTCAGTGGTTAAGTACTCCTGGGTTCAATCCCTGGTACCAAAAAAAGAAAGGAAGGAAGGAAGAGAATATATAAACTTGAGAAATAATTAAAGAATCATATTAAGAGTTATGTTTGTGAAAACTTGCCATCAAGACACAGTTTCACCTTCTGTACTACAGTTTCCGAGGCTCACCCCACAGGGCCTCACTTTTGAAGGCTTCTAAAATCTCACTCATGTACTTCCCCAGAACATGTTATGTAGCTGGGTTGGTGGTTGTTTAGACTCAGCACAGGAGGACTCTGATTTTCAGACTGGTTGGGAACTTACAATGGACACATTTGAAAACTGTAGGTACAATCTGTACCTAGGGATTTGAGACACCCAGATGAACTTTCTTTTTATGGTAGGATCATTAGAGAGAAATTTCCCTCTTAACATCTCCCTCATTTACTTACTACACAAGAATTGTCCATTGTTGTGTCCGGTAGATCCTAGGTGATGTGCTGGGCCGTGGATATATGGGGAGAATAAAATAGACATCACCACTGCCTTCATGGGGACAGAGTGACATTAAACAAGGGGAGACCTCTCTGACAACAAGGCATCTAGGGGAAGAATGTTCTAGGCAGGAAAAAACAAAAAAACTGGAAAGTCCTAAGGCAGGCAAGAGGTTGGTGAATTCCAGGAGCTTGAGAAGGCTAGTTTGGCCAGTGTTGTGATTAACGAGATTAAAGTGACAATAGGATCTATTGCACTTGAGGAGAGAGAAGCCAGAGAGTAGATCTCAGAGAGACAAGTGGTTATCAAAGCTTTAACCAAATAGATTTGGATAACCCCACCCAAAACTTCCTCAGTGAAAGGCCAATGTTACTTGGAGTCCTCAGTGCAAATCCCCTCTGAGAAAGCACGAATATCATCCTTATAAAACCTTAATAATCAAAGGTAAAAAATTGTCAAGACCTGATTTCAAAAGCTCTAAATGACAGGACGCAAAATTCTATAATCTTTTTTTGTGAATAAATTATGTTTTAAAAGTGGGATTGTTTTGTGGATCTCTTAAGGAGAAATGTAACCGTGACATCTAACTGGAACAAGAACTATTATGGGAAAAACAGTTTCTGAATATAAAGTTTATATAAAAACAGTACTGACAGCACTGGCACTGCAGTGATAACATATAGAAAATAATTTATAGATGAGCAAAGAAAAAAGGGAAAAAAATACATAGAAATGTAGGAATAGCAACAGTCTTTCTTTCAATCTAAAAGATAAAATTAAACAGAATTTGTAGAGCTAATTGTGAAGACTACTTTCACTAAACACATTTAATACCTGTCACAAATCATACACACTATGAATTTTATAATTTCCATTATAAATTTATTATCCTTACTTATTTAGCAGATAGTGTTAAGGACAGTTTGAAGAATATTTTCCATTTTGCTTTTTCCTTCAGATTAGCCTTTTATCTCAGTTACTTCCTTTCAAATCATCTCTTGGAACACCAAGTAACAAATTTGACCTGGTAGTGCATAAGCTAAAGCCACTAAAAGATGTCCCTGTGTATCCCACAACTATCCTTCTCTCTGAAGAGGAAGAACCCAGAGAATGGGAAAAGTAACCTCATGTCAAAGATGAGATTATCTGATTCTTAACAAGCTTGCTCAGTAATTAAAAGGCAACAAAATAAAACAGAGGCCACATTGCTTCCTGTGTTCAGCTAGAGCTACAGAAATGAATAAAGTTTCTGTGAACTCTAACTCAGCATATAATGGTATTAACCACCATTTGCATTTTTTAAAAAAATAGTAACACTTCAAGATACCCATGAAAGAAGGTCAGTAAAGCATCACAAATTGGGCTCACCAGAAAAGCTTCCCTAAATTTGAGATTTGGATATACCATAGATAGAGCATTGAACCTCTTGAATAATTTCACACACACACACACACACACACACACACACAAATGTATTGCCAAAAAGCCTTTAGATCTCACTTTTAAACCTGGAAGTTATTAAGTCCTACAGAAATCATGGGAAAGTTTTTCTGTTACCATTAGAAATTTTTTCTTCTTCAAACACAAGAAGGAAGTAGTAGTATGATCATTTTACACACAATACTCAACCCAAAGAAGTAATTGTTAGGTTTCTAGAAACATGAAGGTTATAGATATCTAATGCTAATTGGCCACATCAGGTAATTCATGTCAAGCCTTCCTGTTGTCATCTCAAAATGTGTAATTAAAAAATAGTATTCTTTTAGGATCTTTCCCCTAATGGGTAGATAAAAATCAGTCAACAATGAATGAACTGGAATTTTAAGTTATAAACCCATCAAGTTGTAGTGCTTTCAGGAACAGGTTACCTGCACACTGACCACAATGACCAAAGATGTGGCCATGGTAACTGCAAAGGACTGGTAGTCAGCAACATGTTGCCCATCTTCTCCAACCATGTTGTAAAAGGCCCCAAAGGGGATGAAGAAAAGGACTAATGAGGTGTAGATTCCATGTGCCACGCAAATGAAAAATTTACGCTTGTTGAAAAGTAGATTCAGTTGTCCAGGTTCATAGAGCTGGGGACAGTCCATGCTGTTCTGGTCACTCACATCCTGTAAACAGAGTATAATCTCAGTTGAGGGGGGTAAGGAAGAGTCAGAGAGGCCCTGTATTCCCCATCTCCTGAAATAGCAAATGCCTTTTTAAGCATGCCCTAATATGCACTACTCAACGAGCCAGAACAAGACATTATATTGTTTTCATTCCCATAATAACCCAGAAGATAATAAAAGGATCCCTAGTTTACAAGAAAAGAACTAAAGTCTCCAAGAGAGATTCATGAAAGGTCACACAAATCTTAAGCAGCAGAATCAGGCCTTCATTGGAACCGAGATATTTGTATTCAAATCAAGGTTTCTTTTCTACACTCTCCTGCAGGATGCTATGGCTTCTTCAAACGCAAAACTCCTCAAACATCCATGCTCCCAGAATTCCAGCACCTCCTCCTACATGCTTAGCCAATGGTCAATGCTTAATTGCCAAAGCGGTAGGTGGGTAGTAACCAGGAGATGGCAGCAGAGAGCTGTGGAGTCAGAACTGGCGAACTAGAACCTTTAGGGAGAGGTAAGCAAAGGAGAGGGAGCAAGGAAAGAGGGAAATTCTATGTGGGATTTCAGGTGGGAAGCAGGCTGAGACCAAACGCTTAGGGTCTGAAAGTCTTACCAAAGTGAGGATTCAATAGCGGTTACCAAGTATTTGGGACAAAGAAATTAGAATGAGAAAACAGCATGCTTAGTACCAACCAAGTCCTGGGAAAACCTAAAGAGATGTTTCTCAAACATTGTGCTCATGAATCTCTCAGGGAGCAGATTATCAGTCAATAGGTCTGAGAGCTGAGACTCTACACTTCTAATCAGCTCCAAAGTACCACTGATAATCACACTAAGTACAAAAGCCAAATGCCAAGAACCAAAAAAGATGGCAAGAATCAATATTTGGGAACATCAAAGGGCCAAGGGTAAGGAAGGCCCAAGATAGTAAAAGCTAGGGGAAGATCCACCTCACCTTATTCCAGGCCTCACCAAACAGGGTCCCATGAAGGACACTGACATATTCTCCTTGGGAAGTCCTGCTATGAGATACTGGCAGGTGCTTCCTCTCCTATGGTGTCTGGTGGGGTTACTTATGGACATAGGCTTCCAAACTCACACAGTTCTGAGTTCAAGCCTTAGTAACATGTTTAGCTGTAGAACCTGTTATTTAACCCATCTGAGCCTTAGTTTCATCATCTCCAGAAATACAAATAGTAACAAGCACCTCCCTCCCAGAACCACTCTCATGATTAAATGAAGATGTGAAGTATTCAGTAGAATTCTTGCCATGTCTTAAGTAATAAATAACAGATGCTTCTACAAACAAAAGTAAATAAAATAATGATGATAATCATAATTAATGATAACAAGGGGTATAATGCAGAAGCTTCAAAGTCAAATGACCTGTCCTAGGCTTATTTCTGTCATTTATTGGTTGTATAGTATTAGGGCAGTGACTTGAACCTCCAAGGCTTGGATTCCTTCTTATAAAATGAACAAATGCATAGATTATCACTGAAGCCCTTCCAGCATAGCATTCCACAGTCCTGTGATTACTTTAAGGGCCAAAATTGACAAAGCAGGAAAGGAGAGGAGCAGACATTCAACTTGACAGCAATAAGGAGCCTTATTATATTTTTTTTCAAATTGCACAATGACCATGTTTTCCCAGAAACTGCTTTATTTTTATTATTTTATTTCATATTCTGGGCAGCTGCAAAGCACCAAAAAAAGAAACACTTGTAAACATGGGCACTTGGAAATGAATGTGTTCAATCCTTTACATCTAAAGTCCTCAGAAGTTCATTATGTTTTGTAGAATTCCACAAACTGCCCTTCACAAACTGCCTTTTTTTTACATATGAAAAGTGAGACTTACAACTGACTACACGGCCAGAAGAATGGGAAAGTGGAGTGAGCTCATAATGGGAAGATTTATATTTTGCAATAGACGACTTTGGGCCAGAAAATGAGGCCTAGCAAATGGGTCTAACAACAGCCTGTAGAAATCTGGTCTCCTTTAAAAATACTTCAAAAAAAAAAAAAACCATACTTTTTAAAATAATACACTCTAATTATGCCATGGAAACTCGGCTGGCGAGCCTTCTACTTCCCCATAGGCAGCCAGACTTTTACCCCTTTCCAGGAAGTACCTGCCAAGGCTCTGAGTGTGCCAAGCAGCCACCATTTTCATAATTGATTCCCTCCCTTTTCCCCTCTCAAGCACATTGATGCTGGACAAAAGAAGTCTGTGCTCTGTCTCTTCATGGCTGTGTGCTTTGTGTGCTCCTCTCCCACTGGCAGACTACTCCACGGGCCGCAGTTCCTGTTCTGAGGCTGTGTTGGCCAAGCATGTCTCACTGCAGATGGTAGCTTTCTGAGCTCCAACCTAGTTCCTTGATTTTCCATCTACTGCATGGCTCTCTACAGTCTCACAGGCTAATGTAGCACTTCCCAGTTTGTGAACCAACAAGCACTAGTTCTGAGGCATATTGATAGGTGCTATTTGAAAAAAAGAAAAGTAAACTTACTAGGCTAAAATAAAAGGGAGTACTTGCTAAGGGATTTCTCAAAACCTTTACATCAATAATGTGGGGTGAGATTCTCTAAGTGAGCAGCCAAACATTAATCAAAGAATCCTTTGGGGAGAACAGGGGTAGGGAAGGGGGCTCTGGAAGGGTTTATGACCCACATAACCTCTATTAAAATAACTGTATTCCTGGGGCTCTTTGCATGAATTGTGTCTTCTACTTTGAAGTTAAAAGCAACTAAAAGGTGTAACAGAAAAACTAAGCTATGATAGAGAAAAACACATACCTGGTCAAAAATCCCCATGGCTAAAACAGGTAATGATGTGTAGACAATGTTAAAAAGAGTGATGAACCACTGATCATAAACGGTCTGAAAAAAAAAATAAGATAACAGTGAGAAACACCATCCATGTTTGTAATAGTAAGAACATTCACCTTCAGGTTCCTGAGGTGGTTTAAATAACCTGCCTTTCTAAGGTGGGTGGGAATTAGCTTTTAGAGTCAGAACTCTCCCAGTTCTGCCTCTTATCGCCTGTTGCCTTAGTGGGAGACTAGACCTCTCCGAACTTTAGTTTCTTGATCTCTGAAGCAATACCATCCCCTCCCTGCAGAGTGGCAGAGGCATGAGATGAGATCACAAATGTAGTATACCTGACACAATGCTGGGCATGTGTGATCCTGAATTCTTGTGGTAGATTGATATTTCTGCTCCACATTTTCAATGACTTATAAGGAGTTCAAATGTCTGATTTAAGTGATAGATAAAATCTTCAGCAAGAAATATTTATCTATTATTCCTACCCTATATTCAAATGAAGAACTTTTTCTTAGGAATGGTTCAAAGCAAGGTGGGCATTAAGCTAAATGTTCACTATACTGAGTATAAGCAATAAAAATACCGCTTCACATCTATATAGAGTACATTACACAAGATTTCCTTGCATGAGCTCACTAATATAATCATTATATTTGCACTTCGTTGATTAGCACACAGAGAGATGGAAATGAAATCTTTCTGTTTCTTATTATAATCTAAGATAAAATTTAAAACTTAGAAATGGAGGAACTACAGAATGAAATTGACCGAATTATGTTATGTGTAAACATAAATATACCACAGTGAATTTCACCTTTATGTATATCTATAAAGCACCAATTAAATAAATAATAAATAGATAGAAGGAAGACCAGTAGAGTACAGAAAGGGGAACATGAGGAAGGAAGAGGGAAGGGAAAGAGGAAGTACTGGGGATGGAATTGAAACAAACTGAATACCATGAATGTATGATTATGTCAAAATGAACCTCAATAACTACAATGCACGAATAAAAACATTTAAAAAATTAAAACCTAACCAATGCCCATTCTACCACTCATATCATTTATTCACTTAGTCATTTGATATTTATTGAGAAATAACTATATGCCAGGTACTTAAATGCAAGGCAGTGATAATTCAATTGATCATATAGATAAAATTTCTCACTAAAATTGCATTCTAATTGGGGAAAACAATAAACAAGATCAGTTTTTATGAGGAAAATGAGTGAGTGAATGAATACATAAGTTAGAAGGTAGTAAGTATTAAGGAGGAAAGGCCATAGGGGATGTGAGAGGGTTAGAACAGTAATAAGGTAACGGAAGAAGGTATTACCGAGAAGTGACATTTGAGATAAGATACGAAGGAAATATAGGATTGAATATGCAGCTTTCTGGGACAGAAGCATTCCCTACTGCAAGAAGATCCCATGAAACATGTCAAAGGCAAGAAAGCATTGTATGCTCAGAGAACATCCAGGGGGCCAGCTGGGTATAGTAGAACAACCAATAGGGAGAATAATGGGTACCAAGAGCTAAGGAAGAGAATACTATGTAGCTAACCATGATTTCTTCCCTAGGTGAAATGAGAAGGCAGAGGATTTTAAGCAAAGGAGCAACCTGATCTGATTCACATTTTACCAGAATCATTCTGGATGCTGAGAGAAGACAAGAAGAGCAATGGTGAAAGTAGGAAGGCAATCAGGAAGCTATTGCAGGGTTTCACATGAAAGAAGATGGTAGCTGAATCAAGTGACCACAGGGACACATGTAAGATTTTGAATATATTCTGAAGCACATTTTCTTTTTAGGGAAGTTGTTAAGCACTGAAGAACCTTGAATGCAAATGACTCAGACCAAGAAGTTAAAGTTTAGGGTCTACAAGGTAAAAAGTTCTTTAAATTATGTCCTTTGGATGTAGAGTATATTAAAGATAAAATATTTTGGTATCCTAGTGCTAAATCTGAATTTGAACTGTGCTGTGTCTTAGCATTATGGTATATTCCTGAAATGGGTATGTTCAAGAGAAAGAAAAGTAGAAGCTGTTCTTAAAAAGCTAAATTCCACTATTCTGCTGAGCTACATAGGCAAATTTATCCAAAACTGAATAATTCAAACCCTGAAACTATGCTGATTACTGTATTCTGAACAGTTGTCAGCAAGATTAGTGCCTAATTTCATTAAGAAGTAGGAGCCTGGATATTCTTGCTGTCAATTATACTGGGGAAGGTCAATCTTGGGGCAAAAACAAAACAAAACAAACAAACACACAAAAAACAGATGGGTAAAAGAGGACTAGGTGGATGGGTGAGGAAGACAATCATTTCATTCCCTTTGTATCTCAGAGTGAAGGCCTGGAATCCAAGTAGGAAAGACCTGCTCAACATCATTCTCTTTGCTAGGCAGAGCTAGGCAGGGAAGTTGAATTTTACCACCAATAGCCAAGGTGAGGCTTTGGGAGTGATGAGGGTTTTTTTGTTTTTGTTTTTGTTTTAATCCTGATGTCCATACACACACCAGCCCAATTAAATCAGCATATCTGGGGATGGAATCTAGGTATTTATGTTTTTTAAAACATTTTCAGATAATTCCAATATGAAGTTAATATTGAGAATTGCACACACTTCCCATTAAAAGCAAAACAAAACAAAAACAAAAACAAACAAATAAGAAAAAGAAAAAACACAGAAGAGCTGACACATATCTTCCACAATTTTATGCTGGTATCTGATGTTCATTCCTCAGTTTATTAATCCATTCCATGATTGCAGTATGGAAAATAAAAGGAGAGAGCAGTTAAACTGAGGTCTTGTAGCCCTGGGCAGAGCCTGGTGACATTGAATCATTCCTTCACCATCCACCTTGTCCACCTCCCAGCTTTCACTCATAAGAAGAGATGAAGAAAGAATCTGGGAAATTATGACAGACTGAACTGTTAGTAGCTGACGGTCTGGCATTAAGTGCCCTCCTCATCAAAACTGGAAAGCATCAAACCTACAATTATTTGACAGCAATAATTGTCAATTGGCACACAAATTTGAAACCTCATTTCATAACTGGAGCCGGAGTGGCAGGAAGGGTAAAGCAGTTAGAATAAAGTTTCAGTGAGGTTTTGGCAATTTCTTGGAACAAAAAGAAAAACAAAAATAGCTAATATTTGTTGGGACTTATTAAGTGCTTCTCATGTATTAGCTCATTGGATTCTAACAATCCTATGGAGTAGATACTCTAAACAGTGCCCAGTTTACAGATGAGCAATCTGAGGCCTGTTGGGGTTAGAAGATGGCCAGTGTCATATCTCAACACAAAGACATTCTAAGTGTGGTCCAGGGACCTTTTAGAGACCTATAATGTCAAAACTATTTTCATAATAATATTACAAGGTTATCTATTTTCCCTTTTACCTCATTCTCACAAGAGTGTATACGACTTGTAATATGGCAGCTGACTAAAAGCAGAGCAGATATGGGGACCCAGTTACCTTATTTTATGCCACATAGTTTTACAAAGAGTGTAAAGCAATGGTACCCTTCTCACTAACTTGTCTTTTGTTTGGGAAAATACAGCAATTTTCCTGAAAAGTACTTATGTAAACATGGCATAAGTTATTTTAGTTAAGAAATATTTAAATTTTTTCTCCATGTTCATTTCTAATCTGACAAATATTGATGGTTGGGGTCTTGAGATCCCAGAGTTTGAGCATGCTGGCCAAGCAACTGTCAGAGCCAAGTTCAAGCCTTGGACCTTAGAGTCTTCAACACTGATCTCTGCCTGAACCACCTCTTTGAATCAGTAATATCATGTGGCAACTTTCCTTAAATCCTTTCTTCTTTACTATGTTATACATAGTTGAGAACTTATAATAGACCCAATGTTCATATGCTGGGTTTTTTGTTTTTCCTTTTCTTTCTTTTTTTTTTTTGGAGGGGGGGTCACTTAAAATGATAACATTAGCATTTACCTGTTAAAACTCTCCAACGATGTCCCATTTTCCTTGGAATAAAGCCAGACTCTTTGTAATGGGCTAAAAGCCCTTCCTTCTCTGGCCTATCTATCTCCCCAGCTTTCCCCAATAGCACACTCATCCTCACTCACCAAGCTGTAGCTTTACTCACTGCCTTTCTCCAACTCACCAGGCTCATTTCTGACTCCAGACACTCACATTTGCTGTGCCCTCTGCTGGCATACTTCTACCCCAAGGTAGGTTCCTTGTAAACACTTATGCCAAAGCCAGTGCCACTCTCTCAATGAGACCTTTTACATTACTCAACCCTTTCTTTCTTTCTTTTTTAAAATTTTCTTATAGCTGTAGATGGATAGCATGCCTTTATTTGATTTTATTATGTGGTGCTATGGAACCCAATGCCTCACACATGCTAGGCAAGCGCTCTACCACTGAGCTACAGCCCCAGCCTTCAACCTTTTCTTAATCACAACTCTGAAATCATCTTACTGATTTGCTTCTCATTATCAGTCGTCACTCCACTAGAATATAACCTCCATGAAAACAGAGGCCTGTTCACAATTATAACCCTAATGCCTTAGAGCAGTATTTAGCCAATGGTAGGTAAGTACTCTGTAAATATTTGTTGATTTAACTATTTTGAAACTTTTTAAACAAGGTTATTTATTTATCTTCTCTGAGGATGTACCATAAGCTCCTCAAACCTGACATGTTGAGACCTAAGCTCTTCTTCACATCCCTTAATCAGGCCCACCTCCTCTGTAGTAAGCCTATACTCATTTATGACACTACTGCATCCACCCCAGCAGCCAAGTCAGAAATCTGAGACTTCTCCCTTTCTTACTCATCTGAGGGGCCCAAGACCCTAACTCAGTGCCTGGCATGTGGTAAGCTTTTGATAAAAGAAACCTAGATCCTTAGAGGAAAGGTATTGGAGTCAGTAGACATAACTGTGTGGCCTTGAGTAAAATCCCCAACTTCTCTGAGTCTCTGTTCCTTGGCTATAAAACGGGGTTTACAGGGAGGCTGTGGGTATCCAATGAAACGAGTGAATGGCAGTCCAGCATCGAAAAACAGATACTGTTCAGTACAGTGACACTATCAATATGGAAGGAGGAAAGGGGAAAAAGGAGGGAGGAAGAAGAATGCAAGGGTCCAGGTTTCAGGTGGTATGCTTAAAGGGTAAATAGAGGGTACATTTCCCAATAATTGTATTTTTAATGAAAATATAATTTTTGTTGGGACAACTAACCAGAGACATTTATTCCTGTACTAAACCACTATGTTCACAAAATGAATAGAAATTTAGAACAAGATTTAAGTAAAAACGAATTCCTCAATATAATTAAGTATTTTCCTCAGGAATTCTTAATTACATCCATCACAGACAATTCTGGATTTGTCTCAGGCTCTACCAAAATTTGTTCATTTGTGTCATTCACGTTAGAAATCACCTTTCCTGGTTATTGGCAATGACTTGGCACAGTTTAGATATCAGGGACTTCCACAGAAATTAAAGCCACAGTAGAATTTTTTTCTTTAACACACTTCTTCCTCTTGCAAGAGATCCTCAATTACTCAGTTATCCTAGAAATATGCCTCACTTTCACTTATGTTCCTTTGACCCCCTCAGACAATTAAGGGCCCCCTTTGGTGACTAGGACTGACTGAGAGGGATGCACAAGCCTAGGTCAGGACCTGCATGGACTCTGCCTTGTTTTCCCCCTTCCCTTCATCTTCAGGCCCTCTCCCACCTCTCCTCCTCCACTACACTGGTTGACCAGATACCCTGAGGGGATGGAGGCAGGGGAACGACTTTTCTAGGGTACCTAGAGTGACAAGCCTGTGTTCTAAGACCAGACTACTTGAATGATGCCAACATTCTGATTTTGACTCGAATTATTTTGCTATTTCTTCTTCTAAAATTTCTATTCCCTATCTTCAGAAGTCCAAACTAAGAGAGAAAAGACATACTTCTATGAGTTGCCACTAGTCTGCTTGGAACAATCTAGTATCTTTTCACAGATCAGAAATAAAAGGGAAGAGGAGAATTTTCAGTTTTTCCAGCTTCACTGTTTTCCTATTTAAGGAAAGCTCCTCCTTGCTTCCTTCTTTGTGGGAGCAATTTATTAGTCTTATCAACCATTTTATATAGAGTAAAAATACCCTGACTACAAATTACAATCTAAAAACAGCTTGGAGAACACAAAATCAATGATTTATAAATGCCACATGTATATAAACCTCCATAAGGTTCTTAAACAGTTACATGGGGCTTTCTGCTCTGAGATGGTGGATCTAGCTACTTGTTTAAATAATGACACAAACTGCCTCTTTGGAGATACATATCCCCCTTTTGCTGTGTATTGCAGAGAAAAGCTATATAATGACTTTTTTTTTTTTGCCTTAAAAAACATTTGTCATTTAAAGAAAACACATTGTGGAATAAATATGAGGTGCTCAGCTTCAGCACATCTGTTGTTGATTTACGTAATTAACAGAAACCCACTAGCAGGCTCCAGGAAGAATGGCTGAGCCTGAGCACCAGGCCCCACCCTTGGTTTTCCACAGAGCACATCTGGAAAGCAAGGGAGAGAGGAGCTTCCATTCGAGGTAGAAACAGACTCACAGGTAACCCAATCCATGAAGTCATCAAAGCTTTGAGATTAGTGGCACTCTTTCACATCACTTTCTAAACTTTTCATTGTGCGCTTTCTTATATTGTTTGACAAAACTAAAGTTTTTCCAGCCTTGACAAGATAATTGCTTCCATATCACAGCAGAAATTTTTAAAAATACACAGCTCTGTATCTCACTGACAATGATAAATTGTCATCAGATAATATCATCTCACAAGTACACAGTGCCAGTAGTTGCATAGTTTTAAATGTGAAGTTCCTAAATAGGGCCTCAACATTTTTTCCCCCCTTTGGCACTAACTCTGCAGGGCAGCAGCTCATTTTTATTAAATCTCCTGAAGGCATAGGGTGCTTTTAAAGTTACAGGTATTAATAGTGTAAACAACCCCACAGTGGACTCCATGCAAATCACCGGTTTCAATAGTAGATTAGAATAAGGCATATCTTTTAAAAGACTCCATGATTCTGTTTAGAGGCATATCTGACCTTTATCCAAACTTCTCTGGACCAGAAAGCTGGCAGAAAATCTCATTAGGATAGATTATATTGAATTTGTCCCTCAGTGACAGCTCATTTGGAATGTTTGCCAGCAGATGGTGGCCTCAAGCTTTCAGATGATTCTAGAAGACAGTTTGCCTAGGAGTAGGCCTACTCTTCCTACAGGTCTAAGCTCTGGAAAATACCACCCAAGAAAGATATAAACTTTTTCTCAATAAGAGAGTTCATCTCCTTAACATAGTCATATGAGACTATTTCTGGATGTTTTTCCTTCAGATTCCAAGTAAAGCAAACATTTGTTGATTAGGGGTTGAGGGAAGATAGTTGAAAAAATAAAATATAAAAGGATATAGCCATTAGCTTTTCTAAATTCATGATAAGTCAAGTGGCATGTACTGAGCAGAGTAGAAAGAGCACTAATGGGGACATCAGATACAGGGTTCCAGTTCTGCCCTTGCTCACCAACGATCCCCAGCTCCTGGGGGACTGGGCTCCTCCTCTGTAAAGTGAGGAGCTACACTCATCTCTGAAGTTCCCTGCCAGAGCAAAGGCTCTAGGTTTCAGCAAGACATTCGTGCTTTGTTCTTTGTCCCAGCTGTTTCTCCCAGGAGAATTCACTTAGCAAAGAAAGCAGAAGGGAATTTGGTACCTCCCAGGCAGATTCTTTCCTCATGTTTCCCAAATCAGTCACGACAGAGGTGAGGTACTGAGTTAACCAGAGGGAAGTATGTAAACCAAGCACAATCCAGTCAGCATCACATCCTCACCAGCCTTCTGAGATGTCCTAAGTGCCACGATTGCACAGGTGGTGAATGGTCCCTCAGTTGAGCCCTCTTGGAGCCTCACAAGGCACAGCTGGATTGGCTTACGCATCTGTTCCCAGCCCACCTACCAGGATGTGGCTTTAGCTGAAATCTACAGGAGCTATCATCAGAGAATAACAACCTGGGTAAAACTCACCAGGCTCCAAAAGACAGGCCAAAATAGTAAAGAAATAGCATTTGTCACTTCATTAAGTAATTAACTGGTGTTTTTACAAGTCAACATTGTGTCTAAAAAAACACAATCTGTTTACATTTGGTCAGATTCTGTCAAGTGCAGAATGCATTACTTCAAAGCATCTATTGAGAGTTGCAGGGAAGAATATTTAGATGTTTATGAATCATACTAGGAGTTCACAGGTTGGCCCCAAGATGTGACTCATCCATTGTAAATTGATTTCAAACAAATTTTGGTGAAAAATAAGAGAAGCATGACTATTGAGTTATTCTACATCAGTTCCACATTTGTGAAAATAAAATCATTCCCAGACTGTAAGTTCTCGGAGGGCAGGAAATGCATGTCTCCAAATCACTCTAGTGTCCCTAAAGGCCATAAGAGCGCCTGGCCCTAAACTGGCACTCAGTTTATTTTTATTAAATGAATGAACATGCAAAAATGAGAGGCTCTGTGTTAGAGAATGTGTATGTGAGTCTAACTCCTGTAAGGATTAGACAGAGAAACTGACTGACGATAAGGCCTATCCAGGAATGTCCTCTAAAGAGATGCCAGCTGTTACTGAATTTACCAGGCCCTGGAGTTTTTATTGCTACTCGATCCTTTTCACCATGGAGCTTTCAACTCCATTGAAGCAACTTAGAAGAATATGGCAGGAGGTGGGAAGACCTCAGATGGCCAGCTTTTTAAAGAAGACTGGAACTAAGCAGCCATCTGATGGCTTTAGGAGCAAAGAAAGACTGATTACCCAACACACGACTTTGGATGCCAACACCAGCTAGACGATGATTACGACAGAGCGGGAAGGAGGGTGACTGCAAAAATGCCCCCCATTCACAAATTCTCATTCTCTGTAGACTAATATTTCTCCCAAATGTGTTGTTTTCTTTCCACTTGCCTCATTTAAAGCATATTGTCCTTAGAAAAACAAGGCTAAGGGAAAAAAGTCAAAACATCTTCAGTGGCTGATTAGGTCCTTCTAGTGAAAAACAGGGAATAGAAAAGAAACAATGATTCCTGCCAATCCCAATCCCACATCCCAGTGGCCCTCAGTCAGTTCTCAGTAGCCAATGCACGAGGCCAGTCACACGTGGGACGGAGTGGTGAACACCCAAGTCTCCATCTTCATTGTGATAAAACACCTGTTCTAAAACAGGATTCTCACTGCACACAAATACCAGTAGGTCAGATTCCCCTTCAGCACCATGCAGTTTTTAGAAGGTATTGATGAATGAGTTGGTGTTAAATGGAATTTTTAAAATTAGAAGATTCCAGATAACCGCAGGTCAGTCGGGAATTGTGAGATAGGGAGGGATTACCTCCTTTTACTCTATTCTCTCACACCTTTTTCACACCAGGCTCAGTGTCTCTGCAGGTGGCCAGACTTTAAGGCCTTTTTAGATCTCTACTTAACTTTGAAAGTTCACATTCTCACTTACAAACAGAGCCCCAGAAGTCCCAGATTCACGTGTGCTTCTCCTTCCCCCCTGCTCTCTCAGGAACTTTCTTCACAATCTTTCTATTATACCTATTTATACACATCTTCATTTTCCAATCATAAAAACAATTCTAACTGGGTAGGGTCTTGTCCTAGTCATCATTTTGTCTATCCTTTCCAAGATGGCAAGGAAATATTTCTACTCGCAGTTTGACAATGCCAGGTGACTTACAGCTGTATGGGGAAAATGAGAACATTAAGGAAAATGACATTCTTGAAGAATGTAAATCAAAGAGGTTTTTCAAAATGTTATGTGTTTTTCCCATAGGAAAAATACAAAAAAGTATAGTCCCAGGTGTATAAATTAATGTATGTTATCATATAAATATTTGTATAATCAAAAAATAGTTTGAGGATAGTAAAAAAGATGGTTTTAAAAGGTTGAATGTAAACCACTACTTTGATATATACAGGGATATTTTGTACTGAGAACTACAGTTAATAAAGGAAATGAAATTGTTTGAAAGGAAAAAACAAAATAGCCTGTTCTTATGAGGATAATATTCTTAGCATCATTTTGTGCTTCATACATTTGTAAAATGAATGAATAAATTTTCAAAAAACAGAAGTAGGATAAATTGCAGGGCAATGTCATGTTTTGAAATTGCCACTGTAAAGACATCTATTCCGGAGTTTCCCAAAAGAGTTCCCTATGGCACCTGTCCTACATTACACTGTACATGTTGCTTGTGGGGGGTGGGGGGAACAGGTCTCCATGCCAAATGAATTTGGGTAATAATCCGAAAGAGACATCATTGTTGATGCCAAGATTAAACCAAATAGGGAACCTAACATTCCCATCAAGCTAAAGCAGCAAAGGACCAAATCCTCAGTATGAGAGTAAAAGAGCAACAAATCTTCATGTAGAAAAGGGACTGTAAGGGAACTTACCTGGGTCAGCTTTGCATTAGCTAAGGGGAAAGACAGAAAGACAAACAGACAAAAAACCTACAAGAAAAACTCTACTGAAAACTTAAACCACAACTGCCATTTGCTGTAATTTGTAAACAGATTTTTAAAATATCCTTAGAAAGAGAAAGAGATTTCAGGTTGGCTGTGCCCCCAGAAGCTATTTAAATGCTCTCTGGAAAAAGCGACTTTACTCTAGATCAAGAGCTATTGTAATATGCTTTTGATTATAAAGTTACATCCATATATATTTTAGAGATGTCATATGTGAACAAATAGACGAATATATGCATCTTGGAAACAATCAATTATGGTTTCTTTACATTTGGACTTGTCAGAGTCTTTAATAGACCAATGCAAATTGTGAATTTTCATGTCTGTGGAGAGAAAATGAGGAGTAGGGGGTAGAAAAAAAATGAAGTTTACTGCACAGTAGAATTTGAAATATTATTTAGAAAATATTAACCTATTGTAGATAAAGAGGTGGAAGAAACTCAAATGTTCATTGGTGGGCAAATGGACAAACAAAATATTATATATATTATATGATGGAATGTTATTCAGCCTTAAAAAGAAGGAAATCCTATCACATGAACATTGGGGGCATAAGTGAAACAAGCCTATCAGAAAAAGACGAATACTGTATGACTCCATGTTATATCTAAAATAGTAAAACTGATAGAAACAGAAAATATAAAGATGATTTCCAGGGACTGGGGGAGGGGGAAATGGAGAGCTGCTATTCAGTGGGCAGAGTTTCCATTTTGCAAGACAAAAAGAAAGAGAAAATGTTGTGGCAATCTATTGCACAACAATGTGAATGGACTTAACACTACTGAACTACACGCTTCAAAATAGCTAGGATGGTAAATTTTGTGTTATTTTGTTTTTTTAAGCACAATTTAAAATTATAAGTCACTTTTAAAAACATGATATAGACCATGATTATAAAACCTACTTCCCATGATTATCACGAAACTGAGCTAATAGAGGTAAAACATTTAAACAATGTCTGGAACATAGCAAGTGCTATTAAGTGTTAGCTACAACTATAATTTTTATCCCTAGATGTTAGTGCAACATCATGATTCTACATAGAAGTTGAAACCTGTGTTGATATCATTCATGGGTACCTCTCCTCTCCAATAGACCATAACAAATTACTACTTGTTACTCTCTTCACAAGCCTATCTATTTCTCTAAAAACCCTACAAATAGAACCTTGAAACCTCCATAACAGCCAGGTGCAGTGGTGCATGCCTGTGATCTCAGTGGCTTGGGAGGCTGAAGCAGGAGGATCAAAAGTTCAAAGCCAGCCTCAGCAAAAGCATGGTGCAAAGCAACCCAGTAAAATCCTGTCTCTAAATAAAAAATACAAAATAGGGATAGGGATGTGGCTCAGTGGTTGAGTGCCTCTGAGTTCAACCTCTGGTACCACCCTCCCCTCCAAAAAAAAAAAAAAAAAAAAACCCTGCACATGCCCACAGAGAAGGCACCTTTTCCCATACCGAAGATACAGGTTCTAGGAGGCACCATAATTTGACACGTAGCAAGAGCTTAGAAACTATTTATTGAATAAATAAAAGGATTAAATAATGTGACCAAGGATCCTTTCCAATATAAGCCTGGGACCCAATTTGATAAGATTATCTTACAAATTAGGGCAGAGTAGAGAGCAGTTTGGGACTTCTCAGAAGCCCAATCAGTTTTATATAGCGATTGCTCCTTTGTCTAAAAATGATTTGCCCTGCCATATTTAAATCAGACAAGTCCTAGGCAACAAAATAAACCTTGGAAATCTATTCTGTCTTTCCTATAATGAACTGATGTGTAGAAAACTGGGAAATGCATCACTTGTGGCCCAGTTAATTATCATGTCATAAAAGTATTAACAGAACTGAAAGACCATCATGAGACATTCTGGAATCAACGCCATCACCACATTTATAATCTTAGACCCTGAGCTCCTTTTCCCATAGTGTTGCTCAGGCTGCACACATTTACACGGACCACATCCAGAGCCTGTGGGGTTGGCCCTTGGTGCAGGTAGAGTAAGTGGTAACTGAGAAAGTGACTGGAGGCTGGAATAGCTGTTCTTGCTGCACTTGCCTCAATCATGAGAAAGGGCTTTAGAAACACCCAACGACATGAAATGACTGGAATGCCTCCTATTTGCCAGGAGCCGTTCCAGATAAGTATGCATTTAGATCCGCTTCTTTTCCTTAAGGACCTAATAGTTAGGTAGATGAAATCTTAACAGACTGACTAAATTGGAGAACACAATCCTCTACCCTGAAACAGATACCCTTTCCCTCCAGACCCTATCTTGGTACAGGTATAATACACCTGAGAGATGATGATTTGGTAGGAGGGATGAGGGGATTCTAAACTCTGGGAATTTTTGATACATGGAGGTCAGTTGTTTGCTTAACTGGTCTCCTTGCCTCAGTAAAGATGAATAAGGTCCAACATGGACAGAACAAAAGGTCAGCAGCTTGGATCTCACTCCAGGTTCTGGGTTCAAGAAAGCAGACCTTTGGATATTCTTCTAGGTTGGCCAACCCAGTGGTTCTCAAAATATGGTCCTGCAACATCAGCATTTCTAGGGAACTTGTTAGATAGATTAAGTTCTTGGGCTTTACCTCAGACCCAGTGAATCAGAAACCCTGGGACTGGGATCCAGTGAGATGTGCTTTAACAGGCCTTCCAGGTGGTTCTATGCATGCTAAAGCTGGACCAGCCCAATTCACCAGCTCAGGAAAGAATAGGGTAAATCAGGAATGAGAATGGATTCAAAATTAATACTTTGCAATTAACTAGATTTTTTTACATAAAAAAAAACATAAGAGAAGAAAGAAAGAAGCACAAAAGAAACATGCTAAGTTAAACATTCAGAAACCTAATCATAGTCAGGTAGTGTGTCTTACAGCTGGATCAAACCATCTGATACTCATGTCTTTGGAGCAATTTTTGTTCTCCCTTTTGTCTTTTAAAATTTAAATACTGGTGAAAGGACTAAAAATCTTGTTGCTTAACATCTGACTCAGACAAGTTTATCAGATCCTAAAAGCAAAGCAGAAAATAACCTAAGGGCTGAGGGCGTGGCTCCGGGGTAGAGCACTTGTTTAGGCCTAAGGTTCAATTTCCAGCACCTCAAAAAATAAAAAAATAAAAAAAAATTTAAAAAAAGAAAGAAAGAAAGAGAAGAAAAAAGAAAGTTACCTTTCTTTAGAAGTTAGAAATCATTGAACATTACTTTCAGCTTCACGGTTTTAGCAAAGACAAGTTGGCAATAAACTTGCCTATATAGGTTTTGTGTATCTGTAAATACAAACCAATGTGATGGATATCATTATCCAAAGTACATGTATGAAGACACGGATTGGTGTCAACATACTTTGTATTCAACCATATTTGAACATATTTTATATACAACCATAGATATGAAAAATTGTGCTGTATATGTGTAATAAGAATTGTAATGCATTCTGCTGTCATTTATTTTTAAAAAATCAATTAAAAATTTTACATAATACAAAATTAAAAAAAAAAAACAAACAAACAAAATATTAATGCCATGCTGCCTACATCCAAGTTTTCTAATTTTTTTCTTAAGTATATTTAGATACTATAGTTATTACATTTCATGGTTTCTACCTAGGGTCAGAATATCTGATATCCAAGATATGGGGGTTAAATAACTATAATTTAATATGAATAGGAAAGTGACAACAGCAATATGGTAGAATAAGAGGGTCCTGTTTCTCCAAATGGATGTGTCCCTCCACCCACAGACATACCAAGTAAACATCTACTCATGGACCAATTCCCTCTGAAGGCAAGTCAGAGACTCCTGCCCATCAGGCAACTGAGAAAGCACTCATGTCACATGGGTAGGAAAAGATGAAGCATATTTGGATATGCACCTTTCCCCAGGTACTATGCCTTCATATCAAGAAAGCAATCCCTGACACAGCTTCTTCCTATGGAGAGAGGGGTTTGGACTTCCTAGAGCTAATTCTAAAGTTTCCCATGGTTTGGCTTTTAATTCACTAATTCTGGGAATGGAGTGTATTAGATACATAAGTCTTTCTAGATTGCAGGGGGAATCTGTGGTTTTATACCAATGCATAAGTATTTCTAGGGGCTTCAATCCCCAAGAGAAGAACAGAGAAAGTACTTTTAAAACACAACCCTTTTTCTTTCCCCCAGAGTGCCCAAACTTTCATAGGTAAGTCTTGAAGGATTTCATTCTCAACTTCTAAGCTCTGGGAATAGAAGGGTCTAGGCATATGGTGGTTTTATGTGGACATACACTCATTATACCCACTTGGAGTAGTGCAGAAAGGGGATGAGAATATGCAGCTCCTATTTTCTTTCTGGAAGGGGCTTAGCTACATACATCCAGTGGTATTTGGGAGCTGAATTCTAAAGAACTTGCATCAAGGAGCTACAAATAGTAGCCCTCTAGAAGCCAGAGTTTGGAACTTCATGAGACTTTCCTCCAGTTCACCCTAGTAATACAACCAGAATTACTCTTTTTTTCCTAGAAGGAATGAGGCCATATACTAAGTGCCTTAACTTCTATAGCTTCCATCCAAGGAACTATCTCTTTACTGATCCAGGGGTCAATGGGGCTTTGCATTCTTGAGAGACTCTAGACTGTAGAAATCAAAGAGGATATCAAGGGACTCACTTCCAGCAGCTATCTCCCCAGGATCAGAAGGTATGATCTGAACCTGAATACAGGCATTTGCCACAGATCCTACCCTTGGCTTAAGGTAAGAGAATAGGCAACAAATATGTGTGATTAGCTTCACTGTGAAGAGAGAAGGAAGTAGAACAGATATCCAATATCACAACCTTTCCAGCTGCATCTAGAGAATCTGGCAGGGTATTGACAGAACTTGGCACATCCTAATCTCCAGGGATCCAACAATGTCAGAGACAGTATCCTAGACAACGATTTGGAAGGTATCTTAAAATCTCTAACTAGATGGATTGGTTGGAACCTTCTCCTACACAAGACCTATCTGACAAGTTGTCTTAGCTTATGTGCAGAAACCAATTCAGAAAGTCAAAAATAATGAAGAAACAAAAATATATTCAAAATAAAAGAACAAGATAAATCTCCAGAAACTAATCTGAGTGAAGTGGAGATATGTGACTTACCCGGCAGGGAATTCAAAATAATGGTCGTAAAGATGCTCAGTGAGGTCAGGTAAGCAATTCAAGACTCAACTGAAAATTTCAACAAATATATAAGAACTATAAAAATGTTCCAAACAGAAATAACAGAGCTCAAGAATACCATAATTGAAATTAAACATTTTGTAGAAGGGTTCAATGGCATATTGGATCAAAAAGAAGAAGGATCTATAACTCAAAAGATAGGTCACTAGAATCAGTCATCCTCTCTGAGAAGCAAGAAGAAAAATGAATGAAAAAGAATGAAGATAACTTGAGACTCCTTACATTACAGCATCAAGCAGAAACAACTTAAACAGTATGCTAGAAGGAAAAGAGGAGGAAAGGGGACACAAAACATATTCAGAGTAAAAATAGCAGTAAATGTCCCTTGCCTGGGGAAGAAAATAGCCAAGTTCAGGAAGCCTGAAGGACATTAAATAAGACAAATCCAAAGACCCACAACAAGATACCCCACAATCAAATTGTCAAAAGTTAAAGACAAGGCTGGGAGTGCAGCTTATGGTAGAGTGCATGCTTGGCATGAATGAGCTCCTGATTTGGGAGTGGGGTCAGGATTTAAAAACAAAAAAAAGCTAAGACAGAGTATTAAATACAGCAAGGTAAAAGTGAATCTCCCATATAAGGGAACCTCCACAAGACTATGAGTGAATCCCTCAGCAGAAACCCTGCAGGCTTGGAGGGAGTAGAGTGATAAGTTCCAAATTCTGGAAGAAAAAAAACTGCCAACCAAGAATACTATACCCTGTGTCTTTCAAAACTGAAGAAGTGATAAAAACTTTCTCAAACAAAAGTTGAGAGAATTTATCTCCACCAGAGTTACCTTACAAGAAAAGCTAATGGAAGTTCTTCAAGCTGAAGAAAGAGAGTGCCAATTAATGACACGATGACATATGGAAGTATAAAACACACTGATGAAAGTCAAAAGCAGAATACTCTAATACCGCAATAATGGTGGGTAAACCAATTATATCTCTGGTATACAAACAAGTAAGACAACAGTAACTTATTAAGTTATAAAAACTATAAAAAGATGTAAAATATGACATTAAAGTCATAAAACACATGGGCGAAGTAAAATGTGTAGAGTATATACGTATGTGATCAAATTACGTTGTTATCTGCTTGTAGATATAAAAATAGGATTCTAGTTTATGGATTTGCTAACTTTACTTGTTACCAATATCATCTATAGAACAACTTTCAGCTGAGTTGCTATTAAAACAATTTTAATGTCACAGTATTAATTACTTCTCCCTGATATAAAACACATTTACTTTCAGCCCAGATTACATTCAATGTGGTGAGTCAATGACTGCCTTCCCAAAAAAGAGACCTCTGCATTTCCTGTTAGTGTTCTCAGACTTCAGTTTTAAATTAAAACTCTTCATCAAGCTTACCTGTCATCGCAACAAAACATTTCAATAAAAAATAAAAAGTGCATAGAAGGAATACACATTGGTTGCTATATAAATAAGGAAGTAAATAAAATTCCAGCTAAATATAGTATTTTGGGGGATTGGATTCAAAGCTCATGTCAACTATCAATTACATAATTGTTAATACTGTCACTTGTATCAGGCCCCATAAAAATGTTCTCTAAAATAATGTAAGGCCAGTAAAGTAGAAAAGGGGGATTGGGGAGGGAGGGGGAAGAAAAAGGGAGGCATAGGATAATTAAATAGATTACTTTATACAATGTGCATTATGTACATATCACAATGAATCTCACTATTACATATAATTAAAATGCACCAATAAAAATAAAATTAAAATGTTCTCTACTTGTTAACAAAAAACTATGAAGAAGATCCCATGTAATTCATGGGTGTCACGAGCCATCCATGAGCTGTGTGTGTGAGCTTAGCACATTTGAGCATATGAGGGGACTGGTCTGGCATTGCACGCTTTTGGGGCTATGTGATGGACGCACATGTGCCTTTTCTCTTGCTCTACCTGTGATCCCACATAGCACCTGAGATGGGTGTGGCTTTCTAAGATGTTAATCAACCTGCTAACCACAAGACATCACCAAGCAAGACTCCACCCTTCAAAACCCAATCCCTTGCCTTATTTGGGTGGAATATTCTATGAATGGCTTCTCCCCATTAAATAGGGGGGTTTCAGGTGTGCTCTCTCTCTTGCCTCTTGCCTCCCTTGCTCCCCTTGCCTTCCAAAGTGGGACCCGAAACCTGAGGTCTCAGAGCCATCCCTGACCCCATAATAAGGTATTTCTGCGTTTGTGTGGTTTTTTAGTGCCAGCCTGGCCAGCTGATGACATATGGGATTTTACAGAAGAAGCAAAAGTGCTTTTACCAACCTGGGCTGAGAAACCACAGAAGAATCCAAACCAGAAGTGCACAAGTGTAAATGCAAAATTCTTATAGAAGAAATAGCACAAGAATTTGCACATTCGGAAATAGGACCACCTTCCATGAACAAGGAGAAGCCTTTGGAGATATCTAAACTGTGCAAATGAATAGTCACTGGCTAAGACTGCTTGTAGTCCTTCCTGGCCACTGATGCCAACGCCAATGTGAGCACCTACAAAGGAAGAGAAGAACACTTTCACTCCCAACAGGAAGACACAATCTCTTCTGTGAATTTAGCCATGCCTTTTATATGTCATTCATTTTTGGAAACTTATAGCAATTATAAATTTTCACATATATTATGTCATGAAACACTTCCAATGAGTATTAACCCTAGTTTTATGTAAGAGGAAATTGAGCTCAGAAAAGTTTAGTACTTCTACGGGTTTTCCAATTTGTAAGTGGCAAAGATGGGGTTAAACCCACACGTTGCAAAATGGTTCTTAATTCTTTCTATACTCTAGCTACTTATCTCCCCACACAGTATTAGGTAACCAATGTCCTTTTCTTTAACCTAAAAACACACAAATGATTCGATTAATTCATACCAATCTTATGAATTAAAATAATGGTGGAAGCATTGGACCCAGAAAGTATCATTATTTAAGAACTACAGCAAAATTAAATTTTAATGCAATCTCTAGCACACATTACCAAATGCTGAACCTGAGGATTCTAGATATACAACATGCCCCTTGAGCAGATAACCTCTTACTTTTAATCATGCTGACATCATTGGCTCCATCACCGATGGCCAAAGTGACAGCATTTCTGTGTTTTTTCACCAGCTCAACTACTTGAGCTTTCTGGAGTGGGGTAACTCTGCAGCAAACCACAGTCTTACACAGGCAGGCAAGCTCTATGAGATCATTCTTGACATCACTTTCTAGGGCATGAGCCTGTGTTATTAAAAAAAATCAGAAAAGAACAAGCAACAATAAATGAAGGTTGCTGAGAAGCAAATCTCTTGTTTTCTTAACTGCTTTTTAAAACCATTTGATTCACTTCAAGTCATTGTTGATCCAGGTCACAAAAGCAAACAAAACCAAAGAAATTAGTATCAAACTTCCAGTAAGCACCAAGGAATTTAAAAATAAAAATGAAGACTATGCCCTTCATGTGTCCCCCTAAACACCTTACCAGGCTACACTGGCAAGAGATAGTTAAATGCTGGAAAAGTTCTAGAAACCACTAAGTTTAGAGAAAGCAAAAGACAAAAATTTATTCATCATCTCTCCAAATTTAGATGGAACTACAAATGTTAGTGATTTGTTTGTTCTTTGTGACAGGCTATTTGTCTCCTTTGCATTGTTTTTGGAGAACACAGCTACTGAACTGTGCTAAAGGGTGGCATGGTACCTGCATTTCAAATAGGGTCCCTGCAGTCATTTCCACCCTCACTCCTCTCCAAATACAGAAGAGGCTTCAACATGCTAGAAAAGTATTGAAACATAACATAATCCCCTCCAACTCACTGTACAATTATTTTTCTAGAAAAAAATGTCACTGTACATCCTTGAATAAACACATTCAGAGGAAACGGGAATCCACTTAATCTTTGAGTCACAGGTTATCTTTTAGCAAGACATTAACAGCACATGATGATCTGGCCCATACATTCCTTTGGAGTTTTATCTTCAATCATGACCTTTATGTCCACTGTTTCTTCGCTTCTGCCAAATTGTTTGCTTCCTAAGATTTACTAGGTTTTTTCTTGTCTCTGTGCCTTTGTACCTGCTGTCATCTCTACTTTAAACCATTGCTTCCTCCAGAAAGTCCTCCATGATTTTTTTTTTTACAGGGAATTAAATGTACCTACCTCTATGTTCTCAAAGCATTGTGTTTATTCTTCTTTTCTAGTTTTTGCTATATCACCAGACAGCAATCCCTAAAACAGTGGCCATGTTCTATTATCCTTGGACTCTAGTACTGTGACCTGGGAATGTTTCATAAATGACAACGGTATGAATGGACGGATCGTTGAAAGAATATAAAAACATAATTCTGGTATAGAAAATTCTATCTCCAAACCTATAATTCCTATAGAAAATTATGAATCCACATTCTCAAATATCATCACCTTTTCTGGAAAAGAAAGCATGCAATTGGCACTCTTGCTCAGAATAGCCCTCTTTTCTTTCTACTCTTAAAAAAATCTAGACTAAGACTCTGAGAAAGAGGGGACTGATCACATTCTGTAAAGCATCAGCATTTGAGCAAATTAGAATTATGATTAAAAAAAAAAACAAAAACAAAAAATCCTTCCAACCATACTAGCAAAAAACAGCGTCAGTTCTCCTTAAACAATAAAGTGACATTTCATGGTTTCATGCCTATCAGGCTTTGAAGCTAAAGGGGTTACTAAAGACATCTATCTTAGATCCTTCTTTCAACAAATTTAGAGACAGAGAGAGAGGGAATGGAGTAAATTATCACCTGAGCACTCTCACCCTACCACACAGTGTTTCTCTGAGCCTGAGGGAAAGTTGAAGCAGGACTCATAGGGGATCCTTTCCCTATTGTGGTCCCTGGAAAACTCAGCTTGGAGACTACCAGCCTCAAGTCCCAGCTGGCAGTATCATAATTTTCAGTTGCTGTTCATCTGAGCAAGGAAGCAGTTCGTGTCATCTGGACCAACTTTCGACTGAGCTTGGCCTGCACCCGAGCTCTGTAACTTTCCATGGTGTAGAAGGCAACACATCATTACGTCTGGAGTCCAGCTGGATAATGCTCTAAGCACTAAGAGCTAACAGACAGACAATCGCAAGGGGGAAAATGCACTCTACTCACATCCAACTTCTTTTGTCCTCTAAGAAACTGTCTACAAGAAGAAACATTTATTTTCCAAACTCCAAAATGAAAAATGATCGTCAAAGCCCAAGAAAGATGTGAGATTAGCTCTTTGTGCATACAAATGATAATTTCACTAGAGTGCCATCGGAGCTTTTGTATTCTAAATTAGAAACTCAGAAGAGCGTTTTGATATTTGTTCAAGATTTGGAACCTGAACTACATCAAAAGTACAATGCAAGTTTATTCTATTATGACAAGAACCAGATTTCCTAATCAAAGCAAATTGTTTGGCATTGCTGTAAAATGCTGCTATTTAGAAAAACCACCAGAGGTATCTTAATGGCAATAATTTGGTGTGGTAATTATATGAAGGTCAGGTTATGCTCTGCAAATCACAAACTTTAACAAGAACAAGAATTCACCCATCCAGTTGCATTTCTTTAATTAAATAACAACGAGCTGTGACACTCCCCCTTAAAGCCCTTAAATAATACTGCTAAGTGGTCTACAGTCATTTAGACAAGACTGATATTCTGTGACTAGAGTGTTGCTTTGGAGACTCCCTTTCACTGTGATGGTTCAAACAATAATGTATGAAATATATATTAGAAGTTTCCTTTCCCTTTGCAACAGGAAATCATTGTGTATGCCCTGCTTCTTGTAGTGCCATTTGTTTGAAAAAAACAAAAAGAGTTCTCATTATGACAGCACAAAAGAGATGATTATTGAGGAAAAGAAGAAGAAAAGACAAAAGCCTGAAGCAAACTCACCAAACTGTGGCCATTTATGACTAAGGCATAATCTCCTGTTATGGTTTCTTCTACCACAGAGTCCAGCTCCAACTGCAGCTTGTTTTCACTAACTACATGACCATTGGAAAAACTTCTGTTTTGTCCAAACAGATTTTCCTTTGCTTTCCTAAAAGAACAAGGGGAAAAGAAAATCATAACAGAACATACGGAGCATACATACTAACTCTTATAAAAGGCTGGCCTAAAAGATTAAATTCATTTCTTCACTACACAGGACCGAGGATGGCATAAGATCCAGTTTCAGCAAGCAAGCTTGGAATTCTTTGTGATGGGGAGACCATAGCAAATTTCTAAATTCCAGGAAATAGGCGGGTGAACACAGTGAAAACAAAATCATCCTGAACGTTTTATATTAACTAAAAGGTAAATCACCATCTTGAGCAGGGTTTATCCAGGGAATCTTGGTCGACTTAGTATAGAAGGCCTGAAGAACCACTCTGTGGCTCACAATATTGTTAAATAATGGAAAGCAAAAAACTAAAGAAAATAGATGAAAATCTTCTAAGAATTCCAGGGCATCTGCAAATGTATAAGTTCATCATAAGTTTGAGGGACCATGTAATATGATCTGGTTTAAAATGGGAGTCCTCTGAGACATATGTTCTTTAAAATTTTGACAATAAAAATAAATGATGGTATTTACTAGTCATTATAAAAAACAGAAAATTCTAAGCTAAATTTATATTCATCAGTTCAAACAATAGAATTAATCTCCCTGGAAAGAAACGAAGACACCCAAGTGTAGAGGAGGGGCATTCCAAGTAGAAACTCCGTCCAAATGCTCCAGCTCTAACTAGCAGTAGCTGTTGAAGAATCCTGCCCACACTCCATCTCCTCCATTTAAGAAGAAGCATAGATGTTGACATAGCATCCTTAGAAGTGACATGTTACTGCTCGTTTCAAAATGCTAAGGCACAGGAAATTTCTTCCCTGTGAACTCCTCAGTGACAGGCTTTGAGGTAACATAGGTAGGCTGACCTGACTACAGGAGGCTTCAACCACAACCTGAGACCTCTTAGCAGTTGCCCCCTAAGGAGGGGAGCTAACACCAGTCACCAACCCTTTAAGGCACATGCACAAAGTGAGTACTCAGAAGAAAATGGGAAGTGAGAGCTGAACTAGAATAATGGATATTTGGGTTTATAGCAAAATGGACTGGGCTCCCTAAAGGCTCATTTGATGTAAAAAAATGTTTATTAAAATGGTTTTATGCTAAGGTTCCTCTGAAAGAAGAGAACAACCACTGTATCAAAACAACCATTTGAGCCTTCATTTTTCTAATTATTTGAAAATGCAACACTAATTGTCTACATACTATATTTAAAGAACAAAACCAAAACAACATCAACAACAACAAAAGCAACCTTATCCTCTGGCTCAACATCTCCTTCTGCTGTCCAGGACCAAAATCACAGCCTGCACTTAAGAATCCAGAGGTCACATGCTCTTGGCTCCAAGGATGCTATCATGCATTTAGCAACTAGTTTTCAGAACCAAGGAAAAAGATTTATAAAATCAGAGTGCTACGTGTGAAATTTAGGGAGTTACAGTGGGAAGGGGGAGGAAGAGAAGACATGAAAAAATCAGTGTTGTAACTGATCAGACTTTCACTACAGATAACCATGTCAGGGAATCCTCACAGTCATGAAAATTTATAGTCCCAGATAATGAAGAAAGCAAGGGAGACAAGTTCCTTCAAAATGAACATTTCTCTGACAATGCTTTAGAGCTCATAAATAGGATCTTAAGAAAGCACCACAGGGAAAACATCTCCCGAGGTTTCCTTTTTAGTAAAGTTCTCATTCGCTGTATAAATGACTCAACCTCTGTTTTCCCCTCAGAGAATGAAAACATTCCAAAGAAGGGCGAAGTTCATGAAAGTATTGGCTGAAATTCTATTTACTTATGACCCCCCCCTTACAAAAAACTGTCTTCCTAACATCTAACATGAACCCTTTTCCAGACAGAAAAGGGACAGTTTTCCAACTCTGTTTAAATTCCCACTGCCCTCTCCTCGCAAGCCATCACTCCATGCCAGATTAGGCGCTCACGTTTTCAGACCTTTGTCCACGTTCTGTAACTGTCATTTCTTTTTACTCCAGAAACTCGGCTCTTCAAACACCAGCTGGTTTTTGCAAAAACAATTTATTAGAAGGGAGAAAAAGCTGCACATAATTCCCTTCAATGGATATGAGCTATACATTTTTTGCAGGCATAACACACGATGCTTAGCCACAGGATTCAAATAACAAAAGCTAAAACAAAAGAATGCCTGTGTTTTGCAAGTTTTGTAATGTAGGGCAGTTTATTCTGTTTTTGGCAGCAGAAATGCATTAGTAGTTGAGGTGACTGTGGCATTGGCGTCCCTATACCATCACAGGCACAGCAGACTAATTAGGTCTGTACTTGCTGGCGGGCAATCTATCAAGAACAAAAGAGATGGTAGAAAAGAAAGTCATTCTGTCTGTCTCTCCTTGAAGGTACTCTATATTAAATATTAAAAGGATCTGTTTGGAAGTGAATTAACATCATGACACCATGTCTAAAAGAAGACAATTTGGACTTTGATGCAAAAGTTACAGCTCTGGGCTTGGTGACAGGAGACCTGAGTACAGGATCACTGTTGGTTATCTGACCCTCCTCCCCCCACCTTTTTCTTTTCTCTCTCTTTCTCTTTCTTTTTTTTTTTTTTTTTGTGATATTGGGGATTGAGCCCACTGAACTCCATCCACAGCCCTTTTTAATTTTTATTTTGAGACAGGGTCTCACTAAGTTGATGAAGCTGTCCTGGAACTCGTGTCCTCCCGCCTCAGCCTTCCAAGTCAGTGGGATTGCAAGCGTGCATCACTGCATCCAGTGAGTTATGTGGCTTCTGACCACTTGCTTAATCAGTGACAGACCTCGATTTCAAATTCCTAATTCTCCATCTACTACACCACAAGCTGCCTCCAGGTTGAACTAGATAGAGCATAGTGACAGAGGGGCATTTAAAGAAATAGTACCACCCTGCCCACAGTAGAGAAAGGGAGAGAGTACATGAGGCTTTTATTTTCAGTCCCAGTTTCATCATTCTTTTCATAAGAAAGGCCTATAAGACATTCAACCCCTGAAACATTTTCATTATTAAAAATGTGGGGAACAGGACCAGCCAGTCAGACTGGTTGGTGCACCAACCAGTGAAAACAGATGCCAGCTATGAAACCTTGGGTAGCTGCATCATTATGTGTTAGAAGACAATTTATAAGAAAACCTTAACTTATTAAAACACTTTGTCTGGGCAACTAGAAATTGAAAATTGGGACCAAGATGCATTTCTATGGCCTGTATGGCGTTGAAGAAACCGGTAGGACTCTATGAGCAGTATGTTGTTCCCCTTCACCTAAAGCTTCACCACAATCTTAATGTCTTACAAATAACCTAGATAGTACTAATGTTACCTGCTACACCTGGAGCCATTTGCACTTGATAATCCTGAACATCCAAAACAATAACTTCCCACTAAGTAGGTGTTCAAAAAAAAACACCAATGTACTTTTGTTGACTATAGAGGAAACATCGATTTCCAGGTTTATCACTGGGATACCTCTCGAAAGCTGTGAAGTCACTGCATGGTTTAATTAGTTAAGAGGACATAAATTTTTCTAAGATAAAACAAGTGATCAGTGCTACAAAAATGAAATATGGAATGAGTTCTTCTGTCAGACCAAACAAAATTACATTCTCAGCCTGTTTTCCTTTGGGCCAAAGACATGCATTGGTGAAATATAATCAATGCAGTAATCTTCTGAGAAACCATAGCAGGGTTTAATTCTAGATTTCTGGGCATGCCCTTAATACTAAAGCAGCTACAGAAGCAAAATTAAGCCAGGACTTCAAGTGTCTAAAATGGTTTCAAGACACTAAATTTGAAACAAGCCGTGTGCATGATATGCATGAAAATCACATATCCATGTTTATGAAATAATCTAAACATATTTGACAGGTTTAAATATAACCATTTAGGTCATTTCCTTCCAATAGCTACTATCACTCAGATTTTGTTCTTTTGATACACTTTCTTTCCATGAACTTTCACTGAACTCAAAAGCATAACACAAGAAAATGGAATCATGAAAATTTATGATTTCAATTTTTCATCCCTAAAACTGTGGGCTTGGGTAAAAGTAGGTTAAGGTCCTTATAGCCCAATCATATCATCTCTAAACTTTCTTTCATTGTTTCACACATAAGCTTTTGGGGGATACCACATATCTAAACCATAATGCACATGGACAGATGTGTTTTATATGTATATATATATAAAGAACAAATATATGTATGCACATAAAATTTTTGCAAAAAAGATATTACACTATGCATGAAGTTTTGTAATCTCATTTTTGCTTAAATATATGGTTGGTATCTTCCAAAGTTAGTAAATACATAATCATTTTTATGGATTGCATAGTATTCCATTGCATATTTATATCACAGTATTTACCAAAAAATTTCATGACTGGGTATTTGACCTACTTATATTTTCTATTTTTATAACTGATACAGCAGTAAATATTTCCTTATATACTTATTAATACATTTTCCACTATTTTTCTTAAGAGAACTTCCTAGAAGTAGGAATCACTGGGTCAAAAGTAGGCATATACATAATTTGGAATACATTGCTAATATGCCCTCTAAATCGTTTCTACCAATTTGCAGTTCCAACAACAGCACATAAATAATGTACATTTCTTCCACCCAATGATAGTGATGTCATCTCTCTATTCAATCAAATGAAGCCAAACAAACTCTTGAGATACCACCTCAACTGCTCCTTCTACAACCACCACCAAGATTTCAGGTGACCCTTTCTATCTACTCAGAAATGTCCCTGGCCTCAGAAGGACCTGACAAAGCCAAATACAGAGAGAGAGGAATCAAATTCTTGCTTTTCAAGCACAAAAATAGATTCTCGAAACTCATAGCAGAGCCATCATTCTGAATGCCAGCCATTCAGAATTTTACTGATTGAGCTTTTTGAGAGGAAATAAAAGTTTCTTCAAGTCTCAAAACACTAATTCTGAAAGAAATTAGGGCATAAAATATTGCCATACAAAGAACAATAGAAAGAGCAGCTTACGTACTGGTGAGTTGCTAAAAGAAACCTGGGTCTTGACACACATGTGGGGTTGATGGTGGATAGAGGACCTGTGTGGGTAATGGAATACTCAGATAAATTCTGGGGATTCAGTGTATACAGTAGTTAAATACTTCCCACAGAGGTGCAATGGCATAGAGGACAGTAGCAGAAAGGGTTTTCAGGAACTGAAATGACCATGTGAGAGCATAAGTCCTCTAAGACACAGGGAGGTGAGGACAAGAGGCCACAATTACCATGTTTCACCAGGAGGTCTGGAAGTCAACCAGGAGGGAAAGCCAGCAACCCGGAGCCCAGAGATAAGACTGAGACAGAATAGGAACAGCTAGATGCCAGCAGGGTAGACATTGATGAGCAGTGACAGGTGAGGCAATTGTGCATCCCAGACGAGAACTAAATTTAACTGAAAGTGCATAGCTTAATTGTTCTGTCATCGGGCAGAAAAGGGGTTCAAAACCAGTTTTAGCAAATTTGATGAGTTTCTGTTCTTGCATGCCCGAGCGTATTCTGAGCTGTCAAAGTCAGAGAAGCTAAAAATAACCAAGCCTCCTTATACTCAGTCAAAATCCCAGCCCTCTCCATTCTACCCACCAAAGAAAAACTTCAAAGCCTCTCTCCTAGGATGAGACAAGGATGGTGGGAAAGTTGTTTCTTTCTACTCAGCTCCCCTCAGCAACATTCTAGGCCACTTTTCACTTCCCCTGAGTCCTAGGCTCACTGTCCTTTTGTGGGGAATAATAATAAAAGTAGCCCTCGTTGGTGAAAGGATTGGAATCAATGCCTGAAGTCAAGGGATTCGGGAAGGAAGGCAAGAAGGAATGAAGAAGCTCAATGAACCTACATAAAGCTTTAATTTCTTACCTCATTTAATCCCCCAACCAAAAAAGCCCATGGGGAAGATATTTGTATCCCCAGTTTAGAAAGGAGGGAACAAGCAGGTAGAAGTTAAATAACATATCAAAAGACTCCCAGCCAGCCATGAGCAAGAAGCTGAGTTTCCAACTCTAGTCCAGCCAATATATTTCCCATTTTTTATTTGGCAAAAACATATTCAGTCTCATCTCATAGGTTCTAACCAGCATGATGCACTAGTTTTCTTCTTGAGGCAAGACAAGACACAATGGGAAATTTGATCTACAAATATCTATTGGTGATGCCGGTGCTGACATCTAAGACCTTTATTTTTTTCATCCAGTTGAGCTTAAAGAAGCTACTATAAGCAGCAGCAAGAAAAGAAAATTGTTATAAGACAGCATTTTTAAAATTTCTAGGGAAATGATTATGTCACTTTTTAAAATGGTCTCCAAAAAAAATAACAGAAAATAAATAAATAAATAAATAAACTGATATTAAGAAATATTATTTTTCAAAATTCAATGTTTATTTTGCTAACTCCAATGTCAGCACTTAGATATTATCTGCTACTCCACAACAATCACACAAATGTCACAGTGTTCTATTTCTCATTAGCAGTGTAAGTCTGGAATTAATAGTAAGTATGTCAAAATATCTGTTTTCTTTAATGCTGAAAGATTCTATTCCAACTTCACATGCCATATACTACAACTGTGTTTCCCAAATTTATCTGATCATAAACTTTGCCTAGGTGTTTATTAAATACAAATTCTCATACTCCAATCCCCATAGAGTCTTCTAAAGGAAGATCTGAAGGAAGACAGGGAACTGATATTTTTAACAAGTGTCCTTGGGGATTCTGATCACTCATCATCACTTAAGAGCTATCAGACATTCACCATTGAACAATTTTAAAGGACAACTTAATGTAAATGACTTGAAATTCTTTTCTAAAAACACCTGGGAAATGTTGGAGGCCTGAAGACAATGATTCACTGCTGAGTCAAACTTACCTTAGTTTGTCACCAAAATGAATATGAGTTAGGAAATATGTAGAAAGAGCTTTATATGAAGTTCGGGACATAGGAATCTTTCCTCTTTCTCAACTGTGTGATCTTGCTTTTCCCTTCTCCTTCCTACCCTTCCGTTTTCCCTCCTTCGTTCCCGGCCTACCTGAGTTCTTCTCTCACTTCAATTGCAGTGTTTCCTGATATCACAAACACGTCATTCATGTCATCAGTCAGCATGTTGCAGGCATAACCAATGTTGATGGCAGTTTCTATATAAAAGATAGCTATCTCAGTTAGAATTAAGAACAGAAGTATTTTTTATACAAAAGTTTAGAGGTTGTAGCTGCATTTTCTCATGGCCTATACACCCTTTTAATGTTAGCACACAATGAACAATAAAATACAAATGACCCAGAGGAAAATCCAAAGACCTGCTTTCCATGATCAAATTTACCACTCACTAAACTCATGAAAAAGTAGCAGTATCTATGAATCCTCAGCTTTTCATTTAGTTTTGTTAAATTAATTTTTTATTTGTTTAAATTAGTTATACATGACAGTAGAATGCACTTACATACTTTGATATATCATACACAGATGGGATATAATTTCTCATTTTTCTGAGTATACATATTGTAGGATCATATTGGTCATATAGTCATATATATACATAAAGTAATGATGTCTGTTTCATTCTACTATCTTTCTTATCCCACATCCTCCGCCTTCCCCTCCTTTCACTTCCCTCTACCTAATCTAAGGTAACGCTATTCTTTTTTTTTTTTTTTTTTGCCTTTATACATGTACTTTGTTTTTTTTTTTTTGCATTACAATTCTTAATACACATATATACCACAATTTTTGTATCTCTGTTTGTATATAAAGTATGTTGACACCCAATTCAAGTCTTCATACATGTAATTTGTATCATTTAGTTTTTAATAATAACTTTAGATTCTCAAATCAGCACTCATGAAGACATTCTAAGATCTTGTGATAGAATAATACATGCAAAAATAAAACTTTTGGCCATAAGTCCCAAACACTGTCTTTAAAGAGCCAAATAGTAAATATTGCTAATATTTAATTGTGAAATTATAGGCAAAGTGAAGAGAAAACTCACAAAATGTTCAGTTGAAAAACAAAAATCATTCTTAAAAAATTTTTTATAGTTCTCCTCCACACAACAATGCCATTTTTCCAATAAATGAATATAAATTTGGAATTTAACTATCTTACCATACCCCTGTTATTGTTTGAATATGAAGTGTCCCCCCAAAAGCTCTTGTGTTAATGTAAGCAATGTTCAAAGGTGAAGTGATTGGATTGTGAGAGCTGTAACCTAATCAGTCCATCCTAGTTTGAATGACTGGGTGGTAACCATAGGCAGGTGGGGCACCACGGGAGGAGGGAGATCACTGGAGGCATGTCCTGGAAGGCTTCATCTTCCCTGTGCCTCCTTCCCCTCCCCCCACGATGTGCTGCCTCACTTCTGGCCTAGAACAATAGTGTCAGTCATCTGTGGACTGAGACTGTGAGCCCCAAATAGATTTTTCCTCCTCTGAGTTGTTCCTGCCAGGTATTTTGGTCATAGCAATGAAAAACTGACTAAAACAACAAGAACTGCCTTACTATTCCTCTAATTTTATAGGAATAGAGTCTGGGGTAGTTACATAACTCCTACCATCTCCAATAGAGTCATTTGATTCTAACTCCATAGAATCATTAGATGCTACCTAATGCTACAGAATCATTGATTTGTCCTAAATCAAAGAAAACCATCCATAAAATCTCAGCATATACTTTGCATATATCACAGAAATCGAAATTCATGGCTATTTGTAATACTCAAATAAGCGTGTCCACAGATCAACATCACACTGTTGGGAGTCTCTATCTAGGAATACACCAGAGGGCTTGACTCTGTACTATGTATTCCTTGCAATCAACAATTTGGATAAAAAATATGGAGAACTGATTCACCACATCTATAAATTCCCCAGTGCTCTAAAAATTAACCTAACCAGTATATAGAATCTTTAAATACATGTGTGCCAGTTAACTGAATATTTTCAGATTACTGATGGCCAAGCATAAGGTCATTTTAAAATATTACTGTTAGCAAAAGATCCAAACTGTATTGACCCTTTTTCTTTCTTAGGAAAGCAATATTCTGAACATAATAACCTAGTATTTTGTCATTCCTAAAAGTGAGTTGATACTCACTGTGCCATTTCACGGGCAGCCCTGGAATTCAACAGGTTGCACTGGTATAGCTGTAATGTTTGTTAAAATGCTAAAATATCTCCATAAACAGTTGATAAACAGCTGTTCACCTGTGCTTCCCCAAAGCCTGCCACCACTCTATTTCCATAAGATCCCCTGAGCCTCCCTACTATGAAAAAACTCCAAAGTCCTGCTGCAGTACTAGGCCAATATCTGTCCCACCTGGGACACCACTCATATGAATCAGTTGTTAAAAATTTTTAGTACTATTGTTTCCTACAGGTATAAGAGGCAATTGGTGTGAAACTCTACTGACCCCATGATATACTATGAAAGATATTGTGTTAGTTTTTTGTTGTTGTTGTTTTAAAATAGTAATTCTTGAAATATATTAGCTCTCTTTTTTGTATTTCAACTTTTTCCTATGTGGAGGACTGGCCAAATATCTAATAATTAAGGATTCTGCTTAATTAAAAATTTATCATAGAATTTAATACCCCCTTTCCAAACATCATCATCATCCACTTTCAAATTACCTTGTTTGTCTCCTGTGAGAACCCAGATCTTAATATTGGCCAGTGATAAACTTGTAACAGTTTCAATAACACCTTCTTGTAATTTATCTTCTATAGCAGTAGCACCTAATAGCTTCAGTGAAGGATAGAGAATAATTTAGGTTAATACAATGACCATAACATCTATGGCCTTCCAACACAGTGTATGAAGGACAAGGAACATGAGTTGAAGACAGAAATTATGATATATTGATGTCATAATATCAGTATCAATATATCTATATCCACATTGCAGATGCAGATGCAGAAGTGGATTGGGAAGGACCCCAATAAGAAGTTCCCAAATCAAGCCAACTTAATGGCAGAGATCCCAGGAGTTAATGTTCATATGAGGGGGCTGAAATGCTCAGATAACATGTTGGTGTGCAATATGAAGCCATTTGGGCCTCTAATGACTTCTTTCTTTAGATGACTCCCCACTTTCACTAATGGAGAAGTCCAAAGTAAAGTCCTCACCTCATAGTCAAGAAACTGACCAGAAAAAAGAGAGTCATTCTCCCACATTAACAAACCACAGATGCCATAATAAAAAGTGAAATTTCCTGTGCAATTTCCATTCAAAGATGCACAGGACATGCTCCCTAAAACTCACAATTGACCATGCTACTTGACCACTGGGCCTCAGGAAAGAGTGGTTTCTAGAATATACCATACTCTGAATAGCACAGGTATCATCAGAAACTCCTGAGCCTATAACAGTTTAGAGCCATAGTCTCACTTAATAGCAAGTTTCTCTTCTTAAAGTGGATCACAAAGCAGGGAGAGAGGGCAAGAAATAACATCAAGGACACATGAGAGGTTGACAAATAATAGGGAGTGTATTATCTTCCACTCTTGGGGAACTTCCAGTTATATAAGCTACTGCTAAGAGAAATAAATCTTTAGGCTCACTAGGGCCATACATGGCAAACTCAAAGCCAACATATAAAGCAGAAGTCAATGTTTGAAAGAATAACATCTGCTGTGTGCAAGATAGTTTAGCCAATGGCTAATTCCTATGGTAGATCTCCAAACACATGCTATCCTTTCTGTAAACACAAACCCTCGGGCTTCTAAACTTGTACCATCAAATCACTTTCAATTTCTTCATACAGCCCAGATATACGTTCATCCCTCTTATCCATAGCAGCATTTGCATCTTCAAGCATCTTATGCCACTCTTGAAAGTACTTGTCATCCAGCTCTCTGTAAGCGATGGCCAAGGTTCGAAGGCCTTCCCCTGCAAACTCCTGCCAGAGGAGACATAGACGTAGGAACAGTAGAAAACAATAAGCATGCCAATCATAACAGCCACAATAATGGTTAGGAAGTTTTATACTCCAATTCATTTTGTCCCAAGAGCACTACTTGGCCATTCTAACTCTAACTTTTTACCCACTCAGAAATGAGAGATAATGTTTATATTGTGTATTTTATTTCTATGAAGTTAAAACCTTCAGGGGAGCCATGCTTTCCCGTAAAGACAGATAAAATGCCCAGTGAAGCGTTCTAGTTGAGAGGTGATCAATGATGCCTATGACCTGAGACATTCATTTGGAGCAACATATATTGGTTTGCAGCCTTTCCTTGCCTGAAGGAAGTATTGCTGGCCATGAGAGGGACCAACACTGTTTCAAGGCCCTTGGCTTCCAGTGAAGAGAAAGCACAGCCCTCAAATCAAAGGCAGGAGGTTCTTTAGAAGAAATGCATCAGGACACCTCACCAAAGTCTCAACTGCTTCCCTTAGTAATATATCTATGCTTAAAATTAATTGAGTCCCACTTTTGCATGTGTTTGAAAATTCTCATAATGAAAAGCTAAAAGTAAATAATAAATGAATAAATAGATTTCAGATATTCTGGTTAAAAAAAAAGCTTAAACATATTACTTGAGGTTGTAATAATAACCTTTAGAGGGAAAGAAAGGAAAGAGAAAGGAAAAAATGATAATACAACTGCTTCTGGGGCATAGGATTAAAAATGGGGGTAGACTTTTCATTCTAGGCCCTTCTCTGAAATTTTTTAATTTTTGCTATATTAAAATTTCATTGTAATAATAACAAAAGTTTGAAATTTTAAAGACACCATCAGGTTAGTTTGAAAATTATTTTTAATAAACGATGTTCAATGGAGTTAGTACTTAATAATTAATCAAATTAATTGGGAAGCCATACTTTTCCTATAACATCTCAATAAATTGAATCTCAGATAATACCTCTGGTACTTTATCCTTCCAATAGAAGGGGAAAATAGGAGACTGTTAGTTATTAAGTGTCTCAAACAGCCACAATAGCTAGAAACACTATTGGGGAAATGCTAAAAACCTCCCACTTCGCCTCTGCCTCCAATGGACATTTTATGGGCCTCTACATTGCAAGCCAAGCATCTTTACAGCCATTTCTGCTCCTTTGGGCATTGCCACAGAGCATGTCTTCTCTATTGTGTTTTGGCCTGTAGTACAGATAGAGGTTTATGATCAGGCACAAGTTAAATCATGACACACCCTATTAAGGTAAATAGAAAGTACATACTGTGCCAATGTGATTTAGCCCAGAGAAACCATGAGAAAAATTATCCAAATTCATCACATAGCACTTGGGACATTGCAATCACATTTTACAAGCCCTGCCATCCAAGACCACCACTGGGTCTCCTTCTGATCTGAAAATCTAGTTACTGCCTTATAACTATCTTTTGTCTTCTTAATTCGCACAAACACTTCTTTGCCTTTAACTTGCAACCCCACTGGGCATTACCAGTGCCTTCCTCTATGTTCAGTACAACAGTGAATCAATCCTAAGATGGCATTACAAAAGAGACAGATGATTTAAGTTATTTAATTAGTGCATGAAACACAAGTTTAATCCTAAATGAGCATTTGAACAAGGTCTTTTCCGATCCTTAAACAATTCAAAATCAATAATTAAATACAAATTTAAAACCTCAGAATATAGAAGGCAGAATGAATAAAGTGAATGAAGCAAAGAGCAAGTCAAATTGATCTTGCCTAATTTTTTTTCAATTTTGCATACGAATGTTAAAAAAAACAAATTAGGCTTCCTATACTTCAGTGTGAAAGGAGAACATATGAAAATCCAGGGCCTTGGTATTTTGAGTAATGGCAAAAATCAGATAGCTATGATTCCAATGTTGTTTTCCTGAAAAAAACAATAATAATAACTTTAAAAGACCATGCCAGCCTTCTGGAAGAGATTAAAAGAAAATCAAGAATGCTCTATTGGAAAGACAAAAACAATAGTTGTGTTTGTACCCAATATTACTAAACCATCATTTTTTTGAACTTCAAGTCAGGCAGGGTTTTTATATTTTATTTGTTTGTTTTTTTAAAGATTCAAGGAATGTTTATATTAAATATAGGGACAAAGAACATGAAATTTCAATAATTTTTTAAAGGGAAAAAAATGAGAGTTTTGACCAGTTTCCCTCATTAAAGTTCACATGGAGTTAAATAGAACCTCAAACAAATATTAAAGAGACACTCTGATCTCAGGTGTAAACCACATAATGTTCATATTAATTCATAGGCCATTACTCCTTCAGGAGGAAAGAGAGAGGGGGCAGGGGGGAAGGGAGAGGAAAGCATGTGTGCAAAGGTCATCTCTGCTCCCCTTAGAAAACTTCTGGAAATAAGTTCTGCAATTATGCTGGTCTAGACATTCTGAGTTCAGTGTCCTATAGAACACAAGGGACTCATCATATTTATACCTTTATTTAACTTTCAGCAGAAAATTGGTTCCTGGGGCTATTTTTTCCTCACCATCTGAACAGAACCCTGAACTAGAGATTCCATTGGTACAGACACAGCAGAACTCAAGGAAAAGCAACTTTTCAGTTCCAGAACTAGTGCAGTCTCCAGAGCAGGAAGCACAACACTGCAGCAGTTAAAGCAGCTTCCCTAGGTGGTCCTGAAGCACCCCTGAGCCTCACCCTGGAGGGAGACCAGGTGCCCACACTGTGTGGCCCCTTCTCTGCTGCGGTGTCAATCCACCTGCAGTGAAGCTGACCAGACTCCCAGCAGGGCAGGGAGCGGGTCCGTGTGCCAGTTTCCAGACATTCGCTGGCACAGTTTCCTATGCAACTGCTCTCCAGATGCTTTCTATTTCAGAAGTCAGATCGTTTAGCTGATACTTTTTAAACAAAACCTAACCATAGGAGATGGAGATGGCAAAGGGACCGTTGTGCTAACGTTAATGGGCAGTCACTTACACTGAGATGGTCTGACGTCAAAGACAGAAGGCCCTTATTGGAAGGATGAAGTTTTTCGAAGAGAATAGTATCCGCTCCCTTGGAATAAAGCTTTATCTGTCCTGCTGGGTTTCGAACTGAAAAGAAAAACAGTTTGGAAAAACAGATTATAATCAACGAAATCTGTCAAAACTAGACTGTCGCAGGGTTCCAGCTGGGCAGTTTGGAAATGGGCATAATGTTGTAGCCAGTAGTAAAACATTCAGTGCCTTCAGTGAGAAAGTCACTACCTAAGTCACTTGGCTTTATCCTGTTTTATTAACTTAGAAACATTCCTTCAACTGGAATCCTTTGATTTCCCAGATTCAGAAACAAGTGTTTTTATTCTGATGCAGAGGACTTTTTAAATTTTCCTTGCCTACTGTTACTAAAGGGTGGAAACATTTAAATTAAGTCTTCGTATTGAGCAGAATTGAGAGCTTTGTTTGAAAGCTCCTGGTGTGAAATTCAAGACCTAGTGTTCCAATCAGCATTATTATTATGCCAAATCGTCTCCATATGGAATTCTAGCCATCAAGACATCATTTATGCATTAGTTCTTGGCCCTCACTGACTTAATTCCTTACCCCCTTTGCTCCCTAGAAGAGCCCATTCGTTCTTGGGGGTTCATTCTTGGGTCAATCATGGCTGCAAGCATACCTCACAAAAGGCTTTTTTAAAAAAAATAAAATTTCTCTCCTCTTCCCATTGGAATTCTGTAATTCATAGGGCTGTGGTTTTGACCTCCCTGAGTTGGTATGATAGCCTTTACTGGGCTCCTTACATCTTCAATTCCACCTCTGTATTTTGTCAGACAAATGTTTCTTTCAAACCACAGAACATTTGCCCCAAGTTTGTAGGCCTGGTTTCACAGCTTGACACAGAGTAGGCACTTAATAATTATTTACTGAATGAGTAAATGAATGAGTGTCATGATCATGTATTTCTTCCCAGGAATTGCCTACAGTTTAAGACAAACACCTGGGTCCCAAATGCATGGTCGGATCACTCTGACCTTCACAGTCTTCCTCATTTGAATCAAAGATCATTGTAGATGTCCCACTTAATTCTACCTTTTCTCTAAAACTAGAATGCCTCAAAACGGATAAATATAAATATCTATTACTGTTAATGTAATTTGGATACAAAATTTAGAGTTTTATTCAAAAGAATTTCACTACCAAAGTACAATAAACGACTTTCCCCTCTAACTTTTAACTCTTTATTCAACACTTAATCTAGTCTAGTTTCCTCCTGGCTTAAACAGATCTAATGCACCCTGAAAACTTAGTAGTGGATCTTGTCTAAGTCTTGTCTTTTGTCCTAAGACCCTTGGTCAGCTTTCTTAGTTGCCTCAACTCATGCAGTTTTTCTTGTATTCAGCTCTGATTATCTACTGTTATGGTTTGGATCTGGAATGTTCCTCAAAGACTCATATTCTGAAGGTTTGGTCTCCAATGTAGCAATGTTCAGAGGTGGAGCTTCTGGGAAGTGATTGGCTAATGAGATCTCTTACCTCACCTGTGGATTAATCCATTGATAACTAAATGGAAGGCAGTAGAAACTGCAGGCTGTGGGGCCTGGTTGCAGAAACTTGGTCACTAGGGGCATACCCTGGAAGGGTCTTTAATGCCCTCCCAATTGCTTCCCAGCTGCCATGCCACAAGGTAAACAGCTCTGCTCTGCCACAGCCTTCTACCAGATGTTCTGCCACTCCTCAGGCCCAAAGCAATGGAGCTAGCCTAACATGGACTGAGTCAAAATAAAGCCCTCCTCCTTTGTTTATGTTGGGTATTTTAGTCATAGCAATGAAAAGCTGACTAATATACCTACACTGGGAGAAAAGACAGAAAATGTATATGCAGCATATCTAATTGCTCAACTGAGAATATAACTGCATTCTAGGAAGAACTTTCTCTTACTTTTCTTCTACAATAATCCAATTTTATAATTTCCCCCACATTTACTCCCTTCCATCATCGGAGATATATATAGAAGCAAAGTATGTATATCTTTCATTTGCTATTATTATTTCTTGATGATTACTTTTTATAGTCCAGCCTAGGACATCAATTCTCAATTTTTTTTAATCTCAATTTTACACACTTAATACTTACTGAAGACTCCAAATGTTAATAGTCTTATAACACTAATTCTAATATCACTATAGCAATAATTAATAGTAATAATAAAACTAATATGTACTAACATAACTTTCTATGACTGTATTTTTTTAAAACCCCCCAAAAAGAGGTTGGAGAGTGGCACTGTTATACATAATTCAGATCCCTTTAATGTCAGACTTAATAACAGACAATTGGATTCTCCTATCTGCTTAGGCATGTATTCTGTTGTGATATCATATATCATGGCTACTATGAACTCTATAGTATACTCATGAGAAAAAGAATGAAAAAGGCAAATAATGTGTTTATATAATGAAAATACTTTTGGCCTTGTGCATCCATTGAAAAAAAATAAAAAATTTCCCTAAGGTTCCCCTAAACATTGAGAACAACTACTTTAGTGTAATCGCAAACTGATTGTAATTTGTGAAAGTCCCTTACCACCTCCTTACCTCAGTTTCTACATGTAAAAAGGAGATATTTAAACACTATAATTTCAAGGGTCCTTTCCATCTGTACAATTTTCTGATTCAATATTTTCTATACATTTTACCTTTTCTTTTGGGGGGGTGGGGGGTACCAGGCATTGAACTCAGGGGCATTCAACCACTGAGTCACATCCCCAGTCATATTTTTTTGTATTTTATTTAGAGACAGGGTCTCTAAGTTGCTTAGTGCCTCGCTTTTGCTGAGGCTGGCTTTGAACTCGAGATTATCCTGCCTCAGCCTCCTGAGTCACTGGGATTACAGGTGTGCACCACAGTGTCTGTTAATCCAGCATCCACCCTTTAAATTTGAGTTTGTATAAATCCAGTTTCATGAAATCCTGTTTAAGTTTACTAACTAAACATTTCTTTTGGAGCTCAGCAAGTTTTCAACCTCTTTTTATCCTAGACTACTGGTCATTTCTGTTGAAACTCAATAAAATCTTCGTCATTTCAGAAGTTAGCTTTTCAAAACAAATTAAAAAGAACATAATAATTTTAAAAGGACAAAATAACATATGGCCAGAGCCTGGACAAAGGTCACAGTTTTTAAGTTATAAATCTTCTATTGCTTGCCCTTTAAATAATCGACAGATCTCTATTCATCAGAGATTTACAGAGTATATTTCTCCTCCCATTCTTTATACTCTTTCTGTGCAATTAACTTCATATCTGTGGTTCCAGTTTCCATCTATAGACTGACTGTTCTCAGACAGATATCTTCTGCCCAAAACCACATTCGGCACTTTCTTCAACTACCAACTGAACTTCTCTTGGATGTGTCCAAACACATCAAACTCAAACTGGATAGACTTACTTTCCACCAATAATTTACTGTCTTTCTTATATCTGTAGCCTCAGTAATCAATTTCACTATCCATTTGTCTTCTAAACTAGAAATATAGACATCATTACTCATAGTTCCTCCCCACCCCTGCCACCAGTTAATCCCACTAGAGCCATGAATTTCTCTCTGCCATCTTCACTCTTGCCTGGATTTTCACATTAACTGAACTGATTTCACTCATTTCATTCTGGCTTCCTTCCAAACTCTTTTGTATGTTCCAACCAGCATCATCTTGACACTGATGCTTAGAATCTTTCAATATCTCTCATCTGTCCTAGATCAAATTCAGACTCCTTAACATGGCCTATGAAAAGTTCATCAAAATCCACCCTTTTCCCATCTGTGTCCCACTCTGCTTCATCATACTCCCCTGAATGTAGCCAAATAGAGCATGCTTCAGGTTTTCACATTCTCCCTTAGAACACAGTAGGTACTTAATAAATATTTGCTTAATTAAGATGAATTATACTTGGGCAAAATTCATTGAAAGTAGTAGTTATATCTTTTTGACATAAAGGAAAGAGAAAAATAAAATATGACTTCCAGATTGATGTAACAGTAGTACTGGAAAGGGAGATGAATAATTCTACCCAGAGAAATGCCTGTCGTGCATGCGGCACCCTGGTTTGTACTGTTTGATCATCTGTATAAAGTGAAGTTGAGTAACCTTTGTCTAAAGATCTTGTAAGGTTTTTTCAAGGAGCCAAAGGTTGCTTTAATGATTATCTGCCAGTTATCTCTATTAAATATCTTTGAATTTTATCTCTATATTTTTATTTACCAAACTAGTACAATGGGTGCTTCCAAAATGATATAATGAGATTTATATGTTTAGTAATATAATACATTTTTTGCCCTCTAACAAAATTCTACAGGAATCAGAATCATTTAAATCAGGGTTCTTACCCCAGAATGGAAGACTTGGTGGTATTAAAACTATATATAGATGATTTGATGAGTGATAAGAGAAAAAAATGAAGGCAGAGGATTATGAGAAGATGAAAAAGGAACAAGAGGAGGAGGAGGAGGAGGAGGGGGAGGAGAAGGAGGAGGAGAAGGAGAGGGAGGAGGAGAAGGAGGAGAGGGAGGGGGGAGGAGGAGAAAGAGGAGGAAAAGGAGGAGGGGGGGAGAAGGAGAAGGAGGAGGAGGAGGAGGAGGAGGAGAAGGAGGAGGAGAAAGAGGAGGAAAAGGAGGAGGGGGGAGGAGGAGAAGGAGGAGGAGGAAGGGTAGGAGGGGGAGGAGGAGGAGAGGAAGCAGAAACAGCAGCAGCAGCAAATGTCTGGGTCTTCAGGACAGTGTTGTCACCACAAACTATGCCACATGACAATCATGAGACTAGGACTGTTTCTTGCCTAGTTATCAAATGGAGACTTTTCTACCCTAGTGGAGTCCCTTTCAAATTCCTCCTGATTAAAAACCAAACAGAACCAAAGTAAAGCCTGCAAGCCTCCATATCCTCTGCGGTGGAGCATTACCTTGCTTCATATGGAATCCATTAAGGCAGACATCTGATGTTTGTGGTTAGGCTGTGATTTCTCCACAGCCTGTAATGGTGACCAAGGCTGAGGAAAAGCCAAAAGTGTCCTTGTGTAGCAATCTTAGGTTTTTGTCCACACCCTCAGAGCAAAGAGAAATCAAATCTGGGCCAAACCAGCATCAGTAATACATCCCCTGAGATTGTAAATAGCAGGTAGCCTGCTGACACCAAAATTAAGCCAACACCTAGAGACTTAAAGCAGCATGTGTGTTCTTTGGCAGACAATGGCGGCCTATATACAGCCTGTCGTCAAAAAAAGCAGAAATAAATATCCTCATATAGCATTTGGTTTTTACTTACTGAGAGCAATCTCTCAGGGCTAGTTTCCATTAAAAACCCCAAACCCTGACATTATATATATACACATTTTCCACATTAGAGATTGCCTTTAAACACTGATGAAGATATTCATGAGTTACTAAGTGTTGGGTTGAATTTTACTTAACAAGAATTTATAAAAAATCTTAACTGAGTGCCAAGCTGTGTGCTTGGCCCTGAGAAGTGTAAGAAGACTAAGGCACAGCACCTGCCCTCAGGTTGCACACAAGGTACTGATTGGGGTAATAATGAGTGTCTTGGGACCTGTGTCACAGTAGTGTTATGAACAAAACACTTTGGGCATCACCAGAGGATGGAGTTATTTGGAGACTAGGAAAAGAGAAAATAGGTAATATTTGAATTGAATATTTTAACCAGATGAAAGGAATTTTCAATAAGTAAAAGTAGGGGAAAAGACTTCTAGACAGAGGGAATGGCATAGCAAAGGCTATAAAACTATAAAAGCATCCCAGAAATGGTGCGGTCTAGTGAGGCTGGAACTCAAAGTTTGGAAAGTAGAAGAAAAGTAGGTGATGTCCAGTTGCAAATAATGTTGTGTGCCACACTAAGGACTTCATGCTTCACATTCTGGGAAAGCATCAATGCTTCTTTAAGTAGGTGGTAGCAAAATCAGGACTATGTTTTAGAAAGAGTACCCTGATGTCAGCACACAGGATTATTTTAAAGGGAACATTTTAAAGATATTGCAATAATATAACCAAGTAGGGACAAGACCCTTAAGTACTAGGAATTAAGAGAAAAAATGACTTTTACAATAAAAAGTAGTTTATGAGGCTATTTTTTGTAACATTACTCTGATGCCTTTATGGAAGAAAGATTTAGAAACAGGTTGACAACAAGATTCTAGAGATGTGCTGAATTGAGAGAATAGGTGAAAAGAAAACAGTTTAAACAAATGTCTTAAACATCCAGGAAAAACAATGACTATCATCTGAGGATACATTGGTCTAGCCAAGTGGTCCTCAAACTGTGGTCCCCTGCCCAGTAGCACAAATATCACCAGGAAGCTTGTTATAAATGCACATTTGAACCAACTGAATCAGAACCCAGAAACTGGAGCCCAGAACCTGTGTTTTGACGAACCCTTCTGGTGATTCTGATGGGAGCTAATGTTTGAGAACCATTATTCTAGGGGGCACAAAGAATATGAAGGTGTCAAAAACAAGTTACCTACAATAGGTTAAGAGGCCAGACTTTAAAGACGACAAACCCGGGTTCAAATATTTTCTGTGTATCTGACTAGCTAAATGGCAAGTTGTGTGACAATCTCGGGTAAACTACTTAAAATTTCCTGCATCCTAAATGAGGGCAATACATTGTTGCAATTCAATAAAATAATTCATTATAAAGTGTTCAGTTCACTGGCAGGTTTTTAGTAAAAGGTAACTATTAATTTTAATTCAAACTATAGGAAGGATAATAGTCATGAGACAGTTTAATATTTGACATAAAATTTTATATATAACTATAATGCAATCCATTGATAGCATCCAGGAGATGACTGAAAATGTGTGTTTGGACCTCAGAGTGAGGATGAAGCTGAAGAAGTACATAAGCAGGTCACAGAATTCAACCAACAGCCACTACCACGTGAGTGGTCAAGATTGTTCTGAAGAACACAGGAAGTAAGAGAAAAGGATGCCAGTACTAAAAAAAAGTGGGATGAAAGAGAGCAGTCATCAAAGGAATTTGAGAAAGAAAATGCTGTACTAGAGGAGAACCTAGAGCCAGAGAGGTCACAAAGTCCAAAAGAAGGAGTATCAAGAGAAGATCAGATTGGGGTATAGCTCAGTGGTAAAAAAGCACTTGTCTAGCAAGCATGGGCCCTGGGTTTATCCCCAGTACTGCAAAAAATAAAGGAAAAAAAGAGAAGAACAGTAATATAAAAGATTATCAGGTTTATAAGTTTTATATATATATATATATATGTGTGTGTGTGTGTGTGTGTGTGTGTGTGTGTAGTTTTGAAAGGTTATGGAAATATCTGAAAAGATATTCCTTTTTGTGCAGAGGAAACAGAAGTCTAACCCTACTGGGCAAACTGACCTTGAGAAATTCACCTGTGACAGAGAGTAGAAGAATGGGCTGGTGGATTCAGTGCACATCACAACATGAAGAATATTTTTAAGGAAACAGGATGATGGTAGAGTTGTAGGATGAAAGAAGGAGCCAGTGGTGGAGAAATCAAAGGCACAAGCAAGAAGGGAACAATCAGGGATAGCAAACGGCACCAGGTAGAACCTTCAGTTTGAAAAAGAAAAAGAGCAATTGTTCTCTAGTCAAGAAAGAGAATCAATAAAGATCTCTCAGAGATGAAGTGGGTATGGGAAAAACAGTACATTGATAGAGTATATCTTTGAGGGCATCAAGAGAGCACTGGGGATTAGCACTGAGTTAGGAAAGCATGGATTTGTTGTGGTGCTGAATAGTGTTAGGTGATCATCTCCAACAATGGGTTGAACAGAGAGAATGTGAATACTGTTGAGGAGGAGCTACTGATAGCACATGCCAAGCAATTCAGAAACTCATCCTGAACTAGTATTATGAAGGATAAGATGAATGGACTCTGCAGTCATACTGCCTGGGTGTAAACTCTCAGTCTGACTCTTTAGGCAAGTTATTCTACTTCTCTATGTCTATCTGTAAAACAGGCATTACAATTATAGTACCTACCTTTTATTATGATTATTGTGACAATTTAATCAGTTAATTCAGGTAGAGTAGTTAGAACAATTCTGGGCACACAGTAAACACTTACTAAATGATAAACATTAGGCATGTATTACTACTGTTTTGAGGCTCAGTTAAAGATCACAGGAGTTCATTCACAAAAATAACTCTCAGCATATAGCCAAGAGTGAAGTAATTTTTGAAAAGCATCAATATAACCATAGTACTATCAAAAGATCAAAAATAATCTGGTACCAACCATACCTATGACAGACATTCTTTTTCTGATATTGTTGAAATCCAAAAAAGCAAGCAATTGATAAGTGACTAGTGTTCCCAATTCTTCTATTGTTATTGTCTCTGGGGTCCGAGATTTAAAAATGAACCCAAAATTTCTAGCAGCAGTTACTAGAGCCCCTTCATCCGGTGATTGCACTTGGTAAATCAGCTGTCCTAAAAGGGAAAGAAACAAATGTGTCAATACTGAGAATAATTTCTAACAATCATAGAATTCCAATGCCAATCCCAACTCATTCTTCAATGACCAACTCAAGTGTCAGCTCTAAAAATCTTTCCTACACTTAGATCCTCCTAATTCCCCACCAGCTGAACCAGGTGTCTATCCTCTGGGTTAGCACAAAGCTCCACGCATAGCACCATTCAGCCTTTGTCATCTTGTAGCAAAATATCCATTGGCATTTGCTCTCCACATTCTATAAGTTTCTTACATCAGAGACCACCCTTTTGTGTTTTAGTGACTACAAATGAACCTGAAATATTTTAACATATACTAACTCACATAATCCTCAGGGCAAGTCTTTGAGGTAAAGATTAGTTAAATTATTATTTCCATCTTATGCCTGTGGGATCTAGAGCTAAAAGAGATTATATGATTTTTGGCAAGATCACACAGCAGAAAAGAGAGGGAGCAGATATTCTGAATTTCACTTCAGGTAGCCACTAATGACCCTTTTATGAGATTGAATACAAAACAATCCACTGAAATGTCAGGAATCAAACCAGCTTCTTAATACTTGTTACTTGATATTGTGTGTACAGGAGGAAGGGTAAGAGAGGAGAGGAAAGAAAAAAATGAAATAATAAATAAAGTCAAACTATTCTTTTAAATTTATATATAAAAATCATATCATGGTTATAAAAATGAATTAGAAAAAGCAGGTAGAGCTAGATTTATGTATGCCAATTTATAGTGATGTTCAAGATAAATTGTTAAGAAAGCAAGTTGATATTAATGTATGTACTCTGGTTCCTTTTTGTTTAAAAAAATCCCTACTCATCAGCACATATTCTTAATATATGTGTATGAACCATTACAAAAAATGAAATTATATGTACCAAATGTTATCACTAGTTACCTCTGCAGGGATGTGATAGAGGAGTTTAGGAAAGATGATTAGCTTTGCCTTTGTAAACCTTTGATTTGTATTGTTTTACTTGATACAGTAGTCATGAGTAAACATTTGAAATTCAAAAAAAGGAAAAGACTTAAAGCAATTACTATTCTACTTATGAACTGATATAACTTCTACTCCTGGCAACATGGTGAATGGGATGCCAGGACCAACCAATTTTTCTGCAAACAACTCTAAAACGATTTTAATATTTTTTAATATATCCATTAACTGGAAAGCAAGAATTGTTCAGGTCAGAGACTGAGAAAAATAAAACAGATGGGATTTTTTAAAAAAGAATTACTATAGCCAGCTTTTGCTTTGAGGGCACTTTCCAAATCAGGAAAACTAAAATTTTTCTTTTTCTTTTTTTGTATTCAGGATTGAACCCATAGCCTTACGCATGCTAGGCAATCACTCTGATACTAAGCTATATCCCCAGTCCTTTTGAAATTTTATTTTGACACAGCGTCTTGCTAAATTGAACAACTTGGCCTTGAATTTGCAGTCTTCCTGCTTTAGCCTCCCAAGTAGCTAGGATTATAGGCATTCACCTCCACACAGTCTCCTTGACCCAGGAGAATTTGATCATTGATTTTAAGTTTCTCAAGTGTTGGATTAGAAAAGGTATAGCTAGGGCCTGCCCAAGGTAAGAAGTCATATTGTAAAACTGAGTCCTCCAAAGACTACTCTCTCAATATAGGGGTGAATTAGAAATTTGTGTCCCTTTGAAGAAGAGGTACAATGAAAATTGCCTATCTAAAACCCTAAGAGAAGGGAAAAACTCTGAAAATTTATTATCAAAGACCAACTCTTATATATATTTTCCTCCTGAATTCACAAATTCCAGGTGGCCTAAAAACAAAATCAAGTTGAAAAATTAGTTTGAGATGTTCCCTCATTAAAACATTGATTAAAGTGGGCTAGGACTGTAGCTCAGTGGCAGAGTACTTGCCTAGCATGTGTGGGGCACTGGGTTCCATCCTTAGCACATATAAAAAATAAACAAAGGAAAAAAGGCCTGTTGTCCATCTACAAATACAAAAAAAAATTTAAAAAGAACATTGATTAAAGCAAATTTAAATCCTTCTTAGAAGAACAAATTGGACCCAAGGAATTTCTACAAATAAAGTTCTAAGAAAAAAAAATGTCAGCTCACAGTAAAAAGTATTAAAATGTCTATAAGTGAGACACAAGAGAACCATCAGACAAGAGAGAATAAGATCTGCAAAAGCTTAGATATTGGGATGATCTGAAATAGCACATGCAATATATTTTATATACTTCAAGGTATAAAATTAAGGCATGCGATTAAGCAGATTTGGGAAAAAAAACTTGTAGAAAGAATTTTTGGACTAGGGAAAAACAGATAAAATTCTAGAATATATTACAGACAGACAAAGATATGGTAAATAAGAGAATAGTTAAAAATCATAGAGGATAGCATGAAAATATTTAACACTGAAGACCCAACATGGCAAAGAAATTGACCAGAAACAATATTTGAAGAAATACATGGATGAGAACACTGCAGAGGTGATGAAAGAACATTCTACAGATTCAAGAATCTCAATGAATCCCAAGTGATGTAATTTTTTTAAAAATATCATAGCTATAAAAGTAAACTTTAAGTCAATAGATGAGACATAGTATAATCATTGAAGAACATAGAAACTAACAAATATATAAAACGAATCAAACACTAACTATAAAAACAGCAAAAATAACATTTGTGGGTTTGAAAAAATTAAAATACATGACAAGGACATATAACAAGTATATTATATAAGTCAGGACAGGGTTGAAGAGTATTAAAAGATACTTGTCTTGTTCAAAAGAAGGCTTAAGCTTTTATAAGTTAATTATGCTATAATTTCTAGGATAACCACTAAAAGAATACAAATTAGGGTATATTATTTCCAAAAAGAAGAGAATAAGAGACAACATGTGAGGCAAATATAAAATATAAAAGAGATGGTAGAAAGAAATCTAAATATGTAAACAATTGCCTATTCAATACTTAAAAGTTAAATATATCAACAATAAATGAAGGCAAATGGATTAAATATTCCATTTATCCTTTGGGTAAAAAGATAGACATTAAAGGGTGGAAAAGCTAAACAATACAAATATTAACAAAGGGAAAACACCTATAACTATATTAATATCAGATAAAATAAACTTTAAGACCAAAAGTATTATTAGAGGATCAGTATATATTGATAAAGATTTTAATTTAATGACTATATGACTACTTATATAAACTTAAAACATAAACATTGGTAAAACTGCAAATGTAAATATAAAAATGCCCAATGATAATTGATGATTTTAACATCTTGTCATTAATTGAGAACTCAAGTAGTTAAAATTATCCAGAGAAAACTAGACTGAATAATACTATTAACAAACATTATCTATTGGATAGATTTAGAACCTAGTACCCAATTACTACAGAAAACACATTCATTTCAAGCACACATTAAGCATTTATATAAATGAAACAAATGCTAGGCCATAGATAAGAGTAAACCTCAACAAATTTTAAAGGATTAAAACAGTGAGGCACTAAGAAAAAAATTAATTTTAAAAACTTCTTTTATTATCATCCACTAGAAAATAAGAAAATATCCTTGGACTTTTCATTTTTCTACTTTGGAAATTTCATCCTGGTAAAGAAACTGAGAACAGCAACTTCTCCAAATAACTTCCTCATGAAACAAATATCACATACTCAAAAGCAATACTCTCAACCATAAATTATATAATCATATAATTTTAAGTGTGTTAGATTTGGGTTCTGTTCTTTTTCATAACTAACATTTATACAGAAAAGTCTATGTTTGTCAATGTACTTTAACATATGTGGATTTATTTTAATTTTAAGCTACATATCCTATAAATAAAACTTTAAAAGAAAGCAAGTACAATTTTTCCTTACTCAGTAACTCATACTTCACTTACAATTTGATATCTCAAAGCAAGAAATAGAAACAGTTGAAATGATATGTATATCTAACTCTCCTCACTTCAATAATCCTTTTAAATGACAGAAGGGCTATTAACCTATATCACTAGAATGGTTAACATTTTTAAAAATGATAATATTAAGGGTTGGTTAACATGTGGAGATACAGCAACTCTCCTACACTGATGAGAAAACAATGTAAAATTCTTCAATCATTTTTATAAAACAGTTGGAAGTTTTTAAGGCTAAACATATATCTATACTATGACCTGGCAATTTCCATTTCTAAATACTTACCCCTCCCCCACACAATTAAAACAAATGTTTTTAAAGACATAAAAATGTGTGTGTGGTAGCTTTACTCACAAAAGCCCAAGGTTGGAACCAACTCAAATATGCTTCAACAGAGAACTGGAAAAAATTATAGTATATTCATTCAATAGAATATTACTCAGCTATAAAAAATAAACTATTAACCAATATAACAACACAGATGAATGACAAGAACAGTACACTGTGTAAAAGAAGCCAGACACAAAAGAATGCACACTGTATGTTTCTATTTGTATGAAGTATAAAAATAGGCAAAATTCATCTTTAATGATAGAAGCCAGGGCAGTGGTTGATTGGGCAGGAGTTGTGGGCACTGAATGGAAAAGGACATGAAGAGTTACTCTGGAGTAATGGAAGAATTTTATATCTTCACAGGAATGGTGGTTATAAGAGCCTGTGTAATTGTCCAATTTCATCAAACTATACATTCATTATCTGTACACTTTATTACATTTAATTATATCATAATTTGAAAAAATTAAATGATACTAAAAAATGAATATTCTCAGTAAACTGCAAATTTGAGAAAATTCTGGAAAATAAAACGTAGATTTGATCAACAAAGGGAAAACATAGAGAAAAGCAGCTCAAAACATTTGCAAAAGAAAATGAACACAGAGGTTAAAACAGTCCCCATAGATTCTCCAAACTCAGCCAACAAATGAGAAGAACAGAAGTAGTCAAGAGGACATCATTAGTAAAATTTATTAAAGAATTACATTTAGCACTCGGGGACCATTTGGGTTCCCCCTTCCAGCTTACTCTGAATAACAGGCTGGAACAATATTTGTCCCAGGATAAAAACCTTGAAAATGTTTCTTCTAAACTAAGTATATAATTTCTTCTAAACCAAGTATATAATTCACCTCAAGAAGTCTCCAAGATTTGAATCCTGGGACTGGAATCCAAAACTGAGCAGAACCTAAGGCAACTTCAGAGTTCCATAAGGATAAGAGAAAGAAAAGAAGGGAAGAAATTCATCAACAGATTTACATACAACATTGTCTCAAATATGGGTTCTGACAGACTGCTAAGTACCCTATCTGGAAAGCAAGATAGTATCCCCCGGGGGGTGTCAGGAATCCCAGGAGGGAGAAACCTCACATCCAGGAGACAAACTACAAGGTACTGTTTCTCCTGTACAGTCTCAGGAAACAGCTGCTACATGACAACCTACATTCACCAAACAAGGGTTCTCAAACACAAATAAGAGCAGACAACCACAAAATTTGAGAACAACATGAAAGTCAGACACAGAACTCAAAAACACAGAACACTCGATAAAATGAGTGTTTTAACCAAATAAACAAAAAATTTTAAATTAAGTATAATTAATATCCTCAAAGAGGTCTAAAGAATATCATAACGTTAAATGGAAAACAGATTGCTATTAAAACAAAATAGAATTTTGGAAATGAAATAAACTCAAAGGCAGAGATAAAAGAAACTTACTTAAAGGCATATTCCCAGATGGAAATATAACCATTCCTTATTGGTGTTAATATTATAACGATCGGTTCAAGTCACAAATATAATTATGTGAATCCCAAAGCTATTAAAATCTGAGGAATGGGTTAATTTACCATCATCAAGGACAAAACTAGGACTTGCGTGTAGTCCCAATAGGGAAGAAAATAGCAAATAATAATGAACACACACACACACACACACAATCATCCTCTATCCACATGTCATTGTATAGAAGTGTTTATGTACACATACACACATACTTAGAAGTTATGTATGTTTCACTTTTTAGTTGAAATTACTTGGGTAGTAATTTTGATATTTCTCGATATTTGATAATTGAAAGAAACAAAACTTAAAAATGGAATAGATAGGGCTTCATTTAATGTAATGTAACATTATCTACCCACCTCACAGCTTCAAAATTTAAAGTAGTCCCGCTACTTTTGCTCTATTCTCTGAACCCCGAGTCTCAAACAACCATGTTGTAAGTAGGAGGACTTGCTTGTATGGGGACTGAAAGTATTCTAATATTAATGTAAAGTTATCCCTATTTTGGGAAGATTCTTTTTTTAGTATTACTTATTCTTTTTGTTTATATACACCACCAGGATAACACCCTGACATAATCACAAAAGCATGGAATACAACCCACTCCAATTCAGTGGCCAGCACTTCCCTCCCGCCCCACTTCCCGGTGCTCCCTCCACTCCATGGATCCCTCTTGGATCCAATTAGAGTCTGCTTCTTTTCTTATTAGTGTCCTGTGTATAAACACAACGCCAAGACCCGCCGTGCCACATCATGCATGCACATACAAAAGTTCCGTCCGAATCATTCCACTGTTCCTCCCTTTTCCCATCCCTTCTTCCTTCTTCTCAATCCCCTTTGTTCACTCTACTGATCTTTCCCCTATTTTGATGAAATTCCCTCTCCCATTTTTTCCCTTTGTCTTTCTTTTTTTAAAAATTTTTTTATCCCCCGCAATTCCCGCTTATTTTGGATTAGCTTCCCAATACCAGAGAAAACATTCAACTGTTGACATTTTAGGACTGGCTTATTTCACTTGGCATGATAGTCTCAGGTTTCATCTATTTACTGACAAATACCATAATGTCATTCTTCTTTATGGCTAAGGAATACTCCGTCGTATATATCTACCACATTTTTTTTTTATCCATTCATCTGTGGAACAGCATCTAGATTGGTTCCATAGCTTAGCTATGCTGTGAATTGTGAATTATGCCGCTATAAATGGGAAGATTCTTTCTAAGCATATGCCTGGTAGGCCTCTACATCTATTAGACATGCTTGACTATGTAATTCAACTGTATTTCTGTGTTTGTTCTGGGTACCCGAAGCTCAGAGGCAAATGTGGTGTTCAATTATAAGAAATATTTCATCCCCTTAGACTGGCATATTTGGGTCCTCACCTTTCCATTGACACTATTTCTTTTTCTTTAGTATCCCCATATTTTAAAAAAGCATTCAGGACATAAACAAATAAAAAGAAAAGCTAGTAAAGGGTTAAACCCCTAATGCAATGTTTCAGCCTAAATTCAAAATCCTTCAAATTTAACATCGATTTTTATTTTAAAAATAAGGCTCACCACTCAGCCATATGTTTCACTTACCTGCATTATTCTCCTCTGACATTACAGTGTGGCAGAGAGCAAGTAACCTAAGGAATTCATGTACTTGGGGATCTCCCAGCTTAATAGATTCCATCAGACTGTGGTCAAACAACTGAAATGTTCTCTTAGTTTGAGATTTGACTGAGAAATCCACAGATTCTTTTTTCTGCAGGAGAACAATAACAATATCAAAAAGAACTATAGATCTCATTCCAACAACAACCTTTTAAAATGTTAAATTACTTCCTCCAAGTATTTCTAGTGTTTGTATGGTATTGCAGATTCAAATGCCCAGTGCTAAAAGGGCTATTTCATCATCACTATTAAATGTAATCTTCTCATTTCAGAATCTGCACCAAAACAATGAATGTACCAAAAGTATACAGAGAAGAAAAATCTACAATGTTCAAATGCTAAATACAAAAATCCCAGAAAACAAAATCTACTTAATGGCAAAACCTGAACTCACTTGACTCACTTTGGCAACAATATCTGACCCGGAATAGTATGTGTCTGATTATAGGCTTTCTTTTTTAGCCCACTTAATACTTGTGAATTAATATTTTTCCAACACAAAATTACCAATGTGCTTGATTACTAGGTACTTTCTCAGGTCTCACTGGAGATAGCTGCATAATATATTGGCAGACACGTCACCGTATCTTTCTTCAAACTAGAAAGTTCTGAATTTCTAAACACATCTAGTCCCCAAGTTTGAGATTAAGGATTGTGAACCTGTATCTATTTTAGGAGCAAACCTACAAAAGGCTCTTCTCTGGACACTTTCTTCTAAGGGTTTATCAGCTACAGAGCCCACATTGTGTCCCACAGGACATCAGATGAACCTCTGGAATTCTAAATTATGCATTTATGCCACTATTTTTGGATTTAAAAGTATTAGACCTTATCTAAAAAATTTCCTTCCACAGTTAAAGATTTAGTTCAAATCCACGTCTCCATTTTTCCTTTCCCTTTCTAATGACATACATATATTCCTAGTTTTAATGTCTCTATCGGTTCCTTCTGTAACTTTAATGTAAGAAAGACCTCTGTTTTGTTTGAGTTCATCAATTATAAACACTCCCTTATTTATCCACCCACACCTCCTCTTCATGTCTCTTTTCTCTTCCAACCTCTCATTCGTATTTTTTTCTAGCTCACTATAGATGTTTAAAACACTCAGGCCCTGTACTGTAACCAAACTTAAATCCTTCTCACTGGTCTAAGGATTGATTCTAAAAGCAATACATGGAGTGTGCATAGTATGGATTTGAAATATTGCTCACAGAAGAGGCCAGAAGTGCACTTGACTATAAGGGTCTTTGTGGTCTTGTCCACTCAAACATGATTGCCAAGTCTGCTACTAGGCTACACCCTGGGATTTCCCTCAATTATCCTCCTGGGCTGGAGTCGGTTTCTTCATCTCTTGCCATCCCCTTTCTTAATCCATTTCCTTATTTTATTGGGGCAGAAGAAAAAGATCATGGGAAGTAAATATTTTGAGTCGTTTTGCCTGAAAATGCCTCTATTCTGCCCTCCTACTTGTCTCATAGTTTCAGACACTTCTCTCTTCGGAAAGCTTTCAGTTCCTCTTTATCCTTAGAGTCTGATATTTCTTTTATAATTGTCTGTTCTTTCTCCTAAGAAACCACTTGCCTAAATTTTGCTTCTGCCAGCTAACCTTCCATTTTATCTTTATTCTTCTGTTTTGATTCTCTCCCTTCCCTCTACTTCTGGGAGAGTCTTTGACTTAGTCTTCCAGCCCTCTATTGTTGAATATATTATTTCATCACTTTTTTATTATTTCCAGGAGATTTGTTTGTTTTTCTTGACTGTGTTCTTTCTAGAGCATCGTGTTTTTTGTTTCATGGGCACCATGACTTCCCAAATGACCGTAGTGACATTAAAGTTCTGTAATTGATATTGCTAAGTTCAACTCTATTTTTAAAATCATATTAATTCTTATTGTTTCATGTATTGGGGTTTTTATATCTCACATTTTATCACATATGTTTTGTTAATGTTGTGTGACTTTCTATTGCCCGTTCACCTCTAACACTGAAACTGATCAAATTCTTTATATCAGCAGGACTTAAGTGTCAGGTGTGCCTTTCAGATGAAGAAGAAGGAAGGTGGCCCTGTGACTTCAGGCCACTAAGTACCAGAATGTAGAAGGCATTTCACTAGGAAAAATACTCTCAGTTCTTGCCCTACTTCTGCCCAGAAAATCTGTGCTATTTGAAGACACCCTTGTTTGGGAGAAGTATTACTACATCTGAAGACTTTCAGTTAACTCCCACAAGGCCAAGGCTAGATGAGTCAAGACACAGGTATAATACATAAAACCGAAGGAGGCGCTTTTGTTCCACCTGTCCATTTGTTCATTCAATAAAAACAAAACAACAACAACAACAAAAAAAGAAACATGCCCTTGATTTTTCATTATATATTGGGCACTTTTCTAGGTAATAGGAAAGTGAAACTCAGAAGAGAACAAGATAGATTTGTACTCCCATGGAGCTTATACCATCTTAGGTTTTGACTTTAAAAAAAAACACACAAACAGATCATTCAGATATTTGAAATACAAAATATAAGTCCTTCAATTTTTTGGAAAAGACAAAAGAATACTAAAAAGAGGTTATTTTAATAGTCACTCGAGTACTGAGCACATCTAATGCCCAGAGTTTCAAGATACACTGACCATTCACTGTTTAATAGACAACCAGTGTATTTTGAAATACACACTCAATGCATTCATCAAATATTCATCATGCACCCTACAATGCTCCAGGCAGTGTTCTGGGTTCTGGAAGTAGAGTGGTAAACCAGATGGCATCATTGCCCTTGATTAAATTTTCTCTTTTAGAGAAAAGCATCAAAAAACAAATGGTATGGTTTGATTATTCCCTTCAAAACTCAGGCTGTATTTAGTTGCCATTGTAACAATATTAAAAGGTGGGACCTTTGAAAAACCCTCTCGGGGTAGGCTCCTAATAAAAGGATAAGTTCAGCAATATTTCTGTCTTGTGTGTGCTTACCTGTCCTACCATCATTTTGATGCAGCGAGAATACCTTCACTGAATGCAGCCCCGTAATCGTGGACTTCCTAGTCTCTAGAACTGTTATTCAAATAACCTTTAATTGTTTACAGTTTACTCAGTTTCTAATATTCTGTTATAGCAGAAGAAAATAGTCTGAGAACAGGCCATACAATGTAGTGACTTATGGGATGAAGCAAGCACATTGGACCAGGGTATGAAGGAAAGATCCTAGACAAGTAGAATCTAAGTTGAAGCTGGAGGAATGAACAAGAGTGAGCCATACAAAGAACTAGGGTCAGATGATTTCAGGCTAAGGCTATAACATTTGAAGAAGCCTATGTGAGAAACTGAATGTGATTCATTTGGAAAGACTTTAAGGAGTATGGTATGGCTGAGGCTTTAGTGCATGTGGCCAAAGAATCAGGAAAGAGAGAAAGGGGCCAAGTACTCAATGTATTTGTCTGCCAGAGGCCAAACTCTGCCAGACAATTACCAAAGCTCCCTTTTTCCACTTCTGGATGATTTGTCCATTGCACTCTAAGTGTCTCTGAAATTAGAAAAAGCAAGAATTTGTAGGCAGAGCACTGAAAGGTCAACAAATATTAGTCAGACTTTTAACATTATTGCTCATTACAAAACAAAGATATATTTCTACCTTGCCTTGCTAGAAATCACCGAGAGAGAGAGAGAGAGAGAGAGAGAGAGAGAGAGAGAGAGAGAGAGAGAATTAGAAACAAACAAACAAACCTCCATTTTTAGGTAAATTAGTAAAACCTAAACCCATATCTCCTTGAATTAGGTCTAACTACAATCAAAGTACGGGAAAAAAAGATTACTGCATTAGGGTAAAGGTGAAAGGTAAATCACTTCTAATTCAAAAATAAAATTTAAAAGATAAAACTATCCAAAAAAACTATAACTAGGGCTGGGTTGTAGCTCAGTGGTAGAGTGCTCACCTCACATGTGGGAGGCACTGGATTAGATCCTCAGCACCACATAAAAATTTTAAAAAAGGTATTGTGCACATCTACAACTAAAAATAAATGTTAAAAACTATAACTAAAATAATTGAAAGATACATAATACAAATAGATATAAAGTACGATAGAAATGACAAAAAGTAGGCAAAGGAGAAGTCAAAAGAGTTTTTACATGCACTTAGTTATTAAATTAGACAGTTATAAAATATTTTATATAATTTCAAAAGTAACCATTAAAAAATTCTGTAGAACTTACAGAAAAAAAAAGACACACAGGAATCAAAGTATATCAATACAAAAAAAAAATCAACAAAATACCAAGGAAACCAGCAATAAAGGAAAAGACAGGCAAAAGAAATACAATACAAAAAAAAAAAAAAAGAAAAAAACAAGACAGCAATAGTTAATTTTTCCATACCAATACTTAGGTTAAGTGTAAATAGGTTAAATTCACCAATCAAAAAACAAAGAGTCACTTAATGAATTAAAAATTTTAAAAAGATGACCAACTATGTGCTGCCTACAAGAAACACACTTTAGGTTTAAGGATACACATCAGCTGAAAATGTAGCTATGAAGAAAAGGCATTCCACGTAAATGGTAAACAAAGACAGCTGGGGTGGACATATTTATAATAAGCAAAAACAGACTATAAGGAAAAACAAAACAAGACAAGAGACAAAGAAGCTCATTACCTAAAAAGGGTAGAAATTATATATGCAAAATCCAATATTAGAGCACCAGACGTAAGAACAGTTTGACAGAACTTAAAAGAGAAATAGACAATATTACAATAACAGTATATGTCAATACTTCATTTCTGTTACCAGATAGAACATCCAGACAGAACATCGATAATGAAACCGAGAATATAAACAACACTATAGACCAAACAGACCTAAAAGAAATGTATGAACATTCTATCCAACAAGAGAAAAATGCACTTTTGTCTCAAGTTCACAGAGTTCTTTCTTAAGAATAGATCACATGTTAGGTCACAAAAGAAATCTCAACAAATTTCAAAAGACTGAAATCATACCAAGTATTTTTTTCCTGACCACAATAGAATGAAACTAGAAATCAATAGCAGAAGGAAAAGTGGAAACTTCACAAAAATGTGGAAATTAAACAACACTTGAACAACCAATGGTTCAAAAAATTTTTTTAAAAATTCAAAACTATCTCAAGACAAATGAAAACGAAAATACACTACACAAAACTCACAGGATGTAGCAAAAGTAGTACTAAGAAGGATATTCTTAAAAATAAATGCACAATTTAAAAAGAAGATTTCAGCCTAACTTTATACTTCAAAGAGCTAGAAAAAGAAAAACAAAGACCAACATTACCAGAAGGAAAGAAATAAATGAAATTATTTATTACAGCAGAAATAGATGAAATTAGATGATAATAGATGATTAGAGCAAAAAATAAATGAAATAAAAAAATTATAGAAAAAAAGCAACAAAACTAATGGTTGGTTTCTTGAATAAATAAACAACAAAATTAGCCAACCTTTAGCCAGACTGTGATGGTTTCAATTTGTCTCCAAAAGTTCATGCATTGCTATCTTAATTCCCAACGTGGCAGTGTTGGAAGGGGTGGGGGTGCTAAGGGAGGAGTTTAGGTCATGAGGGTTCCCTCATGTATGCATTGAGGCCATTCTCATAAGAGTGAGTTGGTTCTTGAAGGAGGATGATAAATGTGAGCTCTTCTATACATGCTTGCTTGCCTTTCCAGTTTTCTACCATAAGATGAAGTAAGCACAATGCTCTCACCAGATATTTGCTAAACCCATGCTCTTAGACTTCCCAGACTCTGGAACCATGACCTAAATAAACTTTTCCTTATGAATTACTATGTCTCGGGTATTCTATTGTAGCAGCAGAAAATGAACTAAGACAAACTAAAGGGAGAAAAAGAGAAAATTCAAATAAATAAAACCGGAAAAAAAAAAGAAAACCTATTACAACTGATGGCAGAAATGAAAGAGATCCTAAAAGACTACTATGAACAATTTTATATGTACAAACTGGATAAATAAGAAGAAATGGAGAAATTTCTAGAAATATAACCTGCCAAATCTAAATCATGAAGAAACAGAAAACCTGAACAGACCAATAGATAGTATGGAGACTGAATTTTAAACCTATAGTCCCAGCACTCAGGAGACTGAGGCCAGAGGATCACTTGAGCCTAGAAGCTTAGAGAGCAGCCTCAGCAACACAGCAAAACTCCATCTCAAAACAGCAACAACAATAAAAACTTCCAACAAAAAAGGAAAAAAAAAAACCAAGATGGCTTCACTAATGAAATCTACTGTACATTCAAGGAAGAATTAATGCTAATTCTATTCAAACTCTTCCAAAAATTGAAAAGGGAACACATTTAAACTCATTTTCAAGTCATCATTGCCTTGACACCAAGTCAAAGATACAATAAGAAAAAAAAAACTATAAGCCAATATCTCCAATGAACATAGCTACAAAAATCCTCAACAAAATACTAGCAAATTTAATCTAATATCACATTAAAAAGACCCTATACCACAAGCAAATGGGATTTACCCCTGGGATGCAAGGATGGTTCAACATATGAAAATAAATCAGAGTAAAACACCACATTAATAGAATGAAGAATAAAAACCATATGATCATCTGAATAGATTCAGAAAAGGCATTTTACAAAACTTAATGCCCTTTCATAACAAAGACTCAACAAAAGAGGAAGAGAAGAAAAATGTCTCAACATAATAAAGGTCATATATGAAAAGCCCACCTCTAACATCACACTCAACAATGAAAAATTGAGAGCTTTTCCTCTAAAATCAGGAGCAAGGCAAGGCTGTCCACTATCATCACTCCTATTTAACATAATACTATAAGTCCTATCCAGAATACTTAGATAAGAAAAAAATTAAAGTCATCCTAATTGGAAAGGAAGAAGGAAAGTATCCCTGTCTAAAGATGTGCAGGATCCAATTGTCACAGATTCTAAAGAGGGGCAATTTGCAACATCTTCAGAAATGAAAAATGCACATGCATTTTTATTTAGTAATTCCATTTCTAGAAGAGGATGTTATACTCTTGAATAACAATATACCCAGGTTTTTCTGCATTTTCTCTACTAGCAAAATATTGAAAATATTTGAAACTTCCATTAGTGTTTCCTTACATAAATTGTGGGACACCAATACAACAGAATATCATTTGGCCCTTAAAAGAATATGTACTTTTCAAAAACTGATCCAAAAAGATCTCAAAGACATGTATTATTGAAAAACAAAGTTGAAGAACAAAGTATCCATTACACTACCATCTATGTAAAAAATGGGGAAATATATTTGCTTGTATATACATATATATTTCTAAAATAATTTTAATAATGAAAACATTAAAAAAATTTAAAAGCAGAGAGAACTCTGTGGTTGGGGGACCTAGAAGTGAAGAAATTTAGAACCATGTGGATCTATTTTATAATGTTATGCTTTAAGATTTCATCTGGTGATAGTGGAAATCAGACTTCTAGGAATTTATATTTTAAAAACACATACAATTTGAAATTAAAACTAAGAATGAAATTTTATCTCTTCCTTACCTTAGTTATTTCTTTCTTACACTCCACATCATCATGTACTTCTCCTGCCAAAACAAAAATTGAGAAATAAAAGTAAATAAAATTGAAACTAGATTTACATATTTAAAGAATACACTTACTTATTCAAGCACAATTACTGGGTGGCAATATAATTCAAACATAGGAGTCTTTGTACCCTTGAAAATGGGAATTAATGCAGAGAGGTACTCAGGTGGCCCAAGAACTAAAGTGAAGCAGACATTAAAACAAAATATAAAGTTGGAATCATGTTTGTCTGCAAATTTTGTCATTTCATTGTTACAATGCCTCTAATGCTTGAAAGAGACAATTTTTTGTCTTCCATATTACCCCCACTGTCAGAGAAACTAAAATGATATCCTAGCCAGAACAAGCCCCTTAGGTATAGAGCTTAATGAGTACATCTTTTCCTATCTGATCCCACCCTCTCCCTCTCTGTTTTTTGGTGCCCGGAACCCAATGGCGCTTAACAATAGAGCCACATCCCCAGCCCTTTCTTTAAATTTTTGAGACAGGGTCCTGCTAAATTGTTTAGAGCCTCGCTAAATTGCTGAGACTAGCCTAGTACTTGTGATCCTCCTGCCTCAGCCTCCCATGTCACTGGGAATGCAAGCAAGCGTCACTGTGCCTGGCTTTCTGCCTCAGTTTCAAGCCAGATATATTGGTGAATATCATGGTCAAATTAGCACGTAAGCTTTAAAAAAAGTCAGTGCCTCATAGGCAGAGAACATAACCACCTATGTGCCAGAAACTTAAGGATAAATGTCTTCTTAGTATAAAATTGATTATAGATGTTAGAAAATGCAGGACACTTATAATAGAAAATAAAATTCACTAAGCCCCATCACCCACAGATAATCATGATTTGCAGGGTTTTTTTTTGGGGGGGGGTGTATGTGTGTGTGTGTGTGTGTGTACACACACACATATATAATCATATTGTTTTTAATTTATGGTTCTTGCTGTTTATCATGCAAAGTATGAGAATTTCTTCTATAATTAAAAGTTCTTGGTGGATCTATTTCAAAGGGTCAAATAATAACCCATTGTTATATTTTAGCATAATTTATTTTACCTTTTCCCTACTGTGGAGCATTTTAGATTTTTCCAACTTTTCCTTGGTATTTGAAAGTTTAATACCATTTATAAGGATTTTATTTCTTGCAATAATAATAATGAGTTACCTGCATTAACCTTATACCAGCCACTTACATTGTCAATAATACTTATAACAAACTTTCAAGATGAAAATTTCCATTCCTGTTATATGGATGAGGAAACTGCATTACAGAGTTCAAAATGACAGACTAAATTAAAACTAAAAAGTCAGCATGGTAGGTTTTTGAACCCAAGTTACTCTCTCTGCACTACACAATACTGTGATCACAAAACACTCCACAAATAGTTATTGATTGTTTCTCTGGGGCCCAAGTCTGGATCTGGAATGCTAAGCTCTTGCTGTGCATAATAAGCCCAGCCAAGCACCTGGAATTTAAATCTCAAACTCACTGTGGTTATGTTCTTGTCATTACCACATATGTACTCACTATAGTAAAATGATGGGAAAAAAAGAAAAAGAAGAAAATCTGTGTCTTTGTGTTAAATGATTCCCCTGCAGAAAGCCCATGTATAGGGCTAGAGATGAAAATGAGGAAAAATTAAAGTCTAAGAGGTAATATTTTTGATCTAGAAAAAGAAGGTTTAGACAAAGCAGAGTGGAATATCAAATTTTCCCAAAGCCAAGATCTATGACATAAATAAGCCCAAGTTGTAAGAAAATAAGAAAAAGTGATTTTGAAAGCTTCTGGGACCACTTTAGTGAGAATATATTTTATTGGCCCTATAAGTGCATTATAAATTATAATGGCAAATAGATTAGGGGTCTAAAGAGGTTACTCAAGTTTTTCAGTTACTTTCCTGCATTTTATGATGGAAATTTAAAGTTATGGGATTTATAAATTTGGAGAGCTGCAAAGATCTTGAGATATACAACTGTGAAAGCCAAGGGCCTTCTCTAAAACCAGTCATGCTGAAATAAGCATCACTATGAATGAATCTTGGTCCACATATCTGATAATCTCTTTTAAGATTGCCTCTTAGAAATAATCAATATGTAAGAAAAGAATACAAAAGAACCCCCAATTTCAAAATACCTCTAATACTCTAAATATTTCCTATTTAAATGAGCCCACTATTTGGGTTAAGGCAGTATTTTTAGAAAGCCTCTAAAATAATGTCAAAGAAAAGATTTTTTGTTGTTTTTTTTAATCTTTTTTGTAGTTGTAGATGGACAGATTGCCTTTATTTTATTTATTTTTATGTGATGCTAAGGATGGAATCCCGTGCCTCACACATGCAAGGCAAGCACTCTGCCACTAAGCTACAGTCCCAGCCCAAAGAAAGTTTTATGGAAAGGTTCTGTGCCATTTGTCAGTCATTATGACACTGACACAGTGCAGCTGAGGATTTGAAAAAGTCTGGGTGGGAAAGCATCTTGTCCACTACCAGAGAAGAAAGAAGAGAAAGCTGGGGTAGATGAGAGCTGCAGGAGCCACAGTGACTGTGGATTATGGCAATGGGCATAACAGAGAGTAGTCAAAAGGCAGCAGTGTGCAGACATCAACTTCCTGTATTTCTTGGTTTTGTTCAGGGTCAAATCTTGCTTTAAAATATTGGGCAATGGATGAAGTTTCCCATCAGGAGACAAAGGAAAAGTTTCCCTTACTTGGATTTTCTGAACTTTCCGAGAATACAACAAAAGGTTCCACTGAGCTCTGTGCTCTAGGCAGAAGGATGTTTGCTAACTGACCATCCTCAGGTAAAAAGAGCCCCAAATAAATATAATTTTTGAAAACCCAAGTACAAAGCATTATCCTAATGAAAGTATACAAACAGGAAGTTAGATTGATGAAATAGCTTTTCCGGCCAAACAAGGTAGCCCTGTGAAGTGTGAATTCTCAGGGAATGAATAACAAATTCTCATGAACACATTTACTAATGTCAATCCCAGATCTGATAGCAAGCAAACAAAAAATACTGCTTTACCAAGAAAAACAAAGCTGCAAACTTGTTCTCCCTGGGATGTGGGTCTATTGAACCCTGCAGAGCAGGATCACCCAAATTAAGTACGGAATAGAATTTTGGAGAGTATCACTTCTAAGCCCCTCTCCATCCATGAATGGTAACAAATCCAAGTTCCATCTAAGTTATTCAAAATTTATCCAGTAACTTTTTACTGAGTGTTTATTACATGTCAAGTGGTACTGGTGGTTCGCTTATTAATAATAAAGCCAGTGATGGTTTCAGAGGGTATTTTTTTCCTTTTAATTTTAAAAAGGTTGTTACTTGTTAATTTAATGAACATTAACAATATCACTAAAAATGGGGAATTATTTCTCTTACCATAAATCTTTCCATTGATGGAACATTTTTTAAAAGTCATGATGTTTTGAGTGAGAGTACCCGTTTTGTCAGAGAATATGTACTCAATCTGGCCCAGCTCCTCATTGAGTGTGGTTGTCCGAGCTTCAGCAGGTGTTGCTTTCCCAGAGTAATACATCTTCCGATCCCAGTTTATAAAATAACTGTGTCCCAGACGAATTACTTCCACACTGTGGTCCATTAAAATGGAAAAAATAAAAAGAAAAAAGAAATGCTCCATCAATTTTGGAACATGCAAAGCTTTGCCAAAGTAAGAAGTCTGCCAAAGTCCTCAGAGTTTAGAAGAAAATGTGATGCTCTGTCCCTAGGTCCTAGTGATCTTCAAAAGCATCTCAGCAAAAAATCTGTTCATAAACTCAAGTTTCTAAGTCGTTTCCTTGCAGCACCATAAAACAATAAGGATGGCTGAGCAAAAAGCCTTAGGGAACAATTCAGGTTCTCTGTTTACATTAAACAAGCCCAGTGGAGATTTCTGTGTAACATTAGTTTGCATCTCTTCCTATATTTTAGAGGAAACTAATTATTATTAAAGATGTTTGTCATATGTTCAGTCTAAAGAAATGTGTTCTGTCCAATACACTGATGTAGTTTCATTTTGCCAAAAGAAGTAAAAAGTTACATCCCCATGAAGCACTAAACAAACCATAACAAGTATTGAGTGAAAGGTGAATTGTTATATTACGAATCTATCCATTTACTAGCAAAAGAGCATTGCTTCATGTTCTAGGGATGATATACAACTTCCAAAATCCAGAAATGAAACTTCTGTGGCCAAGAGCAAGAACTCTTCCAATGTTTGTCACAGATAATGCCAAACTGATTTCTCAAAAGGCTATAACAATATAGGCATCTACCATTAGATTATGGAGAATTATCTTTTACTATACATCAATTCAAACAGCATCTCATTACATTTTATTGCCATTTATTTTCTCATCAGTGAACTGAGCACTTTTTTCAAATTTTATTGGCTGACTGTATTTCTTCTTGGAACTATCTAATTTTATCTGCCTATTTCATTTTTTCCTATTCTGATATTAGTGTATTTCTTATTAATTTATAAGAATTATAAAGATATTAAAGCTGTTAGATCTTCATCAAAAAACAATACAAGTATTATACCCAATTTAATAATGTTTTTAATAATGTTTCAGTTTTTTCATTAAATGTTTTCTCTTTTTTATTAAAAAAGGACTAAACTTTATTGACAAACTGCTGCAGACATTTTTACATAAGTTTAAGCTACCAATTTAGGCAGACTTACACATGTAGCATTTAATCTTTATAGAACAAAATGGGAAGATGGTACAAATCCAATTAGGACTTTAAATTATGTACAAAGTGGATTTTTATTGTTTTCTCTTTTTAATCAATCAAAATTTTATAGTTATTCTTTGTAGGCTTTTGCTTAAATAGGCCTTCCCTGTGCAGAGATTGCATATACAGACATCTGCATTTTTCTTCTAGTTTATACTGAACTTTTTTCCATATTTAATTATTTATCCCACTAGGAATCCAGGAACTAAGGAGCTAATTTCAGTTTTTCCAAACAGAAAGATTTTTTAATCACCACTTGTTGGGCAGCTAGACCTTTGCTTATTAAGTTAGAATGCTTCCTACAACACATATAAACTATTTTATTCACTAGAATCTGGTTTATGATTTCAGTTTTGTTAATTGATGTCACTTAATCTATCTTTTGTTTTCATTATTGTAAATTTATAAAACCCAACAATACCTGGGAAGAGATAAAAGCAACTTTGTTTTCTTCCTTTTCAAAAATTCTTTGCTGTAATCACTCATTTTCTTCCTGGTAGAATCAATGCATTCATCTAAATAAACTTTTTTTGTTTGAAGTGCTGGGGTTCAAACACAGGGCCTTGCACATTCAAGACAAGCTCTTTACCACTGAGCCCAGCCCTCTAAATAAACTTTAAAATCAATATATCAGTTTTCCTAGAAAATTTATTTGGGATTATTTTTTCTTAGGTCTATATTAAAATTTTTCATTATTTGAAAAGCATTGATCTTCATAAAACTAAATACAACTTCAAGAAATAAAAATCCAGCAATTAGAATTTTAAAAGTAGCTCTGTCAGTAACGAGTCTTAGTTTGTTTTGTTTTGCTTTGTTTTTCACATAGGTCCACTGCATGGCTTTATAAATGTGTTCTTGGACACAATATCTTTTTATTGATAGGTTTTTAAATTATTGTTGGCCTGAAGGAAAACTTTTAATTTTAAAAAAATATTGCTCACATAAACAAGTACTTAACTGAATTATCGTACTAAGAATTGCAGTAATTATTATTTTGATTTTCTAGTTTTATAGTCATTATACGTGACTTTTTTCTAATAGGTTTATTGCAGTTGCAGCTTTATGTCTTACTTTGTTCATTGATATTGCAGTTCATGTCTTTGCACATTAACAAGGGCATTCAGAAGAACATGAAATAGTAATGGTAGTTGCAAAGACTAATAGCTTATTTGTGAAATTTCTGCTCTTAGTGGAAATTAAGTTTTATAGTTTTCTCATCTATAAACCAAGAAAGTTAGACTAGATGACACCAAGACCTTCTGAGCATTAAACTCTATGCTTCAAGTTCTAAAACCACATTTTCCTTTCTAAATGGGTATGGTGCCCATTCATTTTTAACTATTTGAAAGACAACACTTTTTTCTCCTAAACTAAAATCACACTATGACTATATAGAATCATATAAAGATAAATAAGTCATACTCATAATAAATACATACATGTATTTGTGCACATATTTTCATGTATGATTTACTCTTCTGTATATCCCACCCCCTGCCTACTTTGTAAGTTCCTGGCTAGCTGGTTTGATTCAGCTTTGTTTTCTTTATTTCTCCCTCTCAAAAAGCATTAACACTTCTTTAACAGGCCAGGGGCAGTGTGTTGCTGTCACAGGTGATGAGTCAGTGTTGATGAATAAATCCTGGCCCTCTCATCTCCAATTTCACCAATAGGACATTAAGTCTTGAAAAGTTAAGTGACTAACCTAATATCACACAAATAATTACCCACAGAGCCAAGACTGGAATTCCAGTATCTGGTAAAGCCAATGTGAACTTGGCTCCAAGAATGATATTATATAGCAATTTCCCCTTATATGAGGTTTCACTTTTCATAGTTCCAGTTGCCAAAATTTACTGCATCTAAACATATTAAATGGAAAATTCCAGAAATAAACTATGTTTTAAATTGTGAACTGATATGAGTAGCATAATGAAATCTTACACCATGCTGCTCTTTCCCACCTGAGATGTGGCTCATCCCCTGTCTAGTATGTCCAGACTGTACACACTACCCTCTTAGTTACCTCAGAGCCATCTTGGTTATCAGATTGACTATTGTGGCATTACAACACTTGGTTCAAGTAACCTTTACGTCTTAGCCTAATGCTATGTCACAGCCCTGCATCACTTATCTCACTTCATCTCATCATGTAGGTATTGTATCATCTCACATGATGGCTGAGTACAGTATTTGAGAAAGACCATAGTCACATAACTTTCATTATAGTATATGATTATAATTTTATGTTGTATTATTAATCTCTTAGTATGCCTAATTTATAAATTAAACCTTATCATAGATATGTATGTATAGTACATAAAAAATGGGACTATATAGGATTTAGTACCATCTGCATGGGGGGGGGGGGGGGTCATGGAACATATTCCCTGAGAAGAAGGGCGTCTGCTCTTCACAAGTCATTTGAAGTCTGCAATTATCTGAAAGTATGTTAGCTCCCTGTAAACTCAGAGCAAAATGAACGTAAGAGAATTTGGATCTTCCCTGTTGTGGTATAAGCCAATGGAAATATTCAAAATTCATTTGAATTCCTAGAGCTTAAAATAGCCTGTAGAGAAGATGGGGACCCTTTTAGTTTGGGAAAAGAGGATTTAGGAGAGTCACCATGGAACATGCACCCTTCCTTTTACAATAGCAGAGAAAAGGAGACAAATGTTCCGAGTTAGCAAAATTAGATGGCTTTGTGTTTTCTGCCTGACCACTCAGAGGGCAGGACTTAGGATTCCACCCATTCTAAAGCAAAAGAAGCTACAGGGAAATGAGTTCCTATTGCTTCAGAAAGAACACTCAAAACTAATTCCTTGGGAGAACAATAACTGCATTTCCTAAAATGATGTATTTTTAAAAAATCTGTCTGGGTACCTCTTAAAACAAACAAATCAAGCATAGAAATGTCCTTGAAAATAAATGTCTCTGCTCACCTGGAATTGTTAAACATTCAAAGTAAATTATGAGCTTTTGTCCTCAAGTAACACAGAGCACTAGTTTCGTCTCTGTACCTACTCAAAAGCCTAATGGGAGCTTTTGCAGAAGGCCCTCATCCCTACAAATGGATACCTGAGAGTTCTCTTTTTCTGTGCCTAAGTCTTTAGGACAAAATAACTTGAAATTTCTTGGAATACTTTCCCCCTCAAAATGAGAATCACTGTTCTTTTTGGTAAGAGAAAAGCTCACTTTTAATCTCCATCAGTTCTATTCTTTACCAACAAGTAAAGAACTCTAGCCTCTTTTTTTTTTCCTCTTGATGTCTTCATTGATCATTCACAGGTTAGGAACAGGGGAAAACACAATACCAGCTGTCAGAAAACTTGAATTTGGATCTTGGTTCTCCCCGAAGCTAGCTCCATAATCCTGAACAAATCATGTCATTTGTGAAAGAAGTTCAGCAATAGCTACTTCTTAAAATTGTTGGGAAGCATAAATTAGATGAGGTATGTGAAAGTACTGTATACAAAATATTTTAAGAAAAAGATACCCATAGAGTTAGAAGATATAATATTCCTATTACAAAACATCAGTGAGCAACTTTGAAAATTATAAAAAGCAATGCATGAGGAAGTAGTTTTAAACAATATCATATACTTTTTTAAATAATAAAGTGTGTGTGGGGGATACTACCTAAAAAGCAGAGATGAACTCAGAAATTAATTATTTTAATCCACTCATTTTATAGAATAGCACATGTATGATAGACATTCTACAGCACAGAAAAGCCAAGTGCTTTCTTTAAGGTCACACAGTTATTATTTGCAGTGTGAAGACTAGAAACTGGGTTTCGACTAATACAGACAGATTTTCTGTCAACCACTACACATTAGAAGTAAAAGGAATGCTAACCTGAGAATGTAGCCTTGGTCTCTAAAAATATCAATTTTTCAAATCATTAAATGAAAAATACCAATGCACTTCAAAGAAAGAATGTATACAAAAATACAGTTTTTTCATAAGGACATATGAAACTGCACATGTGCAGATGGTAAGCCACCATGCACATTTATTATTCATTTAGGACATAAAAGGAAAGCTATAAAAGTTGACCATAGCTCTTCTGGCAAAGAGCAGGATTTACTACAGACTCTATAATTGGATTCAAGCATGAGAGGTCCTCAGAATCAAAGATGAGCCAGTAGGATACAGTTTAAATAGAGCCCACTCCAACCACAACCCCAGAGGGCCCAAAGCAATTTGTGGTGTTATGGCCTTATGCCACAACTTCAAGTCAATTTCCCACAACTTGACATTTCAGTTTCCTGACCACTATCCAAAACAAGGGTGATTTTGTGCATTCAACTTCCCTTGCCTCATCATAGCTAGGTTTTTGGAAAGAGAGAAAAAGAGGCTAGTAAAAATTAGTGGGGATTTCAAGCTGGTGATTTTGTGTATTGTTAAAGTACTGATGATGAGAAGTGTTAAACAAACAAGCTCTATCTTGGCTCCACTGACTTTGGGACTGTCTGGATTAGTTTAATAGGATCAGGATCAAGCCTGTCTCAGGTATAGACTCCAGAGCTAACTTCTCAGTCTTATCAAGTATGCATACACACAAATACATGTATGTGCATGTACATGTGTATAGAAAGTGTGTGTGTGTGTGTCCGTGGAGAGAGACAGAGACCATTTAGCTTTAGTTTGTGGGATTAAATCTAGAAATGAGAGATCAAGATACAAGAGGAACTATAATACATAGCTTTTATATAAAAAGGGGAAAGCACTACCTACTATGTGTTAACCCATTTATTGTACTCATTTATAGTTACCAATAGAAAAATTAATATTCATAATAGCTGCCATTCTGACTGGAGTGAGATGAAATCTTAGAGTGGTTTTGATTTACATTTCTCTAATTGCCAGAGATATTGAACAGTTTTTCATATATTTGTTGATTGATTGTATATCATCTTCTGAGAAGTGTCTGTTAAGTTACTTGGGCATTTATTGATTGGGTTATTTGTTTTAGGGTGGTTTTTTTTTTTGGTATTAAGATTTTTGAATTTTTCTTATACCTTAGAGATTAGTGCTCTATCTGACGTGCATGTGGTAAAAAATTGCTCCCATTCTGTAGGCTCTCTATTTACTTCACTGATTGTTTATTTTGCTGAGAAAAAGCTTTTTAGTTTGAGTCTATCCAATTTATTGATTCTTGATTTTAATTCTTGCACTTTATAGGAGTCTTATTAAGAAAGTCATGGCCTAATACAGCATGATGGAGATTTGGGCCTACTATGGCAGCTATTAAGAATACAAATACCAATAAATGTTGGCAAGGATATGGGGGAAAGGCACATTCATACATTGCTGGTGGGATTGCAAATTGGTATAGCCAATATGGAAAACAGTGTGGAGATTCCTTGGAAAACTGGGAATGGAACCACCATCTGACCCAGCTATCCCACTCCTTGGTTTATACCCAAAGGACTTAAAAACAGCATACTGCAGTCACATCAATGTTTATAGCAGCACAATTCACAATAGCTAAATTGTGAACCAACCTAGATGCCCTTCAGTAGATGAATGGATAAATGTGGTATATATACACAATAGAATATTACTCAGTATTAAAAGAGAATAAAATCATGGCATTTGCAGGTAAATGGATAGATTTGGAGAATACAATGCTAAGTAAAGTAAGCCAATCCCCCCTCAAAAAAAAACAAATGCTGAATGTTTTCTCTGATATGAGGATGCTGATTCATAATGGGGTTGGGAGGAGGCACATCATGAGAGGAATGAAGGAACTTTAGATAGAGCAAAGGCGAGGGAAGGCAAGAGAGGGAGCATGGGGGTAGGAAAGACAGTGGAATGAGACAGACATCATTACCCTAAGTACATGTATGAAAACATGAATGGTGTGACTCTACTTTGTGTTCAACCAGAGACATGAAAAATTGTGCTCTATTTGTGTAATATGAATTGAATTACATTCTGCTGTCATATATAAAAAATGAGAATATATAAAAGAAAAAAGAAAAACTAATATTCATTAAACTTTTACAATATGCCAGTCATTATTCTAAGAGCTTTACAGGCATTGACTCACTCCTCATCCAATCCTATGAAACATTCCTCCATTTTTGAAATGAGAAAACTGAGGCATCAGAAGTTGAAGTTACTTGATACACTGTTATGGAGCTAGTAGGTGGTAGAACTGGACCTGAATGCAGGTATGTAGAGCCAAACTAGTGGTGGAAAGGTACCATCTCTATAAATCTCCTCAAAGGTTCTTTTTCTTACCCCAAAGCCACTCAATTCTTGCTCAGGTTGCAGTTCCATGAAATTATATCCTAGTCCATGGATTCCAAAGAAAAACATTACCAAGAAACTAAATCAAATCAAGAATAAAATAAAATGCATTTATTGTAATTTGAAAATGTAAAAGTTAAACAGATTAAACAGCTTAGTTGCCTCATTTGTAACAGATGTAGCAGATCATAAGCAGTTACAGCAAGCCATCTATTCCGCTGCTGTAACTTTAAAACAAACAAAAGTGATTTCGTGAAACAAAGGCTTTAAATGAAATGTCTTCATTAAAGTATAAGTGCTCATCTTACCTCACATATAATGAAATGGGTACAACAGTATTGAGAATAATAATGTAGGACCAGAAGGTTAAGAATCCTGAAAACACAGAGTTCTTCTGTCCTTCGCTCCAAAATAGGAAAGTTCTGAATTGGCCCCCAACTTGATTCTCCCAGATTGAATTTCCTATTGCAAGAATAATTCCCAAGAATACCAGAAATCCGAAAATCTGCAATAAGAATAGAAGTCTGGTTAAGGTTAACTTGAACCCAAAACTAGTCATATCATCCTAATCTAATTATACTCCTAACTCTAAGAAATTGTCCTTTAAAAATCAAATTATACAAACCTTTTCTTACTTCCCCATTAATCATATGAATAAAATTTAACATTTTTATGTCAAGAACATGACTAAATAGTTGACATACATTTTTTCACTTCATTCTCCCAGGCCCTCTGAGATAGAAACAGTCATTATTCACACTTTACAGATTGAAAACATGACACACACACACAAAAACATAAGTGCAGAAAGACTACAAACTTGCCCTTAGTCACATAGCTAAGTTCACACCCTCAATCTGTGATGCATACACATATTTTCATGGGTCAGTGAAGGAGACCATTTGCTCTGATTTCACCTGGATTGCCCTAGTTTACATCTACTGTCCAGGTATAGTATTACTCATGTTCCCTTTTGCCTTCAAAGGTATCCTCCTTGGATGATAAATTATATGGTCTTCCCAGTATAAATGCAAAAGGAAAAATATAGATATATATATCAGTGATTAAAAAACTGCTTCCCATGCTCATCAAGTCTACTTCATGTCTGGCTGCACAATCCTTAAGACCACCAAGAAGTACAAGAATTAATTAAAATACTTCATGACATGTTCACTTTCCACTTGAGATTAAATGAACGCGGGAAGCAACCTGAAATATTTTAACAGACTCTTATTTGGTTATTGGTATCAAGATTGGAAAAACAAGGTCAATCTGTGGTGAGACCAAAATTTCAGTCATGGAATGGAAGGACATAAGCTCAGTGAATGTGGTAAAATCTGAGTAGAAAAAGGTGTTTGGAGGACTTTGTCCTAAGTGTCACCCTATGTTGGAACTGAGACCAGGCACTGTTGAGGAGAGGGTAGTGCTGGAGATTAGGAATGCATTCTCCTCTATTTCCTTTTTCCTCCAAGAAATAATAATCATCATAAATTCTAGAGATGTTTTCTTCTTTATTCTCTCATGAATAAAATAAAGGCATAAGAAGAAAAGTTGTGGAAAACCTTATTTAGGGCAGAATTGTGAATCCCCCATATCCTACAATCTGGTACCTGTATCACACTATCCTCTTTTCTGTTAATGACTGAAAATAATTTCAAAAATTTCAAGGGGAAAGAATTCACAGCAGATAGAAAACTATGGCCAAGTTTACGTGTCTCTGTGAAGGAGGTCAACTGGGACTTGGGGCTCAGAGACTTCATAAGTAGAACCCGCTGCCTAATTTTTAGGGCCTAGTGTCAGATGAAAATGTAGGCCCAAATTATTAAGAATTTCTAAAGGGCAACAGTTGATCAGTAAAACAAGGCCTTTCTGAGTCGGGGCCATTTGTAGCTACACAGGTCACACGCCTGTGAAGTTGGCCTTGTCCATAACTATGCAGAGAGGGTTTAAGCAAGGGTAAGACAGCATAAGCACAGAAAATGCACCAAACTACCTTTAAATTATGTTTTGTTTTTCTTATTTTATTTTATTTTAGTGGTTATATATGATAGTAGAATCCATTTTAATAAAATTATATGCATAAGATATATCTTATTCTAATTAGGACTCTATTCTTGTGAGGGGGGCATAATGATAAGGTTCATTAGGTAATTTTATATGTGTACATTGGAAAATTGTGTTAGATTCATTTTACTGTCTTTCCTACTCCTATCCACGCTCTCTTCCTTTTGTTCCCCTTTTTCTAATCTACTGAATTTCTCTTCTTCCCCTCCTCCTGGCCCTTTATTGTGGTTAAGCTTCCACATATCAGCAAAAACATTTGACGTTTGGTTTTCTGGGACTGGCTTATTCACTTAGCATGATATTCTCCAGATCCATCCATTTACTGGTAAATGTCCAAAGGTCACTTGTCTTTATGGCTGAGTAATATCCCATTGTGTATATATGCCACAATTTTTTTATCCATTCATTTGTTGATGAGCATTTAGGTTGGCTCCATAGCTATTGTGAATTGTGCAACTATAAACATTGATGTGACTGTATCCCTGTAGTATGTTTATTTTAAATCCTTTGGATATAACCAAGAAATGGAATAACTGGATTTTGTTTTTCAAACATAAATATTTGCAATATGGAGAACTGAAAAACTGTGAAGTCCACTACAAACACTAACCTACCTTTCCTGATAAATTGTATCATTTGTTGAGAAATTATTATAAACTAGAAAATAGAAGGCAGTATAACTGGGCTTCAAATCATAGTGTCCAAACACAACTCCACATGAGAAATTCTGAAAGAATTTCCCCCAAATATAAGAAATATACTAAGGTAATAATGACTAATGACATTGCCTAATTTTGTTATAGTTACTTACCCACAGTACTAGAATATTCATCAATCTATCAATGCTTGTTCTTTTAAACTTTGTTTTACCACTGTTCTGCATTAGTTTAGTGTCAGGACCTGTAAATAAAAGAAGAGCCAACTTTGAAACAATTAGATGTAATAGTAGTAATTATTACTCATATCAATGTCTCTAAAAGGGAAAAATATATTTTTCAAAAATAATTTAACTTTCATTAAGAGCAAGGGCCATTAAGTTGTATATGATTCTTAACTAGTGGCTTAACAATTGTCCTGGAAACTACAAGAGAATCAATCTCTATAGAATATGTCCAGGTTAGAATTTGTTGCTACATAAGTCTTAAGAAATGCTTTTTTAAAAAAATAATGAATGAATGTGCTTGTAGTTTGAAGTATTCAATGACAACAAAATCAATAAAAGGAATTATTTGGAAATACTGAAAAGAACTATAGTAGCCAAAACAAATTAGAATACTGAGGTCAAAAATTAAAAGATGAGAAATCAAATTCCAGATGTTTCCCAAAAAGGCTTGAGGTACCCTTAATGAAGAATCTTAAAAAAACTATAAAACATGTATCAGCAAGTAAGTTAAACCTTTTCTATGATTGATAGCTGTTTATATAATGTGTGCTTTTCTAAGAGCAAGAATTGACTTAAATCTTGTATTTCCTCAAGATTCAATATGACATATTTCTTAAGATCATTTTTTCAAGGAAATCTGAGACTAATGTTAGCTGCTTTAGAGGTGGGTTATTAGATAATTAAATAATAACATGTTGCTAAGGAAATTTCTTATTCACAGAGAAAATGCTAAATAGAAACAATTATTTTAATTATAACTGACTTCTGTAGTGTTCTTTTTCCACATTGTGTTCCCATTACTATTGATCCATGCAGCCATTTAATATAGGAGGAAGGGGAAAATGAAAGAAATAAAAGAAGGGGGGCACACATGAAATTATATACCATTCTAGAAGTCATGAAACGGTGGGAACATCCTTCAAACACTTCCTTTTCCTCAAAAAACAAAGATTGGGGTCTCAGAACAATTCATTGTCTTGAGTTGGAAAATGCACCCCAGGGTCCTGTTCCTAGTCACTGGTGTATAAAAGAGACCACCCACATTTTCTCAGAGTTGTTTATTAAAGTCATATGGACATTGAGGGTGAGAAATATTTATTTTGTAGTAAAGATCACAAAGACCAAATAAAGTTTGTGATTGCTAAAAACTGAAATATTGACAGACCAGTTGATGTTAAAAATTTATATTTCTTCAGCACACAAACATACACAGAGTAATGAAGAATCTACTTTATAGGCTGATAAGTACTTTTTTTAAAATATATCCACAAATGTTTACATACACAAATCTTCTTCATAATCAAAGACCTTGAAAGAGTCTTCTAGAGTTGGCTGCTCCTGTTTCCTGATCCTCCACTCATTATTCAACCTAGTTTTGGGGCTAATCATTACACCATATCATCAATAGCCACCATAGGTTATGATGATTATTTTGATACTGATATCATAGGTTCTAATATTGTTGACTATCTATCCTTGTATAACATACTCTTCCCTCAACTTCTGTGTTTCAATGTTCTCCTACTCTTACTCCTACTTCCTTGATAACTCCTTCCCTGTCTTCCATAATGTTCACACCCCTCTACCCAGTTGTTAAACACTGAGATTCTTAAGACTCAAGCATAAATCATCTCTTTATACTCAATCCACCTTCCCTGGGCAATCTTACCTATGACCGTAATCAATCTGTAATACCATCTTCAAACCACTATATCTCTAGCTCATACTGCTCTTTGAACTCTAAGTCATATATTTAAATCCATATATTTTATTGCCCACATGAAATCTCCACCTGGATCTTCCAAAGGCCCCTCAAAGGACCTTTGTCAGCCTAGCTTGGAATCTTCAGGGTTCCTTACCTCAGTGAATGACACCACTATCCATCCAATTGTGAAGGTTAGGAGATACCTAAGAGTCAGAGTTGATTACTCTCTCATCCTCACTGTTAAACCTGTTCATCGAAGCTTGTCATCTCAACTTTCTAAAAGGCTTCTGATTTCTCTATCTCCATATCCTCATTCCAATCCAAAATACCATCATCTCTCAACTTTTAAAATCCTAGTAACTTTGTGTTCCTGCATCACTCTGTCCTGAACTCGATCAATATTTTTCCTTCTCAACATGTACTCTTTCCAGAACCTGCTGAATATTAACAGAGATTACAAACACTGTAGGAAAGAGTGAATCTTTCAAATTTAACACATATACACCCCACCTGTTAGAAACTTGCAATGGCTTCCTCAAGCTCTTGGGATAAACTCCAAAATTCTGGATATTAACCACAAGGTCCTGCATGGTCCAGATCCTCTCCAGTCATATGTCTACCTCTATTCTCGGTGCTGTGTCCCACAGGCCTAAATTTTTTGACCTCACTCTGCCACAGAGCTTTGGTCTACAAATTGCCTTCTCATTAGCTAGTTCTTTCCCTTTTCTACATTCTTTGCCTCTTTCTCCTTCCTAACCCTTTCTCATTCTTCCAATTGCAGCTCACATTTCTTTAGGAAAACCTTCCCTAAAGTTCAGGTCCAATCAGTTTCCTCCATTTACACTCTTGTGATTCCATGTTTTGTTACTGTTGTTGTTGTTGTTGTTGTTGTTGTTTTGGAACACTTATCTCAATTTGAGATTATGCATTCATTACTGTAAGTATTTGAGATGAATGTCTTTCTTTCTCTTACAAGGCTGAAAAGTACATAAATAAAGGAACTGCCTTTGTTTTACCAGATTTTGAATCCCCTATGAGCATGCAGAATAATGCCTCATGTGTAGTAGGTATTCAATAAGTAAAATTTTAGTGAATTAATTAATTGAATACTTGCTGTTCTAGGCAATAATCACATGTGCTTTCATTCGATTATATCAGCTGATACTTACAATAAACCAACACAATAGGTTATCCTTCATTTGTTAATAATGAGAATGAAGTTTAAAGAATTTACCTTACTTGAGATTTCTCATCTAATAAGTGACAGAACCAGAATTTAAACCTCCATATATCTAACTCTGAAGTTCTCATTTTTTAACTACTATTTTTAAAACCATATGAGATCGTCAACCAATGTACATTTAAGACTGTCTCATTCAGGGTCCTAACAGGAAATATATATCATATTGAACAAGGATAATGACAGTGGAGTTTATTTAAAAAGAAACACTTTACAAAAGTGGGGGTGGGTATAAGGAAAGCAGAAGGTTAGTACAGTAACCAAGGGCTTCAGAGCAACCCAGCTATTTCTTCACCTCAGCCAGAGGGATGTCCAAAGGAGTATTACTGGGCCCTCAGGTGAGAGATGTGTGGGGTTTACAGCCTTTAAGGGATGAGTAACCTTATATTGAGGACCAGTCTGAAGTGACCACACAGGGATATATTCTGAAGGAATTAATACCTTGGCCTTAATCATCTTTGTCCCTTTGATCTTTTTCCCAAGACAGAGTCCAAAAGAAGCCAAAATTTAAGGAAAACTATCAGTGCCAACCAGACAAGTCAGCCTTCAAGGCAAAAAGAAGATTGGAAAAGGGTCAGAGCAGACCTGAACAGGCAAATGAAAGAGATCCAGCACTAAAATCTTACCTGCAACCAAGATGGTGCCTGATCCTGTAGACTCCTTAAATGGATTAGACTCCTGATCTCAGAAATAACACCTGCTCCTCTTTTGAGCAGAAACAAAAGTCATTACCAGGGAAGTATGGCCCAGATGTTAGTGTATATTAGACTTCTGTAAATCATAGGTTTGCAAAGCAAGCCATATCTGTCAATTATATTCCCTGCACAATTCTTAACGGTAGATATAACTAGAGTAACAGTTCAAAAAGAAAAGTTAACCATTCAGTTAGGATTCACTTTCATAAGACCTATATAGTCACCTACAATTAGTTCCTCAACCAAATATCTCAAGACTTCGGGAACCTGACTCAGTTCAACTCTGACATGGACCAAACCAATGGTTCATTCCTTAGTTTGCCTTTATTCTGGTTCAAGTTTTATACTAACTTTTGTGCACAAACTAAAGTCAATAAACATATTCTTTGCTTTGCAAATGTCCACCTGATGGCTGTCCCCTGCAAGTAAACCTCTAGGACATAACACAAGAGAAAAGGCAGCTCCCTCTTTTCCCACCAAAGTACAGCAAGCAGGAAGTTTTCCCAGCTCAGCCCATGGAACAGGAGTATGCTCTGGATTGATGATGAAAGAAAGGAGAAGCATGGAAGGAAGGAAAATAAAATTTGGGAGGCATTCTCTTCCACAGGCATCAGCTCATGGAGACTTCGCAGTATACTCTCCGATATGCTCGTTATTATCCCCGTGTTTCAGAAAGGGAAACAAAGCTTAGGGAGGTTAAGTAACTGAGGATAATGCTCCTACAGCCAGATATGCCTGATTCAATTTCTGTGAACTTTCTGCTCTTCTCCCTTGGAGGACATCTGTTTAACTTACCTCTCCACTTCCTTTTTTGTGAGAGCATTCTCCCATAGAGACAACCTTATGAAGAGGAACTTGACTCCTCAGTGGTTTTCAACAGCTGTCCTAGCATAACATAGTATAACTGAACTACAATCCTGAATTAGTTGCTCCAAACAAGATCATACAAACTCAAACTTCTGGACTATGTCCCATTCCTAGGGTGAGGCATCTCCATTTCTTTGGTGACAGGGAGCAAACTAGATGGGTATTTCCTACCAGAAGACTTTCAAGATGACTCCCTATCATTAAGTAGGACAGTAAAAGGAAGTTTGTGGATAAGCCTTACTGTTTCTCTGCAAGAAAATGCAAATAAGGAAATAAATAGTAAGAGGTTTATTTCCCTGACTAAAGAATAAAAGCATCTGATGAAAGAATCTTGAAGCCAGATTCATCCCCAGATAAAAGCACTATATTGTCTCATTTCTAGGGATTTCCCAAGTCCTTACAATACTAATGCCCCAAGCAGAAAGAGCCTTGCTAACAGCCACAGCTGAGAGTATTTAGAAACAACTGGGAGGACTTTCCTAGTTTGGAACACTTTTAAGTCTTTAATGAACATTTTGTTGTTGCTGAGGAAAGTTAAGAAAAACATTCCAATTTTGATTGCACATATAATCAGCAGACCCAAAACACATCTTAATTTGGTGCCACAATAAACAGGATTTATAAATCAAGGGCTAGCAATTGAAGCCATGAGTACAATTTGAGTGGCTTTATGAAATGGTGCTACTGTGAGCTTCCTTAGCAGGAAACTGCCACCTTGAACCCATAGAGATAAAGTAGGGAAAGCAAAAATGACAGGCATGAAGAGCAGGAGGCATCGCACCCCCCAGCCTCCTTCCACACTGGCCCCACCCATCATGCACAGTCTTTCCAGACCCCACTGTCCTGTTTACAAACAGTGGAGAAACTACAGAGTATAAACAGAAGTGACTGCAAGATCTCCAAGAACACTTTCCCAAAAGAGCTGCTTGACTTCCACAAACTACACCAAGAACAGCACAATGAGGGGCTTTCTTTTTTACTCTTCTGTCAATTTAAAAGGAGCTTAGTTAATACATAACATGACAAAATGACTGGGATGGGGCTAAAAAGACAGAAATTAAAACAATAGGTATCTAGCACCCACCGTATAACAGAGGCCCCAGCACCCTTAAGAATAAGCACAAGATGTCAGTGGTTCCCACACCTTGGACTACCTGGACTATTTTAAAGCTGTGGTGTTTTACCCTGGAGCCACAAATCCTGAAGTCAACTCCAGAGCAGCCCTTTGAAAGGGCTAAAAGCACCATGCTGCTCTGAACTTGGAGAACTATGCTGGTGTGTGTTGCAGGAAAGGGTCACATCGATCTGGCCCTGAACCATAAACTGTACCTGCAAAAATAACCATTCCAAAACACCAGCTGGTGTTCCTCAGGATGCAGCCTCTCAGGATTATCTTCTGATTGTCGAGGGAGTGCTTGCTGTCCTTCCAAGAGAGGACTCCCGTAAATTTGTCTAATTTGTTGTTAGGCGCCTCACAGACAACAATCCCTGGAAAATAAAAAAGCAAAACTCCTAATATGCACCTGAAACTCTCTTCAGAAGTCCATGGTCCTGCTGTGGCACCCTACTTCTATGTACAGCACATTTTTCTTCCCTCTTAGCATGGTATATACCTGACTGTGCTGGAAAAATAAGCTTGGAGATGCAAAGATGGAAATCTATCAAATATTTTGGAATACAGCTTTCTGTTACATGAGATTATTTTTTCCCCTAAAAATTAAAAAAAAAAAATCACTTATCTTTCCTTCTAGTTTGTAGCAAATGACTTTTGGAAATACAAAGCAGTGCTCTCCTAAACATTTTATTTTGGCTTAATGCAAACTGTCACACAGGTTACCAAGGCATACTTCCTGTTTCACAGCAAAAGTTAACCATCTTTCTAGTCTCCTAATCAAGATTTTTGGGGTCCTACTATATTCCACCCTAGAAAAACCTGGGCCTTGTTTGCGCCTTGTGCTTGAGAATGCGTATGATTCCTTTCAGCTGTTGTATGCTTCTTATCTTGATTAGATTCAGAGTCCTGGGGACTCAAAGGCACCATATAACTTGCCCAAACTGGCCAGAAGATGTTTCTAGTTTTTTTCTTTTTTTTTTTTTTTAATTCCAAGTCCATTCCAAACCAAGGGCATGCCATTCCAAATCAATGAATCAATTCGTTCCATCATTTCAATAAGAAAATGCACATTCTGGGTGGGGTACTTGATAGAAAAAGAAACCAGAAATAATCTTTTATGGACCTTGTCACAAGACATAACTATTAGGTTAATATACATTTGCATTGCAAACAGGTGGGGTTACATTTTTAGAAGTAATGAATACAGAGACATGAAAGAATAGAACAGAGAAAAGCAAAGGAGCAAGAAAAAGAAAGGAGGAAAGAATGAAAAAGGATTTGTGGGTAGATCTAAGCAGAGTTCAAGTTAGAGTCAGGGATAAGATTAGGGCCTCTACATTTCTTGCTCTTCAAAACAATAAAAATACATTTATTTAAGCGGAAGTGCAAAGGGCAGTTTGGAACATAAAAAGTGGCATTTGGAAAAGAAAGGGGAGCCTATTTTCAGGATTAATTGAAAGTTAAAGGAGACCAGATGATCTTAAGGAATTCTTTATGATGCTGTGTTAGTCAGCTTTCCATTACTTTTAAAAAATACTTGAGACAAATAGATTTATGAAGAGAAAAGGGTTATTTTGGCTCACAGATCTGAAGGTTTCAGGCCATGACCAATTCACCCCTTTACTTTGGGCCTATGATGGTAGGTACATCAGGGTCAGAGTACGTAGAGGAGCAAAGCCATTGACCTCAGGGCCAGGATACAAAATAGAAAGAGGAAGAGACTAGAGTTCCTCAGTTCCTTTCCAGGGCATTTCTCCAGCAATGTAAAATCTCCCATTATGCCCCACCTTTTAAAATACCCACCACCTGCCAGTTGCACCAAGCTTTTTACACAGGGCCCTGGAGGATATTTAAGATTTAAACTATAGCAGATTCTGACTCCGTCTTCTTTCCACACTGTCTTCTGAACTTAAAGAGGCTTCTTTCATGACTTCCTTTTCTTCCTAGGATTCTATGTTTTCCCTTTAGAACTCTTAGAGAAAGGTAACAGCAACTAGTTTTCATACAGGCTGACCCATCCTAACCAACCAGATTACTCACATTTACAGCCTTTGCATTCATAAAACAAAAACACTCTGGAAGGAATGAGGGATTCATGGTCTCAGGACTGCTTCTCCAACTTGCACTGACCTTTTCCTAATATAACAAAACATTGACCCAAAGACCTCCCTCTTGGGCACTTTCTGACAGCTTCTCAGACATCCACTGCTAAGGGAGAAAGTGCTGGCAAGAGTTTTCAAATAAGACAAATAACCTGTACAAGGTCATTTTTTATTGATGGGAAGTGGCTGAATTGTGGTTAGCTCCCATTATAGCCCATTTATGTATTAAAACTGATTTAAACTAGCCCAAATTATTTGGGCAGCTATATTGTAGAAGAGGAGACTTTTTATAAATTCTCAGAATTCATTATCTTTTTTCCTCTACCAATAACTTTCATTCCTGAATTTTGAAGAACCTTGAATTGGGTGGATATTACTCACAAAACTTAAATAAAAATAATAGGCTAACAGAAGCCATTAAAGCTTATTCTAGTTTCTTGACCCAAGACTCAATTTCTCAGGCTTCAAAATTGGTACAAAAAAAAAGTGCTTTGGGCAAAAACAACATGATACATGATTCCTGCCAACAGAAATATAAAAAACAGGTTCATTTGATCATTTTTATTGTCGTAAGCAAAGACTGACATAGAGGCAAATACAGCCTTGAACGTGTTGGCTCGCTACTCCCTGGCCCCAAGGCTCATCCACTTCTGGCCTCACACCAAGGGTGCGGTTCTAGACAGGAACAGGCAGTAAGGCTAAGGGTTCTGCATGGGTTCTTGGAGCCCAAACTCCAATTCAGCCTTTCTCAAAGAGTGTGGTGCCAGTGATTTAAGCACTAAATATAGGGCTCAGTCAAAATAAAATGGTAGGAACCAAGCCAAACTGCATTTTTTTTCCTTAATCATCAGAAATGTTCATCTTCCCTCTTCTTAGTCCTGTTAGCATAAAATCAAACTTCTCAATTTATTTTCTGCCCCTTTCCAAAAGAGGTTAACAGTTTTCTTTAGGGAGAACTATATTTGCCTCTATATCCCGTAACCTACCATACTATCTACCTACTAGGAACTTAATAAATGTTTGTTGGAGAGATGAATGGAAAAAATTCTCAGATAGTTTCAAATGAGAGGTTGGGAGATGAGATATGTATTAGAAAAAAATCAAAGATAAATGGGAAAAGTGGGTATATTTTCATAGTAGTAATGAGAAAGGGGATTATCTACAGTCGGTAGAAATCCACAACAGGGGGCTTAGGTTGACCTAACTCTAATAGAAGCCAAATAGATCTGAGAACAATGAAAAAAGGTGGGAGCCTCAAAGCACATTAGAAGCAACCAAAAATGGATTCTAATCAAAGCATAAGAAGGACTAGGGAAAACTCTCTTAGGATCCTTCTCCCTTTTTTCCAATTGTACCAGTAGAGAAAATGGTCAGTTTGACAATTGATAGGAAAGCATTTGGGTCAAATAGAATCATTTCTCACAGTCACTCACTGAATATATGTTTAGAGCCCAAAGTCATATTTAATGGGCAATCATACAACCAGTGGAAAGGCATACCAATTATGAATTAAAGGGATATAACGAAACTAGCGAGTCTCATTAGTTTGCCTCTCTGAAAAGATGTGAAAGCAGACATCAATTCAACCATTTCACAATCACATGGAAATGCCCCTACCTAACAAAATCTACAAGATTTCATTCTGAAGCTTTTTTAGTACATAAATTTAGTCACGAGGTTATTGATTAATTGCCAACTTGATAAATTTCTCAAACTACAATATTTATCTCAAAGAAGAAATCTGTAGTTTGTCATGAAAATGGAACTTGGTACTCAATATTCCATGGTTTTCCAGAGAAATTCATTTCTTTCTATCCATTATTAGCAATATTTCTTCATTATCTGCACTGCAACTCTTTCATAAAACAAACTCTGCATTCAGTAAGACATCATTATTGTTGTTCAAAAATTTTTTGAACCAAGAGCTTCTTAACATTTAGGAGATTGTCTACTATTATTGCCCTGATGATTGTGATAAATGGGTTTTTTTTTTCTTAGAAACAAGAGTGTCACTTTCCTATTTTCCTTTATTCTTCATTCAGCTTTCAGCCACCCATCAATATCATCATAATGGCCATGTCAGCATCAAAAAAAGAAGTTACTCTTATCTTTACATGGAACCTATGTCTCGTGCATCAGTCAGTGCTATTAGGCTGTGCTTCCATCCAGGTGAATAGAAAAGCTATCTGGTAAGTTTTTAAAAAGTCACAAGATGCTAACCAAGCCTTTTTTATTATTTATTTTAACCAAAAGAAATGCTTATTTTTCTGTTTTAATTACACACATGCTGTTCTTTAGAAAGGACCACAAAATACACAAAGATTCCTGACTAAAGAGTCAACCTTTCTCTGGTTCAGAATTCAGTATTAACAGTCATACAAAATATGTAAACTTGTCATGAGTTGCAAAAAACAGATCTCAGTCCATCAGTAACAAGATGCAAGAGATTCTTAAACACATTTGGACAATTTACATCCGGGGCTTTCCCCAAGGGATAAGAATGTCCAGTTTGCAAATGTATAATTGACAAGTATTTCCAGTTACTTATTTATAAAAGCTTTTCAAGATCCATAAGGCTTTCATATGAAAACTCAAGACCTACTCAACTAATTTTTATATTTATTATAATATTAGATCAAATTAATATATCTTTTAAAAAAAAATTCAACAGACTGCATACTGATTTTTTTTTTCAGATGTTTGAGATGTATACAAACATTTAGATGAGAACTTTTCAAATAAATGGATTTACCTACCAAACTCTAACTCAGTCTGTGTGTACTGGTTTCTGTTTGGCTACCTCTTCTGTACATTTTTGTTGGGGATCCTCACTTTCAAAATCACAGAAAACATTGCTATTTTTAAAAAAATATATGATAATCTCATCCTAGATCTGGATGGACTTGATCTCTGATAATTAATTTTGTACCTTCAGGTTTAAAGTACTTTTATAATTTATTTCTTATCCTGAGCAGAAGCTAAGCTATTGTGCTAAATTGTTGCCTTTCTGTTTGTAGTTTTTTGTGCCCTTTGTAAAACAGGCTTCGCCAGTAGTCTGGATTCATATTCTGTCCCTCTACCTGGTTGCCATTTGATACAACTTAGGTGGGTCTCAGATTCCTTATCTATAAATTAATTGAAGCTAATAATACTCTCTTCCTTTAAGAGATTATAAGAATTTAATAAAATAATGTGTATAAGTGCTTAACATGGTGCCTGGTACATACTGAGTACTTGTTCTTGTATCACTATCATGTTTAGGGCCTAAGAATTTAGACCTTTACCTTACCTTCTGTGGCATGAGCTCTGTTCAAGTATGTCTTCCCCCTGGGCTATAAATTCCATGAAAACAAGGCCTGAGTCTGACTCCTAACCTTGTATTCAAAAGAAAATTCTTTGGCACTGTGTGAAATATATATTTGCTAAATGAATGGATAAATAAGTGAATGAATAATAAAAAGAAGATAAGTTCATGTAATGCAAAGGAGGCTGCAAGTAAGAAGCTGTCTTTGGGTATAGGAGGGGAGGCAGAGAGACTTATGAGAGACACCTGAGTCCCAGTTCATCTCAGTTTTGACTCTAGATCAATTTGGAGTCTTCAGTGGAACCTTCTCTAGGAATAAGGGTGGGAAATTCAGGTCTTCAGACTTGAAAGATGTACACTTATGAGACAAGGACAGAAAACTAGTTTGGTGCTAGTCAAAATATCTTGGCAAGCCTCTGAAGAAAAACCACAGACTAACTAGAAGCAAAAATAATGTCATCTCCAGATTTGTCCAGAAGTCACAAGCTAAAAGATAAACTTAGCACAGTCATAACATGGGCAAGGACATGCCTCCTACATCTGTCTCATCTAGTTTACCTTGCCCAAAATCAAAGGTAATTGCCCACAATGCTGACATCATGCTTCTTATTTAAACTAAAGGAGGCAATATCTGGTCTTGATCCCATTGCCTTGGAAGTGTTTCTAGTCATTAGAGAAAAATCTGAGATTTATTGATACTTCAATAAGACAAAGGGGAATAAAGAAAACCAAAATAAGGGAAATAAGGAATATTGGCAAGTAAAAGGATCAACACAACCATTGTTTTACATTGTGTTCCTAAGAGGTTCTTAATAAGTAGACACTAATAAACATGGAGAAAATTATGAAAGCAGAAAAATGATGACAGGAAAAAAAGATACTACAGGTTGGAAAAAATAACAAAAAGTGTAAAAGGGAGATGAGAAGAGGAAAGTAAGAAAGAGTGCAAAAGAGAAGAGAGGCAAGGGGAGAATGGTGAAATGGGGTAGTTAGAGAAACACATAGGTAGTGCACAGTAGGTGTATGTTGGGGTGGGGTGTAAAATTTGTAAACCAGGACCTGAGAAGAAGTGGAGTGGACAGAGAAAAAATTGAAGGCTACGGGAAAACAAAAGCAATCATGAGAAAAACGTAGAGTTTATTAACTGTCTCAACTCTTTCAAAGATTTTTCCATACCACCTCTTGCATCACTCTCTTGCTCTTTAAATTTGACTGCTAACAGGGGAAATCTAATTTGTATATTGTATCTAATTTATTTCCGCTTAATCCATCCATTCATTCTTCAGATGCTTTCTCGGAACTAGCAAATCACAGTTTAATAAGGATAAACTCATAAAATAACATATTGTCTTGAACTGTAAGGTACTTTAAAATGAAATTTAAGATTTAAGAATGAAAAAGTAAATTTAACAGAAACCTGGTTCTTAGTCAAGAAATGTACCAGCCTCATGAATTTGACATTACATGTTCTCTAAAAAGTGACCACAGCTTAAGTGTACATAATAGAAAAGAGAGGCCTATGTTGCCATTATTTAAGAAAACAATTATACTTTGGTGATGTGGTGAGTGGCCAGTCCTTAGTAAATAATAGTTATTACTGCACTTTAAAAGTTAATTTTATGAAGTAATTCTAAACATATGTATACATATATATGTATGTATATGTATATATATATATATATATATATATATATATATATATATATATATATACACACACACACACACTATTTATACACACACACACACACACACACACACAGGTCTGTTATACTAACCTGCCTAAATATCTGTTACCCCATCTGCGACAAAGGAATTGTTTTTACTGAGGAATTATTTCTCTGCAGCAGCCTGGGCAGCATCAACTTGCATTGGTTTAAATTCAGGGCTATGGTGTTCAATTTGTTTGGTAAAGGGGCTCTAAAGTAAAGATATTATAAAACCACCACCATCAACCCTCTCTCAACCACCTGCCCTCCAGGAGAAGGGGACCCAGAAACTCTTGTTTTTCACCATAAGGCCCCATCAGGAACCTTCTTCCTCACCCTGCAGTGTCATACTCTAGTCCCAACATCTTTATCTTAGGTCTTTCCTCTCCTTTCCCATTGCGTTCTGAGGCCTGATGCTGATCCTGACCCTCATTGCAATCATTTATTAATTCACTCTTTCAGTAAGGATTTATTGAGTATCTACTATGTATTAAATGTTGTTCTAGGTGCTTGGATATGTTAAGCATACTAAACAAAGATCCCTGTGGAGCTTACATTGATGAATATATAGGTGGATATTATGGTTTGGATGTGAGATATCCCAAAAAAAACTCACATGTGAGACAATGCAAGAAGATTCAGAGGAGGAAATGATTGGGTTGTAAGAGTCTTAATCCAATCAGTGATTTAATCCTCTGACAGGGATTAACTGAGGGGTAACTGAAGTGGTAGGGTGTGGCTAAAGGAGGTGGGAATTAGGGTGTGGCTTTGGGGTATATTCTAGTATCTGGAGAGTGGAGTATCTCTCTCTACTTCCTCATCACTGTGATGTGAGCTGCTTCCCTCCACCACTCTGTCCAGGCATAATGTCCTGCTTCACCTCTAGCCCAGGGGAATGGAGTTATCTGTCAGCCTCTGAAACCGTGAGCTCTCAAATAAACTTTTCCTCTTCTACAATTGTGCAGATTGGGTCTTTAAGTCACAGCTGTGAGAAAGCTTACTAAAACAACGGACAATAAATAATAAACTTTAAATAAATAACTAATGTAGCACATCATGTTGGTAAGTGCTATAAAGAGAAGAAAAAGCAGGGTACAGGGAATTGACAGTATGAGAATTCATGCTGAAGACGAGGATATGAGGCCTCAATCCTAAGGTTCCATGTAAGAAATCTACCTAACCCAGCCTGGCTGGATCATTGATCCTGGCATTGACCTCCACAGCCACAATTCTTACAAGGGTGTGGCAGAGGCAGTGCTCAACAAATACCCATATCTGTTATTTCCTAGCCTCCTTTGCAGTTAGATGACAGCCAGATAACTCACAATAGCCCATGAAATAGGAGAAGAGGGAGCAGTTAAAAGCCACTGTGTCTCTTCCTCTCACCCTTACCCTGCTGTGGTGACCTGAGAGACCATTAGTCTCAGTATCAAGGCCAAGAGATGGAGAAGCCTCCCCAACCCACATCAGAATGTGACATGAACAAAAAATACAACTCTGTGGTGTTTAGGTCACCAAGATTTCAGGGTTTTTTGTAATTGCATCATAGTGTAGGTTATCTGTGCCAATATCTATGAAAAAGAGCTACATAATTATAACAATCATTTTCTGCTTTTCATTTGTTAAGGAAATATCTACCTCCTTATAGATTAATAGAGGTATACAAGTGTAAAGTTCTGCCAGGAAAGAAATGAGTAATGGTAAGTTATATTTAGGTTACCCTTTTAGGATTTGATAAATGTTCAATGAGATATTTTAAGCAAGTTTTTTGATTCATGAAAACAATTTACTTTCCTTGGATTCATATAACACTAAAATTTCATTGAAAAAATTACTTTGTTAGAAAATGCGTAATTTGTTTTACTCTAATCTAAATATGTCTTGGGCCATTCAAAGTTTCCTGGCTAGTCCCCTGACTTAAATCTCAATTTGGAAGAATATTTTTTCTATAAACATTTGTTATAATAGCATTCACTTAAGAGAGATTAAGATATTAATAAAATCAGAGAGTTTACAACCAAATGCAAAGCACAGACAATATAAGTTCTAAGCTATGCACTGAAGAAACTTTACAATGTAAACTTAGTTGTGTTTTACTTTAACTGAAGAAAGGGTACTAAGAAACTTGTCCACATTTTCCTTTAGTATCTGGAGAGTAGAGTCTCTTTCTACTACCTCATCACCATGATGTGAGCTGCACTCTTTCAATTTTCATAAAGATTGTCTCAAATTCATAGACTCACTAGTAAATAAAACCAATATGTATGAAAATATTAATATTCAGAACCAGATTTACAAGTGAGCAAAGCAAAAGACCATTGAGGGGTAGCAGGAAGGTCTATGGCCTCTCATGGGCCTAAAACCCTACTAATAATGTCTTTTTTTCCTTGACTCTTAAAGAATTGTATTATTTTGTGGTCTCTTAATTATGAAATATAAATATCCCTAAAGTGGACAATACCTAGAGGCTATTCCATGAATACTTAAAAATAACTTTAACAGAAAAGGACAAGGTAACAGTTGGAAAGGATAGAATCAAAATATCACTGCTGAGGAGCAGGGGACTGGGTCAAACGGTGTGAAGGTGGTGATAATAAAACCATGGTCTAAAATTAAAGGCAACAGACAGCCAACTGATTTATAAATTAGAATGTTCTTTCTGAACACCTACTACCTTGAAGACATTACACCAAGTACCATACCAGATACAGAAATATATGAGGCAAAATGGCTGTCTCCAGGAAGTTGGGTTAGGTCTAGCGTTAGGTCTTTGTTGAAAATGGAGGGATGGTTAGATCTGGAGCTAGATATGGGAGTGTGGCCTGCATTCACCCCCAGCAAGTCTACAGAGGTCTCCAGGGAGGCCAAGGTCGAGCAACAGAAGTGCATTTTAATATTGAAGGGAATGAGATCTACATGAGAAGAAACAAGGTGAAATAAAAAATGAACTGAGGAAGCCACTCTCCCATTGGTACACTCTGTTACTCCTTAGCATGAGAAGAGATGACAGTCTTGATGCCGAGAAAATTTTATGTCCTTCCAGGAAGTATAGAAATTGGTTCTCAGATAACTAGCTTGTCACTTTTTCTTTTTGGTTTTGAGATTGTTCTTTAACTGTTTCAAACACTTACCATCAAACCTTGCAAGTCTGCTAATATCTGCTCCAAGTTCGGAGGTAACAGATAATGCATGACGAACTTTTAGGTTTGTTTCCCTGTAAAATAAATGATGGAACATGAATTTTTATATGGAACAGCCTAACAGCATCTTACCCAATGCAATTAGGTGGATACAACACATGCAAAACCTAACTCGAGACTCAGGGAACCTCACTTTGAATGTCATTCACACTTCTCACACTGTCTTGGGAAAATGGGTGGGACTTCTCAGGCTCCTAAGAGTTGGCATTCCACCCACCACACATCTGTATAACACCACAGTAATCTGTTTTGCAATTTGAAAGAACAGAGAACATAATAAATATGGTTTCATTTGAACCTAGTCAAACATCATGCATGAGTTATAAAACACATTAGGAATGGGACACAGTTGCCAAATAAAGCAGTCCAGTATCACTCCAGATTCTAATATCTACCTAGGAGTTTTACTTGCAAAAGATGGTCATGGCTAATTTTACAGTAGCTGAAATTAAAATGGGAAAAGGAATGCAGCTTTCTTTTTCTTGGAGACTCAATCCAAGAAACCCGTAAGTCTCAAGTAATACGAGACAGGCTCAGCAGGTCACAAAGAGCTGGTCATCTTCTTACAGGGAGGACCACACATATATTGGACAGATGGCTCTCTGGTATTCAGGATGTGCCCAGCAGTAATCCCACAGCCATCACTCCCATCTTGGGTTCAAGGGCTTGCTATCGCAGTTTTCTCACGGATTCAATCTAATTTTCGTCTACTGCAGCTCCCCACCCCATATTTAATACCTGGCAACCGCTAATATATTCTCCATTTTTATAATGCCTTTTCTCTTTAAATTAGAGTTCTACCTTTTACACAAATGTTTAATCATGGGTTCATTCAGTCAATAAACATTGATTGAATACTTAGCATAGTCACCTAGAATCTTCAATGCTTCCCCAAAAGATTATCCTCTTGGAGGAAACAAAGAGAAGATTTAACAGTAAATATCACTGTGTGGAATTATATGCCAACTTATGAAATAACTGAGTATAAAGAGACAAGAAGCAGTTATCCAAGAGGGCACTCCATCTGACCTTCTATCAGCCAGTTTCACAACGATGTGAGATCAACATGAACCCAATGCGAAAATGCCCACTGCTAAAATAGCCTTCTTCAGAAAACTCTAAATTGGATGTATAACTGAAGTTATTAGTGGAAACAATCTCACTAATCAAAATGTGCCCATTCCTAGGTGGCAGAGGTGACAAGGGATTAAAGTAGTCAAAAAGAACTTCCTAGATGAGGCAGAAATTGAGCAGGGCTTGCTGGACAAGAAAGAGGAAGGTAAGTGGTGTAAAGGCTACAGAATCACATGCCCATCCATCTGAACTACTTTTCTAATAATTGAAACAATCACACCAACTAAGCTGGATAGCTCTAGTTCTCTGACCCTACTCTACATCTGTTATTCATGGAAGTTCATCATCATTTTGAGATGCATCCTCAGAATCCTCTCCATTATCTCACTCTAGCTTCGAATGTGAAAATTTAAAGGGAAAGAATAATCACACAGAGGCCTTACTTACTTTAAAAATCTACTTTTAAAGACTCCTGATTAACTCCTTCAGTGCCACACCACACTCTTTTTAATCCGTCTGAATATCTTAATAAAGTTCAAAATCATTTTCAGCATAACAAACAATATGGAAAAATCCTACCTTTTTCTCGGTTTCCCCTATTGGTAACACCTTGCAAAACTATCATGTAGTTTCACAACCCAGATATTGACAGTGACACAGTCAATATACAGAACATTTCTATCACTACAAAGATCCCTTGGGTTGCCCTTTAGAGTTACACCCACTTTACTGCCTTTCCCACCCCATCTTTAATATCCGGAGACCACTACTCTGTTCTCCATTTTTATAATTTTACCTTCTCAGAAATGTTGTACAAATGGAATCATAGCTTTGGAATTGGTTTTCCATCTCAGCACAATTGTTTGAAGACTCATTCCAGGCATTGCCTGTGTTTGTACTTAGTTCCTTTTTATTGCTGAGTGGCAATCCAGGATATGGAGGTACCAGTTTGTTCAACCATTCACCTGCTGAAAGATGTCTAACTTGTTTCTTCTTTGGATGCTACAAATAAGTCTGCCACAAACATTCATGTACAAGTTTTTGTGTAAACAGAAGTCTTCATTTCTCTGAGATGACTGCCCCAAAGTCAAATTGCTGAGTTGCATGGTAGTTGTGTGTTTAGTTCATAAGCAACAGTCACATTGTTTTCCATTCCCACCAGCAATGTATGAATGATCCTATTTCTCGACATCCTTACTAGCACCCAGAGTTGTCACTGTTTTTTTATGTTAGCTATTATGTTAGATCTATACTGATATATCATTGTGGTTTTAATTTTAATTTCCCTAATGGCTAATGATGTTGAGCAACTTTTCATGTGCTTATTGGTCCCCTATATGTCCTCTTAGGCAAAATGTTTGTCCATGTCGTTTGCCAATTTTCCAGTTAGACTGTTATATTTTTTAACTGTTGAGTTTTGAAAATATTTTTATATATTCGAGATATAAGTCTTTGTCAGATGCTGTGCAAATAATTTCTCCTGATCTGTAGATTATTATTCTATCCTCTTAAAGCCTTTAATTAGATGAAGTCCAATTTATTAAATTTTCTTTTTATGGATCCTGTTTTTTGTGTCAAATCTAACTCTGACTAGCCCCAAATCATATAGTTTTATGTTTTGCATTTGAATTAATTTCCTTAATAGTTATAGACGTATTCAAGTTATCTATCTCATGTTTGATATATGGTCTGTTGTTTTTTTTTTTTTTTGAGAAGTAGTCCATTTCATCTAAGGTGTCAAATTTATGTGTGTAGAGCTATTTGTAATAATTCTTCATTATCATTATCCACCTGATGTTTTCAGAATCTGGAGGGAATTGCCCTGGTTTATTCAGGATAGTGATAATTTATCTCATTTTTTCCCTTTATCAGTCTTCCTAAAGGTTTGTCAATTGAATTAATGTTTTCAAAGAACTAGTTGTGTTTCATTAATTATCTTTATGGTTTTTCTGTTTTCAAATTCACTTTATTTTTGTTCTTACCTTCACTTTCTTATTCCTTCTGCTTACTTGGGTTTTTTTTTTTTAAGTTTTCTATGTTCTTGAGATGGGAGATTATTGATTTGAGAGTTTTTCTTTGTTCAAGTATATACACTTAGTGCTATGATTTTTCCTCTCAGCACTGCTTTAGCTATGTCTGCAACTGTTCTGCCCAAACCAGGGGTAGGATCATGCAGGCCAAACTGTTTGAATAGTTCAATATGAAAATGACTTAGGAGCCACTGTTGAAAATCATAGGTTCTGGTATCAGACTGCCAGCTTTGAGTTCTATCTTTATTCTTTAGGAGTTCAGAGCAAATAAACAAATCTCTCTAAAACCCTGGTATCCTCGTCTGTACAGTAGGACTTATATAGTACCTATATCAGGATTAAATGATATAAACCATCTAAAAACACACACAAATTATTCAGTGTGATGAAAATGTAAGTATTCATTAAATATTTTTTTATGCCAAACAGACAAATTGAATCCTATGAAGCAGACCTGCTATATGGTCTATAATGAAATTCTAAATTAACATCAATATCAAAACTGCATCACAATCCTTTTCTCTCTTCTTTCTCTGTATCTTCATTAACACAGGTCCAAGGTTGCTTTTCCGTCCTTTCTTCCTCAGGGAACTCTTGATCTCCAGCCCTCTCATTTTTGTTAGAAAATGACTTGAACTTACAACAAACAAAAACTTCTAAGGCAACTCACTGAAGAATCCCTGCATGAAATTATTCACATATACATGTTTAGCTCACTGTTTCTGAAAGAAAATAAACTAAAAAGTCAGAGTTTTCAAAATAAATTCAATAGAAAAGTAATTTTCAAAATTACTGCAAAGTAATTAACAATGAACTTGGCAATTTAGACTCTTGTGTCTTCCAAGGAAACAAAGAATAAGATTTAAGCCCTGCTTATAAAGACATTACTTTTAAATAAATTAAAAACCAACCTAATCAAGTATTCTAACTTAATAACTTACCCATCGAGCTCTGCAGTTTCAATATAGCACAGACCATGTGGCTCACTACTTGACAGAAGCAGCAAATCAGCCTATTTTAAGAAAACATGACAAAAGAATACTTGAAAAGGGGAGACTGGCTGAAGGTCTATTCTGGTGCATCACCTCTCTACTACTTGCCAGCACAGCCTGAGGAACAAAGTGAAAGGGGTAGGATCCTGTACCACCTCCATGTGGTACCCCTGGACAAGCCCTCCCACCCTCAGTGTTCCTGTTTCCACACCCTTGACCGTCACAATAGGAGCAAGTGCTGGGGTATCATATAAATTAATAGCCGCTTGCTTTACTTTTTTTGAAAGACATATATAAATTACATATTTTGTTTTCATAATTATTCATGGAAAATATGTCACTAATAAATAATTGGAAATATTTATGGGCACATACTTTGACTATCTAGTAGGACCAGTTAAGAGCAGGCAGCAGGCAAAGACGATGAGGAAGACAGATGAAGGTGGAAGACATTAGAGAAAAAATGAGAGACAAAGAAGTAGATATGAGAGACTTAAAAGATAAGAAAAGAGAAAAAAAGAACAAGATGGTATATAGTAAAGAAAGAGAAAGAAAAGTGGGGCTAAACAAGAGAGCAAGGTAGAATAGAAAATATAATAAAAGACAATGGAAAAAATTTAGACATTGAATAGTTTTGTCTTTTGGGGGAAGGTACAAGGGATTGAACCCAGGGGTCCTCTACCACTTAGCTACACCTCCAGTCCTTTTTATTTTTGATTTTGAGATGGGGTCTTGCTAAGTTTCTAAGGCTGGCCTCAGCCTCCTGCGTTGCTAGGATTACTGCTATGTGCCATCACACCCAGTATTCTTTCTTTTAAGATAAATAGTTTTATTCTGCTGTCCATTTGAGCTTTGAAAATTACCTATCAAAATGCAGTCTTAGAATTCTGGTAGCTTTCTATATTGGGAAACTATTTTATTTCAAATTTCAAATTTTATTTTAAAATAAGCATTTTTATGACATTCTGAAGGGTTTGAATGTCTTCAAAAATTAGCTAAAATTTTAGGCTAGTTATTTTGAGACATTAGCCTAACAATTTTGTAGTTATGTCTGAATGTAGCATTCCAAATCTATGAAATCTTCTTACTTTATTTTTAAAAATATTAGAACTTTCATTCTCAAGACCTGGAGGTTAAATTTATAATCAATCCACTTGTTTCATTGTCTCCAGATTTTAAATTTCCAGTTCAAAAATTGGTGTGTGTTTGTGTGTGTGTGTGTATGTGTGTGTGTGTGTTTTGTCTAGATTAGACTGAAACTGCTGGGAAAACTTAGTGCCAGCCCTCGTGGGAATAAATGGGTTTGTATTATCAAGACTCCTCTTCAACTCTGAACAAAGAAGCCACAGAAGCTTCTTGAGGCAGGAATTATTTTCTTACTTGTCACAGAGTAAAACAGAGTAAACCCATAAAGAGAGTGTGTCAAAAATGTAGGCTGTTCTTGAACTAAAAATTACCTATCCTGATCTAAAAGGAAAGAACAAATTTTGGAAAATTCACCCTGATCTTACTTCTCACACTTAAATTTCAATGTGTAAAGGTCTATGGCAGGACAGCAGAAGAGCTTAACGCTCTTTGGGCCTCTGACTCTCCTCCCTTAAGCTTAAAAGGATCATTTTAAACAAAATCCAGAAATCTCTAATTCTGATCATCAGCAATTGAAAAAAAAATGTGGTGTGTAAGAAAGATATCTACTTGTACCTAGCTTTTCTTCTAAAGTCTACATAGAAAGAGTGAGCCAGCGTTACTGTTTCATACTGAGCTCTGCTGTGTTCACACTTACTTTGGGGTAAACAAGGGGAGGATTCTTTGTGCACAGTGGGCTCCCAACATGTGACTGAGGCACCACTGCCACCTGGCGGCTGGATTCTCTCTGGAGCAATGATCAACTTCCTACAAGTAGAAACAGACCTACCCACCTACAATGGTTTCTGGCCTCACTGTTTCTGCTTGGTCTCCCTGGAATCTGGGACTTCCTTGCCCGCATCTTCCTGTCCCCTGCATTGCTACCTCTTTCTTTCTTTCTTTCTTTCTTCCTTCCTTCCTTCCTTCCTTCCTTCCTTCCTTCCTCCCTCCCTCTTTCTTTCTTCTTCTTTCTTTCTTTCTCTTTCTTTCTTAATATTCTTTCAAACTTCTTGCTTCCCACTCCCTGATTTCTGGCCTGCCTCCCCTCATTCATCCTCCATTCTCCCTTCCCCATAGCTGAACCTTGGTAGTCCCTTTTGTGAAGCAGTCCCTTCATGGTATTTTTAATCCATTGTCATTGAAAAGGATGAAAGCACAGAGTGGCGGGGGCATCTGGCAGGATGAGTGGTCACACGCTTAACAGCATGCCATCTTTCTCCCACCTTCTAGTCCATCAGAAATAATTCCAAAAAGAAAAGAGCAAGAGAATTGTAGTAACAGCCCTGTCAGTCCCTGATCACACATTTGTCAGAGGTGCTGGACCAGGAGCTGGAGCCACATGAGTAGTCTTGGGGTCCACCAGCCCCCAACTCTACAAGTCTCAGATCAAGATGACCCTTCCAGTAAATCTCAAGAGACTGGGTTTGTGGTTGATCCTGAAACTTGTGATCCAGTGGTGGTATCTATGACACCAATAGCCAATATTTAGTGAGGACTTTCTGTTTCTCTCACTTCCCTGAGGGCTTTATATGTAATACTTGATCTAACTCTATGGAAGTCCTATAGTGTAGGTCTTGTTGTTGTCCCTACTTTACAAATGAGTAAAGTGAGACCCAGAGAGGTTCAGTAACTTGTCTGAAGCTATTTAGGTAAGAAGCGGGAGAGCCAGAATTTGAATCCAGGCAGACTGAAGCATACACTGAAATGCATTAAAACTTCTTTGCTTGAAGGATTTCATTGTATAGTGAAGATAGAACATGGTAAGTGTTCCCAGGGTCATACTAACAAAGAACTATGGGAAGAGTTCAAATGAGAAAGAACACTGTGTTGGTAGCTAAGAAAGGGCATCATGGAAGATTCTAGAAGCACTGTAAAGCAGAATCCCCCAGGCAGAGATAGTAGCAGGAGTAAGGAACAGAAAAGGGAAAGCATGATTATCCGAATGCAAAAATAGGCCAGGCAAAAAAAGTTGAAAATTCTAACCAGAACCACCTCCCATCCACTCCTATTTTTTTTTACTTTCTTCTATCAATTTTTGGTACCTTTTCCCCATTCCCTGTCAAGGGAGACTCAGTTCTGTTTCCCATGAATGAAACAGTGTTTTCTAACTCAGCAGCCCCTTCCCCGGCTTTCACAGGCAACAGAAAGCCAAGCAATTGCCTCATGGAAACCTGAAATGAATATTCCCATCATAGAAAACTTGAAAAGAATCCATTGAACATCTTTGAGCCCTCAAAGCCAAAGACATTGTCTTCAGAAATTTATTAGGTATAAATAACATTTGTGAAATTAAAGAATAAAGGAAGCAAAACCTCAAGAAATAATAACATCTTAAAGTTATATAATACTTTAAGAATTTACAAAACACTCCCTCATAATTAGGTCATTTTATTCAAATCCTTAACACCGTGTGCATGGGGAGGTCAGATCTGGCCAGCAGCAAAGAAGGAATGAACTCCTGTATACACACCAGGTGATTTAAATTAATTCACATAGCGCCCATAGGCTTTCTTGACATCAGATTTATGGACACTAAGACCTTAAATTACAGATATGGAACCAGAATTCAGAACTTCTGATCCAAAAATGAATACTTTTTCCCCTGGTGCTACTAAATCACTGCAATACAACTCATGTATGTTTTGCTTTGTTGGTATTAAAAATCTAAAACTACAATTGTGTAAGAATGTTGGAATAGCAATTTCAAAAACTGATGGAAAGATAAATTCCTAAAATTAATTCGAATATCACATTTAGATCTCCTTTTAATTTTTACACAGTTCTTCATCTTCATCCCACACAACATTATTTTTAGTCTAAAAATAAAAAAAAATTTAAAAGAATGAGGTATCCAGTACATATTAGCAGTTATTCAACATGAGCTTACTAGGTCTGAAATTTAAAGTATTACCTGTAATCTTAGACACTTTCATTTTCATGATTTAATTCTAATCTTTGACAATATGCATAAGTCATTTAGTCTTTATAATTCAACTACTTTGAGAATGCAAAAACGATGGCAATAAAAAAAAGAACAAGAGAGGAAATAATAATGATGGCCAGAAGAGCCTTTATTCATTTATTCAGGCTCTTCCAGAAAACATCCTTGCCAATATATCTTCCCCACACATACTTGTAGAGAAACAACACTCACCATTTACTTTTGTTAAACAGAAAATAGTGTTTACCTTTATACTTTAGCAAGAAGCTGCTTCTTCAGTACAGCTTAGACAAACATATTTTTTAAAAATATTTATTCCCTGAAAATTCCCTACTTTATACTGGCATAAGTATGAGGTGTATATATAGAGTTACACCTATAAAGAGGATTTACTTATAGCAATTAGATTGAAAGAATAACTGACTTGAAGCTATATGAATTAAAATAACAAGGAAGTCAATTAGACCACAAAAAAAAAAAAAAAGCCTCTCTAGAAGTACATCCAATAAAGGTGCTGAAAGGGACTAAATGAGAGACAGCCAAAGCCTACCTGCTATGGTTTGAATATGAGACGTCCTCCCAAAACCTCAGGAGACAATGTGGTAATGTTCAGAGGTGACATGATTAGATTATGAGAGTTGTAGCTTAATCAGTGGACTTATTCGCTTAATGTACTTATTCACTTGCTGTACTGAGTGGTAACTGTAGGCAGGTGGGGTGTGGCTGGAAGAAGTAAGTCAATGAGGATGTCCCTTTGGGGTTTATATTTTGTCATTGGCACCTCAATCTCTGTCTCTGCTTCCTGGCTGTTATAAGCTGAGCAGCTTCCCTTTGGCATGCCCTTCCACCAAGATGTTCAGCCTCATCTTGGGCCCAGAACAATGGAGTCAGCTGACCAGGATGAACACAGACCTCTGAAACCATGAGCCAAAATAAACTTTCCCTCTAAGTTAGTCTTGTCAGGTATTTAGGTCATAGAGATGAGGAGCTAATTAACACACCACCCCTGTTCTGGTCTAAAGTTTAGGTCAAATTAATCTTTCAAGACCTAGCTTCTGAAAGGTAAAAATTTTTAATTCCTACAACTGAAGAATGCCTTGGTTTTCAAACAAAAATTTAAGGGTCATGAACCCCCTCCAACAGGATCTGTTCCTGTAAATTGGTGGCATGGAAGAGCACAGAAAGTGCAAAAAGAAAGGGAAGGAAGGAAGTTCCTGTCAAGCACACCACTCCCTGCCCCCAAATCCACCAGAGAAATCATTCCTGGGTGAGGGGAAGGATAAGCAGGGTGCAAGACACTTAAAAGTTTTTGAGTTCAGTATGGTCCCTCTAAATAACAATGGGAGGAGTCTAAGCACTCTCAATTCATACAATCACAATAAAAGGCCTTATCTACATTATCCAATATGGTAGCTACAAGTCACATGCAGCTATTAAATCTAAACACAATGCAAAACTCAGTCCTCAGTTGCACTACCTGCATTTCTACTATTCACTTGCCACACAGAGATATTGAATATGGCATTGGACAAAACAATTATAGAGCAATTACATTATTGCAAAAAGTTATATTGGATAGCGCTGAGCCACATGGATCACTAACTTCATGGGAAAATTCCCATGAGTCATATAAATGAGTCATTCATTTTTAAACCAATGTTAATGATGCACCCATAGAACTGATTTCCTTGTATCTGATATTTGCACTTCTGTGTCTCACTTCACTGAAGGTACTGCAATAGTAAGTAAACATATATGCTATAACATAGAAAATATAACTAAATTAAAAACAAAGGCCAAAGGAAAGAGAAATTAGAATATCAAAGATAGAAGTCAAGTTGGAGGCAGAATGCTAGCCATGAGGTCCTATGGAATTAGATTTGAGACATTGACTTGATTCCTGCTTTTTCTGGACTCACCCCTAAGAATTTGATAAGTAAACATACTAGGGTATAAAATTAGTGAACAAGTGAATCCAAACTAATATTCATTCCTTTCAAAGCAGAAATGGGGCTCTTAATGTGCATTATTTTTATTGAATACCTGAAGCAGAAACATACCTAGCATTGCCCCTGAATTATTCAACTCCGTGTAAAATGAAAGTTAAACATGTGGCATATTTTAATGTATACTGTATTTCCTCTAGCACCACTAGGGATAAACAGTTGCCAAAAAAAAAAAAAAACTGAATGCCTGCATCTTAGAATTTCACATATGCAAGTCAAAAAAAAAAAAAGGTTATTCACTTAGAAGCACCAAAAACTCTTTCACTGCAATCATTTTCATGAGAGTAAAACTAAAATGAGTTACATGGGGCCCTTTCTTTTAAACAATATATTCTGAATGTAGGTAACCTTTGTTTAATAAGGGCATCTAGACATTTTTATTTGTATCCCATTAATATAGAACACCCTGAATTTTGAAAATTTGTATCCACTTTTCATTTTTTTTTCTGTCTTCTTTCTTACAAGATTGACACCTATTCATTCAATCAACATTTACTAAATGCCCCCTCTAATCCAACATGAAATTAGATGTCAGAAACCAGACAAATCAAGAATTCTTTGGTGTAATCTCAGTTTACACAATCACAGCATGTAAAGGTTAGAAGAGATATTTGAGACCTTACAGTGGTCTGGCACCCTAATTTGGCCACATGGGGAAAACAAAGGCAAAAAAAGATAAAGTATTTGCTCTCACTGAAGGAACAGAGCAAAGATTCAGCTCTCAGTTCCGTATTCAGTTACCATCGGTCTCAATCCCACATCCTAGTGTGGTGTTCCTAATTTTTAATGATCTGGAAAAAGGGTCAAACAAGTAATTTAAATTGTCTAAAATAAAAGTAAATAGATTGTGAATGAGAACCTAGCATACTGCCCTACATATGAGGAGCCCAAGCCACAGTGTGTGGACTTTGAGACCTCTGTTTTAGCTGCCCTGACACCTTTTTGCTTATTTTTGGTTCTCAGTTATTTTCTGAAGTCACCAGAGACATAAGTGTTCCTCCACTTGGATGGTGAACTCTTCTGTGCCTGACCTGTCCACTGGGTAGTTCCTAGTCTGGGCTCTTCCACACAAGTCAGGAAGTGCAGATGGAGCATTCATGAAAGAAGACTGTTTCAGAAAGTGCATGTTTAGAACTCTTAACTGGGTTATTATTCTTTTTTTAATATATTTTTTTTTAATTTTCGGCGGACACAACATTTTTATTTGTATGTGGCGCTGCGGATGGAACCCAGGCAGCACGCATGCCAGGAGAGGGCGCTACCGCTTGAGCCACATCCCCAGCCCTAGGTTATTGTTCTTGTAAATAGATCTTGGGATCATATTTTTCCTTGTCATAAAATGTCTCAAATTTAATGAAGAATACAATTTGATTCACAAAATTGCACTCAACACAAAACTTTTCATAAGTAACATAATATAGAGAGATATAGAGACATAGAATAATATATATACATTTGACATGAATACTATAATAATTAGAATTTTTAGTCTCTAAACTGGGTAGCTTTTGTCACTCTAAATTTAATTTGAACTATAGTTAGTTGCATATGTTTTTGGTGACTGAACTGAATTTTATTAAGGAAATTTAATATCCAACATAGCTTGAGAATAGATAGTGTATTTGATATGCAAATAAGGCCTCATTAATATTTTATTAAGTCAGCACAATCAATAAACATTTTCTGATTATTCAAAACTGAGCAAACATTTTTTCTTTTTCTCTAGATTGTTGTTTTCAAATATATCACAAATTAACAGTATTAATCATAGTATTAAGGAATAGCATTGAAAACAAATTGTTTCTAAGATACTCATAAGTACTTTAACATGTTTTATTACATAAATTTATTGACATCCTGATTTAAAATCTCTCCTATCTATCAATGTAAAATATCACAAAGGAAGTACACAAGGTGATAATTACTCAGCCTTATCTGACCTTGTTACTGAAAGTGATAAATTAATATATTTTAAAGAGTCTATAATTGAGACTTTGTACTGTTACAATACTGGTATTCACTCCTTAATTACCCTTTATTAGTATGGATTTACTAAATATAATTATTTCTATCTATATGCTATTTTCATCTAAGATAAAGTCTTCAATTAATATTGAATACTCACAGCAACAAATTGGTTATTTTCTAATTTAACGATGTCTCCCACTTTGACATTCATCCATTTTTCACTCTGCAGTCTAAGAACAAAAATAAAATTAATTTTTTCCAAGAATGGAGAAGAATCAAAAGTATAATCAAGGGAATGTATTCACAATACAGTAACATGTAATGGGAGGAAGCAAATAAGGTTTCCCAGGATGTTAAATTCAAAAGGCCCTCTCATAACAATGTTCTTTAATATGGGAATAAAGGCTCAGAGAGGTTAAGTGATTTGCCCAAGGATACTCAGTGAGTTAATGATACCCCTTGGCAAAATTCAAAATGCCTAACTCATGGCTGAGTACTCTTTTCACCACCTCATGATGACAGATTTATACAATAGCTATGAACTTTCAACAAACCCAATCATTAACATTCTTTTCAAATTCCCTATTAATAAATACAGAAATATCATTGCCATTGTCTCTGAAGTCTATTTAACTAGAGGCAAAAAGAGATGGGAAGACAGTGGTAAGAGAGAGTAGTCCTGGGCAATAGTTAAAATACAAGTAAAAGGGAAAAAGAATAAAAATTTGGAAAGGACCACAATGGATGAAAGAAGAAGACTGGAAGACCAAGAGAGACCACCTACAGACGCTGCCCAGCACTCTGGCTGAAGGATGGCTTGGACCAATGACCCAGGACCCAGAACGACCCAGCTGAGATGCTGCACAGCTTTCTTTGAAGACTATCTATATAGCAGAGTCCCAAGCCCACCGTGCACCAAGTTCAAAGGGTTTATGATGAAAAGCAATTGTGTCCATCAGATCTGGCCCCTGGTGACAAGTTAGTTGGAGCTACCCAAAGCCAGAGAGACTGGAAACAGGCCACCTGTGGCAGGAAGCCATAATGCTATCATCCCTTCTCAAACTCCCTGAAAGGTAAACCCGCCTTGTTTTCCAAGCTGGGGGCCCTCATCACACTTCTTCCTCAGAGGTTCCCTCTTAGAAGGGAAAGCCAGGCTGCGTAGGGCAGGATTCCCCTGTAAGTTAAAGTGGGCAGTTTACTTTCATTGTGCAGTTTTGTTTTGTTTTGTTTTGTTTTGTTTTGTTTTGTTTTGTTTTAAAAAAAAAAAACTCATTTACTTGCTTTATAGGCTGGAAAACCATTTTAAATATTTATACAACTGTGAAATATGCCTCACACTATCAACCCTGCTGGGTCATTTGGCTTAAACACTCAAAGAATTTTTCTTTAATACAGATCCAAGTACATGTTGTTCTGGAAAATTTTCAATTGCAGCATTTTCATCTGTAGCCAGAATTCAATCATTTCTCCAGTGCCATGCTTCTCTGCACTTTATCTAGCTCGATGACAATGGGGGAACTTGGGAAGCCTTGTAAATCTCACTTTATTTATCTTTACAGGTATGGATTATGCGCTGGTTTACTTCTCCCAGGGATACCTCCTTTGGAACGTTTCTCAGGGGACTGCCTATCAGAAATAGTAGACATGAATGGATGGAGAAGGATATCGTGTCATTTATAGAAATTGCACTGCTACTGAATTGCCCTGGAGTCTCTATTGAAAGTGCATCTGTTTCAGGAAGCTGAGATGATACTAAGTTCCATTTCCAAACTCTTATTCTTCCTATTTTCATGCTATAAGCTCCGGAAGAACTGCACAGGAAAAAGCAAGTGGTATTCCCTAGATGTTGATCCAGAGTCCAGAGTTGTCCAACTGACAGCTCTGGACAATCAATAACGTACACCATGGTCAAGAAGACATTTGTCAGATTTGTGAACAGAGCCCTGACAAGAAGAGAACATAACCCTCACAAAGTAAGATTATGCTAGAAAGTCATCTGTGACTTGACAAAGTTACCAGAAACTGAAAGCAGAGTAAGATAAGAAATATAAAATATATTATTTTAAGGAAGAGAAAATAACACTCTAAAAATGTAGCTCGAATTTTGCAGAAAAGAGGCCTGGAGATATTGGTAAATCATAAGTCGTGTGAGATTTGTGAGTTAATCCCTTATTTGGATATGTATCTATAGAAGAATAAATGTGTATAATACAACTACAGGTGTGAATTTTTTTTAAATATCATTTCCTACTCTTCCTTACCAGACATATTAACTGCACCTAACTAGGAATTGAGAGATATATTTAATGAGCACAAAGGGTCATAACTACCAAAATATCCAAATTTACTAAAGAAGCGGAAACTAATAAAGACCTGCAAATTAATTTAAATTGTCTATATTTTGAATCCCACTATCACCACCATGGACAATACAAGATCAAAGACATCCCAGCAGAATTAAAGGGACATGCAAGAAGATTTTCTTTAAAGCTCATCTTCAAAATATTTCTGGACTTTTAAGATTTTAAGTTGTATGGTGATTGGGTTTCGTCATTACCCCAAAACAATAAAAACAGACACTCCCTGGTTCCCCATGTGTGTTGCAGCTGTTTGCTAGGCTGGTGTTTGAAGCACTCTTGCATCATAGCTCTGGAGAAGGATACACAATGGCCTCATGGGCTGTGAAGATGATACTTGGCCCCAAGGACTCAGTACCTTTGAACTTGGCTTTTACCTTTGTCAGTGAAAGCCCTCTTACTTGTGTAGATGAATTGCCATCTTGAGTATCCTGCAAACAAGTTCATGTATTTGATCACACTGAAATTCCAAGATTTTAAAATGTGGATCAATTTTCAGAACCAGATTTCTCAAAAATAGGGTAACAAGATAGACTATACCTTAGTAAACTCACAAGCCAATTGATACATAAGCCAAAATTTAAGAAAATAGTTCATAAACTTTACATTCCAAAGGCATCATAAAAATAAAGAGTTCAAGTGCCACAGAATGACAACAAGAACTACTTTAAGGGGGGGAAAAACTTTTTATGTACCCACTCTGAGTTCTAAGAAAAGGAGTTGAGAGATAGCAACTTCACCTAATAATTTTGATAAATAAATTAAACCTGCTTTTTCCTGATGATGCACAGTACACTATTAGCTGCTAGGCTTAGGTGAAAACCTCTTGGAGAAAATATAAGTCTGAGAGTGAGATGGCACTAACCATGCTCTATGTCACTGAGATGGCACTAACCATGCTCTATGTCACTGAAGTGTTGGCTCCCAAGGCTACAAATCAATGGTTTACTTTGACCAAGATACCAAGCCCATTGCTGAAGCTTAAGGTACGCAAGAGGGGACCTTTGACAGGCTCGTTAAGGTGTCTGTCATCTTTTCCATACTCTAATACTCCTAATTTCCCATTAGACACTTGAATTCCTGAAAAAAATAGACTTCTTAAAAGCTATAGAAGAAGTGTTAGGGTACTATAGAGAGAATAGAGTTGACCTTCACCAATTAATCAATCAGTCCACAAGCCTTGGCTTCTTCTATAGTCTCCAGCATACGCTATATAAAACATGAAAGCACTTCCTGTCATAAGGACTTTATTTTGTTCACTTCTGTATCCTTAGGATTTGGAATAATGCCTAGGTCATGACAGCCACTAAATAAATACTTATTGAATGAATGATAAACAAATTAAAGAATATAAAATCAATAGTTCCAAAATCATTTGTTGAATAGTAGCATTTTCCTGAAAGTCTAATAAGAATTATAGCCGCCAACATTTATTTAGTGCTTATTGCATTCTAGGGACTGTACTGATCCCTTCGTGTAAGAGTTGCCAATAAAAAATAAATGAAATGTCATCAAATTTGAATTTCAGATAAACAACCAATTATTTTGTTAGTCTAAGTATGTCCCGTGTAATATTGGGGATATACTTATATTAAAACACTATCATTGTTTATTTTGATTTTCACTGGAGTGTTACATTTAAATTTGCTATACCCACTGAGACTATTTATGATTCTTAACTCATTTAAACCTCACAACAACCCTATGAGATAGTAATGTTTTTACTCTCATTTTATAGAGCGAGATACAAGGTTCAGAGAATTTGAGATGTTTACCCTATTTTTCAATATCTGTAAAAAAAAAAAAAAATTGAAAGGCCCACCCACCTCAATACAGATAGTCCACCTGAACCAATAGTACAGATGCTTCAATATGAATGTACAAGATGTTTATTGTAGCATTATTTATAGCAACTGATTAGAAGCCAATTAAAATTAGACAGAAGTACCATAGAACACTTATTCCATCATGGCTCCTGTACTCACTGGGATACAATGCATGCACAAGAAGAATAAAATGGTTTATATGTGCTAATATGAAATATACTCTAACATACATTATTAAGTAAAAAAGAAATATGTGTGGGTAAGAAATTTGGAACAAGGATGTACTAACACATATGTGTGTTTTTGCAGGCACAGAAAAGTTCTTAAAAGACACACAAGAGAGTGGTTGCCACTAGAGAAAGGAAATGAAGAGGGGAACTGGGAGACAAGTAAGAGTTCATTTCGACTGTATACTCTTTTGTGCTGTTCAACTTTGGGGCATGACACAAACTGGCATTTTAAAGGCCGATTTGGGAGAGAAAAAAAGAAACGAAAACTTCAAGGTCACATGTAAATGGCAGGATTGGGACTGGAACCTAAGTCTATCTGGTTACAAAGCCCAGGCTCTTCATGAATCCATATTTATTGTTCTTTTTTACTTTATTTTCTATGGTCATTATGTGCTGTCTGTTTAGGAAGAGGATAGACCCTGAGGAGCTGAAGTGATTTGATCAGGGCAATGGTGCACGCTCCCAGTGTTTAAAACCAGCCAGTCCAAAGACAGCTTGCAGTCATGGTCCCCTGATACCAGTGCTCAGTGGGCAGCAGTATTTCTGGTTCTTTTCAATCCCAGTGCTGTCAGAGCTGCAGCAGAGGGAAACACACAGCTTGGCCCTAATCCCCTAACAGCACAATGGTGAACAGGATCTCATTACGTTGAGAATGGACATAATGCTCATATCTTTGGAATCTATTTATTTTGAACAATGCAGATGTTTCCCTCCTTTTCCTCCCTTCTCCTTAGCAAAACACTTAAGCTGAGGCAAAATCACACAGGGAGGTCTGTAGTCAGCTGCTGAAGATGGTCTCTCACCAATTTTGCCAGGGAAAAAGAGTGGGTGATGATGAAAGATGCAGTCCTACAGCATGGATAATTTAATTTAACCATTTACTGAGGAAAAAGTAATGAATCTTGTAGATGTCCTGCCTTATTTATATAAATTTATATGTAATTTAAATCAATCCTATTGTGCATTATTTGGATGCTGAAACACACACACAATTTAGCCTCCATTCTTTGAAAATAAAATGATTGATACACTTATTAAGTTTTACATGAACAATAAACCTGCTGGATGTTGTGCAGACTAAATCTTTCCCTAATCGGTCTCTTAAGACCCTCGCTCTTTTCTGTAAAGTCTTAGAAGGATTCCATTCATAGATAGCTAACAGATGACACCTCCTGGTGGCTGGGGAAAGGTATCCTGTAAGTCCTGAAGGGGATGTGCTGGCACTGCAGAGAATCTACCACAAACTGAGAGCCCACTCCCCAAATCTGCTATAGACGTGTTCATGTAATTATTATAATACTCATTTTTTAAATATTTTTTAGTTGTAGATGGACACAATATCTTTATTTTATTTATTTATTTTTTTGTGGTGCTGAGGATCGAACCCAGTGCCCCACACATGCGAGGCAAGTGCTCCACCACTGAGCCACAACCCCAATGCTCCTTTTTAAATTCTAATCTGTTTAACTTTCTCTAGTTCCACTTTCAATTTCAAAAAGTCAGTGTGAGCAGCTTCTCACTGTCCAATTAAAAAATCTTTGGGGGGGGGAAAATCTGTAAACTCATCTCCCACTCCAACAGTTAGTAAATAAGGTTGGAATGGTCATCATTACCCTAAGTACATGTATGAAGACACAAAGGATGTGACTCTACTTTGTGTACAACCAGAGATATGAAAAATTGTGCTCTATATGTGTAATATGAATTATAATGCATCCTGTTGTCATATAACAAATTAAAATGAAAAAAAGAAAATATTTCTGTCCATTAAAATATTCTAAAAATTACCACTGACTCCCCAAATAGCATAAGAAGAATGTCTGTGACAAAAATCTATTTCTCTATGGGAGAAATATTCCTTATATAAAGAACATATTTTAATGAAAAAAATTACCAGCAACCACCTTGGCCTGGTTAGATGAACCGTTCTCTGCATCCAAGTGACCACACTTTATTTTGAGGAGAATTTTCTCTTACAAAGTTCAATAAAGAATAACTTTTCTTTTTGTGGAAAAAAAAATAACTCACCCCAAAAGTAGTTCTCAAAGGAGGAGAAGAAAATCTGAGGGTCTTAGTTCCAGGATTAAAAGCCTAGATTATGTTTTTCCATTGCCTCAATTAATGGTCTCAATGATTTTTCCTATGGAGGGGCAGGTTAACAGAAAGAACATTGACTGCTTAAAGTACCAAGTGAAAATAAGGCCCATATCAATAGAGACAATGTGCAAGTGTCTCCCAATGGTATGATTTGGTTTGTTCTGGTCAGAGAACTTAATATTTCTGAAATCAGTATACCTGATTTTTCAGCCCCAAGTACAACTAAGGGAATCTCTGGAAGATTATGATCTTAATTACTTGCTGTATTTTCAGTCACATTAATTCCTAAATACTTTCTCACAAACTTAAAACTTCACTTTAAAATAAGTTGTAATGTTTATCCTCTTGAGCTCCTCAAAAGCAGAATAGCTTGTAGGTAGAATTCTGAACTAGTTGATCACCCACTGGCATGTAATTTGTCACCGTTCACTAATGAGTTCAAGACCTGCACAACATGAGCACTCTGAGCTAGACACTGTGCAGAGTGTTAGGGCTACAAGTGGAACTAGACGCAGTTGTGTTTATCAAAAACCTAGAGACTCATGGGAAAATGTAAATCTGGCTCTTAAATAACCCCAGTTAAATCATCTTTGTCTCCTGATACCTGGAGCATGTGGCTATACTTCCATTCAACAAGGAAAAATACCTGTATTTCAGGAGAATGACCTCAGTATTAAATTGTTTGCCATACAGCTGTCATCAAAAGCCCAGTGAGAAAACGGATAGACCATAGAGATTGTCTAATATGAAGGATATATTAACTTTCATGCCTTAAGATATTCCAAGCTTTGTCCCCATATACAGTGAGCTCATCAGAAAACTATATGCCTGGACTTTATTACTCTGATCCCTTTAGACTTGTCTTCTCAGAAGCATGACTTAATACCATGCCAACAGTCTTCAATCAGGTCATGTGTAAAATATCTCTGCTCTCTGAGGCTTCAACCATTATGTCATTCATATTTCTCTCAGCACCAGGATAAATCTTATTGCTCACAATTACTAGAATACTTCCTTCCACTGGACCATCAGTTTTGTATCCTCAGCACCTTCATTATGAGGAGAAATAAAGTTCAAGGACTGTTTTAAATTCATGAATGACAAATCTTACTGGATTGTTTAAACAAAAACTAGAAAATTTTTATACTATGACTGACTTTTTTGGGAATAATCTTGATAATTCCATAAACAAAATTCTGTTCAGAATGGACCAGCAGTTGGAACTGAACTTTTAAAAATTATTATACTCTTATGGATTGGCCTCCTGCTAATGAAGGAAATGATGTGACATAGCAGAAGAAGTTGTATAATTAGAAAACATAAACTTGAGTCCAAGCTTTACCATCAACCAGTCATGTGACTTTGGTCAAGAGTTTGACCAAAATTTGAATATCTTCCTATACTATAAGAATCTTGTCAAGCTCTCAGAAAGTCTGTTAGACTGAGATCTTTAAAGTGGCATAACACCAGGGGCTGGGGTTGTGGATCAGAGGTAGAGCACTCTCCTGCCATGCGTGAGGCACTGGATTCCATCCTCAGCACCACATAAAAATAAAATAAAGATATTGTGTCCACCTATAACTAAAAAATAAATATTTTTAAAATAAATAAATAGAATGGCATAACACCGGGCTGGGATTGTGGCTCAGTGGTAGAGTGCTTGCCTAGCATGTGTGAGGCACTGGGTTCAATTCTCAGCATCACATCGAAAAATAAATAAGTAAAATAAAGTCACTATGTCCAACTATAACTAAAATTATTTTTTAAAAATGGCAAAACACCACCTAACACTTAAATATCTGTCATGACATTTGTGAGTTTCAGATAAGATAAATTTATAAAAGCAGTTTTAAACTGTAAAATGTATAGTGATTTTTTTTATTATTATGAAGCACCTCATTATAAAGATGGTACATTCTGATTTTTACTTTAAGTCTTCAAAAGAGCTTTTTACCTTTAACTGCTGCCCATACTTTCTCTAATCAGGACTCATCTCCACCTACCCAGCTATAACCTCTCTGGTTATATCCAATAATCATTTCTCAGTTTTTCCTTTATTTGTCATGGTGAGCTGCTTCCTCTTTCTTCAAACACTCTACTTTAAATCCAGAATGATACATTCACATGGTGTCCTTTTCACTTCATTAGTCACTCCTTTACAGTTGGCTGTGTCCATCAAAGGCCGATGAGTTGAAGGCTTTGTCACCAGCCTGTGGCATTACTGAAAGATGAGGAACCTTTAGGAGGTGGGGGCTAGTGGAAGAAGTTAGGTTTCCTCAACACAATGACTAATATCTTAATGGAGCTATGGTATCCCAGTCCAGGCAGACAACTGCCACAATAGCAGGAATCATCCCCAGTAATCCCCATCTTTGAACTTCATTCAAGAACTATGAACTCTTGATTCACAGATATCCAAAACAGCAGCATTCTTGTCATTGTCATCTTTAAAATATATCTCACTGTGTGGGTACTGGATGATATTATAAAAGTACTGCTATTTTGCTGAGTATACAGTATTATGGCTAAGTATATTTTAAGTTCTTATGCTCAAGATAAATAAAAGTATTTACTGATAGCATGATAACAACATCCAAAATTTGCTTCTCAAAAACCCTAGAAAATAAAAAATTTGGAATAGACACAAAAACAGTCAATGGTGGCTGCTGTAAGGTAATATATAGATGAAAATTCCATTCTGTTTATACTGTTCTATTTGTATTTGAAAATCCATGATAGATGATGATAACGATGTAGATACATAGACACACACACACACACACACACACACACACAGTCCTACTTCTTATGTCCTCCACTGTTATCACCCATGTCCGTGGCATCATTGTGTCCCTGGGACGACAGTAGGAAACAAAATTTGTCATCAATATTCTGCCCTTGCCTCCCTCTACTGTCCAATCTCTACATATCACACAGAGAAATATTTTTTGTTATTCATATCATTTTCCTGCCTGAAACCCTCCAACGGCTTTTTATTACATTTAACATAAAACTGGAATTCTCTACCAGGACCTACAAGAACTGAGTTTTTCCCATTCCTTGGAATTTTCTTTATCATAATACTCCAGTCATTGTGGAAATCATACTGTCCAGTTCATTTCTACCTTGGGACTTTTATACTTGCTGTTCCTGTTACCCATGATCCTGGCATGTCCAGCTCCCATTCAAATATCACCTCTTCAAGAGGACTTTTCTGGGAACCCTATTTAAAATCATCTCCCGGGCTGGGGATGTGGCTCAAGCGGTAGCGTGCTCGCCTGGCATGCGTGCGGCCCGGGTTCGATCCTCAGCACCACATACAAACAAAGATGTTGTGTCCGCCAAAAACTAAAAAATAAATATTAAAAATTCTCTCTCTCTCTCTCTCTCTCTCTCTCTAATAAATAAATAAATAAATAAATAAATTTTAAAAAATAAAAATAAAATAAAATCATCTCCCCACACCTCCCATCCTATCATTCTCTATTCTATTTTCTTTGCTGTACTTAAAAACTATGTCCTACAGGAAAGCTTCCTTCTTCCTTCATGCCTTTAAATTTCTAATTTCTTCACTGTGGTCTGTCATGAATGCACATTGCTGACTGAAAGGGTAGGTGGAGTCTGCTGAATTAACACTCACTATATTTCAAGCAATGGTGACAAATCCAATTGGGACTCTGCCCTGAAGTGACTGGCAGTCAAAAGAGAGCACCTAAAAGGGGCTAACTTCTAAAATGCTGTGTTTAATTGTGCCCTGATGACATTTGTAACATGCTGTGGCAACACAGAAAGAGTACTAATTGTTTTACTTGCCCAAAGTAGAGACTGAAGGAATTTCCAGAGATGGTAACACAGAAGCTGAGTCCTAATGGATAAAAGAGGGAGAAGGAAAAGAACACACTGCAGGTTTTTAAAAGCAAGTCATTTGGTGTGATTAAGGATGATATTCAAATGATGAGCTAGAAGCTATACTGAAATAGGTTATTTTGATCATAAAGGACACGTTGGGAAGCTACCAAAGAATTTTAACAGGAATATAAATTGACTTGGACTGTTTCATGGAAAGTGGCAGGAATGTGAATGTCTCAGCAGAGCCCAGTCCTGCCTAGAGAAATATCACTCACCCATATCACTATGCCAATCAAGACCCCAAGGCAATATCTCCATATACAACGTAAGGATGTCATTGTTTTCCACTGGAGAATTTATTGGAAAACAAAACTTAAAATAGATTCTCAGCATGTGGAGTAATACTATAGGCCAATAATAGACTATGAATATAAATAGATGAGTCACAGAAAAGACAAATAATAAATGAAGTTAATAAATATTTGGGAAAACATAGTTAACTAGAAAGCAACAAAATTTTTAAACAATGCACCTATTCCTACTCACCAGATTGACCTAGAGTTTTTAAAATATAATACGTAAAGTTGTGAAGGCGTCATGAGAAAAACACTTTCATTTGTTTAGATACAAGGATAAATGTCCAGGCAGAAATGTCCTGGAAAGCAACTTAATGATATGTAAAACTTCAAACACCTATTTGTTTCTAAATTCTGTAGAAATATGGTTATAAAGAAATAATTGGAGGTGCACATAAAGTTCATATTCAAAAGATGTTCCTCTAAGAGTTATTTAGGAAAACAAAAAACTAGAAACAATTATCCAACAATAGAGGAATCATAAATTACAGCACATCTATTATACAGTCCTTAAAAATATGTTATCAAGGAATTTTTTTAGACCATATGTGATTTACCATGTCAAAAGAAAAAAAGTGGAATACAAAATTGTATGTTTTGCGTGTACTTTTGCATATATACATATTTGCAAGAACAAATTAAAAAAATGAATACTTTACAGAGTAGATATTTTTACTTTTCTAGGTTTTTTATTTTCATTGATTAATTTTAGTTATAAAGCTTACTTCCTCTAGAAAGCCTTCTATGACTCCCTAACTAGACTAAGTATCTCCCCTTTAGTACTTCCATGGATAGTCCATATGAATACCTCCACCATCATGTACATTAGGTTATAACCATCCACTTGTTCTCTCTCTCCTCTATAAAATGTGAGAAAACCATAGATGATATGTCAATCATCTTCAATCCATAAATAGTACTCAATATTTGGAGAACTAAGATGGATGTAAATATTTCTCTTCTGTTCAGAGCAGCCATCCTAAGTCTGGTCTTAATAGTTCTGAAACAATCACTCAAATGTCTTCAACTAGGCTGGCTGCACTGTTGATTGTAATCAGTTTTTCTAATCTAAGCCAAAAGGATAGGGTGTAGCCAGAAACTACAACACTGTGGCCTGCCATAAGCTAGGGCATGGATCAGAGTGCCCTCATCAGTCTATTTGTCCCAGATCTAGCAAACCTGAGTAACATTGGCTTTTGGTACCTTGTGTCCCACTGACCACAACTCTCTAAGTCCTGAGCCAAGGGCTGGTATATCAAGTGGAGGTTCCATTTCTATATTTCAAGATAAGAGGAATGATATAGGCCTTCTAATAAAATCCCTTCATTTCTCATTACTCACACTGATATTACTCAAATGCCGATTATGTTGAATTGGCTTTCCTTTGTTTTGTTTTTCTACCCCTGGATCTAAGTAGAGATTAGATAAATAGATAGATAGATAATAGATCTCTATGTATTTATGTGTGTGCATGTATATACAAGTCAACTCTGTTTTTCTCTATTAGGAAGATGAAATTTTTCCACCAGAAAGTTGCCCTTTTAGTTACTTTCTGGAAAACACTCTACATTTGTGCTCCATCCAGCTCTGTGACGCAGTTTTTCTGCTTCATAGCAATAACAGGCCAGCCTCCCACTCTCCCAAGCCTTTTCTGCTTTCTAGTTATCAGGGGGTTTCCAGGCCTTATGGCCTTATTATAGTTTGTTAAAATATGTCTAAATTTATGTATGAGTTATCATCTCCCTCCCGAATTTCTTTTCTAATTATAACAGCCACTAGGGAACTTTTATTTTCAACTTGGCTAATTAGGAGATTTCATGCCAGGGATGGTGGCCAATAATCAGATACCTCTCAGTAGAATTTATACTAGTTTGACATTGGTTACAGGTTTGAAATTCAATATCAACAAATCTGCATGGAATTATAAATATTTATGCTACAGCCTTTGCATATTTGCTTGTAAAAACTCTAGTCTCTACATTTTTAGATATCCAGTTCTCTAAAATGCTCTCTATTTAATAGGGTCATGTTAAATATTGTTTGCATAGCACTCTTCATATCACATTCCACTGTTATTTTTTCTTCATCCTTGAAAGAAAAGTGAGAAAATAGATACAGCACAAGGACAAAATTTAGAATAGAGAGAAAGAAAAAGAGGAAACAGAGAGAAGAGGGGAGAGAGGAGAAGGGAGAGGAAAAGGAGGAGAAGGAGGAGAATAAATTCCCCATAACAGCATCTTGTGTCACAAAAACTGAGTCAAAGGCAAAAAATATATATATTTTTGAAACTCCTATTTACTACTTTCCATAATGAAGGATCAGGTAAAAAAAAAAAAAAGGTGGGGGGAAAGTCCAACAAAGAAAATAAGACATTTGCTGAGAAATAGTGTTATTTATTGTAGTGCATTAGTTATTTGATGGTGTGCAAATGAAGGAAGCTGTGTCCCTTTTCTTATTTTTTTAATTTGTCTTATTTTTACTGGAAAATTAGGGCTCTCATATTTTTAAAAATATCAACCTATTAGTTTCATCCAAGATTCAGAAGGAAATCTTACAGGTACGAAGACAGAATTCCTTTAAAGTCATGTACCTAGCAATTTAACTCATGGTACTGTGACCCCAAAACCAATTTCTGATAAAGCAAGGTTTTGCAGAGCTGAGTCTTCAGGGGGCTAAGTCTGGACAGCCCTCCTTGGATGATAGAGACAGTAAACAGATTGTATGATAGGGGCCGGTAATTTCCAACAGACACTTAATAACTGAGTCTAGAAGGAAAAAGCTTCAGCTCTGCACTTTTGGCAGAAAACTTTACTTTTTCTTTTTCTTTTTTTTTTTTTTTACATTTTAAAACTATTTACAGTTCATATGTTTTCCAGACCCACTCTTCCAGAAGCAAGGGCACCATCCCCTGCCTGAGTCTCTCGGCGCTCCACATGTGATTTCGCAGGCAGCCAGCCAGATGAACATTTAATTTGAAAATGAAGCCTTAAATTTAGCAGTGTGAAGGGGAAAGCACATCTGAGCACAAATGCCTGGAGAGGGGCAAGGTAACCAGATGAGGCGAGGGGTGAAAGCCATTTGTCAGCCAGGAAACTCACAAAGTGCTGCTGGGAGGGAAAGGTCTGCTGCAGACCCCAGCATGCCCTGCTCTGCCCTCAGGGTCTAGAGCTGCCCAGATTCCCACAGTTTTTTCTGTCTAATGTGCTACAACGTGAGGGAAGCTATCGATAAAACAGTAAGCCTGCTTCAGGCACTGTCCTACACTGTGCTGTTTCAGAAATGAAGCTCATTAGGTGAGATGGAGAACATAACTCTCTTCCTTGCTTTAAATTTCAGATATTGTCCCATGCGTGTTAAGGCATGGCATACCAAATGACTCCTAGTAACACAGAATACTAGGATTAAAAATGGGTTTGGTATCCAAGGACCTCGTATATATTCAAGTGGCAATTATAGCAATGATGCACGTTAAAAGTGCAGTATATGGACACCTCCCCTTGTCCTTATATTAATTACAGGGCAGAAGGGGGGGTATTCTGCTTTTGCCTTGAAAATGAAATATTTAACTTACTTAAATGCATTTTGCTTTCTCAACATATAATATTGAGGATCGACTGCATGCTGTACAGTATTCAGGTGGTAATAGAAATAGATCCTCTCAGTCTCAAGTAGTTCACATGAATATTAAGAATAGACAGACAAGTCTTCTCCTCCCCACAACTACCCTGACCTCTCTCCATTGGTTTCTCCCAATGAAGCAGAACAAGATTTTCCAAAGACAGAATTTTCCATGTATTCCCTTTTGTTGTTAAGGGAAAGACTCGAACTCTGAATGTGGCCTTCAAGGTCTTGCAGGATCCGACCTCTCATTGTGTTCCCAGCCCCATCTCACTCGGCTCTTCTCTTGGACTTCCTCGCTGGGCTGCGACCATTCCATCCCTCATAATAAGCATTCTCCATCCTTCCCCAGGGCCTTTGTGATATACTGTGCCCTCTGTCTGGAATTCTTCCCATCTCACTGCTCCCTTCTTCATCATCTTTACCAAGTTAACTCCTAGTCATCATTAAGTTCTCAGCTGAAAATTTACTGCCTCTTTAAAGAACCCTTTCCTATTCTGCCTCACGTCACCACACGCTGCCTATCCCTTACCCTGCCACCCCACAAACCTTGCTTTAGAACCATATTGTTTTCCTTTGCTGTATTTGCCTGGGATTGTAATCATACTCTACCTAGAATGACTATCTTATTAAATCTACACCACCACCACTGGACAGTAAGCCCCAAGATTGCATAATCAAGTCTGTTTGGGTTTGCCTGAATTTCTAGCACTTAACACAATGTCTGGGATACCATAAGCACTCAATAAAGACTGAAAAGTACATGAAATATAAGAGGACTATTAGGACACCATGTGCTAGATAATAGAGATGAGCACAGGATTTGGCGAGTATTGGGTCAGGCCATTAACTCTGGTAGCCTCCTGCTCTGACTTGCCTCCTGATGCTTTTTGCTACACTTTCTTCCATCTGGAATACAAAAGCCTCACTGCTGAAAGCTCCTACGGTTGAATTTCATCTTCTGTCCCTAACCCATTATGTGACTTACTGTCTTCTATCTGATGTTCCTCTTCTACCACATCCTAATCACATTATCGTCATATCTACCTTTATAAGTCCAACCTCCCATGTTATGTTAAATCTTTCTTTTCTGTAGTCATTGGCTTCCCTTCTTTGGCTCCTCACCATATGACAAAGCTGAAGAGGATCACAGAATCAGTATTTAAGGGCTGAGAAGGACCTTGAAATATCTAGCCTACTGGTACTCAAACTTCAATGTACCTGTGCTTTTTAAACACACAATCCTGAGTCCCAGATCCAGAAATCTTTATTCAAGTCTGGGAAAGGAACCACAAGTCTACAGGTAGGGTGATTCAGACCTAGGAAGTCCTCCAGTCCCATGTAGAGAAGCACTATTCAGTGTAATGTTATTCATGGAGGCCCCTCAAGGGATGCCACAAGGGGGAAGCAGGTGCCGAGGGCATCTGCTCTGTGCCTCTATCCCAGTTTCATCCTGAGCAGCAATATTTGTACCTATTTTATATACTGAACTTCCATATATGATTTCATTTAGAAAGGCTTCTGCTAGCCAGTGCTATATGGCACACTTGTAATCCCAGCAGCTGGGGAGGCTGAGGCAGGAGGATTGAGAGTTCAAAGCCAGCCTCGGCAATTTAGTGAGGCCCTGAGCAACTCAGCAAGACCCTGTCTCTAAATAAAATATATAAAGGACTGGGGATGTGGCTTAGTGATTAAGCACCCTAGGTTTGATCTTTCAAAAAAAAAAAGAAAAGAAAACTCAGTGCCACAGTCAATCAGTTACAGACCCCAGGACCAGGCCCCAGCCTCCTGACATAGGGCTGGTGGGCTCCCTACAACACCCTACTGCCTCGTAGGGTAGAAAGACAACAGGGAAACAGGGATTTTGTGTTTCATCCAACTGTCTTATGATGAGTGGCTTATATATGAAGAGGGCACTTGTGGCTGGCCATATTTCACCAGAGCACATAATTGGAGAGATGGGAAGGGTGGGAGAAAAGGGATTTACACTTGCTCATCTACCCATATTTCTTATCAGGCATGTTCTTAGCCTCCCCCTGAAACAAACCTGTGACGAGCCAATCATCTTTTATGGTCTGGCCCCTTTCCTAGTTCCCCCCCCTCTCCCTGCCCCACATATCCAACCCCCGCCCCACCATTCAATTAGCTCTTCCCCAGTTGATTTTTGCTGAGGGCCTAGTCTTTCAAGGTTATTCTGAGATAATGATACTCCTGCCACTGGCCTCTCAAAACTTGTGTTAAGATCCCCTGTGTGTGTGCACCTAGAGAACCTCATGCTTCTTTTTATCATGCCACCTGTTACTGTAAAATTATAGTCAGTGAATTTGTCTAGCTCTTTCCCTAGACTCCAGGGACTTGGTCCCTATATCCCTAGTCCATAACAAGCATAGGGGCTGGTACAGAAAAGTGTTACAGAAAATGTGAATTGAATGAACAGACAGATGAGTGGTGAGCATGAATCCCTGCCAATATGCTCAGTGTCCCTATAAAACTTGTACTGCACATCCCTGATGAAGCACTAGCACATGTTGATAGATGCACAGAGCAAATCAGATGATCTGATGAAAAGCATGCCCTATTGCCAACATAGCCCCTTAAATCTCCACTGCTGCTCATGTGCTCTCCTCCCTGAGTTCTCTCTAAATCTCATTTTCATTTTCAATACATAGCTTTTCTTTTTCCCCTACAAATCCCAATACTGTAAATGTTAAGCTAATTTAAAATTCAATAGGTAGGGCTGAGGATATGGCCCAGTGGTAGAGAGCTTTCCTAACATGCATGAGGCCCTGGGTTTGATTCCTGGTATTAAAAAATAAAAAAACAGAATCTTATGGTTTAGAGCTGGGATTCAGCTCAGTGATAAAGTGCTTGCCAAGCATGTGCAAAACGCTGGGTTCAATTCCCAGTACCACCCCCCAAGAAAAAAATCCAATAGGTATTTATTGTAAAGAAATGTTCACTTATTTTCCAAAGATTACAGAAAACATACTTTATTACACCATATGTTCTCAATATAAAAATACTATCAACTTTCTTCACATCTTCAAAGTCTCTTCTTTCTCCATTATTTAGAGTTCATCTCATTCTTTCTGCAATGTTCAGCATCACTCTCAATTATATTTTCCTTATCTTCAGTATACAACTTTGCTGCCAGAATTTGTCTTTCTATATGTTGCTGACAATGTCACTGTCACAGCCCCAATAGTTCCCAAGTTCTTTAGATCTAATTTAGAGATCATTACTCTTACTTTCTGCTATCTGCCAAATCCTTTCTTTTCCCTTCATGGCACATCCAATCCTTGCCAAATACCGAAAAGTAGAATTAGAACACTTCCTAACATGGAATGAGAAAACAGATTTTAGTTTTTGAGACTACTGTTTAATTTAAAAGTGGTCCGGTGTTCCTCTGAGTTACAGATTCAAAGCACCATTCTTGACCAGCTTCCCAAATCCTACACCAAGGTTCTCTAACACCTGGCATTGTTTTGTCTACAAAGCCTGAATACTGACAAGAACTTCTGAAAATCACACTTTCTTAATGAGATGAGACTTTTTTTTTTGATGCCTTACGTGTGAATAAAACAATGAAATATTAGAGTGTCCTGGCAATTCCAGAGATAAAGCTAATCACGTTCATTTATATATGATAGTTTTATATTTGGGGAAGAAATTATGTCTTCTTTAACTCTGTAGTCCCAACATAGAACAATCTGCCTGGCACACAGCAGGCACTTAATAAATGTCTGTGAAGTGAAAGAATAAACAAACATAGAACTTGTTAAGGGAAAACTAAAAACAAGTGCGTATTAGTTTCCTAGGACCACTGTAACAGATTACTACAGAGTATGCAAATTCAAACAGCAAAACTATATCCTCTTGCGGTTCTGGAGGTGAGAAGTGTAAAATCAAGATGCTCAGAAGGCTGCAGTCCCTTGGAAGGCTCTGGAGGGAGACCTGTTCCATTCCTCTCTCCTAGTTTCTGGGAGCCTCAGGCATTCCTCAGAATAGGGCTATGTAACTTCAGTATCTACCTCTTTCTTCATATTACCTTCTTTTCCATGTCTCTTCTTCCCTTCCTTTCTCTTATAAAGACATTTGTATTTGGGTCTAAGACCCACCTTACTCCAGGATCATCTTATCTCAAAATCTTAATTATATCTTTTCTTTTCCAAATAAAGTCACATTCACAAATTCCATTGGATGTATCCTTGGGGAGAGAGAGGGGAAGACACATTCAACTACAGCAGTAGGCTATGGAATAATTCTCAATTATTTTTAAAACAAATTTTATATGGAGGAGTAGAAGAGAAAAAGAAAAAATGGAGGAGGAGGGGGCAATATAATATGTCCACAAATTAATTATAGTTAATTTATAGATCTAGATAATGAAATCAAGAATAACTTCTATATTCTACTTAAATTCTTTCAATCTTTTAATTTTTTAAAGTGTTTTACCCACTACAGACAGATCATATGCAAATTTAAAATAAGGAAGAAATCACCCCACTGAGATCACCTCAGGAAACCTAAAGCAAAATATTCCTGTTGTATTTTCTATGAGTAAAAAAAATCAATGGGGGATAAATAGTTAATCAAACGCTGCTAAAACATTGGTTGGGTATAAACAACCTTTGAGCTATGATTGAAACTAAATCTATTCATAATAATATTATAAGCTCTTTTAGCTTTCAGGTTTGAAGACTTTTTTAAGATCTTAACTTTTCAAAGTTAAAGTTCTAACATCTCCAAGGCCTCTGTGGTATGCCACTGGAATTATAGGAATGTGCCACTGAGCCCACCAGGAATCAAGTTTTAAAATACATCACGTATCTGGTGATGTATTTTTACAAAGGTGATATACTTTTAACGTGCTCTGTCACCTAAGATAAGTGGGCCCTGGTTACATAAGAGTCTGCCATCTTGGTGAGTAGCAGCAATGGGTTCAGAGCTGAAGAAAACTCAAACTCCATTGAGTGATAAAAGTGAGATAAATATGAGGATCCCCAGATACTGAGAGAGAGGAGAACAGAGCCAACCACATTGAACACTGAATGGTGAAGGTAAGATTCAAAAGATCAGCAGCAGAAGAGGAGAACTTCTTGGGAAGAAAAACATGTGGATTCCACATTGTTTGGAAAGGGCTATGTGATGTGAACCTCCTCAATGACCTCCTCCACAAAATCTGCAGTCAACTCTACCTCACTCTCCAAGGTTGTTATGTGAGGAAGTTCTTTGAAGGAGTGTTAAGAGGACAAAAAAAGCAGCTAACATCTGTGTTGTAGAAACTGTAAAGATGATATTAGAAGATGCCACTGAAAACTCCACATGCAGAGGTCTGAAAGTGTTATAATTTCCTGTTATTTCAAGATTCATCTCATTTGGGGAAACAGTCACCATTTAGAAATTCAACCTTTAAAAATTGCATCCTTGCAACATAATAATTGATTACAACAGAAAATTGTTTATAAGAACAATTTCACAGCTCTCATACAGAACTCAGCCCATTGGCAAATGAACCCTTCCATCTGCAAAGCTGACGAGCAGAAACTGCCCGAGAAATGATCAATACAAGACTTGAGAAACCAAAATTAGTTTTGTGAGAGTGAAACTATTTTTGAAACAGTTTTATTATGAGTTATCAGCATGAGTTAAAAATTAATTTCACTTTTGGTCTTTCACTGCATCCAAATAGCACTTGAAACTACTCCCGTTAGCTTGCTTTTGAACTCATTATTTAAGCCCATAAAAGTGATTTATTAGCATTGTTTTTAAAAAAGAAAAAAATCAAGCATTTTTCTCCTCTAATTTTACTTTCTAATCTGCAAGTCTCTTCATATAGATCCTAAATAGCTGTCCCCTGGACCCAATGGTGTGATCATAATGTAAAAATAATTTGGGCAGACTGAGGATAAAAATAAATAAATAAGAAAAAGGGAAAAAAGGCAAAACGTCAGAGCACTGGTAATCTCCCTTGTGTTTAAGCACAGACGTCTCCATTCCAAATGCAAATCTGTAATTGAGATGAGATAACTCAACAGAGGGTGCATCAATTCTCCCATGAGATCAACAGTGTCTTACTCTCCTGCATTCAAGACACAGAAAGAATGTGCTTCAGCTGCATGTGCACTAAGTTCAATGGTCTTTGGTATTTTTTATTGCAGGTACAGATAAAATCAGAGCCTATCTGATAATAATAATAATTCACTCTTGCCCAAGATTGACATTTTGTATAAAATCCAGCAGAAGGTAATGCCACATATGAAGACTACCCCACACCCCTCCCTGAGGAAGTTATTCCCAGGAATTCAGCAATAAATAATAGAACTCTTGACTATTGCTCCATGTGCGTCTAACCTGGCAAGATAAAGCAGCTTTCTTCATAGCTGTCCAAAGGATCTGCCAGTCATACTTTTGAAATACTGTCCAAATTTACCACAGAGACTCTACAGACCAGAACCGATATATATTCTTCACATATGAGTACTATATGGTTAGTAATTATAATGTAAAACTTATATTCAAACTGTTTCAAATTATTGATATTTGGGGGTTTATATGTGTCACTAATACATTTTTTTTTAAAAGAGAGAGAGAGAGAGAGAGAATTTATTTATTTATTTTTTAGTTTTCGGCAGACACAACATCTGTGTTTGTATGTGGTGTTGAGGATCGAACCCCGGCCGCACGCATGCCAGGCGAGCGCGCTACCACTTGAGCCACATCCCCAGCCCAACTAATACATTTTTTTAAAGCAGCACTTTTTTTTCATCATGTGTAATGATTAAGAGAAGATAAACTTGGAACTTGTTGGTGTTCTGATAGTCATCCACCCAGGACACCCAAAATATAATTGAAATGAAACCTTCTAGGGTTTCAATATGCCCAACCTAGTCTTTATCACACTTGAATCCTGATACACTTATGAAGACATGTCCGTGGACTGAACAAGGATGCTTCAGGTTTCTTTGCTTAGTAAAGAAATAGTGGGCTCATGTAACCCTTCTAGGTGATTTTGATAAATATGTCACAAAGAAAAAGCTAAGACATAAATATGTCACAAACACCTAGGTCTTATGGAAAAGGGTAACTTCATCAATCTAGAAAGATGAATAAATTATATTTTAAAATTGAAAGCAGACTAAACATTCAAAAAACAGTTATGTGAATTATGAGACATATACCCAAAGGAATGTTATGCAGCCCTTTAAAATTATATATCTAAAAACAATATAAAAACATAGAAAAATTTTAATGATGTGAAGTAAAAACAGAATAAAAATATACATACATAATTATAAGAAATCTTGGCATAGACAAAAGACAGAAAGGAAATATAAGCAAATAGCAATGATAACAACTTTTGTATTCTAGAAGAGTAAATATTATTTTCTTCCTTGGACTTTTTTCTTATTTTCCAAATTTCTTTTTTTTTTGGGGGGGGGGTTGTTTTGTTTAATTATTTTGTTGTTGTTGTTTTTAGATACACATAAGAGTAATGTGTATTTTGACATATTATACATACACGGAGTGCAACCCATTCTACTTTTATCTCATTCTTGTGGTTGTACAGGATGTAGAGTTGCACTGGTTGTGTATTCATATATGAATATTGGAAAGTTATGTCCAATTCATTCTACTGTTTTTCCTATTCCCATTCCTCCTCCCTTCCCTTCATTTCTCTTTGTCTAATCCAATGAACTTTTGTACTTTCTCTCCCTACCTCCCTTATTGTGGGTTAGCATCCACATATCAGAGAGAACAATCGCCTTTGGTTTTTTGGGACTGGCTTATTTCATTTAGCATGATAACAAAAAGGATGAATAAATAATTAATAATATATTATTAAATAAATAAATAATTTAAATAATTAAATAAAATATTTAAATAATTAAATAAAAAATAAATATACATCCATTTACCAGCAAAAGATGAATGGATAAAGAAAATGTGAGATATACACACACACACACACACACAATGGAACATTATTTTCCAACTTTCTCTTAATGAGTGTGTTCATTTTAATGGAAAAAAATAGATACTAAAGGAAAAAATGAAACAAATTTTAAATTCTCATATTCAATGGGAGTCATCACTCAATCAAAGTGGAAAAGTCAATTGGGCGAAGGGAAAAGTTGTTTCCCACTGAAATAATATATTTGGTTGCATAATTTTTCAGCGTTCAGGAATATCATACTTGACTGGTGCAGAGACTATACTCGCAGTAGTCAAAGGAAGCTCTTATCTTTCTCCATAATGCACACAATTTCAAAACAAAAACAAAAACTGATGGGAACAGTTCTGTGAAGCTCGGGAGATTTGAGCAAAGTTTACCAACACTGAGGAAAGTTTAAAGTGGGATTTGTGTTCCACAAAGGGCTGGTGGTCAAGTGCAATTTGAAATCTATAGGGGTCAGGGAAACATCCTGACTGAGAGGAAGGTAATTGCACTGGAAAATCTGATCTCGGATTGTTCTAATGCAAGAGTGTACATTAAGAACTGTCAGGGAAACAAAAAAACCAAGAAAAAAGGATGCTGGCTCTATTTGTTAACAGTGACACAAACAGTGACTACCACAGATGCTGGCAGCCTGGAAGAATGAACACAGAATCCTGAGCTACATATAGGGAGGCCACGCTCCAAGCAGAGTTCATCGTCTTCTCTGTTCAGTTTCTCACTGCTCACTAAAGATAGAGTATAGAGCAACTCTGTTCAACAGAACTAGCCACAAATCTGTGGTTTAAAATGTTCTAGTAACCATGCTCAAAACAGGTTAATAAAAAGAAAAGGTAAATTTCATCTTAATAATGTTACTTAATCCAATGTATACAAAATATTATAATTTCAAAGTGGAATTGATATAAAACAAATTATTTTTACTGATTTTTTAAAAAAAAAAAATGACAGTGGAATGTATTACAATTCTTATTACAATTTTTCATATCTCTGGTTGTATATAAAATATATTGACACCAATTAGTGTCTTCATACATGTACTTTGGATGATGATGTCCATCACATTCCACCATCCTTGCTAATCCCCTGCCCCCTCCCTTTCCCTCCCACCCCTTTCCCTATCTAGAATTCCTCTATTGCTCCCATGCTCCCCCTCCCTACCCCACTATGAGTCAGCCTCCTTATATCAGAGAAAACATTTAGCATATGTTTCTCTGGAATTGGCTAACTTCACTTAGCATTATCTTCTCTAACTTCATTTATTTACCAGCAAATGCCATGATTTTATTCTCTTTTATTGCTGAGTAATATTCCATTGTGTATATATGCCACATTTTTTAATCCATTCATTCACTGAAGGGCATCTAAGTTGGCTCCATAGTTTAGCTATTGTGAATTGTGCTGTTATAAACATTGATGTGGCTGTGTTCCTGTAGTATGCTGTTTTTAAGTCTTTTGGGTTTAGACTGAGGAGAGGGATAGCTGGGTCAAATGCTCGTTCCATTCCCAGATTTCCAAGGAATCTCCATACTGTTTTCCATATTGGCTGCACCAATTTGCAGTCCCACCAACAATTTATGAGTGTACCTTTCTCCCACATCCTCACCAACACTTACTGTTGTTTGTCTTCATGATAGCTGCCATTCTGATTGAAATGAGATGATAGAGTAGTTTTGATTTGCATTTCTCTGATCACTAGAGATGGTGAACATTTTTTTCATATATTTGCTTATTGATTGTGTATCCTCTTCTGAGAAGTGTCTGTTTAGTCCTTGGCCCATTTGTTGATTGGGTTATTTGTTTTTTTGGTGCTTAGCTTTTTGAGTTCTTTCTATACCCTAGCAATTAGTGCTCTGTCTGATGTATGAGGGGCAAAAATTTTCTCCCAGGATATAGGCTGTCTATTCACCTCACAGATTGTAAAACAAATTATTAATAAAATAGCTAAAAATTTTTTTACTAAGTCTTTAAAATTTGGCATACACAGTCTTTTTACTTGCAACACATCTCAGTTTGGACCATAACATTCCAAGTTCTTGGACAGCAGAAGATCTGCACATCCTTTTCCATGTTTAATATCTACATGACTAGAAATTTTTATGGGATAGGGCAACAAAAATTGTAAGTCGCATAAATATGTACAAGTCAGTGAGTGATTCAGCATTCAGGACAGTAGATGTAATGGAGAAAGAAATAAAACACAAAAATGGGCAAAACTAAAATCTTGAATTTCTGAAGAAAAGAAAAACATGGCAAAATAATCGTTGATCGATCAAGTGTTTAACTAAAAATGTGAGTCCTTCAAAAAAATTACAAATATGCACTGCAGAATAATTCCTTTATAAGGATATTTATAATGTGACAAAATGATGCTTCCTATTTTAAAATAACTGAAATTCATTTCCTTGAGTGTCTTAAAATTAAAGAGATATAGGCTAGAGAAATCTATATGGGTAATGAGGTGGGTTTGATTAGAGGTCTTTAACCTGTCTGCACATTAGACTCCTCTTGAAAACTGGAAAACATTAGGCCTTCACCTCTAAGACCCTCAATTATTCCTACATGCAGCTAGAGCATAGATAGATACATACATACAGAAATACACATAGACATAGTTGTTGTTGTTGTTTAACTCTCCCAAGTTATTCTAACATGACTCCCAGATTAAGGAGTATGGTGCAGGTGACCTCTGCAGGAACTTTCAGGGTGCTTCTCACCAGCCACTTACCTGCCCTGTTGCTCCCACAGAGGCCAAAGACAGTTAGCATAACTTGAGAGTAAATGTTCTCTTGTAAAACAGTTACATCTCTACTGATATTTATAGAGTCAGCCGGCAAATAGTATTTCATGGCCTACAGTTAAGGGTGTGTACTTCCTCTATAGCTGTCACATTTATTTCTACAATATGAAGCCACCTCTACTTAATTTTACAACTCAAGTCATCAAAAGATTTTATCAGTGCCTAATGCAACACCCATTTCTAAAGCAATTTCACATATTACAACAGTTTGTCAATGCAGAAGGTTGGTCCTAATATGAAAGAAATGAGTGACTATAAAAAAGTAAAATTTAAAAGGATGGTCAGAAGGGAAAGATTTCATTTATTTTCATGGATATTTTAAGACTCAGTTTTACAATGTTGTTCAGCACAGCAAGAATGAAGATGAATAATGCTCCTGGCACCAAAAGTAGATATACGTGTTTGTATACATGTGTATACTACATATAGATAAGCTACATGTATATTGTGTAATGATTTTATACTTATATAATTGTATACAAAGCCTTTCAAATAAAAAACAAATAGTGAAGACCTGGTCAGTTCACATTTACGCATTGCACCATGAGTGGATAGGAGAACTCTAATTTAGGGTCCTGTTTGCCATGGAACCCTAGAGTAGTCATTTCCTTTCTGAGCCTTAGTCTCTCCATCTTTAAAATGGGGGAACTATTGCCCATATCCTAGAGTTTTATGAGAGTTAAACAGAGAGCACTGGGCCCCCACACAATAAATATGTGTTGAATGTGAGTGTAGCCCCCACCTTCTTTGCTTCTAAGATAAAGGGCACCTGAAGACCAGAGGAAAAGTTAATTGCCCAGTGTCACACAGCAATCACTTACATGGGCCCAGATCTCCTGACTGGTACTTTCAACACAACCCTTCCTCCTCAGGGACTTTCTCCCCAAAGCTGACTATATCTTTCCTTGCCCAAGACAAGCCAGTCTCTCCTGCACTAGCATGAAGACCTTGACTCTAAGACCTTCTGCCAAGAACACACAAAGGAAGCCACAAGTACCCAGCAGTGCCCAACCTAATGTGACACCCACTCCCAGCAATGCCCATCTCCCAGGGCCCCCAGACACAAGTCATTTTACTTTTATTCTTGGACCATGACCCACAGGAGCCAAGGAGAGGTTCAAAACACTTTCTTAATATTTTCTATTAATATTGTCATGGGCTTAATTATGCGTTAACCACTGCATTCCTAGAAGCAGATCCTGATATGAGGATTCATGTGCAAGTGGCTAATTAAGACAGTACTAGGAGTAACTGATAAGGGATATGAGAAGCATCACAGAACAAAGGAAGCAGCAAAGGAAAGGTGTGACTGCTGGCAAGGCTCATCTTTTGTCTGGTCTGGAGGAGTGCTCAGGGGTGAAATTTAACCTCAGAGTTAGTCCAACTTGAGGCAAGGAAGCAACTCTTTCATACTCCTGTACCAGTTAATCTTTGGTTCCAAGAACCCAAGGGCAGTGTTCTGAAGAAGGTGGCAAGTACAAGTTCTGAGAGGTAATATACATAATTTCTGAGCCCAGAAGAACCAGGTAGAGCCACGAGCTCCAAAGAAAGACTGGAAGCTCTCTGCAACATCTCAGATCTGAGCCCATTTGATTTCCCCGGCACCTCCAAATCCAAAAAGTGAAAAGCCAGTCTCCACAGCCTGAGCACATTCTGCTAAAACCATCATACCAGCCACCAGAATTGGTTAGTGATAGGTTTTAGCAAAATATCATAGAACATTCTCTGGCAGATTGCCCTCTCAGCAAGATGGCTACAGCTCGGTACCAAGATTCAACAGCCACCCTGGTAGGCTCAAGTGACATAAACATGACCAAGAGGCAGGACCCCTGCCCTGGAGAATTTCAAGTAATCTTTCAAATGGAAATGTTTGTAAATGTAAGCATTTACACCAAATGCTTAAGATTATCCCATTCTTAATGATAAGTGAATCTCTCTTCAACTTCATAGAATCAGCAACAATACCTCCACAGAATGTCAGGCCATACTGGTTTACAGACAGAACCTACCTCATAACGAATTAAGTAAAGGATAAATGAAACCACAAGAAAGTAGCACTAATACTACTCCCAATAATGATGATAATGATAGCAAGTATGTGTGAGAAACACCTAGTCACCAAGCTTCTCAATATCTAAGTTACTGGATTAATCAATCCATGGCCTCCAGATAGAAGCCCCAATATCTTAACCAGGTATCACCACAAAATTTAACTTGAGAAGATAAAAAGACATATGAAGGCCATTAGTTCAAATTAATTATATCACTGTATATATTTTAACATCCTTTATATGAGATGATACAAAGTAATGAAACTGATTATCAAATGTTCCTTGGAGAATTAGTCATAACATCACTTGAGACAGTCAAGACATGCAATGCATACTGCTCAAAGCCACAGACCACATTAGCTTACAAAGAATCACCATGCCTTAAAGAAATAACAGGCCACGTGGAAATGCTGGCAACACACCAGACTCCAGGCAGAGCACGTTATAGTAGCTCAACCCTCACAACAGCTCCATCCATGCATGGGACCCCATCATAACCCCACTTTATACACAAAGAATCTGATGTTTATAGAGGTTAGGAACTTGCCCAAGACCACAGAAATATTCAGGAGAATGAAACCCATACTTCGGTCCCTCCAAGTGCAAAACGCATGCTTTTAACACCACACTATTGTGGCAACAATTCAAAACCTGCTAACACTGGAAATGAACCAGATGGTTCCAGCATCTTTATGGCTTATCCTTGTCACACCAGAATTATGCTTTCCAAAGCTTTGTCTCTACAACTCTGGTTTTAGAGTAAGATCATCTTTCTTCATTAAGTACCATTTTGTAAAACAAGACAATAAGAAAAAACTATAGGAATCATTGCATTAATAGTATCAACCAACATATTAGTTACAGAAAGAGATTAATTACATTAATCTTACTATTTATTATCTCAGCTACCTAGCCTCTCTTGATAAGTCTATCACTTTGTGGAATCTTCTCTCACATGAGGTTAATTTACTCTATTATTTTCTCTTTTAAAATTATATTCTTCACAATATCTAAATAATTCAAAAATCCTTGGCTGGTGTGATTTACTGTCAGATTATGAATTAAAAATACATTACAAATTTACTTTGCCACCTGTTACCATTAGCAAAAAGAGGGGACAGAGAGAAAGCAAATAAGAAACGATGGAAAGAAACTTTGAAATTTACTCTTGTCAAGTTTTCTGGAGATGTTTTCAGGGTTGTTGGTATATAGAGCATTTATGATTCTAGTACTGTTCCGCAAATATTTCTCCATTAATGGATAAATTTAAATGCAATGAAAAATTCATGATATAGTGGATAGTATATTCTAAATTCAACTCTCAAGGGAATACAACATCCTTATTGCTATCACTTGACACAGTAATGTGCCAGAAGTCTCTCTAGCAATCTTCCCCAGAAATTGCCAAATTCAAAAACTCAAATACTCATGAAGTCTACAAAACATGGCATGTATGCCACCTCTAAATAGTATTCTATCTAGAAATAAAAAGTGACAAAGATATGTCTGTGTCCCATAATAGAAAGCCACAGGAATTCAAAGCAAAAGTTGAGTGAATGGTACAAATACTGGTTGAATATGAAAAGAAGACATGAAGATGGAATGGAATTATATTTCAGCAGCTAATAAACTAAAGGAGGGAGGAAGCAAACATTTAATTAGAAAAGAAAGCCACCAGTTGTCAAGACCAGTTTTGGGGACACAGAAATCATAATAATAACCCAAAGAATGCATTTCTTACTTGCTGTCAATGATCACTTCAGACTGCCGATTGTTCACTTGGTTATCACTCTTGTGGCGGAACTGGAAAATCAAAGTATTCATGAGATAATATATTAAATCACACTTGGTCAACCCAAAGGGACAATGGAAATTTTTTGAGTGCATGTATCTGGACAATGTCTCCATCTGCCTAAGATGAACACAGTTATACTTACCTTGAACCCAGCTGCACATTCTAAATCTAAATCAACACTCAGCTCACTAAAACTCATTGTAGGCATCACCAGTGGAAGAAGTCTAGCCACATGCTCGACTCAAAATTCCAATTCTCACACATTTTTAGTCACTTCTAAGAAGACAATGAGTTCTTTCCTCTGTCACATAGTACCAGAGAAAACCATACATTAATTTTGATGACTCCAACCAGGAATGGGGACTTCCATTTCTCTCACATATGTGCTCAATACTTTATTGGAACATCACTGATTCTGTTTTATGGATTTCTTTGAAGTCAAGAAATTACTTGTAACAACATGTATTTTTATTCTCCAGAAATTCTAATTGTTAACAGTGATCTTATGAAATAGCAAGCATTTAAAACAAAAATCAGAATACAATACTTAACCACATTTGGTGTGAATTTATGTTTTATACCCAAGAGATCACATTTCCAGTAATGTAAATATCTTATATTGCTTGAAAGAATCCATGTATTATAAGTTCCTCACTAGACTCAGAAATTAGTAGCCATTGAGATAAATGTTTCTACATGAACTTTCAAGATCATATTATTATATGTTAGTTATTACAAATTATTAGAGACAAGGGTAATAGACAATAGTGTAAATTGTAATAGACTAAAATAGAAACAAAGTTATTTCAGCATATTAGCTTACATACACATATGAATGGGGATAATTTTAGAAGACATGAAACTTTGATTTTATAGATTGTAATCATAAAGATAAGTCACTATTCTTTTTTTATTTTAAATGTTGTATCAATAGCGCAACATATAAAATGCTTTTTTTTCTTTTTAACATCATTCCAAAACCCATTGCAATCTTTCTATTATGCTATCCCTGATACATATAATTGCACGGTATTATACAGGTATAAGTTAATGGATATTACCAGTAAAAATAAGAAGACAAAGCTATTTAGCATTTTTAAGATTAAAATAATTTAAAATATTATAAACTTTTAGGAGTAAATTGAGCCCGCCCATTCACTGATGTGTAAACTTATTTCTACAAATAGAACACTAGAGATGGAAACATTTTTCTGAGTACATGGTTTAGTGGGGTTGCCCAACATCTTCTGTTTGCTCCTCCATATCTTTACCTTAAATTTTTCTATTCTGCCCTGTGCCAATGGGAAGCTGTCCCCTATGGTCTTTGTTTCTGGTTGCCCTTGGCCAATAGGTGGTACTGAAGATCAGAAAGCCAGAGAAGAGTAAAATGAGGGTATTTATTCCCCTGCTTCCTTCTAGTTGAGTTAGCAACGGCTATGTTCTCTACAGATAGCCCCAGATGCAGCAAACAGCCCCAGCTATAGCTCCAGGGCTGGTAATTGCTTCCTTCCTTTCTTCTTCAGGCCTAGTATTTACAATAGTAGGGTAGCCCATGTTGCTAGCCTAGGTGCTTTTCCTTGTAAATGACCCCTTCATTATTAAACTCTCCAGTCTTCCCCATTTCAGAGTGACAGCTCTCTCCTGCCAAGACAGAATATCTTACTGATGAAGATATTCAACTATTGCACTAGCATATTATCACAAAAAATAAAAGCACTTTCAAATATTAACTATAGTAAAATCAACGGGAGACTTCATGTTTAGTCATAGCTGTATGTAATCTGAAAATACTCCTCTAAATTGAATAGTTAAGCATCAAAGGCCAAATAGCTCACCACCTCCCCAAAATCTGAACAACCCACACTCTGGGCTTCGGGATGGAACTCCCACTTTTGCTCAGGCTTTGCAAAAGGGTTTTGGTATTGGAACAGATGGAGTCTAGAAGGATTAGATTTGGTCTTCTCAGGCCCAAGCTGACTCTTTTTGACGATTTCTACTCTAGAAATAAATACAAAGTCTTAGAGGGGATCTGCTCCAGGCAGGAAGGGAGCAGAGGACCAGCATTCATAGTGTACTCATGGTAAGCCCAGCTGTGTATCTGGTGCTCATTTTATCCTTCACCTCATTTTATCCTCCCAACAGTGCTTATGTCATTAGCTCCATCACTCAAAAAAGGGAAGGGTCAGAGGTCCACTTGCTGCTAGTCAATGGTATGGTAAGATGTCTTCCTCCATGTTTTTTCTACTCTACTATTTTTCTCTTTAATGAAGTGTGACTATAATGAATAAGACCTTTAAGGACATTATTTAGGAACTCATGCATCTAAATGAATACTATTTCTCTGAAAGGTCAGATAATAAGGAGCAACCATACACTTACTCCAAAGGTATCATTGACCAAATTCATCCTCAAATGTCGGAGTCACAATGTGCACCATGAAATTGTTTAGGCATTTTGAAACTTCTTGTATAATGAGCACAATATGTAACAGTGTCTAATGCTTGCCAACTCTCAAAACTTAGACAAAGAATCTGATAAAGGATAAATAATACTTCACTGTGTGAATGCATGTTGTGTTCTAAATCCAGTTTGCTTTTCAACAAATAGGTGGTATTATCCTATGCAAAATGCAAGCTCTCTATGAATTTTAGTTTCCTCATCTATAAAACAAAGGAGTGTGTCTAGATAGTGAAAGCCTCTTGCTTTTAAAGAGGCACAGCTTCTATGACACCAATATTAGCAGATAGCAAAACAAATAGAAAAATATGTATTACGTGGTATTCACCAAAAGAGTTTCATCCAAAATTTTAAATAGATTTCCACTTTCTGTTTAAATAGATTTCCACTTTTCTGTTTCTGAGATGTTGCCATTGAAACTGAGACCTCGATCATGCTCAAGAACAAATACTCACATAGTCATCTGTGGCATCTTTGACAGCTGTCATAGTTATTACCAGAACCAGAGGCACGATGGTAGTAAACCAGGTTAAGGAGGAGATTTCTGGAATTAGCTGAAATAAATATTTCAAATAATTCAGGGCTGTTAGCAATAAGAAATATATCTTCCAATTTTGTTATTTAATTCTATAAGACTTGGAAGAAATTAATGCAATTATATCCTGTTATTTGTACAAATGTAGAATAACCCAATAATTTCAGTGTTTGCATTTGATAAGACACATAGGGTAGAAGCATCATTCTGTCAATTTTCAAACTGAAAAAAAAACATGAAAATTCTAAAGCAAGTTGAGAAGTAAACTTTTCTTGAAATTTTTCACATATGGTGGTCTTTCTCCATGTTGTTAAATGTCACCTGTCTTTCTCAGCTTCTCATCTAACTTTTAATAATTTTACCAATGCTTTATCACACCAGGTCTCAAAGAAAGATCCTTTGAATATCTACCTTGCACCAGACACTGAGCCAGTATTTTCCATATATCATTTGATTCCCAGAAAAATTCATTCAGTTAGATTATGTGCTATAATTATTTTTGCACTAGTCCATAGGGTTTTTATTCCACATATTTTATAAATAACTAGAAGAGAGGAGTTCAAAGGTTCCAAGTGCAAACAAATGATTAATGTTTGAGATGGAAATGCTAATTACCTAGGTTTAATCATTACACATTGTATATATGTACTGAATTATCACACTATACCCCATAAAGATGTACATTATTGTGTGTCAATTAAAAGTAAAAACAATTAAAAAAACAATAAGAAAACAAAATAAAACTCCTCTGAGGAGGCAGGAAAAATGTTGGACTAGTAGAAAAGCTGGATCCTACTCCTAGTGTCTCAGTAACTCATGCAAAAGTTTTACACATCACCTAAGCTCTCTGGATCTCATTTCTTCATCATTAAACAAAGGAGGTTGGTCTGAACCATCTCAAATGTACTTTCCAAATATAAAATTGTATGAACTAGGGCCTGGGGCTGGGGCTCAGTGGTAGAGCGCTCACCTAGCACACGTGAGGCATTGGGTTTGATCCTCAGCACCACATAAAAATGAAATAAAGATATTGTGTCTACCTCTAACTAAAAAATAAATATTAAAAGAAATTGCATGAACTGAGGCTTTGACCACAGGTAAGAAAGCCATCAGAGAAATGGATCCTAAGTTCTGCAGTGGCGTGAAGGGTTACACGAAGAAACCAAACTAGTTTTGTGGGACAGAGAAAAAAAACCTTGGATTCTACATTTTCTTCAATAAATGGTAAGTTGCTCATTAATTGTGCTCATCTGTTTGTTTGTTTTATTTTTATTTGGGGGTTTTTCCTGATTGTTTCTCAACTATATCCCTATTCTTAAGGAACTCTCCTACCCGCCCCACTTTCAGTCCTCGTAATTTCGTTGGGTGATTCCATTCTGGCTCCACACTTTGGCACATGATCTAGGTCAAGCCAATCACTGCCTCAAATCCTTGAGCCACAGTGATCAGTTTAGTAATGAGAAATAATCTCAAGACATTTACTAGAGATAAAAGGTAATTCATTCTCTCTCTCTCTCTCTCTCTCTCTCTCTCTCTCTCTCTCTCTCTCTCCCCCCTCCCTCCTCCTCTCTTTCTGTCTCTATCCATCTACATATCTATCTCATATTAGAGTTAGACTGGAGAGCAAGGAAGATAGGTCTAAAACTGCCAGGGCCACCAGATAGTAAGAATTTACACAAGAATCCTCATGACCAACAGAGATGAGAACAGAGGAAGAGAAGCTACATCCTCATCAAATTGTTACTGCCCAGGAGTCTAACCACACTAGAGAGGAAACATGACCCTGAATATATTCACCTTTTGATTAAATTAATTTAGATTTCTGCCACTTTCCACCCAAAGATTCTTAATACAAATAGCTACTCGATTAAAGGAAAATAGTACCCAAAGCTTATAATCTATACTTCACACATCCAACCTATCTTCTACCTCTTCAAACTAAAACAAAGCCCAGCACATTCTGAATCAACCAGTGTGATCTGATTAAATTATCCAAAATTAATACTAAGTAAATAACTGACTAACAGGAACTGTTTCTGTGTGTGTGTATATATGCATCTTTCTTGACCTATACCTTTTTCCTTCCCAAAATATCAGTAAGAGCTAAAATTTCATTTAAGCTTAAATTTTAGTCAGATGAGAAGGGAGAAATTAACTAATTACCACTCAAAACTGTAGGAATAATCATTTTAGAGTGAAATAACATATAGCAAACATCATTCATTTTATATGCACATAAAATATGTCATTGTTTTTGATCAAAATGAAATGTGCCAAATTAAGTACCGCAACCCTCTCAGTCTTAGTCAGCAAAGACTCTTTGCCTCAACTCTAGCAATCCCCACACTGTCATCGTGAGAGGAAGATAAAAAAAGAAAGGAGGCAATGAACAGTCATTATTATTAGGCTCTGGTTTGGTTCAAATAAAGTGCAAGTCTGCATTTTTTAAATGACCTCAGTGTTTAAAATGATGAATGCCCTGAGTGTTACCCATTCTTAGCACTCCCACATTTGTGAAGAGAAACAGCAACAATAACATTAAAAATCTGATAAGGATGGCTTTACCTCATCGCAAACATTTAGCAGAGTAAATTAACTTACTTTTCCAAATTATGTGAATATTTTTAAGAGATAATGAAGAACTACAACCCAAACATTACCTGTAATATCAGAAGGAAAAGGAAATAGGCATTTGCCACTCTTTGGAACTGTTCAAATAAATTAATTGGCAAGAAGGTAAGAATGTTGTACTTGGATGTGTGGATACGATTATCCTGAAAAAGAAATAGCATCGAGTTAGTATGAGGCAAGGTGTTGCTCATTATAGCTCTGAAATGTACAAAGATGAGCATGAATCATGCCAGAGTAAGAAAGAGAAGTCAGTTATCTAGGAAATGTTAAACTCTGCATGGCCCAAGCCCTTCATCTTTCCCAAGATAACATACTCCTCATGCTAGATGAAAGGACAATGTGGTGCCATAAAATCACCCTTACTAAAAAATATATCAACTGCACAAGTCCACTGATTAGATATTTTTGCTTTTGTGCATTCATCCCTTTGATATGTATTGCTTAAGTACCTACTATATGATGGCATTGAGTTCATGCTAAGGCCCATATATTGGAAGGAATCTGTGTGAAAGTCATCCAGTCCACCTTCCTGAAGCATGGTCCTTTAGGAGCTTGACAAAGGGCCCTTAGAATTGTCTTTGAAGGTCTCCTCTGATGGAAAACTTACTGCCTTTAAAGGCAGCCTGTTCCCATTTAAGAACAGGAATTACTAGAAAAGTCTTTCTTATGAGAAACCAAATCTGCCTCCCCATAATTTCTTGTTATATGCTGAATTCCATCCCTCAGGTCACCCAGACTAAGTCTGCCTTTTCCATGTTGATAATTGGTTTTGGGGGGATTTTAGTTGTTTGTTTTTGGTTTTGTTTGGTTTCGTTTAGTTTGGTTTCAGTACTGGGGACTGAGCCCAGTGGCACTACATCACTGAGCTACATCCCCAGCCCTATTTACTTTTTAGTTTGAGTCTCTCTAAATTGCCAAGGTTAGCCTCTTTCACTTTCAATCCTCCTGTCTCAGCCTCCCAGTTCACTATGATTACACACATGTACCACCATGCCCAATAACCTTCAAATATTTGAAGACCACTCATAGAACTCCTCTAAATCTTCTTTAATCCACATTCCTAAACCTCTCAGTCTTTTTCCATGACCTATTTTGCAGACATTTTTTATTGGTCAGCCTCTTCTTGACCTACCCCAACTTCTCCAAATCTGTCTTAAAACATAGCACCTAAAGCCAAATACAAATTACAGACCTAGTTCAACCAGACCATGTACAGTGGGACTTTGCTGTTCAGTGTTCTGAACTACTATGTTAACAAGCCCTAAAGTTTCATCAGCATTTTGGAAACTGTATCTCCATATGTATTCATATTAAGTTTCAATCATCCAAAAATCCCTAAATCATTTTTACATAAACCACGATTTAATCAGTTTTCCTTCCCTAAACATTGCAGTTATTTTTTTAATATCAATGTTCAAGATCTTTCATATATTCATATTATATAAGACTAATAGAAAAAACATTTTTAAACCTTACTATAATAATGTATTTAATATTCCTCCCAGCATTGTATCACCAGAAAATTTTAAGTACATACCTTTTATATATTCTTCCAAAGACAAAAACAAATACATTAAAAAGGATACACCACAGATGAAAATATTGTTCATTTAAAAATAAAGCTAGCTTGGCGTGGTGGCACACGCCTGTTATCCCAGCAGCTTGGGAGGATGAGGCAGGAAGATCATGAGTTTAAAGCCAGCCTCAGCAAAAGTGAGGCACCAAGCAATTCAGTGAGACCTTGTCTCTAAATAAATACAAAATAAGGCTGGGGATATGGCTCAGTGGTTAAGTGCTCCTGAGTTCAATCCCCAATACCAAAAATAAAATAAAATAAAGCTATAGTAAATTACCAGAGATCTCTCTATAGATCAATGTTAATAACATTTTAAGGTATTATATAAAACATATTAAATACACTTTATTTAACCACTTACAAATCCATTTACTTGTACTCCACTGAGGCTTAACTCTATCATATCCACAAAAACAGCATGACAAAGTCAGGATGATAAGTCCTGCTAAAATTCAGAATCAACATGCCCTAAATAGATTTTTTTAAATGAGGTTGTTTATGTTCCTAGTAATCACTGTTATCTGTTTAAATAAAATTAAACCTTCTGCTAAATGACCATTTTGACCATTTAGCAGGAATCAAGATATCCTACTCTGTGCTACAAGTTGTGGGAAAGTAAGAAGAGGTTAAGAGAAGAGTTCTCAGCTTAGTGGTCTGATCACTGTTATGTGCTAAAAACTGCTCTATTAGCTGAAGATGAGTAACTGCAGTGTGTTACCTACTCAAGAGCTGGGCTGGAAAGGAAGGATGTAGGAACTGTCAATCATGATGTTTTCCTCAAGAGGGAACTTGGAGAAAATACTGGGGAAGAGGAAAGCAAAGGAGAAAAAACAGTTAACCAAAAGTATCTTATATTCCAAATTCTATTTTATTTTTTCCTTCTAAATTAAAACTAAAACAGAGGTTAAGCTTGCATCTTGCTAAAAGGATAGATACAACACCTGTGTCAGTCAAAATCATAGTAAGAACTATAAAGAAATTCTCCTGAATTCCATATAGGTGAGGAGCTAATTCTGTGGGATGAAGTGATAATGTCAACCAGAAACTATGACAATTTTCTCCTAGTTACTTAGCTTGACATATAACAAAGATTATGTTTGTTCTGGCTCTGTTGTAACTTAGTCACAGATGATGCAAACCTGCACATCTTCTGCTGGGAGCAAGGAACAAGGGCTCCCCCTCCTGGACAATCTCTGGGTCCATCTACTCCTTGTTCAAGAATGTATTAGTGACAGGACTGACAGATGCAAGTAATAGGAACATGAAATTAAGGGAATAATTCTATAAAATGGGGCCACTATGCTGATCTCTATATGCTTTCTTTTCCAAGAAGCAATTTACCTGAAGCCCTGCCTACCTTAAGTAGCCTGGATATGTTACATTCCTTGGCAAACTACCTCTTATCAGCAGGAGAAATGTAAGCCTAAAATAATATTGATGCGAGGAACCTAAGTTAGCCTAAAGGTGGAAATTTGTGTGACCCTTTTCAGAGACCAGATCCTGAAACTCAGAGAGATAAGGATAATTCCCCCTATCCATAAAATCCATAAGAATTTATGGTTAAGAATACAATTATATCCACTTATTATGGGCCACGGTGACCTAGAGTTGTCATGGCAGTGAGGACTTGAAAGTCTGATGTCATCCTGCTGTCAGTCAAAAGTCAAGAGGTAAACCTGGACAGGACTCTCTGTAAACTTCTTTTTGATCCCCAGTAGAAAATGGAGTACAGGAGAAGCACACTGTCCCTCTCCTGAGAGAACCCACTCTCTCCCTTAAGAGTATCACCTTTCCCTTCCCATCACTTTAATAAACTCATAACTGTTACTCTGAGTGACATGTCTGAAATAATTTTGACTTGATTGCAAGAATTGGGGTTTGAAGGGAGGGGGCTTCATGCTGCCTCAGTTACCTGGAAGGACCTTGGCCTATAACATTAGGAAGACCTTAAATCAGATACATTGATAGTTAGCCATTTTGATGAGCTGGCCTATGGGCTTTCAGTCAAATTTTAGTATGACTCACTCTATAATACAGCACAGAAGATCTTCACCTCCACCATCTTAGAACTACTTCTCCACTACAGAATACTAGAAACATCCAAACCAGAAAAGAATGAGAAGGGAGTGGCCCCTGGAGAATCCATGTGGCATGTCTGGTGCTAAAGGAAGCCAGGCTGGAAGCCATGCTGTTAGCTTGTTAGCCAGATGGGCTGGTCAATTGGCTCCATGATGAAATAAGACTGAAGCACATCATCAAAGACCATGCTGGACCAGGGCAGGCCTTCCAGACAGTGGGAAAGAGCCAGCCCTAGGGAGCATGGAAACCACCCACTCCCTATGGGAAACTCACTCCCGAGAGCTCAAAGTGAAGCCAAGGCCAATTACTCCTGCAAGACTGGCCATCAGGAAAATGACTCCAAGAGGCACTGTGAGTAAAGGTCTGCAGAGGTACATGTAGCATCGGTAAAGAGCCTCCCTCTCAACGTCAGGATGAGGACAACGCATTGCTCCCCTAAAATGTGTTAATAAAGCTCCAAGGTAGACAGAAGATGGCCTGACCTAAAAGAGACTGGAAGGAGAGTCAGGACTAGAGGGTTCAGCACAAACTGGGCTAGAGGGAGAAGCTCTTAGGAATCCATACTAAGAAATGGAGAGCTCACCAAAAGGTTTTAAAGAAAAAAGTTACCTGATGGGATTTTTTTATGTTAAAAAATTTCAGGGTGGAGAAGAAATTGGAGATGACTAAGAATAGATATAAAAATAGCAACCAGGAGGTCTTTGAATTATTCCAGGTGAGAGATGATGGGCAGCTTCCACCACCAGGGTGATGGCAGAAGGAATGACGAATAATAAAATAATAGCAGATTTTTCCAAGCTCTTATTATATATACTATTCTTTATATTTTATAGCCCATTTTATTTTTAGAACATCCTTATGAAATAAGTACTCCATCATAAAGAGGGAAATCCAACATTCAAAGAGATTAAGTAACTTACATGAGGTTATGCAGCTTATAAGTGGTGCAGCCTGGATTTGAATCCAGGGACTCTGTCTCTTTAGCCCACCCTCTTCCCCCCAGTTCACTGTCCTCTGCTGCCAGGATAATCCTCCTCACCCTCTCCTCCCTTCTTCTCAATCCTGCTGGCACTTTCTTACCAAAGGAACCAGTACTTCCATCTATCTCTTCCTCTCCTGTCACCCCTCAGTCAGAGCCCTAGTTATTAACTGCCAATGTATGATTACAGTTTCCTTGTATTCCCTTTCAGTTCCCTCAAGAGTGATCCCTTTGTCCCCTCACAAAGATCCATGCAGACAAATAGTATACATAACCACACCCTTATTTTAGCCTTCTCAACAGAAGCAGCAGTGGTGAAAGTCTTTCTCACTTTTCAGTGCTGACTAATAGAAGGGAGGGGGAAAGTAAAAATGACAAATTCTTCAAACAGGCTGTTCTAGTTTAGATGTGGGATGTCCCCAAAAAGCTCATGTGTGGGACAATGTAAGAAACTTTAGAGGTGAAATTATTGGGTTATGAGTGTTTTGATCTAATCAGTGCATTAATCCCCTACTAAGGATTAATTGGATGATAACTGTAGGCAGACAGGTGTGGCTGGAGGAGGTGGTTGTCCTTGTTGAGTAGAATCTCTCTTTCTCCTGGTACGAGGTATTGAGCCTCTTTCTATGCCACACTCTTCCACCATGATGTTCTACCTCACCTCAGGATACAAAGAATGGAGACAGCTGTCTATGGACTGAGACCTCTGAAACTGTGAGTCCCAAAATGAACTTTTCCTCCTCTATGTTGTTCTTGTCAGGTCTTTTGGTCACAACAGTGAAAAAGCAGTGACTAAAACAGAAACTGTTAGCTGTGACTAACCTGACCATGTGGTTCAGAAGCTTTTGGAGCCTTTTGGAATTTGTTGGAGAAACTTTGAAATGTTTAGTGATACAAGTTGGAAAAGTTTTAGATTGTTGTAAACAGAGATTAATGGGCAATTCTGGTGGGAACTCAGAAGACCAGAATGTTGATTTGACTGTGGAGAGTAGTGAATGGGCTCATGAGATTTCAGAGGAAAAGAAGAACTCTATTGGAAATTGGGCTGGAGGCCATTCATGTTACATTCTGGCTAAGAAATTGCATTTTGCCTGTGTCCTGACACCTTCTGTGAGGCTGAATTTGTAGATGATGGACTTCTTAATCTGGTAGAAGAAATTTCCAAGCAGCATACAATTCAGGAGATGGCATGGATATTGTTGGTGGCTTTTAGCAGAAAGCAAGGAAGAAAGATTCAAAAAACTCACAGTTTGGCCAGAAAACTGTGAGTAAAGCTGAGGATAAGGAAGTTGTGGTTGTTGAAATCATTACAGCCACTAAAAAAAAAAAAAAAAATGTTAAAGACTTTGCCCAGAGACAATAAGAAAGATGGCTTGTAAGCATCTCAGGAATTAGCAAGACCACACCCATCTTAGGCACAAGGGTATAAAAGTAAAATTCTTTTGAGAAGAGACCATGGGGACACCCTGCTTGTATATGGGTGCCTATGAAGTTATTTCACCATGCTCAGCCACATAGGCACTCAGGTGGAAACTTGACTACTGCTTGAAATGGCAGCAACCACATGATGCTGGTTTTGCAGGATTACAAGATGCTAGAGTTAGGGCCTGAGAGGCCTGGTAAAGTGCAGCAGAGTCAGCAACCCCTGAGAGAACAAAGTGTGGACAAGGAAGCTGAAGCTGTAGTGGAGTTCTCCCAAATTAAGTATCATCGTGTATCCCAGATGCTGGACATGGAGCTGCAGGACTTGTTTGCCCAGCTGTATTTTGCTCTTGCTTTGGTTCCATCCCTTCTTCTATGCCTCTGTTTCTCCCTGGTGGAATGGAAATGTATACTCTGAGCCTTTATATATTGGACATATGTAACTTGCTTTTGATTTTTATAGGGGCTTATGCTGAGAGTTTGCCTTGAGTCTCAGAGGAAACTTTGGACTTGGACTTTGGGACAATGCTAAAACTGTTAAGACTATGAGAACTCTTGAAAATGAACTAACTGTATTTTATGAGATGGCCATGAGCTTTTGAGGCCCAGGGGCAAAATGTTATGGTTTACATATGAGGTGTCCCCCAAAAGGTCATGTGTGAGATCATGCAAGAAGGTTTAGAAGTGAAATGATTGGGTGGAGTCATTGGTGGATGTGTCTTTGGGGTTATATTTTGTGAGCTGAGTGCTTTCTCTGCTTCCTGACCATCATGTTCTGAGCCCTTTCCTCTTCCACACACTTCTCCATGATGTTCTACTTTGTCTTGGGCCCTGAGGAATGGAGTCGGCCATGTATGGACTGAGACCTCTGAAACTACAAGCATCAAAACAAACTGTCTCCTCTAATTGATCTTATCAGATCTTTTGGTAACAATGGCAAAAAAACTGACTAAAATGTGGGCCAGCAATAAAATATTAATAAAATAGAAAACATTATTTTGATAATAAGATTCCCATTTACTCACAATGGGAGTGTATTGCTTTTAAAAAATAGAAAATAACACACACTGTGAAATTCACAAACAGAATATTTGGGAAGTTGACCTTGATTTTTCCACTGGAAGTGCTAATAATATTTCTCATCTATATATTTATAGAACTATTATGGAGATAAAGTCATAAATGTAAAACCATTTTACATTAAATTAAAGCATTTTTACATGAAAGAATTATACATATACAGGATTGTTTGTGAGCAACTCCCAAATAATCCCAGGGGAAAAACACATACAATGTACTAGTCAGGATAAACTGACCATGCCATGCTAACAACTCCTAAATATTCATAATGTCATCCAATAAGTTTATTTCTTCCTCATGCTACTTTTCTAACATGAGCCCTCTCATCGTTGTTACTCACAATGGACCAACCATGTTTTCAAATACAGTTGCCATACCAAAGAGAAAGAGAAAGCTTTGAAGAATCTCACACCCATATGTTAATATTTTAACCTGAATGCTCACAAATCATTAGACAAGAGAGTCACCATGTATACAGAAGACAAAAAGCTAAAAACAGTGACGGACATCAACAGCTACCTCAAATGGAAATCTGCCACAATATTTTGAGAGTGTGAGACAAATCAGTACAAAAATAATTTATCAAAAGTAAAGGGAAGGGAGAAGGAAGGGGAAAAGGAAAGACAACAGAATGAATCTGACATAACTTTCCTATATACAAATATGAATATACCACAGTGAATCTCATCATCACATACATCCACAAGAAATTAATTTTTAAAACATCTATGGGTAAGTGGAAGAAAGATCAATAGAGGAAAGGGAGCAAGGGAGCAGGGAAGAAAGGTACTGGGGACTGAATTAGAACAAGATATATTCCATGCTTTTATAATCATGTCAAAATGAATTTTTCTGTCACATATAAAACTAAAAAGAACCGATAAAAAATTTAAAAATGAACCTCAGTGCTCCAAGTCCAGCTCTAATACACATTTGACTATGTTCCCTTTCCCCACAACTAACAGAGCTCTATCTAGACAGACTCAACCCCCATCCTGTAACTCCAGGGCCAGGCTCAAGTTAACATAAACCAACTACATGGTTCACCCTCATAATTACAATTTTGAGTTCATACACAAGCACATGACTGGTCAATTCTGGAATTTGCTGAAAATTTAGGCTTTCTCTTTCCTATTTCATCTCCACCTGGAAACAAGCAGCCCTAGGGGTTTGTTAGCATCTTGGGGTCATGAGTAGGGAGGTTGCCAAGAATTAACTTGACACTGACTATACAGCTAAGAAATGTAAAGAAATTAAACCAAGCCTTTCCTGAGGCTAGCCCTAAATATGGAATTTTTCAACCAAAAAAAAAAAAAAACCATCAGGTAATAATACACTCAAGATCAGTTTATGTTTTCATATAATAATCTACTTTTATCTCTACTTTTGCCTAAAAGAATGCATTATGGAAGGTTAAATTTATGTTCAGCCATTGACCAGGGACACTGCCTGTACCTGTAAATCCCACAGGCCAAGACTCAAAGCTTTCGCAATCAGTACCACAGTCTCAGCACTCTTTCCTCACTTGATGAAACATTTTTTATGTCATGACAGCTGTAAAAAGTAACCATCTAGAACTTAAAGGGGAAATATCTAGCTTTTCTTGCCACAAGAGGAGAAAGATGGAGTATTGTTATGATACAATCTAGATTCTAGGGAGAGAAATAATCCTGATTTTTAAGGGAGAGATTATCACTAAACCATGAAATTAAAACCAAAAAGAAACTGTGTCCACAGACTTCTTGCATAAAAGAGGAAGTGGCCAAAAGGCATTTGCACCACTCAGGAAATATGTGAAACACACATGTTTATGCAAAGATCCTAAAAGAATGCACGTATGGGGCAAATGGGCTGGAGATCAACGTCTGGCACCTCACTAATACCAGAAGAAACTCAGCTTCTCAGCATTAATGTTGCCTAAAATGGAGTCCACTGTGTTCAGGAGTGGAGGAAATGAAGAGATGGGATGCTCATGGATGAACCCACCTGGGGTTGCATCAGCCACAGAAGAGGCTGTGCAGAGAGCTGTCAATAGACATCAGCTACAATCCTCATCATTATCTTAATATTCTCCTAAGCCTGGGCTGCCAACCTTGAGCAAAAATATGTATGGAGAGGGAATATGCAGAGGGCACATTTCCCCAACATTTACCCACTTATCCAATTCATCTTTATGAAAGGCTTTATACATGTCAGGTATAATATTATTGAGCCAGGGCTACAAATGCAAATAAAGTCCCTACCCTCCTAAAACAAGTTTGCACTTCAGTAGGAGAGAGAGAGGCAGGAATACAAAAATAAACCTGCCAACTGATGACACAGTTTAAGTAAGTGATTGCTGCTATGAAAACAGTGAGCTACAGAAGTACCTGGCCTGCCGATGCTCCCTTAGCAAGCCTTCCGGCTTGACTTTCCAAGCTAATGTAACCACAGGATTATCCCACCCAATGAGACCTTTGGAATATGTGACCCATCTTCCAGGAGTGCCCATCCTCCAGGGGTATCCAAATGAATCCTATGGACTAGCAGGGAGAAAAAGTGAATGTATATATTAACTAAAATTGTATAAAGATTACTAATATTGAACATACAGATTGTCTTTACTATAGATGATGTGTACTATAGATATATGTCTCTAGTAATGACAATATATAAACATACATGTACGTGTGTGTATGTGCACAAAGTGTATATTTTTGTATGTGTGTGCATGAATATGTGCATATTATGCATATTTATATGCATGCATACAAATGTGCTATATCTTTGGTAAAGACAATCCATGCATATATGCATAGATATGCTCATATACAGATTTATTTTCCTTCTGACAAGTAGGAAACATGCTCAAAAACCTTGAAGACAGCAGACTAATTATTTTTATGGTCAAAGGAAATGAGGATGACCCTGTTCACCAAAACTTGGACACAGGACAGAGAACATGTGGCTTTCTGTGTAATGTTTTCTCTGTGTCACACAACACCACCAGCTCACAGGTATAGTATTCTTACCCATACTGAGCACTACGCTGAGGCGCTGTACATACATCATCTCAAGCAGTCCTAAAAAACCCCCAAAAACTGTCACTATTTCACTACCACTTTACAGATGAGGAAATTGAGGTTTACAGTTCTGAGCAGTTCTGAGGATTGCCTAACGAACAAAGCCACATACAGTCCTGTGTGTTCTCAAATGAAAGATGTTTCTTAGAAATGCATCAGAAATGAGAAATCTTCAAATATCTCTTGATTAGTGAATTCACTGACCCTCCTACTACAGCCCTCACCCTAAAAAGAACCAGGACCTCCTTAAGACAAAGCCCAGGAAAGGGCTCACATTAATCCCATTAGCAAGAACATCCACTTCAGTCCTTTCAACTGAGGGAGTGCTTTGCCAGGCTTGGCTGGGGAGCTCATTTCTCATCTAGACCTCAGGGGCGGGGTAGGCAGTAGGGGTATCCAGGCCTCCCTCTTCCCCCAAAGCAAAACTGCCTGACAGTGTCACAAACCTTGTTCTTTTTTCTACCCTCCGGCCTTGGTTTAGTGTTCCAGCGTCTGAAAGACTGTTCTAGAACTAGTAAATGTCCTATGAATAGTGATTTGTCTACAAAGAACTAATTTTGGACAATTACCAGGGGAACAAATTAAATTTTCCTTTGAGATTAATTTAATCATGCTAATTTTTTTTCTCCAGGATGCTTAGATGCTTACGACATTTTAGACAGTTTCAAACAAAATGTTGACTTTTCTTTTGTGACATCGGAAAAAAAGAACTGAAAATACCTGTAAAATTAGAGAGAGAGAGAGAGATTTCAAGTATACACCTTCTCCAGAGAGATAAGAAGGTATACAAAAGAGCAAAGGAAAGATGAAAAGTTGCATTTTCATGGAAATTTCATAGGCATCCCTAATGATCTGTGTGCCCCCTATTTCTGCCTTGCCAGAGCTCTTCTATGCCTCCTCCTATGGATCCAGTATCTGCTGGAGAGTAGGCCCTCAGCTCTGGCCGACTGGCCCATCTCAGTCGGGGCTTTGAGTTCTATGAGTAGATGGGCACGTCTTTGAACTGATGTGGAAGCTAACTTGCTCAGGCAACTTCCTGAAAGGACTTTGGGAACAACAGTACACATAAGCTGCTTTGCTTATGAGGACTAAAAATTTAAAAGACTATGGTCACACACTGCTGTGCAATCTGGGAACAAGGCCAAATTTCCAGCAGGACTTCAATGCTTATGACAATTAAAAAGGCACAATGGAAAAGTCCAGTCAAGAAAAAAAAAAAAAAAAAAAAACACCTCTGAAGAACTTCTCAGAGGGCCAAGAGGTTATAACAACACACTATGAATAGTCTAATCCTTCCTGGGACACCACTGCTTCCACCAGGGGTCTACATAAATAATACCACCTCAAGGGTTGCCATTTTCTCCTGAACCCCAAGAGATTAGAGGGGAAGCCCCTGCTACTGGAAGGCCCCCACCCCTGCAGAGTGCTGTAATCAGTTGGGACCCTACTGTACTCCCTTGCCTGGGTTGGCAATGAATCTAAATTTAAATTTGGACTGACCCACAACACCTGTCTTTGTGGTTTTTGTTCATAGTTTTCTTTGGAGAGAGAAATGAGAGGGAGAGAACAGAGGACTGGTTGGAAATAGGGAAGCAAAATTCTCTACATTGGTGAGGGAGGAAGAAGGAGACAGGAGTGATAAGAAGACCTTAAAAATATCCTTAACACACAGCAGAAACTATAATTTATAAATAAAGTGTCAGTCTGACTTTTTTGTGATCATAACATGCACAAAGGAGGGTTTGATAAATTTTTACCAAATTTGGAGGTTATGCTGGAGATGATCCGAATTAAATAAAGATTACCCAAAATTTGCTTTGGGATTGACAGTGGGGTTCCCTAATGGCATACATAAAAATAGGCAGTTGTCTTCTGTAGCCACCAACACAGAGATTCAAGAAGAAGCCCAAGTGAGGGCTGAGCACAACAAGACCTACCATGATGTGATCACAGAGTCCCCAATCAAGGACAGATGCTCCAAGTCACTAAACTGATTTGCAAATGAGCTGCTTCTCACAGAAGCAATCCTAAGTACAGGCCCCAGAGCAAGTAATTGTAGAGATTAGTTTATTTAACAGTTAACAATCCACCAGAGCATCACTAGGGAGGCCGGCTAGGAGTAACTACCATATACAAAACTGCTTCGAAACAAAGCAGACCAGATCCTTTCCCCTGTTTCTTGAATGAATAAATGAATGAATGTGGGCTCCTGGCTGCAGTTCCCAAAGCTTCTCTGCCATCTCACCCTACTTCCTTAATTCTTCTTCCCAACCCATTCCTCTTCCACAGTCTTCCACCCAATCCACTCCATCTAGGGGGTAAATGTTAGAAAATTGGACTCTGCCCCTTTCACTGGATGACAGAGGGATCACCAGTAGCACTGTAAATTAGGATTTTAAGGGGTGAGGAAGTAAAACCTAGGGGTCTGTGGCCGAGGGCTTTTTTAGAAACAAGTTTTCCCCAAATGGTTAATGTTTATAATTATAGGTACTAAAGATGTCAAGCTCTGTTTTAGATACTCTGTTCCCACAATAATTTTCAGAAAAATTATTTGCTTGCAACCTTAGTAAGGACAGTGAAACCTAGAAAGGATGAAAGCTAAAGCCATAGTCCACAATACCCAAGTGTTTTTTATGAAATTTGCTGATTCCAGATCTAAAGAAAATCTCCCATTAAGAAACAGGGAAGAAGAGAATGCAGACATGCTATAAAGAAAAGAGTTACACAAAAACTGCAAAGTATTAGATTAAAAACAGAACCAGAGATCAATGGAAAAGAGTAGAAGACAGAGACAAATCCTCACAGATACAGTCATCTGATCCTTGACAAAGATGCTAAGAACAACATTGGAGATAAGACTGTCTTTTTAACAAATGATGCTGGGATAATTGAATGCCCATATGAAGAAGATTGAAATTAGATCTCTATATCTCACTCTGCACATGGTCAACTCAAAATGGACCAAAGACCTAGGAATTAGACCAGAAACTATGCAACTGCTAGAAGAAAATGTAGGGTCAACCCTCCAATATACAGGTGTAAGTAATGACTTCCTCAATAGGGTCCCAGAAGCTCAGAAAATAATATCAAGAATTGATAAATTGGGTGACACCAAACTTAAAAGCTTCTGCAGAGCAAAGGAAACAAATGAATGAAGAAGAACCTACAGAATAGGAGAAATCTTTGTCAGTTACTCTTCTGGATATATATTAAAATATCCAGTATATAGAGAGAGGGCTCAAAAAACTTACCAACAAATAAGCCAATCAAAACTGGGCCTATGAACTAAACAAATATTTTTCAAAAGAAGAAATACAAATGGTCAACAAAAATATTTTTAAAAAATGTTGAACATCTTTAGCAATCAGGGAAATGCAAATCAAAACTGCACTGAGATTTCATCTCACTCCAATTTGAATGGCAGCCATCAAGAATACGAATAATGGGAGGGCAGAGAAGATGGCGGCAAATAGAGTGCATCACCCCCGTGTACCGCGTCACTGCGCAGGTGAATAATGAGTTAGAACGACCAAAAGCTATCTTGTTAGGAATTTCCAGCAAAATTGGGGTGCACCAAAACCTAGAGGAAGGATTTCCATCATCGAGGGCCGGTTACTGGGTCTCAACCGCGAATGAACTGTGTGCCAGGAGATCCAGGCTGATTGATCCGCAGCCCGCCCCGCGGCCCGCCCCGTGGCTAGAGACGGCGGGGCGCCGAGAAGCGGCCAGCAACGCAGAGAAACAGCGCTACGGATTCTGTGGAGTCCTGCCGGCTGTGCCCTCACTGAGCTCCGGGCTGAGTTCGGGGTTTGAGACGGGGGAAGGAAGTGGTCCAGTTCTGTCCCCCACATCGGACAGTCCACCAAGGAAGCCAGCGGCCACCATCTTGGAGAGCTGACGTCACCATCACCAGTTTCCGACAGATCGCAGCAATAGAACAGATGTGTGTTATTCAGCCCATCTCCCATACAGCGGGGAATTCGCATAAAATCTCTCCCCGGCTTTCCGGAGACGGGACTATCAGAGTGAGTCTGGATGGAGGCGTGGGGAAAGGTAAAGGCACCTGACCTCCAACTCCCCCTCCCATCAACAGCAAAAACGAAACCTGTCTTGCGAGCTCTGGGTGAGTGGCAAGCGGAAGGAATCAAACAATAAGGTGCCAGTTCCCAATAGCCACGCTCCACACCAAGCAAACTGCAGGCCCAGAGTATAGTTTGAACTGCTGAGAGGCATCACACTGGGGAAGGCCTGGCTAGCAGGAGAAGCCAGGGGACTAGAGGCCAGGAATAAACCTAAGCTAACAGTTTTTTGAGAGACACCAGGGGGGGAGGAGGGAGCGGCCTCACACGGATTGTATCCTACAGCCAGAGGGCAAAATCTTGGCCCAGAAGGCACAGCAGCACCTACTGGAAGCGAAGAAAATAGAAACCTAACAGTGCCTTTTTTTTTTCTTTCTTGTTTCATTTTTTTAATTCTTTAGTTTTTTAATTTTAATTTTTTTTCTTTTAATTATTTTTTTCAATTGTAATTTTTTACTGCATTTTATTATTTTTTATCATTTCTTTTCATTTCTATTCTTTTCTCTTTCTTTCTTCTCTCCCTCTCTCTTTCTTGGCTTGTGTTCTTACCTTTTCCCCATCTTTCCTCTTAAGCATGAACACCCAGATTACATATAACTTATTAAATTAAAATAGGTGAATACTACGAATAGGTCTATAGTCCGCCTAAGCCCTTAACTACCCCCAAGTACTCCTGTCTATTCTCTTGTTAATATCCGCCTGCATTTGAGCAACCCCCCAAAGAAGCTAACATATACTAACCTCCATACCATCAAATCGCCCGACCTTAACATAAAATCCTAAGTCCAAACCTCAATTCTCTATATGCCATCAAAATCTGAAGCCTTTAATGAAACTATGAATTTACCTTAAATCACAATTAAATCCAACATCTCTAAACATTGTCTCCCAACACAAAGGAGAGATATTGGAACTATAAAAACCAAAACAAATTTAAAGGAGAAAACAAAAACACAGCAGTCAAACAGAGTTGGAAAGTAACTTGAGCACCATGAAAAAACAAGGGAAAAAAGGATTACAAACAATGCAGGACAACTTAAATACACAGGAGAACCTAGAGGCATCAGAAAAATGGACACAGAAAAAACTCAAGGCATACCTAACTCAGATGGAACGGAATCTTAGAGAAGACATTAGACAGCAAGTCCAAACAATGAAAGTATATTTTGAAAATGAATTAAATAAACAAATTCAAATGGCAAAGAACGAGCTCTACCAGGAGATAGAGATTTTTTTTTAAAAAATCAAACAGTAATCCTAGAAATGCAGGAAACCATAAACCAAATTAAAAACTCAAACGAGAATATTACAAATAGACTAGATCAAGTAGAAGTCAGAACATCAGATAATGAAGACAAAGTATATCAACTTGAAAAGAATATAGTCAACACAGAAAGGATGCTTAAAATTCACGAGCAATCTATCCAAGAGATATGGGATGTCATAAAAAAACAAACTTAAGAGTCATTGGGATAGAAGAAGGTATAGAGGTTCAAATCAAAGGAATGGACAATCTATTGAATGAAATAATCCTAGAAAACTTCCCAGATATGAAAGATGGAATGGATTGCCAAATCCTGGAAGCCTACAGGACCCCAAACATTCAAAACCGTAATAGACCAACTCCAAGACACATAATTATGAAGATAGTGAACATACAGAACAAGGAGAGAATATTAAAAGCTACGAGAAAAGGAGGCAGATTACATTCAGGGGTAAACCAATTAGGTTAACAACTGATTTTTCATCACAGAATTTGAAAGCGAGAAAATCCTGGAACAACGTATTTCAAATGCTGAAAAATAATGGATTCCAACCAAGAATACTGTATCCAGCAAAATTAAGCTTCAGATTTGACAATGAAATTAAAATATTTCACGATAAACAAAAGTTTAAAGAATTCGCAGCCAGAAAACCAGCACTGCAAGGCATTTTGAGCAAAACACTACAAGAAGAGGAATTGAAAAACAGCACCCAAAACTAACAGTGGGAGGTAACTCAGTAAAGGGAAGGAAAAAAAATAACCAAAAAGTAAAAACTAGCCATATTAAAATAAATAAATAAACAAGCATGATGGGAAATACAAACCATATATCACTAGTAACCTTAAATGCTAATGGCTTAAATTCACCAATCAAGAGACATAGGCTAGTAACCTGGATTAAAAAAACAAATCCAACAATATGCTGCCTTCAGGAGACTCATATGATAGGAAAAGACATACACAGGCTGAAGGTGAAAGGTTGGGAAAGATCATATCACTCACATGGTTCTCGGAAGCAAGCAGGAGTGGCCATACTCATATCGAATAAAATCAACTTCAAACCTAAGTTAATCAAAAGGGATAAAGAAGGACACTATATACTGTTAAAAGGAACCATCCACCAACAAGACATAACAATTATCAATATGTATGCACCAAACAATGGTGCTGCAACGTTCATAAAACAAACTCTCCTCAAATTCAAGAGTCAAATAGACCACAAAACAATAATTATGGGTGACTTCAACACACCGCTCTCTCCATTGGACAGATCCTCCAGACAAAAGCTGAATAAAGAAACTTTAGAACTCAATAACACAATCAATAACCTAGACTTAACCGACATATATAGAATATATCAACCATCACCAAGTGGATACACGTTCTTCTCAGCAGCACATGGATCCTTCTCAAAGATAGACCATATATTATGTCATAGGCCAACTCTTAGTAAATATAAAGGTGTGGAGATAATACTATGCATCTTATCTGATCATAATGGAATGAAACTGGAAATCAATGATAAAAGAAGGAAGGAAAAATCCTGGATCACCTGGAAAATGAACAATATGTTACTGAATGATCAATGGGTTACAGAAGACATAAGGAGGAAATCAAAAAATTCTTGGAGATAAATGAAAATACAGACACAACATATCGGAATCTATGGGACACAATGAAAGCAGTTTTAAGAGGGAAATTCATTGCCTGGAGTTCATTCCTCAAAAAAAGAAAAAACCAACAAATAAATGAACTCACACTTCATCTCAAAACCCTAGAAAAGGAAGAGCAAAACAACAGCAAATGTAGTAGAAGGCAAGATATAATTAAAATCAGAGTGGAAATCAACAAAATTGAAACAAAAAAAACCATTGAAAAAATTGATAAAACTAAAAGTTGGTTCTTTGAAAAAATAAATAAGATCAAAAGACCCTTAGCCATGCTAACGAAGAGAAGAAGAGAGCAAGCTCAAATTACTAATATACAGGATGAAAAAGGCAAGACCACAACAGACACTACAGAAATACAGAAGATAATTAGAAATTATTTTGAAACCCTATATTCCAATAAAATAGAAGATAGCGAAGATAACAATAAATTTCTTAAGTCATATGATTTGCCCAGATTGAGTCAGGAAGATACACACAATTTAAACAGACCAATAACAAAGGAGAAAATAGAAGAAGCCATCAAAAGATTACCAACCAAGAAAAGCCCTGTACCGGATGGATATACAGCAGAGTTTTACAAAACCTTCAAAGAAGAATTAATACCAGTACTTTTCAAGCTATTTCAAGAAACAGAAAAAGAAGGAGCTCTTCCAAATTCATTCTACGAGGCCAACATCACCCTGATCCCGAAACCAAAGACACTTCAAAGAAAGAAAACTACAGACCAATATCTCTAATGAACATAGATGCAAAAATCCTCAATAAAATCCTGGCGAATTAAATACAAAAGCATATCAAAAAAATTGTGCACCGTGATCAAGTAGGATTCATCCCTGGGATGCAGGCCTGTTTCAATATATGGAAATCAATAAATGTTATTCACCACATCAATAGACTTAAAGATAAGAACCATATGATCATCTCGATAGATGCAGAAAAAGCATTCGACAAAGTTCAGCATCCCTTTATGTTCAAAACATTAGAAAAACTAGGGTTAACAGGAACTTACCTCAACATGGTAAAAGTTATATATGCTAAGCCTCAGGCTAGCATCACTCTGAATGGAGAAAAACTGAAGGCATTCCCTCTAAAATCTGGAACAAGACAGGGATGCCCTCTATCACCACTTCTATTCAATTTAGTCCTCGAAATGCTAGCCAGAGCAATTAGACAGACAAAAGAAATTAAAGGCATAAAAATAGGAAAAGAAGAACTTAAATTTCACTATTTGAGGATAATATTATATCTAACAGACCCAAAAGGGTCTACAAAGAAACTACTAGAGCTAATAAGTGAATTCAGCAAAGTGGCAGGATATAAAATCAACACGCATAAATCAAAGGCATTCCTGTATATCAGCGACAAATCTTCTGAAATGGAAATGAGGACAACCACCCCATTCACGATATCCTCAAAAAAATAAAAATAAAATAAAATACTTGGGACTCAACCTAACAAAAGAGGTGAAAGATTTATACAATGAAAACTACAGAACCCTAAAGAGAGAAATAGAAAAAGACCTTAGAAGATGGGAAAATATACCCTGTTCATGGATAGGAAGAACTAACATCATCAAAATGGCGATATTACCCAATGATCTCTTTAGGTTTAATGCAATGTGATCAAAATCTCAACGGCATTTCTTGTAGAAATAGATAAAGCAATCATGAAATTCATGTGGAAAAACAAAAGACCCAGAATAGCAAAAGCAATTCTAAGCAGGAAGTGTGAATCAGGTGGTATAGCGATACCGGATTTAAAACTATATTACAGAGCAATAGTAACAAAAACAGCATGGTACTGGTACCAAAACAGGCAGGTGGACCAATGGTACAGGATAGAGGACACAGAGAACAATCCACAAAATTACAACTTTCTTTTTTTTTTTTCTTAATTTATTTTTTTATTGGTTGTTCAAAACATTATAAAGCTCTTGACATATCATATTTCATACATTAGATTCAAGTTGGTTATGAACTCCCAATTTTACCCCAAATACAGATTGCAGAATCACATCGGTTACACATCCACATTTTACATAATGCCCTACTAGTAACTGTTGTACTCTGCTACCTTTCCTATCCTCTACTATCCCCCCTCCCTCCCCTCCCATCTTCTCTCTCTACCCCATCCACTGTAATTCATTTCTCTCCTTGTTTATTTTCCCATTCCCCTCACAACCTCTTATATGTAATTTTGTATAACAATGAGGGTCTCCCTCCATTACCATGCAATTTCCCTTTTCTCTCCCTTTCCATCCCACCTCATGTATCTGTTTAATGTTAATCTTTCCTTCCTGCTCTTCCTCCCTGCTCTGTTCTTAGTTGCTCTCATTATATCAAAGAAGACATTTGGCATTTGTTTTTTAGGGATTGGCTAGCTTCACTAAGCATAATCTGCTCTAGTGCCATCCATTTCCCTGCAAATTCTATGATTTTGGTCATTTTTTAGTGCTGCGTAATAATCCATGGTGTATAAATGCCACATTTTTTTTATCCATTCATCTATTGAAGGGCATCTGGGTTGGTTCCACAGTCTAGCAATTGTGAATTGTGCTCCTATGAACATCGATGTAGCAGTATCCCTGTAGTTCGCTCTTTTAAGGTCTTCAAGGAATAGTCCAAGAAGGGCAATAGCTCGGTCAAATGGTGGTTCCATTCCCAGCTTTCCCAGGAATCTCCATACTGCTTTCCAGATTGGCCGCACCAGTTTGCAGTCCCACCAGCAATGTACAAGAGTACCCTTTTCCCCACATCCTCGCCAGCACTTGTTGTTGTTTGACTTCATAATGGCTGCCAATCTTACTGGAGTGAGATGGTATCTTAGGGTGGTTTTGATTTGCATTTCTCTGACTGCTAGAGATGGTGAGCATTTTTTCATGTACTTGTTGATTGATTGTATGTCCTCCTCTGAGAAGTGTCTGTCCAGGTCTTTGGCCCATTTGTTGATTGGGTTATTTGTTTTCTTATTTTTTTAATTTTTTGAGTTCTTTGTATACTCTGGATATTAGGGCTCTATCTGAAGTGTGAGGAGTAAAAATTTGTTCCCATGATGTAGGCTCCCTATTTATCTCTTTTATTGTTTCTCTTGCTGAGAGAAAACTTTTCAGTTTAAGTAAGTCCCATTTGTTGATTCTTGTTATCAACTTTTGTGCTATGGGTGTCCTATTAAGGAATTTGGAGCTCAACCCTACAATATGTAGATCGGAGCCAACTTTTTCTTCTATCAGACGCAGAGTCTCTGATTTGATATCTAGCTCCTTGATCCACTTTGAGTTAACTTTTGTGCATGGCGAGAGGAGGGGATTCAGTTTCATTTTGTTGCATATGGATTTCCAGTTTTCCCAGCACCATTTGTTGAAGGTGCTATCCTCCCTCCATTGCATGTTTTTAGCTCCTTTATCAAATATAAGATAGTTGTAGCTTTGTGGATTAGTCTCTGTGTCCTGTATTCTGTACCATTGGTCCACCCTCCTGTTTTGGTACCAGTACCATGCTGTTTTTGTTACTATTGCTCTGTAATATAGGTTTAAGTCTGGTATCGCTATACCGCCTGATTCGCACTTCCTGCTTAGAATTGCTTTTGCTATTCTGGGTCTTTTATTTTTCCATATGAATTTCATGATTGCTTTATCCATTTCTACAAGAAATGCCGTTGGGATTTTGATTGGCATTGCATTAAACGTATAGAGAACTTTTGGTAATATCGCCATTTTGATGATGTTAGTTCTGCCTATCCATGAACAGGGTATATTTTTCCATCTTCTAAGATCTTCTTCTACTTGTCTTTTTAGGGTTTTGTAGTTTTCATTGTACAAATCTTTCACCTCTTGTGTTAGGTTGATTCCCAAGTATTTTATTTTTTTTGAGGATATTGTGAATGGAGTGTTTTTCCTCATTTCCGTTTCAGAAGTTTTGTCGCTGATATACAGGAATGCCTTTGATTTATGCGTGTTGATTTTATAGCCTGCCACTTTGCTGAATTCATTTATTAGTTCTAGTAGTTTTTTTTTTTTTAATTTTTTATTGTTGGCTGTTCAAAACATTACATAGTTCTTGATATATCATATTTCACAATTTGATTCAAGTGGGTTATGAGCTCCCATTTTTACCCCATATACAGATTGCAGAATCACATCAGTTACACATCCATTGATTTACATATTGCCATACTAGTGTCTGTTGTATTCTGCTGCCTTTCCTATCCTCTACTATCCCCCCTCCCCTCCCCTCCCCTCCCCTCTTCTCTCTCTGCTCCCTCTACTGACATTCGTTTGTCCCCCTTATATTATTTTTCCCCTTCCCCTCACTTCCTCTTGTATGTACTTTTGTATAACTCTTGTAGACCCTTTTGGGTCTTCTAGGTATAGAATCATGTCATCTGCAAATAGTGATAATTTAAGTTCTTCCTTTCCTATTTTTATGCGTTTAATTTCTTTCGTCTGTCTAATTGCTCTGGCCAGTGTTTAGAGAACTATATTGAATAGAAGTGGTGACAGAGGGCATCCCTGTCTTGTTCCAGATTTTAGGGGGAATGCCTTCAATTTTTCTCCATTGAGAATGATGCTAGCCTGAGGCTTAGCATAGATAGCTTTTACAATGTCGAGGTAAGTTCCTCTTATTTCTAGTTTTTCTAATGTTTTGAACATAAAGGGATGCTGTACTTTGTCGAATGCTTTTTCTGCGTCTATTGAGATGATCATATGGTTCTTATTTTTAAGTCTATTGATATGGTGAATAACATTTATTGATTTCTGTATATTGAACCATCCTTGCATCCCAGGGATGAATCCTACTTGATCATGGTGCACAATTTTTTTGATGTGCCTTTGTATCCGATTCGCCAGAATTTTATTGAGGATTTTTGCATCTAGGTTCATCAGAGATATTGGTCTGTAGTTTTCTTTCTTTGAGGTGCCTTTGTCTGGTTTCGGAATCAGGGTGATGTTGGCCTCATAGAATGAATTTGGCAGAGCTCCTTCTTTTTCTATTTCCTGAAATAACTTGAAAAGTATTGGTATTAATTCTTCCTTAAAGGTTTTGTAAAACTCCGCTGTATACCCATCCGGTCCTGGACTTTTCTTGGTTGGAAGGCTTTTGATTGCTTCTTCTATTTCATCTATTGTTATTGGTCTGTTTAAGTTGTGAGTATCCTCCTGACTCAGTCTGGGCAAATCATATGACTTAAGGAATTTATCGATGTCTTCACCATCTTCTATTTTATTGGAATATAGGTTTTCAAAATAATTTCTAATTGTCTTCTGTATTTCTGTAGCGGCTGTTGTGATATTGCCTTTTTCATCCCGTATGTTAGTAATTTGAGTTCTCTCTCTTCTTCTCTTCGTTAGCATGGCTAAGGATCTGTCGATCTTATTTATTTTTTCAAAGAACCAACTTTTAGTTTTGTTAATTTTTTCAATAGTTTCTTTTGTTTCAATTTCGTTGATTTCCGCTCTGATTTTAATTATTTCTTGCCTTCTACTACATTTGCTGTTGTTTTGCTCTTCCTTTTCTAGGGCTTTGAGATGAAGTGTGAGCTCGTTTATTTGTTGGTTTTTCCTTTTTTTGAGGAATGACCTCCAAGCGATGAATTTCCCTCTTAAAACTGCTTTCATTGTGTCCCATAGATTCCGATATGTTGTGTCTGTATTTTCATTTATCTCTAAGAATTTTTTGATTTCCTCCTTTATGTCTTCTGTAACTCATTGATCATTCAGTAACATATTGTTCATTTTCCATGTGATGTAGGATTTTTCCTTCCTTCTTTTATCATTGATTTCCAGTTTCATTCCATTATGATCAGATAAAATGCATGGTATTATCTCCACCCCTGTATATTTACTGAGGGTTGCCCTGTGGCATAATATATGGTCTATTTTTGAGAAGGATCCATGTGCTGCTGAGAAAAATGTATATCCACTTGATGATGGTTGATATATTCTATATATGTCAGTTAAGTCTAGGTTGTTGATTGTGATATTGAGTTCTATAGTTTCTTTATTCAGCTTTTGTTTGGAGGATCTGTCCAATTGTGAGAGAGGTGTGTTGAAGTCACCCATAATTATTGTGTTGTGGTCTATTTGATTCTTGAACTTGAGGAGAATTTGTTTTATGAACGTCGCAGCACCATTATTTGGTGCATAAATATTGATAATTGTTATGTCTTGTTGGTGAATGGTTCCTTTTAACAGTATATAATGTCCTTCCTTATCCCTTTTGATTAATTTAGTCTTGAAGTCAATTTCATTCGATATGAGGATGGCCACCGCTGCTTGCTTACGAGGACCATGTGCGTGGTATATTTTTTCCCAACCTTTCACCTTCAGCCTGTGTATGTCTTTTCCAATCAGATGTGTCTCCTGGAGGCAGCATATTGTTGGATTTGTTTTTTTAATCCATGTTACCAGCCTATGTCGCTTTATTGGAGAGTTTAAGCCATTAACGTTTAGAGTTACTATTGATACATGGTTTGTACTTCCAGCCATGTTTGATTATTTATCTTCTTTTTTTTTTATTTAGTTTGTTTCTCCATGGTTAGCTTTCCCCCCGCCCTCTGTCTTTATAGAGGCACTTCCCACTGATGGTTTTGGTTATTGTTTTTCATTTCTTCCTCGTGTAGTGTTTTGCTCAAGATGCTTTGCAATGCTGGTTTTCTGGCTGCAAATTCTTTTAGCTTTTGTTTATCATGAAAGATTTTTATTTCGTTGTCATACCTGAAGCTTAATTTTGCTGGATACAGAATTCTTGGTTGGCATCCATTGTCTTTCAGTGTTTGAAATACGTTGTTTCAGGATCTTCTCGCTTTCAGCGTCTGTGATGAAAAATCCGTTGTTAACCTTATTGGTTTACCCCTGAATGTAATCTGCCTCCTTTCTCTTGTAGCTTTTAATATTTTCTCTTTGTTCTGTATATTGGATATCTTCATAACAATGTGTCTTGGCGTTGGTCTACTGTGATTTTGTGTGCTCGGTGTCCTGTATGCATCTACAATTTGTATATCCGTTTCCTTTTTTATTTCTGGAAAGTTTTCTGTAATTATTTCATTCAGCAGGTTACTCATTCCCTTGGTTTGAATCTCTGTACCTTCTTCTATCCCGATGACTCGTAGGTTTGGTTTTTTTATGTTATCCCATATCTCTTGGATGTTTTTCTCGTGGTTTTTAACCAGCCTTTCTGAGTTGGCTAGGCTCTTTTCAAGATGATATATTTTGTCTTCATTATCTGATGTTCTGGCTTCTACTTGCTCCACTCTGTTAGTGATACTCTCAATTGAGTTTTTAATTTGGTTTATCGTTTCCTTCATTTCTAGAATTATTGTTTGGTGTTCTTTTTATAATCGCTATCTCCTGATAAAGATGCTTAACTTCTTCTTTTATCTGTTTATGTAATTCATTTTCAAAGTGTTCTTTCACTGTTTGGATTTGCTGTCTCGTATCTTCTTTAAGGTTCCATTCCATCTGTCTAAGGTATTCCTTGAGTTCTTTATATGACCATTTTTCTGCTGACTCTAGGTCCTCCTGAATATTTAGGCTGTCCTTCATTGTTTGTACTCCTTTTCTTCCTTGCTTTTTTATGCTGCTCACGTTACTTCTTGTTCTGTTTGACTGCTGAGTTACTGTTTACTCTTATAGATTTATTTGATGCTTGGGAGGAAAGGTATTAGAAGGGAAGGGAAGAAGTCACTAAAGAGAATGAGAGTAGGCAGGTAGAATTCAAGGAAGGGGGAATAAGAAAATTGAAAAGAAATGAAAAGACAAAAGAAACAAAAATAACAAAGATTAGATAATAAAGAAAGAAAGAAAAGATGAAAAAAAATTTTTTTAACAAAAATAATAATGATAATAAAAAAATGAAAATTAAAATTTAAAAAATAATAATAAAATAAAAAAAATTTAAAAAAAATTAGAAACATTGAAAAAAGTTAAAGAACAACAACAAATAAAAATTGAAAATGAAAGAAAAAGAAGGAAAAAAAAAGAAAAAGAAAAAAATTGATAATAATAATAATAATAAATGCAGTCCTAGAGTTCTATTAACTTCTCTTCCAGTAGGTGGAGCTGTGCCCACTGGGCCAAGCTTCTCCTCTCAATAGGTGGGAACCATTCACTGTGCAGCAGCTCTTTCTCCTAGACTGGGCGGGTCTCCAATCCTGAGTGTCTAGGGCCTTCTCTTGTGTTTCCTCAAGCCAGGCCGTGCTCACCTGTGGCGCTCACCACAGTACTGGCTACATGCCAGGTCTGCTGCTCCTGGGAGCCCTGTTTTCATGAACACCTGGGTTCACTCTCCCTGTTTGCCTCCCTCAGACCCTAAGTTTGTAGAGCTTGGGGCTGAGATCCCCCAGCGAATTTGCTTGCCCTCCTGTAGCCACGCCCCCGGTAGCTGGTGCAAGAGACCTCAGTTGTCAGCACTGGTGGGAGCGGTAGCCGGGAGTTCCGTGCCACGAGTCCCGCGCCACTCCTGATTCCCTCGGTCTGGTTATTGCGTTCACAGGAGAGCTGGGAGTGGCCCTTAAGGTTTCCCTGCTGTGTGGAGAGAGATGGCTAGGGGATTACACACCTGTCGCGCTGGTTTCAATGCAGTTATCTCCTCCGCCCGTGACGCCAGTTCTCTGCCATGGTGGTATCCCATGCAAATGGTGACCTTCGTTCCCTTTGCCGGGTGACCAATGCAACGGGTGGGTCCTGACTGTCTCTCCCAATCCCCGTTTAAGTCCTGTGGCCACTGCCTATGAAGGCTCGGTTGGCTTTTACCTCTGTAAGTTCCTAAGGGCTGACCAATTATTTCAGCGGGATCGTTAGTGCTGAGTCACATGAAGCAGACGAACTGGAGCTTAATTGCCTCCGATTCGGGCTCTGTGTGTGTGTTCTGAGGGGCCCAGCCTGTACACCCCAGATCCACGTCAGCTCAGCATTGCCTAGTGATCCTGAGCAAACAGCATTTAGACAGTTTACGGCTCCCTATGCCCGCGCAGTTGAAGATGTCAGAGACTTGATCTCTCTGCGCCTGCCACCATGTTAGATCTCCTCAATGATATTCATGTTGCCCTTACAGCTTCCTGGCATAAGCAAGTTCTTGGGATTATACAAACTGCTGCTTCTGTTTCCAGTCCAGATTTCTAGAAATGAAACCCTGCCGCCGTTGCCTCCGTCTCTGGGCGGCGCTCACGGGCGCCGCGCTCGTCTGCGACTGTAGCAGAGCCGCCCTGGCCTCCGCAGCTCTTCAGCCCGGTGCCCGGCCCCTGGGGCCCAAGCGGCTGCCGCCGCGGCTCTCCATCCCCATCCTCCGGAGCACGGGTCCCCTGGCAGGGGGGTGCAGAACGACCCCAGAGCAGGCTCTGCCCGAAGGTGCAGCGGCGAACAGGCCACCGAGGCGCTCGAGGCTGCAGTCCAGCCTTCGGAGGACAGGGCTCGGCACGCAGCCCAGCTCCAACCTCTAGATGCTGCTGCCGGACAATGTATACAGAGCCATCAAGACAGCAAGCACAAAGCAAATGGCGGCTCCCGCGGAGTGGATTTTCGGCACAGAAACCACAGTCCCGCCAACAATCCCAATCCACAAACTCTCCCTGTATAAAAAATATTCAAAAAAAAAGAAAAAAAGGCGGGGCGCACTGAGCTTTCTTTCCCTCGGGTACTTACAATCCACTGCTGATTACACATTCAGCTTCTCTGCCCGGAGCGAAGCGAAAGAGGAAGCAGATGGGAGCCACAACTTTCTTATATTTGATAAAGGGGCTAAAAGCATGCAATGGAGGAAGGATAGCATCTTTAACAAATGGTGCTGGGAAAACTGGAAATCCATATGCAACAAAATGAAACTGAATCCCTTTCTCTCGACATGCACAAAAGTAAACTCAAAATGGATCAAAGAGCTTGATATCAAATCAGAGACTCTGCGCCTGATAGAAGAAAAAGTTGGCTCCGAACTACATATTATGGGGTCAGGCTCCAAATTCCTTAATAGGACACCCATAGCACAAGAGTTAATAACTAGAATCAACAAATGGGACTTACTCAAACTAAAAAGTTTTTTCTCAGCAAGAGAAACAATAAGAGAGGTAAATAGGGAGCCTACATCCTGGGAACAAATCTTTACTCCTCACACTTCAGATAGAGCCCAATATCCAGAGTATACAAAGAACTCAAAAAATTAGACAATAAGATAACAAATAACCCAGTCAACAAATGGGCCAAAGACCTGAACAGACACTTCTCAGAGGACAACATACAATCAATCAACAAATACATGAAAAAATGCTCACCATCTCTAACAGTCAGAGAAATGCAAATCAAAACCACCCTAAGATACCATCTCACTCCAGTAAGATTGGCAGCCATTATGAAGTCAAACAACAACAAGTGCTGGAGAGGATGTGGGGAAAAGAGTACTCTTGTATATTGCTGGTGGGACTGCAAATTGGTGAGGCCAATTTGGGAAGCAGTGTGGAGATTCCTGGGAAAGCTGGGAATGGAACCACCATTTGACCCAGCTATTGCCCTTCTCAGACTATTCCCTGAAGACCTTAAAAGAGCATACTACACGGATACTGCCACATCGATGTTCATAGCAGCACAATAGCTAGACTGTGGAACCAACCCAGCTACCCTTCAATAGATGAATGGATAAAAATAAATGTGGCATTTATACACAATGGAGTATTACGCAGCACTAAAAAATGACAAAATCATGGAATTTGCAGGGAAATGGATGGCATTAGAGCAGATTATACTAAGTGAAGCTAGCCAATCCCTAAAAAACAAATGCCAAATGTCTTCTTTGATATAATGAGAGCAACTAAGAACAGAGCAGGGAGGAAGAGCAGGAGGAAAAGATTAACATTAAACAGAGACATGAGGTGGGAGGGAAAGGGAGAGAAAAGGGAAATTGCATGGAAATGGAAGGAGACCCTCATTGTTATACAAATTACCTATAAAAGGTTGTGAGGGGGAAGGGAAAAAAACAAGGGAAAGAATTAAATTACAACAGATGGGGTAGAGAAAGAAGATGGGAGGGGAGGGGAGTGGGGATAGTAGAGGATAGGAAAGGTAGCAGAATACAACAGTTACTAATATGGCATAATGTAAAAATGTGGATGTGTAACCGATGTGATTCTGCAATCTGTATTTGGGGTAAAAATGGGAGTTCATAACCCACTTGAATCGAATGTATGAAATATGATATGTCAAGAGTTTTGTGATGTTTTGAATAACCAATAAAAAAATATGAATAATGATGGGGAGGATGTGGGAGAAAAAAAGAACAGTTATACACTTTGTGTAAACAGTTATACACTTTTTGTAAATTAATACAACTCATATGGAAATCAGTTATCAGTAGACAAAAGTAGGAATGGAACCACCATATGACCCAGCTATACTACTCCTCAGTATTTATCCTAAAGAATTAGCATACTATGATACATGCATATCTATGCTTATATCAGCACAATTCACAATAGCCAAATTGTGGCACAGGCCTAGGTGTCTTGATAAATGGATGAAGAAAATGTGGTATGTATACACAATGATGTTGAAGCCAGAATTAGACAGGCAGTCAGTGTAGATAGGTAAATCGAGTCAGGTTGAATCAAGGAGGCCAATTTTGAGTGAGTCCAGCAAGTTGGAGACTGTCCCCTAAGGGATTGAAATCTTAATTCCTTCAGAGCCCTTCCTCCACTCTTATCAAGAACCTCCCCAGCAATGTAAGAGTGTACTTTTTCCCCCACATCCTCTCCAACACTTATTATCATTTGTCTTCATAATAGCTGCCATTCTGACTGGAGTGAGATGAAATCTTAGAGTAGTTTTGATTTGCATTTCTCTGATTGCTAGAGATGGTGAGCATTTTTTCATATATTTGTTGACTGATTGTATATCCTCTTCTGAGAAGTGTGTGTGTTCGGGTCCTTGGCCCATTTGTTGATTGGGTTATTTGTTTTTTCAGTGCTTAGTTTTTTGAGTTCTTTATATACTCTAGAAATTAGTGCTCTATCTGATGTGTGAGGGGTAAAAATTTGCTCCCAGGACGTGGGCTCTCTGTTCACCTTACAGATTGTTTCTTTTGCTGAGAAGAAATTTTAATTTTATTTCATCCCCAAAAGTACACTCAGACATTGCTGGTGGGACTGCAAATTGGTACAGCCAATATGGAAAGCAGTATGGAGATTCCTTGGAAAGCTGGGAATGGAACCACCATTTGACCCAGCTATCCCTCTCCTCGGACTATACCCAAAGGACTTAAAAACAGCATACTACAAGGACACAGCCACATCAATGTTTATAGCAGCACAATTCACAATAGCTAAATTGTGGAACCAACCTAGATGCCTCTCAGTGGATGAATGGATAAAAAATGTGGCATATATACACAATGGAATTTTACTCAGCTTAAAAGAGAATAAAATCATGGCATTTCCAGGTAAATGGATGGCACTGGAGAAGATAATGCTGAAAAACCAGCCTCTACCTCAGAGCAAAGACTGTCCAAGGAAGGGACATGACCTTTGTCCTTGAAGAGACCCACAGAGCACTCCTAGGCACATTCCCACTGTGCTAAGTTGTTTATCTACAAATAACAGGAGAGATTTGCTGCGCCAGGTGTCCCTGACTCAGTCAGGCTAGGTGGGGATCCATAGCAACCCTCTATCAGCCACCAATCAGCATGAGACAGGGAAATACCTGGGATGCCAGATGACCCTCCCAGTAGTTTATGGTGTTGGGAAACCACGTAGTTCAGCAGGAACATCCCTCTTGGCTTAAACCAATCAGTTCAAATGAATACCCCTTTTGTACTGACCAATCACCGTTACCCAACTTGTTCCCACCAATGAATGTGCTAATCATGTTTTAGAGTTGTTATTTGATTTTCCCCTTCCGCGGTGTGTGATGATTTGCTAAGAGATGCTATGATGCATGTGGGGGTCCCTGCCTTCTCCAAAGAATGTATAAAACTGGTGCAAACCCTGGGCTCGGGGCCTCTCAGCGTCACCAGTTGCTGTGTGTGCGTGCGGAGGACCGAGCTAGCTCGCAATAAACACCTCTTTGCTGCTTACATCAATCTTGGGTCTCTGGTGGTCTTTTGGGGGTCCTGAATTCGAGCATAACAATGCTAAGTGAAGTTAGCCAATCCAAAAAAAAAAAATGTCAAATGCTTTCTCTGATATAAGGGGGCAGACCCATAGTGGGGTAGGGAGGGGGAGCATGGGAGGAATAGATGAATTCTAGATAGGGAAGAGGGGAGGAAGGGAAAAGGAAGAGATAGGGGATTAGCAAAGATGGTGGAATGTGATGGACATCATTATCCAAAGTACATGTATGAAGACACGAATTGGGTGTCAGCTTACTTTATATACAAACAGAGTTATGAAAAATTGTGGTATATATGTGTAATAAGAATTGTAATGCAAAAAAAAAGTACAGGTATAAAGGCAAAAAAAAAAAAAGAACCCCCTCCCCCAGCTCCAACCTGTTGCTAAGGTAACTTGTCCCAGGAATTACCCCTCCCTACAAGAAGCTATATTTGTTCATTAATGTGTCCTTGGCTGCTCCATCCTGCCCTTCCCCCTTCAGACCACCTGTTTCCCACCTTTTGGCCATCCCACCAGCATTTCCTAGGCCTAGTCAAATGCCTAGTCATGTAGCAGGAAGGAGAAAGATAAGGGGAAGAGGGCAGAAGAACAAAGAAAGCGTAGGACATATAAAAAGGGCGGAACACCTCACTTCTTGGGATACCAGGATACCAGCTATGGCCCCCTTCTCCCTCCAGGGAGAAGTCTATGTTACCCCTTTCTAAATAAACCCTGCTTTATATGCTTGCTTCCACATGCTTCTCTAATGTTCAAACTTCAACATGAGAGAAAGCAGGACTCATCACTGATAACCAGCAGTATCAATGTTGTATTCAGTCATTAAAAAAAAAACTGAAATTATGTCATTTTCAAGAAAATGGATGGAACTTGAAAGCATTATGTTAAGCAAAATAAGCCAAACTCAGAAGGTCAAGTGCATATGTTTTCTCTCATATGTAGAAACTAGACAGAACAAGGTGGGGAATGGGGTGAGTCTCATGAAAATTGAAGTGAGACAAGAGAGTAGAGGAAGAGAACCAGGGATAGGGAGGAAGGCAGGAAAAAAGGAGGTGCAGGGGAATTAAACTGACCAAATTGTATTGTCATATCATCGTGTGCATCTATGAATATTTAACAATGAATCTCACTATTATATAGAATTATAATGCAGCAATAAAGATTTTTCTATACGAAAACTAAAAGGAGGTAGTATAATGAGACACTTTAACCCTTAAACTCAGGATGCATAGATTAAAAAAGAAAGACCTTGCTCACAAATCTTGTTTCAGAAAAACTTCAAGATCTTTTAAATCCATTTCCCCAAAAAATATCTTAGTCATATTTACTATAAAGAAAAAACAATCCAGTTCAAAATTACTCTATTGAGCACCAATTGTCCCAAGAGATAACAAGTAATAGGAAAAAGTAAGGGTTTGAAGTCCTAAATCTAAAAGGTGACTCCATATTTTACCAATTAAGTAACCTTGGAAAAGTCACTTAATTCTTCCAATCCTTAGTTCCCCTTCTTGTGAAATTTGCATAACATTATCTACCATGCAGAGTGAAATCAAAGATCAAAAGAGATAGTAAGGGTAGATTACTTAGCATTGTGCTTGGTAGGTAATTAAATACTTATTCCCCCACCCCTGCTTTATGCTTTTGCCAAAATCTTCCAGGCCACTCCTAAATGAAGTAAAATCAATGCTTCTGAAACTCAAACATGCAAGATGAATCATTTGTGGATTTTGTTAAAATGCAATATTACATCTGCAGTTTTGTGGTGGGGCCTGATAGTTTGCATTTCTAACAAATTCCAGGTGAAGTCAATGATGCTGGTCTCAAGTCTGGAGACCACGCTTCAAGAAGCAGAGTATTAAATAACCCACGAATTTTCATAGGCTCAAATCGTGATGATATAGGAAAGGCCACATGTAACTTTTTCAAAATCCTCTGAAAATAATTAAGTTGAATTAATACACATCCAGTAAAGTCCCATTTGTGCAGTGTAGATTATGAACCTTGAGAGGTATTTGTGTAGTGTAAATTGTAAACCTTGAGAGGTATTTGATCTCTCCCAAGAGACTGTGGAGCTGAATCAATGTCAGAGGTGAATCCTTTTGATTCACTGAAGATATTTTTCTGGAGTTTTTTCTTCATTTTTTAAGAAAAATATACTGGATGAAAAAAAAAATCATAGATTTTCTTTTCATACATCTTAAACTTAAGCTCTAATAAATGAAGATTAGATCAAGTAGGAAGTTGGGAAACAAAGGAACCATTAAGGAAATTCCATAGGTGTGTGGATGCAAAGGGGAGTGTGGCAGCATGGGAAGGAAGCAGGGGACAGGAGGAATCCCTTTATAAAAAGGTACCTGGCCAAAAGGCAGGCATCCTTGAACAGATAATAGAATACAGACTCTGAATGGTTTCAGGAAATTACTTAGAACTTTTTTTTGGTGGGGCAGGGTGGGGGCGGGGGTGGGTCAGGTACAAGGGATTGAACTGAGCCACATCCCCAGCCCTATTCTGTATTTTTTTTAGAGACAGGGTCTCTTAGCACCTTCCTTTTGCTGAGGCTGGCTTTGAACTCATGATCCTCCTGCCTCAACCTCCTGAGCCACAGGGATTACAGACATGTACAAGGATTACACCAAGCCCAACACTATAACTAGTTTCAATAAAACATAAATTCAGAACTATTCCAATGTCAAAATACCTTAAGTATTGGTTTTAATAATGATGTATATAATCCACACTTGAATTTAATAAACAACAAAATGTAACTGCCTGTCAGATTCAAAACATTCAGTTCCTGTATATCCCAGACAGACTTTTCAATGAGCTCATTTTATTTTAACTAGTTTAGGCTTAGATCAGCTTCAAGGTGACTGACACTTGGCTTTTTTTTTTTTAAGAGAGAGAGAGAGAGAATTTTAATATTTTTATTTTTTAGTTCTAGGCAGACACAACATCTTTGTTTGTATGTGGTACGGAAGATCGAACCTGGGCTGCACGCATGCCAGGCGAGCGCGCTACCGCTTGAGCCACATCCCCAGCCCAACACTTGGCTTTTTGAGTAGCTAAATGGTTTCCCAAATTCAGATAAAATTCACGGTACAGTGCAAACTGTTAGACTTTCAAACTAAGTCAGACCATTCTTATAATATAAATGAAATGTGGTATTTTATCACTCCTTAATATTTTAAAAAGACATTTATTATCAATGTGAACTACAAAATTTATAGTAGATAAAATAATTTTGTTTATATATAAAAAATTAGTTAACATCAGTGTTCATAATCCACAACTCAACTCAATAATTTCTAGTACATAACCCAGAAAAAAAACTGGGCACTAACATAAATATATATTTTTCACATTATTTAGCATGCAGGCAGTTTATTGATTTTTCTCATATTAGAATTCAAGAGAGAAGAAAAAAATCAAATATTCCTTTGGCTTCTCTTTTCATCTAGAAAAATATGAATTATGCTTTCTCTGCAAAATATTATAAAGAGGATCTGCCCGTTTGTACTCCTAACCTCAAAAATTTCTTGCTTAGGACAATGGCGTTTTTGTGGTCTTTTGTCTACAAGAGTGTTTGAAATATCAAACAAATATATGGAACTAAGTGGTTTGCAAAAATCATAGAAACATGACTTGGAAAGGAATCTTCAATGTTCAATTATTCATTCTATCATTCTGCTTCCATATAAAAGTCATCTGGACCAGTACTAGAATAAATTTTTTAAAGGCATTTATGTTTATTAAGACCAGAAGCAATCATACAACATAACTGAACAAATATTGGGTTGGTGACAAGGTCCATTAATTATAGAAATTGAATCTAGTTAAGTAAACAAGGTGCAATGAATGTTTAACCACTCCAAAGCAACCTCTAGGTCTGCAGTGATACGGGATAAGGCATGTGGCTATGCCTTTAAGAGTGTTGGACTCAACATGATAATTTTTACTAACTTAGATCAGGGATTCTTAATACTGGTTGTCCATTAGAATCACCTACAGAACTTTAAGAAAATGCCTGGACTCCACCCCCAGAGCTCTGACTCACTAGATCCATTAGTTTTCATATTGCTGGAGATACAGAAGACATGCTCAGTAAGACCACATGTGATACAATAATAAAAGGGATAATAACCCTAACCCTAACCCTAACTCTAATGACAGGTTAAGTCAGTCCTTGAAAATTACATTAATAGGAATCAATAATCTCCAATAAACTAGTGCAAATTTAGGCTGGATGAATAATTTTTTCTCTACTTAATAACTTCTAAAATATTGCACTTGACTTTGGAGAAACCCCCCCCCCCCCCCGTAAGAAGTTACAGAAAATCTGAAGCTCTTTGAAAAGAAAAAGAAATGACAGCTGATTGTCCTGGAGATTAGTCTACTTAGTGAACTCTTGTTTGACATTGTAAACACAAATATCAGAAAGATTGTCCTATAAAAAAATGAGATACATTAGTTCTGCTTTGACCTCTGAAGGAAAGCAAAAACCAGTGGAAAACAAAGTAAAGAATATTCATTTGGCTCATTTGATGTTAAAATTATCTAATGATTAAAACTACCCAAAGACAGAAAAGCTATTTTGTGAGGCAGTGATTTCTGCTCCTCTAAAGGGATATAAGCACAGACTGGATATGCAGTTTAGAATTCTGTAAAGAGAACTGGATGGGAAAGCTTTAAAGGTTAATTCCACACTGAGTTTCTACAATAAACATAAACTAAATTTACAGTAGCAGTCAGTCAGCTTTTTCCTTTTGCATAAAACAATCCTTCTTCTTCCCTGTACTTTTAGACAATTGGCACAGAATGATGTCACCATCTCCAACATACCTGGATAACACCTGAATGGCCACAGCTGGAATAGTGTGCTCTTGTCTCCCAGTAGAGAACACATGCTTCTTGACAACTAAGAAGTTCACACTAAATCCTGAACAATTAGGACTGCTGAGATGTCCAGACTAAGGTAGCAGCAGCTGGAGATGTAGATTATCAATCCAGACATATGAATCTGATTGTTGTCCTATACTTAATTGCTTGAAGATCAGTCTCTCGCTATTCAAGCCAAAGCATTCTTACAGAGCTCTATGCATATCCTTAACTACAAATTCATGCAGCACACATAACATTTCTGCACACATAGATAGCCTCTAACTAACTCCTAGAATCATTTTTAAAGTATCTTCAGGTTTAATTTTAATGTCTAAATAGCTTACTTTTGTAAGAAGCTCTGTTTTGTATACTTGATAATTGTTGTGAAAGTAGACATTAGGTGTTTTCACCATAAAAAAATAATAATAAGTATGTAAGGGAATGCATATGCTAATTAACTTGATTTGGCCATTCCATGATATCCCACAATAAATATATGCAATTTTTGTCGAAAAAAATAGAGAGAAGCACATAGAAAATCAGTGATCTGAGCACAGGTTTCATAACAGTGAACATGAATTAGAGACCACATTTTTATGTTGATGATTTGATTAATCTTTCAACCAAAATATGGAAGGCATGATAAGTCACCATATTTTAGCGATATGATCACAGAACCATATTATTTGGTCCAGGGAAAAAAAATAACAAAACAGGATGAAAACCACTCAGAGACCGTTGGGGTTGGTGGTTTTTCTGTTAACTTCCCAGTTGTTACTGAACTTGCCCAATTTCATCTGTGTGATGATTTATGGATACTATCATACACCATCTACAAACAAAGGAAACTGAATTTGTAGTTCTCGGTCCACAAGGCAAGTTCCTTTTCTTCCAGCTCCATCTTTTCATTTCTCAGTCTTAGCTGAAATTTGTTTTATGATATCCAGTCTATAATAGTGCTCCAAAATTCTACCATTGAAAATTGCTTATTTTAACTCAATTCCAATTACATATTGCTTAGATACCTTTCAGTTTCATATCATTACAATAAAGAAATAAAAAAATAAAAATAAAAGTCAAATCTGTAGTTTCGTTTAAAATTTGCCTCGCAAAACAGGCAAATGAAATTAAGGAAGCAAGGAATCAATCAAATGCTTAGCCAAAAAAAAAAAAAAAAACTACACAAATCGAACATCAGAAAGATAAAACATTTATGCCTTTAAACCTTTGAATCCAGAAAGAAAATGAGTTTGAGAGTTGTCCAAAAAATATTTCCTTCTCCAAGTAAATTATTTAAAAAAGAAAAAATAAAATCTCTGCTATATGTAACTTTGAGTAATATACACAGGTATTAACAACACACAAAACAGAAGGCAAATAAAAAAAACAGAAAGCATTTTTGATGTTTGCTTAAAAATCACTATTACCATGGTAATATCAAACATTATCAATGTGAACTACAATGCCCCAATACAAAGAAGCAACAACTAACAACCAAAAACTCTTTAATAATGCAAGTTCCTGGCACTTTTTATGGTCAATTCCAAATTGTCATTCTGCTTATCATCATCTGTACTTGTCAGCTGGTACATGCACTATTCTAGTTATCAGGCCTGCTAGTAAGGATCAACAGGATATTCACAGTACAACCACACTGCCCAAGGAGAAAAAGAGAAACCCAACTTTCTCATCAAAGCAGGATGAGGGGCTGGGGTTGTGGCTCCCTTGGGGTTGTGGCTACCACTTACCTAGCATATGTGAGGCATTGGTTTTGATTCTCAGCATAACATATAAATAAGTAAATAAAACAAAGGTCCATCAATAACTAATAAAAATATTTTTTAAAAAGCAGAATGGATTGTGCCCAACATGTTGATATCCCAAAGGTCTCCCAAGGAAAACATTTAGGGTTTTACCTTTCTTATGAATCTGAAAAGCCAAAGATGCAAACAATTGATTTGAAAATGCATCATTTAATTTCAGTGAGCCTGAAACTTCCCATACTGCCATCACTCCTTAACAAGTTTCATCCTTCTCTTAGCCTTAAGTATCTCCCTCCATCTGATATTTCTAATCTACAGCTCTCATTACACCGAAACTCTATTCCACATTAACTTGGGCATTTCCTTTTGGGTGATGGGTCTATTTAATCTGAAGGCCAACAGTAACTCTTTTTCACTTTGTGACACCCAGATCCTAAGAACCTGTCACTTCATAGTCACACTCTTTGAACAGTCTGGTCTCACCTACCTGAACCATGATTTTCCATGACACACCCTTACTTCCGTTTAAGCCCAACTATAGACCTCTCCTTGTAGTAAAAATAAAGAAACAGTACTGGAATCATTTCCCATATCCTCTGGCAAAATTTCCTCAAACGTTTGCATTCACACTGAGCTCTCATCTCCCTAACATTTACAGGCCACATAACCCAAAGGAAATTTAGTATTACCTTTTCATTATTATCTATTGTTAGGTTCATTCTAGTGTAGTGGTCTTCTCTTCATGAGTAGATTATGTATACTCCTTGAAGGTAAAAATCTGAATTTGTCTCCATTTCTTAATAAGCCCAGTAGCACTCAATACACAGCTAGTTTACACACATAGATCCTTCCAGCGTGAACTTTTGGGCCCACTAAAAATACGCTGCACATACCAGTTTCCTCATGTATTTTTATCACTTTGAGCTTTATAATTTTTGCACATTGCCTCACATCTTCTTTGGAAAGTAAATAAAGCAATAATCATACATGTTACTAGTTATAGAGTAGGCACATTGTGAATATCAAATTTCAGGAATTGTTTATTTCTATTTTAAAAAGATATAATGGATTGTGTATTCACTGACATGTATATAAATGAGAAATTTTACTGTTATGCCAATCTTTTCTCAGAAAAGATACATATACATCATTATAATGTAGACCTACAGAGATTGTGAGGACCTAAAGAGGTTCAGTGATTGTTGAAGCTCACATACTAGAAAAATAGTGAAATACTAGAAAGACAGTGAACCAATAAAGCAATAATAAAGTTTCAGGTGATGAATATGCTAATGACTCTAATTTGATCATTACATAATGTCTACATGAACTGAAGCATCACATCATACCCTATAAATTTGTACAATTATTATGAATTTGTCAAAATAGTATTTTTGAAAAATTATTAAAAATAAAGTTTTAATGGTACAACTATAATTAATTTTATAAAATATTTGGTGATGGGGGGGGCAGTAAAAGAATGATGGTGGACCATATTTTTCTACTCTACTCTTAACCTTAGATTCTAAGTCAAGAGAAAAGCAAAGTGACTATGGAAACACACACAAAGCCCTGTTGAAATGAATGGGAGGGAAACAGAAGTGTCTGTTATAGCAATGACTGCTGGGAGCTGGAGGTACTGAGCCATATTTGTTGCACTGAATGAACACTCTTTGGAAAGTCCAAATGAGCATATTCCACCATTCACAAAAGTCATAAGAAGAACAATAGATTCCATCCAATAACCATTTGTCAACTAGGCATATTAATCCTAGGAATCTAGTGTTAGAATCATGACTTTGGATAGAAGGCCTTATTTATAAGCTGAAAACTCTTTAGTTATATCTCACCAACTTATAAAAGCCTATGTACTTCCCAGGCAGGATCAAAAATTTCAGCTCAGGAGGACAAAAAAAAAATCTCCCATCTACCTAAGTGTATGAGATATTCAGATAAAGTAGTCAGTTTTTCTGAAGTTTCTGAGTTTGAGGAGGAATAACTTTTTCATCACTGATGAATTCATTTCCTTTCTCAAATTATTCAAAGTTCAAAAAAAGTAGGGAAAGAGCTTGTGTGGGCCACAACTAGAGAGAACAAGAACCAGTAGAAACCAATGTTTTCCATCATTATTTCTTCATTTTTAAATGAGTCACAAAATAGCCATAATTAACCCAAAATTTTTTCTGACATTTCTTGACATTCACACCTTTTCATAAAACTACAACTGTTTATACTGCTTCTTCCATTCATTTTAAACTCCTTTTACCAGGGATAATGAGTCTGACTGCTTGGCTCTCTCACACATATTAAACATTTTTAACATTAACATATTTTAATACAACTATTCTCATTACTTCTATTATGCATTTATTTTATTAACCAAGAATACTTTGAACTCTCTTCTAATGAGAAAACTCATTCTAGCACTTGGCTCACTCTCTCCTCTTTCCAATCCCACTTTTTTCTAAAACTCTTGGCAGTCTGAAATTCCTCTTATAATTAATTTTCTTTCCCACCTTCCAATTTTCACAATATCATGTCTGGTTTACCAATTAATTTTACTTACAATCATTAACCTTGTCTTTTGTTTATGTTCTAAATCCTTTATCTTCTTTATCTATCCAAAGTGCTTTTGATCATTTTTCTAAGCCTGGGTTATGTCTCATAATGTATTTTGCAGCTTTAGAGTTTGGTGATAAATTAAGTTTCTCCATGTATTGAAATATCTTCCTTCAGCCTTCAAAGAAAAAAGCTTACTTTATTAGCTTAGTGTCTGTGGAGATTGCACCATTTATCTGAGTTTTATGTAAATTTTCCGCTCAATTCACATATACAAATGCTAAAGATAAGATTTAAGGTCATTCTAAGGCCACTTTGTAAAATTTTCTATCTCTTTTTATCTTGTTTTGTCTTTTGGGTATAAAATCTTTGCCAATGGGTACATGAGGGAAGCAAAGGAGATTAGAGTAATTGGGTTGTTGTTTTGGTTTTATTGTGCTTATTTGTTTGCCAGGATGGGTCAAAATAATAGTATGATATCATGGGAAAAACACACACACACACACACATACACACAAGACTTTGGAATCTGGCCAATTAGAGTTTCAATACTGCCATCTTTTACTTGTGTGATTGAGACAAGTTACTAAACGGAGCCTCATCTATATCTCTCTGGGCATTTTGTTTGTGGGTTGGTGGTTATTTATGAAGCATAATGAAACTTTACTGAAAAAATTATCAGCCAAAGCAACAGAGTAAATTGCAGTTAAATGTAAGATATCAAGACATTCTTTATAACTTGATTGTTTGAAAAGTCATCAGTTTTTCACTGTTTTTATTTTTCCAAAGCAACTGGTACACAGCTGGATTGACAACCACATGAGTAGAACCCATTATCTACTTACATAACCTTAAATCCCTTAGGTAAGATATCTATGTCTCGATGTTTTAATGTACAAAAGTGAGATGATAAAAGTACTTCATGGAGTTGTAAAAGTAAATAAGTTTAATATAGTAAAGTACTTACAACTATGACTTTCATTTGGTGAGAACTACATGTTTTAAACCATTATTGCTATTATAGCTACATTTATTACTACTGATATTATCACACCATATATCTATTGATATTCGTGCTGACATTGTAGGAAAAATTCTGAACTCAGCAAATGCTTTGCACAAGAGTAGGTAATCAATAAATATCTCATTAAACTATTATCATTTTAATATGGCTCATTTTGGAAGGAATCTCTACAACCACACTTGTTTGTACTATTATTCCTCTTCTTGTTTTAGGTACATTGTTTTTTATACTGTTGTATAATCTACATAATTTATTAGCAGCTTCCACACCTTCAGAATCACACATTTGCTCAATCTAGGACATATTATTAACTGCAAACAGTTTACAAGTTTAGTCTATTCCTCAGTAACATCTTAACATTACTATCACCAAATCTCTTACTTCATCTGTAAGGGTAAAAGAAATTGAAGTTAAAGCGTAAAAGTTAAAGGGTAAAAGACCGGGTGTTGTAAAAGTTTCTAAGCTGCAAGGTCTGAGTTAAAATGTAAAGGAGGTATTGTTAGGTTTCTATGCTACCTGCAAAACCTGAAATTTCTGTAGCTGTTAAGACAATGCTTAGAACCGCCCAGTAAATATTTCCCCTGACTGCTTGGTTATTTAATAACTGAAGGGCTCTGTGTAACTGGTCACGTAGTCCTCTAGGCCCTAAAACCAATCAGTTTGAATGTGTACCACGTTTAGAAATGACATATCACTCCAGCCTGACCTGTTCCCGCCAATGAATGAACTAATCATGTTTAGGAGTTGTTGTTCAATTTTCCCGCGCCTCATGATGATTTGTTCTGATGTATACAAAGCCCTCCGCCCTCCCCAAAAAGTGTACTTAAGCAGTGCTCAGCCCCTGCTCGGGGCTCTGAGCTGCTTTCCCTTCTTGAGTGGACACGGAGCCCCAGCATGCTGGTTCAATAAATCCCCTTCTGCCAATTGCATGAGTGGTCACTTGGTGGTCTCTTTCTCCGACGTTTCGCGGGACCCCTACACATCCAGTTCTTTATAAATAATCCAAGATTTATTGTGATTATTTTCTCAGAGCCATTTTTCTCTTACATTTAGGAGAAACCGAGGATTAATAGAGAAATCCATACAAAAGGTGTACCACGGGGCCTGTTACATAGTAAATCACCTAATAAATATTAGTGTCACTATTATCAAATATTTTATATTAATTAGCTGATACAATCCTTCAGTAAATAATCTCATGAGAAAAAAATTCTTCGGGTCATAGGTGAAATAACTGATGCTCAGAAAAATAAAGAGATTGAAATCACAAGTTAACCATTAAGATAGAGAAAAAAGATTCACACTAGGGTCTATCTTATCCCAAAACACTCTTCTCCATTTCATTTGAGGGCCTTCGCCATTTCTCCTTTCATCTTTTTAATGACAAGTTTGGGCTTATTTGCATTTATTTTTCAGTCTTTTGGTGGGAAGAATACTTCTCCAACTGATATAAGTATCCTGCCTGGCATCAATTGGGGGTCTCTCCAAATCTACTTGCATTTAGGATGATATCCTTTAAACCTGGGCAAGACTAAGCAAAAATGGCCAAGGTGTGTTGTATATTATTCTACCTTACTCCTTACAATAATTCTATGAAATAGGTGCTTTTATTAGTCTCCAATTGTAGCAGAACAAACCGTGGCTAAGATAAGCCGCACAGCTCACTGCATTGGGAATCCCCAGGAAAGGCCAGGTGTTTGCTCTTTCCCATAGAGCCACAACAGTGGACATTGCAGTTGAGATACCTGTGCCCCTCACTTTTTTTCAGCTTCCCTTCCCCCATTTTTCGTGTCATTCTTGGTTTTACCAATCCATAATGGATTTTGCTTTTGCTCTGACATGTTTGCACTCAGAGACTGAGCTGCCTTGTAGAATCTGCTATTGTTCTACTGCCCTTTTGTTATTAGGAAACAAAAGAAAAAACACATCTAGAGTTGCACACACGTGTGCTTTTGCTCACTATCATGAAAGATGAACTATCCTTGTAGCACTAGCATATCATTACTTTGAAAAGAATGATCTGAAATCATCTGGTAGGTTAACATCTACTCAACCCGAGTGGTGGGCACAAGGGTGTCACACTATTTCTCAAACTTCTGTGTAAGTTTGAAATATCTCATATATTAAGCAAAAAAAATAATAATAAATAGAAAAGACTGTCATCTTAGAAAGCACTTTTAGAGTTACTGCTCACAGAATGAAAACACTTGTTATACATTGGAAAATAAACATAGCCACGTACTTACATGTATAATTATACCCATAGCAGATTAGTTATTATTGTTTTTCCTCCCTCTGATTGGGCACTGGATGATTTTGGCATAAGCTGTGCGGCTTAATCAAGGCTTTGAAAAGTCATCCTCTACAGTTAAAAGAATGGATGTAGAATGGGTGGAAAGGCATCACTTGAAGATGACCAGAGGGGCTAATTGACCGTATGTCAGGAGACCACACAGAGTGCATTTATCACCTTGAGAATAATAGTTTCTCCTTCTCAGGCTAAGACACACGTGTATCACCCTTCTGAGGGGGATTCCTCTTCTCAAGAGCAGACTTACTTTAACAAGCTCACAAGACTGATAAATAAAATCAAAATGTCAACATTGTTTCACAATGAAAAATCTGTCATAGAAACAGCATACTGACTCCCTGTGGGGCAGCCTACACTGAAAATCAAACTATAATCACAAGTTTTCGTGACTAGCACAGAATGAGAAAAGAGAAGTGTTAGATAACTCTGCTGCATATTTAATAGTGTCAAGCTATATTGTCCAATGCATCCATCCATATATACAGGAAAAGACCCACCCATAGGAAAAAAATACTACAAAGTTCCTTGACCAAAACTCTCTATCCTCTGGCCAGTGCCCAGGTTTGCCCACATGACTCTCATATTTTTGTTTTAATGGCCATCAAACCCCTCTTTGAATGGAGACTTTTTTTCATTAAATGCACTGACACACTCAACATTATAGCAGGTCTTGTAGGCCACGTATCACCTATAGAAGTGATTGATTCTGCCAATTGCCCATGTTAGAGCTTTTAAAAGACTCAATGTAGAAACTTCATATTGAGACACAGATCACAAAATATTTATGAGAGGCCATAATATAATTCACAAAGTCATTCATTAATGTGTCCCAAGTTCCTAGAACAGTGCCAGTCACTTAGTAGACTCTTAATAAATACTTCTTATATAAATGAAGAAAACTCATTTAAAAGAAAAAGTAGTTCAGTATAAGCCTAATGAACCTAATGATCCTCACCATTCACTTTGTAAATATAATTATCCGGAGCCTGGGAACTTTATTCTAAATATACTTTTCTACATTCATCATGAATTACTGAGAAAAAAATCCCTCAAATGCCATTCATCAACTATCAGCCACTACTACCATTTCCATCACTAAATACTATCAAAAAGGGCCATTTTCATATTGTTCTTGAAACCAAATGGGCACCAAATGAACTATCAATTCTTGAAAAAGAAGATATTTCATCATCTCACAAAGCCAATAAGCACACCAACCAGTCTTAGTGCAGAAGAGAAATAAGTGTGTAAACATTACAAAAATATGTATTTATGGAAACTTCTGTCACCTTGCTTTTAAAACAGGCCAACAAAGAAAGTTTATAGTAAGGTCATAAGGTCCTAGAAGGCGTGATCCCACTTATAGTCCTTAAGGTCAGACCTACCCTAGCATGTATATGCTGTGTGTTTTACTCACCGCATACTGGAACTTTTCATTATATTCACGGTCATTAGCTTTTACAATCCGTTCCACTTCTAAAGAGAAAGAAAAATCAGGTATGAAATCAAATTTTAAGCCCTCAGCAATATATAACTCATTAAAATAAAATCTTTCAGGTTACTTTCTTGTCAACATTACAAGAATTCTTTTCTTTGAAATCGAAGGGCAATGGCCTTTTTCTAGCCTAAATATTGGAACCTGCATTGGAAAGTCTCAAAATGGAAAGCTGAAATGTTTCTCATTGTCTTTTTGATGCCCGACATAAAGCAAAACATTATGTGCCTCCAGTTCCTATGTCCTTTCCACTCCACAAAGACCTTTTTCCTTAACTTCAGGTCATTATTAAAGGAGAAGGAGTCACTGAAAACCAAATGTACCTTGAGTTTTTTTTTTTTTTTTTACAAAATATAATACAGCTAAATAGAAGCATACAGAAGTGAGACAGCAAAAGTGTCATATAATTAAGAGACTGAGACCTTTAATTAGAAGTAACCAAAAAGTAAAATCTCTTCAGAAAGCAAATGCAATCACCAATACAAATAACAAAATAAAACAATAAGCTCAAAGATTATGATAGTGCACAAATAAAATTTTGTAAAGGGCAAAAAAAAAAAATAGTGCCCAGAAATACCAGCAGTGCATGTTTTATAGTAAAGGTAGCAAGTTCTTGTCTTGTGTTTACTTGGAGAGTTACTACCAGAGTTGAACAAAGGTTTCTGATAGAATAAACTTTGTTCTATCAGAAAAGAGTCAGTAAAATTCTCACCCATGCAAATGGTGGCCTCTCATGGTAAGTGACATAACCCACTCACCTGGGATTTCCTTAATCCCACAGTTCTTTAACTGAGTACAGGACAAGGTAAAAGGTATAGGTATAGGGGTAGAGAGAAGAGTTTATAGAAGGTACATACAATCACAGAGACAAAGAAGATCTGGAGGGTGGAAAGTAACTTGCAGGCACATGTCAGGGCTGAGGAAGGCAAACCAAGAGGACAGAGTAGAGCTGCAAGCAGAAGGAAAAAGAAAAAGATGAGCGAGATGAAGAGAGAAAGAAAGAAAACACTTAGACTTTAGCACCGCCCTCTGCATGCCAGACACCATGAATTGTAAGAACTAATTTTTCCAGGAAGTCCAGGAAGAATCTAAATGTTTCTTTGGCTCCTGTGGCTCATCTTCCAAACCTGAAGGTCACCTCTCGAGCTTGCTCCTGACACATGACACCCTGTTTTCAAGGTGACACTTGGGTTTCTACCATCTGTGGGGTGTTTTGTTTGCTTGGCACCCACCTATGTGGTTTCCTTTTTGCCTATGAGTAGTCAGGCCCTGTGATTGTTCCTGTTTTCTAGTCTGACTCACCTAATTGCTGATAAGAACAATATTGGACTGAGGTCAACAGCTGACAACACCTGAGTGGGCCCACCCCTGATGTGGATGACTCTAAAATCCAGAACCCACCAGGAAGCAATCCCTCAACCAACCAACCAACCAAAAAAAAAAAAAACCTAACTATGAAAGAACAATTCTTTTTTCTGATTCTCCACAAAGAGCAAAAAACTCAAAAGCCCAAAATGGTATTTCAGAGGATGAAATTATTTAAAAGCTTAAAAATCTAGATAATTTATTTATACATCCCTATCTTAACCCAGGAGTAGTGAAACAGATGACAGGAAAACAATGGATATTATTGGTAGGGTGGAGGTGAAAAGTTAACTTGGCCCACTGATATGGGGCATCTAATTTATGAATTAACTTTGGCTCTAAGTAAAAAACCAAAAATCTTATATACTAATTTGAATATTAATTGGCCTTAGCTTAGACCATGCACATTCAGATGGTGATAATTTTCAAATTTTACATTTGTATGATGCACATCCAAGAACAGGAAGTTCCATACCTAATTTTACCTACTTTAAATACCAGAATCTTTACTCTATGAGGTAAGTAGGAGCCATTTATCCAGTGACTATATGAAACCACACTCTACAAGGATTGGGACCAGCCCTCCCACAAAAGTGACCAAGTAATTTCTATGATGGGTCAGTTTGGTGTCCAAGATTGCCCTTGTCCCATAAGATCTGGTTGGAGCTAACAGTCCTCTTTTTTTGGTTCTAAATCCTTATGATTAAGTCTTAATCTTTGCTTCTATATTTCCAGTAATTACTGTCTTTCTGAATGAACATTTATGATTAATTCTGGCAGATTTCACATTACTTCACTAAGCTCTGCAAAATTCTCACTTTGGTTCTAAATCCCTCCACCTTTCTGCCTTTAACTTAACTATGCTAAACCTGAATTATCTTTGCAGGGATTAACTTTCTTTTATATGCTACCAGAATATATGAGGGGATATAAACCCTTCATGACAATAACTCACATCCTACAAGAAAGGAAAGTAGAAATAAACTCTAGCAACAACTCCCAGTGAGAATGGCTTAGTGGTTCTGTGACTTAAACCAATATCTCATAGGCATCATGGGACTTTCCAGATGTAATCTCAATAGGAAAGTGGTCACCATGGGGTTTGTGAACGACCCGCATAAACTCACCCCTGAACAATTATCAATAAATTTGTGTGACTCCAAAAAGAAGAAAAGTGAGATATGAGGATCACTTTTTAAATATAAAATATAAAAATCATTTTTAAAAACCTGGTATATCACCAAGGATAAAGTACAGTCAAAGAGATACAAGGTCTTCCCATTTAAAATGGAAAAATAAGTATGCTCTTTACCTGCCTAACTTCTCAAGTCCCAATGAAATAACAGAAAATGTTTTTTAAGAATAAAGACAGAACAGTGCTACAAAGCAAAAGTATGGCTAGCAGAGGTTCATAAATTTTTAAGAAAGCTCAGAAAATAAATTAGAAAGTAAATGAATCATTATGACTGAGAAATTAAAAAGATAGGAATAACTCCAGCAACAGAATTAGAAGAATGATCTTCCCAGGAGAGCCCCCAGAGCAGCCCAAATTCAGAGTCAGTAAGTATAAAAATTGAGAGTGTATTATAGACAGGGTGACAGTACAAATCTAGGCCTATTACCTTTGTGAAATAATTGATAGGGTCCCCTTTCTTCTCAAAGTGTCTCAATGTGAATAATAAATTATATTATTACCTTACTTTTGGAATGTCATCAGAGTAATTGTATAATACTGGACCCAGATAGTCCTTCCCACACTCCCTCTTTTGCCCAACATACCAGAGGAGGAAACCAAGAGTGGGTGCACAGGCCTAAGAGACAAGCAGCTCTGACCCTCTACAATAGCTATAGTAGATTTTAATAAAGCCTGCCAGTCATGGAATTTTCCAGACTCCTGCCATTCCCATAGAAAAGCCTGACAGCTGGCTACTCTCTGATCTTCCTATTTAAAGGAAAGGACTAATAAAGAAAAAGAACTTTGCAACTGAACTAGCCTAGCCAGTTCTTCACTTAAAAATATAAACCAGTAATCAAAAGTCACCAGATAGCTAAAAAAAAAAAAAAATCAGCACAATTTTTTTAGAAAAGGATCCTAGAGAAAGAGATAATGCTGAAGACAGGTGGAGAGGGGATTGATTTTTTCTAATTCTAATTAGTACCTTGAAGATATATAAGAAGACATATCACCCATGAAACAAAAACAAGCTGATACAAAGGAAACAAGAGTGAATTCTTGGAAATTAAAGATATTTAATAAACAAACAAGAATAGATAAGATTAAAGAAATTTCTTAAAATATATATTGACATGACAAAGAAAAGGAAAATGTGAAAAGAAAACTTGAGGGAGTGGAACACAGGCAATGGACAGGAAGACATAATCAAATAAACAAAGAACTCTGCACTAGAGTAAGCCATAACTCTCCAAAGTGAAAGGGCCATTAAATGACAATCAGGACGAATGGAAACAGGCCCACAAATCTTCATAAAATTTTTAGCTCTGAAGACCAGGAGGTGATCCTCAAATCTCTCAGAAGGGGAAAAAAACTGGTTAAGCCCAGAGACATAAGAATCAGACCAACATGAAATTTTTCATCAGCAACAAAGATGCTAGAAGACTTGGAGTGATGCCTTTCAGGTTTAATTAGAGATGAATTTGAACTTAGAAGCTGATATCCAGGAAAGCAAACAATCAAGTATGAAGGGAAAATAAAGACATTTTCAGACCTGCAAGAATATTTACATCTAAGAATAACTTTTCAAGAATGTACAACAGAAAAAAAGTTGTCTTTCTGAATGAAACTTTATGATTAATTTAAATTTATTTTAAATTTTAAAAGTAGAGTAAAAAATGTAGAAGCAAGGGTGGTGATTAACCATAGTCAAGAATGATAATAAAAATGCAAAATAGGATAACCCACATACCTGCCCAAGATGGAGCGTAAATTCTGTAAGGAAGAAGAATTGTCTAGTGCCCTTTATCTCACAAAATCAATTTTTTGGAAAAAGTAAAAGTACTACCTATTCTTGGCTCAGACATTAATTTCTCTAAGAACATCTCACAAAGAAGTCATTGGTACAAAGAAAATAAAAATAAGATTTTTAGAGCTCTGTTTTATAACAGCCCTATAAGATGTCATACCAAAACTCAATTCGAAAGGACCAATAGTGTCCCTGTACTCATTCTCTGCTGATCTGATTAAATCCAGTAGCATATTGTAGGATCTTTGGATGAATAAATGAACTGAATGTCCTTCAATCATTTATTCTAATCATTATTTCTCTCAAATTCACTTGTGCTAAATATTATGTGACCATGAGCTTCAACATTTCCTGAAAAGTACCTGGAGAGTGGCTGTGTTGTGTTGCTAAGTACAAGACAGAAGATCGGTTGGAAGTAAGGTTACACCTCTGTGTCAACTGAGGAACAAAGGCAGGTATCTGGAAGGGACACCATCGTTCACCATCCCAGGGACCTACCCAAGAATCAGCCATCAGATAGAATTTTCTTGACCTTGTTTTGAATCTGCTTCAGAATATAGAAAAATAAGTAATGCCTTCAAAGTCCTACTCCACACAGATGATGGAAATGGAAAAAACATTGTAAAAATATGAAAACCAATATAATTTGATGTCTTCCTCAACCAATTAAATATCAATGAAGCACTCATAGACTGCTTATCTTTGATCCCATGTGCTTCCTGTTACATTCTCCAAGATAACTACATAAGGATAACTCATTTATTTAAGGAAGTGGTTACTTATGAATCAGTAAAATGTTAGGGATCATTTACCAAAAAGAATAACCTGGTCTCAGAATTACCATCCTATGGTCTCTTATATCATGATAGAGCTGATGGTTTGTTAATGTCACTCTGAGTTCAAGATTTTTTTTTTAATCTGTGTTCACTTGGCTTGTCTTTCAATTTGGAAGAGAGATACCTCTAGCACATCCAAAAATGTTAGCAGATCACTTAAAAAAAAAAAAACAAGTTCAAAAGGTGATAGAAACCTAACACTACCTGCTGGAAAATAATAACTGCAATTAAGATGCTGTTCCTTTATAGGAAAGATTTTTAGCACCCATAAAAGTGAGAGCTTGATGAAAGAGCCCTCAGATAAGAAAAATCAGCCTGGATCTTGAGAAAAGAGGCCTGAAGTACACTAACTCATAACCTCTCCTGACCTATGATTTCTCAGTAAAATAACACCACTATGGGTCATAACCATTAAATGAGGAAATGTGTGGGAAGCCCTTTATAAACAGAAAAATACCAGAAAATTCTTTCTTCAAAAAATAAATAAATAAAACATAGAAAATAGATGAAAAAAGAAAATCACCCAAGCTTGGATAGCCAGTCTTATAGTTGCTTATATTATTATCGCCCGAGAGGATCTTAAAGTAATTTTCTGAATATTTTTAGTGGAAATTGGCAAATGCCCATTGATTCTACTCCAGGTCCATGAAGGCAACACCCAACTGCTCATCTGGGCTCTTCTCCATCATAATGTAATGAATTATGCATTATTCATCTTCCACTTCCAGTAGGCAAAAGAAAACAGCTCATTTGTGTCTTTTTTTTAAATTATTGGTTTGTCTGTGAACAATTCATAACACCTTACTATTTAAGGCCAGTTAATGAAAGCAGGGCCTTTGCTAACAAGACCAAGAGGAAAAGGAAAGATTTGGGAGGCTTCCACTGGACCCAGGAGTGACCACAGCAAGCATCAGTCCCTCATTAATAAACACACTGTCTTTCTTCAATTAACTCCAGAGCATTTTGTCCTTCACAAAATGTGGTTTAGAAGACAGCCTTCAGGCACTTGGCTTTAGACCCCCCAAATCATGAAATGATAAAGTGCTATGGAGAATTCAGGGCCCCCTATGTAAAACCCTGATAGCACAGACAACCATTTCTTGAGCAAGGTTGGTACTGAAGATTGTCTCTAAACACGGTGTGTCATTTGGGGTTTGGGATTGTTGTTGATTTGCGGGGTTTGGGTCAGAAATCTCAGGGGGAAAAAATTCCCCCAAGCTAAATCAATAACTTCAGTTTTTTCCTTTCTTAATTTTCTTTCATTATTCACAATCTGGTCTATGTGGATGGAAGCCAGACCAATTCATTAAAGACATGAGGGGAAAACAATGAGTGGGGAGAGCTTTAAAGAAAAGAGTTCCCCAGACTCCAAGATTTTCTGATTTGATTCCAAGAACACATTCTGATACAATTGAAAACTATGTGTCTTGAATTGGGGTTTCCTATTGAATCCCAGTGGTGACCTGCAGCTTCTGGGACTTATTGACATTTAAGTTGAAAACTAAAGATAATTAAAGGGAAAAAAAATCTTCCCACAATTTTTTTTTTATTCTTGTCCCCACAAAAGAGCTTGGAAACAAAGTTAGGGAATTCAAACAAATATGAAAGGGCCTTGGGTTTGTTTTCTTCTTGGCTAAGCCAATTTGCTCATCAAGTCCAGATAGTTGGAAAATTTGATTTATTAGGCACTTTATTCCTTCCATGGCTTATGATAGCTTCACAGAGAAATATAAAATTTTTATTAATTCATTCTTCTTCTAGAATAATGAACTGAATTATATAAATTACAAGTGAAATCAATAAAATCCTTAGATAAGTCCTCAGCATTTAGCTTCCTATAAATATACAAATAATAAGTATAGATTCATAACTGGGGATTTGACTCACTATACTACTACTACTAATAATAATAATAATAATATCTAATGTTTATTAAACACTTATCAAAAGCTAGATATTTTATGAAATATCTGAATGCATTATTTCATGTATCCTCCAAACTATTATTAAGTCTCACCCTACAGATAGGGAAAGAAAGACCTTGAAAGATGATACAAGAGAGTCAGAATTCAAACCCAGAACTGTCTTCCCTGTAAAAGATGGTTGGCAGCAATTCTGGGTATAAGGAGATGGTAGATGATACCATGCAGAGATGACTGGGAAACTACAAATTGGTGTGTGCCTGAGACCAGAGGTCAAGGTGAGAGGGGCCTCTCTCATGGGATGTAATATTCGGGGATGTTCTTCAAATGGTACGCACACATACACACACATACCCATTCCAGTTAACCTTGTGGCCCAGTGGCTTCTTATATCTCACTCATTTCCAGTCCTGGACTCTACTCCACTGTGGAGGACTTCCTGTAGGAATCCTCTGGCCCCTCTTTGGAGACTTTGGGGCAGTCCTAGCTGAGGATGCTCTCCCAAAGCCCTGTTCACAGCTGACTTCTTTCTTTGAAGCCCTTATTACATGTGCAAGTTTTACTTTGCTGTTTTAATTTCACATTCTTTTACAATTTGAGAAAGAGAAGGCAGTTTTATGGACTGGGCCAGAATCAGAATGCTTTCTCTAAAGAGAGATGTTTGTCATCTTAAGATGGATGGAGCTACAAATTGAGTTTCTTTAGTACATATTGGTTCTGTATCTCAGCTCCCTGAATCTGTGTGGCAAATTAACATTGCTGGAGTCAAGAGAAAGTGATTTATTACAGAAATATTTATTGAGCTCTTTTGGGAGGCTCTACTCTAGTCAGTGAAAGAATAACAAAGACAACTCAGCAGTTGCCTTCAAAGGGTAGGCATGCCCACAAATACAAGCACAGCAAGGAAGCAAAGAAGAGATCCAGAAAACCACAGGAAAGCAGAGGAAAAAAAAGGTCAAGTCCAGATGGGTGGCCAAACATGTCCCACCCATGCCAGGCAGATCTGAAAGGAACTTATGTGGCTGTATACACACCAGAGTGTGCTAGGCTGTTTTGCCATGCACCTTTTCCAAGCTAAGCAGCTGTGTTTACTGAAAAGAAATGTGCTTGAGGACTAAGATGGGGAAAAATACAGTCATGAAAACAGGGCAGCTCAAGGGGGATCCAAGATGGAGGGCCAGAGGGAAACAGCATTCTGTGTCACTCCGTGACATGGGTCTCAACTAGTGGGAACACTGCTTTGCTGAGAGTGATAGAGGACCCCTCCAAGCTGATCCCACACGGGCATCACAGCCGCCTTGCCATGAGGCCCCAATAAGCAAGCAGCATTAGAAAAGGACTTTCGACTCCCCACTACTTGCCCACCCAGGTCTCACAAGTGCCTTAGTGGGACGACCAGCATCAGCTGCAGAAATCCCAGACACTGCTCACATGAAGGACACTCAGCTGCTAACTACACACAGGAACTCCAGCTGCCACTCCTGTGTGGACCCCCATCTACCAACTTGGTCCTTCATCTTGGGACTCCACAGCTACTGCCATAGTTCCCACTCAAGGTAACCTGTTTACACCTGGGGACATCACAGGCTCTGAAGAAAGCCAATAGCCACAACACTGCAAGCCACACTGCTCATCTCTGAACGCATCAAACAACGCCATCACCTGGCTCCCCACAACCAACCCAACACCCCATCTGTAAAAGCAGCAGCATCCATCTTGGGTCACCTCCATCGCCATTTTTAGTCGGGGCAACTATCAGTTTAGAACACCAGATAGCCAGGTGAGGCCCTACAGGGCCACTATAAGCCTAAAGGGTAAAAACGGTAATGCTTCGGATCCATAGAGTTAGAAAGGAAGACACACGAGCAACATGAAAAGACAAGGGAAGAAAATGCCCCAAACAAATCAAGACACCACATTATTAGAATCCATGGCTAGCACAGCAGATGAAATGACAGAGGAGTTCAGGATGTACATAATTAAAATGTTCTGTGAATTAAAGGATGAAATAAGAGAACAAATACAGGCAGCAAAAGATCATTTTGGCAAAGAGCTACATAAGCAAATACAGGAAGCAAAAGATGACTTCAATAAGGAGATAGAGCTTCTAAAGAAAAACCAAACAGAAATCCTTGAAATGAAAGAAACAATAAACCAAATTAAAAGCTCAATTGAAAGCATCACCAACAGATTAGACCACTTGGAAGACAGGACCTCAGACAATGAAGACAAAATATATAATCTTGAAAAGAATGTAGACCACACAGTGAAATTGGTAATAAACCATGAACAGAACATTCAAGAAATATGGGAGAGCATAAACAGACCAAATTTAAGAGTTATTAAAGTAGGGGAAGGCATAGAGTTCCAAACCAAAGAAATGAACAATCTATTACATAAAATAAAATCAGAAAATTTTCCAAACTTGAAGAACAAATCCAATACAAAAAGCTTACAGGACACCAAATGTACCAAGCACGTTATAAGGAATATGCCTAAAATACAGAATAAGGAGAATATTGAAAGCAATGAGAGAAAGGAATCAGATCACATACATGGGGAAACCAATTAGGTTATCTGCAGATTTTTAAGCCCACTCTGAAAGCTAGAAGATACTGGAAAAACATATATCAAGCTCTGAAAGAAAATGGATACTAACCAAGAATTTTGTATCCAGCAAAATTAAGCTTTAGATTAGATGATGAAATAAAAACCTCCCATGATAACAAAAGTTAAAAGAATTTACAGCTAGAAAACCTGCACTATAGAACATCCTTGGCAAAATATTCTATGAAGAGGGAATGAAAAACTGTTAAAATAACTTTCAGTTTACAGCTAGCAGCTAGCAGTTATGAGCAGCTCAGAGTGCTTGAAGAATCTACGCTCTTCTGAAACGGAAATGAGGAAAAACACCCCATTCACAATATCCTCAAAAAAAATAAAATACTTGGGAATCAACCTAACAAAAGAGGTGAAAGACTTATACAATGAAAACTACAGAACCCTAAAGAGAGAAATAGAAGAAGATCTTACAAGATGGAAAAATATACCCTGTTCATGGATAGGCAGAACTAACATCATCAAAATGGTGATTTTACCAAAGGTTCTCTATATGTTCAATGCAATGCCAATCAAAATCCCAACGGCATTTCTTGTAGAAATAGATAAAGCAATCATGAAATTCATATGGAAAAATAAAAGACTCAGAATAACAAAAGCAACTCTAAGCAGGAAGTGTGAATCAGGCTGTATAGCGATACCAGATTTCAAACTATATTACAGAGCAATAGTAACAAAAACAGCATGGTACTGGTACCAAAACAGGCGGGTGGACCAATGGTACAGAATAGAGGACACAGAGACTAATCCACAAAGTTACAACTATCTTATATTTGATAAAGGGGCTAAAAGCATGCAATGGAGGAAGGATAGCATCTTCAACAAATGGTGCTGGGAAAACTGGAAATCCATATGCAACAAAATGAAACTGAATCCCCTCCTCTCGCCATGCACAAAAGGTAACTCAAAATGGATCAAGGAGCTTGGTATCAAATCAGAGACTCTGCATCTGATAGAAGAAAAAGTTGGCTCCGATCTACATATTGTGGGGTCGGGCTCCAAATTCCTTAATAGGACACCCATAGCACAAGAGTTAATAACAAGAATCAACAAATGGGACTTACTTAAACTAAAAAGTTTTTTCTCAGCAAAAGAAACAATAAGAGAGGTAAATAGGGAGCCTACATCCTGGGAACAAATTTTTACTCCTCACACTTCAGATAGAGCCCTAATATCCAGAGTATACAAGGAACTCAAAAAATTAAACAATAAGATAACAAATAACCCAATCAACAAATGGGCCAAGGACCTGAACAGACACTTCTCAGAGGACGACATACAATCAATCAACAAGTACATGAAAAAATGCTCACCATCTCTAGCAGTCAGAGAAATGCAAATCAAAACCACCCTAAGATACCATCTCACTCCAGTAAGATTGGCAGCCATTATGAAGTCAAAAAACAACAAGTGCTGGCGAGGATGTGGGGAAAAGGGTACTCTTGTACATTGCTGGTGGGACTGCAAATTGGTGCGGCCAATTTGGAAAGCAGTGTGGAGATTCCTGGGAAAGCTGGGAATGGAACCACCATTTGACCCAGCTATTGCCCTTCTCAGACTATTCCCTGAAGACCTTAAAAGAGCGTACTACAGGGATACTGCCACATCAATGTTCATAGCAGCACAATTCACAATAGCTAGACTGTGGAACCAACCCAGATGCCTTTCAATAGATGAATGGATAAAAAAAAGTGGCATTTATACACAGTGGAGTATTACGCAGCACTAAAAAAATGACAAAATCATGGAATTTGCAGGGAAATGGATGGAATTAGAGCATATTATGCTAAGTGAAGTTAGCCAATCCCTAAAAAACAAATGCCAAATTTCTTCTTTGATATAATGAGAGCAACTAAGAACAGAGAGGGAGGAAGAGCAGGAGGAAAAGATTAACATTAAACAGAGACATGAGGTGGGAGGGAAAGGGAGAGAAAAGGGAAATTGCATGGAAATGGAAGGAGACCCTCATTGTTATACAAAATTACGTATAAGAGGTTATGAGGGGAATGGGAAAAAAAACAAGGAGAGAAATGAATTACAGTAGATGGGGTAGAGAGAGAAGATGGGAGGGGAGGGGGGATAGTAGAGGATAGGAAAGGTAGTAGAATACAACAGTTACTAATATGGCATTATTTAAAAATGTGGATGTGTAACCGACATGATTCTGCAATCTGTATTTGGGGTAAAAATGGGAGTTCATAACCCACTTGAATCTAATGTATGAAATATGATATGTCAAGAGTTTTGTAATGTTTTGAACAACCAATAAAAAAAAAGAAAAGAAAAAAAAAGAATCTACACTCGTTCAGGTCTGATAGGAACACCTGCAGGATGGGATGCTCTGCTCTAGTGAGCCGTTAGTGAAACCACATCCTTAGCACTTATGGTTAGTATTGCCAAGCTGCCGGGCCAGGAAACTGATAGCCAGGAGCTTCAGGCATGAAACTCCTAACTTAGAAAGCCCCCTCCCCTAGGGATAAAGACCCTTCCTGATGATAGCAAGATAGCAATATAGTTACATTAGGCATAAGATGATTGGCTTATGGATATTATCTTGCTCATGTATGATTGACGGGCATGCCCCACTAGAACCCTATAACAATTGTATGCATTCCAAAAATAAACTGAGCTACTGGATGATGACTTGAGATTTGTATCCTGGCAGTTCTCTCATAAGCTGTGTGTTGATTCCACGTCTCTGTGTGTTAATTCCACGTCTCTACCTGCTGCGACTGAGGTAGCCGAGCGACTAATTGACCACATCAGTGACCAGAATGACAGCAAAAAACAACAATGAAAATCAGCAGAAGGAGGTATTATACTAAAGGAAAAGCTAATCAAAGGAAAAACCAAGTCAAGTTAAATAACAAAAATGGTTGGGAATACAAGTCATGTCTCAATAATAACCCTGAATGTTAATGGCCTAAACTCACCAATCAAAAGACATAAGCTAGCTAATTGGATTAAAACAAAAAGACCCAACAATATGCTGCCTCCAAGAGACTCATCTCATAGGAAAAGACACACAGACTGAAGGTGAAAGGTTGGGAAAAAATCTTACCAGTCACATGGACTGAGGAAGCAAGCAGGGGTTTCCATCCTCGTATCAAATGAAGTAGACTTTAGGCTAATGTTAATCAAAAGGGACAAAGAAGGACATTTCATACTGCTCATGGGAACCATACAACAACAAGACATAAAAATTATTATAAATATATGCCCCAAACAATGGAGCCTCTATGTTCATCAAAAAAACTCTTGTCAAGTTCAAGAGTCAAATTGACCACAACACAATAATTCTGTGAGACTTTAACACACTTCTTTCACCACTGGATAGATCTTCTAAACAAAAGCTGAACAAAGAAACGATAGAACTCAATAACATAATCAATAACTTAGACTTAACTGACATATATAGAATATTTCATCCTTCAACAAGCAAATACACTTTCTTCTCAGTAGCACATGGATCCTTCTCTAAAATAGACCATATATTATGCAACAAAGCAACTCTTAACAAATACATAAAAGTAGAGATGCTACTCTGCATTCTATTAGATCATAATGGAATGAAATTAGAAATCAATGATAAAATAAAAAGTAAAAACTACTCCAAAACCTGGAGACTAAATAATATGCTACTGAATGAACAATGGGTTGCAAAAGATATCAATGAGGCGATAAAAAATTCTTAAAGGCAATGAGAATATTGATACAACATATCGAAATCTCTGGGACACTATGAAGGCACTACTAAGAGGAAAGTTCATTGCATGGGGTTCATTCCTTAAAAGAAAAAAAGTCAACAAATAAATGACCTAACACTACATCTCAAAGCCCTAGAAAAAGAAGAACAAATCAACACCAAAAGCAGGAGAAGACAGGAAATAATTAAAATCTGAGCTGAAATCAATGAAATTGAAACAATTGAAAAAATTGACAAAACAAAAAGTTGGTTCTTCCAAAAAAATAAATAAAATTGGCAAACCCTTAGCCATGCTAACAAAGAGAAGGAAAGAGAAAATTCAAATCTTTTACATACATTATGAAAAAGGAAACATCATAAAGACACTATAGAAATACAGAAGATAATTAGAAATTATTTTCAAAGCTTGTACTCTAATAAAATAGAGAATATCGAAGGCACCAACAAATTTCTAGAGGCATATGAGTTGCCCAAATGGAATCAGGATATTACACACAATTTAAACAGATAGATTTCAAGCAAGGAAATAAAAGATGTCATCAGAAGCCTACCAACCAAGAAAAGCCCAGGACCAGATGGATACACAGCTGAGTTCTATAAGACCTATAAAGAAGGACTAATACCTATACTCTACAAATTATTTTGTGAAACAGAAAAAGAGGGAGCACTTCCAAACTCATTCTATGAGGCCAATATCACCTGATTCCAAAACCAGGCAAAGACACATCAAAGAAAGAAAACTTCAGACCAATATCATTACTGAACATAGATGCAAAAATTCTCAATAAGGGGTTGGGGTTATGGCTCAGCAGTAGAGTGCTCACCTAGCATGTGCAAGGGTTCAATCCTCAGCACCACATAAAAATAAATAAATAAAATGAAAGTATCGTGTCCAACTACAATATATATATATATATAAATAATAAAAATTCTCAATAAAATTCTGGCAAATCAAATACAAAAACATCAAAAAGATAGTGCACCTTGAACAAGTGGGGTTCATCTCAGGGATGCAAGGTTGGTTCAACATACAGAAATCAATAAACATAATTCATCACATCCATAAACTTAAAGATAAGAATCATGCGATCATCTTAATTGATGCAGCAAAAGCATTCCACAAAATACAGCATCCCTTTATGTTCAAAACACTAGAAAAACTAGGGATAACAGGAACATATCTCAACATCATAAAAGCTAAGTCCTAGGCCAACATCATTCTAAATAGAGAAAAATTGAAAGCATTCCCTATAAAAACTGGAACAACACAGGGATATATCCTCTTTCACCACTTCTATTTAACACAGTTCTTTAAACACTGGCCAGAGCAATTAGACAGACAAAAAAAAATTAAAGGGATATGAATAGGAAAAGAAGAACTCAAATTAGCTCTCTTTGCTAACGATATGATTCTATACCTAGAACACTCAAAAATTTACCAGAAAACTTCTAGAACTAGCAAATGAATACAGCAAAGTAGCAGGATAAAAAATCAACACCCATAACTCAAAGGCATTTCTGTTTATCAGTGACAAATCTTCTGAAAGGGAAATGAGGAAAACTACCTAATTTACAATAGCCTCATAAAACAAAATATTTGGGACTCAACCTAATAAAAGAGGTGAGAGACCTCTACAATGAAAACTACAGAATGCTAAAGAAAGAAATTAAAGAAGACCTTAGAAGATGGAAAGATCTCCCTTGTTCTTGGATAGGCAGAATTAATATTGTCAAAATGACCATATTACCAAAAGCACTATACAGATTTAATGCTATTCCAATCAAAATCCCTATGACATTTCTCATAGAAATAGAAAAAGCAGTCATGAAATTCATCTGGAAAAATAAGAGACCCATAATAGCTAAAGCAATCCTTAGCAAGGATTAGCAGATCTCAAACTATATTACAGAGCAATAGTAACAAAAACAACATGGTATTGGCATCAAAACAGACTGGTAGACCAATGGTACAGAATAAAGGACACAGAGACTAACCCACATAATTACAGTTATCTTGTATTAAACAAGGTGCCAAAAACATACATTAGAGAAAAGACAGCCTCTTCAACAAATGGTGCTGGGAAAACTGGAAATCAATATGCAACAAAATGAACTTAAACCTCTATCTCTCACCATGCACAAAACTCAACTCAAAGTAGATCAAAGACCTAGGAATTAAGCCAAAGACACTGCGCCTATTAGAAGACAAAGTAGGCCCAAATCTCCATCATGTCGGATTAGGCCCTAGCTTCCTCAATAAGACTCCTATAGCACAAGAATTAAAATCAAGAATCAATAAATGGGATGGACTCAAACTAAAAAGCTTCTTCTTGGCAAAAGTGAGGTGAATAGAGAGAATACATCTTGGGAACAAATTTTTACCACTCGCACATCAGATAGAGCACTAATCTCTAGCGTATATAAAGAATTTAAAAAGCTAAACAACAAAAAAACAAACAGCCCAATCAATAAATGGGACAAGGAACGGAACAGATACCTCTCAGAAGATGATATACAATCAATCAACAAATATATGAAAAAATGTTCAACATCTCTAGCAATTAGAAAAAAATCAAAACTACTCTAAGATTTCATCTCACTCTAGTCAGAAAGGCACCTATTAAGAATACAAACAACAATAAGTGTTCGTGGGGATGCGGGGGGAAAAGGCGCACCCATACATTGCTGGTGGGACTGTAAATTGGTGCAGCCAATATGGAAAGCAGTATGGAGATTCCTTGGAAAGCTGGGAATGGAACCACCATTTGACCCAGCTATCCCACTCCTCGGTCTATACCCAAAGGACTTAAAAACAGCATACTACAGGGACACAGCCACATCAATGTTTATAGCAGCACAATTCACAATAGCTAAACTGTGGAACCAACCTAGATGCCCTTCAATAGATGAATGGATAAAAAAATGTGGTGTATACATACACAATGGAATATTACTCGGCAATAAAAGAGAATAAAATCATGGCATTTGCAGGTAAATGGATGGAGTTGGAGAATATAATGCTAAGTGAAGTTAGCCATTCCCAAAAAACCAAATGCCAAATGTTTTCTCTGATATAAGGAGGATGTTTCATAGTGGGGTTGGGAGGGGGAGCATGGGAGGAACTCTAGATAGGGCAAAGGGGTGGAGGGAAAGGCAGGGGGCATGTGGATAAAAAAGATGGAGGAATGAGATGGATATCATCACCCTAAGTACATGTATGAAGACATGAATGGTGTGAATATACTCTATATACAACCAGAGATATGAAAACTGTGCTCTATATCTATAATATGAATTTTAATACATTCTGCTGTCATATATAACAAATTATAATAAAAAATACATTTTAAAAAGAGGGCTTTTGGGGCTGGGATTGTGGCTCAGCAGTAGAGCGCTCGCCTAGCACAGGCGGGACCCGGGTTCGATTCTCAGCACCACCTAAAAAATAAAGGCATTGTGTTGTGTCCATCTACAAAAAAGATTCTCTCTCTTTCTCTTTCTCTCTCTCTCTAAAAAAAAGAGGGCTTTTTCCTCTGCTGTTCCTTCTAGTAGCATATCTGTCCCAGTGTGAAAAGAACAACAGGAAAAAAAAAGGAGCCTTGTTTATCTACTTATTCATGAAATATCAAATAAAAAGCACTTAAAAAGAGATATGAGTGAGCCAGGATTTCAGGCAGAAAAGAAAGGTGGCATTTAGGCCATCTGGCCACTTCTCCCCAGCTCTCCTGCCCGTGCTATGGTTTAAGCCACCATCATCTCCCACCTCCTTCTGAGATTACTGCAATAGCCTCCCCTCAGGTCTCACTGCCTCTACCCCTGCCTCCCAGTCAGTCTATATTGTCAACAGAACAGCCAGAACAGTCCTTTCAAATTCTCTTTTCTATTTCTGTTTTAACAAAAATTACGAGAAACTTATTAGCTCAGACAACATCAACATATCATCTTACAGTTCTGGATGCTGGAAGTCCAAACCTGTTATCAGGGCTGAGTTCCTTTCAAGGCTCTTCAGGTAAAACACTTCCTCAACTTTTCCAGCTTCTAACAGCTGCCCACATCCCTTGGCTCATGGCCCACATCCCTCTGAACTCTGCTCTCATTGTCAGGCCTCCCTCTCTGACTCTGACCATCTGACACCCTCTTCTCTGGGTCCTGGCAGTTATTCTGGGGCCATCTACATAATCCAGGGTATTGTTGCCATCTCAAGATCCTCCACTGCAAAGTTCCTCTAACCACAGAAGGGAATGTATGCCTAGGTTCTAGGGAAGTAGATATTTTGGGGGAGTGGAAGCTTCAATCTGCCTTCCACAAGGATCATCTCTTTCTAGCTTCTCAAAGTTGCAAAGGCCTTCAAAACAGTCACAGTAAGATAGTCAGCTGCTTTTTCAAAAGAATCAGTAGAAACTTGAAATCAGTGGAATGACATCTTTGAAGTTCCAGAAGAAAAGGCTATCTGCCTACATAGAGGAGAAGGATTCACATTCACAAATAAATGCAAAATAAAATTGAAACTATATTGAGATTTCATATCATTTTACTCAGAATGGAAATTATCAAGAATATAAGTAACAATAAATGGTGGTGAGGATGTTGGGGAAAGGGTACATCCATACATTGTTACTAAAAAAACACTCTGGAAGGCAGTACAGAGATTCCTCAAAAAAAAAAAAAAAAAAACGAAAATGGAACCATCATATGACCCAGCCACCCCACTCCTTGGTATGTATCCAAAAGATTTTAAATCAGCATACTACTGTGATACAGCTACGTCAATGTTTACAGCAGCACAATTCAAAATAGCCAAGCTAGAGAACCAACCTAGGTGCTCTTCAACAGATAAATGGATTAAGAAATGTGGTATATATACACAATGGAGTATTACTTAGTCATAAAAAAAGAATGAAACTATGGCATTTCCCAGTAAATGGATAGAACAGGAGACTATCAGGCTAAATGAAATAAACCAGTCCCAACAAACCAAAGGTCAAACCATTTCTCTGATAAGCAGAAGCTGGTCTAAAATAAAGGGAAAAAAAGAAAATTGGGGGAGATGTATTCCATCAAAACAAAGTTCAGTGGAGTAAAGAGAGGGAACTAAGGAAGGAGAGGAGGGACAGGATAAGGGAAGAACAGCAGAATGAACCAGCCCTAACCTTCCTATGTACATATATGAATATACCACAGTGATCTAACCTTATGTATATCTATAAGGCACTATTTTTTTAAAAAAATCTATAAGTAAGTAACAGAAAGATCAGGAGTGTAGAAGGAAGGAAATCAGGGAAGGAAGAGGAAAATGAAAGGGGAAGTACTAGGGACTGCATTGGAGCAAAATATATTTCATACTTTTATAATTATGTCAGAATGAATCCTAATATTATGTGTAACTAAAAAGACCCAATAAAAAAAGCATCAGAAACAATAGGTGTTCATTCAAACATCTATTCAGTTTCTGGAACAAAATGAAGAACAGCATGCTATATGTTTCAAAGTCAAAAAGGAGAAAGACAGCATAAATTTCCTTGTGGAACTCAGATCTCAGTCATAATAAAAATTTGAAAACTATGAACCATGTCTTATATTAGAAAAAACTGGGAGGTGTCTAACCAAAAAGACAGATATAAAGGGAAATTCAGAGAGAGAGAAAACATGGAGATGTAACAATATGAGGAAGGTCTTCAAATATCTGATGATCTTTAATATAGATGGTAGAATATCTATTCTGCATTATTCAAAAGCTCAGAACAGAAAGTGAAATTTACAAGGCTCTGAAATTCCAGTTAATATGTAATTGAATTTTCTGTCAAAACAGAGAACAAGTCGTCTCCTAAATTAGATGCCTGAACTACCTGTCAGAGCAAATATTCAAGGAAATATTCAGCTGCACTATAGGAATAGATTATCAAGTTGGAAGTAAAGCTGGACAATGTGATTGTGAAGATCCTTCTATTTCCCAAATCTTACCATTCAATACAATTACTATGGTTTGAGTATCTACCCCAAGGATTTACGTTAGAGGATTTGTTCTTAGTGCAACGATATTGGGAAGTGGTAGATCTTTAAAAGGTGGAGTCTGGTTGGTGGGTTTGGATCACTGGGGTGCTGCCCTCAGGAGGGACTAAGGTAGGTTTAAGGGACCTGAGTTCTTGTGAGAGCAAATTCCAAGAGCAAATTTGACTCCTGACTCACTCTCTGAATTCCTGTTTAGTGATCCAATCTCTTCCTCCCCTGTGTGTTCCTACTGTTGGGATGCCAACTGCCAAGAGGTCCTCACTAAAACTGAGCCAATGCTGGCACTATGCCCTTGAACCTTCAGAACCATGAACTAAATAAATCTCTTTTCTTTGTTTAAAAAAAAAACTGCTTCTGCCTGGGGTACTATGTCATAGTAACAGAAAACTGGCTACTACAGCAATCTAGAACTGTATTAAGAGTACTATTAGATCAAAGGTAGCAGCAGAGGGAAATAAGGTATAATATTTAGTTTCTCACAGTGTACACTATATTTAAGAATCATCTCCTTAGAAGTGAACAGAAGCCAAGATAGAAAACAAGTTCTCTATGGAACAATATGTTCGGAGAAAAAAAGTGAAGAAGACTGAACCAGGAGGAAATTCTGTAACAAGGGTCCAGTGAAGAAGATAAAAGTATAAATCTGAGAAGCAAGAAGAATGTGAGAGTCATGAAGACTAAAACTGATGAGCATTCAAGAAGAGAACAACCACCGCTGCTAATACCAAAGAGACATGAGAAAGGACGGTGTTGAAGAACAGGTTCTAGGCTTCTCCTTAGGAAGTCCTCTGTGACTGTTGATCTTTTACAGCAACCTAACCTAACCCACATCAGGGGTAATAAAACATCAGATCTCTCTAAGCCTACATAGTGCCACATTTGGATAAAGTTAGAGTAGCACACAAACTCAGTAAGTACTTGAGAATAAGAAGACAGCTCTTCTCTGAACTTTCTATTTGCAACTCTGCAAAATGACTATGGTGGTCAATTTTTAAATACAGAATGAATCCTCTGTGAGAAGATTTCTATTCCAAAACTAAATCACAGGACAAAAGTCTGGAGCACACCTAGGTCTAAGGACTCCAATGCTGTCTCCTTCTGTTCTCCCAATCAGAGAGGCTGATGAACCTAGGGATGGAGGACAACGTCCTGCAATATTTAGGACAAGCAGCAGGACTTGGGATCTCTGGGATGATCCCTATCACCTTTTTTTAACACTTATTTTTTCGTTGTAGGTGGACATAATATCTTTATTTTATCTTTATGTGGTGCAGAGGTTTGAACCTAGTGCCTTATGTGTGATAGGCAAGCACTCTACCACTGAGCCACAACCCCAGCCTCCCCCATTATCTTTTTACATAGAATTTTAATGTGGTAAAATAGAAGGGATTAGGTGGTTCTCACCTCTAGTGGCACCAGAGAAAATACACCATGCTCCTTCCTTCCTGAATACCAAAAAGTTATTAAAATATACATGAGACATCATTAGGAAATTTAAGCCCAAAGTTATGAGAGGGCTTTTGTGAAGCCAGCACTGTCTTAAGCATGTCATTGACTTATCAGTACCTTTTGGTATTTCATTTCAATGGTCTCATTCAATTAAACTAAAGAAAACAGATTTTGAAAAAAGCATGATCCAACTTCACAAATGAGTTACTATAACAGACAAAAAGCAAGTTTAAAACAACAGCTACTTCATGTAACTGCAAAACTACTTGAGAAGACAGCCTTTGGATTTCTGTTGTTGTTCCATAAGAGATAAACCCAAGGAAAAATATGTTCTTTAAATATATATATATATATATATATATATATATATATATATATATTATTAAGCCAAGCACAGTGGTGCATGCCTGTAATCACAGAGATTTGGGAGACTGAGGCAGGAGAATGGTGAGTTCAAAGCCAGCCTCAGAAATATAGTGAGGCTCTTAGCAACTTAGCAAGACCCTGTCTCTAAATAAAACATAAAAAGGGCTGGGAATGTTGCTCAGTGGTTAAGCACCCTGGGTTCATTTACTGGTTAAACTATATGTGTGTGTATATAAATTTTATATACTTGTAAATTTTATCGATACAAGAAATATATATATATAAATTTTACATATATATTATAATTACATTAATGTATTAATATGATACCAGTAAGGGTAGAATATGCATTTTTCATTTTTTTAATCACAAATCCTCTAACACAGGACAAACCCAGTGTCTAATATGCTCAAAAAATGTCTGTGGCATTAACTAATCTAATTACACAGGAAAACAAAAATATGGACTTTATTCCTTTATTAGAGCCAAAAAAAACAAAAAATCCAAAATTCTGTTAGCATTGAGGCTCCATAATTCCTGGATCCTATTGTTGCTTGGTTGCAAAACAGACATAATAATTCAACATTTATTTTAAGAGAAATCACTATAAACTCCTGCAAAGCAGGTATATAAATTTCAACCAAAGCAGCTGATTCTTATTGTTTCTACCACACTGGCAGGCCTCTGACTCACCAAAAATAAATAACCCCTGTGAAATGAGCAACACAGCAAAGACTCCCAGGGCTTCCAAAATGTTCTCTTAAAAATCAGAGCCCCTTACAAGTTAAGTCTGTCAACAGAAAATCCACCTGTAAAGGTATTATTCATGTCAGCCATGAAACCGGACAAAATCATTTTGGCAAAACCCAGAATATTAGGATAAAAACCTACCAACCTATGAACTATACCAGGTTTCTATGAATTCAGTAGCCTAACACTGATACAGTACTTTTGTGATTTGTAAAGTACTTCATATATGTCATTACATTTTGCATTCATCTTCACAATAGCCTTGAGAGAGAGAGAAAGGGACGAACCCCATTTTATAAATAAGAAAGGTGAAGCTCAGAGAACTCAAGCAGGAAGAGCTGTTAAGCAGCAAAGGGCAGGTTTACTCCTATTGCTTCTGACTCGTGTTTCTATCACACCACAAAGGACCATTACAGAGGGTTAACAGAGCTTTACACACCTAGAGCACTAATGCTGGTCAAACCCAGGAAATTCTTACGCTATTGATCTAAATGAACCATGTTACATCACAGCCACCTAGAATCAAACGTATGGATAAGTTGGACAAGGAAAAAACTCTGAAGATTTTGGAGTGTAGTGAAAATACGTAAGGGCCATAGAGTTCTATATCACCGCATGATTTTTAAACTTATAGTAGCAATAATAATGTCAAAGAGCTACATTACTGCAGGCATCATGGACTGCTCTCTACATGAAGGTTCACAAAAATAAGCCTAAGAAACCATGAAGCCATCTCTCTCTCTCCTGCCCAGGACATTTAGGGTTGCTTTCTAGAAGGCAGCTGGCCCCAAACTGGTTCAGGGCTGACTTCCCCAGGGGCACAGCTGGCAGAGTGCGTAGGCCCCATGATAATTTTAAGGACCCTCAAAAATGTTTTAATTTTCATTTATTTTAAAATCAAAAGAAAAAAATGAATAAAATAATAATGGATTCACAATAATGGATCCAGTCTGAATTCTATTTGTCTTTGTACTAATGCAGTCATAAAATCCAATGTTTAATACATTTTATGGAGGAAGGAAAAAACAAAGGCAGAAGTGCCTAAGGCCCACGGAAGACAGAAAGCAGCCCTGATCTGACTCGTCCCCATGCCCCATAAACACTCTAAGGGCAGCCCTTGTGGTGTAATACGTGCTGGCTCCACAGCTCCCGCATTTTGGAATCAAGAACAGCTTTAGTAAAGAAAGATCTTAATTATCTACTTCTTTTGCTTTCCATATTGCCAAAGTAATAAGATCTGAATTAGGTATTTTATACATGAACAACACTTTTCTGATTGTTTCGTGGAGAAACACATATTAGCTTTAACACAATTTGTCGCTGGGCCTCCCCTGCAAACTATCCAGAGAGGGTAAATTACAAAAAACAAATGGAAAATAGACTGTAGTCACAGTGTTTTAAGTATCTGACTCAATTCACTGTCATTTTTCACATCTCAAAGAATGTGAGACTTATATGAATATGGATATAATAAAAAATAAAGTATATCTCAGGAGGAGATTAGTATTTTCTCATTACACTCATGACTGGTTCACATATTTTCACAGAAATTATCAACAGCCTCAGCTTCCTGATGATGCTGAGAGTTTAGATAAGTCTAAGTGCAGCTTTATTAATGCTGTAGATGTGAAGTACCTTATTGAGGCACAATATCACCTCTTCAAGGTATTTCCCCAAAGAAACCCAGGCAGATTCAAATCTCTACATTGTACTCCTCTGGCAAATATAACACTGTAATGATGGTGAGTAAGATGTTTTAAAGTCATGATTGCTACCATAAACATAAAAATTATGTGAAAAAAAAAAAAAAAAAAATATATATATATATATATATATATATATTCTATTGAATTGTAAAAAGCTACAGTTAGTATAACAACATATCATAAGGGTTCTAGTATGTTTTTTGAAAAGAAATGATAGATGTCTGAGGTGAGGGGTATGCCAGTTATTCTGATCTGATGATTATGGTGCTTTGTAAACATGTACTGAAATGTCATACTATACCTCATAACAATGCACAACTAGTATGTGTCTATTAAAATTTAAAAATATACTTTAAAAACTGCTATTAGCCAGGTACAATGGCACACACCTGTAATCCCAGTGGCTTGGGAGGCTGAGGCAGGAGGATGGTGAGTTCAAAGCCAGCCTCAGAGAAAGTGAGGCACTAAGCAACTCAGTGAGATCCTGTTTCTAAATAAAATACAAAATAGGGCTGGGGATGTGGCTCAGTGGTCAAGTGCCCCTGAGTTCAGTACCAAAAAAGAAAATGCTATTGATTGACTGACTGAATGAATAAAAGAATGAATAAATACTTCAAGTAAAAGAAGCTCTCCACCCTATTACCAGATCTCAAGGAGAAGAATTAATGTGACCCAAAAATGCCTCATTCCCAATCATGATGATGATGCTAGTGATGGTGACCCAATGTGAGTTTCTAAGTCATATGGCCATTGTAACAGGTCCAAGAAGAAGGGACATGCCTCAGCTTTCTCTGCCAGTTAGAGTTAGGGTGCAGAAACAGACACAGCTATGTGGAAAAAACCAGTTAACTTCCTTAAAACAGCAGTGATTATTTGTCTAAAAGATGAAATTCTGTGTGAAGAAGATAAACACTGCATTTCTCATTAAAAAAAAATATCAGTTAGAACTTTTATAAATAAGAAAGGTGAGGCTCAGAGAACTCAAGCAGGAAGAGCTGTTAAACAGCAAAGCCCAGGTTTACTCCTATTGTTTCTGACTCGTGTTTCTATCACACCACGAAGGACCATTACAACTGTCCATTTAAAAACAATTGTTAATATAATATTTGTACCAAAAGTATTCAATCCAAATCAATATAGTAGGAATTAACTAAACTATTTAGAATACTTTTTCTTTCTTCCTTTTTTATTAGTGCATTACAATTATACATAAAAGTGGGATTTGCTGTCACACATTTGACATGCACACAGTATGACAATATTTTGGTGAATTTCATTCCCCAAGATCTTCCCTTTCCCTCTCCTCCTTCTCCCTCCTGGTCCCCTTTCTCTATTTTGCCACTCCATTATGAAGATGCTATAAATGGCTGGACTAGACTTTCCTAAAATTCAAAATAAAGAAAAATAATCTAAAGTTAAAAGAAAGTAAATGGATTAAAAGCCAAACTCAACGTGTGAATAGTGATTAGATATTGTATCAAATTTAAATCAGCTCTGAGAGATGAGATTTGGGGGTAACAGTTGGGGAAATTAAAAAATGGAATGTATGTCATTTATCAATGTTATGTTTCTTACATGTGGTACCAATACTGTAGTTTTGTAGGAGAAAGCCTATTCTCAGGAGAAGCATAGCACTTTTTGAAGAGAAAGGAAGAAAGAGAGGAAACAGTAGCAAACTGTGACAACTACAGATAAAGTGAAGTGCATGTGGGTGTTCATTTTAGGATTCTTTCAACTTTTCAGTAAAACAATATTTTCCAAAAAAAAAGTTATGGGAACATGTAGATAAGAATAATGTTATGGAGAAATAATTAGACAAAAATATCTATAACCACAGTATTAAGTTTAAAGAGAGAGTTTCAAAATAATGTGCAGTGAAATTCCATTTGGGGATATATAATTAGATCAACACACAAGTGCATGAATAGAGCTCACTGTGGTGGGGCCTCCAAAGTTGTACCCCCAACAGCCTTGAATGATGGTCCCTAGATTGCACAATTACAGTCACTTCTGCTTTTTTACTTTTATTTATTAAGAAATTGCCTCTTTTTTGTGTGTACATTAATATATATATACACAAGTGAGGCCTGGGTCTCAGACCATGTTCTTAACACACCAAATTTTGCAATATTAGGTTCTGTCAGAAACTTACCCATGTTCTAACTAACCTTATGTTTACAATAGTAAGATCGTACCAGTGGTCTGATATAAATTATTTCAAGTGACAAAGAAAAAAAATGACAGTCATTCTAGACTCTTAGATTAGTACTGGGAAAGCGTTGCTCCAGAGGGTTGTGGTTAATGGCCGGCAGTGGGAACAACCTTGAGACAACTTGTAACTCATTTTGAGACTATGTTGCAATGAGTGAGTGTCCAACAGCATGGTCTGCACCATGAAATCAATACCTAGGCAAGTAGGTTAAAGAACTGTCAGGGGTGTCACTAGAAGGGATGGGGCAGTAGATTAACTCCAGCCCAACCTTCAGTCTACAAAATCTATGGTCAAAAATAAAGAAAATAGCAGCAATAAATTGGATACACATTCACTGAAGGAAAAACTGCATGATAGACTGCCACTGGCTAACCAGGACCAAAAGGCAAAATCAATACTTACTAGTTGGGATGCTGCACAAGAAACCAGAATATTATTTAATACTATAGTTTGAATATCTTAATCTAAAATGCTCCAAAATCCAAAACTTTGTGACTACTGACATGATACCCAAAAAGTTTCAGATTCTGAAGCATTCCAGATTCCCACATTAGGGATGCTCAAGCAGGTAAAGTCTGTGCAAATATTACAAAATCTGAAAATATTCAAACTCTGAAATACTTCTGGCCCCAAGTATTTCAGATAAGAGATGTTCCAACTATTTCCAGTTGACTGATTACTCAATCAAGAAAACAAAGTATTTCCTCCTACAACAACCAAAATTATTTCCACCGTGTAAAGCTGGTTTTAAGTGTTCATGTATGCACACACCACACAGAAATAAAAATGAAGAACAAACTATTGATTCATGCAACCACATAGATATGCGTCAAAAACCTTACACTGAGCAGAAGAAGCAGGACCAAAGAATAATTCTGTGTTGTTTCATTTATATTTGTGTTAAAAACAGGCAAAGTTAAACTGATAGAAATGAAAAGATGGCTGTGGGGAATGTAGGAAGGATGAATAAAAAGACACACCAGGGAATTTTCTAAGGTGACAGAAACGTTTTATATCTTGTTTTATACAACCTTGAGAGTTACAAGGATGCAGACACGAACTGTCAAACTTGTTGGACAGAACACTTAAGACCAGTGTGTGTGTTGTCAATAAATTAAACCTCCATAAAAAATTAAAGTTAACATTAAAATGCATATCGCTTCATATCATCTGAAGAACACAATACTTACCAAGCAATTTCTTTTTACTGCAGAACATTATTGCTCCTGACCATTTACCAGATCTCAAACACGGACCTATGTTAGAAAACAGGAGAAGCATACAATATCAGTATTTGAAAAATGTTCAATGACCATAAATTTATATTTATTAACTTTCTTCCTAGATAAATCTATATGACTAGGAAGTCACTGACACAATAAGGAACAGCTTCAATTTATCAGGCTTAAATCTAACTGGATAAGAATAATTCTACATTGCATTAGATAATGTGGAATGAAGGGAAGGGAGGGGAGATGGGAATAGGAAAGAAAGTAAAATAAATCAGACAGAAATTTCCTGTGTTCATATATGAATACACAACCTGTAAAACTCCACATCGCACCATGTATAACCACAATAATGGGATCCTAATTGGAATAAGTTATATTGATACTCCAAGATGGCCGCGAATAGAGTGCATCACACCCCGTGTACCGCGTCACTGCGCAGGTGAATAACGAGTTAAAACGACAAAAAACTATCTTGTTAGGAATTTACAGCAAAATGGGGGTGCACCAAAACCTAGAGGAAGGATTTCCAGCACCGAGGTCCAGTAATTGAGTCTCAAACACGAGCCAACTGTGCGACCGGAGATCCAGGCTGACTGATCCGCGCGGCCCACCCCGCGGCTACAGATGGCAGGGCGCCACCGAGAAGCGACCTGCAAGCAGAGAGAAACGTTGCTACGGATTCTGTGGAATCCTGCTGGCTGTGCCCTCACTAAGCCCCGGGCTGAGTTCGGGATTTCAGACAGGGAAAGAAACAGTCCAGTTCTATCCCCCACAACAGAAACTCCACCAAGGAAGCCAGCGGCCACCATTTTGGAGAGCTGACGTAACCACTGCCAGTCTCTGACAGATTGCAACAATAAAACAGGTGTGTGTTACTCAACCCATCTCCCATACAGCAGGGAATTCGCATAAAATCTCTCCTAGGCTTTCTGGGGGAGGGATTATCAGAACGAGCCTGCATAAAGACGCGGGGAAAGCTAGAGACACCTGACCTCCAACTCCCCCTCCCATCAGCGGCGAAAACGAAACCTGTCTTGCCAGCGCTGGGGGAGGGGCAAGCGGAAAAAATCAAAACAATAGAGTGCCGGGGTTCCCAATAGCCACCCTCCACACCCAGCAAACAGCAGGCCCAGAGTACAGTTTGAACTGCCGAGAGGCATCACTCAGGGGAAGACTGGTCTAGCAGGAGAAGCCAGGACTAGCAGGAGAAACCAGGGGACTAGAGGCCAGGCCCTCATGACTGGGCGGCTGGAGACCGCACGCCCACCGGCGACCGGGAGCTGAAACCAACCAGAGACAGTCCAGTCCCACCCCCCCCCATTCGGACACCCAGGCAAGGAGCCTGGGGCCCACCATAGCAGAGAGGTGACGTCACTGGAGCTCGGCCATCGGAATTCCTTCCCAGCGGAATCCACTTTAGCAGGCATAGTCTACCAACACAAAGGAGAGACAACAGAGATATACAAAACCAAAACAAATCTATAGGAGAGAGCAGAAATACAGCAATCAAATACAGCTGGAAAGTAACGTGAACAACATGAAAAAACAAGGGAAAAAAGGACTACAAACAATGCAGGACAACTTAAATCTACAGGAGGACCTAGAAGCATCAAAAACATGGATAGGGAAAGAAATCAAGGCATACCTAACTCAGATGGAAAGGAATATTAGAGAAGACATGAGACAACAAGTCCAAGCAATGAAAGTATATTTTGAAAACGAATTAAACAAACAAATTCAAATGGCAAAGAACAAGCTTTACCAGGAGATAGAGATCTTAAAAAAAATCAAACAGTAATCCTAGAAATGCAGGAAACTATAAACCAAATTAAAAACTCACGCGAGAATATTACAAATAGACTAGATCAAGTAGAAGTCAGAACATCAGATAATGAAGACAAAGTTTATCAACTTGAAAAGAATATAGTCAACACAGAAAAGATGCTTAAATCTCACGAGCAATCTATTCAAGAGATATGAGATGTCATAAAAAAACCAAATTTGAGAGTCATCGGGATAGAAGAAGGCATAGAGATTCAAACCAAAAGAATGGACAACCTATTAAATGAAATAATTCTAGAAAACTTCCCATAGATGAAAGATGGAATGGATTGCCAAATCCTGGAAGCCTACAGGACCCCAAACATTCAAAACCGTAATAGACCAACTCCAAGACATATAATTATGAAGATAGCCAACATACAGAACAAGGAGAGAATATTAAAAGCTACGAGAGAAAGGAGGCAGATTACATTCAGGGGTAAACCAATTAGGTTAACGACTGATTTTTTCATCATAGACTTTAAAAGCGAGAAGATCCTGGAAAAATGTATTTCAAACACTGAAAAATAATGGATTCAAACCAAGAATACTGTATCCAGCAAAATTAAGCTTCAGATTTGACAATGAAATTAAAATCTTCCACGATAAACAAAAGCTAAAAGAATTCACAGCCAGAAAACCAGCACTGCAAAGCATTTTGAGAAAAATACTACAAGAAGAGGAATTGAAAAATAGTGCCCAAAACTAACAGTGGGAGGTATCTCAGTAAAGGGGGAGGAAAATAACCAAAAAGTAAAAACAAGCCAAACTAAAATAAATAAATAAATAAACATGACTGGAAGTAAAAACCATATTTCAATTGTAACCTTAAATGTTAATGGCCTAAATTCACCTATCAAGAGACATAGGCTAGTAACCTGGATCAAAAAAACAAATCCAACAATATGCTGCCTTCAGGAGACTCATATGATAGGAAGAGACATACACAGGCTGAAGGTAAAAGGTTGGGAAAAATCATACCACTCACATGGCTCTCAGAAGCAAGCAGGAGTGGCCATACTCATATCGAATAAAATCAACTTCAAACCTAAATTAATCAAAAGGGATAAAGAAGGACACTATATACTGTTAAAAGGAACCATCCACCAACAAGGCATAACAATTATCAATTTGTATGCACCAAACAATGGTGCTGCAACGTTCATAAAAAAATTCTCCTCAAGTTCAAGAGTCAAATAGACTACAACACAATAATTATGGGGGACTTCAACACACCGCTCTCACCATTAGACAGATCCTCTAGACAAAAGCTGAATAAAGAAACTATAGAACTCAATAGCACAATCAATAACCTAGACTTAACCAACATATATAGAATATATCAACCTTCATCAAGTGTATACATTTTCTTCTCAGCAGCACATGGATCCTACTAAAAGATAGACCATATATTATGCCATAGGGAAACTCTTAGTTAATATAAAGGTGTGGAGATAATACCATGCATGATATCTGATCATAATGGAATGAAACTGGAAATCAATGATAAAAGAAGGAAGGAAAAATCCTACATCACATGGAAAATGAACAATATGTTACTGAATGATCAATGGGTTACAGAAGACATAAAGGAGGAGATAAAAAAATTCTTAGAGACAAATGACAATACAGACACAACATACCGAAATCTATGGGACACAATGAAAGCAGTTTTAAGAGGGAAATTCATTTCTTGGAGTTCTTTCCTCAAAAAAAGAAAAAACCAACAAATAAATGAACTCACACTACACCTCAAAAACCTAGAAAAGGAAGAGCAAAACAACAGCAAATGTAGTAGAAGACAAGAAATAATGAAAATCAGAGCAGAAATCAACGAAATTGAAACAAAAAAAAACCATTGAAAAAATTGATAAAACTAAAAGTTGGTTCTTTGAAAAAATAAATAAGATCGACAGGCGCTTAGCCATGCTAATGAAGAGAAGAAGAGAGAGAACTCAAATTACTAACATACGGGATGAAAAAGGCAATATCACAACAGATACTACAGAAATACAGAAGATAATTAGAAAGTATTTTGAAACCCTATATTCCAATAAAATAGAAGATAGTGAACATATCAATACATTTCTTAAGTCATACGATCTGCCCAGATTGAGTCAGGAAGACACACACAATTTAAACAGACCAATAACAAATGAAGAAATAGAAGAAGCCATCAAAAGACTACCAACCAAGAAAAGCCCTGGACCAGATGGGTATACAGCGGAGTTTTACAAAACCTTCAAAGAAGAATTAATACCGATACTTTTCAAGCTATTTCAAGAAATAGAAAAAGAAGGACTCTTCCAAATTCATTCTATGAGGCCAACATCACCCTGATCCCAAAACCAGACAAAGACACTTCAAAGAAAGAAACCTACAGACCAATATCTCTAATGAACTTGGATGCAAAAATTCTCAATAAAATCCTGGCGAATCGAATACAAAAGCATATCAAAAAAATTGTGCACCATGATCAAGTAGGATTCATCCCTGGGATGCAAGGCTGGTTCAATATACGGAAATCAATAAATGCTATTCACCACATCAATAGACTTAAAGATAAGAACCATATGATCATCTCGATAGATGCAGAAAAAGCATTTGACAAAGTACAGCATCCCTTTATGTTCAAAACACTAGAAAAACTAGGGATAACAGGAACTTACCTCAACATTGTAAAAGCTATATATGCTAAACCTCAGGCTAGCATCATCCTAAATGGAGAAAAACTGAAGGCATTCCCTCTAAAATCTGGAACAAGACAGGGATGCCCTCTATCACCACTTCTATTCAATTTAATTCTTGAAATGCTAGCCAGAGCAATTAGACAGACAAAAGAAATTAAAGGCATAAAAATAGGAAAAGAAGAACTTAAATTATTGCTATTTGTGGATGACATGATAATATATTTAACAGACCCAAAAGGGTCTACAAAGAAACTGCTATAGTTAATAAATGAATTCAGCAAAGTGGCAGGATATAAAATCAACATGCATAAATCAAAGGCATTCCTGTATATCAGCAACAAAACTTCTGAAATGGAAATGAGGAAAACCACTCCATTCACAATATCCTCAAAGAAAATAAGATACTTGGGAATCAACCTAACAAAAAAGGTGAAAGATTTATACAATGAAAACTACAGAACCCTAAAGAGAGAGAGAGAAGAAGATCTTAGAAGATGGAAAAATGTACCCTGTTCATGGATAGGCAGAACTAACATCATCAAAATGGCGATATTACCCAAAGTTCTCTACAGGTTTAATGTGATGCCAATCAAAATCCCAACGGCATTTCTTGTAGAAATAGATAAAGCAATCATGAAATTCATATGGAAAAACAAAAGACCCAGAATAGCAAAAGCAATTCTAAGCAGGAAGTGTGAATCTGGAGGTATAGCGATACCAGATCTCAAACTGTACTACAGAGCAATAATAATAAAAACAGCATGGTACTAGTACCAAAACAGGCAGGTGGACCAATGGTACAGAATAGAGGACACAGAGACCAATCCACAAAATTACAACTTTCTTATATTTGATAAAGGGGCTAAAAGCATTCAATGGAGGAAGGATAGCATCTTCAACAAATGGTGCTGGGAAAATTGGAAATCCATATGCAACAAAATGAAACTGAATCCCCTCCTCTCGCCATGCACAAAAGGTAACTCAAAATGGATCAAGGAGCTAGATATCAAATCAGAGACACTGCATCTGATAGAAGAAAAAGTTAGCTACGATCTACATACTGTGGGGTCGGGGTCCAAATTCCTTAATAGGACGCCCATAGCCCAAGAGTTAATAACAAGAATCAACAAATGGGACCTACTTAAACTAAAAAGTTTTTTCTCAGCAAGAGAAACAATAAGAGAGGTAAATAGAGAGCCTACATCCTGGGAACAAATTTTTACCCTTCACACTTCAGATAGAGCCCTAATATCCAGAATATACAAAGAACTCAAAAAATTAAACAATAAGATAACAAATAACCCAATCAACAAATGGGCCAAGGCCTGAACAGACACTTCTCAGAGGAGGACATACAATCAATCAACAAGTACATGAAAAAATGCTCACCATCTCTAGCAGTCAGAGAAATGCAAATCAAAACCACCCTAAGATACCATCTCACTCCAGTAAGATTAGCAGCCATTATGAAGTCAAACAACAACAAGTGTTGGCGAGGATGTGGGGAAAAGGGTACACTTGTACACTGCTGGTGGGACTACAAATTGGTGAGGCCAATTTGGAAAGCAGTATGGAGATTCCTGGGAAAGCTGGGAATGGATCCACCATTTGACCCAGCTATCGCCCTTCTCGGACTATTCCCTGAGGATCTTAAAAGAGCATACTATAGGGATACTGCCACATCAATGATCATAGCAGCACAATTCACAATAGCTAGACTGTGGAACCAACCTAGATGCCCTTCAATAGATGAATGGATAAAAAAAATGTGGCATTTATACACAATGGAGTATTATGCAGCACTAAAAAATGACAAAATCATGGAATTTGCAGGGAAATGGATGGCATTAGAGCAGATTATGCTAAGTAAAGCTAGCCAATCCTTAAAAAACAAATGCCAAATGTCTTCTTTGATATAAAGAGAGCAACTAAGAACAGAACAGGGAGGAAGAGCATGAGGAAAAGATTAACATTAAACAGAGTCGAGTGGGGGGAGAGAAAGGGAGAGAGAAGGGAAATCATATGGAAATGGTAGGAGACCCTCAATGTTACACAAAATTACACATAAGAGGTTGTGAGCGGAAAGGGGAGGAAACAAGGGAGAGAATTGAACAACAGCAGATGAGGTAGAGAGGGAAGATGGGAGGGGAGGGGAGGGGGGATAGTAGGGGATAGGAAAGGTAGCAGAATACAACAGTCACTAATATGCCATTATGTAAAAATGTGAGTGTGTAACCGATGTGATTCTGCAATTTGTATTTGGGGTAAAAATGGGAGTTCATAACCCACTTGAGTCAAATGTATGAAAGATGATATATCATGAGCTTTGTAATGTTTTGAACAACCGATTTTAAAAAAATCTAAATCTTTCTAAAAAAAAAAGAATAAGTTATATTCCATGTATGTATAATATGTCAAAAATACACTCTACTGCCATGTATATCTAAAAAAGAAAAAAAGAATAATTTTGTAGTAAAACAAAATTTATTTGCATTATAAAGGTTTGGAGGCTTAGAAAATGACGTCCCAGAGTGAAGGAAAGTTTCTCTCTGAACTTTTGCCCTTCTGCCTCTGACTCCTCATTCTCTCTCAAAGTAAGCCACAAAAACTGGAATTCCTCTTCTCCAAGACAAGTAAGAAAGCAGAATCCTTTTCCCCCAAAGCCATTCATAAAACCTAAAACTACTATTCTTTCTCCTACCTTTCTGTGTAGAGTTGACCATAAAGAAATTCTCCAACTTACTTTTTTTATTATAGATCAATAAGATCCCCATCCCAGAAAGTTCCTAGCCCATACCTGGGAGAAAGAAATGCTACAACTGAAGGGCCAAGAAGAATCAGATCAGACAGGCCTTGCTGGGCCTCCCCCATTTGGTCATTTTCACTAGTTCAGACCCTTTTTGCCCAATTATAGTTCTCCATGGTTCTGGCTGCTTCATTGAACCTAAATATAAAAATGAATAACTCATTCCAGGTCTCTGGGTGTTTAATATGAAGCCTCCTGCATCATGTAGGACTATGATCAAATAAAATGTGCATGTTTTTTCTCCATTAATCTATTGCCAGTTTATCTCATTAGACTCAAATATCTAAACTTCAGAAGAAAAAATTGAACTTCTCTTGGACAACTCAAGGTAAGAACAAGTGTGACATTCAATTTGGCATTAAAATTGTACCAAAACTAATATATCCCATACCTTGTGGCCCAGAACATCTTGGGGTGAGGTTTCAGCACCTGCCTTTTACTCAAGAGTCATAGGTAGTCCATATCAACTGGAACTGGTAATAGCTCCTGAACTTTGGGAGCCGCATGTAAGAGAAATTATTAACCAAGCTCTGGAGAAACTAAACACAATTCAAATTTTTTTCCTCCATTTATCCTCATAGCCTCATCCAGGTTTTATCAAGAAATCCAGAATAATGCCATTATTATCTTCCACATTTTCTGCACAGGGTCTAATTTCCTTCTTATAGTAAAGTCTATTAAAGATTTAGAATGAATACAGAAGCAAACAAATGATTTCAAATATTCAGAACCCAGTAGATCATGGATGTAACCCAGACACCTTTGCAAATACCTGACTGGGTACACAGAGGTAATGAATGTATGCTTTTTGTATTCAAAGGGAAAATGACTTGTTTGCTTCCTGCTCAGAAAATTGATATGGTAGGATGCAGTAGACATACATAAATAAGAAGTCTGTCAGTCATATGGAGGCCACAGAAGGGGAAGAGTAGTTACAAAAAAATAGTTTGCACAGGAAGCACAGCCCTCTCTGCTCCACCACAGATCCCCCCAGAATCTAAAACTCCTGAAACAACTCCTCATTGTGCCTCTGAGTTCTGCCTGACAAAGAAAGCCACTGACACCTCATAGGACCTGGGCTTTTCTAGAGCCCAGGCTACTAAAACTGATGACTCCAAGCAAGAAGAGAGGGCACTGCTGCCTAGAAGCAGGGATAGGTGTCAAATATGACCCATCAGTAAGTCCCCTGTTCCTCCCTCTACACCTTCTACCAACTGCCACCAAGGTTGCCCGAGACCATCCTTCCCACCCCTCCTCACTACTTCCCTCACCCCAGCCCCGGCCGTGGGTTGTGACTAGGGCATGTCGGCTCTTGCCCTGTGCTCCTTCCCCACAGGTCTCCCTCGCTCCAGCCTTGGCCACCTATAGACCAGCATCCACATCAACACCAGAGTTATCTTCATAAAAGGGAAATGTTGTGCCCCTGCTAAAGACCCTCCAAACACTTTCCACTGGCCTTGGGAAACAAAGATCAAATTCTAACATGACTGCTAGAACCTTCCACACCCTGATCCCTGTTCATCTTCCTAGCCTGATTCCTTATCCCTCTCCTCCACCGCCCACATGCCTCCCTGCATTTCTCAGGTCTACACTCCAGAAACATTCCATTTAGCCTCTTGCCATCTGGGAGACTTCACACATGCTCTTCCCTCTGCTTGTGTTAACCACCCAACCTATCTCTGCCCCTCTCAGCTCTCATACCCACTCATATATCACTACCTCTAGGAGGTCTTCCCTGACCTCAGATAGGAACACCCCAATGCGCTCCCATAAGCCTGAACGGCCCATTTCAGAGTCCCTATCACTCTGAATTGCCTGTTATTTTAGCTATTTCCCCATTGCTTCATATACCCAATTAGGGCAGAGACTTTATCTGTACCAGTTCTTAGCTGTAAGTCTGGTATCTAATACACGCCTGGTGCACAGGATTGCCCTATCAACACTTGCTGAATGAAAGAAGATGAAGGAATAATGTCTTGAAATTCTAAGAGGAATGGAGCAAGGGCTTCTAGATGCTAAAAGTCACTGAGCAACTATCCTTCCCAATCCCCAGATGCAAATGGTAGAATGTTAAATCTGCCTTTCCAGAGCTGGGGACTAGAAGGCTTCCTGGTCCAAGGAGGCTCCTCCCACTTACTGGCCCCCATCCTCCTGTGTGCCCCTATCTCCAGCCTAGAACCCCAAAGGATTAACAATAGGAAGATTGTTGTGGGCCAATGGAAGAGCAAATGAGCAAATCCTGGGAGAGGGAGCAAATGAGCAAATGAAGAGGAACTAGAGCTAGAAAGGAAGATTTATAAAAAGGATCGTTTTTTGAGGTAAAGCTTTCATGTGAAAATAAGGTGGGCAAAGTAAGTTCTCATCCATGAAGGACTTTCTTTGTTGTTTCTTTGTTTCCCAAAACAGTTGCAAACAAACAAAAGCCTCAACAGATATAAAATTACATAAGGAAGGAAGATGGAGAATCCTGTGGCAATGACCCTTGTATCTGGTAGCCCCATCTGGCCAGAGGGGGAAGCTCATCAGCAATTCTAGGCTAACTTGTTAGGGATTGAAAATTCTCTCTGGGGACTAAGTCAACATGTGCTATTTTCAATGGCTCAGAGTCCCTGGAGCAGAGGAAGAACAATTCTTTAAGCCAAGATGACAAAAGGAACTGTATACCCTGAGAGGGAACAAAAAGAAAGCAGGCACAAGGAATTCAACTCTCAGAAGATTGTGACAAGTCACTGGCTAACTCCTTCTTTTTTTTTCCTTGTTGGTTTGGCAGATTGGTCTGAGAGATTAGAACTGACAGATAACCAGTAGAAAAGATGGACCTAGGGCTGGGGTTGTGGCTCAGTGGTAGAGCGCTTGTCTCGCTTGTGTGAGGCACTGGGTTTGATTCTCAGCACCATAAATAAATTAATAAATAAAATAAAGGTCCACTCACAATTTTTAAAAATATAATTTTAAAAAAAGATGGACCTAAATGTATTTGTGTAATATAAAGGTAATCCAAGGGAAAATATCCATGTAACCCCTTCCCACTCTTAGTTTAGATCTTCCAGCAAGCACTTCTCATTGTAAAAACTCCGAGACAATCAAGCATAAAGCAATACCAAATCCTTTATGGTCATCTTCATGATTTTTGATTTTGTAGAAAATATTCTCTATTTCATAATTAATCAAGAGTGATAAAATAATCACTATTGGATGGATTAAATAATATTTCTGAAAATTTTTCAGAAGTTATTTCTTATTTTTGATACTATTCAACTGCTTTTTTATTCTCAGAAACGTAAAATTACAACGAAAAAGAAAGAATTGACATTCAAGCCCACGTTTCCTCTAGACCAATCTTTTCCTTAGAACAATGGCAATTCAGGAGTATTTTTATGGAGGATTCATACCAATGTATCAGATTCTAGTTTAACTTTGAGGAAGGAAATTTGTCTTTTCATTCTTGCATCTATATCACCTCACCAAAATACCCCTGCAGACACTTGTTCCATCTCTAAATGATGTCAGAGTAGAGAAACAGTCATCTTTTACTAAACTTTTGGGCCAGAAGATATCTAAGGAAATACAGTAAACAAAATGAGATAAGAAGAAAATGTTTTCAAAAAAGTAAAATCTAGCTGTAGAAGCAGGAACTTGGGATTTTGAAATTCAACCATTTACAAGTACTAAAGCAAATTATATTTACGTAAACGTTCCCCCTTTTAAAAATTGTCCCAAAGCAGAAGAAATGGGAAGAAGCTGCTAAGTAGGTAGGTCTTATCTTACTCCTGGCTTCTTCCTCTCATGCAGGCTACCAGAATGGTGGTTTCCTTGGGTTAAAGTTCTAGTAGATTTGATGTTTACATATATATGTGTATATGTGTGTATCACATATGTGATATGGTATGTATTTATGAAAAGGTATGAGAAAAATAAGAGAATGACTAACAGAAATTACAGCTAAGGGCTTTATGCATACATTCATTTTAAAATGAGATTAGTACTTTTTTAAAATCAAAAATTAAAATTCTATGAAGATTTTCTTTTCTTTACATTCCAAGTTTAGGTTTGGTCATAGAAAATAATTCTTGTAATGATAGAAACAACAAAATCAAAAGAACATCCAAATTCATAGAGGGAAAATGAAGAGTTGTTTTCAGACACCTGGAGATTGAGGTTAGACAGGCTAGTTATGCCTATGTGGGGAAGAGGGGCCTCCTGTCCTTATTATGATTTCAGATCTCTTACAGTGGAAAGTGTACACCAGGTGCAGGTGATACAATGCTTTAGCAAAGGATTAAAATGGAGAGTCCTTTTAATGACCTGAGGCTACTCAACAATCAAGTTATTAGGGATAATTCCCCCTGCTCCAATTTCATGCTCACCAAGCAACCTGCTGATAATAAGTTGCTTTCCCACAGAAGCTGCCCTACAGGGAGAGAAGGCACTAGTCATGATGAAGTGAACATTCTGGTCCTCCTGACAGTTATATTACATATTTTAAATCAATAAATTGTCATTCTTATTCATATCATCTGTCTCCTGAGCTAATATTAGTTTGCTCCAGGAAGGTAGACCTGTTTTTGGTGTGCTGTTGAATTACATTCCAAAATCTACAGGACAGATGGCCCACTCTGGCCATGGTGAGTTCACCAGGAGGACCTCAAGGGAATAGCCTGATGATCTACTCAATCAGCAATGGGATGTGGTAGTTGAAAGCCTGTTCTTTGGTGTCAAACAGCCTGATCTTGGATTCCCACTCTTTCTCCTATCTCATTACAAAACCAGGAGCAAATCTCTGTATGCCTTAGGGTCAACCTGATAGGCTATAGAGACAAAGGGCACAGAGTGTTCATTAGATATGAGATCTCAAAGGTAGCTCTTTGAATCTTTTTTGCCAAAGTAGCCACACAAATGTTAGAAAGAAAGGAGGACTGTGAGTATAATTCCTTCAAGACATATGCAGTGCAAGATAAGTGTAAAAGGGTAGTAAGGCTTTAAAAAAAAAAGAAGGAACTGAATTTGGTGTAACCCCAGCTTCTTGAGAGGGTTGCTAAGTGAGCCTGGGCAACATGGTGAGACTGCCCCAGTCCCCTGCATCTAAAAGAGAGGAGGAGAAGGAGGAAGAGAAGGAAGAGAAGGAGGAGGAGGAGGAGACTTTAAAGAGATGATACGCATTCAGTGTAGAGATGGTGTGTAAGGGGTAACCTAAGGGAGAAGAACCAGTAGAAGGAGAAAGATTGAAAAGAGTGACAGAAAGGCAAAGGAATGGGAAGAGATTGGAGAAGAAAAAGAAAATAAAGGGGCCAGGGCAGGTAAGGAAGAGACAGGAGCAGTCCAGACCAGGAGTTTGGACTGCGCATGGGGCAGATCCTTGGCTGCCCTGGGAGCCCCTCCCTCCCCTACTGAGAGTATAAGGAAGAACTGGAAGTTTCCCACCAGATGGATCCTCTACTTCCTTTGAGCTGAGGGTTCTCTTCAGAGGTCAAGGGGAAAGGGACCCAGTATGGCTCCAACCTCAATCTCTTCCCATTTCTTTGCCAACACCAATCCTGCCCTCCTCTCCTCTGGGCTCCATTCTCTACTCTGTCCTACTCACTTTCTCTGACTCTGCTTCCTCTTGCCCCTTGGAGACAAGAGAACTAGACAGGAGAAACTTTAAAGATAATAAGATTCAAATCCCAGCTCAGTTACTTTCTAGTGTTACTCTGAACAACTCAGGTACCCCTCCCAAGGCTCAATCTGAATCTATGAAATGGAGACCACAGTGTGTCCTCCAAGCTGTCGCACTGTTAATATATATGTATATACAGTTCTCTCCATAAACGTGTGTCCTCCTCCCGGTCTGCTTTTTCTCCTCCTTCAATCTCCCAGCTTCCTCTCCCCGCCTCCTAACTTTTCTTTATATTCCTCACTGTGGTGCTTCCCCGCTAAATTCCACCTTGTCTCTGAGAACCAGCTCAAGCATGGACAGGAAGAGGGCTACTGTGTGGACTGAGGTGAACCTTGAAAATCCAGCTGCTTGAGCAGTGGTAGGTACTAGGGTGGAGGGCAGGATGAGGGAGCAGGCCCCTTCTTCTCTTCTTGCTCCCTCCCGCCTTCTCTGGCCCTATCTCTGCCCCTCCCCCCCCAGGCCCCAGGTTCCCAGAGTTGAAGAGGAAAAGCTTTAGCAAGCCCACCTTAGAAACACAGCTCTAGGACCCCAGAGAAGGGAGATTCTGGTGAAGCAGAAGAATCAATGTGGGAGGTGAGGCCAGAGAGGAAGCAAGCCCAGGGTAGTCCTGCACATATTCAGCTGTGAGTATGAGTGGTGTGGACACTTGAATCATATTTGGTATCAGTGGCAGATGCCTACATCACGGTACTTGTCAACATGGTACAAAAGTAGAAGTGCAAACCATCTAAGCCAATCTGCATGTGCACGTGTGTTCATGTGGGAGTAAAAGCAAAGCCAAATATATAAATTGCTTAGCAATTATGTATAATTACCATGACTCAATAACAGATTGCTGTATTTCTGTATAAGGTATATCAGGTTAATATTGTCGTGAGTCATCCTGTCAACCTGTCGTTTTATAGTCTGTTAGGCGTGTAGTCATTACCCAGCCAGATTTTCACAGCTTTTCTTCTTGTTCATCCCTGTTCGTTTGCCTCCTTGGTCACCTAGCTTCATTTTCTCTTTCCTTCCTCCTCCTTTCCTAGCCTGCTTTACCTGCCCCCACAGGATTGAACCCAGGGGTGCTTTAACCCAGGGGAGCCACCTCCCCAATTCCAGCCCTTTTTATTTTTTATTTTGAGACAGGGTCTTACTACATTGCTTAGAGCTTGCTAAGTTGCTGGGGCTGGTTTTGAACTTTCCAAGTTGCTGCAGCTGGCTTCCTGCCTCAGCCTCCCAAATCACTGGATTACAGGCGCACACCACCATGCCCAGCCTAGCCTGCTCTTGCTGCCTTTCTTGAGCATTTTCCCCACCTTCTCCTCATCTTGTCCTTTCTCTCCCAGACATGCCTCCCCTGATTTAGTCATCTTCCTTCCCCTTCTCACTTCTCTATTTCTCCACCATCCTGGAGTCAAACCACTCAGGTTTGCGTGGTCCAGCTAACCCTTTAACCTCCAGCAAGTTCCCCCACCTTCTAGCCTGTTTTCTCATCAGTGAGTCTTGAGCATCAGAGTAGCTCATAGGATTATTAGGGAAACAAAATCAGACCATACCTGTAAAGAAATTAGCACAATACTTCCTGCCTCAAAGTTAAGTCTCATTTAAGGAAAGCTACTATTGTTTTTATTTTTCTTAAATGTGTTTTCTAAACTCTCCACGTGTAGAAAAACACTTATCCAATTTGAGAGCCATCTCCTAGTGATGCTCAAATAATCAGACATTCATCAGGTGTCTACTCTGTGTCTAACCTGGGCTGGGCATGAGGAAGGCAAAGACGCATTCCCTATCCTTCAGAAGGCCACAGTCCAGGGACGAGAACAGACACACAGAGCATTAGAACAGGAGTGCAGGGCTGTGGTAGGAGGCATGGAGAACCATGGAGGCAGAATGAAGGGAGTCACCCAGCCTGCTCTACAAAGTCAGCTAATACCTCACACATGGCAAGTCTGAGCTGAGTCCTCTTGAAAGGAAGAGTTTGTTGAATAAAACAAGGTAAGGACAGGCAAAACGAACAGACTGTGGAAAGACTAAGTGTTGTGAAAGGAAGGTGAGCAGTAACAGTGGTCGCAACAGGTCACAGGGATTTAGGTGGAGTATGATGTAGCAAAGTAGATGAGAGCTGGATCCTGAGTGACATCACTGTCACCACGGTCTTCCCCATCACCATGCATTGAGTGCTTGACCCTCTGCCAAGTACCAGCATGTATCATCTCATTCAGTCATCACCAAAGCTCTGTAGATAGGGACCATCATGAGGAGACATAGAGCATTGCTGCGGCCAAGGTCTTTTATCGGTCCTGCAGGATAGTGTGATTAGAATCCAGCCCCTCTTGTCCTTCATCATTGCTCCCTGTGTCTCTCTATGCTAGTCCATGCCGTCTGAGTTTTTAGATTACTCTCACAGCATGGGCTGGCATGGAAAGAGATTTGGAATCAATGACAACAGGCAACTGAAGCCGCATTCTAGACATGGCTCTGCAGTTGAATCACCAGACTTTACAAGTGGTCCATATGTTGAGGTGCAGAACAAGGAGAGATATGGGGTTATTGTTAGGTTTTTTCCTTGGACACTGAGAGGACAGAGGTACCGTTAATTAAAACGACAAATGTAGCAAAGGAGGATGGAGGAGAAGAGGGAGGGGCAGGAGCAGGAACTGGGATAGGAGAATAATGAATCTATTCAATCCCATTGGTCCTGGAATGGTTCTTGATCACTGAAGACATCTTCAGCACTAATGATAAAAGACAAATTTGTAGACTTGGAATCATCCACCCATAAAGTGCTGAAGTCATGGGGAATGAATGATCTCATTCAGGAAGAACAAGAATGAAGAGAGGAGAGTGGGTGAGGATAAGTCAATAAAAGAATAAGGACAGAGCCCTAGGGAATCTCTTGGGCTCAAGAAGAGTCAGAGAAGGAGCTACTGAGATGAAATGCTTTGGCCTACCCACAGCCCCCTACTCCCCTAGGCATCCACACTGTGCCCAGCACAGAGTAGGGGTTCAATCAACTTCAGGTGAGTAAACCAAAGAAGAGAGGAAGAAAAGGTAGACTCAAAGCAAGGAAGAAACATTTCCAAAAGTATAGCAGTCAATAACGTTTGATATTTATTTAGAAATGTATTGATATTTAAAGCACTCATTACTACTAAGAAGTTATGTTTTTCTTTGAGATCTTTGCATTAAAAAACCCTCAAAACCACCTTCTAATTTTTATACATGCCATGCCACCAGCATCTAGAACATACACATTAAACATTCTATTTCTGCCGGGCATGGTGGCACACACCTGTAACTCCAGCTACTCGGGAGGCTGAGGAGAGAGATCACAAGTTTGAGGTCAGTCTCAGCAACTTAGAAAACTTTATTTTGAGACAAGTTCAGAGCATTGACAAGGTCTCAAAACAAAGTTTAGAAAGGGCTGGGATGTAGCTCAATGGTAGAGAGCTTGTCTAGCAAGCACGGGATCCTGGGTTTAATCCCTGGTACTGCAAAAAGGAGAAGAAGTCAAATTTTCTTTTAAATAGTTAAGCTTTTTTCTTACTAAAATTATTTCCAATTAGCCATCTGTCAACAACAGCAATAACAACAAAAAAATCCCCAGGCACAGAAAAGAAGATCACTTGGTCCTTCTATTTAAAGATTCATATATGATAGGACAAATCACTGAGTTTTAATCTTAGAGAAAAGGGCCAGCACAGAACAACCCCTGAGGTTCATGGGCACAGGTGTTGCTCATCCCACACAAAATCCTATATTTCCTCATCCCTTCCTAATAAGCCTTCAGCCCCCAATTAACAGTTCTCTCCAGTTTCCCTTTTTTTTTTTCAAACAGCTGATCATTTGAACCAGAGACCTGCAACACTTTCATGTCTATCAATAAAACAGCCTATAAGGGGGCTGGGGATGTGGCTCAAGTGGTAGCGCGCTTGCCTGGCATGCGTGCGGCCCGGGTTCGATCCTCAGCACCACATACAAACAAAGATGTTGTGTCCGCCGAAAATTAAAAATAAATAAATATATTAAAAAAAACAGCCTATAAGGATCATTTCTTCTATTCAGAAATATCTCAGCACTGAAAAGTTAACCCTCAAGCTTCAGAGGGATGGACCAGTGCAAACTGTCACATCTGAGCCTCGAATTCATCATCAAATAAAAGAGTATCTAGAATAGGCTCTCTAGATAAAATCTTACGGGGGTGGAGGGGAGGAACTACCAAAGGAAATGACAAAGACCCACACATCAAAAAGAAAGGGACATTCATGCTACCCCCCCTGGCTTATTTATAGGCTAACATAATAAAAATCTGAATTTCAAGTGAAGAAAACGTCAAATCTCCCATCCCTAAATTCTCTCAAAGGAATTTTTTCAGTAAGAGGAAAATAATACAGAATATTTGCTAAATCTCAACCACAGATAAAAAAAACAGCAAAATGAAATACTCATCCGGAAGAAATGAACAGAAAGTTCCCAAGGAGCAGAGCCAAATAAATGCCCACTTGATCTCACCAACTCACCTCAACCTGGGAAGCTCTCCCAGCAGCGCAGAAAATCACACGAGGATCCGACCCACAACCATATTGAAGAGAAAAGCAAGGCTATACTGCAAGAAACAAACTAGATCTCTAGAGGGCATTCTTGAAAACCTGAGATCAACTCCCGGAAAAATGGTCTTGACCACTTACCGCTACCGGAAGCTACTAGGTAGCAGCCAGATTCAGCCTCTCACCAGAAAAAAAAAAAAAAAAAGCAAGTGGCTGCAAGTGAGGAAGTGGGGGAGAAGAACACTCCTAGGAATAGGTTAGAGAAAAGCCTGTCCTCCAGCTGCCTGCTACTGCTGCCAGGACAGAACTGGTTAATATTGGAGAAACAAAAGGAAACTCCCAAGAGGCTGGCTTCCTCTGTGAGAGTCAAGAATTCAGAAGGGTGAAAGTGAACAAAGGAAGGGACACCAGCTAGCATCTACTTACCAAGCCTCCACCGCCCTCCACCGATAAGCGAAGAAGAGTCCTTTGGAGTTCCCACCTGTTACCAGAGATGAAAGACTTAGCAGTGAGGTATTTTGTTTTGTTTTTGTTTTTAATCATCACAAGGGGAGTTCAGCTCTCCTACAGATGAAAGCCAAGCACACATGAGCAACATTGAAGATGCAAAGAAATGACACTTCTTCTTTCCCAACATCCTTAATTTCAACGCACAGGAAGCAAGCATTAACCCTGAGGATACCAAAGAACAAATGCTCATAAGAAATAGATTTGAACTTTTTTTTTTTAGTTTGGAATAGAATTGAGGGATTCTGGCTCAAAAGGTGGGATAAGATAAAAACAAAATATTTTGGTTTGTGTCTATTTTTAAAAGGAAGGTTATGGCTCCTTTTAAATATTCCTGAAGTCATTTAGGGATTTTCCAGCTGTTGCATCAGATCTGCCAGTTCAGCATTGAAATAAGTATGTTTTAATCATGTCTCTATAACCAGAGCAGGCTGATCCCCTGTGCCTCGTCAACACTGCTCTCCTGGAACATCCTCGTAATGGGCCCTAAGTTTTTCACAGAGCCAGATAGACAGAAACAGGGGCCTTTCCCTCCCCAACCTAGAAACTACAGACTTCTGGAAACAAGAGTGATGACTTTCTCCCTTATGTGATAGAGGACCAAGAACAGCTTAGAGAAGGATGCAATCATCTCTTTAAAGTATTTAAAATAAAAACATCTTTAAATAAAAAAAGACTTAAGCATAGCCTCTAAACAATTTTTAAACCCATCATATTGACAAATATTGTAAGTCTGGTAATCCTCTTTGTTGAAGAAGATATAAGAAAACCTACACCTTCTCTTATATTCTTATTGAAATATAAATTGGTAAAATACTTTAAAAGGAAACTAATGCCTATGAAATCTAAAAATATATATGGTTCCATTTTTTAGAGATTTACCTTACAGATAATCATACACATGTGCAAATGTGTTGGCAAATATGTTCATTATAGATGTATGTGACAACAAAAGAAAAAAAAAACTAACTAAAATTGACCTAAATATAGGGAACTGCCTAAATAAGTTAAGGTACTGTCATACAAAGGAGTTCTATGCACTCATCAAAAGTTATAAACCAGGCATGATGGTGCACACCTGTAGTCCTAGCTACTTAGGACACTGAAGCAGGATTATCACTTAGTTCCAGGAGCTTGAGGTCCACCTGGGGAACAGAGCAAGGCCCTGACTCAAAAGAAAAAAAAAAGAGAGGATAGAATTGGAATGAAGACTCAGATCATCTGGGTTCAGCTCTGGCTCCACTGGTAACTGAGTAGGTGACACTGGGAAAGTTCCTAAACCTCTCTGGGCCTCAAATTTCTCATCTGCAAAAAAGTCAATAATAATATTACTTACCTTATAGGATTGTTGCAACTGAAACAGTGGCTGGAACATAGTAGATACTCAATAAATATTAGCTATTAAAACTAAAAGAGAGCCAGGCGTGGTGGTACACACCGATAATCCCAGAGGTTCAGGAGGCTGAGGCAGGAGGATAGGAAGTTCAAAGCCAGCCTCAGCAAAAGCAAGATGCTGGGGCTGGGGATGTGGCTCAAGTGGTAGCGTGCTCACCTGGCATGCATGCGGCCCGGGTTCGATCCTCAGCACTACATACAAACAAAGATGTTGTGTCTGCCGAAAACTGAAAAATAAATATTAAAATTCTCTCTCCTTCTCTCTCTCTTTAAAAAAAAATCAACAAGATGCTAAACAACTCAGTGAGACCCTGTCTCTAAATTTAAAAAATACAAAAAAAAAAAAAATAGAGCTGGGGATGTGGCTCAGTGGTCAAGTGCCCCTGAGTTCAATCCCTGATATCCCCCCCAAAAAAATAAATAAAGGCCCTAAGGCCTTAGTTATTCATGCACTAACTGGTCTGAACTGATTTAATCATGTTTTTTTCCTAACCAAAAACACTGAAAGAATGAGAAATCTTAATGGGAGAAGACAGGCTAGAAAGACAGAAGACATTCCTACCATGGCACCCAGAACTCCTATCTCATGTTTGTCTCATGCACAGAACTGATTTTAGTGCATGCACAGGTGTGCAAGAGGGAAAGAGAAATCCAGCAGTGATCACTTATCACTTCAAAATACTCATTTTGGAATGCAAGTGTCTTGCCATTTGAATACCCTCTTCCAGGTACAACTTCAGATATTATAAAAAATAATTTTATGGTGTCATAAATTATGTACTGAAAGTCACAGAACACCAGATTTATTTGTGTCATCCCTGAAAGTCCCAAATCTCTTTATCCACCTCTGGAATGTAACATTACAGCAGTCACCTCTCTTCTCTGCCAGGCCCCTTTCTCATCTACACATCCCCTTGGCTCACATTATTCAGATTTCTGCTCACTCACTGTGTCAGAGAGGCCCACACTGGTCAGCCTTCCTGAAACAATACCCACCCACAACAGTGTCATTTCCTATCCTTTATCTTGCTTTATTTTTCTCCACTGGAAAACTACACAGCCATTATACTATGTATGTCCTTGATAAGGGTCCAGTTCACCCCAGTTCATCCAGTTCACTAAGATGTCAGCTTCAGGAAAGCAGGGACTTTGCAATGTCATAGATGTGCACATAGGACCTAGAACAGTATTTAGCAATGCTTGATGGATAAACAGATGAGTAACAATGTGGCAAAGTAGTCCAGGATTCTATAAACTCATTCTTGAACAATCCACCTGCTCCAGGCAGACCAGAAGCCAATTTGAAACAGCATCTCTTTGAGAGGAGCCCTGGAGTCTACACCATAAGCCTGATACAAAAGAGTGAGAATTACTGCTGGTAATGCTGTAAACGATGCCAAGTTGTGCAAATTATTGAACAGTCCTAAGTCTTAGCTTTGGGGTTGTAAAATTTAAAAAAAAAATTATAAACTTCTTCTCCAGCTATTTGTGAATTCTAACCAAGATACTCCTTAAATGAACAACAAATGAGTCCAAGAATGAGTTCATTTAAAAATTGCATATGCAGTAATAGAACAGAAATAAATAGCACATGACCTAGCACCCATCATATAATTGTTGTCTAACAAAGGTCAATGTCTACTCTCTTCCCAGAATCTTCCTAATGGCTACATGGTTTCCTATGTCAGAGAAGAAGGAAGACATCTGAGTTCTGAGCTAACCCACATCCCCCGTTTTTTCCTGATCAAATCACCTGGCTTCTCTTCCCCAAGACAGTCGTTCTCGAGCATACCCTTTTGATATGTGATAAAAAATAGATCTTTTAAAAGGATGAGATCAGTAAGGGTAAGTAGAAGTTTTACTGTTTTCTTCCTGCACTCCAGGAGACTGTCCTCCATGTCCCACATCCTCCCTTCCCCTGAACTCTGTAAAGCTCCTGGCCTACTGCCCTACTGCACCCTTTCTCTTCAGTGGTTGAGACTCACTCACCTCCTATTCACGAACACTTCCACCAAATCATTGAAATCACACGTACCCCTATGGTCTTTAATACCTAAGTATGGTTTGGTTTTGTTTTTGTTTTTAAAGAGAGAAAATTTTAATATTTATTTTTTAGTTTTCGGCGGACACAACATCTTTGTTTGTATGTGGTGCTGAGGATCGAACCCAGGCCGCATGCATGCCAGGCGAGCACGCTACCGCTTGAGCCACATCCCTTGCCCTAAGTATGGTTTTCTAACTTCCTGTAGTTTCGTCTATTCTCTGGCACTTTCCATGGTTTATTGGGTTGAAGTTCACCAAGAAAATGTGATTCAGCCTCCCCCAATTTCTCCACCAATTGCTTCCTGTTGGTGAGTTAACCTTTAGCAAAAGAAAGTAGGTTTCCTTACATTGACCAACATAAACGACTGACCAATTGCTGGTGGTAAAGTGTCTCAAGTGGAGTTTTCCATTCTCCATAAGAGGATTCACATTTGAGTTTCATTATTACTCAATTAGCTCACAAAAAGAGAATAAGAACATAAGGAAATGTTTCTTTAGAAGTTAAGCAATGGATAGGGACCTAGACTTAGAAATAGAGGAGTTTCTTAATGTACTGCTGAACTTTCAGGAATTAAAAATAAACTAAAAATAATATAAGCCCACTACTACATTAAATGATTTAAAAATTAAAAACACCAAAATTCCTGACTACCTCTAGAAACCAGCTCCTGGCAGCAATCTGGACTTTTCCTCAAGGACTCTCCTAAATATCCCTTTCAGTGCACCAAGCAAAACATGGAACCTAGAGAGTTTACTGTTATGCAAGCCTGCTCTCCAAAACCAGGTGATTTGCATTTAACTCGCCCTTTCTAATCCATTCTGAACCATGTGTTCCAGAACTAGATGACCCAGCTTTAAACCAGACAGCCTAACCCAAGCCAGACAATTGGCATCCCTAGTTGTAAAAGTCATTCTAACAGTTTGTTTCCAAATGACGAATGCTCCACAGACAAAACTGGATCCTGGAATAGACTACTGGCTGAAGCATGAGAAACACTCCCCAGAATGATGCAGCTCTGGCTCTCAGGGAAGTACAGTGTCTTCTTTGCACATACTAAGTACCCAGGAGAGATTTGGGGCCTCTATTATTTTTTTATAGAGATTGACATCAGAAAAAGTCTTTCCAGCAATAAGGGCATTGATCAGAATGGAGTGGAAGAACAAATCTGATTTGGATCTATTAGGGCTCCAGTGGCTCTTGCCACCTCAGAACCTTCAAGAGACAGAAGCAGACAAGCCGTCAGGCTCTTCTAACATACTCCTGCAGCCTTGTTTTCTCCTTAGGCTGTCATCCCAAAGAAGCCAGGACCCAGGCCAAATGGTATTACGAAGAAATTCTTCTTAGTATCTCTCCCTTTTTAGTCCATCCTACAGATCAATAGTGTGAAAATGCCCTGCCCCATACAAGGCACTGGCATAGTGCATCATCAACTTAATGCCCCCAATTATAGCATATCTCCAGGACATTTCACACATTTGTCACCATTTTCCAAAGTCCAATTCTGTATCAACCCCTCAACAAGGCACTGGGAATCCCAAGGCAACCAAAATCCAGTCTCTTCCCCAGCAAGAATATTTCCAGGGGAAGGGAAATGAGTTGTCAACAAATTGTAATTCTGTGTGGTGAGAACTCTAATAGAGGTAGCTCCTGTCCAAACAGGCTTTGGAACTACAGAAGGACATGCTTCTGTGTGGGTGTGGAGGGGTCAGGGGACACTTTAGCAGAACACATGAAGGTGAAGCCTGAAAAAAGAAGTAGGCAAGTAGGGAAGATCTTTTATAAGCTAACAGTCCAAGAAAAAAAAAATACCACTGAAAGTTTTTATCTCCTCTTCTCATCTATACTCCATCCCACATCAGAAGACAGCATCCTCTACTATGACCTGGGCATTCATTTCCAAGTCCTGGACTGAGTCACAAACATGTATCCTAGAGCATTCGTGAATGTGGGAGACAGAAGCACATTTGTCGTTATCTCAATCTATCAGTATAGGTGAGGACTAGGTCTCACTGGATTAGAGACCAAGCATGGGTTAAGCAGAAATTGAGTCTCAGGTGCCTCAAATGCTACCTCGTGTACATACCAACCCACCAACCTGGATGAATTCTTCCTTGGGTAAGTGTCTCCGGCTTGCATTGTATTATTGACTGTAAGAAAGTCAAGCTTATGAAACTGGAAAATCGCACTGGGGCAGAAGGTAAAAGAAGAGGGTGATAGGAGGGACCCAAGGCTGTTGAAGGTAACTTCAAGGTCATCCTGCCTCTGGAGGTATTCCATTCCTGATGGAGAACAGACCCTACCGAAGACCGTCTTTGAGGAACTATTCCAGATGAATAATGACAAGGTGTCCATCAGCGGCTCTGCACATCACCACTATCACCACTAGCACCTCTGGGTAGAGTGTGCTGAAGTCTCAAGGCCTGGGACCTACAATGGCTGAGTGGATTATGGAACCATTTCCTGTGCTTTCTCATGTTTCTGTGCATCCCTGGGTAAGGAAGGTGTCACTTTCAGATCTTTCTATATTGGTAAACCAGTGCTTCACCTTGTATCTAAATCTGCCAGGAGAAAGGGACATGAATATCACCTCAGAACAGCAGGAGGAAATATGGGGTTAAGTAAAGCCAGAGGCCAGAGAGTGAATACAGAAACATCCAGAAATATATGGAGGCACCTGAAAAATCTGAGCTGATGTATGGTTTCTTTCAGCTCTAAAGTGTGCCTTTGTCCATCAGATAATCAAATGCTGCAAGGTTGGGGGCACTAGGGAGAAGATGGTTCCAAACGCTTTAGGCTGTGTTCCTGCCGTGTCACAGCTGATGAAAGGAAGACCTGGGTCAAGGTGACAAGATCTCCTTGTGCAACAGAATCCAGGGACCCAGTATGGGCCCAAAGCTTCTGCTCCCTCCACTGCCACAATCATCTAAGTCCTGTGATGCCTTGTTGGGAGGATCAGGAAAAGAAAGGGACACCCAAGTGCCTTAAAAATGACTGATCAGAAGAGGTTGTTTGAACTGGAAAAAGACTGTGACAAGTAAGATGGCCAAGTTAAGATGGAGGAATACTTTACCCCTGGTTACCCTTTGGGGGACACTCACGTTGGTGAGAAAGAACTGGTCCACTGTAGAAGTTAAGGAGTCACATTTTTCAGAGCATATAAGTATTATGAGTACATGTAGCCTCAGTGCACTCACATCCGCCACTGAAGGAAATCTGTCTCTCTCTTGTTACCTCAAAGAGTCAAACTCTTTGAGGGTTGCCATAGCAAAGTACCACAAGCCATGTGGTTAAAAACAACGGAAATTTATTCTCTCACAGTTGTGGAGCCTGGAAGTTAAAAATCAAGGTGTCAGTCACTCAAGTTGTTTCCTTCAGGAGGTTCTGAGAGAGAATCTGTTCTGTGCCTTTCTTCTAGCTTAACCAACAAATTTTGGCATCCCTAGGTCATAGATGCATCCCTCTGCCCGCTACCTCTGTCATCACCTGAGCTTCTCCCCGTGTTTCTCCTCTATTTATTGTGTCTTCATGTGAACTTCGTATAAGGACACCAGTCATTGATTTAGGGCCCATCCTAGCCTTAATTTCTGCAAAAACTCTACTTCTACATAAGGCCATAGTCTGAGGTTCTGAGTAAACACAAATATTGGGAAACACTACTGAACCCAGTACAGATGCAAAGGGAGTTCTAACAAGTAGCCAGTATTAAAATTACAGTAGTCTCCCCTTTTCTGCAAGGGCTATGTTCCAACAGTCCCAATGGATGCCTGGAGCTGGAATTTGAACCCTGATTCTGATTCTAGATTCTGTCAGCCTAACAAATCCATTATATCTGCTTCTCTAATGATGTCCTCTTTCCATTCCACAGAGGAGCTAGTGGAAATTTATTTATCCCCAAGAGAGCAGATGTGTCTGAGTCTCCACTGATGTGTTAAAAATATAAACTCTAATTCATCACAGTTACATAAAAAAGGAGCAGCATTCAATATCATATAACCAAATTTTTAACACCAAGATCCAAACATTGGTAGGCTTTAATACTCTCCTGTTCAAACTCTGGTAATATGATTAGGAATAATACTAGCAATACTTGTTTTGAAAATTAACATTAATTATAATTAGTAATACTTAAAAATAAAGGCTGTAAAATCATGATGCTACAGTTCCTGTACCTTCTTATATCCTTACTCAGCATTACAATCAAAAATGTTTTGTTCTGAAATTCATACCTGATTTATATTGATGTTGGAGCAAACTTTAATGTAATTTATTTTGACTTTTCAATCATTTTTAAGATAATAGTTAAAAAAAAAACATTGGTCCCATGCCTGATTATTAGTTAATACAATATAACAGTCATTCAGCAATTGGTCTGTGGTTTGGTGTCCAGGAAACTGACTTAAAAAGAGACAACTTATTGGCAATATTTAGAAACAGGATACATTACTACTAAATAGCTAATGTCCTAATTCTTGATTTTCATAATGAAAAGTACATAAACAGCTACCCCAAGCTTATGTTGGAGGCATAAGAATTAACTAGATGTAGCTTTTTACTTTAAAAAGTTGGAGATATATGTTCAAAAACACACACACTCAATACACACAAGCACACTATGTAATATTTTTCATCCTTAAAAATGAGAGAAATTCTGCCATTTGTGACAACATAGATAAACATGGAAGACATTAAAGAAATAAATCAGGTGCAGAAAGTCAAAATGTATAATCTTATTTATATGTGAAATCTAAAAAGTCAAGCTCATAGAGACAAAGGAGAATGGTGGTTGCCAGGGGCTGGTGGGTGGGGAGGAGTGGAAGATGTTAGTCAAAAGATACAAATTTGGAGGTACAAAGTGATCACTTTTAAGAATCTAATGTATAACATGATAGTTAAAACACTGTATTATGTACTTGAGATTTGTTAAGAGTGCATCACAAGTGTTCTCACCTAAAAACAAAATGGTAACTATGTGAGGTGATAGATTTGTTAGTTAGCTTGATTTAGATATCAGACCATTATGAATACATGTTAAATATATACTATTTGTATTTGTCAATTATGCCTCAATAGAGCTGGGGGGATTTAAGAACAATAAACTATCGATAAATAAGTAAAATAAAAAATAAGATGTTGGAGTTTAGTGACAGAAAACTTAACTATGACAAATAAATTATGCAATGATAAGTGCAACTGAAGAGTCGGAAAGAAAGTTGTGATGGGAAAGGAAGAGGAGAAGTGGTCAAGATCAGGGCAGACTTTAGAGAACTGAGAACATCTGAGCTGGGGGGCTTGAAGGACTAGTCTGATTTGTGTACACAGCAATAGGAGTGAAAGTCATTTGGGTAAAGTGACCACAGGAGCAAAAGACAGAGAAATCAGAAAACAGAACATCTGCCAGGTTCTGGTAAATACACCAAATACTGTACACCCTCTCTGGCTGGCTGGCAAGTGGAGTGTCTGGGAGACAATGAGTAATATGGAAGAAAAACAGATATTAAGGTTCGACATACAATCACCTAGACAGTGATACAAATGTCAATGGGACTGGAGAACAAAATATTGATTCAAGAAGTATTACAAGAATGGAATCAACAATACTGGACAACAGAAAGGGAAGGGAGAGAGAAAAAGTCAAAGATGATACTACATTCTTTGCCTTAATATTTAGGGGTACGTTGATGATCTTGACAAAAAAATCCGGAGGAAGAAGGTGGGACAAAATCTGTTCTGCCTACTTATAAGCCTGTGCCCAGCTAGCTCATCGTGAAGCAGAAGTAGAGAACATTCCAAGCCTGACAGTCATTCTGTGACTCATTTAGATATAAGAGTAAAGTTGTTGTTACTCTCACAGAAATAAAACAAAATATGCACATTATTAACAAGATCCTTCAGGTGGGTTGTTGAGAACAGCTAAGCCTTAACTTGAGCTTCAAAATTAACCGTAGAGGAAAATGTCAAATGTTTTACCTCCCCAATCCTTTAGGTCTTCACTGGTTAAAATCTGAAAATCATCTCTTCTGCTTTTGAGATGTGGGTATAACATGTTATTCATTTCTATACTCTTTCAGTTTCACCTACACTAAATATTCAGTGTAACAAATTCTCACCTTATCAGTTGATGAGTACTCTAGATTTCATCATTTGGGGTCTACCTCCAATATTCTGCATAGTCTTTCCATCTTGCCCTCAATCTTTAACGGCTCTGCCCCTCCTCTGATGGTATCACACTTCAGAGAATCTCCAATTTTAACCAGGTTTCCAGGAATTATTATCACTGTGATTTGTGGGAATTACTTGAGTTATAGCCAGAGTATTTGACACGTCACATCTGGCCTTCAAGATTGCTTTAGCTGACCTTTACAATGCACATGTAACTATGCTCCTAGACATCCTTTAACTTGTCAAGTAAGTATGGGGAGCAAACACATGAAAAACCCAAGTGCACTGACCTCACCTAGCATCACAGTAAGCAGATGTTTTCTGCTAAGCAAGGAGATGAAGTCTACTTCCTGAACATATTTTCACAGGGCTTCCTAATTGAAACCTGACGTACATAAAACTGCAACTAAATACCAGTGCCATTGAGAAAGAGCACCATAAAGAGAAGTGTCCTAAACTCCTCTTGTACCTGAAGGGGAAGCTTTCTGCCCAGTTAAGGGAACACAGATGTTGCTTCAAAGGGCCTCCAAAGAGTGCTAAATTCTCACTGATAAAATCATATCTTCCCAAAATTAAATGGTATATTCCCCAGAGATCTAATAATTCTCTCATATATTTCAATGAAAGATGGAGTTGTTTTATTGAATCCAAACTGGAGTGTGGATTCTCTCCTTTTCATAGCATTTGAATGCACACAAGTAGCAGCAGTTTGGTGCTACACCATCTCCTAATGGTGTCAATTACTATGATACTAACCATGCCCATTCCATCTTGGAGTTTAAGTAAACAGGACCACTGCTCTTAGCCCATGATTTACAGGGGCCCTGTGTCTGGCACTCAGGAAGATGTTAGCTTGCTCTCACTAGTGATTACAACTACAACATCATCATGTAATTTTCAGATTTTTTAAAGACTTCAAAGCCCACAGCTCTCTGTGAACTTGCTATCTGGGCATGTTTTCATGGTAAGAACTAAAGGGAGGAGAGCTATACAGAAACTTCAAATTATGGGCACTTTGCAAATGCATTTCGCGTGTCTATTAAATGTCAAAACATCAAGGAGAAAAATAAAAGGGCTGGTCAATCCGCCACCCATACAGGGGAAAAGCCAAGCTGGGGCAAATGTGACTTAAATGTTGGTTTGGAAGGGCCATTTGATTTTTCCATGATCCAGATATTGTATCCTAATTGCTTCCTTTGCTAAATGAGTAGTGCTTAATTAGTAAGTAGAAATGAATTTACTTCCCCCCTTCTCTCATTTCCTAAGTGACCAGATGTCCCATTTGGACTTATCCTTTGTGGTGTGGTACTGAGAGCACAGAGCAGTCTTCATGTGTCTTAAGAAGCCACACTGCTTGATGGTGAGACTAGGGACTCCAGAGTCAGACTTGCCCATGTGCCAAGCCCCACTCTGCCACACTGTGGCTGAATATCACTGCACACCATACCCTGTGTGACTCAGTTGCCTCATGTCTAACATGGGGAATCATAATAATAATGCCTACCTCATCAAGCTGTGAGGATCAAATAAAATAATTATGTGCCTGGGACATGGAAAATGTTCAATGAGTATTATTTTATTATCATAATTGGAACATTGCTTAGGGGAAATTTTTTAAAGTTATTTTTTTTGCTTAGAGATTAATCTCTAAATTCTCTTATCACAATTCTGAATTCTATACCCCCAAAGTTTTTGTTCATGCTCTAGTGGAGCATGTCAAACATATATCAATATCCTAATATGTATGAAGCACCGTGGGAGTGACTTTTTATGCATATTATAGTCACAGAAACAAACAACATGTTAGCACCAATTTAAAATTCAATAAGGACCTATTATATGACAGGCAGTGGGTCTGCCAAATGCACCTGCCCAATATCCCTCTTACCAATCAATGAGTAAATTTTCTAAAAAAGCAACATTTGGAGAGAAGTTTAAGTACCTGTGGTATCCAGAACTTTGCAGGAAGATTCATTCAGAGAGACGGCACATTGCACATGACTTTTCATGTAGTACTGGGTGAGGAAAGCCACCACATGCTGAAGTCACTGTGCATCATCATGACTCACAAGTGATAATCACTTAGTGACTAATTTAAACATCTTAACTAAATACCAGCAGCATTTTGCTCATTATTAGAAGCTTCTCAGAGTGAATGTGATCTTGTGATAAGATCTGAATCACGTCTCTGAGGGCAGCAATGCCTACTGACAGGAAATGTATAACAAACTGCCAGGACATGAGAACAGTATCATCTCATGTCACTTTTCACCAAGAGGTATCTGATGTCTCTCCCTCATCAACAACTCTTGTAAATGCTTCCCTCATGAAGTGAGGCATGTGACCCTTACAGGCACATGCAGTGTTAGCGCTGGGAAGTGCCGTCTACAGATGTGGATGGTCAGATAGGAGAGTAGAAGGAATCTAACTTTTATTAAATTCCAGAACCCAGGCTCCCTGTGACTTTAATGATCTTCCTACTGCATCACACTAGTGACGACATTTCAATCTTCTGCTTATATATTCTTCTGCCAAAGCCTCCGTTTACAACTTAACTATCAATATTTTGGTAAAAGCCGTGAGTATGAGCTGCCAACTGCAATGCTCATATCAGTACCACTCTAACCACATTCTCCCATGATGAGAGGATACATTGGTTCAACCTCTCCAGAAGGCATTCTGGCAATCTTTCAAGCACCTCATTTAAGTATATACCTTGGAATCAATCCTTCCCCTTCTAAGAATGTACGCTAAAGAAATTATCAGAGATGTGGCAAGCGTGTGTGTGCACATAGTTAGCAAGAGTCAGGGTGTTTGCTGGTCCATCTCCCCCTCTCTCTGAATGAACTACCTGCTCAGCCAAACCTTGCCACACTAATAAGCATTGACCCCCTCCTGATGGCAGGCACTATAATCAAAGGCACAATGCCAAAGATGAACTATTATATGTAAGGCATACCTCAAAACTCAACCAAATTTCACTTACTTGCAAGCATCCTAATTGTAAGCCAGAAATTAGAATTTTTCTAAAGACACTCCTTTCCACTTTGTTATTTATCTTTTTCTCCTTTTATTGCCATTTTAAGCTATATAACCATCTCCTCTTCCTCCAGCCTCCAAGAAGTTTCTCTGAGTTGTAAATCATTTTCCTTTTTTCAAAGTCAAATTGTACATGAACAAGACTCAGTTGCTAGATGGGGGAAACTGTGTGAATAAATAAGGTAATTGGATACATCTGTTTGACACATGATGTGATACTACTTGGAGTGACTTTGAAATTTCAGACTATATAGTTCAGATGTGAAGTAGTTCTCACCACTAACAATCTTCCTATAAAACTTCAAATTTTTAATTAAGAAAATTCACTGATTATCCCACATATATTAAAGGAAGTAATTTCACCAACAACTACATTCCAAAGAAAGTATTTTTGTTAGAGATCACATTTTTTCCTTCACTATACAACAGGGTGGTTTTTGTTTGATGTGTAGATAGAAATTAAACCTGGATAAGCAGAGAAGGTAACACAAATGGTAAGAATAGATTATCCTATAGAGGATTCTAAGAAGAAAAATGTAGAACCTAGACAGCTCCCACTGTCCAAGGCTGGATTTCTGACTCTGTCCACTGACTCTTTCACTGGGTTAAAAGAACCCAAGACCAATCTGGTCCCTTTCTGACCCTGCATTTCTAAGTCACTTAATCTCAAAGAACATACATTTAGGCATCATCTTGACTTCTCCTTTTTTACACTTGTGACTATTTAATAAATTACTTATAATTTTTTGATTAATGATGTCTGTCTTCTCCTTAAGTCTTGAATCTCCCTGAGAAGAGAGACTCTCTGTCTCATTCATGGCTTTATCCCCAGTGCCAGCCTTATTGCTGGTTCTCAGTAAACTCTGTCCCCCATTCTAGAAACCAGGTAACGTTCTTTCCCACACCAAGCATCTTGCATGAGTCTCTGGCTTGAAAATACCCTTAGAGTCTGGGACGCTACCTTGTTCTTACCAGACAACCCATAACACCAAGAACAAAGCTCAATCCCTGGACAGCCTCAGGTCTCTGAAGCAGGCTGGCTCCCTCTCTATTAGCCACGCTCTCCTCACTCCAGCTGCAAGACTTTCTTGCCTTATCTATCTGCCAGGCCCAGCTCCTCCTTATTTGACCCCTTTTAATGACAATAGAGCTCCAGTTCCAAGGGTGGAGAGCCTCCAATCAAAGAGTCCCTCAAAAACCTCTATATTCAAGACCCAAGAGATCATGGAGGAAAATAATGTGATGGGAGTTAGCTGCAGAAAAGAGCCATGCTGGGTCACTTGCTATAGGGTAAGAGAGTGTGCCCACAATCCTATGAAAGATCCACTAAGAAAATTTCAAACATGACTCTCTGGAAGGGAATAGAGTCTACTTGAGAGCCTGATTTATTCACAGGTAAGTATATAAAACATTTTTAAAATTCATAAATAAAGCAAAAATCATATGAGGATGGAAAATAATGCAGATGGAAACATGAAAACAACTTTCAACTTTTTTTTTCTGTAAAAGGGCTAAGGGGAGAGTACTGACTAGGAGCTTCCAGCAGATGTAGTAGCAGTAGGAGTGACAGTACTCTAGCAGCCAGACTTAATTAGTGTCCTGGGTGGGCTAGGCATTGTACTAAATTCTTCATGTAAATGATCTCAGATCATCATGAAATTTACCAAAGACACAATATCCTCCTTTTAAAGAGGAGAAATCAAGTTTAAATAGATTCCCCCAATGTAACATAACTAGAAAAGAGCAGGAAAAAAGATTCAAGATAGGTCTATCTGAGACCAAAGTCTATACCTTGGTGCTGGGTGACATTTCCTGGAAAGAAGTAAGAAAAAGGAGCTTTCACAAAGTGAGTGTCATGCTCAGGAGGTGTTTGTGGTAGAAAAGTGTCATACTTACTCTTCTGATTGAAGAGGGAAGTTGCTTGGGGGAGTTTCAAGGCAGGTATTTGGTGGTGGGGGGGGGGGCAGGAAGCAGCCATTGGAGGGTGTTGAAGTAGGTCTCTCTCTACATGAGAGAGAATGGTCCAGGGTGCAGTTGAGGAGGAAGGACAACTTCCAATGTTCTGTGACACAGTAGGGTAACTTCAGTTGACAGCAATCAATTACATATTTCAAAATAGCTAGTAGAGAGGATTTTGAATGTTCCCAAAACAAAGAAAGGATAAATGTTTGCAGTGATAGACATGCCAATTCTCCTGATCTGATCATTACGCACTGTATACATGTGTTGAACTATCACACTGTACCCCATAAGTATATACAATTATTACAAGCCAGTTAAAATGGGTTGAATGTCAAAAGCCCATGTGATCTTTTGAGTTGGACAATGACTAGTTGGGGAGAATTCTTTATTGGGAGCTCAGCGTAGGGTGAAATTGAACGAAGAGATCAGAAGCAGTCAATCCAGCGTGGTCCTTGGTCCTCAGTGAGGAATGATCCAAGAAACTGGAATAATAGGAAGGGAGGGGCTGGGCCAGGGAAGGAGCAGAAATACCTACCTGATGAAGGATCTGGAAGGCAGGAAGAGAGAAAAGCATGAAAAAAATTAAGATTTCAAAAGTGTCCAACTGTGAAGGGAATTTGTGTGGCTCAAGTCAGAGTTATTTGGATGAAGTGAAGAGGAGAGAAAATACACAATAAAGACTAAGAGAGAAAACTGATGCTGGAGTTCATTATTACAGATTACTTGTTCTAAATAGGCTTTTAGAAAAAATCTATTTTTTAAAAAATGAGATGAACTGGTAGCTGGCTGGGAAAGTTAGAATAAGAGTGTTTTTCCTGTTAATCAGGAGCTTGAATGCAAAAGAAAGAGAGAAAGAGAGTAAGAAAGAAGAAGGCATGGAGCGCTCACAGACCTCTAGGAAATCCCCCAGGTGGGCAGAACAATACTTGCCAGTTCCAAGCAAACTCACAAGTTTCCAAGCAGCAAAGCCTTCTACTGTGATGAACTGGCATGGATCACTGCAGGCCCTGATCCCTGAAGCTTCCCAGACTGGCCTTGGGACTTAAAGCCACTTCTGGTCCTTTCCTGATGTAATGTGGGAAGAACAGTTATTTCCCTGTCAACCCAGCACTGTGAGACCAACACTAGGAACTCATCAAATATTCCCTGGTTGATCTCACAGAGATGTTATGAAAATACAGATAAGAAAGCATCTGGAAATACTCCAGAGGGCTATCAGTGTCATTATTCAGTAAATGCTGTTTGCCAAAGTAGATCAATATTTATCACGTGTTAAAGTGAAAGCATAATTCTACTTATTCTAATTCCTGAACTTAAAATATACATGGAATGAAAAAGCACACTGTGCTTCACTGGGGAAAGTTATTTACATATAAATTTTATTATACATTTAGAGCAGTGACTCCTAAATAGCCACCTAAATAAATTCTAAGAGAATCAACAGGGCAGCTTTTCAAAACATAGGGATGTTTGGGCCCCGCTCTTGGAGATTCTGATTCTATAGTTCTGGGGTAAGACTGGGGAATCTATACATTTCAAAATTTTCTAAGATGATTCTAATGCAAAGACAGCTTTGGGAAGCACTAGCAGAATGTTTTACAAAAGCACTGATCTGTCTTAGGTAATTATTAGGCTGTCCTCCAAAGAACAAAAATCCACCTGTATCTTCTCAAACCTAACATGGCAGGAGTTATGGGTCAGATATTCCCTCTCCAGTATCTATGGGCTCTAGGAAGTTCTGGGCCCACACCTGCTGCCTAAGCCACTTCCTCTGTTCCTCTTTTCACTTTTCTTAAAGCTGCCTCTTCCACCCCAATCCTTATTTAAAAATTAAGATTAAAAATTCATGTCCTCCATCACCTTAGCCAGGTTTGCAGTGCTCGATGGCCACATGCACTAGTGAGTAACATACTAGAGAGCACAGATACAGCGCAGCATTTCCGTTATCACTGACAGTACTGTCACTGCTGTGAGAGAGGCACTGTGATGATCCCGAGAAGACAGTGACTCACTCTGCTTAAGGAGCTCATAGAAGCCTTCATAAGTGGCACTTTTTGTGTAGCTCGGGAAAGATGAACATGCGTTTTTCCTGTGACATAAGAATCCAGGTAAGGAAAGAGCAAGTGGAAAGGAATGATGAGAGGTATGACTAGGGTCCCAAGATGTGTGGGACACAGGGTTAAGTTATGGTCTGGGGAAGTAGGTCCTGAACAAATACCTCAGGGCAGCTCTGGATGCCAATGAATAGGGGAGAGTCACTCCCTTGTCTTAGCCCATTTGTGCTGCTATAATAGAATACCACAGAGAGGACAATTTATAAAGAGCCAGAGATTTATTTCTTACAGTTCTGGAGGATAGGAAATCCAAGATTGATGGACCAGCATCTGGTGAGGGCCATCTTACTGTGTCATTCCATGGTGAAAAGCAAAAGGGCAAGAGAACACAAGAGAGGCCCAGACTCACATTGACAACAAATCTACTGTCGTGATAACGAGCCCTCACCAGTGTTAGCAACACTAATCCATTCAAGAAGGCTCTGCCAATCCCTGGAAAGGCCCCACCTCTCAACACCATTGCACTGGTGATTAAGTTTTGAACACATGAGCTTTTGGAGACACATTCAATCCATAGAAAATCCCTTGCTAGCAGAAAAGCCAACATTTGCTTGTTTTATGATTAGATTTTTAATAGGCTTTTTTTTTGTAATATATTATACATACAGAAAAATGCACATAAAATCAGGCTTAGAATGTTCAAGAAGGGTACTTATCTGTATAACCACCATCAAAGTCAAGAAGCAACTTTACTGGTACCTGAAAAGCCCCCTCCCTACCTGTTCTCATTCAGTCTCCACTATCTTCTCAAAAAGTAACAATCCTAACTTTAATTATATAGGTTTGTTCTGTCATTTGATAGTGGTTTTTAAGCAGAAGAACAACATGGTCACATTTAGCTTTGAAGAAGAGCATCTTGGCAGCTCTACAGAGGAGAATCTGGGTAGAAAGCAAGGGTGCTGGCTTAAAGTCTCACAGCAGGATGCTGTGACAGAAAATACAGTAAGGAAGTAACACAGAAAATGCTGATGTCTGGAGAGTCTCCGCAATAAAACAGTAGTGTTGACTGTGTTCTGGATATTTCCAGGCATTGCATATAACTTAACATTCAATCTCCATGCAACACTGCCAAGTCAGGGAGGGAGAGGGAGAGCTGAGATTCAAAACTAGACACCCCTGGTTGCACAACCTGTGGCCTCAGCTCCCCTATTCTGCCCCTCTATTGTTCTTTTGCTGAAGGAATAAACTGTGTTAGGCTGTGATTCTGCATAATGCATAGGTAGAAGGAGGTAAGAATGAATCAATCATCTAGTTTGGGAGAGAAGCAGAAGACTTGGAAAAACCAGGGCCTTGCTTTGAGGTCTACAGGCCTCATTAAGGCCTTCCTGTCCCTTAAAAACCAGAACTTTGGATCTAATAATAGAAATTGCAGAGCAAGTCACTCTAGTCAGCACCAATAACTGTTTCAGCAGAGGCCTGATAGTTGATTATCTGTCTCTGTGTAACTAATCCCTCCAAAGCTTAGAGGTTCAGAACAACAACACAGTGTATGGGGGTCAGAACTTCAGGAGCAACCTGGCTGCATGGTTCTGATGTTAGCTGAGGCTGCCTCTGAGGTCTCTACTGGGGCTGGAGGATTCACTTTCTTCTTTTTGTAATTAGCCTTTTTTATTTATATATGATATCTGAATGCATTACAATTCTTATTACACAAATAGAGTACAATTTTTCATATCTCCAGTTGTATACAAAGTATATTCACACCAATTCGTGTCTTTATACATGTACATTGGATAACAATGTCTATCACATTCCACCATCATTTCTAGCCCCATACCCACTCCTTTGCCCTCCCACCCCCTGCCCTATCTAGAGTTCATCTATTCCTCCCATGCTTCCCCTCCCTACCCCACTATGAATCAACCTCCTTATATAAAATATACGGCATTTGGTTTTTGGGGATTGGCTAACTTCACTTAGCATTATCTTCTCTAACTCCATCCATTTACCTGCAAATGCCATGATTTTATTCTCTTTTATTGCTAAATAATATTCCATTGTGTATATATGCCACATTTTTTATCCATTCATCTATTGAAATGCATCTAGGTTTGTGTTGCTATAAACATTGATGTGGCTGTGTCCCTGTAGTATGCTGGTTTTAAGTCCTTTGGGTATAGACTGTGGAGAGGAATAGCTGGGTCAAATGGTGGTTCCATTCCCAATTTTACAAGAAATCTCCACACTGCTTTCCATATTGGCTGCACCAATTTGCAGCCCAACCAGCAGTGTATGAGTATACCTTTTTCCCCACATCCTCACCAATACTTATTGTTGTTTGTATTCTTAACATCTGCCATTCTGACTGGAGAGATGAAGTCTTGGAGTAATTTTGATTTGCATTTCTCTAATTGCTAGAGATGTTGAACATTTTTTCATATATTTGTTGATTGATTGTATATCTTCTTCTGAGAAGTATCTGTTCAGGTCCTTGGCCCATTTCTTGATTGGGTTTTTTTTTTTTTTTTTTTTTGGTGCTTAGCTTTTTGAATTCTTTATATACCCTAGAGATTGTGCTCTATCTGATGTGTGAGGGGTAAAGACTAGCTCCCAAGATGTAGGCTCTCTATTTACCTCACAGATTGTTTCCTTTGCTGAGAAGAAACCTTTTTTATTCCATCCCATTTATTGATTCTTGATTTTAATTTTTGCACCAAAGGAGTCTTATTAAGGAAGTTGGGGCCTAATCCCACATGATGGAGATTTGGGCCTACTTTTTCTTCTATTAGATGCAGGGTCTGTGGTTTTATTCCTAGATCCTTGATCCATTTTGAGTTGAGTTTTGTGCATGGTGAGAGAGAGGGGTTTAATTTCATTTTGTGGCATATGGATTTCCAGTTTTGAATAAAGGACACAGAGACTAATCCATAAAATTATAATCATCTTATATTACACAAATGTGCCAAAAACATGCATTGTAGGATTCACTTTCTAAGTAACTCCTTTACATGGTTGGCAAGTGTGGTGGTGACTTCAGTGTCTCTCCATCTCTCTCCACAAGCTTTAGTGTCCCTGGGTATGTGACTGGCTCCTCCCAACTGTGTGATCCAAGAGACCAAACAGAAGGACAGGCATTTGGGGCTGGGGATATAGCTCAGTTGGTAGAGTGCTTGTCTCGCATGCACAAGGCCCTGGGTTCAGTCCCCAGCACCATAAAAAAAAAAAGGAAGAAGCTACAGGCATTTTACACTCACCATATTCTATTGGCCATACAGAGTTGGCCCTGATTCAGTGCAGGAATTTTATAGGGCAAAAATACTAGACAGCATGGATTATGGGAGGTTATCTTATCAGTACCACAATAGGAAAGGGCAAACTTTGCAGATTCCAAGTGCTCTATGAAATAAGCACTTAAAATGAAAATGGGGCCAGGCATGATAGCACACCACTGTAATCCCAGCAGCTCATGAGGTTGAAGGAGGAGGATCACAAGTTTGAGGCCAGCCGCCTCAACTTAGTGAGGCTCTGAGCAACTGAGAGAGATCCCGTGTCAAAATAAAAAATAAAAAGGGCTTTGGATGTGGCTCAGTGGTTAAGCACCCCAGGTTCAATCCCTAGTACCAAAAAAAAACAAATTAATTAAACAAAATGGAAATGGGGAGGGAGCATTCTGCACTCCTGAAAGATGGAACAGCATGATGAACTGTAGAGTGATATCAGTAGTCTCTAATTTGGCTGAGCAAACTCATTATGAGTACAGGGAGAGTCTGGGAAATACAGGCCCACATTGTAGACCACCTTGCAGATCTGAAAAGGGAACATGGACTTGACCTACAAGTAAATGGAAATCACACATGCCTTATCTGTCAAAGAATGACATCTAATAGTCCTAAAATGCTCGAACTGGAAGGGTTTTGGGAGACCAACCTCCTACTAATTATGTTGCCCTGAAAGCTGATCCTGGCAGGTGAGCTGATGCAGAGACCCTTATTATACAGAAGGAATCATACCTTCTCAGAGTCATGCATTAGGAAGACAATCCTAGAAACAGCACAGGAACCACCAGATCAGAAGAGGAAAGAATGGAAACAAGAATATCACCCTGATTCCTTGAGTCCATTTTAAGGAATAGAAAGTCTGATATCAGTAATAGAAAAGCAAAGGAGGGGAAGTGATGTGGAGGACATTCTCAAATATTCTGGTGAGCATGATAGATTTTTGCACTTACAATTAAGTCATGTTTTCTTTCATTTCATCATGCAAGAATGGCTAATTATAAGATGACATGATTTGCAATTATCCATGGCTTTTTACATCTTTTCTCCTATCCACAATGTCTACCTTTGCCCAGCTACCTACTCATCCATATTACTTCCTTTAGCACCCTTTCCAAACTTACCTACTCCTGGGAGCCTTCTTTGATTACTTCCCAGCTGGTCAGATCACTTCTCCCTCTTGTGAATATTGTGTTTGGCCTTGTTAAGTCAATACTTGGGATTGATTGGCATTTCCTCCAATTAGGATTCCAAAAAATGTAGATCTTAGCAGCAGGCTCAGGGCGGGACAGAAAGGGGGGACACAGCCAAAGAGCAAGGAGAAGAATAGAGGAACCCTTCAGCTCTGCAAGCAGCCCTCAGATGCCGAGCTTCTCCCAGCCTCTCAGGTAGTGGCTTTGATTGTGAGACTAAACCTAAATAAGCCCAGCTGCTGAGGTTAGCCTGCAGGTAAAAATTCTTCTAAGTCACAGCCCAGCAGAGCCACAAAAGGTGAAACTGATATTAAATAAATCAGGAGTATGGTTCACTTATTCTTGAAGTGGGCTACCAGATCATAATCCAAGTTAAAATGAATCTTAATATTTATTTTACTTTCTGGTTTGCCTATTTTTTTCACTCATTTTAAAAATAAAGATCAATCAAAATTAGGGATATAAAATACTTTTAATAGAGAGATTTTATATAACATTTTAATGAATCTTAAAGTTAATATTTGTTGTTTATAGCATCTTGTCTGATTTGAGAGGCTATCACATCACAGATCAATCATAAGCAGATTCAGGATCAGAGTCTTCTTTTAGTATAATTTTGGATTCCTGAGCAACGAACAGCATTTAGAATTAAATTTTAAAAGCTAAAATTGTCATTGTTTAAAAGATTTCTGCGTTCAGTAGGAGACTGTCCTAAGCATGTTCCATAGTTCCTCATTCCAAGTAGGTGGTTGATTCCTTTTTCAGAATACTGAGGAATTCTATTCTTGGACTGTTACTGCCATCTAGTGGAAAGACTGACAAATGTAAATCAATGCCACCCCCTGTCCATCCTCTCCATCCCTCATCACATCTTTTTTTCCTCTTTCTCTCCATCATAGGTGCCCTCAAGAGCATCAAGAATAGGAAATGTTTGGTCAGTAATTGGAAGCTGCTTTGAAATTTTTGGTTTCATCTCAAAAAAAATTTATATTTATATTCAGCCCAAACTGTCAGAAACCTGTGTAAGAGAAAATCAGAATTAAAATATTTTATAAATGGGAAAAATAGTATGAAAAATAAAAATATGTATGATATGCTACCTTCTATATGAAAAATTAAAAAAATGCTTATTTGCTGACTTTTGAAAAACATAAAAAAGGAAGGATAAACCAGAAACCTACAGGATAAGGATGAAAATAAGTGGAAAAGCCAGAGAAAAGGATGCAACTGCTCTTATTATAATTCTATATAATTTTGACTTCTGAGACATTTAAATGCTTACATTTCCAAAATTTAACATTAAATCAACAGGCTGAAGAAACTCTAAAAAGAACATAAACAAAAATCAACCAACCTAAGAACATATCACATCAACAAAGTTACTATTTGGAACAAGTCAAATAATTATTCCAAGCATTTTTTTCTTTTTGGTGATTCTGGGGATTAAACTAGGGCCTCAAGCATACCAGGAAAACGATCTACCACGGAGCTGTACTCCTAGCCCTGAGTGATTTTAGAGTGTGAATCTCTATCCACCCTCAGAGAATATTCTAAGGATAATAACTGCAAGAAAACCTTGAACTTTACTCGGTAAGGTAATTCATTGCTAATAGTGTTATTTGATATAGTAATTCTAAAAAGTATTGTGTTTTGTCCTAGGATGCTCAATAAATATATTGGTGCTGCTGGGATCCAGTTTTCCCACTATGAAAGGTTTGGCTTTGGTTTGTTTTGTTTTTTAAGAGGCAGAACAGAGGAAGAAGCAATCTCTATGGTACTGAATTGGGAAATTAAAAGTATCATTATAAATTTGTGATCTTAATAAAGCATATATTGCCTAGCATTGTCCTTTCAAAGAGTCCAGAAGCAATGGCTCTCCTGTATGAAGAGTACCCCCTACACTCTGTTCTGTGTCTAAACACCACAGTCCAACAGACAAAAGCAGGATTCCATGGAGATCCAGGGCTGGGTCAGGGGAGGTGCAGTGTAGACCTAGATCATGTTTTATTTCAAAACATAAGAACATGGTCAAAACTGATTAGGATCTGCGAAAGAAGACAGAAGCCAGCCGAGATCAATAACACAAAAGGGGGGTCTGGGAATGTAGCTCAGTGATTAAAAGCTTGCCTAGCATGTGCAAGGACTGAGTGTAATCCCCAGCACCAAACACTCAGACACACACACACACCACAAAACAATTATAATACATTGAATTATTTAAAATTAACGAAACTATATTCATTCTTAAAAATAGAAGAAAAAGAAAACAGGATGCCAATAAATGCATGCAAAAGGAATGATAGAAATAAAGTCATCATTTTAGAAATACCATATGAAATAATAGATTCTGGCAAGAATAATCAAAGGTGCTAAAGTCATTTGGAAAAATTGAGGCATAAAAGAATATTTACAAATCTGACAGTGTCACCTCACAAGATATGTCTTAATGATGGAGGAAAAATATATATTCCCAATGAATCTGGCAGTGAGCACTCCAGCTAAGTGAGCAAACAATTAGCAACAACAGAACAACTTGAGTGGGCCTAGGGTGTGGCACACTGGGAAGGACAAATGCCTCTTCTGTGGCATACCTGCCAAAACTGCATAACCTGGGTCTAACCGTGAGGTAACATCAAACCCAAATTGAAGACCAAAATTACTGGCCTGCACTCCCAAAATCATGAATGATACCCCTGGCAGCATTTTTCAGCTTTAGCTCCCTATTCCTGATTTTCTAGTCCATTTTTTTCCCTTGGAGTAAAGGTGTTGGGATTGAACCCAAGGGCACTCTACCACTGAGCTACATCCCCAACCCTTTTTAATTGAGACAGGGTTGCACTAAATTGCTGGGCTGACCTGAACTTACAATCTGCCTACCTCAGTCTCCTGAGTCCCTAGGATTATAAGCGTGCCTGCCACCATCACTAGCTCTAGTTCATATTCTTAAGATAACAAACATGGTAAGCCAAACAAATCCACCCACATACATGATTATATGGAATTCTTTTTTTTAAAGAGAGAGTGAGAGAGAGAGAGAGAGAGAGAGAGAGAATTTTTTAATATTTATTTTCTAGTTTTCGGCAGACACAACATCTTTGTTTGTATGTGGTGCTGAGGATCAAACCCGGGCCACTACCGCTTGAGCCACATCCCCAGCCCTATATGGAATTCTTAATGCTTTGGTCTAGCTGAAGGCACACAATCCTGGTCCAATTGGCCATGCGTGTTCCTGGAGATGGGTAGGGGTGGGAATAGAGAGGGGGATAGAATCTCCTGAATCAAAACATGGTTACCACACATAAAGTGCTTAACAGTAGAGTCTTGTCAATTCCCCTCTGCAGGCACTATTAATAATATTTATTAATCTTATATTTCTCCCATTTAGTTCAGATGGCAATGTTTCCATGAAGTTCCCTCTTACTACTACATATAGCAGTCATGGATGCTTCTATTACTAATAAATCATGATTTCACAATTTAGTCACAAGATTACATCTTGAAGTATTTGTACAGATTCTAGTTTGTGTCTGTTGTCATAATCCTTCTGCCTGGAGAATTTCCCCTAACATTACTTGTATGGTAGATCTGCTGCCAACTAATTTTTTCTGCTTTTGTTTTTCTAAATACACACACACACACACACACACACACACGCCTCTGCCTCCATCTCTCATCACCTTCTCTTCTGTGTGTCTTCTCTCCTTTTCTTTTCTAAGGATTCTTTTAAGTGCATTTAGAGACCCCATCTAATCCACGTTAATGTCATCTTCAGCCCTATAACTCAATTATATCTCCAAAGACCATGTTTTCAAATAACATCACCTTCACAGGTTCTGAGTGAACATATATATTTTTGCGGGAAGTGGCATCATTTGATCTACTTCATTAAGCATTCCAACACCTAGTAGAAATCAGAAATTTGGGATTCTAGTCCCTGTCCACAATTTCCTTACTGTGTGTGACTTTTGGCAAGTTGGTTAACGTCTTGTAGTTTTAATTCACTTATCTGAAAATGGAAATGATAATATTTGTCCTGCCTGCTTCTGTATGAATAGTCTGTACATAGTGTACTTTAAATAAATGCAAATGAATAAATTGAGTGACTGAAATAATGGATTCATCTGGAAATGTTCTTTATGCCCTTATTAAATCAGACCTGAAAATCAGAAGAGAAATTAGAGCTGACTACTTAGACTTGGGAGTCCTTTGCCTACAGATGGCATTCAACTATATAGGAATGGACAAAGTCAACTAGAGAGGAAGACACCAGAGAGAGAAAGTTGAAGATACAATCCTAGGCAACTTCTACCTTTAAGAATTGGACAACAGCCAGACGCTGTGGCACACTCTTGTAATCTCAGTGGTTCAGGAGCTTGAGGTAGGAGGATCACAAGTTCAAAGCCAGCCTCAGCAATGGTGAGGCACTAAGCAACTCAGTGAGACCCTGTCTCTAAGTAAAATACAAAATAGGGCTGAGGATGTGGCTCAGTAGTTGAGTACCCCTGAGTTCAACCCCGGTAACAAAAAATAAAAATTAAAAAAAATAGTGGACAACAAAAAGATATTACAAGAGAAGGTGGTGGGGAAATAGGAGCTAAGGAATAAAGAATTAACCTACACATCCCATAATGACTGACATGGGGATGTATGGGTTGTAGTGGGAGACTAACAGAAAAATGAGAGGGTTATTGAAAAAATAGAAAGCAAATCTTGTGAAGCACCTGTATTAGTGCTAGCAGCAGTAATCATTTCACTACATTCTGGTACTAACTAAAGACAGCAAATGCCTTTTTTTCAAGCTGTATTTTTTTCCTTGAGTGTGGCATTAGCAAGCACAACTGGGATGCCAATAAAAGGTGTTCCCACTTCCTCATGTCCAATATCAACAATTAATTGTTCCCAGCATCTCTTCTATTTTATTCTCCAAAAGGAGAGTAAGTTTTGGCACACACCATCTCCACTAAACTCTTACCATTTCCCTTTCTGAATATCTACATATCCTGTGTGTCCTCACCCACATGACACATGCTTGACCGTCAACAGGATAACAAACACCCACACTGCAAGAGGTGTGACTGATTCCCAGAACCCAGAGACAGAACCTCCTACAAACCAATGAGTCAGTCAGTGACACGAAATTCCTATTTGTATAAGTAATGTCACAAAAACATCAGGCTTCATAATCTTCTGATTTTAGCAACAAAGGTCCTATACATTAGGCCTACAAAATTAACACAGGTCACTGTGAGAGTTCAGAGAACTTAACCACTGGCATTCAGCCAATGTGTAGCAGACAAAGACTTCAGTGCAGGTCCTCTGACTTTGAGCTCCATGCTCTTTTCTATTACTTCATTCTGGAAAGTCTGGCTAGGGGGAGGGGTTAAAACTCACAAGCATGAGACAAGAAACCCTGGTCTGTGTGGTACATTTATAAATTCCGAAAAAGGGATAGATCCATGAGGGCTAGAAGACTGAAAGGAACAGGTTTTTGGAATGCTTTTTTCATATGAATACTACCTGGAAGTCCCGTAAGCAAAACAAAACAGATAGATGTGAAGCTGTTCTATTAGAGTAGGGTAGGGTTCTTCCAGAGCCCCTTTCCCACTCTCTGCAATGAAGTCTCTTCAGTGGCTCCTCAGAAGTCCTGAGCCTCCGCTGAGCAGTTTGGAAACCACTGGATCAAATAAGGGTTCTCAAAGGACAGTCCCTAGACCAGCAGCATCAGCACTACATGGCAACTTCTAAGAACTATGAATTCTTTGGCCCTACTCAAAAACTACCAAATCAGAAATTCTGTGGGTAGAGCTTAGCACACTGTGTTTTTAACATATTCCTTTGAGATTCTGACATCTATAAAGTTCAAGAAACAATGGGCTACCTTGCCTCCATAAAGTAGGAGAGATATACTTTGAAAGAACATTTGAGGTTGGGATTGGGGGGCTTTAACAGGAGAAGGGAAGGCCTGAACATGCCCTGGGAGGCCTTCTGTAAGAGCAGAAGTCCTGACCACAGCAAAAAGTTGTCAGTGTGCACACCCAGTTATCATGTCTTCCTGTGACTTCCCCCGCAGTGCCTCAGACTAGAACAGAAGAGATGGGGCATCTAGTGCTTTGGGTAGAGTTTAAGAAAAAGAGAGTGTAGGAAGCTGTGTTGAAGTGACTGGTCGTGAAGCAACTAGAATCTTGAAGGAAGTGAGTAGGCTCCACAAATATGGAGGATGGGAGAAGAAAGAGGATTTGCTGAGGGTATGGGGTGGATCTCCACATTTAAGATCCCATTTAAGATCCCAGTACTGACACAGTCCTGTTACATTAAAGTCTAACATTTGTCAGGGGAGATGGTGGAATGAGATGGACAGTATTACCCCTATGTATGGGTATGATTGCATGAATGGTATGACTCTATCTACAACATGTCCAAAGGAGAAATAAAAAGTTGTACTCCATTTGTGTAAAAATAAAATTAATTAATTAAAAAAAGAAAGATTTAGATGGTAAAAATAAATAAATAAATAAATAAAAGTCCAAGATTTGGCTCTTCTTTGTATTTCATTGTTGAATTTACATTCCAGCATGAATAAACTTGTATAAAACCAATCTCAATGTGCTATGGTAAACCAAATAAAAAATTGTGTTTTTTCTACAAAGATATTCCAATTTCCTTTTTTGTTTAATATTCTAATTTCTATCTTTTTGTATCTTTGTTAAACATTCATCCTTTCTTGAAAAAGTCTACACTTGTGGAGTTTTATTAAGTTGTGGCAAAATATACATAACATAGTTAACAATTTTTAAGTATACAATGCAGGTACATTTTCTTTTTTAGAGCTAAAAAATGTGGGGTTTTTTGACCCTATAAACTCACAGACTAGTTGGAGAAACACACAGAAGAGCAAGTCACCCTACTGCAACAGAGTGCATGGGACAGGGGAGGCACATGTGAGTGTGGAGGAAGCCCAGGGTACCATTCCTGGGAGGGAACACTGAATTAGGTTTTAAAGATGAGCAGAATCTATAAAAAAAAAAACAGAGAGGAAGGGAGAAGTCAGGGGTGGGTGAGAGGCTGTCATATGATGGAGATAAGTACTATATCAAGTTAGCATTTATTGAGCACTTAATGATATACTGTCCAGAGTTCTTGAAATATACAATTTCATTTCATCCTTATGATGACTCCATTTGATGGTACCTCTTTTTCTGGCAACAGAGGGTTAAGGAACCTGCCTGAACCACACAGTAGACCAGGACTGCTGAGATATAGTACCAAATATCCACAGTAAGGAGAGATGAAACTAGAGAGCCTGAGTTGGGCCTAGGTTGTGAATGGTTTTGAATCTCAAGCAAAGGGTTTAATTAGAGGGCAGAAGATACACGGCAATTCACTGAGCCTCTATTGTATTCCAGGTATATACCTGATATCATCAATATATCATATCGGAATCTATGGGACACATTGAAAGCAGTTCTAAGAGGAAAATTCATTGCTTGGAGTTCATTCCTTAAAAAAAGGAAAAACCAACAAATAAATGATCTCACACTTCATCTCAAAATCCTAGAAAAAGAAGAGCAAAAGAACAGCAAAAGAAGTAGAAGGCAAGAAATAATTAAAATCAGAGCTGAAATTAATGAAATCGAAACAAAAGAAACAATTGAAAAAATTGACAAAACTAAAAGTTGGTTCTTTGAAAAAATAAACAAAATCGACAGACCCTTAGCCATGCTAGCGAAGAGAAGAAGAGAGAGAACTCAAATTACTAGCATACGGGATGAAAAAGGCAATATCACAACAGACACTTCAGAAATACAGAAGATAATCAGAAATTATTTTGAATCCTTATACTCCAATAAAATAGAAGATAGTGAAGGCATCGATAAATTTCTTAAGTCATATGATCTGCCCAGATTGAGTCAGGAGGATATAGACAACCTAAACAGACCAATATCAACTGAGGAAATAGAAGAAACCATAAAAAGATTACCAACTAAGAAAAGCCCAGGACTGGATGGGTATACAGCAGAGTTTTACAAAACCTTTAAAGAGGAACTAATACCAATACTTTTCAAGCTATTTCAGGAAATAGAAAAAGAGGGAGAACTTCCAAATTCATTCTACGAGGCCAACAACACCCTGATTCCTAAACCAGACAAAGACACTTCAAAGAAAGAAAACTACAGACCAATATCTCTAATGAACCTAGATGCAAAAATCCTCAATAAAATTCTGGCGAATCGGATACAAAAACATATCAAAAAAATTGTGCACCATGATCAAGTAGGATTCATCCCTGGGATGCAAGGCTGGTTCAATATACGGAAATCAATAAATGTTATTCACCACATCAATAGACTTAAAAATAAGAACCATATGGTCATCTCGATAGATGCGGAAAAAGCATTCGACAAAGTACAGCATCCCTTTGTGTTCAAAACTCTAGAAAAACTAGGGATAACAGGAACATACCTCAATACTGTAAAAGCAATCTATGCTAAGCCTCAGGCTAGCATCATTCTGAATGGAGAAAAATTGAAGGCATTCCCTCTAAAATCTGGAACAAGACAGGGATGCCCTCTCTCACCACTTCTGTTCAACATAGTTCTCGAAACACTGGCCAGAGCAATTAGACAGATGAAAGAAATTAAAGGCATCAAAATAGGAAAAGAAGAACTTAAATTATCACTATTTGCAGGTGACATGATTCTATACCTAGCAGACCCAAAAGGGTCTACAAAGAAACTATTAGAGCTAATAAATGAATTCAGCAAAGTGGCAGGCTATAAAATCAACACGCATAAATCAAAGGCATTCCTGTATATCAGCGACAAATCCTCTGAAATGGAAATGAGGACAACCACTCCATTCACAATATCCTCAAAAAAAATAAAATACTTGGGAATCAACCTAACAAAAGAGGTGAAAGACTTATACAATGAAAACTACAGAACCCTAAAGAGAGAAATAGAAGAAGATCTTAGAAGATGGAAAAATATACCCTGTTCATGGATAGGCAGAACTAACATCATCAAAATGGCGATATTACCAAAAGTTCTCTATAGGTTTAATGCAATGCCAATCAAAATCCCAACGGCATTTCTTGTAGAAATAGAGAAAGCAATCATGAAATTCATATGGAAAAATAAAAGACCCAGAATAGCAAAAACAATGTTAAGCAGGAAGTGTGAATCAGGCGGTATAGCGATACCAGACTTCAAACTATACTACAGAGCAATAGTAACAAAAACAGCATGGTACTGGTACCAAAACAGGCGGGTGGACCAATGGTACAGAATAGAGGACACAGAAACCAATCCACAAAACTACAACTATCTTATATTTGATAAAGGGGCTAAAAGCATGCAATGGAGGAAGGATAGCATCTTCAACAAATGGTGCTGGGAAAACCGGAAATCCATATGTAACAAAATGAAACTGAATCCATTTCTCTCGCCATGCACAAAAGTTAACTCAAAATGGATCAAGGAGCTTGATATCAAATCAGAGACTCTGCGCCTGATAGAAGAAAAAGTTGGCTACGATCTACATACTGTGGGGTCGGGCTCCAAATTCCTCAATAGGACACCCATAGCACAAGAGTTAATAACAAGAATCAACAAATGGGACTTACTCAAACTAAAAAGTTTTTTCTCAGCAAAAGAAACAATAAGAGAGGTAAATAGGGAGCCTATATCCTGGGAACAAATCTTTACTCCTCACACTTCAGATAGAGCCCTAATATCCAGAGTATACAAAGAACTCAAAAAATTAGACAATAAGATAACAAATAACCCAATCAACAAATGGGCCAAGGACCTGAACAGACACTTCTCAGAGGAGGACATACAATCAATCAACAAGTACACGAAAAAATGCTCACCATCTCTAGCAGTCAGAGAAATGCAAATCAAAACCACCCTAAGATACCATCTCACTCCAGTAAGATTGGCAGCCATTATGAAGTCAAACAACAACAAGTGCTGGCGAGGATGTGGGGAAAAGGGTACACTTGTACATTGCTGGTGGGACTGCAAATTGGTGCAGCCAATTTGGAAAGCAGTATGGAGATTTCTTGGAAAGCTGGGAATGGAACCACCATTTGACCCAGCTATTCCCCTTCTCGGTCTATTCCCTAAAGACCTAAAAAGAGCATGCTACAGGGACACCGATACATCGATGTTCATAGCAGCACAATTCACAATAGCAAGACTGTGGGACCAACCTAGATGCCCTTCAATAGACGAATGGATAAAAAAAATGTGGCATTTATACACAATGGAGTATTACTCTGCATTAAAAAATGACAAAATCATAGAATTTGCAGGGAAATGGATGGCATTAGAGCAGATTATGCTAAGTGAAGCTAGCCAATCCCTAAAAAACAAATGCCAAATGTCTTCTTTGATATATGGAGAATAACTAAGAACAGAGTAGGGACGAAGAGCATGAGAAGAAGATTAACATTTAACAAGGACGAGAGGTGGGAGGGAAAGGGAGAGAGAAGGGAAATTGCATGGAAATGGAAGGAGACCCTCAGGGTTATACAAAATTACATACAAGATGAAGTGAGGGGAAAGGGAAAAAAAATACAAGGGGGAGAAATGAATTACAGTAGAGGGGGTAGAGAGAGAAGAGGGGAGCGGAGGGGAAGGGGGGATAGTAGAGGATAGGAAAGGCAGCAGAATACAACAGACACTAGTATGGCGATATGTAAATCAATGGATGTGTAACTGATGTGATTCTGCAGTCTGTATACGGGGTAAAAATGGGAGTTCATAAAATAAATAAATAAATAAACAAACAGAATTTAAAGGTCAAAAAAAAAATACTATCTATAAGAAAACAGGCCCTGTCCCAACACTAATCTTGGAATTCCTAGCCTCCAAGACCATGAGAAATAAATTTCTGTTGTTTATAAGCTACCTAGTGTATGTTATTTTGTTATAGCAATACAAAAAGATTAAAACAACTACTAACCAGGTGGTAGAGCAAAAGGTAAACTTTTGGGGGTAAAGATTTACAAGGTATATGTTAAGACATTTGCTAATTGCTTCCCCAGATTTATTTATTCTCTTGTATCAACTCTCCCTCACCCACTTTTAATAATACCCTGAAAATTTCCACAAAATAGTATAGGTGGAATTGACTATACCTCCACCTCCATGAGTGAAGCTGACTGGCTTAAACCAATTAGCATTTCTCTTCCCCAGGTCCCAAGGGTTCAGGGATGGGCACACAGTTCAGTCAGGGATTTTTTTTTTTTTTTAAGTGAAGACGTCTAAGGAAAAAAGATCTTTGTGTATCTCTTTGAAATTGACCCAGGAAGTATATATCCCTAAAGGCAATTGGCAAATATCCTTGGACCATGAAGGGAGAGTTTGAATTAGAACAGAGGAGTTGGAGAAGAGAGAAAGTGAAGGAAAAATTAAGTCCAGCTTCTAAGCCACACATTAGGGATCACCTGAAGTTTTCAGACTGCTGGACCTTCCTGTTTAAATTTCTGTTTTTCTTTATGACAATGTGTGGCTTGTTTTCTTCACTTGCAACTGAAAGACAGTTGATATACAAGGTTAAAGTAAGTCTCAGGATAATAAGAAGAAAGTAGGCATCTTTGCTAATCCAGCATTCTTGATAGAGAGTAGCTACTCAAGGAAAAGAAAAGAGGGGCAGAAGGCTACATTGAAATGACTAGCCATAAAAAGAGAGGCACTGGGAAGATGGATCAGGATGAAAACAAGAAGACGGGCCCTGACCTGCAACTTGAAAGATAAAGTGCACACCAGAATGGTTTCTGCCCCCTACTTTGGTTAATGCTAATGACTTTTCCTCAGAGATGTTGAAGGTCCCCAATACATCCCCAAGGAAATGATGCAACCAGTCACTGGATAGTAGATCAGCTACAAAAAAGATAAGACAAGGCAAAACCTGCTTGAGCAGGTACCAGGGATAAAAAGAAGGGGCTATAAATGGGAGGCCCAAAGGTTGTAAAAGACATTTTTTTTAATTGTGGAAGAATAAAAGAATATGGACAGACACCTAGAGAATAGGAGGGCCAAAAAGACATAGTTGCGATGTTGTTAAGTGTGAGCTAAGAGTGATTCCTGGGACTAAACAGATAACAGTTTCCAAAACTTATACCTTACTAACTCTCTTAATTTGCCTCTCTAAACTTCCCTTGCTTGTCTATATTTCATAAGCATGAAAGTGTCACTTTTAGAGAATAATGAGAAATATATATACATACACACACACACACACACACACACACACAGGGATATGACCCTAGCCAAGTGTCTGGGAGGAGTAAGTGTCCATTATTTGCCTTACAAGAGTAAGAAGATGGGCCTGTGGCTACGGTGCTGCTTGTAATCCCAGCTACTTGGAAGGCTGAGGCAGGAGGATGGCAAGTTCAAGATCAGCCAGGGCAATTTAGGGAGATTCTGTTTCAAAAATATTTCTAAAGGGCTAAGGTCGTAGCTCAATGGTACAGAATTTGCCTAGCATGTGTGAGGCCCTGGATTCAATGCCCAATATAAAAAAAGAAGGAGGAGGAAGAGGAGGAGGAGGAGGAGGAGGAGGAGGAGGAGGAGATGATGATCAGGGAGGAGAGAGAAGAGGAGGGTAGGAGAGAAGAGAAGAGAATAAAATGGATGAACACCGGGCAGAAGGATTAGAGTAAACCACTGCTAAATTTAGATCCTGCCTCTCCTCAGTAGCAAGTAGTATTTGTTTTGTATAGAGTAATACTAAGGAAAATTATGAAAAGATCACACTTCCTCTAAAAGAAATGGCGTTTTGAGAAATGCCAATAATGTACTGTTTCTTTCGCATTGTGACAGGGCCACTTAATAATTAATTGTGTGTTTTGAAAACTTGCTGAGGGTGGAAGAGAAATGCTTACCAGAAACAAAATATTAAAATAAATGAAGTAACGGCAGAGCTTGAGTCCTCGTGGCAATGTGTGGCAATACTTCCGGAGAAATCAAGACTCACGAGGTGGAAAGGGCCCAGCTGGAGTTGGGATAAGCTGTTTGTGACCATCGCTGGCGCTTTTGTGCAACCTTGAAGTCTTTTCCTCAGGAGATGCCTGAAAGCAAGGCTGCGGTTGGGCGGGGGAACAAATCTGAGAAACAAAGAGACACCAGGCGGAAAGCCCCTGGGACCAGGACGGAGAGATGGGACTATGGCTTGGCAGTGGCACCTGGTACCCGCTATTAATAAATAATAGGGCAGTCTCACATTTTTGGGATATTTTACTGATTTAAAACAAAAAGTCATCACCATAAGCCACTTTATTAGTGGTAACAATAAATAATTAATAGCCCCACGCCTGCATTGGCTCCTTTAATCTTGTCAACATCCTCTATTTGAGCCTATTATCACCGTTTGATGAGAAAAACTGTGGCTCTGAGATGTAAAGTACTTTGGTCAAAATGCAAGGAAGTCTAGACCTGACCCCGGACACCAGACTACGGAGGGGCAGTGGCAGAAACCCTACCCCCGAACCCGCCCCCAGCAAGTCGCAGGGTCACCTGTCTCTCCCCAAGAGAACCTCAGGGGCGGGCCGGAACACAGGTGTCTGCGTCCCACAAGGGGGCGGGCGCAGCCTGCCGATCACGCCCGGAACCCCTGGCAGCCGTCACAAGCGCCACACGCTAGACAGCCTGCGGCGGTGCTGACAGCCAAAGCGCTTGGTCGTCACTACAGCCTCATCGCTAGCCCTCCGTCCCGCAGCCGCGCGCCCCGGCGCAGCCTGTCCGCTGTCCTCTCAGAGTCCACCCAGCCGCCAAGCTGCACGCCCGAAGTGCGCCCTCTGCCCCCGCGGGGACAGAGGACTCCACCACCATCATGACCCCCGCCTTGTACACCATCCTGGCGGGGCTACTGCTCCTGCCACTGATGGTGAACTTTTGCTGCCCCTACTTCTTCCAGGATATGCGCTACTTCCTGCGGGTGGCCAACATGGCCCTGCAGGTGCGCAGCTACCGACAGCGGCGTCCGGCGCGCACCATCCTAAGTTCCTTTCTAGAGAAAGCGCGCCAGACCCCACACAAGCCTTTCCTGCTCTTCCGCGATGAGACGCTCACCTACGCACAGGTAGATCGGCGCAGCAATCAGGTGGCGCGAACGCTGCACGACCACCTCGGCCTGCGCCAAGGAGAATGCGTGGCGGTCTTTATGGGCAATGAGCCGGCCTTCATATGGCTGTGGCTGGGTCTGGCCAAGCTGGGCTGTCCCATGGCGTGCCTCAACTACAACATTCGCTCAAAGTCTCTGTTGCACTGTTTCCATTGCTGCGGGGCAAAAGTGCTGCTGGCCTCACCAGGTGAGCTTCAAACTAACCACTGGGGGGGGGGGGGGCTGCCCCGTGCCATAGCGAAAAATGAGCTGCAGGCAGCATGGTGTAGGGGAGCTGGAGAGAGAGAGATTTAGATTGGAACTGTAGATGTATTATTATAGAGGGCTACAACTTTTCCTTTCAACGCAGTTAATGATCATTAGAGAACCACCAGTGTTGGGGCAATGTGCCGGGTACCAGGTTAAGCACTATGGTTCTCCCTAGTAAAGAAGTGAGGGATTAATTTCAGGACCCCCGAAGAAACCAAAATCCTCTAATATTCAAGTTCCTTATATAAAATGGCGTGGTATTTGCATATAACCTAGGTATAATCCTACCATATACTTGAAATCATCTGTAGATTACTCATAATAGCGAATACAATGTAAGTGGCATGCAAATTGTTCTGAGATAGTATTGTTTAGAGAAGATTATGAGAAAAATAGTCTGTACATATTCAGCACAGCTTTTTCTGAATATTTTCCTTCCGTGTTGGTTGAAACTGCAAATGCTGAAACCAAGGGTATGCAGTGTCCATTGTATACACAATGTTACTTTCAATCCTCACAACAGGTAGGCGTTACTTGTGGGACTTTTATAGATGAGACTACTGAAGCCCAGAGAGGTGAAGCCTCATGCTCCATGTCATAGAACTGGAGGGCAGGGGCTTAACCAGGGCATTCCACCTCCAAAGTCCAGCTCTTTACCAGTACCTACACCATCTGCATTAAAATGTAGAGGGTCTTGAGCATGAACTTGAATGAATCCAAAGGGACAGTTCTCACCCCTGCTGCTTGATCAGCTGTGTAATCTTGGGAAGTCACTTCTCTTTTCTGTCCTTTAGTGTATTTCTCTGTCATGAGGCAATCTTCAACGCTACTTCCAGTTCTCAAGTGCTGTTAGTATTCATGGCTTCTTACTGCAGAGAGAAGGTGACCCCACCTGATGCCTAAGGAGAAGACTTTGCAGATCTGCTAAAGTGCCCTTCTGAGCTCCACTGCATTTATAAAAACAGGAAACCCCGTTCATATGTGTATTTGCCTTTCAGCGAGACCTGAAATGATATATCTTCATGTTAAAGTGGTGTCCAGGTCAGGAAAAAGCAAAGGACCGCTTACCTACAGAGTTGATGGTTTCCTCCTCCCAACAGCTTGTCTCAGAACTTGGCACTTTCCCCTCTACCACCACCCCCTACTCCCAGGAAAAAGCTTTAATTTCTGCACTCTGGACCAGGGGTTGATTCTCTGAATCAGACCAAGAAGCCCCACCTTTTGGGGATGCCTTTCTGTGCCAAGTCCTATACTGGATGCTTTTATTACAATGTGAGATGTTATGTGAATACCCCCTATTATTAACAGTTGAGAAAACTGAGGCTTAAAAGTCCAATCTAGATCTGTGCAACTTCAAAGCCCATGTTCTTTCCTTCAACATGCTGTCTTCCTCTGCATGCATGTAAATTGTTCTTACTGGAAGGGATCAAGCATCTGTTTAATCTACCCTTCTGCTCATAGCTAGGGAAACTAAGCTAAGCAGTTCATCTAGCTTCCCAGAAAGATAAAATGTCAATTCATTTATATGAAACCAGAAAAATTATATACCTGTTCCATGTGGCATAAAATAAATTATCCAAAAAAAATGTCAACTTCATATAAAATTTCAAAAACAGAGAGATGGTTTTAAAGGGAGCCAGATTATTTAAAAAGCTTGGTCCATTCAAGAAAACCCCCAACAATTTCTAGTTGCCTTTGAAATGAGATGACTTTAAAACTTAGTAAAGAAGACCCTCTTACATACTTAGAGGGAAGTTATTAACACGGTAATCTTTGCACTGTGTAATCTTCAGGAGGCACTTAAACATTATTGCTTCTTTAGTACCCCAGACACTCTTGGAGAGACTTCACAGAACTCATTTTTTAATTGTCAAAGAAGCTCAGATTAAATGACTATTATAGCATTTGGTTCTCTAATAAAGTCAGAAATACGACTGTATACAAGTTGAAAATCCCTTACCTTCCATGCCTTGGACCAGAAGTATTTCAAATCTTAGATTTTTTTTTCAGATGTTGGAATATTTACATACACATAATGAGATGTCTTGCAGATGGAACCCAACTCAAAAAATTTCATATATGTTTCATATGTATCTTTATACACATAGCCTGAAAGTCATTTTATAAAATATTTTAATATGTTTGTACATAAAGAATAGTTTCATGGTGTAAAATTTTCTATTTATGACATCATATTGATACTCAAAAAGTTAGGATCTTAGAGCACTCCAGATTTTCAGATTAGGAATGCTCAAAATGTACCTCCTTCCCCATCAAGGCAATATTCCTCCGCCATAGAGTATTGTGTTTATGTGGAGAGTATTATGAAATCCCCTACTCAAAACTCAAACCAGACTTTCCAGTAGACCTACAGCACCCTCTGGTAGTAATTGACCTTTGAGAAAGGTCACACATTTTTTAAAAATTCAGTGTGTCTCAATCACTGAGACACCTTTGCACATAATGCAGAATTACGCTGACCTAAAACAGTTACTGCAAAGAAAGAAGCAAAGTCCAAAAAGGGTGACAGTGCCCATGTGTTAAATGGGCAAACTAACCTTTGAGAGAGGCTACACATTTGAAAAACATCTACTTTTTCCAAATTGCTAAGATACCTTTGTACATGATATACTCTGACCTAGAACAGTTACTGGGAAGGGAATAACAGAGTCCAAAGTCACATATTTAGTAGATGTGCCCATGTGGAAATGTAATAAATGGACTAATTCTTTGCAGTTGGAAAGGATCTTAGAGCTATTCTAATCCTGTAATCCTTAATGAGTACAAAAATCATCATTTTTCAAAACAGAGTCCTTAATTCATCCCCAAATTTTGATTTAATAGGACTGCAGCTGCACCCACCTCAGCCCCAGATGATTTTGAAGCAAATGAACTGAGAACTAGACTTTGATAATCAGTCTAGTTCCCACTTGTTTTATAGCTGAATAAATAAAGGCCCAAAAGTATGCTATCAGTTGCCCAGGATCATATGGATAGTCAGCAAAAGAAAGCTGGGGGCAAAACCCAGATTTTTTTTTCCCTCACATCTAGTGCATGTTTTTTACTATCAATCATCTGAACCTGATACATAAATGTGAATTTGATATTTGATACTTTGAATTTGAGCCACATAGCATGTGAGCTCATAAGAGTTCTTGAACTCTGTGTGTCAAATCCTGTAGTACTTCTACGTAAAGAACCAGCACAGTGGCATTTATCATGGGGATTGATCTAGTTGTCATGACTGTTGGGGACTCTTAAGGCTTAACAGAGCTCAACTCTTTCAGAAGTTTCAGTACCCATTTACTTCTTCTGAATTTACTATATGTACAGGAAATCAAGGCTCACAAACGCGTCTCTGAATCAAGCAGAAGCATTTAATTCTTAAAGGAAATGATTTTTTTTTTCCTGTGTTTTACATTTGAAGAGCCTTCTCCAGGACAGAGTGTAACCTAAGTAATCACATGGAAAAGTCGTCTTTAACCACACGAACATGTATCAGTGTTTTATAATTGAAAGAAGCCAAGTTGTTGCTATGGGAGACTTACTGCTGGGCCAGTGGTTTTTCTCAGAACTTCTCAAACACAGAATATGGGCAAAACAAGAAAGCATATTTAATTTCACAATTTACATGCATGCAGAGGAAGACAGCATGATGAAAGAAAGAACATGAGCTTTGAAGTTGCACAGATCTAGACTGGACTTTTAAGCCTCAAGTTTCCTCAACTGTATAATAGGGGGTATTCACATAATAGTATCCCTGTTTCTACTTACGCTAGCATCAAGATTGTTATTAAACTAGCTCTTCTCCTGGACATAAAATCCAGGTCTCTTGGGCAACTTTTATCAACTTATTGACCAGTTTTACATTGCCTGACCCAACATAACCATGAAAGCTCCTCAGAGTAGGTATTCTCTTGTACAAGGCTTTAGTGGCAGTTAAAGATACTCTGTTGCAAGTTCAAAATGAAGAGAAGACTATAAAATCGTCCCAATTACCTTTTACTTGTTTTCTCAAGGTCGCAAAAAAATGGACCTCCTTTAAACAATATGATAAAGGAAAATGCTTCCTATATCTGGGAAAAATTTCATTATTGAAAGTTCTCAACAGTAGAACTTCATTATAAAATTAATGTTGGGATCAAGGATAACTGTTGCTTACAAATTTTGTTGCCATGATGGGATGGAGAGATAAGATGAATTAAGCTGAGTATCTTACAGTCCAGTAAAGGAACATACAGTAAAGGACATACAGTCCCCAATATCATACAGTCCAGTAAAAGCCGCATATACAAACGATTGTGTTACCCAGGGGACTGTGATGAGTATGGTGGGAGAGAGAGAGAACGCTTCTTGGGAGCCTTGAAAATGGAGCTAGAAAAGTGCTGTGGGGAGGGGCATTACAGGCAATAGGACCAGAGGCGATTTTGATCAGGTCCATAATATAATGAGAGACTTTACTAAATAGTTACATAAATTAAGATTATCAGCAGTCTGGACTTTAATAATGATCATTTTTAAAGCTGATTATTGAAAGGTCCTAATGTAAAGAAAATGGGGACTCAGAAAATCCAAGGAATGGCCGAGAGCGGTGGCCTCCCTTCCATGGAAGGAGATCATTTCCTAATGCCAGCTCTAGTTCACAATTAAGGCCTGGAGATAATCTAATCTCTACTCTTCTCACCTTCCTGGGTTGCTCAAGGAGTAATTTAGATAAATTGCTTCAATGCACTTTGTTCCAAAAGCTTAAAATTCTCTTACATGTCTTTGAATAATGACCTGTAACACATAGTAGGTACTCAACAAATGTTTGTTGAATTAATGAGTGCCACTACTATGGTTGGTTTTAACAAGTTTTCTTTCCTGAAGCTTAAGAATCATTGAGTTGGTAAGGAGGCATGAAAAGTGATGAAATAAAATCAAATATACCCAGATATGAGAAAATCTTTTTCAATTCAATCTCCCCCAGGCCCAGCCTCACCTTACCACAGACTTGCTTACCTCCCAGAGGTTTTCCTAATCAGTGGGTGTGTCCAGCCCTTCTGGCAGTAGAGAGTGGGAGAGAGGTGCTCTCTCATGGTCTCAGTGCTGAGAGGGAGAAGGTGGTGAACAAGGGATGGGCTGGGAACACACTGGGATCTATGAATAGATAGTGAAGACTCTATAGGAACAGAAACCCAGACACCAAATGAGTAATATATTCTAGTACTGAGATTCCCAGCTCAGTAGCCCAGGGTCTGAATGGAGGGTTAGGTTAAAATTGCCCTAAAACGTCGTTCTTCTCCCCCTGCTCATAACTAAAGGTTGCAAAGGAGATGGTTGTACAGCTTCTTACAAAAACAAACTAGCATATTGCTGACATGTGGGAATGTAGTCCACTCTCCTTAGAAACAGGAAGGAGGTAAAGAGGTGAAAGCAAAATAAACTCTGAATCAGCTGTTAATGCTATCAAATCTGAAAGAGAAAGATAGTGTTCACATTATTCTGCATGATGAGTAAATAAATAAGTGGCCATTATTTGGAAAGGACCTCCCACAGCTCTGAGAAATAGGGAAGTAGATACTTGGTAGACAGGCAGAGATGCTTGTGGATATCAAATGTTAGCAATTATGTAAGGCCTTGCATGACCTCATGATATGGAATTATCCTTGATTCCAGGGGTATCTTAGAAAACAAGAATTCACATAAGCAAGAACTTTGAGGCAAATGAAAAATAATATCAAGTAAATTATTTAATTATATAAATGTGAATATATATTTTGCTGGTAAATTTTTACTTACTCTTGATGGAACTGAACCTTAATATCTTTTTTGACCCCAGGTGATTTTTGTGTCAGGAGGAGAAAGGGGAATGAGCATGCCTCTATTTGAAGAGAATTCTAATTCAGAGGGTGCTGTGCAGACTAGACAACAGGTTATCAAATACTATCATTCCAAACTACCACTGGTACAGATGCAGAATCACAATTACAAATGACATTTTAGGAACTATTCTCACACTGTCTCCCAGGACTGAATCAGCACTACTTTGTGGTTTGGATATTTTTCTTAATTAACTGAAGAGCTAAACCTTCATTCCTAACTTGCTTATCTACCAAACATTTCACATTTGTCCTGAAATTTTTATTAGAACACATCTCCTTTTGCTGCCTTCTTTTCAGATCTTACCTTATTAGTAAATATTTCTGTGCTGTTTTAGCTCAGTCATTTGCCATTCAGGGAAGCAAGCTGGTAGCAGAATAAGCTACTAGAGTGAATGTTTTCCACTGGGAAACTGCAGATTTAACCTATTGGTGACAAAGATTGATTCTGCCCCCACCCACCCTCTCTCCCTGCTTTCCAAGAATGAGCCTATGTAGTTAGATGTCTTTTCTTTTTTCCTTCTTCTACATAAATAGATAAAGGATAGGAGAACTAGTATGGCGCCATGATTTTTATTTATTTGTTTGTTTATTTATTTATTTATGTTTTAAGAAGAAGAAGAAGACAGACTTGGTGGGGATCTTGTAATCACATTTTCCACCACCTAAATGTGTACTTCTTTCTCCGAAGGTCTACTTCAATTCACGATTTAAAACTAGATTCATGAGAAGCTGATGGATTTACTCTGTGCCCTTCAGGCAAACTTGCCATGAATTTTATTTCTCAACCAAGCTTTTAATATAGTTTGAGGCTATGCTGTTCATCAAGAAGATGAACAAAAGATTGTCTCCATTATTCAAGGCAGATACATGCTTTAACAAACACAGAGCAGAAAGCAAAGTCAATCCCTTTACCAAAATTTGAGCCTGAAAGGTGAGTATAGGGAAGCAGGAATCCCAGAATCCCAGTATATTTATTTTCTTGTTGTGTATAACCTTCCATATAGAGGCAGCAGAGCCTCTGTCCTCATCTGTAGGAACAGGGAGACTGGTATCTAAATCACAGGGTTGCTATGCAATTAATGTGAAGTGAGGTATGCAAAGCTACTATACAAACAGTTCTAAACAAATGCAAAATGTAAAGCTTTGTTATCAGTAACAATGACAGGCGCAGCGGGTGATGCAGTTCACCATTCAGCTCCCTCTTTTAAGACTGGGGTACACCTCCCTTAGCTGCAAGAAGCTCTCAGCTGAGAGCCTTTCCAGGACTTGATCTAAGTTCAAGAGAGCCTCTTTGCCCAAGGTCAGGTATCATACCTCCATGCCCTGACTCCATTTACTATTTGAAGGGTGGAAGGAAGAGCACCAGCCATTTCCCCTAAATTGGGACAACCCTGAAGGACTATTCCAGACCCAGAGTCTCTGAAGGATCAGAGAATCAGCCAAGGTTCAGCTTCTCATTCTCTCCCATCTGCTTCCCCTGCAACCTCATAAGTTCTGTTCCCAAGACTTCTCCTACATTCAAATCTCTGAGTTTCAGAGTCCCAGGGAACCTGCCCTGTGACAAATAGAATTATTTGAGCTTCTATGTCCTGGTTGCTTGCCATTCTTAGGTAAGCAGACCTTACAATAAGAAATTTTAAAAGATTATATATGAAAGAGGCAAGCTTGATATGGTAGTTCTAATCATACCTAAAAAAGACTAGTTGTTATAATTACATATCAACTAGATCATTGATTCACATTCAGAATTTCCTTTAAAATTTCAGTTCTTATATTAATATCTTTAACTTAAGGGAGGGAAGTCTACTTCAGTGTGTCCTAATATGGTGAGCAAGCCACTGGAACCTCAAGTCAACACCCAAATAACAAATTTTACACCAACAGCCTTGTGGAGATGGAGGTTGGCAGGGATGGTGGCCTTCCCTTCAGATGAGATGACCTCTGTAAGTAGGAAAAGATCATAAACTAAATGCCTAAGAGGGTCCTTATCTGTATGCAAGACATAACTATCACAGAAATTATTTCATTTTATATTTTATTAAAGGTTTACCAATTCACAGTATTGTAAGATCTGAATCCTTTAATAAGCCTCTTTAGCTTATTCCTATCTCTTCCACACTCATACAATACATTGTGCAGATTCTTTCCATTTTAAACATTTATTGAGTACATATTTTGTGCTGAGGGTACAAGGATTAAGTTATGTTTCCTTAATCTCAAAGATCTCACTGTCTAATTAAAAAGAAAAATAACTAAGCCACCTCACACTCAGCAACTAAATACCCTGGGAAGCATATGCAGGACCTTTTGGAAGCTGGACAAGGGAGCAGACAATCTTGCAAGGAAAAGGAAGGTGACAGAAGAGAGTTAGTTGTCTCTGGGCTGAGTCTTGAAGGATAAGCAGGAGTTTGGGGTTGATGGGGGTGGGGGACTGAGAGGGTATTCTAAGCAGATGGAACAGCATGGATAAAGGTCATGGGATGTGAGCATATGAGGATCTATAAGGACTTCCGCGTGTGTAAAGGAAAGGGTACAAGAGGTAGAGAGTAGGAGATGACATCAGGAAGACCAGCAGGGATGAGACTGTCAAGATCCTCAGGATCTCTCAAATACAGTGGATTCTATAACAAGGAATGATCAGCCATTGAAACATTTTCAATAGGGAGGCACCAAGAAGACGGGCAATAGTGAAGCCAGGAGGTAAATTGGAAGCAGGGAGAGATTAGCAGCAAGGAGATTGGTGAGGAGGCTACTGCAGTCATCTAAGCAGGGAAGAGTGAGGACCTGAACCAAGGCAGTGACCAAGGATGGGAGGCTACCACGCTGGTTTCTACAATAGCCTTATTTTGGGCAACTTTTCTAAAGTGCTAAAGGATTAGAGAGCAGCCAGTGAAACACACAATAGTACAGAAAGAGAATCAGTGTTCCTGGGACAGAAAAAAAAGGAAAACAATTTGATGGAGGTTAAAAACAGAATTGAAGCAAATAGTACATTAGAGAATAGTCGCCAACATGAAACTCTAGGAGAGAACTGTTCCAGAAAGAAAACTTGAGGATCGAGTGTTTTTTGGTTCTGCAGTAAATATTCACTTAGTCTAATCATCATGTCCATCCTGATTATTGGTTTTCGGCTTCTAGAGCCAACCCCTGGACAGTGCTGGGAAAACAGAATTATGACCTCAGAATAGACTTAAATTCTCTTAACCTAGACAATGTGAAGTGAAAATATTAACTGTTGGAGTGGACAGGTATAAATGGGGCCAGGGATCAAAACTGATAAGCCAAAAAGGAGCAGGAAAAGCACATTTTTTGGTGATGGAAAAGTAACTGCCAAAAGTAACAGTCAAAACCATTGAAATGGTTGCCCCTAAGCAGCACGTTTAGCTGTAAGGACAGTTGGGGTAAAGGCCTTTTGATTTTCATTATAAACCCATTTGTACTATTTAGTTTATTTTTTACCAAGTGCATGGGTCTTCTAGCTGCATCTATCTGTCCCAGTGATGTTTCTTGTCTTAGTGAAAACAGCATACGCAAACATCTAAAAAACAAAGCATATGAGATGAATCAGGTATAGCCTCCCCAAGGTAATTCCCTGGGATATTAAGTCACCTTCCTATTAAGAATAAGTATATTTGCTTGAGTTGTTACAATTCAAGATACATAAGTTTTTGTGCAGTTTCATCTTATCTATAATCTTTGCTACTTGGCTTGCCTCCCTACTTTCTGTTTCTGTTCTCCTTAATTTTTTTTTCATCACTGGTTCTGCGGGCACATATTAAGAATAGTTAAATTCATTTCTATTTATTTCTAGATACATAACACCAATTATTACTTTAAGTTATGCACTTATATTTCTTGATTTTTACCCATCTGTCCATTTGTGTGTACTTTCCACAAAAAGTACAGATTTCAGCCAACCATCTGCTGTGATTATGAAACTGTCAAAACTCAACCTTCCCTCAAACATTGGAATATTGTGATATTTTTTCTAATGCACAAATTTTTTTAAAAAATGTTTAGAAATGCATAACTATAAGCATCTCTTGTCCTATCCAGACATTTTAGCAAACTTTTACTGGACACAAAATTATCATGAATCTTATTACACTAAATAGAAACTTGACAGACTAATTTGTTTGTTTGTTTGTTTGTTTAATTAAATTAAGAACTACGAGAAGCTGTTGAAGAGGTGCTACCAAGCCTGAAAAAAGATGGTGTGTCCGTCTATTATGTAAGCAGAACTTCTAACACAGATGGCGTTGACTCTTTCCTGGACAAAGTAGATGAAGTGTCAACTGAACCTATCCCAGAGTCGTGGAGGTCTGAAGTGACTTTTTCTACACCTGCCTTGTACATTTATACATCTGGAACCACAGGTAAAAAAAAAAAAAAATGAAGAGAGGATTCTCAAAGGAAATGGACCTGTCGTGAAGGAGTTAAATGTTGGCTTAGGTTTTTAAATACTTTCTTTGGAAAAACTTATCAGATAACTAATACTTCGGGGGATTTAGCTCTTTGTTCATGGGAACTGATCTTATTGCACTGCATATGATCCCTTTTGGGTTTCTCCCAGGTATGCATAGCTCCCCCTCCTCAGCTGATACAGAACAGATAAAGAACTATGAAAACTAGTTAGGATGATGGATGAGATTTTTAATACTTGTTGTATTTTGATTATACCATATCCAGAGTCCACATATAAGGTCTTTAATTAAAATGGAATACCAGAGGACAATTATGGGGAGGTATTTATATAGTTGTTTTGACCACTGTTTTCCCATTCAGCACTGACTTGAGCTGTTTGGTGCTGTGAATGTAGGGTGACTTTAGTGCAGGGCCTAAAATACTGTATTTCCTCAAGTCTAGAATGCCTTCCACTGTGAATCATTTTATGAGCTACTAAGAAAAAATTTCCAAAAAAAAACAGTGTTATTGAAACACTACTACATGGAACAGGCAACAATAAGTGTTATATGTACTAGGCTCTGTTTAGGAGCTTTAAGACATTTGTTCACGCAATTCTCCCACCACTCTTGGGTAGTATTCTTACTCCATTTTACAGATTCATAAACCAATAGATTAGTAACATCCCATAATAAGAAGTAGAAGTATCAGGATTGACCTTATAAACTAACTCTATGCAACTCATGAAATTGACAGCCCTGGTGGAAATACTTCCAGGTTCATTCACGTAATAAGATATTCAGTGCCTGCTCACTCTGGACCAGAGAAAATGTTACCACACTGTAATAATATGAAGTTTGAGGGCTAATATTGAAAAGAAGGGCAGGAAGCCAACCCCAGCATGCTGATCATTATTATTAATAATACTGGAAATTGAATATGTAAATCTTTTATCTCTTTTGGTTAAAAATTTTAATTTAAATAAGCAGATAATACATGCTTGTATTCTCATTTTTAAGTAATCAAACATTATGAATAAAGCTAAAGGTTGCTTTGAGCCTTTTATCTCAACACCAACCAACAGGAACAGTTTCCATTTTCTTAATCATAACTTATACAAGTTTTTTCTGGTAAGATTTGTATTGAAAGAGTATTCTTATACTGTTTCTTATGGAAGATCAATTTAGCTGAGAAGGGCATGAGGTCACTGTTAAGGGAGCTAATTAGACTTTAAGACCTAGGTGAGCAAGTACTTGATAGTGCCTTTGCCAGGTATGGGCCATAAAAGCAATTTGTTATAAGACAAAGCAGATCGACAAAATTGTAAACATAATACAAACATGGACAGATCTCTGTTAAGGGACAGAGGGAAAAATTGTGCAGAAAAACATTCATGTTTTTTAATGGACAAGGCAAGTACATATGAGCAGATGTTCATGTTTGCTTGTATTTATATAAAGAAACTCTGGAATAGTACATAAGAAACTAATAAAAGTAGTTGGGGGAAAAAGGAGATTGGGTGAATGGACTATTTATTCTCTAAAATACTTACTGTCTCTGAATCTTTGACTTCTCATCTGTGGATTGGAGAATATAATTCTATTTGTTTTTTTAAGTTTAATAAGAAAGCTAACCAAAATATTGAAAACATCTTGCCAAGTAGTAAGCACAGAGGAGAAACAATGAACATTTGTTTATTTCTCTTACTTCAGATTATTACTGTAACCATCTAACTCAGGAGTCAATGGACTATGCCCTGCTGGCCAAATACCACCCTCTACATAGTTTTATAAATGAAGTTTTATTGGAACATATCCACACTTATTCCCCTATGTGTATTTGGCTGCTTTGGGCCATAATAGCAGAGTTGAGTCTTTGCAGCAATGACCACATGACCCCACAAAGCTTTAAACATTTACTCTCTGGTCCTTTACCAAAAAAAAAAAAAAATTTTCAAAAATCTGCTGACCCCAGGTTTAACTACTCCTGGTCCTCCCCTATACAGTTCTCCAAGCACAGGATGATGAATCTTCCTGAGATGGAACCCTCCCACAGATTCAATGGCCAATCTCTGCTCAGTTATGCTTTCTCTTGTTTCTTTGCAAAGGTCTCCCAAAAGCTGCCACAATCAATCATCATCGATTATGGTATGGAACTGGCCTTTCTACCGTGTCTGGGTTTAGGGCAGATGATGTCATCTATACCACTCTGCCCTTGTACCACAGTTCTGCACTTATGATTGGCTTGCACGGATGTATCCTGGCCGGTAAGCTTTTTCTCTCAACAAGGTGTCAAAGGCCTGTACACATTCATATTTGGCTACTTTCCTATCTGCTAGGAATGGCGTTTATTTCTGTATTGATAACAAGTCTATTTGGCTCACACATCACAAGCAAGTATTTTCTCATGTCTGCCTATCTACAAAGTGTATCAAAGCAGAAATTCCTTTTTGATGTTCTATGCCCTTAAGTGTTAAGACACTAGGTTCTTAGGTCTATAAATAATAATCCTATGTCATTTCCAACTTCAAAATCTGCAGGTTGATCTCTCAGCACCGGATGTCACCTTCTTCCCTAGTCATCCCCATTCTTCTTTATTCTTCTCTATTCCCACAGTTCCTCAGCTCTAGTCAGAATACCTGGCTTTTCATATCTTTCCTTTCCTTCTCCAACTTCACTATTCAAATGGGAGTTTCCTTTCTCTCTCCCTCCAGTAAGATTTATACCGCTTTTATAGATGAAGATTGAGACTAACTTAATTTTTTCATCCACATGACAGTTCATTTTAAATAAAATACTGTTATTTTAAATGAGATATATAGTAACATAAATGCACACACATATACATGCACACACACATATGTATGTATGTTATAGATTAAATGTTTGTATCCACCACCATCCCCAAAATTCATAGGTTTTGAAATCCCAGATTCCAGTATCATCATATTAGAAGGTGGGACCTTGGGAATATTAGAAGGTGGGACCTTGGGAAGTCATTAGGTCATGAATGTGGAGTTTTCATTTGTGGGATCAGTGGCCTGGTAAGAAGAGATGGGAGAGAGTTTCCTTTCTGTCTTTGCTTTCCCTCCTTATGGAGATGATGGCCATCCCCAAATCCAAAAGAGTGCCCTTACTAGACACTAGATTTGCTGATACCTGTATCTTGAACTTCTCAACCTCCAGAAATAAAAAAATAAATAAACTGTTTAAGCCACCTAATCTATGGTAATTTGTTATAACAGCTTGAACTAAGACTGCCCAAGCCTTTTCTTCTTTCCCTCATTCACCAGCTCATCAGCTTACAAAGCATTTAGCCCAGTATCACTACCTGCCTTCATAGCAAAAAATGATACTCCAGGAGTATTGTTGGACCTTCAAGAACATCAGAATGATTCTGAGGCTCCCAGACAAATCAATCATTTGGGCAACATACATACATACTACCACCAATTTAATGGCTTTAAACAATAGATTTGTTGTCTTACTGTTCTGGGGGTCAGAAATTCTATAATCAAGAAAATATAATGCTACTGTCATTCAGTACATGGGTGATCTGCTTCAGTATTTATGTAACACACCTCCAGTAACATTTCCTATGTTTTAATATCTTTTTTTAAATAGAGAAGATGGGGCTTCAAATCACTTGAAGTTATGCTGGGCTTTCAGTTTATGCTTTTTTCAACCCTTGACCCTTAGGAGAATTAATCTTTTCCTCTATGTTTCTCTTGATTATTTATTTATTTATTTATTTATTTATTTATTTATTTATTTATTTATTTTGTGGTGCTGGAGAATGCACCCAGGGCCTCGTGTAGTCTAGGCAAACTACTTTACCATTGAGCTACATCCCCAGCCCTGCACATTGACTTTTATTAGAAAGACTTGTAAATATCTTCTCCCTTGTAGATTGGAGCTCCCATAGAATAAAACTATGTCTGGTTCATTTTTTGCATTGAGTATACTAGGTATTTAACCCTTGTTTATAAATCTAATTCATTTAAAAATTTTTAACCTTTCAAAAATGACAAAACTAAATATAATTGGAAAGATTATCTGTAGCATTCCTGTGTTGACACTTTCTGTGCCTTCTCTGTAGGTGCTACTTTGGCTTTGCGAACCAAATTTTCAGCCAGCCAGTTTTGGGATGATTGCAGAAAATACAATGCAACCGTCATCCAGTACATCGGTGAACTGCTTCGGTATTTATGCAACACACCTCCGGTAACATTTCCCATGTTTTAATATCTTTTTTAAACAGAGAAGAGGGGAGTTCAAATCACTTGAGGTTATGCTGGGCTTCAGCTGATCCATCTATATCAGTTTTCAATTTAGACTACAGTCGTTTCTCATAATAAGTGCTTGACACCACACCTATCCTAAAAAGGAGTCTTAGTAGATGGCAGGTACTGTTTATTTTATTGTGATTCTATTGCCTTCCCTGTTACAATCCACTTAGTATATCTGCCTCTTCTCTTTCTGCTTATGAAAAGCCAGTGTCAAAGCCCAGCTCAAATGATATCACTTCTGTTAAATCTATTCAATTCACTTCAGCCCAAGGCATTACCCTTCCCCTACATAATTTTATTTCTACATCTTGTGGTTTTCATTGCAGGTGTGTGTCTTTGTGCCTCCCATCCTTCCTAGACTGTAACTTTTAGATAGCAGGGGCCATATCTTGTCTCCTTGCCCTCTCTTATGTCAAAGGCATAGAGAAAACTTTTACTTAACTACTGTTTAATGAATAAATCCCCAGATGGCTTTGAAATTAACCCACCAGGCCTATCACCAAGCTTGGAGGCAATGCCTCAAGGGCCTTGGATCTACCCTGTTTGCAATGTCCTGCTGTCTTGATGGGGTTGTTCACAAGAGCCCCTCCTGCTCAGTCCCTTGGCTCTCATCAGAGATCTGGTGGCCACCTTGGGACCAAATCAGGGTTTCTCAACAGTGGCCCTGCTGACATTTTGGGCATATTAACTCTTTGCTATGTGGATTTAATCTGTAAACTATAGGACTTTTAGCAGCAACTTTGGCCTTTACCCACTAAACACCAATAGTAACCTCCCCTCCACTGCAAGACATGATAACCAGAATGTCTCCAGACACTTCCAAATGTCCCCAGGCAGACAAATTTGACCCTGAACTAGAACTAGATTATATGATAAAAACACCAGATTCTAATCCTTTAATCTATTAAGTCAGCATAAAACAAACTCAGAAGATCACTGAGTTGATAAATTGCTATTGGTAAACACCCACATTATGTTCAATGTCTATGCCAGCTGCTATGTGACAGAGAAAGAAATAGAAGAGGCTCTTCCCCAGTTCTCTCCCCTGGTCTCCTTTAGCCTCTGCCCAGATGTCAGTTCATCAGGGAGGCCACTCCTACTAATAATTAAGCATGTCACCCACCCCACCTCTCCTTCTTGTTACTGCTTTTTGTGGTACTTATCTCTCCCAACTTAATACAAGTTTATGTGATTGTTTTGCCAATTAATGAAAAATATATCACCCACCTATGACTGTCCAACTTGTTACTGCTTCTCATGGCCCTCATCACTCCCGTCACAGTATAGGTTTATATGATTATTATCTATCTCCCCCCATTAACAAAAGTTCCACACAAGTGCAGTCTCAGTCTGCTACCAGAACCCAAATACCAGTCACAGCACATCACAAGCAATAACAAATTTTGCTGAATGTACTTCTAAATTCTTGCCTGGAAACATGTATAATTGAGTTGGGGGATGTACTGTATTTCCCCCAAAGTGTTAACACATTGTAGCCTGATACTTTGGCATATTCAACAGATTCATGAAGGTCATAATAAGCTGGGGTAGGACCTTTTCCATATTTATTTCTATTAATGTCATTATCTAATTTTTTTCACATTAACATTCTACCTTGTTCTCAAGATTGATTGAATGCTTGTCTATCAAAACCCAGAAATCCACACAAAGCCCTTCTGTTTGGCTTTTCTTCTCTGCCATAAAGGCACCAGCTTGTCAATTAGAAGTCTCCTGGGGAAGCAAGTGTTGTTCCTATTGGTTTTAACAGAAGCTTCCTTTGGACTGGAGGAAAATAAACATGTTTGGGTGTAGCTGTCTTCACACACGCTTCCATCTTATCTCCTATCCCTGCACCCATTCTTGGTACTGGAGATTGAACCCAGGGACACCTTAGCATACAGTTACATCACCAACCCTTTTGTTAATTTTGAGAGAGTCTGTAAATTGCTGAGGCTGGCTTGAAATTTCAATCCTCCTACTTCAGCCTCCAGAGTAGCTGGAATTACAGTCGTGTGCCTCAATGCCCAGCTCTTTTTTCTTAATGTTGTCTCAAATGCTTTTAAAAAAGAAGAAGAAGAAGTTTGATCGGGATTTTATGCCTTCTTCAAAATATATCATGATTTAAGGTACATAATCTGTGGATGATCTCTAATCTAAAACTAGATCTGGAGTTTCTGCTAGCTGTTGCTTCTCAACCCCTGTGTTCTACTTGTCTGAAAAAAAAAAAATACCTGTAAGAATTATAAGAAATGTTATATCAAAAAAAAAGTCCTTTTAAAAATATTTTTAAATCATGGGTCATCATAGAAATTCCAGATTTTGTGGATTAAAGGGGAGCTTTAATCAAATTGTATCAAAATGACTTTTTGAACAAAAGTGGATAAAAGCTAGAACTAATAGTGGAAAGCTTTAGATCAATGTAATCAAGAACTTTTTCTTCCTTAGAGCCACTTAAAAGAACAGGCTGCTCCTGGTGGGTTAATGCCACACACAAACCCCAAGCCCTGAGTATCAGGGTGGCAGGTCCTGCCTAGCTGAGCCACTAAACCAAATGACTCCATCCACAAACATGGCACAGATTCTCAAGAGAATTTGGGGCCAGCACTGGGAGGTGGAAGCTGCTATCTATGCCTCTCCTCCCTCTTCTTAACCACATTCATAGTTCCCCTGGCAGAGCAGAGCTCTTCAGGTCAGTGGTTCAGATTTGGCTCCAGACACTTAAAGTGGTGCATATGAGCACGGACTGTGACACAGTAGACCTGTATCCTGACTCTGCTATTTGAGCAGGACAGTCGCCCCCCCCCCCTAAGTACCAGCTTCCCATCAGCTAGTAGGGGAAATAATGGTACCAACCACATATGGAGTCTATGAAGACAAAATGAGATAATGTACTTAAAGCACATACCAAAGTGCCTGTCTCCTAGTAAATGTTCAATAAATGGTAGCCATTATTGCCATTATCATCATTTTCCATGCCTGATAGTATGTAGCTTGAAATAACACATTCATTGAATCAATCAGTGAAAATTCTGCCCCATATACACAGAGGAAAAAATAAAAGAAGACATTCAAACTAGTCAGTTCATCTCTCTCATTTGCGGTTGAATAAGGGTTGAATAGCAAAGCTGTTGACTTAAGTGATTTTTATGGTTCAATATTTTACTTCATTTCTCATTTTGTTATATTTGATCCTTTTCTTCCAAAGCACTCATTTATAATGAAAGATCATTCTGGTTCTTTGCTTGCCATAATGCAGTTATCAGCTCCCATTTTGTTTGTGTAGTTGCCTAAAAACAATGTCATTAGGAAAAACTATTTATTGGAACAAGATATCACGAAAGCTAAGTGTTTCTCTTCTACAATTAGGAACTAAACTACAGCAAGGGGCATAAAAAAGGTTGTGTGCCACCTACTGGTATAGAGACCAGTGGAAAGGAGGAGAAAGAGGAGGGAAAGGAGTCCAGAAAAGAGTTCCAGGAACCACAAGTAAAAGTCATGCTATTTGGAAGAAGAAATTAAATGAACCAGAGCTCTGGCAGAGCTGAGTAGACTCAATTTACCTTCCTAGTGTTGTCTGCCTTCCCTCCAAAATGAGATAAACTCTGGTCCCTTCCAGCCAGAGATACTGTCTCTGAATCACCTGCATTCTGGTAGAATGGAGGGAGGGGTATGTAGTAACACAGAATGGGGAGTGACCAATTTGATGGAGGGATAGCCCGAAGAAAGTTGACAGAGGCCAGCCAGGAGAAAGAGGGAAGCAGAGGAGAATCAAGAAGCTTTGCCAGAGGTGAGTTCTAAAGGGTACAGAGAAGTTCTCCAGCCACACAAGGAAAGAAGGGCTTCTGGTTATCTGGAACAGCTCATGAAGCTGTGGAATAAAGGTCCTGCTGTGTCGGGAGCTGCAAGCAGAGTGATAGGAGGTTGGCTGAGGGCTGTCCCAGGTGGAAAGGGCTTTCCTATGCTGAGACTTAGGTGTGGACATGAGAAATTGTGATTGAAGGACCTTAGGTGAAGGGTGACATGGGAGATGGTGTTTTAGACAGTCTTGTAGACTGCAGTAGGGAAAATACACTTGAGCTCTTGGGTAAAGCAAAGAGGTAAAGCCTCATCCAGGTAGAAATATAGCACAGTAGGTATTAAGAACATGGCCTCTGGAATCTTCTAAAATGGTGAAGACGCTTCATCTCATGGAAGTCAATCAAAAAATATGAAGACCAGAAAAAGACACAGCTCCATCATGTTAGAAGCTAAGAGATATCACAACCATGAAGTACATAGTACAGAAAACCTAGAGATGGAGGTGACTGATACAGTAAGACTGAGGAAGGTGAAATGTAACAGGAAAGTACCATGATTAAATTGAAGATTACCAACGACTGAGAGAGAGAGAGAATTCTCTAAGAAAATCAATTGTAGACAGTGGCACTGCAAGCAGGAATAAAAAGGGAAGGTGCCTTCAGAATTCTAAATAAAAGTTATTACCCATCTAGAATTTTATATCCAGCCAGATTATCAATCAGGTATACCATAAGAATATTTTCAGACATTCAAAGTTTCAACAACAACAGCAAACTTACATTTTTATACCCTCCTTCAGGAAGTTAGGAGAGAACATGTTTCATCTAAACAAGAGAGTTAAAACAGAGAAAGACACAAGATCCCAGAAGAGAGGCAAAGGAGACCCCCAGTCCTAGAGAGCAACCAATCCAGCCTATAGCAGAAGGATTAAGGGAAGCCTAATGGAAGGAAGGAAATCATGTCATCTGATAGATTTCCTCAGGAGGAAAACTGTGTTTAGAGGGTGCTGAAGAATGAGGAAAGAAATAGAAACAGAATATGAAGCAAATGGGCAGAGAGGCAATTAATTCCAGGGAAAATATAAATGAGTTTAAGAATTTTTTCATGTTTCTTATTTGGTTCATCAGTAGTATGTTATGAGCAAAATAATGTGAATGCTGAATATTGATTTAACCAAACTTTGTGATACTGGAAAAAAAATAGGAGAGAAAACAGGAGAGAGCATATCCTCATCTAGCACAATAGGAAATTTAATAGTGAGGAATCAAGAGGTAACAATACAAGCATTTAATTTAGAAATATGGAGCTTAGAAGAGTTAAAAGTTATCTACCTCTGATGAGGGGCAAAGGACAGATGGAATACAGCATTCTTCATTTAAGGATCTTTGAGTAGTATATTTAAACTATGCATACCACTCTTTATTTTTTTCCTCTTTATTTTCCTTTTTATTTTCCCTTCTTTTTTCATTTTTAACCAAAGAAAGAGCACTCTCTGAAGTCACTTAGATTTGGATCTGAGTCTTGGGTATCTATTTTGCTATCTTTGTGAGCTTGGAATCATAACTATAAATTTCCCAAAGCTCCATCTCCTCAATTGTAATAGGAGGCAATACTTTATAACCTATCATATTCTGGTAGAATTTTTTTTAAGAAATGTAAATAAGATAATACACATAGAAAAGCCCTCAATAAAAATTTTTTGCTTACTTTAATTGCCTATGTTCCTTCCTGAACAACCTGTCCTCTCACCCTTCATAAGTCATTAAATTCAGGGTGGACTGAAGTCCCTAAGTGTGTTTGCATGTTGCACCTCAGCTGCAATGTGGAATAGAAAGTCTGATTCTCACTAAAGAAAATGAGCAGGTGACCTTTGACCTAGAGGAGCAGCTTTGGTGATAGAGAACCACTGTACCCTGTGGGAAAGGAGAACTCGAGACACATTCCATTCAGCCACTGGTGAGTGGAAACTAGGTGACAGCCAGACATCTTAGAATGTTCCAGTATCTCCCCCTTGTATCACCAGTGCTTCCAGGCTAGAGCCTTAATCTCTTCTACTAGTATAATAAGATCCCTCAGTTGTTTGATGCAAACCAAGCCTGAGGTATTGTGATTAGCTACCTGCCACCCACAGGTGACAGCTGCACCTGTGAGGCTGGCCAGCTTCCAACATACCCAGGGCACCTGCACCACCTCCTGCACCCTCAGCCCTGCCCTTGTGCCAATGTCCCAGCCGCCAGCTATTGAACAGGAAAATTGAGGGTTTCCTGGTGGAGGTTATTTATTTTACTACAGGGATTATGCTGTATGCAAAGCACAGGTCCAAGGCCCTCTGGGCAATACAAAGATAGAGTTGAACTCAACGGAAGTTACCATCTAGTGACAGGGATAGATGATCACCCTTCATCAGATAAGGAAACAAGCTAAGTGTTTGAGAGAACTTTTTGTGGGCTGCATGTGTAATAAGTAAGGTTTGCATTGATGAGAAGGCTAATTTGGAACTTCTCACACAGGCCTGGAGCAGGTAAGCACCCAGGTCAGGTGGTTATTTTTTAAGTGAAAATAAGCATTCTTCAACCATCTGGAATTTTCCCCCCTTGGAATGAGAGTGAGGGAGAATGGCAGGGGTGAGGGATCTCTGTAAAGCCAAAAATTCTTACTGAGAATAATAGCATCTTGTGCTCAGGGTGACCCTATAGTTCATTATCCAAATGGGAACATAAGAGTGAAAGACACCAAGCACACCAGAACAACAGGCATAAGCCAGAACTGGCCCTGGCAAACAGACATGTGAGGTCCCTCCTTACAGGTACTAGGTAATTATAAAGGGAACAGATGTCGTGACCTATGGTCCTGAGGAACTGCTGAAGAGAATAGATTCCTGTGCAATCAGAACACTGAGAACTCCTGCAGGTTCAAACTCATCTCAGGTGACTCTCCTGAACACTGTAGTTGAGATCCACTGGCATGAGGACCCTGTTTTCTCTTTGCACATGTCCTCCTCAGAAAAAATACTCAGGCTCATTTTTTTTCCCAGTTAAACCAGTATGTAGCCATCTCTTCGGCTAGGACTCCTGAAAATGCTCTGCTACCTAAATTTTGACCAACCAGCTACTTAAAAATCAAATGCATGTTTACTTTTTTCCCAGCCCCTTTAGCTCCTTTGGTGTGGAGCCAATTCAAAGTTTGTTTTGGTTTGGCTTTTAACTGCCATATCAAAGTCCCTCCCCTTATATCTGCCAGCTTCTTTCTTCAAACAGTTCTTTTTTTTTATTGGTTGTTCAAAACATTACAAAGCTCATGACATATCATCTTTCATACATTTGATTCAAGTGGGTTATTCAAACAGTTCTTTACAAAGAGTAATTCTTATTCCAATATCCCTTCACGGCAACTTCACAGTGTAGGAGATAATGTAGAAAATACAGAAAACACTCTGATCTAAGTGATTGCTGTTCTGCCCAATAAATTACCATTAGACTTGAGATGAGATTCCCAGTTACCTAGCACTTTAGCCTGATTCATTCTGTTTTCTGTTCAAATAACTGAGTAACAGAATTTACAAATTAAATGTATAATTATTTATTTTTTTTAAAAAAAATATTTTGTTTTAGTTGTCGTTGAACACAATACCTTTATTTTATTTTTATGTGGTGCTGAGGATCGAAACCAGTGCCCCGCACATGCCAGGCAAGCACTCTACCGCTGAGCCACAACCCCAGCCCTAATTATTTATTTACCTGTCTCTTCCACTAAGCTGTGATCTCCTGGAGAGCATAAATTACCTTATTAATATAAACTACATCAAAACTACCATTGATTTGGACACATCTGTAGGGTCCTCGTAAATGACTGGTGAAATGGAAGGCAGCCGGTCCTCACCCCACCTCTCTTGTTCTCATAAACTCCTCTTTCAGTTCTTACGCTCAAAATAGCTTTTCCTTTGTGATTTTTATTAATAGCAAAGCATCTTCCTCCCAAGCCACCTAAGCAACTGGGAGCCAGCTTCCTCCTTCTCTTTCTCTTCCCATCCCATTGGGACAGTCTCACTGTCTTGGTTCAGCTCTAACTGGTCTTGTGACCTTTGGGTGTACCTGTTACATGTAAATGTGAACTAGATTATTCTCTCCTGTTCCTTCTAGACTCTTTGATGGCTTTGTAGAAAATCAATATCTATCTATCTATCTATCTATCTATCTATCTACCTATTTCCCTGCCACCACTGAGACCCCACCTCCCTGAACTGTTTTCTAGGTTTACTCTTCACCACCAAGCAGAAGAAACATTACCCAGGGTCCTGCTGGTGTTAGAATGCATCTACTCTGACAGATCTTTCCCATGGAGCCCCTCCCTTCTGGAAATTCACTGATCTTCATCAGCCCATGAAGGAAACTATTAACACATTATTCTAACTTTACATTGAATGAAATGTTGGCATCATCTGGCTCTGTCCAATTGCCTCATCTTTCCCCTTAAAAATCAAAACAGGGAAAATCCAAATCTTTTGGTTATTAAATCAAAGTTGTATCAATCAGACCATAATGATTGTGTTAGAGACAGAAGGAATATTGTCTGTGGGTGGCAGAAAAGGCATAGAATTTGTGACTAATGTAAATATGTAATAAAATAAAGACAACTATTAGTGTAAATTAAATATATAAAAAAAATAAAGGCAATTATTAATATATTAAGTACAGATTCCAGAGATGGTTCAGTTTGTCTCCTTCTTCTCCCTCTATCACAGAAACCAAATGATCGTGATCATAAAGTGAGAATGGCCCTGGGAAATGGCTTACGAGGAGATGTGTGGAAAGAATTTGTCAAGAGATTTGGGGACATTCATGTTTATGAGTTCTATGCTTCCACTGAAGGCAATATTGGATTTATGAATTATCCAAGAAAAATCGGTGCTGTTGGGAGAGCAAACTGCCTACAAAGAGTTAAGTACATTGAAAAATGAGAGCACATGTAGTTGATTCCCAGAACACAGAGGCTTTTTAAAAGTCAAGTCATGATGACGTTATTATTAGAAGTTCATGCTGCAATTAGAGCTGTGTCCATCTGTATCACCAAGAGAAGTTTTGCTCATTCTCTGTGCTAATGATCTCAAAAAATTCATCTCAATCTAAACCATCTCAGTTTCTGTTAATATCAACCCATTATTTTTTTGCCATCTGCAACTTATTGAAGCCTTCCTTCCTTTGTTTACGTGTGCATGGCAAAGCATCTGACAGTTGCCAGTTCCATAACTTTATTATACACTGAAATATAATATTTCCCCTCAGTTGTGCTCTACTTTACAAGCTCTTTACATGTATAGGTGCAGGGCCCAGAACTTGCATTTTGGAGCTAGTTGTTCTGAGATGGGGCCGAGTTGCTTTTTAAAAGATATGCAGGGTTAAGACTGACTTATTTGACCTTCCGGAGCACAGGGATGCATCCCAGTTCTAGAATCTAGGAAACATTGCATCTACCTAATAATTCTACCAGAAAAATATTTTTTATTTTTAAGCCTGCTCACAGAGGTAGCAATCCCTGTTCTCCCTCAGCTGTTTCATTGCCTGGGATCTCTGGACAATTTATCTGTCTTTTTGTGCCCAAATATTCTGTCTACTACATGGCCCACTCTGCTGCAAAATTTGAGGAATACTTCATGAATGCAGAGCCTCCTTTGGCTTGAATAGTCACTTTTGTCATTATGTCTCTAGACACCCATCCTGCCTGGCCATAAGACAGCCACACCAGAAGTCTCAGGCAACCTTTATTCCCCAGACACCAGCACAGTACACAGGACAGTGGTTCATATGCATGAGAAGTTCAGCTCTGAACTGCAAAACCCAGCACCACTATATGCCAGCTGAGTGACCTGGGGCAAGTCACTTACATTTCTTAGGCTTCAACCTCATCATCCTAAAACAAAGATTTAAAATAGTAATCAGGCATGGTGGAACACACCTCTAATCCCAGTGACTCAGGAGGCTGAGGCAGGAGCATCACAAGTTTGAGGCTATCCTCAGCAATCTAGTGAGGCCTTAAGCAACTTAGCAAGACCTTGTGTCAAAATAAAAAGTAAAGAGAACTGGGGATGTAGCTCAGTGGTAAAGAGCCCCTGAGTTCAGTCCCCAGTACTAAGAAAGTAAAATAAAAAGAGCAAACACTGGGCTCAATACCTAACCTGTACTCAGTGTTAATAAGGATTGTTGAAAGGATTAAACCAAATACTTTATGAAAAAGCCCTTAGAAGCCAATGCCTATTGTATAATAGACTTGGATAATTGTAGCTGTAATGATCATTGCCATTGCATTTTTTATATACTGGCCTGAGCTCAAGGCATTACCCAGTTCAAGAGGCCTCTCTGACAATGGCAGCCAAACCCACACCTGCAGGAGAACCCTGCAAGGTTCTCCCTGTCCTCCATACCTGCACCATCCAATATAATAACCACTAGTTACTAGTTATTAAATTTTAAATTATATAAATAACGTTTTTAATTCAGTTCTTCATTCACACTGTCAAGAGCTCAATAGTCACATGTGGTTAGTGACTACCACACTGAGCAGGGGAGATTGAGAACATTCTCATTGTCACAGAAAATTCTACTAGACTTCCATTGGGCAGCAATGCTACAGATTGAGAATGGAAATCCTACTGCCCACTGGAAGCATTGATGATTGGGTCAGTGTTTTCCAGTTAGCACCAATCCAACCTGGACCAGCCAAAACCCTGTAGACTAAGGTTACATGCAGTTTAGAAAAAGGGGGCCAGCAAGTTATTGATGTTGGTATTGTTGATGCTCAGAAAGAGTAGTTACATAGAAGCTTTGTTTTCTACCAAACCTCCTTAGAAGCTGCTGCCATACATTGCTAGTTCTTTGCTTTCTCATCCATTGATTGCCATGTGTTATAAACAAAACCACTTTTTAAAAACTAAAAAGAGAAACAATATACCCCTGCAATTGATATGGAAGAACTGTTAGCATCCACAAATTCTTTACATTCTTGCAAATAATGGTAAGATTTACATTTGTTGACCACAGATGCCACCTGTTGTTTGTTTGTTTGTTTTTGAGAGCATAATGAGCAAATACTTATTTTAATTACTCCTATCTGAAGGTACTTATTTATGGAGAACAGCAAGGCATTTTTTCAGTAAATTCACATTATTTTCACAACTATGTTTTGGAGTTGCTCTTGGTGTGTCAGCAGATATGTCATCAATCTACCTTATCAGTGCTTTATATCTTTCTGCAATATTGAAGCCAATGGCACACAACAACTTGCATAGACAGATAGGACAATCATCAGCTTCCTCCAAGTGGTTGGAGTCTTGCATTAGGCATATGAGCCACCCGCAGTGTCACAGTCCAAATATGTGTTCAATCTCATGGGTTAAAGTCTTACAGGAATAGAGCAGCAAAACACTAGTGATTCCCTGAATAAAGTAGTTATCAAAAATGGAAGAGTCATTGGAAGATTATTTTTTGGAGCTCCTTCACTGTGCCTTCATAGTGGGAGCTATAGAAAAAACTGCCATATCTAGTGAAGCTGAATATTTCCACACCATCTGTCAAAGAAGCCTATCCAAAGACAAAATTCCAGGAGTCTCTTGGGTAAAGATCAATCATTGTTATTCTCACAACACAAAAGGCATCTTCAGATTTCATCTTTTTTAAGAACTTCAGGATATGCCCTGCATGAATTTGTAAATTGCGTGATCATTCACTCTAAAAGAACACCACGTTGCAGAAACAGAAACCAGTTCTAGGAGTTTTATAGTCAAACCATAGAAAAATGCTTCACAGTAGCCCTTGAGACATTTAATACATTCTTCACTAAAAACTTGGTGTTTCCTAGAGATCCATTGGACAGAATATAAATACTATGCATCTCTGGAGAGGGTATCTTTCTATAAGGATTACTGAAAAACCATTCAATGTCTTGGGAAGCCTCAGGTTAGGAGGTGATCCAATCTGATTGTGAATGCAAAGTAATAGGTCTGAAGAGATCACTGGTTTGCTGGAAGGCTTCGTTCATTTGTTGCTGTTCCTTAGCATCTAATTTCTCATACTGTGACACAAGCATTGGGTTCTTAGAGATGAGAACTGTTTTTAGTGTCTGTTCAGAGTGACATAATACTTGCATAATGACAGGTCTCATCTATTCACATCAAGTTCCTATGTAGAGCTTTCATCCTTCCCTTTATAAAGGAATTGAAGTTTTTACCTTACAAGGACAGGCATGTCCAGAAGGTGCTATGGAGGGTACCTTCACCCCAACAGGCCTTACCACTGCCCGCCACCACCTGTATTTTTTAATGAAGTTATCTGCTCCAACTAAAGCATGTGATTGATTACTGTATCCCATAAACTTGGATATAAATTTGAAATGGACACAATAATCATGGCTAACAATTATATCCAAATACTGCCATATTTGTGATTATCCATTAGTAGGGAAAATAATATACTTAGTATTGCTCTTACTGAATTATTTAAATTTAAATTCTTATCTCATTAAAAAAAACTGTTAAGTGTGATAGAATTTTAATTTTATGGTCAAGGGCATGAAATAATTTTAGCTTTGATTTTTGAATATTTTGTAGAACATGCCCCTGAAAATGTGAAAAATCTAATGATAGCATATTAATATAAGGTTATATAAGATTTTTAAAACCCACTTGTGATATGTCCACCAAAAGATATGTAAAAGAATGTTCATAACAGCTTAATTTATAATAGCCCAAACTAGAAACAGTCCAAATACCCATTAACAGGAGAATAGACAAATTGCTATATATTTATAGAGGGAAAATTTCATGACAATAATAAATGAACTACTTTGGATAGGGATATAGTTCAGTAGTAGAGCAGTTGCCTAGCATGCATTAGGCCCTAGGTTCAATCCCGAGCCTTATAAAAACTAATAATGATAATAATTAATAAACCACTAATAAGAACACAAACATGGATGGATAAATATTCAGAGATATACTGAATGAAAGAAGCAGACATAAAGGCATACATACACTTCACTCATTTGAGATTTAAAACTAATTGATGGTGATAAAAGTCACAATAGTGGCTGACTTCATGGAAAGGACCAGGAGCAAATGTTTTAAGTGAAATGAGAATGTTTAGTATCTTAATGTAGGTAGTAACTACATGGCCATACACAAAAACAAAATTTCACTGAGCTGTACACTTACCATATGTGTACTTCATGTACTTTATATAATGAAGTATATAAAAACTGTAACAGAATTTGAACTCAAGATGATATTTTTTAATTTTGTTAGAAAGTCATAACTTATGAACTGATTAAATATGACGTGGAGAAAGACGAACCTGTCCGTGATGGAAATGGATATTGCATCAAAGTTCCCAAAGGTACAGTGAATATTTTGTTCATATATCCTGTGACTTTTCTTATCACAGGATTTTTAAGACTAATGCATTATTTCCAGATGGTTTAATTACTCCCAAAAATAGTTATAGGAATTAGCTTCTGCTTCAAATTTCCAGGCGCTAATTTGCCATTACGTGTAACATAATTATGGTTTTAAGGCTAGCTTAACAACTTCTTGCTTATAAGGTAAGTGTTTTGTGGAAAGGAATATGTAATTATGGTTTCAAGGCTACAGTTAACTTCAGGTGGTCTTGTGTAGTTATGTGCATAAATCATTATCAGTACAAGATCAGCATTAAACTAATTTCAAGTGTGTATTAATATGTGTATATGTAGTATACATGCATATGCATGTACATGATGTATATGAACGTGTGTATGAAAATGGCACTTTCTGCAGCCAGCTTATTAACAGTGGGTTCTATGGCATCAGTCTTAAGAGAAATTGAAAATAAAATTTGCTTATCTCTAGCACACAAAATAACAACTTTCTTCTGTCTTAGGTGAGGTTGGACTCCTGATTTGCAAAATTACACAACTTACACCATTTAATGGCTATGCTGGAGGAAAGACTCAGACAGAGAAGAAAAAACTGAGAGATGTCTTTAAGAAAGGAGACCTTTATTTCAACACTGGAGATCTCTTAATGATTGATCATGAAAATTTCGTCTACTTCCATGACAGAGTGGGAGACACATTCCGGTTGGTTTTTCTGCATTATTGAGCCTAAATTGAACACAGGCACAGTTTGGTTTATTCCTAAATTGGAATCACATTCCAGTTGGGTTATGCTGCTTCATTTCCTCTTGTCTCTGATATATCATTTCAACCTCTAGTATGCCCAGAGAATAAAAGGCAAAATACATGAAGTGTAGCTCTGTAATGCCCATTTAACTTGACTGAGCAACACTAGATAATCAAATGAGGTAGGAAAGCTGTGTCTGATTTTTGGAGGTTAAAGCCCGTCCAACTACTCTCATTTGTCCTGTATTATTAGGACAGCCGGGAATTTCCACAATGTTCCCAGTCATGGGGCTTTTCTTCCTGCCAAAATCAAATGCAAATTAATGTGGAATTGATCTGGCTGAATCGGAAGTGAGAGGTGCAGAGCCCATCCTCCTCCTCTTCTTCCCTTTTTCTCCCTCCCTAACGAAATGGCTTCCATTGGAACCCCAAAGTCAGCAAAAGGAACTTTGAAAGTCATTCTAATAGACCATGAAGTTAATCCCCAACATTAACCCAGTCGGAAAGAAGCCTTCCCTCTAACATAGGCTTCTTTTCTTTGGGAACTCCCTGACAACAGGCAGGCCCTGTGTCTGTTGGCCACCCCACAGCACTGAGCCTAGTGCCAGACACACATAACTTTTGATATAAATGAATGAGGAGGTAATGGAAGTCATCTGACAACAGTAGAATGAGCATGGTTGAATGAGAACCAAGCTCCCAGGGTCACTTCCGCTGCTGGTCAGTAGCGGAAGTGGTCTGCTTTACCTCAGTTCTTTTCACCCATTTCATGAGTGTCCTGATGATTCTTGAGATTTCTTCCTTCCCCAATATTCCACAACTCAAGATCCAAATTATTATTTAATGCCACCTTCATATTACTAAGAAGATACATCTAAGAGACCTAGAGAATTTTTATGCAAAACAAAGTTCAACTCTTTATTAAGTGAAAAATAGCACTTGGTGAGCCTTAATATGATAATCTCCCTGTAACAAAAGTATGATATTTTTCCCTTTTTCGTGCTGCCTTGAGACCTTGAAATACAAATATAAGTTCTATGAAATAGAAATTCACTAATTGAATTAAATAGCAACTTAAGTTGGTAAATGAGGAAAGTGAGAGGTCTAAACACAGCAAAAAAACAGTTGAGATTTGTTTCTGATTTCCAGGGCCTTTCTTAGCCACGGTTGTATTTTAACCTTAGAATGCCATTCGTTGTCAAGTTTTACTTGACAAGACTAAAATCCCACACATCTTTAGCTTTACCTTTTATACCTTTACCTTTTATTCCTCAAGCAGAATGCCATGACTAATTTGGGGAGTAGAGGGAATCAAGATGGGGAAGATGAGACCACCACCCCAAAGAGGTCAGAAGGAAGCACCTGCTCTCTGCATTTGCAACCTGGGCCAGAAAGCACCAGTGACCTCTGCTAACTGGCCTTTTCTTCCAGGTGGAAAGGGGAAAATGTGGCCACCACGGAAGTTGCTGACATAGTAGGACTGGTTGATTTTGTCCAAGAAGTGAATATTTATGGAGTGCCTGTGCCAGGTATGTACAAGATATTATACATCTGAACCTCAGCTCCTGCAGGTACTGAATATAAATTTAACCTCAAGGCAGTTTGTCAATACCTTCTCCTTCCAGCTGGAGAATTTAACAACTCGATGTCAGTCACCAGGGTATAAGGAGCTTTGTGTTCCCTAGTAACAGGAAACTCAGTATATCTAAGCTGGCTTCCACTGTTTCTGCCCTCTCAGGCAAGCAAAGTCTCCCAAATGCAGTGCTCCATGCTGTGTCTGGCACTCTTCCAGAAAAGATGTGTCAAGTTTGTGAGAGCTGGGAAATGGTGAATGAGGCAGTACAAATAAGAGCAACTACCGTTGCTAAAAAGAAAACCTGGGAAGGAACTGATTTTATTCAGATTCTTTTTTTTAAAGCAGGTCCCTGACCCTAACCCAGCTCACTGAGTTTCATAATCATCACAGACCACATCTGCAGATCTGCTTCTGCCCGCAGTGTGGAAAGAGACAAGGTCTAACCTTAAGTCCTGGCTCCAATACCTGCTGGCTATTTGACCTCAGGCAAGTCACTAAAATTAGGGATAATACTTGCCCTGCAGTTGAGATTGTCAGGAGAATTAATTTTATTTCATAAATACTAAACATGTATTTATCAAATTTATACATGAGGATATTCATGAGAATAAATTATTTGAATTATAGATGTCAGAGAGGAGTGAAACTTCCAAACCATTACCCAAATATAACATGCTAGTTCCCTGAGAATTCAGTATTTGGGATTCTCACCCATGTGTTCAAAATGGAAATCCAAAAGTTCCTCTTTCCTGAGCTGTGACAGTTTCACGTGACCTTGTGCTGTCCTTTTATTTTTTGAAGAATGTTTGATAATCTCTCTTGCCTGTTTCTCTATGACCCTCTGATACTAACTCAGTGGGAAATATGGCCACATGTCAGGGCACAGAGTAGGAGAGGGTACAGAATGCTCCTTGTGTTGGTCCCAAGGAGAATGCACCAGACTCCAAACTGAACTAATATAACACTAGGGTCCAAGTCATGGTTGTCAACTGTCCTGCCATACCAGGGTCTTCTTGTAAATCCCTCTTAGAAGGTCATATGTGCTTCTAAATGCTGGATTTTAAGAAGGTAACACAAACAAGAAGTCAAGAAAATCTGAAAAATGGAACAGAAGGACCTAGCCCAGTGTTCCTCAAAGTGGGATCCCCAGACCAGCCATATCTGTATCACCTGGGAACTTGTTTAAAATGAAGTTTCTCAGGCTGGGGTTGTAGCTCAGTGGTAGTGTGCTTGTCTAGCACGTGTGAGGCCCTGGGTTTCATCCCTAGCACCACATAAAGATAAATAAATAAAATAAAGGTATTGTGTCCATCTACAACTTAAAAAAAATATTTTTTTAAATGAAGTTTCTTGGGTATCATGAAAATCAAAGGGAGATCAATAGAGTAGAGGAAAGGGATCAGGGGGAAGAGGAAGGGAAGGAAAGGAGGAAATACAGTAGAATGATACTGACCAAATTATATTGTTATATTGTGTGCATGTACAAATAGGCAACAACAAATTCCACCATTATTACAACTATAATGTACTAATAAAAAATATGGAAAATCTTAAATGCAAAAATAAATAAATAAAAATACAGTTTCTCAGGCCCATCCCAGTCCTGCTACATCAAAACTTGTAAGATGGGGACCAGGAAGCTGTTTTCACAAACCCTCCGGTGATTCTTAAAAATACTAAAGTCTAATTTGGAAGTGATGAAAATGTTCTAGAACTAGATTCTGGTGGTGACTGTATAACATTTTGGCTGCACTAAGTACCATTGAATTGTACACTTTTGAATTATAAAAATGATGGATTTTATGGTATGGGTTTTAATTTAAAAAAAAAAAAAAAAAAAAAAAAACACCAAAATCTAAGAAGCACTGAAGCCCAATAATTCCCAAAATTTGGTCAATTATCAAAATTATCTAGAAAACTTCAAAACCTAGACCTAATGGGTCATAACCTCTGGGGTTTGGAATGTGAAATCTGGTGATGTCTTTTTTTAATTCCCAAATAAGTCTAACAAGCAGTTAGACTTGGGGATCATGGATATAAAACAAGGAAGAGGAGGTTAACGGAATTCAAATAATTGGAAGAATAGTCTGGTAGAACAAGGTATTCTGTATTGCCCCAGTGATCAGAACCAAAACTAATGGGTTGAAATTATTAGAAGAAAACTTTGGCCTGAGAACTCTCCTGTAACTAGAGAGACCAAAAATTAAGTGGGCTTTTCTCCTGTTCCACCAGCTAGGGCATGATGTAAAGGGAGGTTGATTGTCTACCTGGGATCCTAGTATCATTCTTGCAGCAGTGAAAAATTAGAGATGAACTCTGAAGTCCCTCCCAACTTTCAGATTCTGGATTATCGTTGCCACTCTTGCTACCACCTGGCCTCCTATCCATAAGAAGGCAGTTCCATCCCCGCCTGGATATGCAGTAGGCCCATGAAAGTAAGGCACCACAGTCCACCGTGATTGATCCTCAGCACAGACCTCACAGATCTCAGCTTAGCACCAGGAGAGAACTTCCAGGTTTGGGCCTAGACTGGAGATGACTTTTTCCTGAGTTTCACACCAGAATTGTTCAACTACTCTCTAGAACTTTCCATTCACAACTTAACTTTCTGAAACTGTTGCCAGGTGACATTAGTATTGCACAGGGGAAGAGGCTAGGGCTACAATCTTCTCCAGAAATGTTCAGAGTCAAAGTGGTAAGATAATGGGTTTTATTCAAAACCAGTTTTGAAGGAAAAGAGAAGAAACTTCCACCTTTTGTCTATTTCTTATGTAGGCAGGTAGTTGAATCCAGGCAGTCAGGATCCAGACAGGGTCCCTGAGCTAGGCTGCTAGTAACACAATGACAAAACGATGTATATCTTCACTGTCCAGGATAGCAGCCAATAGCCACCACGTAGCTACTGAGCACTTGAAACATGGCTAGTACAACTGAGAAACTGCATTTTTTATTTTACTTAATTATACTTAAAATTTAGTTTTATAGCCACATTCGAACAAAGGCTACCACATTAGACAGTGCAGTTCTAGAGAACGCCTAGCCAGAACTGATCTTTAAATTTAGCCCATAGCTGCTGTAGACTGGAACCTTCTTCCTGGAGCTGAGCTAACCCCAAACCAAGCTGTGTGAATCAGGACAAGAGGTTTGAGACCCAACAGTCGCATCTGCCCCTTGTCCAGCTTTGCTTTGTCACTGCCAAAACAGGGAATAAGGAGCTAGTTGATGCAGATTTCTGTTGCGTCAGCCCTTGCCTTCATTCTAAAAGAAACTTATTGGAGACATTTGAGATTGCTGAGGCAGGTGCCAGGGATCCCTAAAGAAAGAGGGTCTGGTGCCCCACCACTCTTCTTTAGATGAAAGGCAAACCAAATGAGGTGACATTTCCTTTATTGGTTTGTTTGGGGGACATTTTGTTTCGTTTGAGTTTTGGTTTTTGTTTTTTTTTTTTTTTAAATCTTCTTTAGAGCCATAGGTAAACATACAATCACCATGGGAGAGATTTCAAAAGCTGGGGCCCAGGTGATCCAGATCGGCTCCTTCCCAGTCTCTGATTACAGCTAAGTAGTTCAGGGAAGTGGACCTGGACTCCCACTGGGTCTACTGGATCGTGTAGAAGATGTATTAATACCTAATTACCACTGTCCTCACAAGAAAACAATGGTAATTGTTCTGAGCTCCTCTCCACTAACAGCCCTGCTGTTAGGATCTGTTTTCTCTGTGGTGTTGCACAGCCTCTTGAGGCTGGTGGGCATGAATGGGAGGGCACCAAACAGCTCACCTCCTCACCTGCCTTCACCCTCCTGTCCTGCAACTTCTCTGAGGTGCAGACAGCAAAGCTATTAGGAACCTTGATTAAATAAAAAAGTCTCCAAGGTGTATTTGTGCCTGGAGGTGCAACTAAAGAACAACCTAAGCTCACTGATTCATGCTGGTAGAGCAACGACTTGTCACTAGAATCCAAAAACAACTTTTTTTCACCACAAGTTTGACCTGTGTCCCACTGAGATATCTCTGTGTTGGCTGCCAAGGAGGACAAAGGTTACAAGCATAGGATCTGAAGCCAGCCTGCCTGGATTCAGTTTCTAACCCTGGTTAGTATTTGCATTGTGATCTTGATCAAGTCTCTTAATGGCTTTAAGTCGCAACTTCTTTATCTGTAAAATGGAGATAACATCGGTACTCCTTCATAAGGTTGTTATAAGAGTTAAATGAGAGAATTTGTAATATATATCTGCTAAAAATTCAACCAATGCAGAGCTATTAGGAGTCTTACTATGAGTAATAGTGTATTCACCTGAGAAAAATTTGCACATATATTTGAAGTAAAAATTCCAACTATACAAAAGTAATCCATGCTATACTATGGGCTCAGTGCATAGCTCCGTGAACTAACGAAGTTTCACAAGTGAAATAAACAGCTACAACACCTCTAATGTTTTCTCACCTCATATCTAGGTCATGAGGGTCGAATTGGCATGGCCTCCATCAAGATGAAAGAAAACCATGAATTTGATGGAAAGAAACTCTTTCAGCACGTTGCGGATTACCTGCCTAGTTATGCAAGGCCTCGGTTTCTGAGAATACAGGTGAGACATCTTACCAGGTTCAATTATCTTCTCTCTTAGAGACCCCTGTCTATTAGGGAACAACTCCCCTTCTCCCTGGAGTGACCACATTTGCCAAATTTGCCTTGCCTTTTCCAGAAAGTTTGAAAAGAAGTTCAACAAGGAAGCAAAATATCCAAAAATGTAGCTAGCAGAAATCCAATCCTAATCCCTTTCTCCCTGAAATGACAAGGAGACTATTCAACAATAGACTTGGCAAAAAAAAAAAACTCAAAGTCTGTGTAGCTGAGGTATGACAGGCATTTTAAATAGAAATTCTCTATTTAATAGAAATGTTGTTTTCAATTTTAAAGAATACAAAAATATACAAAAATCCTACCCCATAGGGAAAAATTTAATTAGGCATCATTAGCCAGTTGGAACTACCAAACTTGACAACCCTGCTAGAGGGATTTTTTTTTTCCTTTCTAAAACTTAATCCTTTTATTTGGTTCAACACTCTTGCTTTCAGACTTTAAGCTCTGTGATTCTATAACCAAAGGCTTGAGAAAAAAAAGTCTTAAGGTTCTAGATATTGGTGAGTGTATGGTTTATTTCTATTGATGTATATTCATTAAACACTGACATTTAATTTGCAACCAGATGGTAAAGAGATGTCAACATGAAATATCTTCAGAGATCTCAATTAACATTGAAGGAAGTGTTCCCTCTAACAAACAGATGCAGACAACAGAGCTCCCTGTGTGTAAATGATCCCTCCTCCCACTCCCACTGTCAGCCCAGACAGTGTGTGTGTGTGTGGGGGGGGGGGGGGGTTGCCAGAAGCCTTACCAACCACCAGGCACGACCCTCTGCTCAAAAATCTAGTTACAGGTATCTCACCATTGGCAGCCTTTCCTGAAAACAGACCAAATGGATATCACTTCTCAGCTCTCACCTGAGCCATAAATGCCAATGATTTGCAAGTCCCCCTGCCCCACCTCTACTCCTCACCCTGCTCCCTAATCTATTGCAAAACACAACGCAATGTGGATTGTTTGATCTTTTTCAGGATACCATTGAGATCACTGGAACTTTTAAACACCGCAAAGTAACTCTCATGGAGGAGGGCTTTAATCCCACAGTCATCAAAGATGCCTTATATTTCTTGGATGACACAGCAAAAACATATATCCCTATGACAGAGGACATTTACAAAGCCATAAATGATAAAACTCTGAAAATCTGAATATCCCCAGAAGGATAACTCACATTTCCAGAAAGAAACTGAATGGACTTAATACAGCCACTCAAAATAATCCATCCTTAATTTGATTGAAGATTATGAGATGCAATTTTTTTTAGGAATTATTCACATCAGTAAGGGAACAGTTATTGTTGTTTTAATTACACCTGAACCTTTGTAAGTGAAAAGATTTAGAAACAATTATTTTTTCAACGTGTACCTACTGTTTGTATTTGTAAACTGAGCTCATTGGAGGGACAGCCTTATTTTTTTTTAAATATATAATAAAATAGACGAACACCAGCACACGAAATGACACTGTCTCTTGAGTTCTTTGCTGACTTTATTCTAAATGCAGCTGTGTCACTTACTCCAAAACCTGAAAGCCTCACTGGTAACTTGTCACAGGTGTCCAAGTAATGGCATTCTAAATTTAAAAAGATGGCAGAGGACAGGGAAGACCCACAATGAACAATCCAACAGAAATCCAACTCCAGTGTAAGGAAACCAGCTCTCCCCACCCATAAACACCCTGGTCACTGTGTACAAACAGCATTATACCACAGTGGCAATGCCATCCATAGTCCTTAAAGAAGCCTAAGTCTATTGTATCAGAGTCCTATACATGAAAAGGGTTCAGTAAATATTTTGTAGCTACATTGAGGGTGGTGAGCTCACATGTCTTCAGGATTCACATAATGTAGATGAGAGAAGCAGCTCAGGAATGAATGTGGCAAACATGAACAGCTACTACTCAGCTTCAGTCAGCTGATTATTGGCATGCAAGAATGCTGGGATTGTCTAATTATTTGGAAAACAGAAATCCAGATTTATATGCAATCTCTCAACTTCTAAAACATGAAGTCTCAACATTTTGAAACTTCCATGCATCTCAAATATAATGTTTCTGTGAGCCAGGTAAGTCCCAACTCTCTGAGAAACACTCCACTGCACACACTCGCACATGCTGCATGCAGTTGGAACTCTGTCCCATGCTTCCAGGTGGGAACTGGTTCCACTCCACAGTCTCCTGCCTGCTCAAGGGCCTGGGGCCTTTGGGTAAGGTACAGGATGGTTTGGGACCTTCTGAGGAACTTTTTCAGAAAACTCTTTCTCCTTCCATTCAGCTGCCTCCCTTCCTGAGTAGCACTTCTTGCTCTCCACAGTGATCAATAGCAACCATTTCAGAAGCAGATCCTGGGTGGAGATACTTAAGACACATTCTTACCTAGAGCTTATCCTAAACCACAGGATCATCACAGTCACTGACCTTAGTCCCCATCCAGAAAATGAGACCCAAGTTCACCCCAGCATCCCTAGAAGCAGTCAAGATTCCTTCCTTCAGACATCCTCAAATGACCAAGATCTGACAAGGTGTCCCAGTTCTCCCCAAGCTTAGTCCCCATAAAGCCCTAGGCAAACACGCCTGGGATCCTCAATGATATATAATGAGGAAGGCCACCACCCTCACCTCCGATACAGTACTAGAAATATTGTATACAATCAATACCTCTCTAATAGTCTCTCTACTCTTTTAAAAAGTGACTTCTATGAAGACTTATAACCAGAATCCCTGCCCCCACTTACTAAGCCTAATAATAAACATTTCCTTAGTACTTAATCTACATGAGGGATTTGAGGATGGCCCAAGGAAAACTTTGGATATGCTGCATCTTAATGAATTTTTCCTATTGTTTAGAATGATTATTGCTTGTGTATCAGAGCCTGGGTATTTTTGCAAAAAAACTCTCTATGTCTTTGCTTTATTGATTTTTCTGGTGAGAACTTGAACCCAAGTAATGCAAGGTAGCAGATCCTGTGTTTTGGAGTTCCGTGTTACGCAATTGCGTTACATGGTATCTCACCAAGTTGATTCCATTTGACCGCAGGTTAAGTTAAAGCAGTGATGTTACTCTTTCCCTAGGGGCATCTTTTCAGGTGAGAGGTCAGCACTTGCACCATTAGCCAGAATATGAGTGTTCCATTAACCAGAGCTTACTGGACTCTGACCTATTTGGGCTGATGTTTTAGATGATTCAGTTAGAAAATCAGAAAACTGTGCCCTTACATCTCCCCCAGCTCTGCTTCCCAGCCTGATGGCTTCCTCGGCCTCTCACTTCCCCAAACCTCCCAGATTCTAGTCAGGTACACAGCTCCATTATGAAGGATTAAGCACCAGCATAATATCTTTACTCCTGGGTTTGCACGCATATAAACAAAAGAAAGCTACCACCTGTGAGAGAGAAATCCACTCTAAAGACTGGTTTATCTCTTAAAAGATCAGAAATCACTGAGCACAGATGTGAAGTCTGGAATCTCAATGGCTTGGGAGGCTGGGGCAGGAGGATTGCAATTTCAAAGCCAGCCTCAGCATTTTACCTCAGCAACTTAGTGAGGCCCTAAGCAATTCAGTGAGACCCTATCTCTAAACAAAGTATTAAAAAGGGCTGGGGATGTGGCTCAGTGGTTAAGCACCCCTGAGTTCAATCCCAGTTGCAAAAAAAAAAAAAAAAAGTCAGAAATCAAATTCATAGAACTAGGTACACAAGTTAGCTTTATTTGAAAGCATAAATTTGTAATCAATGCATAGAGAGGATGCTCCATGCTCCAAAATAATTTGGGGATGAAACTGGGAAGTGTCAGCATTTGAAATGGAAGCCAGTAAGAGTCAGTACAGGTATGGAGAAGACTGACCAACTGTAGTGACCCACCCTAAAAGATAACTTCTTAAATGTGTTGTTTATTTATACATCCACTCTACAAGCATTTAGTGAGTGCCTATTAAGAACCAAGAGATACACTCAGCACTACTGTGATGGACTTCTCCAAGCCTGTCTCCAGGAAGTCAGGTCAGACCTTCAAAGACTGGAAGGGACCCCTAGAAGAAGGGTCAGGGTCCTTTTCATGTGTTTTAACTTTTCTACAATCATTACTTTGTCATTGAAGTTGGAGGGGCTGTATGAAGTCTATAAAGAGGTAAAAAGAAATTGTTACTTAGCATCACCCAGCACTGTTGGAGGGGAGGTGGGCTTACTGGCCACCTAGTCGGCTGGACCGCTATCTTCCAGAGCACACTAAACATCAGGTAGTAGGGAATATGAGATTGATGGTGCATTCCATTAAGATTTTCATTTTCCACTGGGCACAGTGGCACACCCTATAACCTTGGGAGGCTGAGACAGGAGGATTGAGAGTTCAAAGCCAGCCTCAGCAACTTACCAAAGCCCTAAGCAACTCAACAAGATCCTGTCTCTAAATAAAATACAAAAAAAAAAAAAAAAGAAGAAGAAGTGGCTGAGGATGTGGCTCAGTAATTAAGGGCCCCTAGGTTCAATTCCTGGTACACGCACACACACAAAAAAGATCATCACTTTCCCTTGGCTCAGATTTCATGCATCTATGAAAATAGAAACTCCGTGAAGGCAGAGACTGTGTATCTTGCTCATCATTATATCCTCAGTGCCTGGCACATAGTGGCCAATTTATTGCTTGTTCATTACACAACCTGCTAAACATGCAGTTCTCTATGTAAGTTTTTCTACTGGGGGAAAGAGCTAATTAAACAATCTAATGTTTATAGTACACATAGAGCAATGGTTCTCACATTTAAACACTGATGATCATCTTGGAAAAAAGAAAGAAAATTGCCTTGAAGTCTATTAAAATATGGAATACTGAATCCCACCTCCCAGAGTTGGAATTGGAATTTGCATTTCTAACAAACTGCCATGTGATGTTGGTGCTGTTGGTTGGGGACCACATTTTTGGAACCATTAACACAAAGAAAAGCACCTTAAGTTATAAGTCAGGCATGCTTAGTTGCTGTAACTCAGTTCCTCAGGAGTGAATTATCTCTTAATACCTGAGGCTCGGCTCTTAGATCAGAGTGGCTCAAAGTGCAGGCCCCAGGACAGGCAGAGCATCAGGATGCTTTTTACTCCTAGATATTCACGTCAATTAACCACTTATATTTATTTCTTACACACATTGTGCTTTACTATAGCAAAATCACAAGTGATCCTAAAGAGTAGTAGAACAGTGCTTCTCAAACTTGTGCATCAGGCTCACCTGGAGGTGCAAAATGCTTCTGACCCACACTCACCCGTTTGACAAGCAAGTTAATCTAAAGCAGTAGTCCCCAAATGATGCTGCATATTAACATCAACATCACCTTTAATCCCAAAGATTAAAACTAAAATCTCATATCAAGTAGACTAAGATTTCTGGGAGTGGGAGCCAGGGACCATTTTTTAAATACCCCCCAGGTGATTCCAGGGTATATCAAAATTCAGGGATCAGTGATAGAGAACAAGTGGCAATGTGAAGCTTTAAGCTCTTAACAAAGATTCTCTCTTGGACCAAACTCTAGCCAGGCTCCTCTGAGCCCTCTTTTCAATGAGTCCTCAATCTTGGCCTATGGACACTTGAACAAACTCTAACCTAGTGTCTAACAGGTCAAGGTTACATCCTTAAAAGGACCCAAGACTTCCCTGAAGTTCTCACCTAAGAAAATTCAAGCCTTCCAAAAAAATTTACCACTAGTTCCAACTAACATCTGAAGATAAGGCCCATGCCCTGTCGGTGGCAGGGTAGGACCCTAACTTTGATAAGGACCATTAATAAACCCAGGTGCATTTCATATGAACCAGCCCGATACCTACTTTTTGTAACTATTTTACATTCCCGACTCTACCAAGTTCCTACTGGCACCTATCCCTTCTCCCTTTAAAACGTCAATTACTTCTGTACTGCCTCAGGTTGAGTTCAGTTCACCCTGGACTCTTTTCCCTATTACAATAATTTATTGCTGAGTAAAATTGTCCTTGCTACCTTAACTAGTATACAGTTGTATCTTTTATGCTCTTCATATAACCAATTTTAGAGCCATTCCCTATGAATTAATCATAGCAAGCTGCCCATGAGCATAGCTTCTTTTTTTTTAACTATAAGGTCCAGAATAAAGAAAAAATGTACAAGTTACAAACCTAGAGATGGGACATTTAAGTGTACTAGAGGACTAGAGTTGGTCTGCTGGACAGTGAGCTTCTGATCAAGTACAATCCTGAACTGTTCTGTAGAGTGGAAACAACATGAGCCCCATTGAAAAGAAGAGGACCTAGTTTTGTCCTTTTAAAGCTCTGGAACCAGAAGCCAGGGCTTTCTTATTTATAAACATCATGCCTGACTCAGAATTGATGCTTTTAAATACAAGTTGCCTGACTTCTTCACTACCAATGGTTCCTCCACTGTTTTCCTATAATTAAATTCAAATCTTCAGCATCCTAAAAAGAAAAATCTATGAGGTTGATTCATTTATGTTCCAGGACATGCCCTGGTTAGTTCATTAATGTTTTAGTAGTCAATTAAGTCACACAGGGTTTGCTTTGTTTCAGGGAGAAGCACAATTTATTTCTAAATAATATTTCATATCACAAGTTGAACCACAAAAGACAGAAGCCGTCTGTCAGTATGCAATCCTCAATTCTTTCTGTCTAATGACCTTCTGGAATCTTCTGGATTATGCTGATATAAACTCTCCATTTATATTCCACTGTGGGCTATGAACCCCTATGAGAACCTGATCAAAATTATGGACTTTCTCCCAAGAAAAATGCACATACACATAAGCACACAAACTCTGCACACAATTTGAAGGGGCTCAAAGACTCCCTGAAACACACACATCCTTAGACTCTGGCTGAAGACCCTGTCTACACCATGGCCTGCAGAGGGCAGCAGGGCAGCTGGAGCCCACATTGAGAGTTGCATTCAGGAAAGCTGGGGACACTGTAGAACTTGATTAGCTTCTTGAAAGCACTTTTCTTCAGGAGCATCATCTCTTCTGGAAACCTGGAGAAGATTCTGACCCTAGAGGAGCCCCCATTCTTCACAGAGCCATCAGCAGGCAGTGGCTTCTGAGCACTCACGGGCACACTATTACAACTGAGGGACCTCACTGTCTTCTTCTTATTCTGCACAGACAAGTAACTGAACAGAAAGGAGGACAGCTTATGCTTGGTGGCATCTGGGGCCTCTTCTAAAAAGCAGTCATCAAGTGGGTCCAGCAAGGTTTCTATGCGGCAGCTGTCTTCCCTTCTCACAGGACTGGCTCCCACACGCTGAGGCTGTTTGATGATCTTCCTGGCCTGGGCTGGGTCATCTCCTGCCTCATTGACAAACTGAAGGGACATTCCACTGGCCATGGCTCTGGAGCCATTGGTTTGAGGGATGAGGTTCCTGACCATGCGGCTTGGTTGGGAAGTACAGTGCTGACTCAGGATGAAAGTAGCAGCATCTCGAATGAGCTTCCAGTCTCTCAGGATGTCATCCTTGGTGGTAAATTGGGATGTCACAGTGAAACGGATGATCAACTTGTCCTGGATAGTGGCTGGGATGAGGAAGAGCTGGCCAGCTTTGGCTATTTCCTTTAACACACTTTCTGTGAGACAATTAGGTCCCTGTTTGAAGGATAAAGAGAAGTCTAGATCACATCCCCTTGTAATCATCTCCAGAAACCCAATGTCTACATGTCCAAGAGATTCAACAACTCCAGAACACTGAAGAACATCATTGGAACATGGCATTACCTTCAGACGAAAAACCACCAGGCCAAGGTGCCTCTTGGCAGGAATTTCAAAGAAAGGGTCATTTCTGACTAGAGATTCAAAATATTTAGCCATTTCTGTACCCTGGAATGGTGAATGTAGAGAAAAATGAGGTTAATAATCAGGCATAAACTTTCACATCACGAAACAGTTTAAACCGGTGACACCTTTGAACCATGGAGACCTAAGTGGCTTCTGCTTGCCTCTCTTCTTCATGTGATCTCACTCATATTGCAAGCTGGAAAATCTCCACTGGTTCCCTTGGTCCTGTCACATCAGACCCACCTGGAGAACTTGTATCTCAGGGCCCTCTTTCAAGTCATCCCCAGAAACTAGAATCTATGGGCTTTGTTATTCAAGCAATCTGACCTCCTATTCTGGAGTGAACACTTCTTAAGGGGCCAGGGGAGCAGACAAGGGCCAAAACTCTGTGCTCATAGGCAGGTGCCTCCTTCCACGGCACAGGTTCGCAATGGCCCAGCCTCACCCTAAACCTACATGTTTTCTTTGCCAACCTCTTCACATCTTGAAACTCAAATGCCCTTTCATCTTCCTTTTTTCATTTTTTCATGTTTTATTGGTGCATTTTGGTTGTACATAACGGTGGCATTTGTTGTCACATATTCATACATGCACACAATATAACAATATAATTTGGCCAATATCATTTCATCCCTCTTTTTCTAAATTCCACAAAGAACATTATTTTATATATCATCCTAACCTACGGAGCAGAAAAACCTTTGTACATGGCTTAACGGTAGTTTCTGCTTGGGTGGGATGATGAAAATTTCCTGAGTTGCACAACATTGCAAGTACACTTAATGTCACATTAAATTGTCCCCTTAAAAATGCTCAACAAGGTACATTTATGTTGTGCATATTTTATCACCGAAAAAGTTAAAGATTTTACTATGTGTTCATCCTTCACTGAAGTTTGTGTCATCTTTTAAAATTTCCTATTTTTTTTAGTTTTTGTTTTTACCTAGGATTATTAACAAAATGAAGACAAGACTTCCCTTTTCTTTAATTTTTAAAAATTCCTCCAAGCATCCAGAAGAAAGGCAATAAAATATCTGCTACGTGGTTCTGTCCGTTGGAACTCACACCTGCTGTTCTATTTTAGAAGACAAGAGATTAGCTTTGTCTTTGACCAAGAGTAAACCCATTCCTCTATTTGTAGCAATTTTCAAAACCCCTTTCTCTCTCCATTGTGTGGTCTGTTGTAGTCTTAAACACTACCCCAAGAACTTCTCCTTTGTAAGTTCTAAGGCTGTCTCTCCTAGGGAAAGTACACTTCTAATTGTTTTCTAGCTGTCTCTACTTTTGCATTTCATTTTCTAATTTGATCATGAGTCTCCTCTCCAGGCCCATTTCCACCATTTACCAAGCTTGATATCCTTCTGAGTAAATTTTTCTGCAACATAATCAAGCACCATTAATACAGCTCAAGTGCAGACCTGGAATCAGGCTAAGAACAGGAAGCTGATGCTCTGGAGCAAGAAAAGAGACCCAGAAACCATCGTTGTTCAACCTCCACAGTTTCTAGGAGAAGTCAAAGGAAAGTGACTTTCCCAGCCGCCAAGGGGTGGAAGGCAGGGCTCCTGGCTGCCTTCTCCCAGCATGCTCTGCTCCTTCCTGCAATGCATGCTGTTGACAATAAGACAGAACAGAGGCCAGGGGAGAGGCGAGAACATCACAGGCAGCGAGTCCACCACCAAAGCCCACCTTTGTGGGCAATGAGATCAGAGCTGCACACTCCAGTCAAGGTGCACAAAGCCCAGCTCCTACTGCTTTTTATAAATAAAGTTTTCTGCAACACAGCCAGTCATGCCCATGTGTTGTCTATGTTGGCTTTGTGCTATGACAGAGTCAGGAAGTTACAACAGAGACCGTCTCTGTATGGCCCCCAAAGCCAAAAATAATTACCATCTGGCTTTTCAAAGCAAAAGTTTACCATCCCTATTGGAGGTGATAAGAAATGATGGTGGGCTGGGGTTATGGCTCAGAGGTAGAGCACTCGCCTCGCACCTGCAAGGCCCCAGGTTCGATCCTCAGCATCACATAAAAATAAATAAATAAAGTAAAGCTATTGTGGAAAAAAAAGAAATGATGATAATGATGACAACTTGTTAGAAAAGGGAGAAAATAAAAAGAGGGGAAGAGGGAGGAGCAGGGAATATCGAGTACCGAACTGTCCTCCACCAAGAACTACATATGTATACTGTTATTTAATTCTCACAATAAACTTTTGAGAGTGAGATTATCATTTTCCCATTTTATAAACCAGGAAGGCAAACATAGGAAAATTAAGTAATTTTTGGCACAAGGTAACCAAATACTGAAATGGAACTAAAAATCAAACCCAGATCCCATTCTCTAAAGCACAACTATGTAACAAAGAAATACAAAACTTGGCTTTATGTAAAGACAAGAGCTTTGCATAGGAAGAAATGGCCCAGAACACTGACTAAAGGACTTGTAATTGGGAAGCTTGAAATAAGATCCCAGGATTTTCACTCTTTTTTTTTAAAGAGAGAGTGAGAGAGAGAGAATTTTTTTTTAATATTTATTTTTTGGTTTTGGCAGGCACAACATCTTTGTTTGTATGTGGTGCTGAGGATCGAACCCGGGCGCACGCATGCCAGGTGAGCTCGCTACCGCTTGAGCCACATCCCCAGCCCCCGAGGCTTTTCACTCTTGAGCAGGGCAAGCACTATCTCTGAGCCACACCTAATTAGGGTGACCACCACAAGCATTGTTTTAAGAATCTATTGATGTTGTGTCCACTGAAAACTAAAAAAATAAAATAAATATTTTTAAAAAAAAAAAGAATCTATTGAAACAGTCTATTTAAAAAAAAATTAAGACATATGCAAGTAACAATAATTATAATCAATTTAAAAAAAATAAAATTAACTCATACAAAACAACTTTTGTTTTGATTCTAGCCCCTACTATGGTGAGACACTGAGCCTTGGGCTCAGACTCTCATTTGAGTCTGAGTATGTGACCCTGGGAATACCAAGGAGGTAGAGACCGGAACAAAAGGAATACTCAGGGACTCTCCGGGAGGAAGTGGAGCTTGATCCATGAACAACAATTGAGAGGAGATGTCAATCCAGGTAAAAGGTACCGGTGAAGGTACGGGTGGCCTGGGCATGGGTTTTTGGATGGCTTCCTAACATGCCCAAGCTGAGGTGGAAACTTAACTGATAATCAGGCCCTTGGCAGGCAGGCCCAGAAGTGTGGACTGATGTGGCAAAATAGATGGGAACTCAGAGGCTGGGCTGGCAAAAGGCAGCATTTAGAGAAGGTTGACGGCAGCTACACATTGAACATCCAGTCTTAAGTTGTAACCAAAGAATTTTCCTAATTATTTGTGACCTCTACTGCCTCATTCCCCACCCATTACCCTCTGACCTTGAGGATCGAACAAGAGTATGAAATGCCAAAAACCCCTCAGTTTACTGGTGGCAGCTTATAAATTAGTGTCCACTGTTGATTACAAATGTAAAATTACAAACATTAGGACCAGTCATAGTTACTGCCTTGACCTCTTCATTTTGTTTTGTTGTTGTTGTTTGAAAGAAGTAGCGATTCCCTAGTAGAAAGGTAGAGAGGTAAAGATTTGCCTCATGACAAAAAAAGAGTGTTTTTGGATTGACCCTGCTGCTTTTATCAATAGCTCTGTCTTTCACATAGGCTCTTGAAGAACTTTAGCTGCTGGCTCAAGTTCCTTAAGTCCCACCTCCTCCATGAAGAATATGCATTTCTCCCTTATCTCTGTGTCCCTTTCTTAGCCCAATAATTTTGTAGTTATTTAATTGAATTGGAATAAATTGTACCAAATATGCCTTCAACAAACAGCTGTTAACACAACCCAGGGAGACATATTACAGATTTGGTGGGTCTGAAGAGCTACTTCAGGCATAACCATAACAACAATTAAAATTTTCAGCCAGGGCGATTCCAAAAAAGATCCTACCTTGGCCATCCACACTGCTCTTTGATTTACTTTCTTTTTCTCTGCAAACCAGGCTCTCAAGCTATCACTCCCCAGTGCTCAGTGACAGCAAAAGGCATGGTGAGACATTCAGCAGAGAAAACAGGCACCAGAGAGCCCTTAGGCTGATATTGTGCTCAGTGCTTCTCCAGTTAACAAAGATAGGGCCACCCTGAATAATCAAATCTCAGGAGCCCCTGTGTAGTCCCAGACACCTGAGCCAGACACCAATGGCCCCCTGGGTATGTCAGTAAAGCAGAGCAGAGCCTTCCTCCCCAGGAGAAAACACAGCAAGATGGGTTCAGCACCACAGCGTCCATGCTACATACGTGTCTGACATGTGCTTGAAGATTCTTCACTCCGAAGGACCGAATCACAAACCAGAGTTTAATAGAGCGAAACCGCCGGCTCAAAGGGATCTGCCAGTGCTAGAATTAAAAGAACACAGTGATCACAGTTAGAGACAAGGGTGTCTGTTCCCTTGGACACTCTTGGGCATTATCTGTTGCTTGCCCAGCCCTCAGGCATGGACACTGTCACCATGACTCCTGAAGCTGTTGCTAAGGAGCAAGCCAAAGCAAGTTATCCAAAGGGTACTCCACTGATAATGGTGGCCAATAATTCCTTGTCCAGCCTCAAGACAAGTGAAAACTCAGTCCATAACCTTGAACTAATGAGAAGAGCACTTTTCTTTTAATGCTGTTTTAAATATCTCATCCCAGTCCAGAAACTCAAGATAGAGGAGATATATTTTTTTTTTTCTGTAAAAGAACTTGTTTCATGAATAAGGTGTTCTATTTCTGTTCCAATGAATTAGATAACAATTAAAAGTGGGGTAGTTACGAGCTCAGATACTGGCGCCCCGCAGATCTGGGTGTCTCCTCCAGCTTAGCCACTGACGAATTGTGTGAGCCTGGGCGGAGACACTTCACTGCTCATCCATGAAACAGAATGGACAGCAGTTTCCAGGGAAGTGGTACAAGGAAAACAGAGGGCAAAAGCTCAGCGGAAGTTGTCAGTGAGGATTGTTATTAGATAATAAACTATGTGAGCTGCCAACTCACAGCAGTATTTCTATCTAGAACCAACATATTACTTATTTAATCTCACTGCCCTATCCTGACTTGTGAGATTCCTGTGACCTCAGGGGTATCACTCAAGCATTCAGATTTCAAATGGGCATCCATCCAAATCTCTGTTTCTGTTAGACTGAAATTGACCCTTTGTTCTGGTGATGGAATTCAATAGGGCTTAAAGTTCAAAGTTGCAGTTACCATAGGTCTGACATCTTCCAAACCAATTTCTCAGATCTGAAAACAAAGTAAAGAGTTTGAAAAGTGTTTATTTATTCTAAGGTGTAGTGGGGTTTTTAATAACCTATACCTCCACTGTCAGAAAGCTTCCACCACAATTTTTAATTTGCTAAAAAATAAATATTTGGGGCTGGGGCTGGGGCTCAGTGGCAGACTCACACATGTGAGGCATTGGGTTCGATCCTCAGCACCACATAAAAATAAATAAACAAAATAAAGATATTTTTAAATGAAATAAATAAAAAATAAATATTTGTCCTGTCAAATATTTATCTGCCCATCCATGGAATTGCCAAATCCTCACAAATGTCCTCATCTTCAGCCTTCAACCCAGTTTCCTGGGTTAGGCACTGTGGGGACATTACTCCTGTGTCAATGGACTATATTTCTCCTGCATGAAAATATCAAATTTTGATTTCCAAACAAAACTCTCATCACGTGGAGGAGCAGCTTGAGGACCTCCATTAGCCAGCAGAGGGCATCAAAGCTTGGAAACAAAACGAAATTTCTGTAGCAGGGAATGCGTCTACTCCACCTCTTGTCCAAAGGACGGACACTCAAGGAGAATAAATAATGAATGCTAAGCTAACAGTTGTCTCTAAAAACATTCTGGTTTCCAGGTGGTTATGGCCAATGGAATACTTTATTTCATCAGCAAATTAACAGGGAAAGGCAGAGACGATTTTAATTTTGACTTCTTCATAATCATCTTTATTCCCAGTTGTTCTTCTTTTGTCACTCTTCCAAAACCAATTCATACTGGCTCAGAAGGGTGGCTTGACCCAAGAATTTCTGTCAGCTCAAGACATCTGAATTTACAAAGGCTGATGTGGCTCTTTTTTAAGTAGTGACCTTCCCCAGCCTCCTCTGTGTCCTTTCAAGGTTTTGTCAGTCTCCACTGCCAAGGGCAAGACAATGCCCCATCCACTGGGGCTCACTATGCTATTGGAGGGAAAGGAAATGAACAGGAGGGGAGTTTTGCTGACGGCAGAGGGACTGATTTTAGGTGATTCCAAGGTCCCAGGAATGCACCACTATTTCTGGCTCATCTCAGAGCAGGGATGAGCTTCTATTTAAAACTGCAGGCACTTGGCTGCAAAAGAGCTTGGGGTCTGGGTCAGAGCCCCTGTGAGACCCCCAGGATCACAACAAAGATAGCAGCTTCAGTGTTCTCAGAGTTTCTTCATAGTCTTAAAAATTAAATCCACAGGATTCCAGATGGAGGAAGAACAAGTATAAAGTAATGCTTTTTGGATGTAGAAGGTAAAATACTAAGATTACCATGGACCAGCACGTGGAAAAGTTTAATTTAGATTTTTCTAAGCTATCTGGAAAAGAGAGAATACTGTAAAAATCTCCAATCTGGTGGGAATGAACCATAGGAAGATCTTGAGATACTCTGATAAATGAACAACAATAACAAAAAGCTAACATGAAATTCAAAACGGACAAAGGCAAAGATAATGTTCTTAGGTTATGGTGTTCTTAGGTTAAAATCCACTTTTAGGAGAATGGGTATTGTTTTGTGCTCAGGAATAAAACTTACCCGTAAAAATAACTGTGTGGAATTTTTAAATTTTTTAATTTGAATTTTTCTGAAAACCCACCAAAAAAGGGAAGTTGAGATGTCCTATCTTTATTCACCTCTAGAGGGTCTTCTCCTACCACTGCAAGTTTACTGCCTGCAATTCCAATCAAAAACCTTCACAGATCTCAAGCAAGCATGAACTGGTCTAGGAGAGAACAACCCTATAATCAAGTGATGATAGAGCTCATGTGCCTGAGGCCACCCAAGTTAGTGAGTGGAGAAGCCATGGTTCAAACACAGGTAATTTGGCTTTAGCACCTGCAAGCTTAACCACTTTGCTGTAGCCAATCTCTGCAGCTCAAAAGAGATTTTAGGAGTATTGTGACTACTGTTTATTGCGCATTTGCCACACAGGTATTGTGCTAAGCAATCTATATGTAGATTACCACTTAAGCCTAACAATACCCTATGACAGTGGTAACACTGTTGCCATGTCATAGACGAGAAAGAGCTCAGAGAGGTCCAATAAGTTTCCTGAAGGGCCACTGCTGTTATGGAATTCCAAACTAAGATCCCTGCATTCTGCTTCACAGCCTCCTGTTAGCTATGCAATACATAATGTATATTGTTTACATCCCTGAATGTGAGTTTGGGAGAGTGGAGATGCAGGCAGTTGAGAATGCCAAAAAATGCCTGGAGACATCCAGAACCTCACAAAGGGCACACGTGTCTCGCCATATCACAGAGCTCCCCACAGTGCCTCTGTCAGGCACAACGACTAAAAGCAATGTAAGCAAGGAACCTCTTCCCCACCCAGGGAAATGCTCCATCCCTCCCTGCTTGGTAGTGACTGAAAAACATATTATCCAAGATGGAGAAGAAGGATTGACCCACCTGTAGTAGGGAAAATATTTCTAGGAATAAAATTAAAAAAAAAAAAAAGCCACAGATATTCAGGAAATGTGCATTCTGCCTCAAAATTTGCTCTCCTTTTCTAGGGTTTTTAATAGTTTTCTGGGTTACATTCAATATACTCATGCACAAGTTGAAATCAAAGGAACACAGTGTCAGTATCATGGGATGAGCTCAAAGTGTTCTGCCTCCTGAAGGGAGCCAACATGCAGGAGGACTTTGGGGTCAGAGGCAGCCAGTTCCCACCTCGGAGGTCACAAGCTGCCCTCCGTCTCCTGGGTACTCACCATGAAGTCAGTGGCAGCACCAGAGTTGGCATGCCTGAGGTAGATGGGGTTCACACTGAAGGTCTGCTGCAGCTTGTACTTGTCCTTGACCCTGGGGGTTTCCAAATGGGTATAAGTGTCAGAGTTTTCTCCAAAGGAAACAAGGCTCTCCCATGTGCTCAGAGCTTGGCTGACAACACTCACCAGAACCCAGTACAGTCAAAGTGCACCATCATCCACTTGGAAGGATTGAAGGTAAAAGAGTCAGCATACTCAATGCCTTTCAGAAATCCCCGGAACTCAGGACACAGGAAGGCAGTGCCTGCATAAGCAGCATCGATGTGAAGCCACAGTCCCTCACTGGCACCTGAGGAAGTAAATGTGACCTGCTGGAGAGGAGGCATGAAGTAGGGAATCGAAAGACATCTCTCACTTCGCTCAGCTGGATGGTAGGCAAAGGGAATAGCTGGGAAAGGATGATGTGCTTGGCTAAATGAGCCATCAAAGTGCATGCAAATGGAAGGATGGGGTGTCAGTGTGAGGGAGAGGGGCTGAAAGAGGTGTCACTGCCTCCTAATGGGAAAGTCTACTAAAACCTCACCCTGACCTTTTTCTCACATTGGACAGAGGACCAACACCCCCTTGGCTTCAATCTAGAATATCCTAGAACAACCAACTTCCCACTATCCCAGAAAGCAATGTTAATGCATCTAATACAAAGGCTAGAAAGATGGCTCTCTTTCTTAGTGGGTATCTCTGTTGTGGATTAAACAATTATATTTGGGTTTCTTCTCTGCCTTTATCTCTCATATGGTTTTCCCTACCCTACTCTTTTCTTTTTCTGAAGCAGAATAGAAAATATCTCCCTGTACCTCATTCGCCCTGTTTTTTAGATACAGCCTGCTTTAGGTAGATTTCAACATACAAGTGAGAGAATGAGAAAACCTGAGACTCTCAGTTATAGTTTGGAACTTGAATGACCCCAAAGGTCCATGTGTTAAAGGTCCACAGAGTGGCCCTCTTGGGGGGTAGTGAGACTTGTAAGAGGTGGGGCCTTATGGAGGTCTTTAGGTCATTGGGGATGTGCCCTTGACAAGGATTTTGGAACCTGATCTCCCACTCTATCCCTTCCTGGCTTGTGATGGGGTAAGTGGTTTTTCTCCACCATGTGCTCCCACCATGATATGCTGCTTTACCACAGGCTCAAAAGGGACAAAGCCAGCCAATCATGGACTGGAAAATTCAAAATTGTGAGCCAAAATAAATCTATTTTCTTCATAAGTGAATTACCTTAGATATTGGTTATATTGATGGAACGCTGACTAACATTCTTTCCTGCCATTGTCTCCCAGGAGAAGATGCATGATGGGGCAACTCTAACCCTTGTCTCACCACTAGGAAAAGCCCAGTGACCTGGGCTGCCTGGGAGTATCACCTTTGGTAATTCTTCCCATGTCCTCAAATTGACCAAAGAGGCAGGGAGAATAAGTCCATAGAGTTGGTTTCAGGAAATATTTCTCACTCTAGAAAATATTTTTAAATGTATTCCTTGTCTTCTTCACCACATGGGGCATATACTTACAGATGGGGCCCAGCTCTGACAGGCAGTCAAATGCACAGACCCCAGTGGTCCCTAGTGTTGCACAGACCTGGAAAGAAATGAAAGTCAGTTATCTGGGTAGGGTGGGTCTGAACAAAGATTTCACCACACACATTACCTACCATATGCATCCTACTAGAACAATGTGTATTTCACATTGTGTTTTAGCACAAACTAAGAAATATATTTTATGTAGCAATTAGTCCACATATACATGTGTATTTGAAATAAAATTTCAAAAAACAGTTCATACTCTGGCTGTCTAAATGCATTTGGATGTTTTCTATTTATTTTTAATGCTAGTCACAACAAATTTCATTTCATCACATATCGATGAATAGCAATCATAACTTGTAAAACAGTGTATTTGAAGACTCTTCTGCTCTGGTTTGCAGCACATTACTTACCTGAATTCTGCCCAAATTCCTTGCTCACATCCATGTTCTACCATTCTAATCTTAAGGATACATTCTGACTTACAAAGACAGGCACCAAGCCCCGCTGCTTGTCTTCCTCAATGGCTTTCTGAAGAACTTCCCCTCGAAGTGAGAAGTTGTCATCCACAGGTAGAAACTTCATCTTCACAAGGGAAATCAAACCAGCCTTCTCCACTGAGGAGTGAGCCTGGAAGGACCATGGAAACATGTTAGTAAAGAGTCTTCCTGGAATCAAGTTCAAATGGTCGAAGCTTGGCTCCCCCTAGAGATCCTGGAGAAAACCTCTGGGCCTGAGCTACCCTGAAGCACAAGGTGCTCATGTGCTAGAAGAAAACTGCTTACAGACTAAGGCCCTGGAAGCCAACCACCAACCTGAAGTTTGTCCTGTGTCAGGTAACTCACCTGGTCAGAGGCATAGGCGATGAAACGGGCATTCAGAAAGGACTCGTCGGCATCAGGCTCAGATGTTTTCATTTCCAAGATTTTGTTCTTCCTTGCAGCCAGCAGGGCGATCAAGGTAGATTCACTGACTGTGCTCTGTAGTGGAAGGATTACCAATGGCAGCCTCTTTCTATGTCCTCTTGATAAATTTTCCAAATTAAGTAATTTCCTCTGTTTATGTGTACATAACTCCTCCCTAAGGGGCCCTCCTTCTCCCCAACCCCTATTTTGCATTCTGAAAACAAATTTATATCTAATACCAACATCCCTATTAGAGAGACCAAAAAGAGAATGTTCCAGAAACCAAAAAGAGAAAGTTCAAGTTTGCTCCCTGTGTAAAACTTATTTAGTACTTTTTTGGGCTGGGGACCCACTCAGTGGTAGAGCCAATGCTTAACATGTGCAAGGCCCTGGGTTTGATCCCCAGAATGGAAAGGAGAGAAAAGAAAGGAAAGAAAAGAATAAAAGATAGAAAATTCTCAAAGGATTAGGTATGGAGATGGAGGTTGATTCCACAGGGATATTCCAGAGAGAGGGTCCTGGCTTATGTGAGAGGCTGGCAACTTTGACCCTGCTTTTGTTGTCAATGACTATTGTGACCTTGGGCTAATATTGCCCCTCTGTAAGATTCTTTTTTTCATATGTAAAATTAAGAGCATCCATTTAATTGCCTTCTGGGATGGGAAGGACCAGACAATATCCCTGTCGGCATGATTGTAGGAATACCGAAGGCCAGGTAGGCAGCTTCTCAGGATTCTATGATTCCTGATCATTCATTCACATAGTCCCTGGTATCTTTGCTCCTTGACCTATAGCTGATAGAATCCTGCTAAAGAGCTTTTCAGACACTGTTATGGCCAGGGAGTCAAAGTTTCATCAAAAAACTGTTCATACTCTGGCTGTATAAATCTCTCGTGGACCAGATTCCACGAGAGAGTCAGTGGCTGAAAATTACTCCATAACAAGGAAGCCAACTTAATACTAATACCACCTTCCATCTGTATCCCAATCCACAGTTTATGAAACACTTCCTGTTATCCTCCTTGATCCTCACAACACCTCTCTGAGATAATTATGATACTTATCCGACTATTGATAAGGATAGTGATGCTCAGATCAGTTATCTCAAGTTCACATGGCTAATGCACACAGAAGAGAGCATGGTTTGAATGGGAACAGGCATGGATTTGAATCCTCATTTTCCCACTTACCATCTGTGTGGCCTATTTGAGCTCTCTGAGCTGCAGAGCTCTTATCTCAAAAGTTGGAAATGACACTATATACCTACAGGGTTCCTCAGATGATTAGATGTAAGATCATGTAAGTAGACATTGTGCACATTCTCCCAGATATAATATATGAAGTTTCAAGTATTTGCTAACAACCCAGCAGGTCCACAACCTGCAGCTGTTTTTCTTTCTTGTAAGGTTACAAATTTAATCCTGCTGCAAGGTTGGAGTGAGAGAAGCAATAACTTAGCTGGCAAATGGAGCCAGTGAACTTGCCAGTTCTCTCACTCGGTACATTATGGCTCTTTGTATCTAATAAGAGAATTTATTTAATACCACGCCAACTCTTTAGGAAAATATTATTATCTCTAGATTATAAAACCAGGAAAATTACAAATTACAATAGAATTTGAGAATTTGGGGATTCTCAAAGGCCTCAGAACAAAGACCTCTTGAATGCCAAGGGTTCATAGATGCAGATGGACCTAGCCATGTGCATGGTGTATGGGAGGCATCCAGAAAGCTCCACTCTGGGCGGAAAAAAAATATTTGAAGAACTATCATTTGACACATATCCCAAAAACAGGATCCAAGGGCAAGGTTCCTCACTCCATGTTGTTAATTTCCCTCCCAGAGATTTCCCCAACCTAAGGTGGGAGTGGGCTCTCCTTGACTTCTCTCTTCCTCTCTTATCACAAGGTGTAAAGTGGGACAACAGAGAGGAACTGTCCGATTATAAACTAAGAAATTTGAATTAAGAAATAATGGAAGTGTGATAATCTGTGTTGCCTTTTTAGTCTCTTTCAAAGAAAAAGGAGAGAAAGTGGTGAAGGTGGGAGCAGCAGGTAAATGAAATGGAAGATGAGGTGGCCCTAGTGGCGGCTGGGGTGGAGGCTCAAGCTATCTCAACGGTGCTGTGGCTGAAGATGTTGTCAATCAAGGAAGTGATGTTGGTAATAATGATGGTGGTTAGGGTAGCCCGAGGAAACTCTGAAGAATAGGAAAATTGCTGGGGAAGGGCTGGCTTTTCTTTGACTACTTAGCCCCTGTGCTAGGTAGAGATTGTCAATGCGCCACCTGCAAGACACCTCCCCCCTGGCTGCCGGGATGGTGATGTAGGAAGTGCTCAGGGAGTCCCAGCATTTTCGCCAGCCAGTCCATGACGTTCATCTCCAGCTCTGTGCATGCAGGGCTGGAAGCCTGAAAAAGGGAAAGAAATTTCATCTGCACAGACCCAAAGCACTGAGACACCCCCACCAGCCCCAGAGCCACTTCTCTCTGCCTATATCAATGGGAGCCTCCCTAGAGAAGGAGTCAGCGTCAGGTCCGGTACCTGCCCTCATCCCACCCTCTGCCAAACCAAAAGGGAAAAGAATATGGGGCATTGGATTCATTTTGTCCTCAATGACAGATTCTCCAGGGCTCTGTGAAGAAATTCCTAGAAATTATTCGTTTGGATTTGGTTCCCTAAGTCCCTCAAAATACCCAAGAAATACTCCAAAGACAAAAGCAATGTGTTCTGACTAAGAAAGTATAGTATTCTCTCCTGGAAAATATAGTGATATAGTGCCTTATAGGTTTAAAATATAGTTTTTTAGGAGGACTTTGGCACAATTTAAAGCTAAGTAATGATAGGTGCAGTGGTGCATGCTTGTAATCTTGACCACTCAGGTTAAGGAAGAAGGGTCTCAAGTTTGAGGCCAGCCTCAGTAACTCAGTGACGATCTGAACAACTTATTGAGATTCTGATCCTGCTCAAAATTAAAAAATAAAAAGGGCTGGGATGTAGCTCAGTGGTAGCTCATTAGTACCAAAATAAATAAATTAAATTAAAAAATAAAGCTGAGTAGTGCTGAAGGAATTATTAAGGGAAGTCTGAAGACATTTCTCTAACTCTTTAAAGACATGAGCTTGGGGGAAGTTGTGACCCAACTGGCGTCAAAGTGCTTAAAGGTCACAAACTGTAACAAGAACCAGATCTCAGCTGAAATCTCGTCTGTGTCTCTATACTCTGTGTGATCCTGGGAAGATAAGTTACTTAAGCCTCAATTTCCTCATCTACAAAATGGGCCAGTACTTGTGATTCTGTTGGATTGAAGGATTAGAAGAGATAATTCATAAACAGATTAAACTTAAAGAATATTGCCATTATTCATGTTTTTACGTGGCACTCCATTTTTAATATTTGTCTTGGACTCCTCTTCAGAGGCCTGTATAAAATATCTGCCCTATGATGCTACCCACCTCCTGAAAGGTCCCCAGGTGCCAGTAGTTACCCGCCACTGCTACTCACCCAGGTGAATCCTAAGCAGTTGATGGCATCGGCCAGCATGTCTCCCAGCAGGGATGGCCAAGAGGTAAGGGCTGGGTAGTAGGCATGCATGTGGGGGCTCTGCCAATGTACCACCTAGAGGCAGAATATGCACACAGTTGGCATCAGGAGGCATTTCTAGGAGGCTTTCTTCCTCCAGAGACCCTCCCTGGAAAGGGGAAACAACTCTAGAGATGGGAGAACACTTTTAAGATAGGTGATACAACTCAACAAAAATAAGACGTGTTCATTGGTATTCTTTAATCACCCACATGCCTCATATTCTAAGCTAGGCCATCAGTGGAGCCTTGGCACATACCAGAAAGAAATATGCAAAATAAAATTGTCTGTATCAGTTAGGTTGTGGGATTCTGGGTAGTGTTCACATTGATCTCCAATGTTTATCCCCCCTGTTGCTCCTGCCCAGTAATACAAAGAAACTCTAAAAGAGCAAATTGCTTGTCTCATCTAATTTCCTGCAAAAACTTGTTTTATGGAGCATTGAGCTCTCTGGGCAGGCAGTTCCTACAAGGGGGGGTCAGTGTGAGTAGATTCAAGGCTGTCCTTAGCTTTCCAAGAGGGAAGTCAGGAGAGGAGAGGACAGGGAGGAGGTGCCAGCCAAAGGGTAGGGAAGGCTAACCTCCAGGCTAACTCCTCCGCCCACAATAGGAAACAGATATAAGGAGGAGCTGGCCGGATGTGGAGGGCCCCTGCCCCAACATCCCTGATGGTTCATCTGCCTCATTAATTATCTAATCTCTCCTCATCTCACTGCTCTGTAAGCATGCTTAGTTCATTTCTGCATTTGCATCTTTGAGCAAGGCTGTTTCCCTTGAAGGGAAAGCACTTCCATGAAGATATGGCCCTTCCAGACCTGCTAATTCTTAGAAAGTTATTCTTCAGTTCCTCCGCATGCCCTTCCGGACCTCCCACAGCAGACCTCCTCCAGCCCATGAACCTCTATAATTCTAGATGTTTCCCCTGCCAATAATTTATTAGATAACATCTTAGAGTGTCATTCTGTTGTTTAGAGTGTGTGAATTTTTATAATCCTCCATGAGTAAAGACTGTGTCCTAGACAGTGTGTGGAGTAAAAGGATAAGATTTAAGTACAAGGACATAGTTTCTGGTTCTACTGCTGCCCCTAACCAGCTCCTTGTAGATTTACTGTGAACTAATGAATTTAGGCTCCAAGGTCCTGTGTTTGACATCTCCCCCACACACACACCTGCCACCCACTAATGTACCTCTTTTGAGATACATTTTTTAACTTTTTTTCTTAAAGGTGTTCTCAGAATGTGTGCACAATTCAGTCCCCATACAACCAGGACCTTCTCTTGTACCTCCCTTAACATCAGTTTCTCGTTATAAGGGATGACCCTTAGGGACAGATGGCAGCACCAAGACAGGAACCCCCAAGTTGCCTGGCTCCAGAGCCCAAACACCTAAGCAGAATGGTGTCCTGCTTCTTCCATGGGCTGCTCTCTCTTCCCCTATCTAAAAGTAAATGAAGGTTTTCAAACCAGGATTGGAATTAAAGTAGAAAGGAAGTTTTTCTTCTCTTAATATTAAGGAGGTGACAGGAAGGAAAAAAGAATCCAATTTTCAATGAGGTGCTGACCAAAATGAGAAAGCAAAGGGCCAACTGCTCTCAGGCCAATTCTCAGAGGATAGTATAGCCTATGAGATAAAATCAAAGATTGGACCCTCATTATCGCTGTGCTTAGTGACAGTATTTTGGAAACCCCAGAGAAGGGTTCCCACCTCCTAGGCCTATCAAGAGGTAATTATCTGTCCTTACAAGATAAATGAGAAGAGATAAACCAGAAGAGTCCTTATCAAAACAGACAGACCCCCTGTCCAGAAATGAGCCTCCTTGGCCACACCTCCCCCCAACTGCTGGGATTTCTTTCCATCAACTGAATCAGCTCATTTCTGGCTCTGCTAACGGTTGCTTTTTCTCTCCCTCAGATTACAGTTAGTGCCTCAGCCGATTGCATTTTACAAAATGGAACCTGTGAGATAATCTTATCAGGGAGCTAGCCTTTATGGTAAAGATTTACTGATATTGACATTTTCAAAAGAGGCTTGTAAAATAGACAATAGTAAAAGAGAGGTGAGTATTTGTCATTCTGCAAATTTGCTCTTGTTTTCTGAGTTTGAATATTTTCTCCTTTCTGCCTTCAAGCACATTTCTGGAATCTCCAGGCATCTCTGGAGATTCATCATCTGGGGATGATGGAGATGATTCTCAAGTCAGTGTTGGGAAGAGCTTCTAGACACACACACAGGTCAGGACACAATGACCCAAGCAGGGGGAGTGAGCCAAAAGCCTAGGTGTTAGGGGAATTACTGGGGTGTGGTGCTGGGGCCAGGTTCAGCCTCTCCTTGCTCAGGAGGCATCATCACAGTATAGGATAAAGAGCAGAGCCTTTGGTGTAAAACTGGCCTAGTGTGAACTCCTACATCTATCCAGTACAAATTCTATGACTTTGGGCAGGACAGTTAACTCCTGAGAGCCTGCATTTCCTCACCTGTCAAACAGAATCACTGTGAGGATTAAACTAGCTGACATATAGCCCAGCTGGTACAGTGCAAGGACACCTGGGGCAAGTTCTTCACCCTGGTGGCCAGGGATGCAGAGGTTGCTACCAGAACATCAGCCAACTCCCACCTCTTCTCTGACCTCACCAGCAACATCCCAGGCTGCTCCCTCCATCACTGAGTATCAATGATTCATGGAAAACTCATTCACCAACAGCTCAATCACCAGACCTCCCTGGTAAGAAGGACATGGTACCCACTCTACAGTGGAAAGAGGGGCTGAGAGGACCCCTCAGCTACCTGGGTCTCCATCCTGACAGCTAGGGTGCCTTCAGTGGATCATATTCCCCACTTTCTTCCTTTACTTTGGCATGAACTCAGATACTAGGTAGGAGAGTCCCTGGCTCTGCCTGTCAGGGCCCAGGGACTGTTTCCAGCCTTCTGTCTTCTGCCTTGCTATCTGTATTTCTTCTTTCCCTTCAAATAAATTTTTTATTTCTCATACCATTCCTTTAGATGCCCATTCCTTAAATTGGACTATGCCCTGAAATACAGTCATTATTGTCCCCGGCTACACACTCAACACTATAGGCCATCCCTGGTGTCAGAAACCTACCCCCAGTCAAAGTCCTGGCCCTCCACATGCCCAGAAGATGGAGGTGGATATTGGTGGAAGTAACAGAAGGATGCATTCTCATCCCAGACTGACCGAAGGCAGGTCTTTCTTCAGGCCACCACCCACCCTGTATGCCCCCAAAATCCAGAGTCACCCGTGTGGTCACTATATCTCACCCCTGGCATGATGATTCGCTCAATGTCCCCAAAAATGCTGTCCCAGCTATCAGGTTCCTCAGGCGCACTCTCAGGCAGCTGGGCTCGAAGGTAGCCAGGCTGCACATCTGGGGTCACCCGCCTCTCCCGCACAGTGCTCAGGTACTGGCAGATGTAATCCACCATCTCTCTCCCTAGAAGAAAGCAGAGAAACCAGGGTCGTGTCCCCTGACTGGCCCTGGCCAACTTGTGCCCATCCCTCTTGGATTGGGATCAAGAGAACGTGGTGAAAAAAGAGATAGAGTCATGGACCAGGGAAGAGTCTGATCCCAGTCATGCTCTTATCTTCAGAATTAAAAAAAATATAAAAATAAAAGAATGAGGGAGAAAATGACTGATGAAGAGGATGTGTGAATAACAAAATGAAAAAGAGGAGAAATCTCTAAAGTACAAAACTCTAGCTCCAAAGTAAAATATTTTCTCTTCCCCTCATTCATTTATGTCTCTCCTGCCTTTGTTTTCTTCTCAGAACAGAATAGCTATGAATTCTTTACCTTAGAGGTTCAGTAGGCTTAGGAGCTCTTTGTATTTAAAAATTGTTATACACAAGCCAGGCACAGTGATGCATGACTGTAATCCCATCGGCCTGGGAGGCTGAGGCAAGAGGATAGCAAGTTCAAAGCCAGCCTCAGCAACTTAGCAAGGCCCTAAGCAACACAGCAAGACTCTGTCTCTAAATAAAATATTTTTAAAAGGTCTGGGGATGTGGCTCAGTGGTTAAGTGTCTGTTGGGTTCAATTCTTGATACAAAAAAAAATGTTATACACACATGTATATACACAGAGTTTCTCTCCCTTTCTGTGTGTGTTTATGATTCTCTCAATATCCATAAACCTTTCTTAATACAATGTAGACTCCTTTTACCCCTGCAGAATAAAGGTTTTGTTTTGTTTTAAATGGAGGAGACAGTACCCCATTTCTTCCCTCTGCATCAGCTCATGAAGTTCTTATAAAGAGAATGAGCCCCAGAAAATACTAAAGAATCAAAAAGATTTCAGCACTTTTCTTTCTGCTCTCCTGCAACCCTCTCAAAGCCCAGGGGCTCTGGTGACTTCTGAAGTGCCCCACCAGAGGTCAAGAGCTCTGGACCTACCTTCCCCTTGTCAGGCACAGTATAAATGAACTTGTGTTCCCATCACAGGATAAAGTCCACAGCAACCTGCTCTGAGCTCAATATGCCTTGGCAAAGCAATCAAATAAGCTAATGCACACTGAAAAGTGTGCATATTGATGGACACTTAGTCAATTATCTCCTGGGGGACAGGGAAAGCTGGATTTTAATATGAGACCATAGTGTATAATAAAGGAATCTGAGGCAATGCAACCCAGTAGTAGAGATAAGAATATAAAAAATTACAGTGATAAAGATGTGCAAAATTCTCTTAAAAGCAATTACCCACTTCCCCTCTAAGAAAACCCAGGCCTGGAAACAGGGTAATAATTTGGTTTTGCTCTTCATATGAGGCTTGATACATGGTGGGCATATACTAAATACTTAGGGAATGAAGGACTAAATGAAAGAACAGTGTACATGGGTTCACACATAGAGAAATGAATATTAAGAGACAAAATTTTGCAGTGACTATAAAATACTGAAATATCAGGGAATGATAGCCCTGCATCTAAATGACTTTCAGAAGATAAATAACCCCCTTTTCCCTCTATTTTGTGGAAAAGTTGAAAGAAAAAAAAAAGTCAAAGGTAATATGGATATCCATGAGAGTGGGTAGATGAGAGGGAGAATGAGAGAGAGGTTTTCATCTCTGATCTCATGTTCCTTTTCAGAGAAATTGTTGCTGAAGCCAAGCCTCAAAACACAATGCTAATGCTCCAGTCAATTGAAAACCTAGGGCCACTCACAAGCAGCTGCCCCTACAGAAGTGACAATGGGGAAGAGGACCAGGGATACCCATCACTCACCTCTCTCTCTGTACTCCTCAGGCTCCATCATCTTCCTCAGGCTCAGGCTCCTTCTCACAGGGGAAAACACAGGAGATGGACAGCAACGTGAAGGAGGGAAGCAGCCCAGCTTCCTGCTTGCTGGTCCCGCACACTCCCTGGCAGCCAGAGTAGGAGCCTTATTTAAAGGGTTCTCCTTTCTTCCTCTTTAGCTCCGCCCCCCAAAGTCCTTTCCTCTAGGCTTAATTAATTTCACCCCTTCTTTTCGATAAAAGGCACTTCTCAATTAAACAGGGCACTTAACAACCCAAGCCTGCAGACAGCATCCAGGTAGATGTGGAAAAAGAGCCCTCAGTTCCTTCTGGCCCTGGATTCAGACAATAGAGCCCAGCCTCAGGCAAAGCTCCCAGCTGAGTAGCCCAGAACAAGGCCAAGGGTATGCAGAATAAGTAGCATGAATGACAAGCATCATTCCTGCCCCTGCGTCCTTATCAGCAGCAGGGAGGGAGCAACAAGCCCTCATGGGGAAGCTACCCGACTGGCCACGCTGTGCTCAGGAACAGGATTTTTTTTTTTTTTTAACTATACAATGCTTATTATAGACAGAAGAGAAAAAAACAGAGATGCGCGCGCGCGCACACACACACACACACACACACACACACAAAATAATAACAGAAATTAAAACATGCCCCAGAATCGGTCACTTTCAGCATTTAAAGAATTGAGGGGAATGTGTAAAGGGGCGTGCAAGGAGGGGAGACCCCACTCTTGCAGATTGGTTTCTGAGTGAAAATTAATCAAACTCTTTCAAATTGACTAATACAACAGACTCTGTTTGTTCCCAGTCATCTTTTTCGTCCTCTTGGGGGCACTTTATTAATACTGCTTTTATGTCCTAGAAGTGCACGATTTCTTCAGGTTTCCCAAAAGGCCTCTTATAATCTTGCTTCTCCCTCTCTGTTGGTCTCCTCTATTCAGCCATTAAATTTGGCATGTTTCAGGCTGTTGAGGCATCCATTCCTAGTGGCCTTACCCATTTTTGTAGCTTTAGATGTGACCGATACAATACACACAAAGGGAAAAACCCCATGTTAAATTTATACCATCAGGCCCTTCCTGACTTGAGCTCCAATATCTTACCCACAACTGCTTTGGTTCTCAGGCACCTCTAAGTTAACATGTCGCAAAACTATTATTAGTCTTTACCCCAAACTTGCCTCCCTCCTTCAAATCTTCCCCATTTCAATTCATCCATCTTCCCATCCATACATCCAAATATTTAAGGGCATAAACCTGGATTCTTCCTTCCCTTCACTAGCCCCCATGCTTGCCTAATCCAATCTGTTCAGATCCAGTTCTTACAAAATAAATCTCTTGTCTTTCAAGTTCTCCCTACCTCCATGGCTACAACCCTCCTCTTGTGGTCCAGTAAACATTGGCATTCTCTTTAGACTAATGCAGGAAATATATAATGGCCTTCCCACATTCCTGGCCTCCTGTAGTCTGTTCTCTACATAATACAGTGATCTTTACAAAACTCACATATGATTATGACATCCCCTGCTTTTAAAATCTTAAAAAGCTAAGGAAATTCATTTAGGTAATGTGGTACAAAATGGAGGTTTATTCATGCAATAATAATTAGTTGGAATATAACATCTTTAAAAGATCTAAATACAACAGTAAGAGGGGGAAAATCTATGAAAAAATAAGAAATGTGCATTGCCTACATAAAGAAAAGGATGTTCAACATCACTAACCATTAGGGATATGCAAATTCAGACCATAATGAGATTACTATGACTCATTTGTTAGAATAAGTAAAATTAAAATGATGATAAAAGATATGGAGAAACTGGCTCTCTCCTACGTTGTTGGTAAGAATGTAGAGTGGTATAGCCAATCTGGAAAGCTGTCAGTTTCTTAGACTAAACATTTATACAAATTTATTCAAATATTATACAAATCATCAATTATATTAGGATTATCTAGAGGAACAGAACCAATATAAAACACAAATATATAAGCATTTATATATGTGTCAATATATAAGAGGGCATTTATTAAATTGGCTTATATGATCAGAAACTGGATAATCCCATAATGGCTATCTATAGTCTGGAGAGCCAGAAAAGCCAGTAGCTGCTCAGCCCAAGAAGCTAGAGCCTCAGAACAAGAGGGATCATTGGTGTAACCCCAGTCCCAGGTTGAAGACCAGGAAGCTCTGTCAAGAGTTGCTGCTGTGAGTCCATATTGAAAAATTGAGCATGCTGGAATCTGATGTCCACAGGCAATGGCAACAGCAACAAATAATCTTCTCAAGAAGAGTCGAGCTTCCTCCTTCTTCAGCTGTTGTCCCATCTGGGCCCCCCAGCCTACTGGACAGTGCTGCCCACACTCAGAGCAGGTCACTTGTTCATCATCTCTGAAAATACCTTCACAGACACACACAGAAGTGTGCTTTACTAATTTAGGAGTATCTCAAACCAATCAGATTGATAACCAAGATTAACCATCACAACATTGTTGGGCGTGTATCCCAACAATGTTCATGCAAAAACCTCTACATAAATGTTCACAGCATCCATATTTGTCAAACTCCAATTTGGAAATAACCCACGTTTTAATGGGTGAAGATTAAACTTGGGTACATCATTTTATAGAACAATAGCCAGAAATAAAAATGAAAAAAATTATTGTGATGTACAATAACCCAGATGGATCTCAAGGTATTTTCTGAGTGAAAAAAAAATCTCAAATATTCCATTTATGTAACTTCTCAAAATATTGTTATTATAGCATAATTACAAAAACACAGAATGAATTTAGTGCTTGCTAATTTAAGAGAATTAAAGATGGAGTCGTGGGATGGGTGGAAGCTATACTTTATGTTATAGCATGAGGGAATTTTTCTGGTGATAGAACAGTTGGGTATCTCAATTGTGATGGTATGGAACAAAATTGCTTAGAATTATACAGGAGTACTCAAGTGTGTCTAGTTCGAGCTCCTATAACAAAATACCATAGATTGAGTGGCTTTAAACAACATTTATTTCTCACATTTTTGGAGGCTGGAAAGTTCAAGATCAAAATGCTTGCTATAGCCTCACATGATAGAGTAGTGGCAGGGCTGGAGAGGTTGGATGGAGAGTGTGAGTATTGTGGTCTCTTCCTCTATTTATAAGACTAATAATCCCATCATAGAGACTCTAACCTCATGAATTCATCTAATCCTATTACCTCCAGAAGGCCCTAGCTCCTAGTACCGTCACACTGGAGGACAGGTTTCCAACATATGAATTTGGGGAGGAAAAAAGTATTCAGTCCATAAAGCAGCCCACTTTAAAAATTGTAAAATCTGAATTAGGCCTAATTAACAGTACTATACCAATGTCAGCTTCTTGGTTTTGAAATTGCACTACAATCATGTAAGATGTTTTCTTTGGGAGAATGTGATATAATATGCAATACATTGTATTTTGTCCCAAGAACCTGTTATTAGGGAGCAAAAATGGCTCCTGTCACCCCTTCTAGGTTATTTGACTGACCTACAAATTACATTAAGACAGTTTGACAGGAGAAACACATATTTAATCCCATGAACATAGATATCTCACACACACACAGAGAGACTCAGAGAGAGAGAGAGAGTCTCAAATAAAGGGTCAATCCATTAAAGTTTATATAGCATTCTAAGCTACAGAAGAGAATAGGGCCTTGATTGGTGTGGGGTGGCCACACAATTTATGAGAGGTGAGAGAAAGAATTGCATGGTGATAAGACACTGGGTTTAATCCTCAGCACCACATAAAAATAAAATAAAGATATTGTATCCAAATAAAACTAAAAACTAACTAAATAAATAAATAGCTGCTTAAAAAGAATTTAAAAATAATTGTCTGGAATAGCTCTCTCCCTAATACATTTAATAATATAGAATTCCTTTATAGATGTACATTTATTTTATGTAAGGACAGCTTTAGGGTTAGGGATGTTGCTCAGTGGTAGAATGCTTTATCTAATCCATGCAAGGCCCTGGAATCCATCTCCAGCACTGCAAAAGTCAAACATTAAATAAAAGGACAGCTTTTCAGAGCTACTAGTGTGTCTGCAGTTTCTCAGAACAGCCAGCTCAAAATACGCCAAAGACGTATAGCTTTGACATGGAGCATTGTGGTCTCCCACAGTTACATTTTAGGGTAGTATGTCCTGACATTGTCACAGAACACCTAAAATCCTTGGAGTTTCCTGAGTGACAGGAGTATTCTTTGTTATTTGTAATGAGCCCCTTTGGATAGACCTTAGTTTATCCTAATGAGGCAACTTAGAGTACAGCCCATACAATCTCAGAATGGGGCTGGTCACTCAAAAGAACAAGTGATCAGAGAGTTGAAACTTTCAGCTGTACCTTCTGACCTTTGGGTGAACTGGCAGGCTGGGGATCAATCTCTATAAAAACTCTTGAACAACAAGGTTCAATGAGCTTTGGGTTTCTGAACACATGGAGGTGTTGGGAATATGGAGATCCCAGAGAAGGGAAATTGTCTCTCTTCATCTGTCTGTTAAACTGTATCTTCATTATATCCTTTATAGTAAGACAGTAAACATGTTTCTCTGAGTTCTGTAAGCTTTCCTAGCAATTACTGGAACCCAAAAGTCGGGGGTGGGGGCATAGTCTGAAGTACAGGTGACAACCTACTGCTTGAAATTGGTGTCTGATGTGGAGGCAGCTTTGTGGGACTGAGCCCTCAACCTGTGGGATCTGATTCTGTCTCCAGGTAGATAGCATATGAACAGAACTGAATTATAGGTTACCAAGTCAGTGTCCACTGGAGATTGCTTGTTGTGTAGGGAAAAATCCACACACATCTGGTCACAGAAGCATTCTGTGTTGAGTGTGTGAGAGAAACAACAATTTGTTTTCTCCTTTACAGAGTTTGATTCTGCATACTATACTATTTGTGAATTTATAATTATTTCTAAGAAAAAAAAAACGTTTCTTATATTGCTACTGAAAACTACCACCTCATATACACTAGAATGACTATAATAAAAAAAGAAAAATTACGTATGTCAGTGAGGATGTGTTGAAGTTGAAACTCTCCTAGATTACTGATGAGGATGTAAAATGGTGCAGCCATTTGAGAAAACCAAAATATCTGAAGTTTCCTCAAAAGGAACTTCTATAAGCCAACTTAATGGGAAATAAATACTTTTGTCCTCACAAAAACTTGTATGTGTCCAATGGCTCAGAAGGCTGAGAAAGGAGGATTGTAAGTTCAAAGCCAATCTCAGCAAAAGTGAGGCACTAAGCAACTCAGTGAGACCCTGTCTCTAAATGAAATGCAAAATAGGGCTGGGGATGTGGCTCGGTGGTTGAGTGCCCCTGGGTTCAATTTCCAGTACAAAAAAAAAAAAAAAAAAACTTACATGTGAATGTTCACAGCAGCATTATTCATAATAGATAGACAAAAGTGAAAACAATTCAAATGTCCATCAACAGATGAATGTATATGTAAAATGTGTTACATCCAATAACAGAATATTATTTCACAATGGAAAGGAATGAAGTACTGATAGATGCTAAAACATGGATGAACCTGAAAACAACCTGTGACAAGGAACCTTGTCACAAAGGACCACATATTTTATGATCCCACTTTTGGGGAATATCCAGAAAAGTCAAATTTATAGAGACAAAAAGAAGATTAGTGGTTTCCAGGGGTTAGGGGTAGGTGAGGAGTTGGAGGTTGATGTCTAAAGAAAGAAAATTGTTTTATTTTCTGGGTTGGTAGGGAGAGGGGGATAGAATGTATGTGAAAAAGTTCTAAAATCGTTTGTGGTGATGTTTGCATAATTCTGTGAATATACTAACAGCCATTAGATTGTACACTTTAGGAGAATTGTATAGTGTGAGAATTATAGCTCAATAAAGATGGTGAAGAGAAAAAAGGAGAAAAGAATGCCACAGGAATAAATGCAGTGAAAAAAATGCCCTCGCAAAAGTCCCAGCTACTTGGGAGGCTGAGGCAGGAGGATCATTTAAGCCCAGGAGTTCAGCCTGAGCAACATAGTGAGACATCGTCTCACAAACACAATGCAGGGGCTGGGGTTGTAGCTCAGTGATGGAGTGCATGTGAGGCACTGGGTTCAATCTTCAGCACCACATAAAAAATAAATAAATAAAATAAAGGTACTGTGTCCATCTGCAACTAAAACAAACAAACAAACAAAACAATGCACTTGGGTAAATTCACACCATGCATTTGGTGAATTCCAAAACAGCCAAAGATTTAAATGTAAAAAGTAAAAGCATAAAATTAGGGCTGGGGATGTGGCTCAAGCGGTAGCATGCTCGCCTGGCATGCGTGCGGCCCGGGTTCGATCCTCAGCACCACATACAAACAAAGATGTTGTGTCCACCAAAAACTAAAAAATAAATATTAAAAAAATTCTTAAAAAAAAAAGCATAAAATTACATAATACCATCACCACCATCCAGGGTAGTAGCAATTTATTGGGTGTATGAACATGTTCACATTCATCAAATTGTATGCAATAATTATGAGCAATTTTCAGATATCAATTATACCTTAATCTAGCTGTTCAAAAAAAGATGAAAATTAAATGTAGGAGCTTTCCTAGACAACCTCAGAGTGAAGAATACATTTACCACTATAGCTCAAAATCCAGAAACTAGGCCAGGTGTCATGGTACACAACTGTAATCCCAGCAGCTCAGGAGGCTGCAGCAGGAAGCTCACAAATTCAGAGCCAGCCTCAGCAACTTAGCAAACCCCTGAGCAATTCAGCAAGACCCTGTATCTAAATAAAATATATAAAGGACTGGGGATGTGGCTCAGTGGTTAAGCACCCCTGGGTTCAATCCTGATATCAAAAAAAAAAAAAGCCAGAAACCATAAATTTAATTACATTTTTAAAAACCCATAAAGACACTTGGAAGATAAATGACAGACTGAAAAAAAATTTTTTTTTTCTGCTATGAATTTTGCAATTCATAGCAGAAAGAGCTAATCTCTCTAATATATGAAGAATTACAAATTAAGAAGAAAAAGAGAGGCTATGGCTGTGGCTCTGTGGTAGAGCACATGCCCAACATATGTGAGGCACTGGATTTGATCCTCAGCACGACATAAAAATAAACAAATAAAATAAAGGCATTCTGTCCATCTACAACTACAAAAATATATTTTAAAAAAGAAGAAAAAAAGATCATGATTCAAATGAAAACTGGGCAAGGTATAGTAAGAGAAATAGCAAAAAAAGAAATATAAAACTCATAATTGAGAAAATCAATTTAGAATCTACGCTGAATGGCCATTTTTTTACTTATCAGAGTAGCAAAAACTTCAGTTTGATAATCCTTCCATGAGCAAGGCTGTAGGGTGACAGGGTCCATCATAGTGGCAGTGGAAAGGCATCCTAAAAATATTTCTCATGCACATGTTTTTTTGACCCAGCTGTTTTCACTTCACAGTTTTTTTACACACACATGAAATGACCTATGTGCAAGGCAATTCTTTGCAGCTCTGTTTGCAATATCAAAAGATTAGAAACTACTCCAAAATCCATTGCTAGGAAAGTAATTACTCAATGCAACCACACACACACACACACACACACACACACACACACACACACACATTGGTTCTAAGATAAAAGGAGAAAAATTAGAATACAGTATATATTCGCTTTTATGTACAAAAAGAAACACTGAGATAACAGAGTGCTCGTCTCACATGTGTGAGGCATTGGGTTCGATCCTTGACACCACATAAAAATAAATAAAATAAAGGTATTGTGTCCATCTACAACTAAAAAAATGTTTAAAAAGAAACACTGAGATGTGAAGAAGTGTGAGCAACTTCCGTACCCACCAAATCCCTGCACCCAGCACCTACGTCCACTTATTGTCATCTTCACAATGCCCAAGCGAGAGCCTGTAGGGGATGTTCAAGGAGATGAGGCAAGGTAAAGGGCAAATCGGAGATCTTTGAGGTTGTCTGCTGAACCGGCTCCTCTTGGGCTCTGGCACTTGCAAAGAAGAGAGGGAAGGTAGCCAGCCAGAAAAAGGACAAAACCAGCATTGGAAAGGTTAGGAATAACCCTACAAAAAATGGAGATGCCAAACAGACCAGGCACAGAAAGCTGAGATGCTAGGGAAGCGAATGCATTTTTCAGAGTCATGTACTTCTGGTGACTATAGAGTCTGAAATACTGTTTTTTATCCAATTTTATAAAAATGCAGATGTTTATTTTTGCTTTTTTTTAACTATGTTGCCAACACTTTTGTTATTTTGGGGAAGGGGCATATATCACTAATAGAATATCTTCAGAGCTGGGAAAACCCAGAGTTGGGAAAACCCGTTTATGCTATAGTTTTGAGACTATCTCATGGCTTCCAGAAGGAGGGACTCCCTGACATTGACACATGTGGCCTCCTTGGTACAAACCTTATGTTGTAGGAAGATTAGAGTTCATTTTTATGTCCTCTGCCTTTCTGCCTTGAGCGTAGACATAACTGGCTTAAACGCAGACAACTATTGAGACCTGCGCTGCCCCATACCTGTCCCCAGTACTGACCAGCAACAGCATTGACACAGCATCTCTCAAAACACAAAGGTTCTTTTTTTAAGATTGTGGATCTTTATTTGGATAATTTTGCCATTTTCATTCATTTCCTGAAAGTTAGGGCTGGCTGGTGAAAAGTTGCTAAACAACACGCTAAATGTGAAATGTCAGCCCTCATTCTAAACTGCCCATTCAGAGGATCAGGTGAAGACACCACTGGTATTTGTAGTGGCTTTTGATTTTGATAGTCCATCCAAGAAGGGAGTTTGAAAATTATGTTAAGAACTGTCTGCCTACATCCTGCCTGAGGTGTCCCCCAAAAGTTCATGTGTGAGACAACGAAACAATTTTCAAACAATTTTTGAGTTATGAGAGTCTTGACCTAATCAGTGGATTAATCCACTTGAATGAATTAACTGGGTGGTATGTAGGCACACAGGGTGTGGCTGGAGGAGGTAGGTCACTGGGGGCATGCTTTTTAGGTTTATATTTTGAACAAAGTGCTGCTGGTATTTAGTTAAGATGTTTAAATGTCACTCAGTGATTACATCACATATCTCTTTTTCCTGGTGGCCATGTCCTGAGTTACTTTCCTCTGTCATTCCCTTTTGCCATGATGTTCTGCCTCACCCTGGGCTACAAGCTATGGAGTCAGCTCTCAGTGTACTAAGACTTCTGAAACTGTGAGCCAAAATAAACTTTTCCTCCTCTAATTGTTTTTGTCAAGTCTTTTGGACACAATGACAAAAAAGCTGACTAAAACATGATTCCACTTCATTCTTGAAAGGATTATTCTGCCTGTCCTTTTGAAAAGGGAGCAAAGTGTTAGGGAGACCAGACAGGAAGCCACCATAATTATCTAGCTAAGAGATGGTAGTGGGCCAGTGTGAAGCAATCAGATTATAGATGTCTTTGGAGAGAAAAACAAACAAGACTTGCTAATAGGATGGTTGGATTTGGGATATGAAAGAAAGAGGAGTCAAGGATGATTTCAAAGTTTGGGGCCCAGGTAACAGTAAGGATGCAGCCTCCAACTGCCAGTAGGAAGAGGGGTGGGCTGAAATGACAGCCCTGCTCTCAAGTCTTCCTATTTCCTCAAAATATATCCAAGAATGTCAACTATGTGCTGAGTACTCTGCCTTGCACTCTTTTATACACATTACTTGATGTAATCTTGACAACCTCATGAAAGCCATCTTCTAACTTATCTTGACAAACTGAGTCTTGAGGAAATTAAGACACTTGGCTAAAATTACACAATTGAGACCAGGATTTAAGCTAAGGACCCAGGATTTAAGCTAAGGATCCAATACCCCTGTTCATTCCAACACCCCAAGCTGCTTCTGTGTTATCTTTGGCTCTTCACATGTCAGATCTGTAGGATTAAGGAGCTAATGCAATTTTAATCTTTGGAGGTTTTATTAAATGTTCCCGAACACTGTATATACAATAATCACCTTCTTGTTCTTTCAAATATAATTCAAAATACACAGCCATAAAATACCAAAATAAGAAGCAAGAATTGAGAAACAGATTATGTCAAGTAGTGTAATACATCTTACATGTTAAGAGTAAAAATCAAATCTTCACCGATTATCGGGAAGTATACATGTTTTAACTAGTGATAACTAAAACAGGATTAAGTTGTAAATGAAAATTTCCTTTTGTTGTTGTTGTTGTTGTTGAGACAGGGGTCTTATTATGCCACCCAGGTTGGCCTTGAACTCCTGGGTTCAAGAAATCCTCCTTCCTCAGCCTCTCAAATAGTTGGGATTACCAGATGGGCCACTGCACCCAGTTTTCATTCCACTTTTGATTATGATTGTTAGACTCATAAAATACTTCTTGGAATGCTCCCTTCAGCCTGACATTAGAGTTGCACTTGGAGGCATTCAATAAAAGAAGGATTTAGAGATTAAACAAACAATTTTTTTTAGAAAATCAGACTGTGGAAGAAGATACTTAACAAATTACACAATCAGCAAAAGATTAGTTTAGCTTCCAGGAAAGTATTAAACTTCAACTTACTAAGAAAAATTACCCAATAAAAAGAGGGAAAAATATTCAATCTCCCTAGTAATAAGGCAAATGCAAGTAATAATTTTTTTCCTTATGCAGCAGATTGAAACCAGGGGAGCTCTACCACCAAGCTACATGCCCAGCCCTTTTTATTTTTTGAAGCAGGGCCTCATTCAGTTGCCCAGACTGGCTTTAAACTTGTGATCCTCCTTCCTCAGCCTCCAAAAAGCAGGTATTACTGTGCCTCATCAGGAAATGCAAATGATAAGAAACAACTTCCTATAAATGTGAGTAGGAAAAAATGTTGGAAGTGTAACAATGTCAGGTGTGGTGAGATGTGAGGAAATAAAAATTCTCATCCCTATTCATTCTTCACAGACACTTCAGAAAGCAATTTGATAGTATCTAGTAAAATTGACTCTCCTATACTGACAATGCCAATTCTAGGTACATGCCTTGGAGAAACCTACCACATATACACAAGGAATTAACATGTAAGGATGTTTGTTACAGCACTATCTATAATATTTTTTTTTCCTGTGCTGGGGGTTTAACACAGCACTGTTCTACCATCAAACTATATCTACAGCCCTTTCTATTGATTATTTTTAGACAGGGTCTTGCTAAGTTGCCCAGGCTGGCCTCAAACTTGGGATCCACATCTTTCAGTCTCCTGAGTTGCTGGCATTACAGATGTGCACCATCACATCCAATTTATAACATCAAACAATCAGAAGTGACAGTTGGAAAATAGATAGAATGAAACATTATGTGTATGCACACATAGGTAAAAACAAATCCCATAAAACTATGATACACCAATAAAAAATATGGGAAAAAATATAAAAGAATGAGTGTCTCAGGATAGTGATTAGTTCTGATTGTCTTTTGGGGGGGGAGGGAGGCCAGAGATTGGACTCAGGGGCACTCAACCATTGAGCCGCATCCCAGCCTATTTTTGTATTTTATTTAGAGACAGGATCTGAGTTACTTAGCACCTCACTTTTGCTGAGGCTGGCTTTGAAATCGCGATCCTCCTGCCTCAGCCTCCGGAGCTGCTGGTATTACAGGCATACGCCACTGCGCCAGCTCTGATTGTCTTTTAAGAGACAGGGAAGGAAATAGGACCAAGGAACAGAACAAAGGGACCTAATTTTGTTCCTTAAAAGAATGAAGAACAAAAGTCAAACAAACATTAAATTTGAGGATAGGTATATGGATGTTTTCATAATATTTTCTAGACTCTTCTGCATGGTTTGAAATTTTCATTAAAGTAAAACAGAAAACTAAATATTGAATTATTTCTAAAAGGAAAATAAACATATTTCATAATGTTTCAGTGTGTGATGCCAAATCTTGACATTAGGTAGAAGTTTTTGGAAAAAGAACTATTTCTGTGGCAGACTAAGAATTTTTTTTAAGAGACTACACTTAATCTGGCACAGTGACACAAGCCTATTATCCCAGCAATTTAGGAGGCTGAGGCAGGAGGTTCACAAATTTGAAGACAGCCTGGGCAATTTAGCAAGGCCCTAAGCAATTTATCAAGAATCTGTCTCAAAATAAAAAATAAAAAGGGCTGGGGATGTGGCTCAGTGGTTAAGAGCTCCTGGGTTCAATTCATGGTATCAAAAAAAGAAAAATTAAAGAAAAGACTACATTTTGGGGGGTATAGTGGTTCATGCCTATAATCCCAGCAACTACAAAGGCTAGGGCAATAGAATCAAAAGTTCAAGACCACCCTAAGCAATTTAGCAAGACCCTGTCTCAAAACATAAAAAGGCTGGGGGTATGAATCAATAGTAAAAATCCCTGAGTTCCAGCACCAAAGAAATTAAAAATTTTTTTAAAGACAAGACTGGCTGGGAGTGGTGGACCATACCTGTAATCCCAGCGGTTTGGGAGGCTGAGGCAGGAGGATTGGGATTCAAAGACAGCCTCAGGAAAAGTGAGGCACTAAGCAACTTAGTGAGACCCTGTCTCTAAATAAAATATAATATAGGGCTGGGAATGTGGTTCAGTGGTCAAGTGCCCCTGAGTTCAATCCCCAGTACCCAGTAAATAAATAAAGACAGCTATATTTCCACTTAAATGTGGACTTCTTAATACTTATTTGCCTATAGAAAAATAATAAATCAATGTAATTTTAATCCTTAAGAACTTTAAAATTTATATTTATTTAGGTACTAGGGATTGAACCCAAGCATGCTTAACCACTGAGCCACATCCCCAGCCCTTTTTCAAATTTTATTTTAAGACAGGGTCTCACTAAATTGTTTAGGGCCTCACTAAAGTTGCTGAGGTTGGCTTTGAACTTGCAATCCTCCTGCTTCAGTCTCCTGAGCCTTTGGTGTTACAGATGTGTATCACTACACCCAGCTAAGAGAATCATGATGGGGATGCTAAGTCTAGAATAATCATAAAAAATAGTAATACAAAAATGAATGTTTGGCTGACTTTTTAACTGGTGCACAAAAATATATGAGAATATTATTCTTGTAGAAAATCAATATCCAAATAATCTGTGAAATTCAAAATTATAATCCATGTAATCAATCACCACTAAGAATGGAATTGTATTATATAGTACTATATATTTACATATTTTAGAAAATATATCAACTATGCATATGAGATCATAACTATTCAAACAAAAAGCCAAGTACGCAATTAAGAAGTATGGTAGACAGAACCTCAGAAACAAACCAGGTCAAAATTTTTCCAGAAAGTACATGGTAGTTATGGGGGAGTTATTTATCTAAAAATGAAGAGCCCACAGGCATTGTATCCAAATTTTATTCAATATTTGATTATCATTAAAGTGACATATTTTCAAAGAAATTTAAGATGTGTAAATGATCAGAAGGCTATATATCTGAACATTTGGGGAAACAATTTTATGAAAGCAAAAATATTAATATCAAAAGTAGCTTGCGCTGGGCATGGTAGTGTATGTCTATAATTCTAGCTACTTAGGATGCTGAGGCAGAAGGATTGTAATTTTGAGGCCAGCAGCAAAAGGGGTAGGGGTGTAACTCAATGGTTGAGCACCCCTGGATTCCACCCCCATTCTCTCTCTCTCTCTCTCTCACACACACACACACACACATACATACACACACACACACAAATTGATTTGGAACCAGAGGCATATTTCCAGTGATGATACTGTGTTTTCCACTGTAGTTTACACAAAATAATCTGGGAATGAATTTGAGAACTTACGTCAAACTGAATCCACTTGCATCAGGTGTTCTCATCTAACATAGAGAAAGCAAATAGCAAACATCGCTTAAAACTACAATAGACTAGTTATCTATAATGAAATCCAAGAACAGTAAATATTATTTAGTGAAATAACAAATCTACTAGTTAGTCCATTCCTAAGTTGATCTGACATGACGGAGAGGTTATTTATTCAATAGAAGCCAGGTGAAACAGAAAAAAATACATTTTTTTTCTATTGCTATATAAGCCTAAGTACTAATGCCTTGGGAACCCATCCATATGGATATAAATGTTCCTAGTATTGCTTTGTGATTTTTATCTGAAAAAAAAATTCCCTCTTGCTGCATTTTTATTTCAAATCAACATTCAAGGTCTTCCAGGTATTAAAGTAACATCAAAGTAACTCATAGATTTTTATCAGAACAACTTGATTTTGAGTAATACAGGAAAAAAAAAGTCATATCAGAATTAAGCAGCCATAACTATTTCTATCAACATACCAGTTTCCATTATGGGCAAAGAATTTCTTCAAATTTCTAATGAATAACATCACAAATGATCATATTGAAGATACATATATTGGCATAAAGTTTCATTAGTAATATTTTGGATAAACACATTACAAAATAATCTTCATGACATGATTTTTCAAATTCTCTTCGCTTTTTAGTTTTGTTCTACTGAATATCAAGGAGAAAGCTCTCCAACTCCCCAATATCCACTACCAGAAAGATAACATATCAATCTAGTGGCAGAGTAAAAAGCATAGTAACTATTTTACTATTTGGATCTTGAGAGATTGATATAAGAAAACAATTCCTAACCGCCAATGAAAACAAATGGCATGACAAATCTTTTTGGGAAATATTTAAGGTAAAATATTAATAAACAACAATTAATGAAAAATAGTTGAGAAGTGTGATTCCTGTAGATGAGGTTCCTCTTCAAATGAGGAATCTGAAAGCACCACAAATTCAACCTAGCATTTATAAATCTTAGGAGTCTAGCATCTACCCAGGAAAGTGTTTAAATTGAATCAAAAAATTCACAATCAAGACACCCAGTGAGTTCAATGTCCAGACAGTATAGAAAAATTACACAAATTCCAATACAAAAACTGAAAAAAGTAAACAACCCAAAGATATCTGAATACTTGTTAGTATCAAATTTACTCCTCAGCACCAAGCATTTTTTACCATCTATGCCAGTGATTGTTATTGGAGGTCAAAATGATGTCTTGCACAGGTAAAGTCTCAACAAAACAAGGCTGGGAGTCAACAGAAGACATTAAATTAGCATTTAAAGGCTTGCTTCCAACACTGTTTTGAGGATTTTCAGGGTCAGTCTGGTTTGGGAGCAAAACTACAGTGGCAAACACATTAGACCTTCTCCATTCCAACTCTGTACGTCAGGGTATGGGAATGTAATACCAGCACCTTGCCTAACATAAATTAAAACACTAATCAAAAAGACATTCTCCATTGACTTTTTAGACTGCAGAAAAAGCTTCATGCTATTGAAAATATGTCCTGTCATTTTTAAAACTTAGTTTTATATAATTCAAAATATATGTCAAAGACAGACATAGTGGTGAACAACTGTGGTTCCAGCCGTCTGGAGCCTGCGGTGGGAGGACTCCTTGAGCCCAGGAGTTACAGACCAGCTTGGGTGATGCAGAAGACTTCATCTTGAAACAAAAAAATAAATAAATAAAACATAAGTCAAATTCAGTGGGGGAAAAAAAAACTGAAAAACAGATTTTTCTCCTCCTATAGAGTTATTTAATTTGCCCTTATAACCTTTTTTAAGAACTTCCCAATAGCAACTAAAATCAGGCTGATAGTCATCCCTTTTTATTAACAACTCATATGAGTAACTCCACCGAGAACTGAAATGCCCAAGAAGTTACCCCAGGGATTTTTAAGTCACTATGTGAAAAGTACAAAATATTTTCCTATGGCAGAATATGGCTCAAAAACACAGTATGATAAAATTTCTCTTTTCTTTTTTTTAGGTGCTGGAGGTGGAACCCAGGGCCTTGTGAATGCTGAGCACACTTTGCCACTGAACTACATCTCCAACTCAGAATTTTTAATATAAAGAAAATACAGTCAAAATATAAGTCTACACTGAACATATGTGGAAAAGATATTTAATTGTAAAATAGAAAAGTAGGCCAGAGTACAGTTTTAAGGGCAATTGCTTCTTTATACAGTATAGGTAATCTAGAGGGTTATTAGGGTTAAACATTTTCATAAAGCAATAAAACATTAAAAAATAAAGCAAGAAAAAGGGGCTTGAAATTATGTTTTACAAAAAAGAATGAACAGTCTTCAGAGTTTAAGGACCATACACACTGTAGAATTCAAGAATATTGTGATGAGAGCAGGTTACAACATAGACATGGAGCTTTCACAGGGAAAAGTGTAAGTTACATCAGACATATCTATAGCATCACTGTAGTACAAAAAGTTCTTGTTCTACATACAAAAGCAATTTTTTTTCCATAAGAATAATTTCCTGGGGGAAAATAAGTCCATGAAATATTTCAGAAACCCATATACATTTGAGTTTTCAAAAAAACATTATCTTAAAATCCAGTGCCTTAAAGTGCTTTCATGTGGAAATCATGATGGAAGGCACAAATACAGTTTCACGTCCCCACAATGAAATTTTCAAAAAAGCATAGATTTTGCAGAGTTTGCAAATTATTCAAGTTATCTTGTAAGCTGCTCCTTCTAAGAACATTGTCATTCCAATAAAACTAACTGCTAGCTTACTTGGTTTCAATTACCTACAGAATAAAAGGTTTGTGTATTGTTGTTTGTTTTTTTCTGGAGGCTTTCATCATCTTTGTGGGAAAAATATCTATGCAAGTGATGCATTTTGAAATTATAAAACATGCAGAATATGTACAAACAGAAAGTTTAAAAAATATTTGCTTCATATACATGTAAATCTACTTGGGTATAGCTGAAATTGAACAAATATAAAAATTTGCTTTCTAAAAAATGTTTTCAGAGAATCTGAGACAACTTAAAGCTGTACAAAGATTTCCTGGGAGAAATCTTTTCTTCACACAGAAGTTTATACCTACAGGAGTAATTCCAGCATTAGTCCACCATAATTATTACACAACATTTGGTCTAATCAACAACGATCACCCTTAAAACTGTTCTGTCTCTGAGAAATTTAGGTTCATACTAAAAATCAAAAAGAAGCTCAATAACAGTGGCTTATTGTGTTTTTGGATCTCTTCAACAATCTTTTATCAACTCATGGAACTGTAAAAAAAAAAAAAAAAACTATTTACAGAGTTCAGTTTTAAATACATTTCACAACTTCTAAAGTAAAGTTTATGATACAAGAATTCAGAGCTCATGGCTTAAGTCCAATTATTGATCTGCAGTCTCTTCTATTTCCTGTATTCCCATGACTGTACTCTTTTTGTATACAGTTCAAGATTGCATTCTTTCTTGACCAAAAGTAAAATCAAACTACATGTTCATTTTAACTAAACAGCTTCTTTATTAGTCTGAAGACGAGTCATAGCTTCTAATTTCTGTCTGTAAGCCTCGGCTTCCTGTTCTTTCTTAAGAAGCTGCTGTCGATATTTTTGTGCTTCTCGATTTGCTTCATCCAGCTGTTTCTGAAGAGCCTCTCTCTCCTAAATTTAAAAAAAAAAATAAGTTTTTTTTTCAATTATTGGTCAAATACATTACTAACACATTCAAGCATGTTTCTTTCACATAGAAAATCTGCAGTAGCCATAAGTAGATTTCTATTGATATTTCCTAGACATCTTACCTTTTCAACCAATTCACTAGTAATTAAACCATAATTTTTTGCTCCACATTATAAGATGTAAATTACTTTCTAATCTCAAATTTCTGAGTTAAAAATAAGACTAACCCAAATGGGTATTTGTACTTTCATATGTACTATAAAAACTTAAGAAGTTTTCAAAGAGCCAAGTGACAGTGCTGCACACATATAATCCCAACCACTTGGGAGACTGAGGCAGGAGGATCACAACTTCAAGTTCAAAGTCAGCTTGACTAAAACAGTGAGACTTTGTTTCAAACTAAAAATAAAACAAAACAAAAATCAGAGTTTTAAGAGAAAACTATACAACTATACCTTTTTATATCTATATTTGTGATGTTTTCATCTAAAGGTAATGATAGAGATCTCTATCATTATATATGTATTAAATTCTTCAATAAATTTAGAGCTGAAAAACAAATCCAATCCAATGAATAATGGTATTGTTTTTCCTCCTCACTCTGCCCCTATTAGTTACTTCATATATTACATATTATATACATTATATATTATTATTAAATATGTCACATAATATATTATATTATATATTTTAGGGAAAACATTTCAAATATTCCTTTCCCATACCTCTTGTAAGCACGTAAACAAAAGAGGTAACCTGCATAGGCCCAGACTCTAGGAAAGTTTCCATTATCTTAGGAATGAAGCAACCTAGACAGGTGTGGTGGTGCACACCTGTAATCCCAATGATTCTGGAACCTGCAGCAGGAGGATCACAAGTTGGACCTTGTCTTGAAATAAAAAATAAAATAAAAAATAAAAAAGGCTGAGGATGTAGCTCAGCAATAAAGTACCCCTGGGGTTAGAATCTCAGTATCAAACAAAAGGAATAAATCAACCCCATCACAGGATGCAGGACCCTCTTAGTGAGGTAGAATTATAAATCAAGAAAATTCGGGCTCACTTTGGGCAAGAAATTTGACTAGAGGAAACTGAAGGTGAGGAGTGGGCAGCCTGCTAGAAGGGCAGTATAAGGGTCTGTTCCTATATATCCACTGCCTCCTTGATACTTGCACACTAAAGACACCAAAAGAGTCCCTTCTCTTTGATTTTCATATGGTGCACAAGAAGGATCATATACAACCCACCTGCCTTCCTATGATCCTGCCTCCTTTCCTACACTGAGAATGAAGTTAGATCCAACATTTATTTTTTCCATGGGCCGGCCAGAAATGGGAGTGACTGATTATATAAGTGGTCTCCAAATCTTCTAATTACACCAAGTGTTCAAGTATAATAAAAGAATGATTCTTACCACTAATCAGGCCCTACCCTGATGCTTCTTTATACCCTAGCTACCCTCTTCTTACCCCTTTCTAACCATAACTTCAGCAAAGATGAATGACAGCATAGGAACAAGCCAAATACCCAAGAGCCAAGCCTCAGGTAAATTATGAAAACTAGTACCCCAGCACATGATGAAGGATTTTGAGCATACCAATGGATAGGGGTAGAGGGTGAGACGGCTTGTGTACTGCTGCCTCAGGAGCTAGATATCACCTCTCTGGAAGGAACACTCTCAATCATGCAAAAGTATTTTAGAAATTTACATGTGTTCAGAGCACAGAAAGCAAGGAGTCTCAACTGCACCTCAGAGGACCTCATGTGCTATGCCTAAGTTTCTTTTTAAAACAAAACAACAACAACAAAAAAAAAACCTTTACGTATGTTAAGCAAGAAAGTCCTTTCGCAGCCAAAACTTAGAATATAGATAAAAATCTGCCCCAGTTTAGTAGGAAATATTATATCTCATTAAACCTAAAGTATCTTCTATTATTATCTATTTATTAATAGATAGACTCAGCAAGAGATTCACTATTATTGCAGAAGATGCAAATAAACTGAGTGAGGTAAAACAGTCCAAAAATGACAATACTTTAATCCTATTATAAGTAGAATATGTATATACACATTCATATTTGTTTTTGCATGTGCATGCATATATACATATTTTATGTTTTCATGCTGGGGATCAACTTCAGGGCCTCACACATGCTAGGCAAGTGCTTTACTACTAACCCCATCCCCAAAAAGTAGAATATATTTTAATATAAATAAAATGAAAGCTCCCTTCTGTCTACCAGGCCAAACAAAAGACTTCTTTTACACTGCATTTTTTTGACCAGATCTGTAAAATCTGAAAAACAATGCTCATTAACACTATTCTTTGAATATACTGAAAGTATGATTAACATTATAAATTTTTATGGTGTTTTCCCTTTTTACTTAGTTCCTAGGAAAAGAATCTTTCTGCTACCTCACTTTTCAAAGCAAATAATAATCTCTGAAAAGTGGAAAACATCACTTTCTATTTTACAAAAAGAGTCTTTGCTTTCCTGCTTATTTGTCAAACATTTACTGAATATACATCACATGCAAACAGTTGGTTGTTTGAAACATTAACAGTGGCAAGAGACTGACATTTGAGATTTATATTTAAATAGAAATGCCAAACAAATGGCTTTAATCCTTTGCAATAAAACTACAATGAAAATGATTCTGACATTTTAAAGTAAACATAATTTAGTCTCCAAATATGTAATACTGAAGTGTTTTTCTAGGGATTGGGGTTACAACTCAGTGACAAACAATAACAATGCTTTACATGTGCCAGGACCTAGATTCAATCCCCAGCACAAAACAAAACAAAAAACAAAAGATTTTTCTGTCAACATCTCAACATTGAAGAATTTAAAGAAAAAAAATCCTGATAATAATCAACATCTGGGTGGCAATAAGGAATATATTTATCTAAGCCACAACTTAAAACCAAAGCAATAAGTTACTATTACATTTATTGCTAATGTAATAAATAAATAATGGAATGATAGGACAAGAAAAAAAATTGAATGCCAAATGCACACCTGTAATCCCAGCAACTCAGGAGGCTGAGGCAGAAGGATTCCAGGTTCAAGACCAGCCTCAGCAACTTAGTGAGGCCCTCAGCAACTTAGTGAGGCCCTCAGCAACTTAGTGAGATCGTGTCTTAGAGTAAAAAATAAAAGGGGCCAGGGATAGAGCCCAGTGGTTAAGTGTCCCTGAGTTCAATCCCTGGTACCAAAAGAAAAAAAGATTTGAGCTTGGTTTATTTTCAAACAGGATTCTTTAATTCTGCTTTAGTTAACAGCAATGATCTCAAACACTTTTTATCATTTTAAATATATAATTTTCTAATATTTCAATTTACATTTTGCTACTATAAAACCAAAAATATCACTATAGTGATTTATCTTCTACCATACTTAAATATGAATTTTAGAAAGATAATAAACATTTAATTAAGTAAATTAACATTTAAGTAAGCATTTACTATATGCTCACTTTTGCAAGAGTCCTCCTTACAATAATCTTACATTGCAGGTCCTATTGTTTTTCCATTTTTAGTGATAGGAAAACCAAGCCTTAAAATGTTAAATAACTTGACCAAGATCATACAATCAAAAAATTATAAAATAACCAGTGTAACTCTACATCATGTATAACCACAAAAATGGGAAGTTATACTTCATGTATGTATAACACATCAAAATACACTCTACTGTCATGTATATCTAAAAAGAACAAATAAAAAATAAATTACAGGGCTGGAGTTGTGGCTCAGTGGTAGAGCGCTTGCCTAGCATGTGCAAGGCCCTGGGTTCGATCCCCAGCACCACATAAAAATAAATAAAATAAAGGCATTGTGTCCAACTACAACTAAAAAATAAATTTAAAAAATGAATAAATAAAGATAATAAATAAATTACAAAATAACTGGATATGGGGGAGCAGACCTGCAATCCCAGCAACTCAGTAGGCTGAAGCAGAAGGATCACAAGTTCAAGGCCAGCCTCAAAAAATTAGTGAGACCCTAAGCAACTCAGTGAGAACCTGTCTCAAAATCAAAAATAAAAAGGACTGAGGATGTAGCTCACTGGTAGAGTATCCATGGGTTCAATCTCCAATAAAAATATGTATGTGTATATATATATATATATATATATATATATATATATATATATATATATATATATATAATTTAAAACTAAATAAAATCTAAACCTAAATTTGATTCCAGACCCTTATTTAAAAAAAATAAATCCTAAACATTAGAAAAAAAAATTTTTTTAAAGAAAAACTAGACCAGTTTTTAAAGAAAAACTAGACTTCAATTTTCTTGCTGCCCTGGTTCAATTATAACAAATATTATCTTGTTTTTAATTAACAAACTATTCTTGACATACATCCACACCTACTCATTTCCAAATTGTCCATGGCTGCTTTCTCACTATAATGGCAGAACTGAGCAGCTGTAACAGAGACCGGCTCATAAAGTCAAAAAATTTCAATCTTGTCCTTTTACAAAAACACTTGGTCTTCTTTGGTCCTGGAGAAACAAACTATCAAGAAGAAATACAACTACAGAAAATTTAAAATTTTAACAGATCAAGAAAGATCTGTTAATAAAAGAAAAACAGATTGGAAAAAATTGTAATAAACATTGACCTTACAGAGGTCAATTTTTAAAAGAGCACTAGGATCCTGATCCACCCCTGGTTAAAAGACACAAATATTTCATTAAAAATAACAGGGTTGGAGATGTAGTTCAGTGGTAGAGTGCTAACATGAAAAAAGCCCTGGGTTAGCTGCCTAATACCATTTAAAAAAAAAAAAAAGTCTACTAGAAGAAAAAAACATATGCCAACCTCAAAAATAAACAAACAAAATTCATTATTAAACTTACTTTTCTCTAATCTTTGTGACAAAGAAAGAGCAAAGGTCTTTCCTGAATTCACACAACTATGTAAGTAATAAGAGAAAACCTAATGCACTAATTAATTACATTAACTCCCTCCCATGTATACAAGAGTTAATTTCAGTTCAGATCAGGATATTGTTTCTTATTTATGGAAGAAAACTGTAAATAGTACACTTCCTTCAAAAATATCTTCAATAGAGTAATATTATCAAGAGGTAGTAACAGTTACATACACTATTGGAATTCAGTGTCTTCTATTTTCCCTTCCAAAATACAAACTCATTTCATTCCTTTATGTTTTTACAATGCAGATGTAAAAGTCAAAAAATTTAAAATAAAATTTCTACAATTTGAACTAATTTTCCCAGAGATTACTGGAGAAACCTTTTCATTGTTGGATGGAAAGCTTGTAAACATAAAATTCTTGGCACCTTTGTTATAGACAGTCACTCTGGAAATTATGGACACGAGACATAAAACCCACACATCAGATTCTATATGTTAATCTTTTAATTCCTTTACAAGTTTTTAAATTTCATCATTATGAATATTTTTAGACCACATTAATCAAAATGCATCCCTGTGCATTTCAAAGTGTCAAGCCAGTCTCTATCCACTAAATGCCAGTTGTATGCCACTAATCATAACCAAAAATGTCTCCAGACACCACCAAATGTCCCCTGGAGTTAAAATTGCTCCAGTTGAGAATTATTGCTTAACAGAAACTCTTTGGATTACAACCAAGTTGTTACTTAAGAAATCAGTGTAAAAGTCTGCTAGAATATATGCTAGAATATGAATTCAAAAGAATGACTTTATGTATTATAGAAAAGTGATTACCTGTTTTGATATAAACACTGGAGGCCATCTCTTCATTCTTAACTCTAGCCCACCTCTACTACCTATACTCACTGTATATGTCAAAGTTTCTGTGTAATAGCCCTTAAGAAGTCATGTAGCCTTGGCTTGAATATTTCCAGTGACAAAAAATAAGATTTCCATTACCAGAAAGTTCTATTAAAAATAAAACAAAACAAACAAAAAATACTCTTCTTTATTCAAGCGAAAACTCTATCACCATAAGTTCTCTTTCCTTGGTCCTAGTATTAATACCTCAATTCCTAATTTCCTATTATTTGCAATCATTCTCCCTAATCTCTGAAAAATTATAAGAGAGGAATCAGGATGAACTTCTGAGGGAAACAGTAATGTTCGCTGACTTGTACATAAAGGTACAGGCTGCACACTCATTGTTTTAAAACATAACTTATGGAATTGAATAAACTTCATCTAATAAAAATTCAAGTAATTTAAAAATACTTCATTAAAGTTCATAACAAATATTTTTACCTTATATGCATGAAAAAGATGATCTGACAAATCAGGAAAGTATTAAATAATAAGTATAGCTGATATGTTCAATGGAATAAATTGTTAGCTTGTGAATAAGACATTCAATATGCATAGCACTTTGAATTTTGAAGCAATAAAACCACCCACACTTAACAATTAAAGTCATCATTTTATCAGATATTCTGATTAAATCATCAAATTCTTTTTAACTCAATCATATATTATTTGTAATTAAGGTCAAAGATGTACAGCCTGATATTTAAATGAATATGAGACCAGGAGTAGTGGCATACACCTGTATCCCCAGCTACTTAAGAAGCTGAGACAGCAGGATTTTAAGTTTAGTAACTTAGACCCTATCTAAAAATAAAAAGGAGCTGGAAATGTACAGCACCCCTGGGTTCAATTCCTAGTACCATAAAAAATATAACAACAATAAAAGATATATGTGAGAAGTGTATTTTAAAAAATCTCCTTTTTCTGATAACAAGAATCTTTTAAAAGAATTACTAAATGCTCATCAAGTTTACTATACACATATCAGATACTACCAATACATATATAAGAGTATGTTGACTTTTAAAATTCTCATTAAAACCCTAAAATGAGATATTATTATTCTAAATTCCAATTTGGGAGAAAATAAAACTGAGACCAAGAAAGACAACTTGCCTAAAAGTTGACAGATCAAGAGACAATATTCAAATCCAGATTCTCTGATTTCATGTTCAATGTTGATTACACTACAGTTTCTCTTTCAAAGTAACTCTCAAGAATAACTTGTTTTTTATTCGTAAGTTCAAGGAACATAATTTTATTCATAGTCGTGCAAAGAAAAAACTGAGGTAGCTGTGGTTTGGTTACACCTACAAACTGGTTTACACTTTCAAATTAGTTTGAGAGGGGGAAAAAGAAGTTGAATTCTATCAACAATCTAAATTAATTTCCTTCAAGATCTTAATGGTGAAATAAAAAGTTATTTATTGCTTTTAAAAACAACCCATCCAACAAACATCATCCTTTTTTTAAAATAGCCCCCTAGCCCAATTAAGCATTTGCATTTCATTTTTGAAAGAAAAAGAATTTTTAGTCAGTATATAGTGACATTTTCCTTTAATGACTTGTGAGAATGGTATAAGTTTAACAGAAAATAAAGGATGGAATGCAAGAACCAAAGACGTCCCAATGTTATCAGGATGACAGACTCTGTTACAAACAAATGCTTTACTCACTCATTCATTCATTCAATATTTATTTATTGAGGGCTTACTATATGTATAAGACAAAAAAAATTAAACAAAGTGATAACACTATGCACTTTCATTCTGTATAAAAACAACATGGTCAATAATAAATATATAAGACAAAATAATAATAATAAAGAAAAATAAATTGAATTTATTTTGGATGACTGCCGCAAAACACACCGGGTAAAAGACTCCTTACTTCTATTTCTGCAGATTCCACCCGGTTTTCAATTATTTCGATACATTGTCTCTTAGCTGGTGGTTCTTCACTTATAACAGTTTCTTCAGCAATGTCTGTTGCTGGTACTGTTAACACTAAAATGAAAAGGTGTACACATTACTTCATTCTCTCAGATAGGTTTAGAATTAATAAAACTAGTCTTGACACTGTTGATGCTACTCACCTAAGTATATTCCAAAACAATAATTTCAACATACTGATTTGCTTTTATGAAGAGGTCTGTACTTGTCTTTTTTGCTTTCTTATTTTTTTTTAACTGAAATCTACTTATTAAATTATCTACTTAAAAAAACTTTTATAGATAATTTATTAATATGTCGCAAAACTCAAAACAATATTTAACCAGTTTATTTTGTGAGGTTTCATGCCCATCCCACTAACATAATCCCATCCATTACTTTCTTGTGTATTATTCCTATATTAATTTATATAAAAATAAACATGAAAATATATGAGTAGCATACATACAATGCCTACATTCAAACATATATACAATATGTTGTTCTACATTATCTTCTTTCACTCCCTACATTTACAGTATCTTACATTAATACACAGAGCTTCCTTTTTTCAGCTGCATAATATTTCATCATATGGATACACCATTATGAATACAGTTTATAAACTTTATTTTCCAATTGGATTTTGTCGCCATTTCTTTGTAGCTCTTTATATAAATGTAAATATTAGAAAAGCTGTCATTGGTTGACACAGCACTACAGGACCACACAAGTAAAAATCTTGCAAAACAATTTTATTGATGAATGGGGAAAATTACAGTTTGCTCTATGATTTTTTCCTAAATTTTTGTCAAACCATTAAAAATTCCCTTTCACTTATAAATGTAAACAGAAATTAGAAAATGGCAAAATTACTATTTGAGAACAATAAAATTTAAAACACTAGAAATACTGAGAAGAAAAGAATGTTCTTTCTATCATATTACATTTATCACTTTATTTATTTATCGTTTTATTTATCACTCATGATGAACTAAGAATTTGTATTTGTTTCACTGGACTGTCTATATACTCTACATATTCATGTTATCTATACATTTTTAAATTAGGGAGGCTTTAAATTTTTATTTAATTATTTAGTAAGGTCTTCTCAGTGTGCTTTTCCCCCCAGAGTTTTCCTTATTCTTCTTTCCCCCTCTCCCTGTCAACATAAATTTTAAAATTCATTTGCATAATTATAGGGGGAAAAAACCTGTTGATTTTTGCTATGGGCTGAATTGTGAACTCCTCCCCCAACTCCAATTCATGTTAAAGACCTAACCTCCAGGAACACTAAATGTGACTGTATTTGGAGATAAGGCCTTTAAAGAGATTGAAGTAAAATGAGAACTTATGGGTGGATCCTAGTCTAATATTATTGGTGTCCTCATTAGAAAAGAAAATTAGGCACATATAACACACAAAAACTGAAGTCAATTAAGTGAAAAAATATAGCCAGAAGGCAGCCATCTACAAGCCAAGGAAAGAGGCCTGAGAATAAACCAGACTGGACAACACTTTGATGCTGGATTTCTAGCTCCCAGAACTGAGAGAAAATAAATTTTTTTTTTTTTTTTAATATTTATTTTTTAGTTCTTGGCGGACACAACATCTTTGTTTGTATGTGGTGCTGAGGATCAAACCCGGGCCACATGCATGCCAGGCGAGCGCGCTACGGCTTGAGCCACATCCCCAGCCGGAGAGAAAATAAATTTCCATTGTTTAAGTCACCCAGTCTGTTTTGTAACAGTCCTATCAAACTAACAGTCCATTTTTCATGACATATTACAACTATAAATTAACTCAGGAAGAATTGAAAGTTTTACGATAATGAACCTTCACTTTGAAAAGCATGGATTTTCCCTTTATTTGTTCATCAATTGTTAGTCTGTAAATGTCAGGTTTTGGAGACAATTTTATATCTGCTTTATACAAATATTTGGAAATTTTCCTCTTTTTGAAATAATTAGTTCTTCAAAGCTTTTGTGGAAGCATTTGGGCTTAATCCAAACCTTGGACCAGCTGTCAACGGATGTCTACAGAGCGGGAGAGAAAAGCTCCCAAGCTTCATAGGTCAAGAGTTTCCTCTTCTTTGGCTATAGCAACAAAATTTTTTCTTGAAATCTGGTCTCTCTTTAGTGCCACAGCTCCTCTGTTAACTCAAAACAAAACCCAACTTAGAAGTTCTATCTCTAGCCTTGCCCCCCACCATTTCCTTCACTGCCCATGAAGAGGCACAGTCTTTACAATTCTGGTCATTTCCTTAAAGGTTTTGTGTGTACATACTTCTTTGGCACTGAAGGGTATGCTTGATCAGATAGACTCTTTCTGCACCTTTTCTCTCTGACTCCTCAGTATTCATTCCTTATTCTAATTTAGCCATGTATGTACAGTCCCTATTCATGCTGAGGCTCTATTCTTATCGGAGTGTATATTTATTGGTGATTTCTGAGCTCAATCCTACTCTTTCCTTGATAAACCATTGTGGGTTTTCATGTGGGTCCTCTTGTCCTGGCTGCAAGGGTCCTATATGTTTTGAACAATGAACAAAACTTAAAATGTGGGAATTTGAGGTTTTCTCAGCCTTTCAGTTTCACTAAAAATGTAGCTGAGGCTTTTGTTTCATCTATCTTGTTACTCTTTGTGGTTTTCAAGGAGAAAAAAAGGGGAGAGGGGACTCACAATAAAGTTTCTAAAAGTTGTCACTATATTCCTACTATAGGGACTTGTTTTTCAGTAGTTTTCCTTATGTGGTATTTTTAAAAGTTCACATGATATTCCAATTGTATAAAATGGCCTGCGAATTTATTGTCCAGTGCTGCTTTGAATTATTTTCTGTACTGTCTGTGTTGATATTTAAGCCCATTTTCCAACCAGAATACTTTGGAGCCAATTTCTTTCCACCTGATGCATACTCTGAAAAAGTAAGTTAATTTTAATATTAACCTAAATAAATAAATACTAGGCAATCATGTCTGTTATAATATATCACAATTTCCTGAAAATTAAAAATAAACACAAACTTTAAGTAAATGTCCACTACTAACCTTGCTGTCCATCTGGCATGGTCACAATGATGGGCTGACCTATTCCACTGGTTGGAATGGAGTGCAAATTTCCAAGCTGAATTCCATCTGTGACTATTGTGATGACTTGTTGACCCCCTGAACTAACTACTTGCTGAATTGCACCATCCACAGATTCTGCAGTAACCACTTCTTCTGTGGCCACTACTGGGGGGGAAAAAAAAGTAAAGTAAAAATTAGTGAACATATCTAGCAGTATGAATAGACATTTAGTTTTGCTTCTTCTGCTACTTTTGCTTTCTCTGCTTCTTTCTTATGCAGGACAACTTTTATAGTTTTTAAACTCAATGTAAATGGCTGGATTACAAGTGCTGCAACTTAAAATAATAGTTTCTTTTCTTTTTATTTTGAGACAGGCTCTCACTAAGTTGCCCAGGCAGGCTTCAAACTTGGGATTCTCCTGCTTCAGTCTCTGAGTTGCTGGGATTATAGGTATGTACTACTACCCTTGGCTTTCAACTACCTTCATGAGTGTGTTTAAATAAACAGTTTCTCTTCTTTTTCAGGTACAAAATGTATAAAATCTTCTAAAATCATGACAAAGGTTCTGTCTACTCAATAAAATTCCATAATTCAAATTGGTTATATTCCATTCATATTTACATATATGAGTTTATATACAGAATAAATAGTATTCCCTTTTTTGATTGAGTGAGCAAGGATTGCTTTGATAATAAGCAGCATACAGATCTGGTACTATATGATAGTGAACAAAACAGTATTGAAGATTAACATAAATAAAATCCCAAAATATGCTCTTAGTAATTTGAGAGGCTCAAAGGATTCTGGCAACTAAAAACAGCACTTCTGGCTCTGCCTGAGTAAAGAAATCACAAGTTAATACTGCCAAAATCCTTTTCTACAAGCAATCCTATATTCAACTACTGACCCCAAAAGACATGAAACGGGAAAATTCATAATTTTGGTTTTTTTTAGCTGTAGATGGACACAATATCTTCAATTTTTTTAATGTGGTTCTGTGAATCGAAACCAGTGCCTTGCACATACTAGGCAAGCACTCTACCACTGAGCCACAACCCCAGCCCTCATAGCAGCTTTTTTAAAATAGTAAAAACTAGAAATAATCTACATATTCATTGACAGTAAATAAACTGTGGTAGAGTCATACATTGGAATACTACATAATAACTAAAATGTCTATATGCAAAACATGGATGAATTTGATAAAAATAATACTGAGTTATGTAAAACAGACATGAGACTAAATACACTGTCTGCCTTCTATTTAGGAATTGAGGAAGCATTATGCAGAAATGATTATTTTGTGATAATTCATCAAATTGGACATTTATTATCTATGGACTTTCCAATGTACATGTTATATTTCAATAAAGGAGCATCAAAAGGAATAATAATAGTGAATGGATTATTCATAATGAATTTTTAAAAATCTCTATATAATAATATTTTGTAGGGCTAGGATTGTGGCTCAGGGGTACGTGTAAGGCATTGGGTTCGATCTTCAGCACCACATAAAAATAAAGGTATTGTGTCTACCTACAACTAAAATATCAATGTTAAAAAAATACATATATCTTGTAAAAAAAAAGGAGGGGGGAGTCAAAGATCTTGATAGAAGATATCTATCGAAGAATGACAAATTTGAAAAAATCACTTTAATATAATAATTGATTCAAGCAAAGATCACTAGTGAGTGATAAAAGCACTGGTGAAATGTTTGGGGACAACAGGATATTTAAATATTCTCAAAGTATTTCACCAAAGACTAATATTGGTTGCAAAGGGGAAAGAGTATCTTTAAAGACCTGGCAGTTACCAAATGCCATTATCAAGTCTGCCTGATATTATGTGCCTCATGATATGATGCAATAAGAGGTTACAAAATATCACTGTGTTCTTCTGAAAGTGTTTGACCTGCATCTATCTATTAAGAAACAAATGGGGGGGCTGGGGTTGTAGCTCAGTGGTAGAACGCTTGCCTAGCACATGTGAGGCACTGGATTTGATCCTCAGCACCATATAAAAATAAATGAATAAAATAAAAGCACAGTGTCCATCTACAACTAAAAATATTTTATAAAAAGAAACAAACAAACAAACAAATGGGGGCCAGGGTAAGAAAGGAAAATAGGAAGTAATAGGATCGAACTCAGTGCCTTGCACTGCAAGTACTCTACCACTGAGCTACAACCTCGGCCCCTCTAAATAACATTTTTAAAAACCTATTATTCGAGGCAACACTTACACAAAGTGCAATTTAATAAAAGCTTTCTCTACCCAAATCAAGCTACTGTCCAGATATAACATTTGCTCTTGAGTTGCTACCAACTCACAGCAGAACATCATGGATAAAAATGATTCTGGGTTTATTTCAGAGAGAAAGACCACAAATATATGAATATATGGAATGCTTTTTTTTTTTTTTTTAGGCAAGATAAATGCCAGGATCCTAGTTTTCAAGAAGACAAACTGTGGCAACAGACCTGGCTTCCACCTTGTCACAGCATTATTTGATAATCAAGAATCACAACACAAACCACAGAACACTCAAAATGCAAACAACCTTTGTTTTGAGTGCTTTCATTATTTTTGTTTGCTTTAAACTATAATCAAATTTTATCATGAAGCACTTAAGGAAATTTCAGGAAGATAGTTACAAAATAAAATACCGGGCACTAAGTAAAAAAATATTCAATAGGACAACTATTAAGGCTTTCAAATGCATTAACTATTGCTTTGATTTTTTTTAAAAAATATCCATATGAAAAAGAAATGTTCACTGGTTGAATACTAAATATAAATAGTAATATTTTAAAGCATAATCATAAGAAATTTCTGAGATCACACGCAATCAAGATACATCTCAACTTTCATCATTGCACTATTTACAATGACTGTCATTAGAGTTCTTGTCTTTCATCTAAAAAGCTTTCTTTTCAAGTTGTGCAATGGTAAGGTATTTAAGAAAAAATTAAAAGGAAACTAATTATGGAAGAAGACAAAGCACCCTCCCCCAACCTTAAGAATAACTCAACAATAAAATGTTGAAACATGTAAGAATAAAAGAGAAAGCCTAAAAATTCTAAAAAGGATTTTATATAATATGTATGTGCACATATATATTTTTCCAAAATATAAAAACCTTGGATAAAAAGTAACTGCTATTTCATAAATATTGGTTGATCTAATTCTGAAGTCAAGCTCTAATATTTAAAAAGAGCTAGATAACCTACAGCACCCTTTGAAAATAGTTGGGATCTCTTATTCAACATGACTTTTGAATTATAATGCCATAAAACTAAAATAAGGCAGGGAAGAAAATTATCTTTGTAAAAGACTGAAAATTCTATCTGTAATATTTAAACAATAAAATAAAAACTTCATTGAAGAAAAAATAACATTCAAAGGTATTATGCTTGCAATCAAACCTGAAATTAAAAACAAAAAATACCTCATGAGGCCCATGTACTTATGCCTCTAAAGTCAATTCAGTTTTATTACCCTATGTTAGGAACAGACCAAAAACCAATATGTTAACAGGTAGGTACCTGTTAAACTACACCATTAGGAAGAAAGGAAGGAACTTACAGCCTCTACCTGACGTATTACAACACCTTTGAAATACCATCTTACAAGCAATTAGCAGAAGTTGCTCTGAAGACAAAAAGAAGATCATAGATTTCTATTTAATCTAGGAATGATAAGGACTGCTAGAAGTATAAAACAGGGGTTTCATGAAATGGTGTTTTAAAAAAACCTGATATTTACATGGCAAAGATAAGACCTACCTTCCTCCTCCCAGCCCTCAGTACTAGGGATGGAACCCAGGGGGTGCTTTATCATGGAGCTACTTCTCCAGCCTTTTTTAAAATTTTGAGACAGGATAGTCTCGAGTCATTGAGATTACAGGCACACACTACCACATCCTGCAAGACCTACATCTTAGGCAACTACAGTTTCTAATTCTACACCTAAATAACTCTCAAATCTATCCACTTCTTATTATCTCCTTGTCAAATCCTCGCTCATCTGCCATTATATGTTGTTCCTAATTGATTGCATTAGACTCCTAACTAAACGCCCTTCCAGAGTCTTCTATGCCTGCCAAAATGATCACTTTTAAAGTTCTCTATAATCTTACTTTCAACCCCTATGTTATTCTCCCTCTCACTGGGTTCAGTTGCATTAGACTCTGGGTCTCCTTGAAAATATAAGCTCTTTCTGTCTCAAAAATTTCACGTCTCTCTCCTCCTGATATGTTCTTCCCTCAACTTTTCCCTAATTTCTACTTAATCCTTTAGGAAGACTCCATGACTCACCAGAGTAGCCTGTAACCTATGGCAGAAAGACAAGAAAACGTGATTGCCTCTGTTTATGAAGACTGTACTCCATTTTCCTAAGGGAAAAAATGTGCCTGCAATCCCCAAGCAGCTTTTATTCTTCTGTCTCTTCATTTTGGGAATGGCTTTCAAAATGAAATAACTTCCAAAGTAGTATGGCTTGGAATGTGTTCCTATCCATTCTTTAGGCCAGCAACTCAACACCCACCCCTCTACAAACTCTTCCCAACTCCAGCTGTTCCCTCTGAACAACAGTAATCCAGTGAGATATTCCAATCATCAAGCCTTGACAAACTGCAATTCTATTTGTTTATAAAATCAAGAAGATAGCACCATCATTTAGTTGTGCAACAAAAGCATTTTAATAGACTTCATGAGATTCTCACTGGACTAACATTAAAATTTGTTTTATATGCCAAAAATGGTTCTACTGTAGTCATGGAAGTGCAAGACTTACACACACATATGAAGTAACAACTAGTATAAGCATAGTTCTTACACTATATTTTGGTCCACAATCATTTTAAAAAGGCATGACAGGAACAGAACACTTAGTTCAATAAACTATTACCAGAAAAAGTTACAGATACATCTTTGAAGTAAAAGTAGGAATAGTGATCATTTTTGCTTGATATGAGACAAAATGATAACTACACAAGTACTTATTTCTATTGCAAACATTCCAAAAGAGACCAGTCCACAGATCACCCAAAGAAACGTATAAGAAAGAGTACACTGACAGCCAGGCAGGGTGCCGCATGCCTGTAATCCCAGCGATTTGGGAGGCTAAGGCAGAAGGATCATGAGTTCAAACCCAGCCTCAGCAATTGAGGGAGGTCCTAAGCAACTCAACTAGACCCTGTCTCTAATAAAATATAAATATAAAAAAGGGCTGGGGATGTGGTTCAGTGGTTAAGCACACATGCATTTAATCCCTGGTACCAAAAAGAAGGAAAAAATAAACTATATAGTGGTCAAAGACACACAACTTGTGAACTTGTCAGACTTTGATCACAAGCCTCTGTTCATCACTCAGTAGCCACATGACCTTAGGAAAAACTATTCAACCTTCACAAATCTATTTCATCATATGTAAAATGAAGACGCTTCTAATACATTTTGCAGATCCTAAAATGCTCTTGAAAAATACATATTTCTAAAATCAAAATGAAAGTAATGATTGTTGGGTAAAGAAACCAAATAGCCAAAATGAAAAAAAAAAAATTTTTGTGGCAGATTTATCACTGCCTGAGCAGGTACCAACTGAGTAAGAAGATATATACTTCAGCGCAATTGTGGCATAAGTACTGGGTGGCAATATATTTAACTGAACTTTTACTTAATTCAAGCTCTTAAAAATCTCTTCAAAAGGATTCTATTATGATATAGCATTGAAATGAAAAGTTATTATGCTCATAGAAGATTGTAAAGTCACATGCAATAAAAGTCAACTGAAATTCTGTCAGACTAGACCATAAAAATTTTCAAAGATAGGAGAAGTTAAAAAGGTTAGTATAACCAATTTAAAGGAGCTAAAAATCTAAATGTCAGAACTTCTAGCTGACTTTTAAGAAAAGCTATTGAATTTCAGGTATATGCTTTTTTTTTTTTTTTGGTACTAAGTATTGAACCCAGGGGTGCTCAACCACTGAGCCACATATATCCCCAGCATTTTTTGTTTGGGTTTTTTTTTTTTTTTTTTTTTTTGGTACCAGAGATTAATCTCAGAGGTACTCAACCCCTAAGCTATAGCCCCAGCCCTATTTTGTATTTTATTTAGAGAGAGGATCTCGCTGAATTGCTAAGTGCCTCTCTGAGTTGCTGAGGTTGGCTTTGAACTTGTGACCTTCTGTCTCAGTCTCCCAAGCCACCATGATTACAGGCATGCGCCATCACACCTGGCAAGGTATATGCATTTTAATTAACAATATTTTCAAGTTTAACCAAAGAGAAACCACCAATAAAATAGGTTTTTTCTTTTTTTCTTTCTTCTCTCAGGTGCTAGGGATTGAGCCCAATGCCTCACACATGTTGACCTTTGTGCCTCGTTCAGAAATCAACTTTCTTTGACAGTTTCTGTACTTTCAAAGGTGCTAAAAAGAGCCAGACATACATTCATTATAAAAGCAATATGCAAACATGATGATGCATATATCACTGTTAATGGCCAAAAACAATTCAGAAAAATCTAGACTCCCAGATAAAAAGACTTAGATTCAAACTTTATGTGATGTAAGAAGCTGGAGAATTACTAATTAGTTGAAAAAAGAAAGGAAAAAAAGAAAAGGGTAGGAATTATTTTTCTTCCAAGTTAAAAAAAAAATCCAATATTATTTACCTTAAAGCTTTTCAGTGAGGATCCAGTGAAATCATAGGTAAAAAATTTATAGTGGTGCCCTTGCACAGGGTAAGCAGTCAATGACTTGCTACTGTTATTATTAAACTTTTAAAAAACACTAATTTAAAAAATGACAATAAATTATTCTACTTTTATAAACATTAATCCAAACCCAATGGCTTGAACTACCATAAAAAGACTATTTTTTGGAGTTATAAAAATTTCCTAGTTAAAAATAACTTACACAATAATTACAGTAAGAAATATTTTAAGTAAGTATGAGGCAAACCTTATCTGAACCAGCTATTCACCAACACTGCACGTCCTCATTTAACAGGAAACCCTTTAATAGTAATTTTTATATACTATCTCCTAGTTCTGTCAGACATTAAGATCTTTGTAGCATTCTAAAAGAACTGACAAAAATTAAATATATGAAAAAATAGTAAGTTCATATACATTTATTTACTTAAAAAAAAGTCACCAATTGATAAAAAAAAGGCCAACTTGGGTAAACAGACATGCTTTCTGTAAAGCATACAAGTTTGTTTTTTAATTTTAATTAGTTGTCAAATTTTAATATTCTTTTGAAGTTCACATTTTCAGCTTCCCATGAAAAAACAGAATCTGGAAACATAGAAGACATGTCTATAATCAGCTAGAGCTGAGTAGTACATGCCCCTGCCTGGCCCCACTTTTTAACTGGGCATAATCTCCACCCTGCCTAGTTTTGTCTTTCATGTTACCTTCCCAGCCTTTGTAAGTATTTGAATCTGCACCTTTTATTGTACATATCTGGCTTGCTTTTCTAACCTGGAGTTTCTGACGAATTGGATAACGGAGCAGAGGCTTCAGCTAAGGCAGCTAACGTAGCTAATACTGATGTAGAGGAGTTTCCAAACTGAACAGCAGACACACCCGTTTCATCTATGAGAAAACAGAAAATAAATTTGAATTTTTAAGGAATTTAAACCAATGTATATTTCTCATATTGTTTTATTTTATTCAACTCTTAAGTGATGCTTGGAGGCATTAGTTTTTGAAAGGTAATATTATAGTACATTTTGTAATATTACCTTTCTTTAGATTGTTTTGTTTCAGAAAAATGTTTATGGCTAATACCAAAGAAACCAAGATGGCTGATATAATCTTACCCTTATTCTTCAACAGTCCTTGCTTAAAAGGATGGATACCTACTAATGCATAAAATCCCAACAGCTATCCTATATGCATCTCAATACCTGTTGCCTTGGATGAATTTTCTGAAGATACCAGACCTGTTAGGTTCACCACCCCTCCAGGTCCAATGATAAACTGTGGTGTTGCAGCATGTATCGTCACAGTGTCAGGACTCTCTGGGTTTGTGTTGATTTGGTTCTGCATAGCAATCTAGGGGAAAAAATCACCACAGTGCTTTCAGAATTACAGTCAGAATATTTGGTACAGATTCTCAATGTAATACAAATATGATTTTATAGGCGCATTCTCTAAGAAGAAACATAATACAAATGGAAATGGTTTGATCATTGGAACACCAAGAGTGTAGTATTAAAACATAGATATGAATTTATATATTTTAATCCCCTGTTGAGTAAAGCAGAACAATTCTATTAGAGGAGAAATGGGTATCTGAAAGCTTTTATAGAGCACAGGAAAACAGGAGATTGAAAGATATCCTGTTGCTCTATAGGTGTGGAAATAAGAATTATTCAAATTGTTCCCAATCTTCAACTCCAACCCTCAAACTGCACTCTTAGATACAAAGGAATGAAAAAGGCACGGTAAAATTCATTTTCCTGAACATAAAACAGCTTTCAAGTAACTCATGGTAGTTAAATGAAGTCAGAGACGACAGTTCCACTGGGAGGAACAAGAAGATAGACAAGAAGAGGCAGTAAACAAAGAAAATAATATATCAATGTTGTCTAGCTGAAGAAAAAAGAAGTCATGTTGGTTACTAGAAAAGCCAAATATACCCATTTCCACAAACAATTTTTTTTTTTAAAGAGAGAGTGAGAAAGAGAGTGAGAGAGAGAGAGAGAGAGAATTTTTTTAATATTTATTTTTTAGTTTTCGGCGGACACAACATCTTTGTTTGTGGTGCTGAGGATTGAACCCGGCATGCATGCCAGGCAAGCGTGCTACAGCTTGAGCCACATCCCCAGCCCCACAAACAATTTTTTTTGAGGACAGTGAAAATAAAAGAAACAAATCTGAATGATAAAGACAGCATCACTTACTCAAAGGATGTCATTACAGTTGCTATTTATTTTTTAATTTTTATAAAATAATTTAAAACAGACTTTGAAAATCCATTTGGTTTTTCAGCAAGAATAATTAATAAAATAAGCTACCTAGAGGGTAATTCAGAAACTTGAAAACACAGAAAAGTAATCACCTTATCTAATCTTCTATTACATAAAAAGACTGTGTGGTCTTACCATCAGGAAAATGAATAGTATTGAACTAAGAGGAAATGAAAGAAAAAAGACTGTCCAAAATAACTGAGTCCAAAATAAAAAGCTACAAGCTTTCAGTAATCTACAACATAGAGATCCATCTACCTGAACAGCTTCCTTTTGTTTGCTTTCTTAAAAATTAAAATCCAAGTTACCTGTAATATTTCTGCTAAATCTTCATTTCCATTGTCTATTGAAATATCAAATGCAGTTTTACAAAATTTACTTTGCGTGTGTACATCAGCACCATATTTGATTAAAAGTTCCACCACCTCTTGATGATTGTGTTCTGTGGCCCAATGCAGAGCTGTCATTTTTAACATGTCCTTTGCATTAACGTCAGCACCATGCTACAAAAAAATATTTCAAAATGAGAGATTGCTAAAACATGGAAAACAAAAATTCCCGACATGCTTTGAAGCAAGAACAAATACCATAGTTGATTTTCTGTGTTAAACATGCTTTCTAGCAATTACCCTTTATCTCTCCCTTTATCATTCTTCTTTCATGCTGATCTTCCTACTATTTTCCTTCTCATTTCTTGAAATGAGGCAATTATTCTTTTAGTTACTCAACTACAGGCATGAAGGGACAGGAATGGCATAAGAAGTGAAGGAAAACTATGAGCACTTCTCCAAACTCTTTTTAATGTTGTATTAGAATTGATCCCCTAGTTCCTCATTTACACAAAATCACCCTTTGCTTTCAAAACCAGCACAACACAAGCAATTAGAAGGGAGCTATCTAGTTATCCAGTATAATCACCAGTAAACACAGGTGGTTATAATACAGCTTATCAGAATAGAGATATGTTATATGTGTAAAATAAGCACTGGAATTCAAAGACTTAGTACCAAAGAAACAGAATGTAAATTATCTCAATAATTTTCAGATCAGTTCATGTTGAAATTATAATGTTTTGAATATTTTGGATCAAAAATAATATTCATTTTTACTTTTTGAATGTAGATACAAGTATATCTAGAATTACATGTAATTTGCATACATGGCTTACATTGAATTTCTTTTGGATAGGTTCATCTAAAGACCAGAATAAAAAGGACCAAGAATAAGGACTATTGCCAGGTGTGACGGCACATGCCTATAATCCCATTGGCTTGGGAGGCTGAGGCAGGAGGATCACAAGTTCAAAGCCTGACTCAGCAATGACGAGGCACTTAGCAACTCAGTGAGACCCGGTCTCTAAATAAAATACAAAATAGGACTGGGGCTGTGGTTTCGTGGTCAAGTGCCCCTGAGTTCAATCCCTGATACCCATCCCATGTAAAAAAGAATAATGTTGCAAAATTTTCTACAACACATTTTTGCATCTAGATAATTAAAGGTAAATCCCCATTTATATTACCTATCAATTTGTTAATCATCCAAGCCTAATGTTCCCTTCCGTAGGCATTTGGACTATATTGACAAACTTGTTGTTGTCCCTTACCCTAAGGACTTTCAATTGTTTGACTTAACTAAGAATATACCTAGAGAAAGTTTTCCCCTCACAAAAGAAAAATTTAATTTTCATTTGATGGGCTTACACACCAAAAAAAAAAAAAAAAGAGAGAGAATCACCACAGGTAAAACACTAAGTAGGCATTCAATAAAATTATCTCCCTCCTCCTTCTTATAAACTCATAAGAAGTTTCAATAGCAAAGACCAAAAAAAGAAGACATACCTTAAGCAAAACCTCTACTATGCTGGCATGGCCCTCAGAAGCTGCCATGTGTAATGGTGTTCGGTCCACTTTGGTTCTGGCATCCCTACTTACACCAGCTCGCAGTAGTACCTCTGTGGTGGAATAATGCCCATATTGTGCTGCAAGATGAAGTGGAGATGTTCCCAGCTGTACCACAGGAGAAAAAAAAAAAATTCAAATTTATGATTACTTTTGCTACACATGGTGGCACATGCCTGTAATCCCAGCTACACCAGAGGCTAGGCCACGAGGATCCCAAATTCAAGGTCACCCTGGAAAACTCAGTGAGATTCTGTCTCAAAATAAAAAATAAAAAGGGCTGGGGATGTAGCTCAGCAGTACTGTCTCTAGGTTCAATCCCTAGTACCACAAAAAAATAAAAATAAAAAATATACAATTACTTTTAATATATCACTATAATTTATATGCTATATTTTCTATTTATATAGTAATCTGTATACATGGTAATCCAAAATGAATTACTAGATTTAAGCTTATCATATCTTCATGGAGGTCGTTAAGAATTCTCATACAATTATCAGTGAGGAAGAAAAGTCAGGCATTTCCTTTAATTCAAAATTTCTGTAAATAACAACCTAAATAAAATTAATTTCATTAAGAATTAGAGATAGAGAGTTTCAGAATTTTTCTGAATATTGGAATATTTTCTTTATACCAGTCATACAAAACTTGCTATAATAACTTCCTTTCATCTATAAAATTAATCTCAAATAAATTTAATAGTGTAGAATTTAGGTCAAAACTTTTTGCAGAGTTTTTAAAAATGTACATAAACAAGACTATCTCGATGATCTTTTCTAAGGGGTTCATGTAGTCTTTTCTCAAAGGAAAAATCTGAAATGCATTTGTCAAAGTTAAGTCCAGAGAGACCCAAACAGAGCTCAGTTCTGAAATTAGACCCACAGTATCTAGCCATTAAACTGACATCCACAAAGTACAAAGGAAATTTTAAAATATGAGCAAAATTTAGAAATGTTGTATCACATGCATTTAGAAGCACAGAAAATCCCTACAACTCTTGATTATCAAAACACTGATGTTCTAAGGAGCTCATATATTTCACTAGAACATGAAATTTGCTCAGATTACCACTGCAATAAAAGCACCTAAAATTTTTAATCACTTTCTATTGAACACATTGTTCTAAGACCTTCACATACTAATCTCATTTAATCTCTTCATAGCATAAATACTATTACTATCCTCATTTAGCAGTAAAAGAACCTAAGGCACAAAGAGGTTACTAATTTGCCTGAAGTCACACAACAAATAATCACAATACAAAGTTAGGTATGTGCTCTCAATATGTGATAAAAATTGAAATTATTTACCTTGGGAATAATTTTTTTATTACTACAAAAACACGCATTTTTAAATGGAAAAATCATTCTAGTAGAACAAAGGAAATTTCTGAACAATCCTTTCTTTCTCCATGCTTTGTCATATTTTCCTAAAACAAACTCTTTTCTAAATTCTTTAAGTACTTCAACAATCCATTGAGCAACTATGGCTCTTTCTTAGTGTGATATTAAGGCTTACTTTGTATTTTTTGTTTTATTCCTGAGCATTTCCCCTTTTGGTTGATGATGAAATATATATATATACATACATACACACACACACACATATATATATATATATATATATATCTGTGTATGCACACATACATACATGTAGTTGAAAAAAAGGCAGACATCTGTGAAAGTCAACACCACAGTCCAGAAGTAAAATATTGACAATAATTTAAAATCTTCCCACACAACAGTCTCTAATCACAAAGACAAGAGATAAATAATACTCAAAACTTTGTGACAAACACTGCTTTTCTGTGTACCATTTATGCATTCTTAAATAATACATTTTGGTTTTGCCCATTTTGAATTTTTTTAAACAGAATCATACTGTATTTTCTGTCACTTGCTTTCCTTTGCTTAATATTATGTTCTTAAGATTCACTCATTAATGAGTACAAACATAGTTCACTAACTCTCTATGATATCCTACTTAGTGAGTAATTCGCAATTAATTTAAACAATATACTGATGAATATTTGTATCATTTCCATTTTTGTTACTATGGATTACAATGCTGCATAATGTACTCTTATGTGTATCTCAGAAATATGAATAAGATTTTCTTCTATTGGAAATATTCTTAGAAATTCAACTGATAGGTCACAGGGGTATGCACATGCTCAAATTTATTCAGTACTGCAAAATTATCCTCCAAAACAATTCTACCAATTCAAACTTCCACCAGAAGTATCAGAGAGTTCCCAATTCACCATCTCTTCACCAAGGCTTTGTACTGCCAGGCAATCTTTGCTAATCCAGTACAGAAGAATTTCTTAATTTTACTTTTATTTGCCCAATTATTAATGTAGTTGATCATCTTTTCATGTTTATTGGTCAATCCCTCTCTTGGGAAAGTATCACAGTGAGTCATTTGTCTATTTTCTATTTCCTTGTCTGTCTTTTTATTACTTACCCACAGGAATACCTTATGTACTATGGATACTAATCCTTCTTATAACCTTTTTGTCTTGATGTACTATAGGATCACTAACATTTTTTTTTTAAATTGTTGTTGTTGTAAGAAAAAGAAAATGTTTTATTGCTTTGCAAGCAAAGGGGAAACACAGGGAACTCCTGTCCTACAGCCTGTGATTCTGCCCATTATAGGGAACAGGAGATTTTTAAAGAGGTGATTCAGATAAATGAGATAAGGGAAAATAGATCAGGAAGGAGAAGATCAAGGTGGACAAGGTTAGGGAAAAGAAGATCAGGGAGAAAGTCAGGGAAAAGAAGGTTGGGAAAAAGAAATGAGCTTTTAAAGTGACAAGGAATATACTCAAATCATCAACTGAACCCGTTACATTTCTCCACTGTCAATTTCTAGCCTTCATTTCTATGAAAAGAGGGTGACGACATCTCCAAGCTACTTCCTGCTGAAAGCGGACAATGAATGGGGATCTTTAGAATGGAGACTTTTTATTTTTTGCCATTCTATCTTATGGGTTTTTGTTGCATAGTTGCAAAGGTGGAAGAGCAACAGAAGTAAAGGGCAATGATGAACAGGGTAGTCAGAATGGGGCAGAGTAGACCTAGTAAAATAGACTTAGTATCTTTTGGTATCTAAGAGAAAAAGCTAGAAAACCAGTCAGTTAGGCCTGTCCCCATCCCATCCATAAGGGAGGTGTGGTGGTCAAGGATCTGTTGTAGCCAGGTTGCTCACTACCTGATCTTTTCAATACTGGTCCCCACCTGTGAGGAGGTGTTAACATAAATGCAGCAAGACATATTAGCTAAAGCACAACTCCCCCTTGCTTGGCCAATAGTCTAATGTCATAGGGTTATCTAGAATTACCTTGGCCAAGGAGTCCAGATAAGTCTATAAATTTAGATGGACAAGGTATCTCATTGGCCAAAATGATCAAAGTTTTTAACAGATTTCAGAGGACCCAATGGTGTGCCCCAATCCTCCATGAAGATAACAAGGTGTAACCAATAAGTATTCATCACTATCAGGAATTCCAGCAAGGAGGTCCCAGGCCAGTTGAATAAAGAACTTTAGGGAACTTCCCCAGTGAGCTCATTCCTTCAAGGAATGAATTGAAAATGGTGTCACTAAATTGCCTAGAAAATATTGGGTGGGAAATGTGAAGTTTCTGAGACATTTGTTAGCCCAAATTTTACAGATGAACACATGTCCCTTGTTCTCCCTGATCTTTTCCTCAACCTTCTCCTCACTGATCTTCTTTTCCCTAAACTTCTCATCCCTGATCTTCTCCTTCCTGACCTATCCTCCCTAATCTCATTTCTCTGAATCACCTAGTTAATTTTACAGATGAACACATGTCCTGCAGGGGACTATAATGTTTTTATATATGGATTTATTTTTTTTTTACAAAAATGATCCTGCTGAAGATTTGTTGGGCTACTCAAATCTCTGGGTTATCATCTTTCATCAGTTCTGGAAAATTCTTCATGACTGCCTCTTCAAATTATTTCCTCCCAGTTCCCCTCCTTGAGGATCTATGGTTAGATATATGGTAGACTTTCTTATCTTTTATGATTCTTAGTGTATCACTTATATTTTCTACTTATTTTTTCTGTCTATAATCCATATTTCTTTTCATATTTTATCCTCCAGTTTACTAATTTTCTCTCTAGTTGTGCCTAACCTGTTACTGAAATTTAAAGTCCTTAGTAGTTGTTGTAACCTTTTCAGCAGGTTATTGTTCAAGTTGTTTTGTGTTTTTATGTTTATTTTTAACTGTTTGTTTTCCTTCAAATTTCATTAGTGGATATGTTACCTTGTTTTTATTTTTTATACTGTTTTCCTTGCTCCTCCCCACCCTCTGCCAGGGTTGAGGACCAAACTCAGGGCCTTGTTGAGAACCAAACTCAGGACTTGCTAGGCAAACACTCTGCCACTAAGATAAATCCCCAGCCCCTCGTTAGTGAATATGAAACCTGGAATAAAGGTACCTTACTCTAGAAAGGATATGTATTTTCTTCTGCCAGAAACCTGAGGTAATTCCTAGTCCAAAGAACACTTCAAATTTACTTCTCAGTTTACAAAATACACAGGTATATGAGTTCAAGTGCAAACACATTTAAGGAATGGCTTGTGGTTCCAAATTTTCATCAACAAAATTTTCCTTTTCTCTATTAGTCCCTTGGGTCAAGTCAGGTCATTTTCTTTGTAACACCCTATCACATGAAAAGAAAAGGTGAGGGTATTTCTGATTTACCTTTACAGGCTGAAGGTGCAGCTTGTTAGGATTACAGAATTATGGAGAGAGGGATTTCCTATCAGATCTCTCTCTCCATGAGTAGCCCCAGCCCTTTGTCTTCAGAACCCCACACTAGTGAAGTGGGAAAACCAATAATAGGTAGATCTACATTCAGCAAATGTTCCTAGGGGAAAATTTCTCTGGGTTCCAGCCTTCACTTAGTTCTTCAGGTTGACAATTCCTTTCTTTCTAATTTAGCAGCACATTTAAGATTTTCTTGAAAATAGCTAATGAAAGAATCTTTATTTCTTAAAGACAGACACTGAAATATCTGTGGAAGAAATTATATGGATTTTGGAATTTGCTTCAAAATAACACAAAACAAAAGAAGTGGATGCAATTATAAAGGAAATAAGATCCATGATGATTTAATGTTTTTTAAGTGAGATAAAGGCTATGCAGGGATTGAAATTTATGCCTGAAATTACAGAATAAAAAAAAATTACATGGAAAAAAAGCGGGGATAAGTAAAAAAGGGAAAAAAATCAAAATCTGGACTTTATAATTGTTAGCAGAGGATTAATCCAGATTTCAAGTCCTCTGTATTCCCAATACCATGCCTTTTGATTTATCCCTGGAATTAAACAGTTTGGGGGAATTTGGGTTTTGTTTTTTAGGGTTTTTTTGGTTTTTTTTTTTAACCTTCCCACAATCGCCTTCTATAGTGATCTATAGTGATCAAATTCCTTTCTTCCCCTTAGGTCATGTTTATAATAGGTTGTACAATTATCAACTGAAATACAAACTTTTTTTTTTCTTTTTTAGAAGTTACATTTCCTATCTTTATCTGTTACGTTCTGGATTATAATTTTACCTGTGTTATTTAAAAGACCTTTAATTTAAATCCTAAGCAGATACATATTATATTAACCCCATATTAGTGAACTTCAAAGCCTAAAAGAAAAACTTTGGTGACAGAATACTCACATAAAATTGTCCAGTATCAAAGACAATTATACGAACCATTTATTTTAAAAGTTAGTTATAATTCTAAAAAATAAAAACAAATTTGCAAAAAAAAAAATCGTTTTTTTAACCACTTAAAAGTATTGATAAATTTTTTATCTGGAAAAAGTCAAAAATGAGAAGCAGAAGAAGAAGAAACCACAACATTAAAGTTATTCTTTACCCAGTCTGTAGTAAAAGGAGCTCCATTTGCCATCAAAATACGAACTTCATCATCTTGACCTGCTCGTGCCGCTTCTAAAAGCTTCTTTCCCAAATCTACCAGGGACATCTAAACAAAACATAGATGAACTGAACATCAAAATCTATATTTATATATGACATGACTTTTCCCCTCTTGTCTTTATTATTAAGTCCACTTTCAATTATCCCTTCAAAAGGTTACAGTATGGTTAGTTTAATCTACAGCTGGAGATCACACAAAAGCAATTTATATTTGGATGTTAGGAATATATTTTCCTTTCTCATTAAGTGTTTACCTAGAATAAAATGAAGTTTGAATTCTTCAAATATAGCTGGTAAAAGTAAGTTATCAGAGAAAAGGTAGTCTAAAATTTAAAATTAGCAACTAACTCTTTTCATTGGAGAAGGTGTAGTAATAAAATTCTTCATAAAAATAAAGTATAAGACACTGTGTTCTATTACTGGTGCAAATTTTGTCTTCTTTGTATTGGGGATTAAACTCAGTGTTTTACCACTGAGCCACATCCTTATTGGTGCATATTAAACTGAATCTACTACATTTTTGCAATAGTGAATGTATTGAAATTTTATTTATTTATTTACTTACTTATCTGCTGTACTGGAGACGACACCAGGGATACTCTACCATTAACATACATTCCCCAATCCTTTATATTTTTAGACAGGGTTTCACGGAGATGTCGAAGTTGGCCTAGAACTTGCAATTCTCCTGCCTTGGTCTCCTGAGTAGCTGGGATTATAGGTGTGTGCTACAGCACCTAGTTGTGTTTGGAATTTAAAATAAATATTTTCTGCCCTTTTACATTCAATGAACATTTACATTCTTCCAGAAAAGGGCACAATTTGTGTTCCGTTAAAATACTATTAAAAAAAAAAAAGTCTAACCGTTATTATGATTAGACCATGTGTCTCAGTAGGAAACCAGAAAGAATAATTTGTGTCTTGAATTTAAGAGATCTGACAGAGTAATGTCCCAGCCTAGAGTGTGCTATGTGTATGTGATATCTTCTTGAATAAGAAATATTTAAATATACGTAAGAAAAAGATCATGACAGGAGTATTTAAGTAAAGAAAGATTTGAATATCAGAGACACTTAAGATTCATGAGAAGATAGTTCTTAGGAAAAGAAAGTTTCCAGACCCAGAAAGACTATTCAGCTAGAGAACCACCCAATGATATTAAATAACATCCTAAAAAAAATAAAACAGGTAGTTTAGGCCAGAGGGGAAGGGCAATATGAAACCTGTGATTTATATAAGAAAAATGTGTGTGGGATGTGAACTTGTCTCAAAAAACAATAATATACTCTATGAGGGTTAGGTAAGTGGTCAAGGGAAAATAAGTTGTAAGGAAGGAAAGACAGGTTGATTAGCGTATCCTAATAATAGCTATTACTCTAGAAGGGAAAAAAAAAGGTGCGTGTGTGTGTGTGTGTGTGTGTGTACACACACATGCATGAAAGAGAGAAACTGGCAGAGTTTGGAAGATTATTTCTGCCATGAAGGAATAAAATGTACTACATAATTAAAAATGATTTAAGAAAATCTAAAATGAATAATTATATTAAAAGGTCCCTAAAAGTATGAAGAATTACGCTACGCCAGTGTTGTATTTTTTTGGTAGATTCTATGAAATGAGAACAACCCAGCAGAGGAATAACCAGGAGTAGCCACTAACATTAGAAAACTTGCACAATAACTAAGTGAGATGTACATCCAAAACAGGTTTATCAGTTACAGGGCATGAGATAATTTCTTAGAGTTGTTCTCTTTCATACAATAAAAATAATTCACATGGGGCTGGGGTTACGGCTCAGTGGTACAGCTAGCCTCCCACTTGTGAGGTCCTGGGTTCGATCCTCAGCACCACATAAAAATAAATAAATAAAATAAAGGTATTGTGTCCAACCGCCACTAAAAAATAAATATTTTTTAAAAATAATTCACATTATATCCTATGGTGAGGAATAAGAAAAATAACACATGTATTTAAGTTTTATGTGGGGTTTTCTAATGTGCTTTTTTTGGTGACAACTGCAGCATTTTCACCTTCAAATTGATCTCTAATGAAGGCTTTTTTCTAAAGAATATTTTGTGACTTGATAGTAAAAATTAACATTGGGGCTGGGGCTGTGCCTCAGTGCTACATAGAACACTCACCTAGCACTAGAGCACTCACCTAGCAAGTGTGAGGCCCTGGGTTCGACTCTTAGCACCACATAAAATAAATTTAAAAATAAATATATTATGTCCAACTACAACCAAAAAAATAAATATTTTTTAAAAGTTAACAAATTCAAAAGGCAAAGAATCTGCAACAATACTTTCCTATTAAAGATAGCATAAGGACAAAGGAAAAATAAAAACTGACTTCTCCCCTATATTAAATATAGTAAAATGTAAATTTGCCACATTAACACACACTCTATATTTTAGATAAGCAAAATTTCATCGAAATCTGGATCTACAGTGAAATACATCTTTCAAAATGTTTTTAAATATGTTTTGCACAAGTAGTATCAAACCAGCTTGCATTCTTTCACCATAGGTAGTGCCAGATGGTTTAGATGGATATCTTTTATAAAGTGCTAGTTTAGGGCTTTTCTTCATTTCTGAATTAGATTGTATTCCTTTCTCTGATATTTGTAAACATTTACATTCTGGATATTAGGTCTTTTGTCAAATACAAAATTATGAATATCTCCTTCCCGAATCCTGATTTTTTTTTACTTCAATCCCATGTTTTTTCTTTAATATCACATATTATCCTCTATGGGTAAATAACTGTTACGTTTCATAAAAATGTGAAACTTCTAGGTATTAAAAAATTGAAAATAAAATAATCAAAGATGGAAAAAGAATGAATATGTTTACCACAAAAATTACTGAAAGAAAATTAAAGTTTTCATTATTTAAAAGGTCTAACCCAAAATTCAAAAAAGGAAAAAATGAACAGCAAGAACTTCACACATTAATAGTCAAAAGACATGACCATATATTTTGCAAAAGAGAAAACAGTTTATAAGCAAAATATTCTATGTCATTGATAGTCAATAAATGTAAATAATTTTAAAGGAATTCCTAATACAGTCAAGGATAGGTGAAACTGATACTTTCATACATCGACATCTCATGTATTCTGATAGCAATATAAATGGATCAGCTTTACTTAAGTCAGTTTGGTAAATTTATCAAAAATTACAAGAAAGTTCAAGTCTATGGGTCCAATAGATGATTTCACCTCTGAAAATCTATTCTAAAGGAAAAACATAAACTCAAACAGATCAATAAAAATTACATATGTATATATACATGCAACAATCATTTTTATAACATAAACAATCTAAAGATCGGAAAATATTTAAATTGCAGAATCTAATAGAACAAGATACAGTAATTTAACTGATTGCAAAGCAATATAATAACAAAAACTTGTGTCATGTTAAGGGAATAGACATAAAACTAATGTTTTTATTTAAGAATGTTGAAATGTACACATAAAGAAAAAATACTGAGGGGCTTGGGTTGTAGCTCAGTGGTAGAGCACTTGCCCAGCATGTGTGAGGCCTTCGGTTCGAGTCTCAGCACCACATATAAATAAAATAAAGGTACATTTACAACTAAAATAAATATATATTTTTTAAAAAGAAAAAATATGGAAAAATATTAAGTATTAGGATGGTATGATTATGGGAAATTTTTCCTCCACTTTACAAAGTTTCTTTAATGTTGTTATACTACCTTCCCAATTGAAAAAGTGTCTTTTGTTAAAGGAACAAATTACATTACATAACTCCAACTAAGTAAATGATGACATTAATTTATATACTCCTACCTTACTGGACAAGAGGAGCAGAAAAAATAAAGAAATTGAAGAATTTTAAAGACTGAAAATAGCAAAATTATTGACTTGCTTATAGCATTGCAATAAGACGATAAAGCATACAAGCAAATCAACTTCTGTAATTCTATAAGTGTCTTAACTATTCAAAACATACCATATTTAAGGACCAAGGACACTTAAAAGTTACTCTGATTTTAAAACTCCATGAGCAATATAAATACATATACAGCTATAGTAGATTAATGTAGCTGGATATTTAGAAATCAGTAGTTCTCAAAGGTAGTAGCAAAAGCCCCATTTGTATATTTATGAAGTCATTTGGGGGATTACTGGGGGAACTAGCAGCATTTAAAGACACGTGTAAGGGATAGCAGATGTCCAGCAATGTTATATACTCATTGCAAAGAACTATCATGAATCCTGCATGATTTTTAGTTTCCACTAAGTATATCTAAAACTGGAACCTAACTAAATTTTACATGTATACAAAATGTGTTTTTTCACAGTGTTAATATATCCCACATTTTCCAAAATGCAACCATATCATGAATTCATGTGTTTTGTTCAGAACTTTACTAAGAGCTCTTTACCATTTTGGAAAATTGTGTCATCAATGTCAATGCTACTTTGGTATCTACATCACCAATACAACACAATCAGCTTATACACTTGTCCCTTGGTATTCATGGGGCATTGGTTCCAGGACCCAACACAACAAAATTTGTGAATGCTCAGTCCCTTGAACATGGTGGTATAATATTTGCATATAATCTATGTACATTCTCACATATACTTTAAATCATATCTAGACTAGTGACAACAACTAATGCAATGTAAATGCTATATAAATAGGCATTTAAGTAACAATGACAAGAAAAGTACATATTCAATACAGACACAATTTCTTTTCATGCATTTTTGATTTGTTGTTGGTTAAATCTGAGAATGCAGAACCCACAGATACAGGAGCTAACTGTATAACTATCACATTCACAGTGATTTTATATACAGGTGCAAGCATTCAACTACCTCACTGTGACATCTGGTATAATCTAGTTAATTATTTAATATTTTAATAACATTTTATTTTAAATTGCTTCCCTTCTATTTTTCCTTCATATTATAAGCAAGAGATTGTACTTTTTGAAGTTATGCAGATCTAAAAATATTAACTACAATTTTCATTTCAAGTTCGAAGACGGGGCAATATATTATAAAAAGGTAGCAATGGATCTAAATAAGATCAAAAAAACAATGGAATATGCAAGATCAAAATCAAAGATGCTCTAATTTTCTTGTCAAGATCATTAGTAAAATAATGAAAAATACCAAAAGACAACAATCATCTTTGATTCTCGCCCGAAAAAAATCATATATATATAGTGAAATAATTCTGATTCACAGAGGAACTCAGCTGTATTCAGATAGCAAAACTGATCAAGGGTACCTTAGCTCAAGGTGAAGTCTTTAGTTTACTCATTTTAATATCTATATATTAAATTGTCAGAGGTAAAGTGCTACATTAAAATAAAATTATTTAAAGGGTTAAGGGTTAGTGATTAAAAAAATGTTGCTTTTTAGTGTGGCAAATAACTTTTCACCCTTAACAAATGAAAATTTAATTCAATAAATTTTAATGAATGTTAAAAACACTGAAAATACAGTGTTGAATAGCAATTCTTGCTACCTAGTTTAACCAAAACAAATCTATTGTAATAAATTCTACCCTGAATTTATCTATTTTCATAACATCTACAGAGGAACTTCAAATTATTTACACAAAAGCTACGTCTTCCTTACAAGTACTGTACATTCCAATAGGGCCATCTAGCGGTAACAGGAATTACTACCAATAATTACACAAAAGCTTTAAGTATTGTTTTAAATTTCTATAATATGGCTTATAGAGTTGTTATAACAATTATATTATCTACTAGACATGAAAATACTCCATAAAATTGTAAGGTACTAAACCCATGTAAATTGTTACTATCACTCTTAAATAAGAATATGAATAAAAACAAAATTTTAAGCCTGTTATAAATAAACCTTAATTGTCTCACATTAGAAATTTTAGGATAAACTTTTTATATCACTTTTCTGCTCAACAAATACAATTATAAAATTCAATAAAACTCTTCTAAGGTTCCGTATCAAACAATTTAGCACTACATGTTTCAAAAGCCTTTAAAATGTTCTTACCCTTTCATTTATTAATTCTATACATATAAATTCAAAGTATTTGAAAAATATATATTAATAGTGATATTATTTAAAATAAGGAAAAGCAAATTTCCAATTATAAATAATGGTTAAAGAAACTAAAACATGTCATAATGAAATACTGAAGTCTCTCTCTCTCTCTTTCTCTCTCTTGATACTTAGAGATTCAATCACTGAGCTACTTTTTATTTTGAGACAGGATCTCACTAAGTTGCTGAGGCTAGCCTGCAACTTTTGATCCTCTTGCCACTGAGTCACTGCAATAATAAGTATACTCCACCATGCCTGGCTTGTAGTCTTTTATTTTTATTTTTTACCTTTTACTATGGAAAAATTTTGATAAGTATATACAAGAATAGGCAATAGTATAATAAACTCATACACAACCACCACTTCATTTAAATATCATCAATGTATGGTCAACTCATTTCCCATTCACACACATTTTTCTGAAGTATAAGACATCATACCATTATATATGTAAATATTTTAGTATAGATAATATTGCATTCATTTACAAATATTTACAAATAGTATATAACAGTTTAAAATCAGAACTCCCCTGAAATCTGCACATTGCGATCTAAACTATGTAAGAAATGTATAGAAAAATACTTGGAAACAATATACCATGGTAATAAAAATGATGAATTTCCCTGTTGTCTACTTTTCTCTATCTAGTAATTTTTCTATAGCAAGCATTTATTATGCAAGTTATTAAAAACAAATTTTTATTTATTTAAAAGCTTTTCATTAAAATCAGATGCCTTTAATGTAGAACATTAGATGCTGAAAAAGCATCATTTTGTCAAGTGTGGTGATACACACCTGTAGTCTCAGCAACTGGAGAGTGGCTGAGGCAAGAGGATCACAAATTTGAAGCCAGCCTCGGTAACTTAGAAGAACCTATCTCAAAATTAAAAAATAAAAAGGGCTGGTGACGTGGTTCAGTGGTAAAGCATCCTGGGATTCAATCCTCAGTACCAAAAGAGAAAAAAAGAAATATGTACTTCAAAATCATCTCTAGACTTCCTGTGTTTTTGCTCCTCAGAAGTAAACACTATTTAAATGTTTAGTGTATATCCTTCCAGAACTTCTCTATGCATATAGAAACACATATACAAAACAAGAAAAGGGATCATATTATACTGTTCTACAACTTTGTATTTACCTAACCAGAATCCTCTTATCAGTGACATCTTCCTATGTTAGTACATACAGATCTGAACACTCTTCTTAGTGGCTGCACAGTATTATAGAGTGTGGCAGGCCAAGCAATGGTCCCCCAAAGACGTCTAGATCCCAATTCACAGAATCTATGTTACCTTACATATCAAAGGGGAGTTTGAAGGTGTGATTAAATTAAGGACCTCAAGATAAGATTAACCTGTATTATACAGGTGGGTTCAAAGCATCACAAGGGCCCTTTTAAGAGGGAGAGAAGAGGAGCAGAAAGAATCAAGAGAAGTAGGTGTACAATGAGAGCCAGAGGATCAAGTCAGAGAGAATGAAAGAGATGAAGAGTAGGGGAGAGAGATTTAAAGACTCTGCACTGCTGGCCTTGACAATGGAGGGAGGGGTCACGTAGCAAGAAACGCAGGCCATCTTTTTAAGACAGAAAAGGCAAGAAAAGGGATTCTCCCCTAAAGCCTCCAGAAGGAATATAGCCCTCCTGAAATCTTAATTTTAGGTCTTTGGGCCTCCAGACTGTAAAATAAAAACTCTTCTGTTTTAAGATACAAAGTTTGTGCTAATTTGTTACAGCAAATAGGAAAATATACTGTAAGAATAGGAAATACAGAATAGAAGTATATTATTTACTTGATCCCATTTTAATTTCTTATAATGTTTCAATACCATACATGAGTTAGAACTTTTCTAGAAATTATTCAGACAAGTAGGATCACAGATTTTTTTAAAAATCACATTTTAATCATAATAGACACTGCCAAATTATCTACTAAAAGACTGTACCAACTCAAGAATAACTGATTCTCCTCAAGGTCCCCATCTCCTGAAGCCAGAACCTTAATCCATCTGACTCAGTCAAGGCCCAGTCTCCTATGAAACTACATGAGAAACTTTCTTCCAGGATAACTCTCTTTAGGTAATGTAACTTAAGAAAATTCCACTACCACATGAGGAAGACAAGACTAAAGCCACAGAAACCCTCTCACCACCTTCAGAGCCCTTGTTTTAAAAGGCTTTTTTTTTTTTTCGGTCCCTGAGAATGTGGAGGAAATGCCCATTCTGGGCTTCTGTGGCACTTTTTCATCCACTTCATTTATTTTTGAAAATGCTTTTACTAGTGCGCCACACTTACACATAATAGTTGGTTCATTTTAACATAATCATACTTTTTAACAATTTAGAAATGAACACCTGCACAAAATCATGTGTGTTCTATAGAGCAAACATTCCTGCTCAGGGAACCTTTTCTCTCTGTAGTACCTAGTTATTCTGCCAAAACATGGGCCCTCATTTGACACACTGACTCACCAATAATTAAATAATGATAATGTCTAACATTTATACATATATAAATATATAACATTCATGTATTATACACATATCCAGTCTAAGAATTTGATATACATTAACTAATTCAATCTTAAAACACTATAAAGTAGCAATTATTATCATCATCATTATTTTACAGACATGGAAACAGGCACAGAAGGTCATACTGCCCAAGATTTTCCTGCTTAGTGGGAATTTGAACCTAGACAGTTGGCTCCAGAATCCATGCTCACGCATAATCACTCTGACAGAGGCCACAGTCTTAAGTCCTAGTGACCACAGGCCAGATATCCCCATTGAATTCACGCACCACAAATGTAGTAACCACTGTCTCTACCTACCTAACTTCATTACATACAAAACAGAGGGTTACAATTTAGCACCAAATTATACTCTGATTTTCAGTTGTTATCAAATGGTTGTACCTATCCGAACTATAAAATACTTGGAGGCAAGAATGGTAACTTACTTGTCTTTCAACTGGGTTCCTTTTTTTCCCCTTTAAATATTGGCATTCCTCGATGTTATATTTTCAGCACCCTCCCCCTTTCTTTCTCAGTTACATTCTCTACTTTAGTGGATATTATCTACTTTCTATTTCATGATTACCTATCAGCTTCCAAGTTTCCAACTCTATAGGGGTACTCCACCTATAAATTCCAAGGCATCTCCAAATTCAATTGTCTAAGGACTGACTTATTTCTGGCTCAGAACCTTGATGTCGCCCTCGACTCTTTTTCTTCACCTCTCCAATAATTCTTTAAGATCTATGACTTTTATCTCCCAACTCTCTCTCAATTCCTGTTACCTCTTTTCACTGATATACAGTGGACCCTCAGTAAATACCTGCCAGCTGGCTTTTCTTTTCTGTCACAATTATATCCATACCTCCATCCTTTCTCTCTTACAGAGCTTATAAACTAGTGTCTAAGCCTCACTTCTTGTTCTTCTCTCTTCTCCACTTTGCCATCAATATTTTAAATCTTGTTAAACAGAAACCAATTTCTTCCTCAGTTCACTCATATACAAACTCTTCAGCCTTAGGAACAAGGCCTTACACATTGGGCGCCTGTTGCCATCACCCCATGTACACTACTCACCATCTCTACCATTGAACTCCATACCTCAGACAATGTATTGGACTGGGCTCTTTTTAGGGGGGTGTGAGGGACAGGACTGGACCCTGAACCCAGGGGTGCTCTATCACTGACTTACATCTCCAGACCCTTTTTATTTTGAGACAGAGTCCCAAATTAATAATAATAAAAACATGTATCTAATGAATTATCCCCAAAATTGACCTTAAACTTGGAAACATCTCCCCTCAGCCTCCTGAACAGCTGGGATTACAGGCACACACCACTGGTTGGACTAAGCTCTTTTTCTCACCTTTGGGTCATTATCCAAGCATTTTCACTGCGAAGAACAATGTTCTCATCCTCAAGTCCCCTCATTCCTATTTGTCCTTCAGAGTTAAATTCTTATCTCTTCAGAGAAGCCTTCCTCAATCCCCTTAAATAACTCAAATTAAGAACACATAGTCCTTCATGTATATTCTTCCTGTGTCCTCTCTATCACTTCTTCTATCACACCACAGTAAATTTACTGTTTACTTGGTTAAAACTGGTCATTGTGCCTGGACTATGATACCTGTCAAATGCCCAATAAATTTCTCATTCATGAAACGAACAATATTTGATACACAGTAGACACTCCAAAAATATTTGTGACAACCAATGAATTCCTAACATTTAAGGTTTTGTTTTTTAATATTTTTTAGTTGCTGATAGACCTTTATTTTTTATGTATTTATATGTGGTGCTGAGGATCAGAGTACCTCAACACATGCTAGACAAGTGCTCTACCACTGAGCCACAATCTCAGTCCCAACATTTAAGTTTTTAAATGTAAACTAAGCTGACAGTTTGACAAACTCTAGGAAATAACATAATAGAAAGCTTAACAAATTCCTAAATTAGCCTTGTAACTATAAATTCCTTGTCATTGATCAAGGTTATAACTTGACTGAAAATTCTTTTTTTATTGGCAGCTACTTAAATTGACAATTTAACCCCAAAAAATCTGAGGTCAACTTTGTTTTTTGAAACAAAAGGGAAAAATATGAACATAATAAATCTAGATATTACCAATGATTCATTTGGACCCTCAGTCACTTTTGGACCTGCCAAGTCAGTATGATAGAGAAAAATCTAGCCAAGAAGCCAGAACTTATCTAATAATCATCAACAGGACTTTGAAACAAGATCATCTCAGGGCCACCATCAATGATAGTAAATTAAATCAGTAACAAACTGTGTTGAAAGACTTCTACTGAGTATATTCTAGAACTGAGCTGTACAATATAATTAGCCACTAACCCTATGAGGATACAGTACACTGAAATGTGGCTAGTTCATTTTGAGATGTGCTATAGGTACAACACACACCAGATTTTGATGACTTAGTACCAAAAATAGGTGATTAACGACTCTGACTACTTGTTTAAAACAAGTAGTGTTTATATATATGGGGTTAAATAATAGATACCATAAATTAACTTTGTTTTTGAGATTTTTTAAAATGTAGCTATGAGATAAATTTAAATATGTGGTTCACATTACATTTCTGTTGGACCAAGATATTCTAGAACCATTAGTCAAAACTTCTTAAAGGCATCAACTTTAGAATTTACAAGTCTTTTTTTTTTTTTAACTTTGGTACCACACCCAGCTCTACAACATTTTAAAATAAGAAATAAGGGCATTCTATCTGATGAATTATCCCTTTCATAATGGATAGGCTTTACCTCTAAAAATTATAGGAGGATATGGCCTTTGTAAGATTTCAAAAAAATCATATGAAGACAAAGGGACCCAGTTGGGCACAGTGCCACAAGCATGTAATCCCAGTGACTTGGAAAGCTGAGGCAGGAGGATGGCATGTTCAAAGCCAGTATCAGCAATTTAGGGAAACCCCATTTCAAAAGAAAAAATAAAAAGGGTTGAATATGTAGTTCAGTGTCCCTAAGTTCAATCCCCAGTTCCAAAGAAAAAAGAGAGAAACCTCACATATTTTATTAAATTCTTATCTTTGCAATCCACTGTGCTTTATCAAATTAAATCACTCATTTGTTTTTTAATCACACATATTTATCTCAAGAAGAGACCAAATGAGGTTTGAGTGTACCAAGAGGATGAAGATAAGGCGAGATTTCTACTGGAATGAGTCAGTACATGACTCTGGATTATTACAGAAGTATAACTTACCTGCTTGTTATAAAGTAAAGCAAATCAACTCTTAGCTGTTATAAGCCACAAGAGTGAACCATCAATATCCTGCCCAACAAAAAGAAAACAAACATTTTGATTCTCTCTCCCCAAGATTTCTCATATTCATCTCCTTCTCCCCACTGCCTCTAGTCTTACATAGTCTCATACCTTAAACATCACTATGGCCTCTTAGCTGACCTATCTCTACTTTCTCCACCCTGCTGCCAGGCAATTCTCCTGAAATACAATTTCATTCAAACATATCTGTGTGAACCTCTAATACAGAACCTGCCCTCAAAGAATTCACAAGTAGGGAAGACATACATCTCAAGCTTCTCTTATCCAAAATTCCCACTGGAACAACCATTCTGAAGAGTAATATATCAACATCTGGTATAGCTAGAGATGTGAGTATTGTTTGACCTAGGGATTCCTAGGAAGGGTAGCTAGGAAGCTGCTACCCTATCTTGTGTATTTTTGAACACATACATCATTTGTAAAAAGAAAAACAGAAACTACAAATAAGTGCCCAATGACAGAAATAAAAATTGAAATTTTTATTTAAAAATCTTCAAATACAGAAGTGTATGTATATGCATATATATAACATGTATGCTACATACACACACACACACACACACACACACACACACACACACACCTATATGCCCATCATCCACATTCTAAATTTAAAGCTGGCCGTCTTGCTTTATCCTACTTCTTAAATTAAAAAAAAAAAAAAAATGTACTTTACTGCTAACACCCACTGCATTTTGTTGCCTTATCTAAATATTAATTTTATTCCATAGCAATTTCCTTCTCTCTCATCTACCCTACCCATCTTTCTTTCTCCCCCATGAAAATGATTTGATGAATAGCCAGTTCATCTGAATCTCATTTCTGATTTTTTCCTATTGCCTCCTCAAAATAGCATTTAATCTCTTTCTTTTCTTTTTTCTTCCTTTTTATTTTGTGGTGTTGGAGATTAAATCCAAGGCCTCATGCATGCTAGTCCTTTGCTCTATCAATGAGCTACACCTGAGGCCTAATTTCTTTCTCCGTCTCCAGTATTTCTTATAAACTAAAAGTAATAAAAGCCTGATGAAATTCAGATTAAATTTTGGGACAAAAATATTTCATAATTGTTGATGTATACTTGATATTGAATCACATTAGGAAGCATAAAACTTTTGGTTCATTGTTAATGATACCAAGATTAATTACTAGGTAAATGATGGACTGGATCGATCCCTCTGATCATTTTACCTAGAGACCAACTAGCAATCTGTAACGTCACACTGTTGCACCATGTGAATAACCCATTCCCAGTCAACCTTTGGTTTTTTTTCTTCTTTTAATCAGTTTTAACACCCACTAATGATCCTGGCCCATGTCAATTATTTCACAACATGTTGTATAAAATTGTGACTTTCTAATTCCATAATTCCTTTTACATTTATTATTTGGCTTTCCTAATTGACTACAGTATAGTTCCTAGTGAAAAGCAGTTAAATTTATAATAGCTTTTAATTGTCAATTTTCAGATTCAGGAAAAGATATGATAGTCACCTTCAGTTGTTCTGTTTTGTTAAATATTCACTTTCCCAATAAATTACTCCTATTCTTTTTGATGTTCAGATTGTCCCAGTTTTGTCCAATAGCCTCTTCAATTTGGCTTTTGCATCTTTCAAAGCTTTCTTGCTTCTGGCACAAAATGTTCCAGGTTCACTATGTATGTATGTTCCCTGCACCAGACCTGGAATGAGCTCTGGACTCAATTTTAAGTAGAAGTATTTAACGACCAAAATCAAAGTATTAAAAGTACTTCTGTCTACCAAGGTGACACTGTTTCTAGATCCTTTTAGTGCACAAAGATAAGAAAAATATGTATACATAGGTAGAATTAAAAAATACATATTTAAATTGTGAGTTCATGTTGACATTCACAACTCAAGTCAATCATTACCAGGTCTTTTTGCTTAGTTTAATTTTATATTTGTATCTCAATTGATTCCTAACACATTAAATAAAGACTTAACTTGCTTTATTCTATGATATATATCAAATGATATTAAATTAAAACACATATTAAAACTAGCAATAAAATTTAAAATTTTTTTGTCTGTCTTTTTGTCCTGAGCATATATACCATTTACTGTGGAACTCAAAAGTCACTTAAAAGTGTTTTTCCAGACCTGGGGTTGTGGCTCAGTGGCAGAGCACTTGCCTAGCACATGTGAGGCACTGGGTTCAGTTCTCAGCACTGCATATAAATAAATAAAATAAAGATCCATTGACAACTTAAAAAAAAAAAAAAAGGTGTTTTTCCCACCAGGTGCAGTGGAGAAGCTTGTAATCCTAGCTATTCAGGAGGCTGAATAGTTTGCAAGTTCAAGGTCAACCTGGACAACTTAGTGTGGCCCTGTTACAAAACAAAAATACGCCAGGGATTCAATATCCAATACTGAAAAAGAAGAAAAAAAAAGTTCTCCATGTATTTAAATAACTATTTTGTATTCTATATGTAGATTCATTTACTCAACAGTGTTTTTGATCTTTTGATCTTAGGGATTTTTTTTTTCTTACAGTACTAGAGACTGAACTCAGAAACACTTATCACTGAGTTATACCCCCAACCCTTTTCCTTTATTATTTTAAAACAGAGTCTTGTGAAGTTGCTGAGACTGGCCTCCAACATGCTGTTCTCCTAACTTCAGCCTACTGAGTTGCACAACTTACAGAAACTCACTACCTCACCCAGCTAATCTCAGGGATTTGGGGGCAGAGGGGGGGATGTCTAATTCACTGAAAGTTTTGAAAGTGTAAAAATATTTAACATACTTCAAAAGTTAAAATTGAAAAAGGTATACTCAGAATCTTAGCTTAATTCTTGTTTCCTTCATGCCATTCCCACCCACCCTTCACCATAGGGTAACAATTTTATTTATTTGTCTTTTTGATTTTTCTGTTTGCAACATAGACAAATTAGTATTTATATACACTTACTCTCCATCCTCCACTTCTTTTTAATATGCCCAAAAAAGGCATACTAAACACTGTTCTGCACCTCATTTTTTTTATTTTTACCTTTTAATTTTTCTACTAGAAATACAAGATTGTCTTTTTTTAATCCATTAGACATTTCTCCTGTTTAATGAAATCCATTTTCATTTTTCCAAATATATATTACCTTCTTTACTTTTCATTTACACTTTACATTTTTCCTTCCTACAATGTAGAATCACTCTGCCCTTTTTTTTTTTTTAAGGGGCAGAGTACTAGGGATTGAACTCAGGGGTACTTTACCACTGAGCCACATCCCTAGCCCTTTTTATTTATTTATTTATTTATTTTATTTTGAGACAGGGTTTCACTAAATTGCTAAGGGTCTTGCACTTGCACTTCCAAGTCATGGGATTACAGTGTGCCATCACCATGCTCATCTAGTATCGCTGTCATTCTGCTTTAGACATATCCTTTAGAAATGCACTGTCCAACCTGGGCACTGTGGTGTAGGCCTGTAATCCCACAAATCTGGGAGGCTGAGGCAGAAGAAGTTTGAGGCCAGTCTCAGCAACTTAGCCAGACCCTCAGCAACTTAGCAAGACTCTTAAAAAGACTCGAGGTGCTGGGGATGTGGCTCAGTGATACAGTGCTTGCCTACCATTCGTGAGGCCCTGAGTTCAATTCCGAGCAACACACACACACACAACAAAAAAGTTAAAAAAAAAAAAAAAAAGGAAAGAAAGAAATTAAAGGCACGGCGGCACATGCCTGTAATCCTAGAGGCTCAGGAAGCTAAGGCAGGAGGATCGCAAGTTTCAAAGCCGACCTCGGCAATAGAGAGGCACTAAGCAATTCAGTGAGACCCTGTCTCTAAATAAAATACAAAATTTTATTTTGTATTTTGGCTGGGGATGTGGCTCAGTGGTTGAGTGCCTCTAAGTTCAATGCCTAGTACCAAAAAAAAAAAAAAAGACTGGGGCTTCAGATCAGTGGTAAAGCATCCCTAATACAAAAAAAAACAAAAAAACTCACACTGTCCAATCTGTGCAGGTGTGCATTTTTTTGACTATTTAAAATAAGCAAAATAAAAAATTCAGTCCATCAGCCACACTAGCCACTTTCAAGTGCTCAAGAGCCTATATGTCTGAGGCAGGAAGATCACAAGTTTAAGGTCATCTCTGTGGTTAAAAACAAAAACAAATAAGCAATGCCTTATGTGGCTTATGACAATATTGGCCAACACCGAGATCAAAAACATTTCCATCATCATAGAAATTTCTATAGAACAGTGCTGCTTAAATCATCTTTCATGGATGAGATGTTGACAGTTTTGGGTCTGGAAATATATTGGTGGTAAACCATATCTTTGTGTGCACCTGTGACTGTGTGTGTGTGTGTGTGTGTGTGTGTGCACGCGAGCATGCAGGAGCACGCTAGGGATTAACCCAGGACTCACTCATGCTACTTTTAAGCTTTTTCCATTACTGGTTTTCTGTGATTTTTCTTATCATGTGTGTAGGTGTGCATTTATTTTTATCCTGAGTAGGATTCATTGGGATTCTTAAATATTGGTATCTTTCATTGGGGCTGAGAAATACCCTACAACATCTCTTCAAATGCTCTATATCCCCTCACCCTCATTCCTGGAGTTCCAATTAAGACTTTCTTGATATATCTTACAATCTTTTGTATTTACATCTTTTTGCCTTTGAGCTTAATTTGCCTTTGAGGATAATTTCATCTGCTCAATATTCTAGTTTGATACTTCTGTTGTATTCAATCTACTGTAGATTGTATCATGAAGTTTTTGATTCTGCTTCTAATTTTTTTCTTTTTTTGAGTTTCCTGTTCCCTGTCTTCAAGCCTGCCACTAGATACAGACAAATATTTCATGGGGGCAAAATCATACTTGATTAAAAACAACTGAACTGCATGCTTCTTGAATTAAAGTAAATTACCTTTGATCCTCCTGCTTCAGCGTCCCAAGCCACTGGGATTACAGGTGCACGCCACTGCACTCAGCTTCAAGTGAATTTCTACAAAATGTTCCATTACTATCCTTTCACTCATCTGTACATATTTTTCTCAACTTATGTTTCCTAAAGTTCCAGAGGACTTCAGTACTGAGAAAGGCAGGGGGTAAAGGGGTAAACACAAACTGGAGATAAAAGAATAGGATGAGTTTCGGTCTCTTTTTACTCACTTTGATCCCTACGTACAACTACTAGAAATTTGTTGTTTTGCTGCAGTGCCAGGGATCAAACCCAGGGCCTTGTACTTGAGTGCTGTACCACTGAAGTTATGCTATACCCCAACCTATTTGTAACTTTTTTTTTTTTTTTTTTTTAAAACAATAGGGTCTCACTGTATTGCCCAGGCTGGTCTCAAACTCATGAGTTCAAGTTATTTTCCTGTCTTAGCCTCCCAGGTAACTAGGACTACACACTAACACACCCTACTGTTCCTAAAGCATTTTATAAAGTAAACCACTATCAGCAAAACATCTTCTCTTCAGATATAAAGAGGCTAAAATTTCCATCATCCCACATTTAAATCCTTAATAACATAACCCCAGGAGAAAACTATCAAATTTATTTGCAAGTCCTAATATGTTTGTACTTTATCTGTGCTCCATTTTTAAAGTTTTTTATTTATTTTTACTCAAAAAAAAATCAGGTAAAAGTAACATATATGTTATAGCCTCAAAAATCAAATTCTGAACTATAACTTAGGCAAAAGTCTTGAAATTTCAAATTCTATAGCAGGAAATTCTTGTAGGCAGCACCCAGCATGTTGGGACTCCTTTTCTCCATTGTATTAAACCTCTTTTGTCTTATATACAGTTACTCTCAAATTTTTCTACATAATATTTGTGTACTCTACTAAAAACATCCCTAAACTTCAGTTTTAAATATTAAAGTACAATTTCATCTCCCCCAAACTAAAGATTCCTTATTCTAAGCTATTTTTGTTTCTTGGGTTTCAGATACCAAAAGATACCATTAAATTGGAACTGTGCTAAGCTAGGGTTGTGGCTCAGCAGAACACTTGCCTAGCATGTGTGAGGCACTGGGTTTGATCCTCAGCACCACATAAAAATAAATAAATACAATAAAGGCATTGTGTCTCACTATAACAACAAAAATTTTTAAAAATTGGAACTGTACTAATGAATTAAGCTCCTACTTCCGTATACTGTATTTATCAGAGATACATCTTCTTTTTCTTTTTCCTTTTCTATTTTTACATTTGTTTCTTTAATAACATTCTACCAGTGCATACCAGCGTCTCTGACTGTAAAATTATGAAATTATTGATATCCATGAAACTTAGAATATAAATATTGATAATTCTAAGGATAAGAATATTTATTGATGACAAATATTTGATATTCATGTTTAAGATAAGTTCATGAGTTTCATATCTATAGCACATAAATTATGCCAACACACATTAAACTAAAAAGTAATAAAGATTTCCCCAGATAAGGTGACACATGCCTATAATCCCAGCTACTCACAAGGCTGAGGCAAGAGGAGTGGCAAGTTCAAGGTCAGCCTGGACAACTTAGCAAAACCTTGGCTCAAAATAAAAAATAAAAAGGGTTAGGAATGTAAGTCAGTGGCAGAGCACCCATGGGTTCAATCCCCAATATCTCTATCTCTCTCCCTCTCTCCCTCCACCCCCCCCCACACACAATTTGTCAATTAGCATGTACAAATATTCCTCCCAGTCTGTTTTAAATTTGTGCACTGTAATAGTCTAAAAATGTGATTTAGTCAAATTTATCCATGTCTTCCAAAAATGTAGATATAATTATGTAATCCAATCACATATAGAAAACAGTAAGATTTATAATGTATATTTAACTTGAAGTGAAAAATGATTTAGCCACTCACCATTCTAGTTTTAGAATGAAATATGAATCTCCCATTTCCTCAATAGATCTCAGTTCACAAATGCTGCTTCTCATTGCAATGATGAGAATTTAATGTTAATTTTTCCCCCAGTACAACACAGCCCCATAAATGCAGGCCAACTGCTAGGGCACAGTGATAGACTTCATCACTAGAGGAAAACCTGGCTGTTTTAGATTTACTGAGAGATGGTATCTCTATTTCCCATGTGACAACTTCCTAGAATTAATTCTGACTATACATTATTTTCACCTAAAATGCATAATCATTAAATAAATGGTAACTCCAATGCATCTCAGACCTTTTAAGATCTGGCCTGTGCCTCACTACAGCCTTATCAACTCATTATTTCCCCTTTGGGTTTATAATGTAACAATACAGAGTCATCTGTAAGTACCCAAATGTGCTATTTGATCTCATGATACTGCTCCTTTATGTGTTGTTCTGCCTAAGAAATCTCCCTTTTACAATTTACCTAATCAGCCATTAATATCCTGCCTTCAAAACTCAATTCAGACATTACCTTCTCCAACAAGCTCTCCTTGAGCTCAGCAGAATTAATCACTTCTTTATTCTCTCACTGTGCCCTAAACATACTTCCATTATTATATGGATTCTACCACATAATAAATGATTTGTTTACAAGCTCTCCTCTCCCATAAGCCTCAGGAAGTCAAGGAAGGTTTAACTTACATGTATATGTATTTTAGTAGCTAGCTAGCAGTTTCTAGCATAACAATCATTTAATAAACAAATCCACTTTAATTCCACACTAGTACAACACTATAAACCTGTGTTGCCAAAGTAAACAAAGCACTATAATTAAATACTACACAAAAACTGAAGTCACGATTTTAAAAAAAAAATTGTAGTTGTAAATGGACCGAAGAATACCCTTATTTTATTTATTTTTATGTGATGCTAAGGATTGAACCCAATGCCTCACACATGCTAGGTAAGCACTCTGCCATTGAGTTATAGCCCCAGTCCTAATGTCACGATTTTTAACTGAAATATTTCATAAGATGAAAGAATGGGTGGACAATCTGAATAAATTATGAGCAAATAAACTGAAAAGCATTTCTCAAAAGAAGATACACAACTAGCCAACAAGTATATGAAAAAATGCCCAGCATCACTAATCATCAAGGAAATGCAAATGAAAACCACGATGAGTTATCATTTAGAATGGCTGTTATCAGAAAGACAAAAAAAAATAACAAATGCTGCTGAGGATGAGGAAAGTGAACTCTCATAACTATTAGTGGCAATGGAAATTAACACAGCCATTATGGAAAAAAGTATGTTAGTTCCTAAAAGAAAAAGAAAAACAAAAATGCCATGATCTAGAAATCCCACTATTGGGTATATATTCAAAGGAAAAAAAATCATTTTGTCAAAGAGATAACTGCATTCACATATTTATTGCACTACTCAAAATAGCCAAGACATGAAATCAACCTAGATGCCAAACAATGGATGAAATGATAAAGAAAATGTGATTAGCTGGGTATGGTGGCACATGCCTATAATCCCAGCAGCTCCAGAGACTGAGGCATGAGGATCACAAATTCAAGGCCAGCCTCTGCAATTTAGTGAGGGCCTAAGCAACTTAGTGAGACCCTGTCTCAAAATAAAAAATATACAGGGCTGAGGATGTAGCTCAGTGGTTAAGTGCCCCTGGGTTCAGTCCCCAGTGCCCCTACCACCACCAAAATGTGAGTATATCTATATATGAATATTATTTAATAAAAAAAGGAATAAAATTCTGTCATTTGCAGCTATATGGACAACTGGAGGACATTATATTAGGTGAAAAATTCAGGCACAGAAAGACAAATAAAACATGTTCTTGTTAACTTCCACTGAAATCTCAAAAAGTAGAAAATAAAATACTACTTAGCAGAGGCTAGAAAGGATGGGGAAAAGAAAGGAATAAGGAGATGATAGTTAGAGGGTTCAGAGGTGCAGCCAGACAGGAGGGTGTTAACTTCTAATGTTTTAACGCCATAATAGGGTAACTATGGTTCACAATTAATGGGATATTTCAAAATAGTGACCAGAGAGGATTTTGGATGTTCTCATCACAAAGAAAGGATGCATATCTGAGGTGATATATATATATAGTAATTACTCTGAACAATAATAATCACACACTGTATACAAACATTGAAATGCCACACTGTACCCTGCAAATATGTACAATCACTACATATGAATCTTAAAAACATCTTATTAATAATGAAAAAAATATGTAAATTATATAACAAAAGCAGTCTATAGTTCAGGTTTTTTGTTTGTTTGTTTGTTTGATATTTGTACATGCCATAAATCAGGATTGTTTAGATCCATAGGTCATAACCTACAATTACCAGACTAAGAAATCCTTTTAGTGGGTTAAGATCAACATTTTAAAAAATATGAATATGTATCAAATGTAATTATCATCCATACATATGGAAAAAAATTGAAAACTACTTCTATAGTTGCTACCTATGTTTAAAGGTTTAAATTAACAAGATGAAGTAGTCAAGGAAGGATTCTTCAACAAAAGACAAAATCTGAGTGGGGCGTGGTGGTACATGCCTGTAATCCCAGTGGCTTGGGAAGCTGTGGCAGGAGGATCACAAGTTCAAAGTTAGCCTCGGCAACTTAGCAAAACCCTGTCTCAAAATAAAAATTAAAAAGGTCTGGGGATATGGCCTAATGGTTAAGCGATCCTGGGTTCAATCCCCTCACCAAAAAAAAACATTGGAGATACTCAGAAGACAGAGACTGGGAGGATTGAGAATTCTAGCCTAAGCAACACAGCAAGACTCCATAAAGACAACATTTGAAGCATTATCTGGCTCCCCACTACCTCTCTTAGCTTACCTATCATTCCCCACAAGCATGCTCTAGCCATTTAGAGTTTAGCAATTCTAACCAGTCAAACAAACATTCCCTCTACTTAGGGTCTTGCACACGTTCCCTCTCCTTAGAAAATTCTACTTAGATAATTGCATGCCATGCTCCAGGGTTTCAGTCCAGTGAGGTCTTCAGGACTTTCCCTAACTATACAAAGTAGCAGCCACATCCCATTCCACTATTCCCTTATCTAGATTTATTCTTTTTCATAGTACTCATTACCACCTAACATCATAGACCTGTTTACTGTGTCTCTCCTCACAAATCTCGGCTCCAAAACTTTTGTCTTGTTTTGTTCATTACCATAATGCAGAGATTAGAAAAGTGCCTGGCACAGGGCAAACATTCTTGAACAAGCTTTGACAGGCCAGGAAAAGAACTCAAGGAGTTGTGCGTGAGCATGGTACACTACTGAGGAAACACCAGCTTAATAATGTTTAAAAGTAAGGGGAAAAAAAAAAAACTAAAGAGGAAGAATATAATATGAAAAGGTTTGAAAGTCAGAAAGTAGAATTTGGACTTTATCCTGAAGTCTACTGGGAGTCATTCAAAGTTTTGAGCAAATGTTGATCCATTTAAACATTTATTTTGCCCAAGTTCAATTCACTTTGCTTGGCACAATGGAGAGTACAAAGATCAACAGCACAATATTCTCTACTTGAGCTTTCAATTTAGTAGCAATGGGTTCAAAAAAATGTTTCAGGAAAATTATTCTGGCAGCCATAAGCAAGAATAGGTTAAAAGAAGGAGAAGCTAAAGTTAGAAAAACTATGCTGAATGATGGATTTAAGTAATAAAGGAAAACATGCATCACAGACAACTTCAAGATGATAAGGAGGAAACCAGTCAAACAAACATTCCCTCTACTTAGGTTCTTGCACACGTAAGGGGGTTTACCTGGGAGCAGGTAGAAGGCTGGGTAATAATAAATCTAAACTGATGGAAGTTCCTCGAGCCTTCCAGTAGAAACATCCAGTAAACCACTAGAGCTACAAACCTGGAGAGTACACACTTGAGAGTCATCAACATATAAAACATCTATCTGATAAAGACATATAGAGGAGGAGAGGACCAAGAATTGATGGGTACGATGACACAACAAACTTAAAATTTGTAGTCAGAGAAAACCAGAATGGTATACTAATATGAAAGGCAAAGAAAGAATGTTGGCAGCCTTTGTAAAAATCAACTTAACACGCATATATTGGCTAAATAAAATCAGGTCAAAGCTAACACTGTTGACAAGAACAATGTCTTCTGAAGCAATAGTCTGAATAAAATATTCCAAAATTGCAGTTAAGTAGTAAAAGAGCTGGGAGCAGCAACTGGAACTCAATCCTTAAACTTCTGAAATGAAGAAAAGAAATAAGGCAGACAGGAGGAAACAAGTGCAGTAAAGAAGTGCAGCAGTTAATTACAGTTCATTTTTTTCCGGAAAAATCTGTACATTTTAAGGTAAAGAGGAAAATCCAATAAAGATAATGATCAACATAACCAAAGAATAAAAGTTAAGTATGGCAGCAAGATTCCTGGGAAAAAAACAAAAGCAAAGATTCCTCTTTTATTTAATTGACAAAATATAAGATGACAGAATTGAGATTCATTATGGTGACAATGAAAAAAAAATGTGCAGGTATATACCCTACAGTTTTTCCAATAAGTAGAAGTCAATAGCACCTACTAAGAGAATAAGAAGAAATATGAAACATCAGAAAAATATGAAATTAATATAACAATTAGCATGAAGTAGTAAGGGCCCATTTGGAACTATTCAACACAAACTTATACTGGCCAAGGAATCATAATTATTCAACTTCCTCCATTCATATGCTGTGAATTATGAGGGGAAAACAGAGGAAATCAATGATGGAAAGATTTGACAACAGAAGCCCAGTAAATATCTAACACACGCACAAATAAACTTAGTATCTTAGCCCATTTGAGCTACATAAACAAAATACCATAAACTGGGTGGCTTACAAAGAACAGAAGTTTATTTCTCACTGTTCTAGAGGCTGGAAAGTCCAAAATCAAGGCATCAGCAGATTCATTCTATTTAGGGCCAGCTTCTAGACAGTAGTTTCTTTGATGTAATCTCACATGGTGGAAGGGGCAAACTGGCTCTCTGGAGTCTCTTAAAAAGGCACTAATCTCATTCTTTGGGGGCTCTGCCTTCATGACTTAATCACTTTCCAAAATCATCATCTTGGAGACTCACAGTTCAACATATGAACTTCTAGGAAACACAAGCATTCATACCATAACACAATGGGAAAGAAATTAAGGGTTCTTGTAAATGGATAGAAATAAAGAAAAACAGTAAGAGTAATCAATCACATAGGCAAAGGTCTAAGAACTCACATAAGCCATTTAAGATATAAAGGAAATTTTTTAAATCATTCACTTACATACCATAGTATTTAAATGCGCTGTTTGGGTACATGGTAAGTGCTATAGACACAATGGAGTCAGAAAGGACTACACATTCAATAATTTTATCATGAGAAGAACTGAACTAATTCCAAAGTCCAGTATTAAAACTAATTTTGTGTCCTCGAGTAAATAACCACCTCAGTCAGAATAGGAATGTATTAGAAACAAGTATCATGGTGGCCTTCCTCCCACTATTCTTTATATAATCACTACTTCAGTAAACCACTGTAGTAAAGTATTTTATCCCTCAAATGTAATGAGACAGAAACAAGCTGTTACAGGAACTCTCAAGACTTTTTTTAGAAAAAAATTGTACTTTATATAACAGAATCATAGTATCCGTGGGTATAGCATATTTTTAAAAACAGAATCACCCAATTGGTGGGTTTAACATTTTTTAAAGCAAAGGAGATAGAAGTGGACATTTCCCATTATTTCCATTTTTTTAACTATGTACTATAAAACTATATAATGTCATAAAAGATGTTTTAATACTAAAATAAAATGGGACTCAAAATTAAGTAAATGGTTTGGTTTTCTTATCCGCAATTCCAAAATTAAAAAAAAAAAAGTTCTGAAACCAAAAATAATTTATTTGGTAGTAAAACCTTTTCTAAACTGACATGAAGCTATCTCTAATCTATCCCATTTAGCCTAATGTTCATATATTTTACTGCAGAAAATGTTAACATTAAATAGTAACGTTTGAAGAAGGGTATTTGCACTGAACTGCTTTGGAAGACTGCATAACATTATTACCTTGCTTATATCCAAAAAATTCTTAATTTCAAACTATTAGGTTCCCAACGTTTTGAACAGTGGATTTTGGTCCTAAAATAATAATCACTAACATTTACTGAGGTATTAACTATGTGCCAGGCATTGTTCTGGTCACTTTATGTGTACTAACTCATTTAATTCTCACCACCACCATGAGATAGGTATTATGATAATCCCCATTTTTTAAAGAAGAAAACTGGCACAGAGAGATTAATAAATTGCCTAAAATCACATAGCTAGAGAATGACTAACTGGAATGAATAAAACATTTAAAATATACACCTATGATGAAGAAAACACAAAATAGTTAATTACAGTAAGGTGGTAGAAGTCAGTGATATTTTCTCTGTTCAATTAACATATTACTTCGAGAATGGGAAGAAATTAAACTGAAAAAAACTCAAAATATTACATGCACTTACAAAATCACATTTATGTATAAATCCTGAGTCGTCTTGCATAAAGTGAATAGTATGAAGTTTAAATTCCTTAGCTTATGCAAATATCTTTAATTCTGAATTTAAAAGTAATATTAACATCTTTTTAATACACAATAATTCATATTCATTGCAGAAGCTGAAAAATTTGAATAAGCACAAAGAAAATAATCACCCATAAAACTACACTTAGAAATAGCTACTCCAAAGTTGGGGATGGTGGTGCATTCCTATAAACCCAGCTACTCAGGAGGCTGAGGCAGGAGGATTCCAAGTTCAAGGCCAGCTGCAGCAATTTAGCAAGATCCTGTCTCAAAATAAAAAGGGCTGGGAATGCAACTCAGTAGTAAAACACCCCTGGGTTCAGTCCTCAGTACCAAAGAAGATAAATAAACAAAAGAAATAATCACTCAACAATTCTGCATGTAGTCTTACAGATGTCAATAAATATTTTTTAAACCAAAATGGAATACTGTTTTTAAATCTACTTTTCTCGCTTACAGTTTTTCGTGTCTTTACATTCTTCTATCATCACTTTAATGGTGGATTGGTAGTATCCCCATGTAGAGATGTGGCCTAACCTCACTGTGAATTACCTAGATTGTTTACAATTTTACAGCATAGTGAACAGGAGTACTGGCTCGGTAGTGACAATGGCAGGACTAAAGTCCGGTTCTACTAGTTACTAATTCAGCTACGTCATTTCTCTATACTTCAGTATTGTCTTCTGAAAAATGGGAGACAGTACCCAGTTCAAATGTTTACTGTGAGAGTTAAATGTGTTAATATATTGTCTTTTTTGTTTGGTGCTGGGAATGGAAGCTAAGACGTCATACATAATATGCTAAGCACAGCTCAACTTGTGACTCTACCACTGAGTTACAACCTCAGCTAATAGACTATATATATAGTTGTAGATGGACATAATACCTTTATTTATTTTATGTGGTGCTAAGGATTGAATCCAGTGCCTCAAATGTGCTGGGCAAGCACTCTACCACTAAACTACAACCCCTTTGTATGTGGCATGTTATTTTAAGTAGAACATTCACCCCTTCTCAAAGTTTATATTAGAATTACCTGGAGACCTATAAAATAGAGGACCAAGCTTAAGAAGTGCAGGACCTGGGCCCTTATTATTATTTTCCCCCCAAATTCCCAAGGTGGTAGACACCCAGGTACAAGAATCACTGAACTGCAGAACCAGAGGATCTAGCCCCCCATAGGCTCATAATATCAACAGAGCTACAACTGATATGCTTACATCAATACAGATTACTTTAACTGGGAGTGAACATGTCAGAGGTATGTTCATTTTTAAGACTTTTGAGTCTGCCAAAGCAGAGTGGCTTAAAGTCTTTTATCAAATAACCCTGTTACTTCATACTCAACTTATCAAGATGAAAACTCTGATCCAATTAAGCTCAACTGTCTCACTTAGTTTTTGCTCTTTCTCCATGTACCTGCAAACATAGATACAGTTCATAAAATCTCAAAGTTTATAGAAAACTTGAGGATGCCTTGCCCAACTCCTCCTTCAGCACATCAACTCCTATACACTAGAATCCCCAACTGGACACTAATAGTAAATAAAGACAGCCTACCAAACAAAATAACTCATTTTATTTTTAGACCTTTAAAAGGAAATTTCTCTTAGAAGATAGTTGAAATCTGACTCTAACTTCTAACCATTGATCCTGGTCTTTCTAGACAGATCAAACCTGATCCTTCAGCATGACAGACTACCAAATATTTCAAGATGGTTGTCATTTCTTAAAGGAGCTTCTCTCAAACATCCTTTGTTTTCTACATGTCCTTATTCCCATTCCTCCCAGGATGAAAATCCTCTGGCTCTACTCTACAGTTAGTGATTCTTGTACTTGGGTGTCTAACACCTTGGGAATTCGTGAGGAAAAAATAATAATAGGGGCCCAGGTCCTACACTTCTTAAGCTTGGGCCTCTTTTTTAAAGGTTTCCAGGTAATTCTAATATAAACTTTGAGAAGGGGTGCAAGGTTCTACTTAAAATAACATGCCACATACAAAGGTGGCAGTATCCTACATGCAACACAACCAGTATAAAGCGCAGTGGGTTAACACTTCCTATAAGCTGTTCTGTCAATCTAAAATTTATTTACTTTTTTAAAAAATTAAACAATAGCGTTGATTCACACTAAACACAGAGTTAAAATTATGAAGTCTTTCCCACGATGTCTATTTGTGCAAGAGAACTTGGGGCCCCAACTACAGCCTTTACAATTATTCCTATTAAAAAATAAGTCCAGATGTGGTGGCACATGCCTGTTTTCCCAACTACTCCAAGGGTGAAGCAGGGGACCACAAGTTCAAGGTCAGCCTCAGCAATTTAGCCAAGATCCTGTCTCAAAAATACATTTTTAAAAAAGGAGGGAAGGAGGGGGCAGAGGTAGCTCTGTAGTAGATCACTTGAGTCAGGCACAAACAAGGTCATGGGTCTCAAGTACTGCAAAAATGGTAAGCGAAGTAGAGTTCAATTTTAAATATCTGTATCTATATCCCTACATATGGATTTATCTTTAGAGGAGAAATCACTTCAAGTTTAAGTCTCTACACTTATGCATATACTCTGCCCAAATAAAGGAGCAAAGGCTGAACTGACAGCTAATTGCACCAAAACATTTCTGTACAGAGCAATGTAGTGTTCATAGTATGAGAAAACACTAATAACACTAAATTCATCTGACTCTGGATTTACTTTTTAGAGAGTATGGTAGAACTTTTCAGTAAAGTTAACTAAAACACTAATTATCATCATCCCAAAGTAGACATATTTGTGGTAGAGAAATATGACTAAGTACAAAAGTGTGAACCAAAGGAATGATTTTCGTTACAAAACTAAATTACTGGGGCTGGGGTTGTAGCGGTAGAGCAGCTTGCCTAGCAGGTGACAGGCACTGGGTTCAATCCTTAGCACCACATAAAAATAAAACAAAATAAAAGTATTTAAAAAAAAAAAAAGGAAAACAAGACCCCAACCCACTCTAAATAATATACATAAAAAAGGGTGGGGGGCTGGTATTAAAAAAAAAAAACTAAATTATCCTTAATGAGGTAATTATAGTTTACAACTTATTATATATTATAAAGACTTTTGAGTTCAAAGGTTCCCAAAACAATAACTGTTTAAGCAGATGGAAATGCTCATTACTTTGATCATTACGTTGTATACATGTATCCAATTATCACACTGTACTCCCTAAATACGTATACATTAAAGAAAGAAAAAAAAAAAAACGAAAACTAATTTGTCTTGAGTCCAAGACCTTGTTTGAGTTTGGTTTTGTTTACTTGTTTGTTTTGCAGTGCTGGGGACAGAAACCAGGGCCTCAAGCTTGCCAGGGAAGTATTCTATCAGGGAGCTACATCCCCACCAGCTGGGTTTATTTTTTAATGTTTGCAAAGAGAGAGGAAAAGAGATGGAGCACAACAGTGAGTTCATCCACACTTGGTACAGGGCCTCATGTACCCTCAAAACTGAATGTGATTTGAAATTTAATACAAAAATCCCGGGAAGGTTACGGGCACCTGTAATCCCAGAGTCTCCGGAAGCTAAGGCAGAAGAATCACAAGTTCAATGCCAGCCTCAGCAATTTAGCAGAGCCCCAAGGAAAACAAGACCCCAAACCACTCAAAATAAAATACTTTTAAAAGGGTGGGGGGTTGGGGATGTGGCTCAGTAGTTAAGCACCCTGGGTTCAATCCCCAGTGCAGAAAAAAAAAATTTTTCATATGAAATTTCTGAATTCCTAATAACATGTTTGCTTTACCTGTTTACAAGATACTTGGGGGGGGGGGTCTATTCTGTAGGAGATGTAGCCTACTATAAAGACTTTTATTTTTAATATTGGAGGAAAAAAAACTAGAATCAAGTAAAATTAACCAAGATTCAACCTATTGTCATAGGAACAGCAAACTATTAAAAATACACCTGACATTTTTTAACAATTACATGAAGAACCACCAGATGCTTCCTGTTGATGGAACAGTACAGACTGACAGATTCAGAGTAGAGTTCACAGAAACAACTGGAAACAAATTTAGTTTCCTTTCCAAACCATTAAAACAAAATGTGATCTTAAAGTTTTACACACTGCACTATAACTGTCCAGACAGAAAAGTTTCTAAAGATTCAGACAGAAAACTCTAGATGTGTATAGATACATTACACAGATTGAACGAAGGTTTTACTCTTTTAAATCTGGAGCTCCCACAGTGCTTTGAAAGTGTCCTATACTCAGATTACAATTACACACAGATTTTTCACAAGTACATCTAATGTGGAATTCATGTTTTATTTATGTACATAACTAAAGAAACATATTGGAATTAAAGACAAAGTTTAATCACTCAGAATGAATCTTCAGTGATGATGTGGGGATGGTAAGGAGGAGAATGAGACTGACATTATTACACTGTATACATGTATGATTCCACTACTGGTGTGCACCATGTACAACCAGAGGAATGTGTTCCACTTGTGTACAATGTATCAAAATGCATTCTATTGTCATGTATAACTAATTAGGACAAATTAAAAAAGAAGAAGGGAGACCAACAGAATATAAAGAAGGGGATCAGGGATAGGAAGAGGGAAAGAGGAGATACTGGGGAATGAAATTGATCAAATTACACTGTTTCACTGTGTTCACGTAGGAATAAAACAAAAAGAGAAAAAAAATGAATCTCCAGGAGCATATGCAGGTTACATAATCTTTAACTATTATATTGTTTATGCACCAAAAGCCCAATTGATTTTTTCGGGGACTGGAGATTGAACCCAGGTCCTGGAGCACACTAGGTAAACCCCCTACCCGTGACTATAAAGCCCCACCCTTAAATCTCAACTTCTTAAAAAGTTAGACCCCAAGAAAAAAGTACAAGAATCATCCTTATTATCCTGATTTTTAAAATGTGTATTGGATAGTATCCTTATATGACTTTCACAGTGAAAACAGACAGGAATAACACACTTCTGTGTTAAAAAAGGAGGGAGACAGAAGTGGCGTTTTCCAGATGTTACATGGTATGATACCACAACCAGCGGTGTTCCATTAACCAATCATTAAAAAGATTTGCAGAAATACAATGTCACGCTTGCCTAATATGTCACTGTGTTAACGTGGAGTCAGTTTGTTGATTTTTTTTTTTAAAAACAACTTTTTTTTTTTTTTTACAAAAACAAGATACAGCCGTCTTCAGTTTCCTTAAATTGAAAGTCTGAGCCTGAAAGTGGAAGTGTCAAAATATGGCAGAAGAAATTTAAACCAAGCTGGGTGGGTTTTTACATGATTTAAAACACGAGCAAAAAAGAATTTCTGAGCACCAACTTCTGCATGATAAATTAGAGTGAGTTTTTAATTCCGGGATGGCAATCTACAAGGATCATCCACCGACTACATGAAACTTGTTTGCAGATTAAAATTATACTTCAGAAAGTAACACTTGCCTGAATTCAACCAGCAACCCAGTGTCCGGAGAGAGAAAATAATTCCACATTATCAAGCCCCTTTCAGAAGTACTGTGCTCTCTGCCCTCCTTTGAACAGATCTCTGCTCGCCACAGTCCAATCAGCTTTGAATCAAAAATTTGTGTACTGAAAACAAGCTTGAAGTGGGAAAACACACAAAGCAGGCCAGAATCATTCCTTTGGTTTCAGTTTTCACGATGCACCCTTGAGACTAGGCACGCTGATTCAACACAGTTGGACAGCTTCAACGAAAGTCACTAAATATCACACCGATTAACTGTGCCCAGGCAGAGAAGACCTGGCAAAATTCTCAATATCTGCCCCGAATCCGTTCTCGTAAGTCCCAGCGGCGAAGTCTCTGGGGCAGAAGTCCCGAACATTCAGAACCGCAGGCTTCGTCCCCTCAGGACTCGAGTCCCCGCGGCCGAGGCAGTAGCCGTGGCGGCCCTGCCCGGCACCAGCTGAGCTCTCTCGTTAACCCTGTCCAATCCCGCCGCTCCCACCGCGATCCGACAGCCTTCCAGCTCCGCGGGCCCCACAGCACAGCGCGACAGGGCCAGTCGGCCCTTCCCGCTCAGTAAGGCCGGCGGGACAGTCAGGCCGCAGAGACAATGGGGCTGGCGGGGCCGGGGGCGGCGGGCGCCGAGGCCGGGCCGCGCCGGCCTCCTTCCCTCTTCCGCCCACTGCCCGCCTCCCAGCGCCCACAGAGTCCCCGCTGCCCCGGCACGACCCCATCGCCGCCCCGGGGCCGCCGCTCAGCAGCGGCTCGGCGGGAAGCGCAGGGGAGGCCGCGGCGTGCCAGGGCCGAGGAGGGGGCGGCGGCCGCCACCATGTCTGCCCGCCCCTCCCAGAAGCGGGGTGCCCGGCAGACAAAGCGCGGCGGCGGCGCGGGCGGAGCGGGTGCCCAGGCCGACCCCGTCGACCCCCGCGGAATAAGCGGGTCCGGGAGCCCCGGAAACCCGGCGCCTTAATGCAATAAACAGGAAATCGCGGGGATGATCTGGGTTCCGGGGGAAGTGGAATTATTTTTTACCAGCGAAGAGATCAACTTCCACATCCGGTGGTAACAGGGCCCTACACAGACCCGCACTGACCTGGAAAAGCTTCGGGAGCGGCGACGGGGGAGCAGCAGGAGGTGGTGCGGGGACCCGAGGCGCCTCGTACCCGGCCGGGCTGACGCGGCCCCGCTACACACTAAGCGCTTCAGCTGCACAGGGCGCTATTTTCCGAAAATGCCGCGTCTGGTCGGCGCCCAAAATCCCCACCGAAAAGTCCCCCGTGCTGCGCGCGGAGGGACACATGGTGTGCGAGTGAGTCAAGCTCCCAGCATCCCTCCCGGACCCGGCCCTCGTCAGCCTTTCGCTTGAGGCTTTTTCGCCCCTGCCTTTGTGTGCAGATCCCGCTCCCATCCACTCCCTAAACCCATTCCGGTGGGAGGAAGGGACAAGAGCGTTTGATTTTTTGTTTTTTAACAGAAGGAAGGAAAATATGCCATTTCTAGCGTTCAGCCACACAAAGAAGGCGGCGGAATGATCCGCTGTCTGCGACCGCAAGTCCCGGCTCGCCCGGCGCCTGCGCGGCAGCGGGGGTGGAAACTGCGGCGGGCCATGTGCGCGGAATAGCAGCCGAGCTGCACCGCGCCGCCTCTTTCCGAGATGGGTAGGAGTTTGGAAACAAGCTGGCGTGTGCTAACGCTAGTATGTCTCCGACGTGACCGTTGAAAGGCGTGGACTGCGGGATCCTTGGGATTTAAGCTTGCCAATTGGACCGCCTAGCAGAATTCTGGGAGACGGAAGGGCAGCCAGGAGGCTAGGATTTACCTTAAAGTGGCCCTAGACTGAACTAGGTAGACTGGGATGGGAGTCGCTGTTGAAGTTCCAGGGGAGGAACGAAGACTGTTTCCACTTCGCATAAACTGAACAGTCAGGTTTATGACGAGGATGTACGTGTTTCTGTAACCTTTTCTGAAAAAAGCGTTCTAATGATGCCTCATACTTTGTAGACTACAATAATTTGCTCACTGAATTCCCTTGGATTACTTGTCACCTGTCACAGAGGTAGAGATCAATTTTTCTGTGCCTGCAACATAAAGCTTTTTTGCGTTTTATTTTAAAAGCAAGTTTATTCGGAGATGGCGATTTGCAAAGGAAAAGTCTTAAATGTTTATGAGATTTCCAAAGTAACTCAACATACTGATGTTTTAACAGGGAAGCTCGGGGATCGCTTTCCCAACCTACAAAGAGCGAAACTTTGGTATCTTTGTATCTAGGAGTTGGGAGTATCTCAGACAACGCGAAGTTTAGTCCAGAACTGACAAGTTTAAACGGAATTCATATTTCCCACTGTTTTTGTGTGGCCTCATAAGTAATTTATCTTCACTTACCCTTTGTAATACTGATGCAATAAAGATTCATAGTCTTGGTATAACTCAATATTCCTAAATTGGAAGCAGAGCGGTATAGGAGCCACAGTCTTTATTTGTTTTTATTTAATATTTTTATTGATAAAACGTAAAGATTTTGATGTCATACTTTTTAATGTTTTTTAGTTGTAGATGGACACAATATCTTTCATTTTATTTTTATTTATTTTTATGTGGTGCTGAGGATCGAACGCAGGGTCTCACACGTGCTAGGCCAGCACTCCACCACTGAGCCAGGACCCAAGCCTCAATGTCATGCTTTTCTGTAACACAGAGTTTGAGTAAACATTCAGTTAATGCTACAGAATCTTTGCCCCAATTGATCTTCTGCTGTAAAATGTAACCAGTTAATAGGCATCATCAGTAGTATGATGAGGGGAAATTGCCGAATACTAGAATTACAAAGAGGAGGAGCCCTTTACTAACCTGAAAGGGAGGAATTGAATAACACTGGAGAAGCTATGAGCTTCAGTGAGGGAATTGAGGAAGGCCTCCTAGATAGAGGTTAGAAAACAAAATACCAAGGAGTTCGATGGATAAAGAAGGCAATGCTATTTCAGTAGTATCTAAAGTGTTCCTGTAGAGATCTAATGAAGTAATGAATACCTTGAATGCCATGTGCAGAAATTAGCTTTTAAGAGCAGGAGGGAAATGTTGAATGATCTGTAATAGGAACATTCATGTGATTTAATTTGTGGATGACTAGCATACAAAGTTCAAGACAAGAAAAACAGTTTGAATAAAAATCCAAGAGAATGATGAATTGGAGAGAGAATGGCAAACAGGAGTGAAGGACATGATCAAAGTGGTTATGGAGAGCTTAGAGGTTTGGTTGACTCCATAAGGGAATGACTTAAGAGGTAGAATGTCAAAGGTGACCCTCAAGTTTGGCAGTGAAGCACCTAGGAAGATGGTAATATCTTCACTGAGATAAGAAGGGAAGAGGAATATGTTAGGGAAGGACAAAGGTTCTATTTTGATCATGAAGTATTTGAAGTGCCTGTGAGCCAACCAAATAGATAAGCCCAGTCAGCAATTAGGTACTCATTCAACAGTTGTTGGAAAGGCACCCCCACCCTATGCCTGGGCACTGTTCTACACACTACGGTAGGTAAAGCAGCAGTAAGACAAACATCATTCCTGTTCCTATTTCCAGTGTGTATGTTGGGCAGGGGGGACTATAAAATAGAAACAAGAAAAGACATCCCATAATAAGTTAATGAGAAAAATGAATGCATGATTGGATAAAATATTTCTGAGTGAAAGAAAAAAATTTTGGTCCTTGATCAGAAAAGCCTCAAAGAGAAGTTATTCTGTGAGCTCAGACCTAATGGGAAAGAAATTTGGACAGTATTCCAGAGGGAATAGCAGGGCAAAAGCCCTAAGGTAAGAAGGAGTTATGTTTAGGGAGCAGCAAAGGTGGCAGAAAAAAAATCTAGTGAAAAAAATTAAAGAGATGGTAAGAGACAAGTCTGCAACTTTTGTAAGATCAAGCCATTGAAGGGTTATAAGAATGGAGAAGCATGTACGAGGATAGTAACAGTAGAGATGGAGAAAATGGATGTATCACAGATATAGTTTGAGGATTTAACCTGATGTGAAGAGTGAGAGAATAAGAAATCAATAGTGATACCTAGGTTTGGGGCATTGTTGTCTACGCCAGCACTGGCCAATAAAAATATAACAAGCCACATAATTTTATATTAGCCTCATTAAAAAGTAAAAAGGAATGTGAAATTCTAGTTTAAAAAAGTCTTATTTAACCTAGTTTGTCTCAGTATTTCATTTGTGATCAATATATAAATTATTAAATATTTTTGGGGACTGGGGATGTGGCTCAAGTGGTAGCACGCTTGCCTAGCATGCATGAGGCACTGGGTTCAATTCTCAGCACTACATAAAGATATTGTGTCCACCTAAAACTAAAAAATTATTAAATATTTTTAAACATTTTACATGCTTTTCTTGTTACTAAGAGTTTGGAATGTTATTTTATAACAAAGTATCTCAATATTTGATTTTACAAAATTTACAGTTCAAAATTAACATATCCAACTGGTTTCAACCATAATGAAGTTTTGTGGTATTTGAATCATATCAGTTTTTAAATTTTATTTTAACTTTAGGAATAAAAAATTCAATTCCTAAATTAGCTCAATTTCAAGAACAGCTAGTCGCTACTATACTAATCAATGCAGTCTAGTAGAACAGAGAATAGCAGAAAGTCTTTTTTAAAAAGTTATTTGGGACCATGATGGAAGGTCTTAGATGACTAGCTAAAGGACTCAGATTTTATCCTAGAAATGAGGTGAACAGTGACTATTTTTTGAGCAAGGAACTAAAAGTGTAGTATTTAAGGCTAGAAAGCAACCAATAGATGGCCATCTGGTGACTCAGGACCAAGAGCAACCTTTCAGTTGCTTTAACTTAAGGCTAGCAGATTAGAAATTTTTATTTTTATTGTGCTCTAGACTAGTATCACCAAAAATTTGGCCCATGGGCCAATGTCAAACTTCACAAAAAGTGAAAATTTGAAACACTGCTCTAAAGGTGTTCAGATAAAGGGGTCAAAAGAACCAAATTCCTAGAAGATTTATCTAAATCTAAATGCCTCTTTTTTACTTTATAGCAAGAACTGTGTAGCTAAGAGGAATGGACATCTGCTTATTTTCTCCTTTCATATAGATGAAGAAAACTGTGGAGATAACCAAATCTATAATAGCTACCATTTATTAATGCCTTTTTTGTGCCAGCCACTTTGCATAGTCTGTTACATATATTGTCTCATCTAATCCTTAAATAATTCTATAAAATATTATTACCCCATTTTTCCTGTGAGGAAACTAAGGCTAAAATGGATTAAGCAACTTGCCTAAAGTCACCAAGCTCATAAATGTTAGCAGCAAGTGTTATAGTTTGTATCTGGAATGTTTCCCAAGGCTCATATGTTGGAAGACTTGATCCCCACAGTTAAGAGGTGAGCCTTTGGGGAAGTGATTGGATCATAAGGTCTTTGAACAATCAATCCATTGAGGAATTCATAGCTGAATGGACTCTTGGGAAGTGGTAGAAACTGTAAGAGGTTAAAATACTTGGAGTGGGTCCCTGGGGATGTGTCCTTGGGGACTGTTATCTTGTCCTCAGCCCCTTCCTCTTTCTCTGCTTCCTGGCTACCATGAAGTGAGCAGCTTTGCTTTTCCATGCCCCCCCTCACCAGGGCATTCTGCCTTACCACAGACCCACAGCAGTGGGACAAAGCATCTGTGGACTAAAACCTGAAATGGCACGTTATTTTTCTCAGGTATTTTTGTCATAGCAACAGAAACCTGATTAACAACAGGATCCTAGTACAGGTCTCTTTCTGAAGCAATATTCCTTGTGTGTGTGTGCGCCACTAATGTGTAATGTCTAAGGAGTTCCTTGGCACAAAGACTCGATACATTGTTTTAAAGAGAATGCATGAAGTTGGTTACATAACTCCCAGAAGGTTTATTAGCGAATTTGGTGCCAGAATAAGGTGAGTTAGTGGTATTCTGACAGCACTGGACAAATGCATTCAGTGGAAATACATCGTCTTTGCTTCTATCTATAATTTATAGACCACAGTTAAATAACAAATTTCAGCCCAATAGAAAACTGGGTAAGAGCCTTAACAGTCATTTCACAAAAGAAGGTAATTATATGTTTTTTAAACATTTAAAGGTACTCAACTATCTTAATCCTTAGAGAAATGCCATAAAGCCCCAATGAGCCACTGTGACACACCCAAAAAAAACTGTTAAAATTAACCAGAAAGTACCAAATGTTGATCAAGAGTTAGCAACTGAAGCATATGTTATTGATAGGAATGGATGTTGTTATGACCACTTTGGAAAATTCAAAGTTCAAACAACAGGCAAAACCAAACTAGACTTAGGAAATAAAGTTACAGAGAGAAGAAAGAATTGACTGGGGGATTGTACTTGGGAGGAAATAAAGGTATGCTTCCAGGGTTTGGGGCCCTGTTCTGTTTCTTGACTTGTATGGGGTTGGTGAGGGGCAGGTCACTCACTTATTGAGCCATAAAGTTGGGAAAGGTGCCTTTTGGTATATTCTGTATTTCATGATTAAAAAGTTTTGATGAGCTGGGCACAGCAGTGCACACCTGTAATCCCAGAGGCTCCGGAGGCTGAGGCAGGAGGATTAAGAGTTTAAAGCTAGCCTCAGAAACAGTGAGGTGCAAGCAACTCAGTGAGACCCTGTCTCTAAATAAAATACAAAATAGGGCTGGGGATATGGCTCAGTGGTTGAGAGCCCCTGAGTTCAATCCCCAGTACCCCCCCCCCAATATTTTGATGAAGTTTTTTTCTAATAAGGAAAAAAATATCTCCTCAGCAATGCTGGATACATGCTACTGCCTATTCCCTCGCTGAACCAATTTTTCTATAAATGCATTGCCATTATTGTGAAAGATAAGGTCGACCTGAATTTGGGGGATGGCAGTAGGAAGGAGAAAAGAATCAAGATACTGCAAAACTTGAAGCAGTATGGCAAAGTGAAAGAGCATAACAGTTGGAAAGAGGAGCAGTGGGTTTTTAGACAAGGCTCTAACCACTTTTGAAACGTGACCTGGGTATGTCTCCTAACTTCTCTTAATTTCATTTTTCTCTGTGGGCTTGATAGGAGGATAAAAACTAACATTTTATTGCTGTTTATAACCCTTTGCAAGCTATTAAAATGCAATGTAATTTTTATTTATTTATTTATTTATTTATTGTGATACTGTGGATCTAAGCCAGGGCCTCATGCATGACTGGAAGTGCTGTGCCCCTGAGCCACATCCCCAGCCCCCATGCAAAAATTATATTGATGTTTTATTCGATGTAATGGGAAAGGAGTAAAAGATAATTGAGACTTTAAGCCTAAGTGATAGAGATAATAGTAATTTAATGGCATGAATTAAGTGAGAAAACCAAGAGGATGAGGACCAAATTTGGAGAAAGATAACAAACTCTATTTTATATGTGTTGAGTTTAAGATGATGCTGGAATGCCAAAGGGGAATTATTAAACAGACACAGAAGCCAACGTTTGATACTCAGGGGAAAGGTCAGATTGGTGATAGAAAATTAGAAGTTATCCATAGAAGGATAATAATTAAAGCTATGAGAGTGAATGAAAGAATATAGAACAGGTATTGAAGAACAAAGAAGGAAAATGAAGAAAGGGGGAGGGGAAATGATTTATTGAGCATCGGCTAAATGGAGTACTAGACAGTCTGCATTTGTTTTCTCATTTATTCCTTTCAGATTCCAAGGTAGCCAATTTTAGCCTCTTTTGGTAGTCTTACTTTGTAAACTCAGCAAGACAATTAAGGAGCATTTAAAACCAGCTTGTGACTCCAGTTTATACTGTTCACCACACTATTCCTGGAGAACCAAGTGTCTGTTACAAAAGACCATGGAGAGGATTTGAGTGCAGGAAAGATAAGCCCTGAGAAAAGACCATTGGATTTTTGTGATTTGTGACTTAAGGAGACACTGGAATATAGTCAGCAGTACCTGTACTCTTCTCCCATATGTTAAGCTTCTTTGAGTGTGAGTAATCCAGACACATTTGTGTTCTAAACTTCTGGTGATATGAAAAAAAAAAAATCAAAGATAGTGATTGTAAAAATTAGTACATATGAAACAAAGCCAGTTACTAATTTCTAGCTAGATGCTCTTGCCAACCAAGTGCTTTGAATCCAAAGACTGAAAGAGAAGAGAAACAGGAGAAACTTTCTCTGATTCAGTGCTATTTACTGCTTTGTCCATGTACTGCCTAGAACCATTTTGAATGTCACCAGTGGTATGGGTCTTTCTCTTTGGGAAACTCTGGAATGTTATGTAACTTGTTCACTGTGTATACAGTGCAGTTTTAGTCACCTGAAATTCTACAGGAAAAGGTGAAGATGGTTTTGCTAGTCAAGATCATTAAAAAGTGGTGTGAAGGTAATTTCTGGTGATGGTAAACACATACCTTCTAAAAAGCAGCAATATCAAGCCAGGCAAAATAACACATGCCTGTTAGTCCCAGTTTCTGGGGAGGATAAAGCAGAAGGATTGCTTAAGTTCACAAGCTCAAGACCAGCTTGGGCAACATAGTGAGAGAGACCCCACCTAAAAATACCTACAGTGTCTTTTAAATCACTTAAAAAGAACTTTATTTAAAAAAAGAAAAGAGGAAGAAAGCACTAATGTTGCCTCAAATTTTAGGGTGATCTACTATAATCTATGAGAAAGAATTTTCCCTTCTAGGTTTATTAAAACCGTTTCTTTACATAGCATTGTAACATTAAGGAAAATTGAAAGAAGAATGTTTCCCCATAATGCAATTACTTGTTCCTTCCTATAGTTTTACTGATGAATAATGCATGGTTCGAAGGCAGACTGGCTTCTGAACTACTTTATTTGTTTATTGTATGTATGCAGTGCCTGGGCTTGAACCCAAGGTCACACATGTTAGGCACGCGTTCCACCACTGAGCTTTATCTCCAGCCCCTCAAAGCACTTAAAATTGTTTATAGGAGCAAAGGTCTTCTGTCTGTTCTCTGTCCACCTCTCTGAGTTCTAAAGAAGATCCATAGTAAGTCACTGAAATTTTCCCTAGAGGCATCTGGAAACTTTGGTTTCCAGGAATTAGACACTTCAATTTTATATTTTTGCACCATGAATTAAGATAGCATTGGGGTAACTATCCCATATAATTTTTGGTTAATTAGAGCTTCTAGATAATTTTTTTAAAAAATATTTGAATAGATAATACATTCACAGGTCCAGAAAATTTTTAAATAATCATCACTGTCTTCTGTCCATCCTGTTCCCACCCACTAGGTAACCTCTACTTTTTCTTCATGACTCTACATATGAGAATAAATATGCTTATTTTTCCCATTTCTTATACAAAAGGGAGGTTATCGTACATACTTCTGCACTGTACACTTAAGGTACCTGGACATTTCCCTATCAATGTATAGAAGATGACTTCTTTTTCTTACCCCTGCAGATTATTTAACTACTTTCTAATCTTGTATTCTAATTAGTGAATAGAAGAACATCCTTGTATTCACATCATCTTTTCTTACATATTTAGATTTGTTGGATCTCAGTTTCCACAGGTAAAATTGCTCTGCAAAAATGACACAAATGTGTTTTTAGTTTGCCTTCCATATACCTAATATTCCTCCACAGCATTGCTCATGGACTAGAAAGTTATCATATTTTCAGGTTTTTTACCTACTAGCTTTTGAAGGGCAAAATATTTCAAGTCCTATTTAACGTTTTTAAGATTAATAACAAAATAATTTGTTGAAATTAAGGGAAATGGGATTCAGTTAACAAAATTTGATCAGGATATAGAAATTCTTTGCTGCTACTCCTGCAGTGACACACCCATAACTGGTAAAAACATGATTGCTTATGCAATCAAAACGGCCAGCAAACCTGGAAAGGGGCCAAGAATGACTACAAATAGCTCCACCTACCTTTTCTTTTTTCTTGGCAAATTTGCAAGTTTAACAGGATCTAAAAAGATTCTTCAAGCTGGGCACAGTGACACATGCCCATGATTCCAGATACTTGGGAGATTTGAGATAAGAGGATCACAAGTTGGAGGCCTTGGCAGCTACTAAGATTGTCAAAAAATAAAAAGGGGTGGGGATATAGCTCAGTTGTAGAGCCCCCCCCCCATTCAATCCCCAATATAAAAAAAATGAAAAGATCCTTCAGCTTTCATTTGAATTGCAAATCTGGTAAGTGGTAGGAAATTACTAATTTCATGAAAAATTCCCCTAATATGATGGGAGTTAAAAGTGAGTTTTGATTAAGCTTGTTTTGGTGCTGAGGCAGCACAGGGAGGGAGAAAGTATCTATATAGGGCTGTTGATTCTACCTACCTTGGAAATTACATCAGGGTGTGAAGAAAGTTTTCCAGAAGTGATTACTGTTTACTTGGAGCAAAAGTAACTCTGGGTGAGGAAAAGGCTTAGTTGTGTCACACTTGCTAGTTTTTCAGCTTGCCAGAATTTTTTTTTTTTTTGGGGGGGGAAGGGTATCAGGGATTAACTCAGGGGCACCCAAACACTGAGCCACATCTCCAACCGAGCTCTATTTTTTAAATTATATTTAGAGACAGGGTCTCACTGAGTTGCTTAGTGCCTCACTTTTGCTGAGGCTGTCTTTAAACTCACAGTCCTCCTGCCTCAGCCTCTTGAGCTGCTGGGATTACAGGCATACACTGCCATGCCTGGCTTGCCAGACTTTTAAGATCCATTTCATAGTCATGGGTTTATAGAGCATTTTAGTTCTTTGGAGCCCATCTGACGGTATTTGATATAATTTACCCACTTTGGTCCTACCCAGGGGTGCTCTATCCCCCACTGGTTTTTTTATTGTTGTTGTTTGTTGTTTTGCTTTATTCATGGTACTGGAAGTTGAACCCAGGGGTACTTTATTACTGAGCTACATCCTCAACCCTTTTTATTTTTTATTTTGAAACAGGGTCTCACTAAGTTGCTTAGGACCTCACCAAGTTGAGGCTGGCCTCAAATTTGTGCTCCTTCTACCTCAGTCTCCCAACTCACTGGGATTACAGGTGAGCACAGTATGCCACTGTGCTCAGCATACATCTATATCTATGTATTTGAACTAAACAAATTGGCTCATATAAAGTGCCTAGAAAGTGTTTATAGAAGGTAAGAATACAAATACTAGGATATTGTTTTGTTTCATTTTGCTTTGGGTGCTGGGTATCAACTCCAGGGCCTTATACATACTAAACACATGCTCTACCACTGAGCTATACCCCTAATTACTTATTTTTCCATTCTCAAGTAATTGTCACTCTCTGGACAACTGTGTTAACACATAGTTCCTGATCTTTACAAATGTATGCAGTTGAATACCTCTTGAAAGTCATAAGGCTATCTTTAGAAAGAACACTTCAGGCTTTTAAAATCATTAATTTCCAAAGTTTTTTTCTGGTTACAGTGGCACACGCTTGTAATCCCAGAACTAAGAAGCCTGAGGCAGGAGAACTGCAAGTTCAAAGCCAGCCTCATCCATTTAGCAAGGTTCAAAGAAATTTAGGAAGACCCACTCGCAAAATAAAAAATAAAAAAAGTTGCATATGTGGCTCAGTGGTTAAGCACCCCCTAGGTGTACACACACACACACACACAAAATCCATGTTTTTGGACTTTTTTTTTTCCTTTCTTTAATATTGGAAATTGAGCCTAGGGGCACTGTACCACTGAGCTACATCCCTAGCCCTTTTTATTGATTTTTTATTTTGAGACAGGATCTCACTAGGTTGCTGAGACTGGCCTCAAATTTGCCATCCTTCTGCCTCATCCTCCTGAGCAGCTAGGATTGATTACAAGCTTGGAGCCACTGAAACAGGCATTTTGAACTTTTAACTGCTTATAAGTGTTAACATATTTTGAGATATTTTCTGCAAAAAAAAAATAAAAGAACAATTAGGTGTTATATCTATTTCAGTTGAAGTTAGTTAAAACTACTTTGATTTTACAAATACCATGATACCTATTGAGATAACTGTAAGCCAGTATACAATCAAGGGCATGGTATCAAAAGAACTGTCATTGTAGCTATCTGAAACGATAAGCTGACTTCTGTTTCATTCATTTACTCATTAAAAAAAATATCCTGCTGACCCTTTCCATTACTTGCTTTTCTCCCTGGACACCCAGTCATCTCTCAGTCAGAAAGCAGCATCATTCACTAATCTAACTTGGTTCAGCTTCAGCCTCAGGTGCATTATCAAGGTCATAGATCAAACTGTGGCTGAATTACTAGAAATGTGCACCTATTTGCATGTCCTTAATATACTCACTTTTTTAAAAAATTAGCTGTAGATGGACACAATACCTTTATTTTATTTATTTTTATTTAGTTCTGAGGCTCAAACCCAGTGCCTCACACATGGTGGGCAAGCACTCTACCACTAAGTTACACCCCCAGCCTACTATATGCTTACTTTTTTTTCCAGCTATTTGGATGTCTTTGCTCCTGCTCAGTTTACAGTAAACTCAGTATGCTATGAACTGAATATTCGTGCAGTTCCAAAATTCATATGTTGAAGTCCTAACCCCTAATGTGATGGTGTTTGGAGATGATGCCTTTGGGAGTTAATTAGGATTAGATTAGGTCCTGAGATAAGGTACTCATGATCTGATAAGAGGCCTTATAAGAAGGGGAAGAGAGGGCTGGGGCTGTAGCTCAGAAGTAGAGTACTTGCCTAGCACATGTGGGTTTGATCCTCACCACCACATAAAAATAAATAAAGAGAATAAAGGTATTGTGAAAAAAATTCTTTCAAAAAAATAAAGGGAAGAGAAAGATCTCTTTCTCTCTCTCTCTTCTAGATCATAGAGGCAAAGTCATATGAAGATTCAATGAGAAGGCAGTCATCTTCAAAAAAGCCCTTACCAGGAAATGAACTGGCTGGCATCTTGATCTTGGACTTCCTGGCCTGTAGAACTGTAAGATTTCTGATATTTAAGCCACTTAGTCTATGGTATTTTGTTGTGTCAGCCCAAGCCAGCTAAAACAATGTATCTCAAGTTTTGCACAGATTAATAAAGATCCATCCAAAAAAGAATCATCATAACTGTAAGCCGTATTTTGTTCTTAAGATTAAGTACAATCAACATAGTCTGTAATTCCTTTACAGTTTAGGAACAGTGACTTCTTTTAGGTTTGTCAAGTAACTATTGGGAAACCCTCAAATTTGTTTAATTTTTCCAAATTTTAATTTGTATATTGGGAATTGCTTGGAATTTGGGATCCTCTCCTGTTTTTGAATTGAAATAAAAGGTATGTTACTGCAGGTGGAAACTCATTCATTTAATAGACTGGAAGTAGCGTTAAACATGTAATCGATATTTAATTATACTAAGGAATTATTGATTGTGTTTAGCTCTGATGTTTTGCTATGATTAATTTTTTAAGATACCGAAAATATTGGTACCTAGAATTTGTTTCAAAAGTTCAGAATCAGGGCAAGGTGTAAATAGTTCACAATATCAAAGAAACAAGTAGTCAGCAGATGATAATTATAGACACTGGAAGATAGATGCACAGATTTCCTTTTTGTCTCTATACTTAAACATGTTTAAATTTTCTATAATGATTTTTAATATAAGTTATGATTGTGTATAATTAAGTACTACACTTAGGATTTCACATCTCATCTTTCATTATTATGTGTGGTCTGTTACTGCTAATGTTAATGTATTAAAGAATCTTCAATTTATGTGTCTTAGTAAGCATGAAAATTAAAATGCTAAACATTAGTACACATTAAACTTCATTTGCCATACATTTATTTAGCAGCTGCTAAGTGCTTTCATTGTAGGTTATTTCAAATCTCTGCAAGGTGAGTGTTACTACCCATTTCACAAATAATAAAATGTTGATCCTAGATAAATATTATGCAGGTAGAAAATAAGAAAATTATGAATTTTACCCAGGTGATTCCCCCCCAAAAAATTCATGTTTTATTTCTACCACATTATGCTGCTTCTCAGACATGGTTGACTGTCCTTTTCCCCCATCTGTTTTCCTTTTGCAAGTGAAAGTCTGGCCCAACAAATGGAATAAAATTCATATGTGAAAATGTGGAAGTTCTTTGTCCACTCCTTTCATGTTAAAGCAATAAAGATATTGTGAAAAAAATATTTTAAAAAAAGAAGGGGAAGAGAAAGATCTCTCTCTCCTCAAGATCATAGAGGCAAAGTCATAGGAAGATTCCATGAGAAGGCAATCATCTTCAAAAAAGCATTTATCAGGAAATGAACCAGCTGGCATCTTGATCTTGGACTTCCTGGCCTGTAGAACTGTAAGATTTTTGTAAGAGTCTGAAGGCAGGCATTAAAATTGGACTATATCTTAAGGAATCCATAGAACAGTGAATGACAAAATTCTAGATCTAACTCATTAACTTTTGATTCTTCAAGAATTCTTTTAATCATTATTCCATGTATTTGTGTCTGTTACTGTTCAAGATACTGAAGTAATACTTTCTCATCTCACTTCAAGAATATTAAGAGCTCAACTCCAACACACTTGCCTCCGTTTGTGTCCCTGTCTACTTATATCCCCTCAATTAGAATCCACGTCTGCATAGCTCACGAGATGGGATAAGTGCAAGTTAGAAACTTCCCCCAACTAACACTGAACAGCCAGCCCTGCCATTCAGTCTTTGCTTTGTCCTTTCCCTTCCCAAAGACACTTCCAAGTTTGTAGTAGAAGGAGTTTGAAATCATCATTATCAATAGTCATCTATAAGACACCAACTTCTTATTTCTATCTGATTATTACTTAGTACTCATTAATCACACTGTCCCCATGCCTCCATCCCTTCCTTTTCCCCTGCCTGTGGTACCTACCATTCTATTCCATACCTCTGTGAGGTAAACTCTTGTATTCCATATATAAGTAAGACCATGTGGTGCTTGTCTTTGTGTTTCTGGCTTATTTCATCTAATAACAATATTCAGTTCCATCCATATTGTTGAAAATAATGGTTTCATTCTTTTTATGACTAAATACTATTCCATGGTATACATATACCACATTTTCTATATCCATTCATCAACTAATCAGCACTTGGTTGTTTCCATTTCTTGGAAATTGTGAATAGTGCTGCAGTGAACATGAGGCTGTAGATGTCTCTTTGACATACAGATTTCCTTGAATACATATCCAGGAGTAGGACTGCTGGATCATATGATAGTTTTACATTTAAATTTTTTGAAGAACTTCTTTTTCAAACTGGCTATACTAATTTACATGCCTACCATCAGTATACAAATGGTCCATTTTGTCCACACCTAATACTTATCTTTTGATAATAGCATTCTAATGGGAATAAAGTGCTATCTTAATTAAGGCTTGGATTTGCTTTCTCTGATGATTGGTGAATTTGAGTGCTTTTTCCATATACCTATTGGCTGCTTGTATGTCTTTTTTAAGTCTACTGCTTTTTTTTTTTTTTTTTACAAGAGACAGAATCATAATGTTGTCTAAGCTTTATTCAGACTCCTAGGTTCAGGCAATCCTCCTGCCTCAGCCTCAGGAGTAGCTGGGAGTACAAGTGCACACCACTCAGCCTAGTTTATTGACTACTTTTTTTATTTGTAAATATATTTTTCTTTCTTAAATTTGTTCTAACTAGTTATACATGACAATAGAATGAATTTTGGCACATCATGTATAAATGGAGTATAACTTCTCATTCTTGTGGTTGTACATGATATAGGATCACACCAGTTATGTAATCATATATGTACATAGGGTAATAATGTCCAATTCATTCTACTATCCTTCCTTCCCCCATATCCCCTGCCCTCCCTTCACTCCCCTCTGCCTAATCCAAAGTACTTCTATTTTTTCCTAGCACCCTGCCCCCTTATTGTGAATTAGCATCTGAATATATAAGAAAACATTCAGCCTTTGGTTTATTTATCTATTTATTTGTTTGTGGTGCTGGATATTGAACCCAGGGCCTTATGCATGTAAGGCAAGCGCTCTACCAACTGAGCCACATCCCCAGTTCTTGGCTTTTGGTTTTTTGGGGATGAGCCTCCCTATTCTCTCCCCATCCCTAATCTCAGGGGAAACAGGATTACCTTCCCCATCCCAGGAAGAGTTATCTATCCTTGAGCACACACCCACTACAGGAACAAAGTAGCTCAGATTCAGGGATGGTTCCAGAAGATCTAAGAAATTACTATCTCCCAAAGTAACAAGTGAATTACAAGTCCAAATAGAAAACACTTGGAGTGTAGCTTTTGATTCACCTCTTAAAAAAAAAAAAAAAAACCTGTTCCCCCTGATATACAGAATCACAGCCTCTGGAATAGTCCCTGTTGTTTCTCCTTTGAGAAGAAAGCAATACAACTTCTTTTTCCTTTTTCCAAAAACTTTATCCTTGTTATTGGCTTGTCACGGGGGACAAGGACCGAGTTTTTGATAACAGGAACAAAATCTTTACCACATGTGCTTTTGGGGGGACACTTAATATCCAAATTACAACATATGTCTCTGTCTCCAAAGGTTCATGTCCATCACACAGTGCCAAATGCATTCAGTCTGAGTTTCCAAAGTCTTAACTGTTCCAGTATTATGTGTAAGTCCAAGTCCACATCGAGACTTCAGACAAGACTACAGGCAAATTTAGTTGTGAGCTCCCATAAAATCAAAAGAACAAATTACATACTTTCAAGATACAGTGATGAAATAGGCACAGGACAAACATTCCTATTTCGAAAGGGAGGAACAGGGAAATAGTAAAGAGGGATCAGACCAAAGCAATCAAAACAGCCAGCAAACCTGGAAAGGGGACACATGTAGAACTTTTGATGTTCCATTTTATATCTTTCTATGTTGCTTATCTCTTAACATATTAATGTATTTTTAAATTGGCTTGAGGGTTTTTTGTGTGTTTATACTAAAGATATGAACCACTATGCACCATGTTTGCAATATTGCACCATTCTGAACATGTCTGCATACCTCTTACAAATGGGTTTGATGCTTTCTGATGTTTTCTTCTTGCTCAGTATGTCCCTTTTCTTTTAAGTTTGAAGAACTTACTTTAGTACTTCTTGTAGAACAGGTCCAGTAAAGATATATTCACTTAGTTTTTGCTTGAATGTCTTTATCTCTGCTTCTTTTCTTAAAAAATAGCTTTGCTTTATACAATATTATTGTTCAACAGTTCATTTTTCTCCTCCCTTCAGTGCTGTGAAAATCTCATGCCAACTCTCTCTTGCCTTACGGTTTTTGCTGACAGGCAAATTGGGACACCCTTATGTGTTATTCTTTTCATTTGATGCCTCAAAAATCTTCTCATTATTTTTCACCTTTGAGAGCTTGATTTTGTTTGGGGGTAGAATTGGTTGAGTTAAATCTGACTAGTGATCTTTGACCTTATGTACCTGGATATTCATGTCCTTTTCTAGATTTAGGAAATTTTCTGTTATCATTCTGTCTGTCTTTTTTTCTCCTTCAATTGTATATTTTCAAACAGGCTATCTTGGAACTTGTTGATTTTCTCTTCTATTTTATCCATTCTACTACTGATGCCTTCTATTATGTTTTTAATTCATTTAATCTATTTTTCAACTCAAGAATTTGTTTGATTTTCTTTTCTTTTCTCTTTTTTTGCAGGGGGCTGCAAAATTACACCCCCAGTCCTTTTTGTTTTTTATTTTGAGACAGGGTCTCACTAAATTTCTGAGGGTCTTACTAAGTTGCTGAGGCTAATATTGTGATCCTCATGTCTTAGCCTCCTGGGTTGCTGGGATTACCAGGATTATATATAGTGTGCACCACCAGGCCTAGCTTGTTTAATTTTTTTAAATTGCTCTTGTTTCTGTTTCTTTGTTAGAGCATTGAGCTATTTTTCTTTGTTCTCTTAAAGCTCATTTAGTTTCCTTAATATGCCTGTTTAAAATTCTTTACAGACTGGTTGGTCTCTGGCCAGTTTCTGGAACCTGTGAGTGTGTGTGTGTGTGTGTGTGTGAGGGGGGGGCACTTGAAATTGAACCCATGGTCTTGTGCATGCTAGGCTACCATGTACCACTGAGCTATATCAATCAGCACCCCCACCCCCCCCCCCCTTTTTTTTTTTTTTTTTTGCAACAAGGTCTTGCTAAATTTGCCCAGGCTTCAACTTGCAATCCTCCTACTACAGGTTTTTGAGTAAAATGAGATTATAGGTGTAGGCCGCTGTGCCCAACTTCTGGCATCCCACCCCTGCCTTGATGGAGCTGAGAATTGAACCCAGGGACTTGTACATGCTAGGCAATGCTCTACCACTGAGCTACATATACAGCTTCTTTTATTTTATTCTGAGGCAAGGTCTCACTAAGTTGTCCAGGCTCACCCCAAATCTATAATCCTCCTGCCTCAGCCTTCACCATAGTTTAGATTATAGGCATTTGACACCATGCCTGATTTTTTTTTTTGCACCTTATTTTGACTGTTGGTCAGATCATGGTTTCCTGAAAGTTATTGACGCTTGGTGATATGCAACATCATTTGCACATTGAAGGTTTGGTATTTATTGCAGTCTTCATGATCTTACTTTTTGTCTGCTGGCAAAAGTTCAAGCAGGCTGCTTTTCTCTGAGCCTGTAGTCACTTTCACTATTTTTTACCACTAGATGGCACCCTAGGTCCACATTTTCTGTAAATTACTCCCCCCACCCCCCACCCCCGCCCCCCAAACAGAGGGCAATCCTATCCCTCAATCTGTAGTTGATATGTTTGTTCAACATGACTTAGGGGGAGCACCTATAATGGGTAGTCCTCCTCATAATCCTCTTCCTGAGGCCAGGGTAGGCCCACATGTTTCATCTGCAATCACCAGCCTATGGTCAAGGACTGCAGAATTTTGCCTGCTTTGAACATAATCAATGAGGAGGGATCAGCCTCTAATGCCACACCGGTGGCCATGAACACATATACTGGATCACACCTTAAGTCCACAGCCTACGAGACCAGCACAGCACTGAGTAGGATCAAGGCCTATATTGCTATGGGCTGTCTACTGCTAAGAGAGACACATAGCTCAAGACCACTGCAGCCAGTCACAGGTGATACTGACTGGAATAGAATTCTGATAGATTGGAGCCACATGTTTCTGCCTGACACAAGCTGTTCCAGATACTCCATCTGTGGGCACTGACCTGGTGTGAGGCCCATAGGATCTTCCCAGTGTTAGATTTCACCAGCCAGGCACTGAATTCCAAGGCAAAGTCCTGTGCTTACTATCCTATGTTCCCTCCAGCATACAGAGTTTTGCTCCATGCTACGATGCCCAAGGTTGGGGTGGTGAAGGTATTTCCTGGCCACCAAGACTGATGCTAAACTGGCCACACCCAAGTCTCACAGACACAGGGAGCTTGAAAGTCTCATAGGTCCATCCAGGCCCATGCTACAACTGACTATGACACTAGGCAAAACACAAGTTCATCCCATCCAAAAAAGGTCCTGGTGCCAGTGCATATCTAGAGCTCTGTATACAGATGTTACCCTGGGGATTCCTTTGCTGTCCAAGGTTGGGGTAAACCTGGTCCAGAGAGTCCCCTTAGGTACAAAGACTGAAACCAAGGTGGGTCACACTTGAGTCATAATTGAGTTACAGGAATCAGGCACTATGGTCTCTCACAGTCTAGGGGATGGGTGTTCCTATGCCTACTCCAAGATTAATAATAATGCAGGCCAAAATGTGAGTCTGTGCTACTGCCACATAGGTAACTACCTACTGCCAAGGCAAATAAATCTGTCTGAGCTTTGTCTGAGGGCTCTGATCTGGGTATAGGGGCTTCTGTTTTCTACCTGGTATTGGGAATCACTGCAGTGGGTCTGGTACCAAGTTCCAAGGCAAAATACTGAACTGGTTTTCATTCCGTGCTCCCCACAGGTGGAGTCTTACTATCCCCTCTGCTGCCTAAGACTGGGGGAGAGGGGTTGGTGGCAGTCTGTTGGCTGTCTAACTATTGCAATTCCAGAAGCTTAGACCATTGGTATAGACCTGAGGCATAGGTGGTAAGTCTATGCCTGGAACTGTATTTTGCTGTGGAGGGCCTGTGTTTCAAATCTAAGGTATGAACTTAATTTATTCTCTTTCCCCAAGCAGCAGGCATCTCCACCCTGCTTGGAGTTGAGGGAGGGATGGTACTTGCAACTCTCGTTTCTGCTTTTTTCAATGCACCTTTTATTATTATTATTATTATTATTATTATTATTATTATTATTATTATTATTATCATTAACAGACACTATGGTCTCACCTGGCTTCCTTAGCTCTAGAAAGGGTAGTTCAGGTGTGAACAGCAGTTCAACTTGGTATATGGGGGAAGATAGTTGCCAGAGGATCTTATTCAGCCACCATCTTGCTCTACCTTGAAGAACTTTTCCTTTGCATTCTCAGCATGGCTAACTAGTACAGGAGGTCTAGTTTTTGGCCTATCTCCGCCTTCATTGTGATTTTTTCATTAAATTTAATTCATCTCTAGGTGTTTTTTTTTTTTTTAATTTAAAATGACGAACGTGGAACTCTTCCTTTCACATGAATACTTAAGAGAACATTGTAAGGTTAAGTGGCCTAATTTCAATATTGTTTTGTCTCAAGGAATAAGGAAGTCCAAGGAGCAGGACAGAGATGAAGGACTGGCCATTTTGATGTAGGAATTAAAACACACAGGTTTATGTATTAAAGCTCATTGTCTTAAAAGCTTCCAGTTTGAGCCAGGCATAGTAGCCCACGCCTAAAATCCCAGATACTCAGGAGGCTAAGGCAGGAGGATCTCAAGTTCAAGACCAATCTCAGCAATTTAATGAGACCCCATGTCAAAATAAGAAAGGGCTGGAGATGTAGCTCACCCTGGGTTCTATCCCCAATACCAAAAAAAAAAAAAAAAAAAAAAAAAAGTTAGGAGGAGCTCCCAATTTGTAGAGCCCAAAACAACTACAATTATAATAGTTTTTATGTTTTCTTTCTTTTTTTTTTTTTTACTTCTGCTATCAGAGATAGAACCTAGTGGCACTTAATCCCCAGTCCTTTTTTTTTTTTTTTTTTTTTTGGTGCTGGGGATTGAACCCAGGACCTTGTGCATGCAATATGATTTTGACTTTTTATTTTGATCAGTGTGCCTACCACCTGGCAGCAATTACAGTAGCAACCTCAGTGAGCGCTGATTATAGATCAACATAACATTTAATAATACAGAAAGTATTTGAAATATTGAAAAAATTACAAAAATATGACAAGCAAACATAAAGTGAGCACATACTACTGAAAAAATAATGCCAATAGAGTTGCTTAAGGCACGGTTACCAGAAACCATCAATTTACAAAAAGAATATCTGCAAAGCTTAATAAAATGAAGCATGCCTGTGTGTATAGTACAGCAAAGTTTAACACATGTCTACACTGAAGTATATGAAGAAGAAACCAGATTTTGTGGCACTTGTAGTTAAAAATAAGTCAGATCCAAGAAATGACTGGCCCATTAAAGTCTTACATGGGTTCTGGGTACTGAGAGCCCCTTAATTCCTTCAAACACCCCAACCAAGGGGAAAAAAAGAACCATACTTAGGCAAATACAGACCCAACTATGCTTAAAGCAATCTCTTGCTGACTAGCCTAGAGTTGATCATGTGGCATAGACTTTCAGTTTCATGGTATACTTCCCCTGCCCCTAGGTTTCTGCTTCTCCAGGACAGAGAGAACTAAAGATATAGTTAATAAGAGCACAAACTCCAGTTTTATCCCCAGAGATGTTCCTTGACCAGAAAAAAAATAAAGTGATACTAAAGAAACTATACCATGTTTGATTTTGATTCAAACTACAAGTCAATAAAAAAATTATAAAGGCATCCATGTAAAACAAAAGAAAAAAATCTGCATGACAAATGTGTGTATGTGCATGTGTGTGTGTGTGTGTGCGTGCGCGTGTGTGTATAAACAAAGTCAAAAAAGCAGATCACTACTTGGAAAAAATAAAGAATATCTATAAGCACTGATAGGGAATTCTCTCCAGTTTAAGGTATATTTAATTATAGATTATTTTATTATTTATTAAAATTTTATTTATTTATTTTTGGTACCAGGGATTGAAACAAGAGGCGCTTACTACTGAGCAACATCCCAAGCCCTTTTTTTTCTTCTTTTTTAAATTTAATTAATTTATTTGTTCTAATTAGTAATACATGACAGCAGAATGCATTTTGATTCATAGGACACAAATGGAGCATGATTTTTAATTTCTCTGGTTGTACACATAGAGTCACACCATTCATGTCATTGTACATGTACCTAGGGTAATGATATCCATCTCATTCCACCATCTTTCCTATCACCCTTTTTATTTTTTATTTTGAGACAGGGTCTCACTAAGTTGCTTAGGGCCTCACTAAGTTGCTGAGGCTGACTTTGAACTTGTGATCCTCTTGCCTCAGCCTCCCAAGCCACTGAAATGACAGGCATGTACCACCGCACTTGGCAGATAGATTGTTTTTAAAAAGGTGCAGAAATTGTATGTAGTGTGATATCTTTTTTTTTAAGTGTTAGGGATACAACCCAGGGCCTCATATATGCTATACCACTCTATGACTACCACTGAGCTAATCCCCAGCCCTTAACATTCCACTTTTGTATGCATATATATACATGCATGTATTGTATTTGCATAAATAAATTCTCAAAGGCTCCCTAAGTTATCAATTGAAGTGATTACACATAAGGTAAGTCCGTGAGACAGTGATGGAAGCAATACTTTCCAGTGTACGCCTTCTGATATTGTTCTGTTTTTTAACCCATATAAATAAATGTATTTCCTGTTTTTTTTTTAAAAAGAAGAGTCAGGGATGTGACTCAGTGGTAGAGAAGTTGCCTAGCACGCATGAGGCCCTGGGTTCAATCACCAGCATTACAAAAAAAAAAAAAGGTGGAGGGGCTTTCCCCATCTATAAATAGAAACATCAAAACTAAGAGTTAAGACCCTCTGAGGGGCTGGGGTTGTGGCTCACTGGTAGAATGCTTGCCTAGCATGTGTGAGGCACTGGGTTCAATCCTCAGCACCGCATAAAAAAATAAATAAATAAAATAAAGGTATTGTGTCCATCTACCAAAAAAAATTTTAAAAAAATTTTGAGATTGCCTAAAATGGTTTCCTCATTTTAAAAGAGAAAATGAAGGAATATAAGCATGACATCTTCTACTTGATTTAGCATATCTGCCTTATTACAGAGCTAGAATATAAATTTCTTCATGAATGCTGTGTACTCTAGTCCTTACTGATTTTCCTTTTCACTAACTTATTAATGTCGTCACAGTGTTTGGCCCATAACTGCTTTGTTTAATAATTTATCAAGTGTTCACTAAGTACTGGGTGTATTGCTAAGTTTCTTGAATGCAGAGCTGTTGATTGGAATACTGTGAGCAGAGGTATGAAGTTTTAATCCTTGTTCTAACATATGACAAAAAGTCAATAAGGCTTCTAATCCATTCACCTACCCAAGGTGAAACAATTTAAATTTTCTTTCTGCTATGATTTGGATGTGTCCCCTAAAATTTCATGTGTTAGAGAATTAATTCCCTATCTAATTGGTTAGATGAGGGCATGATGGCATTAGTGGCTTTGTAAGAAGAGCAGGTGGCACCAGATGTAGCATGTTTGCTCTGTCTCACCATGTAATGCCCGGTGCTGTGTAATGATGTCAGGAGAAAGCTCTCACCAGAAGCTGAACTGACACCAGTGTGTGCTCTTGGATTTTTGTCCTCTAGAACTGTGAGTCAAGTAAACTTTTATTCTGTATAAATCACCCAGTCTGTGCTATTCAGTAACAGCAACAGAAGACAGACTAAAACAGAACATTTGTAACAAAATGTGGGGCTTTTGCTGTACTAACAGCTGACAATGTAGAAGTGGCTTTGGATCTCTGAAATGAGAGCAGAGGCTGAAACAGTTTTGAAATGAATGCTTGAAAAAAGTTTGTATTGCTTTTTTCTTGTATTGCTGTGGAGCTTTAAGGGTGATTCTGGTGAGGGTTCAAAAGAGACCAGTAAAAGTCTGGAACTTCACGAAGATTATCTAAGTGATTGTGACCAGAATGTTACTAAAGATGTGGACAGTAAGGGCCATCTGATGATGTTTCAAATGGAACTGAGAGAAAAGTATTAGAAACTAGAGTAAAGACCATCCTTGTTTTAAAGTTGCAAAAACATTGCCTGCTTTGTGTTGATGCCCTAGAAATTTATGGAATGCAGAACTTAAATATCTGGTATGGGAAACTTCTCGGCAACCCAGCATTGGAGTTGCTGCTGGCTCCTTTAAAACACTTACAATGAAATGACAGCAAAGAGATGCCTCTGCTCCCCACATTCCAGGCCAGCACCCCTCAGCCACTCTAGCTGGGTCTCAAGCCCCAGGTGCAGCTCAGCTCACCACTCCAGGGGGGCACAACCTACAAATCTCAGCAATGTTCATATGGTATTGATCCTGAAGACCTACGGAATGCAAGAGTTGTGGGAATATGGCTTCCCCCATCTAGGTTTCAAAGGATGTTGTGGATGGCTTGAGGACTCAATCAGAGACTCTCACAGAGATGGAGTCCCCACTAGGGTGATACCTAGTATGGGAACATGATGCCACAAGACTCCAGAACTGTGGAGCTATCAGTGTGCAACTCCAGCACGAAAGGACTACAGTAATAGGACTCTAATCAGAGAGCTGAAGTGTGTGCTGATCCTAGGAAAGCCATGGAGATGGTGCTGTCAGAAGTCCAGGGGTCCCAACAGTGTGCCCAGAATCATAGAGATGGAATCAGGTTATTCTCAAGCCTTCAAACTTAATGTTGTTTTGCTGTTGGATTTTACACTTACTTGGAACCTTTTACTCCTTTATTCTCGTCTATTTCCCCCTTTGGAATGGGGATGTCTACATTATGCCTGTCCTATCATTGTATTTTGGAAGGAGATAACTTGTATTGATTTCACCGGCTCATAGCTAGAGGGAATTTCCTTTGAGATGAATTGTGCCTTGAGTTCCTCTTTGTCTTAATCATTTTCTAAGACTATAAAGTCTAAGTCTCAGGTATAAAAAAAAATACCTGAGACTGGAAAATTTATAAAGAAAAGAGGTTTATTTTGCTTCCAGTTGTGGAGAGCCAAGAGTATGGCACTAGCATCTCTTCAACTTCTGGTGGAGGACATTAAGCTGTGAATTGTGATAAAAAAGCAGGAGGAAAGTGATCATGTGTGAAAGAACACATATAGAAGAAAGAAAGCAAGACAAAACCAAACTAACTTTTATAATAACCCTCTCTTATGAGGGGGGTCTTTTAGAAAAGACTCTACTCTTCCACCCTGTCGTCTCCTGTTATTGTCGTCAACAGATGACACTATGCCAGACTGTCAGTGTCTCCTCCTCGCTCCACCTGGCATTGGAGACTAAACCCAGGGACACTCATTCCACTCAGGAATATGAGGTGGAAAGAGTTTGTGCTGAAGAACCATACATTCTGGCTTTCAAGTCCTGGTTCTGTCATTCTCCAGCTATATGATATTGAATAAGCACTCTGAGCTTCACTTTCCTTATTTGCAAATTTAAAATAATAATTCTCATCTCATCATGTTGTGGGGAAATTAAAGATATTGCAAACAAAAATCTCTGTCATTAAGAAACTACTCTATGGATTTCCAGTTTTCCCAGCACCTTTTGTTGAAGATGCTATCCTTCCTCCATTGCATGCTTTTAGCCCCTTTATCAAATATAAGATAGTTATAACTTTGTGGATTAGTCTCTGTGTCCTCTATTCTGTACCATTGGTCCACCTGCCTGTTTTGGTACCAGTACCATGCTGCTTTTGTTACTATTGCTCTGTAGTATAGTTTGAAGTCTGGTATCGCTATACCGCCTGATTCACACTTCCTGCTTAGAGTTGCTTTTGCTATTCTGGGTCTTTTATTTTTCCATATGAATTTCATGATTGCTTTTTCTATTTCTACAAGAAATGCCATTGGGATTTTGATTGGCATTGCATTAAACCTATAGAGAACTTTGGGTAATATCGCCATTTTGATGATGTTAGTTCTGCCTATCCATGAACAGGGTATATTTTTCCATCTTCTAAGATCTTCTTCTATTTCTCTCTTTAGGGTTCTGTAGTTTTCATTGTATAAATCTTTCACCTCTTTTGTTAGGTTGATTCCCAAGTATTTTATTTTTTTTGAGGATATTGTGAATGGGGTGTTTTTCCTCATTTCCGTTTCAGAAGTTTTGTTGCTGATATACAGAAATGCCTTTGATTTATGCGTGTTGATTTTATATCCTGCCACTTTGCTGAATTCATTTATTAGTTCTAGTAGTTTTTTTTGTAGACCCTTTTGGGTCTTCTAGGTATAGAATCATGTCGTCCGCAAATAGTGATAACTGAATCCCCTCCTCTCGCCATGCACAAAAGTTAACTTAAAATGGATCAAGGAGCTTGATATCAAATCAGAGACTCTGCGTCTGATAGAAGAAAAAGTTGGCTCTGATCTACATATGGTGGGGTCGGGCTCCAAATTCCTTAATAGGACACCCATAGCACAAGAGTTAATAACAAGAATCAACAAATGGGACTTACTTAAACTAAAAAGTTTTTTTCTCAGCAAGAGAAACAATAAGAGAGGTAAATAGGGAGCCTACATCATGGGAACAAATTTTTACTCCTCACACTTCAGATAGAGCCCTAATATCCAGAGTATACAAAGAACTCAAAAAATTAGACAATAACAAATAACCCAATCAACAAATGGGCCAAGGACCTGAACAGACACTTCTCAGAGGAGGACATACAATCAATCAACAAGTACATGAAAAAATGCTCACCATCTCTAGCAGTCAGAGAAATGCAAATCAAAACCATCCTAAGATACCATCTCACTCCAGTAAGATTGGCAGCCATTATGAAGTCAAACAACAACAAGTGCTGGCGAGGATGTGGGGAAAGGGGTACTCTTGTACATTGCTGGTGGGACTGCAAATTGGTGCGGCCAATTTGGAAAGCAGTATGGAGATTCCTGGGAAAGCTGGGAATGGAACCACCATTTGACCCAGCTATTGCCCTTCTCGGACTATTCCCTGAAGACCTTAAAAGAGCGTACTACAGGGATACCGCCACATCGATGTTCATAGCAGCACAATTCACAATAGCTAGACTGTGGAACCAACCCAGATGCCCTTCAATAGATGAATGGATAAAAAAAATGTGGCATTTATACATAAAGGAGTATTACGCAGCACTAAAAAATGACAAAATCATGGAATTTGCAGGGAAATGGATGGCATTAGAGCAGATTATGCTAAGTGAAGCTAGCCAATCCCTAAAAAACAAATGTCAAATGTCTTCTTTGATACAATGAGAGCAACTAAGAACAGAGCAGGGAGGAAAAGCAGGAGGAAGAGATTAACATTAAACAGAGACATGAGGTGGGAGGGAAAGGTAGAGAAAAGGGAAATTGCATGGAAATGGAAGGAGACCCTCATTGTTATACAAAATTACATATAAGAGGTTATGAGGGGAAGGGGGAAAAAAACAAGGAGAGAAATGAATTACAGTAGATGGGGTAGAGAGAGAAAATGGAAGGGGAGGGGAGGGGGGATAGTAGAGGATAGGAAAGGTAGCAGAATACAACAGTTACTAATATGGCATTATGTAAAAATGTGGATGTGTAACCGATGTGATTCTGCAATCTGTATTTGGGGTAAAAATGGGAGTTCATAACCCACTTGAATCTAATGTATAAAATATCATATGTGAAGAGTTTTGTAATGTTTTGAACAACCAATAAAAAAAGAGAAAAAAAAGAAACTACTCTAAATAGATCACCCTTCTTTTCCACAAAGTCATTTATGAATTGATAAAGAAGTAAATGAACAGCTTTCTCAAGCAGCAATACTTACCTTACTTATAGAACCTGTACTACCAGTTTCTGAAGACAGGGGCTAACTCAGTCTCTCTTAGTAGCTTGCCTTTGCCTGTCTCTAGCATTTCAGTTTAGGAACATCATTTTCTGAAGGTGTGGCTGTAATATCCTGAGCTAAAGCCAAGTCTGGGTGTGCCAATGATGTAGGGAGCCTACTTAAGGGAACTCTTACTAAACTGAGTATCTGAGGATGTACACTATTAACATATTTTTTTAATTAAGAGAGAATGCTGGGCTGGGGATATAGCTTAGTTGGTAGAGTGCTTGCCTCTCATGCACAAGACCCTGGGTTCAATCCCCAAGAGAGAGAGAGAGAGAGAGAGAGAGAGAGAGAGAATTCTTAGGGAGAAGTGAAGTAGAAAAGTTCAGTTTGGACACACCAATTGTTTGGGTTAACTTGTCATCACTGTGACCAAAATACCTGACAAGAACAGAACAACATAAAGGAGTAAAAGTTCATCTGACTCACAATTTCAGAAATTCAGTCCATGGTCAGCCAATCCTGGCTCTGGACCCAAGGTAAGGAAGAACATCATGTTGCAAGGGCATGGCAGAGGAAAAAAGCTCAGACATGGCCACAGGAAGCAGACAGAAAGAGAGACAGAGACAGAGAGCTCCACTGACCAGTGACAAAATATGAACCCCAAAGGCATACCCAAGTGACCTACCTCCAGCCACACTCTACCTGCCTACAGTTACCACTCAGGTCATAAAGCTCTCATAATCTAATAATTTCACCTCTGAACCTTCTTGCATTGTCTCACATATGAGCTTTTAGGGGATACCTCAATCTAAACCATAACACTAATTTGAAAAATCAATAAGAGTCCTGGGGCTGTAGCTTAGTGGCAGAGCACTTGCCTAGCACATGTGAGGCACTGGGTTCGATCCTCAGCACCACATAAAAATAAACAAGTAAAATAAAGGCATGCTGTCCATCTACAACTACAATTTTTTTTTAAGAGAAGAGATCAGTATTTGTAGATTGGTACAAAAATTCACAAGATAAGCCAAATGGCTAGGGATAAATGGGAAGTGAGAAAGCAGAAACTACAAATGTGATGACTATGTGCATTTTGGCACTGTGGAAAGTGGCAGATGAGGGAAGTGATTGAGGATTCTCAGTTTAGGGTGAATTGGGCAGAGTGAACTTGTGCGTAGGTTGAAAGGAAACTTATAGAGCAGATTTAAAAACTGAAGTTAAAATAAGAGGAGATAAATGATGCAGAAAAATTACTGTATCAGGGGTATTGATGGAGTGGTTAGTCTTGGAAAGATAAGAAATAATTCTGTGACAGGAACTTCTAGTCATAGGAGATAAAAGAATCTACTTCAGATGATGTCACTTTTCCCCCTCTGTCTTATTTTTTACAGTCCCTTGGCAGTTAATCCAATTTTTGACTGTCTTACAACATGGCCTTCTTAGTAAGGAACACTTGACTGAAGTAAGGTGGGAGTTGTATAATTGCTTTCCCTAGTATTCCTGCTGCACACAGCTGTTTGTTCAACTATTTCAGATTCATATCACAGTACTCTGGTTTTTCATAAATAGCTCTTTAATTTTGATAGTCGGTGATTTTTACAACTTCCAACTCAGACATCTTTAAAAACATAAGGAAAGCAACAAATCCTTTAGAAGAAAACATAAGAGAATAACTTAATGATCTTAGAACAGGATTTTTTAAAAATTAAAGCATTATAATTATACACAGTAGTCAGGTTCATTTTGACAAAATCATACATGCATGGAATTTGATTTGATTTAAATCCCCATTCTCCCCCTTTCACTCCCTTCCTCTCTCCTCCTAATTCTCCTTCCTCTACTCTACTTATCTTCCCTATTTGATATCCAATCCCCCCTTACCCCACTCTTCACCATCTTTTCCTTATTTTACTATAGCTTTCACATATGAGAGAAGACTTTTGACCCTTGATTTTTCTGAGTCTGGCTTTTTTCACTTATGTTCTCCATTTCCCTCTATTTACTGTCAAATGCCATTTTTTATTCTTCTTTATGACTGAGTAAAATTCCATTATATATATATATATATATATATATATATATATATATATATTTCCATTATATGTGTGTGTGCACGCCACATTTTCCTGATCTATTTATCTCCTGATCTATTTATCTCCTGATGGATATTTGGGCTGATTCCAAAATTTAGCTATTGTGAATTATGCTGCTGTAAACATTGAAGTGGCTATATTGTTTTAGTATGCTGATTTTAGTTCTTTAGGATAAATACCAAGGGGTGAGATAGTTGGGTCATATGGTGGTTCTATTTCTAGTTTTTTGAGGAATCTCCACACAGCTTTCCAGAGTGCTTGTATTAATTTGCAGTCCCATCAACAATGGATGAGTGTACATTTTCCCCCACATCCTTGCCAGCATTTGTTGTTATTTGTTTTCTTGATAATTGCCATTCTGACAGAAGTGAGATGAAATCTTAGTGTAGTTTTGATTTCCATTTTTCTGATTGCTAGAGAAGTTGAACATTTTTTTTTCACGTATATATTTTTTGGCCATTTGTGTTTCTTCTTTTTAAAATTTTTTTAAGTCATTGATGCACCTTCATTTTATTCATTTATGTACATGCAGTGCTGAGAATTAAACCCAGTGCTTTATACATGTGAGTCAAGTGCTCTAACACTGAACCACAACCCCAGCCCTGAGTTTTTTCTTTTGAGAACTACAATTTATAGACTGGGTTATTTGTTGAGTTTTTTGTTGTTGTTGTTGTTGTTTGGTTGATTGGTTGGTTGGTGTTTTTTTTTTTTTCTTTTTTTGCATTTTTAAAATTGTTTTTAGTTGTTGTTGGGCACAATACCTTTCTTTCTTTCTTTCTTTCTTTCTTTTTATGTGGTTCTGAGGATTGAACCCAGCGCCTCACACATGCTAGGCAAGGGCTCTACCACTGAGCCACAACCCCAGCCCCTGGCATTAAGTTTTTTGAGTTCTTTATATATTCTGGATATTAATCCACTGTGAAAGGATCAGCTAGCAAAGATTTTCCCCCATTCTGTAGGCTCTCTCTTCAAGCTCTTAATCATTTCCTTTGCTATACAGCAGCTTTTTTCCCCCCTAAGAATTTAACCTTTATTTTATTAATTTGTGTTTTATGTAGTATTGAGGATTAAAGCCAGTGCCTCACATGTGCTAAGTAAGTGCTCTACCACTGAGCTACAACCCCAGCCAGAAACTTTTTAGTTTTGTGGCACCCCCACATATTGATTCTTAGTTTTATTTTTTTAGTTTTGAGGGTCTTGTTGAGGTAGTCAGTGCCTGCACCTATATGATGGGGTGTTGACCTTATGTTTTCTTCTAGCATTTGAAAGTTTCTGCTCTAATTCCTAAGTTTGTGATCTACTTTAATTTGATTTTTGTGCAGGGTGAGAGATAGGAATCTAATTTCATTCTTCTACATAGAGATATCCAGTGTTCCTAGCATCATTTGTTAAGGAACAGGATGTTTCTTAAAATCAACACTAAAAACCATTAAATAAAGGAAAAAATATGATAATTGAGACTACTAAACAATTACATAATTTTTGGTCACCAAAAGGCAAGTTATAGGATTAAGGAAGATATGCTAATATGTAAATTAAAAAGACTAATAACCAAAGAGAATTTCTACAAATCAATCAGAAAAAGACAGCCTGATAATAAAATGGGCAAATTACATGAAAAAGCATTTCATAAAAGACTATTATTTTAATACTTTTAAAGGTACTCAGTTTATTTAGTCATCCAAATATTGTACATTACAACCAAAATGACTACATATACACCAAAACAGCTACAACAAAAAGAGAAAACATATCAAGTGTTGGCAAGAATTTAGAGTAATGTAAACTCTCATAGACCACTGGTAGGAGTGTAAATTATTACAACCACCTTGGAAAACTAGTTGTATGTACTAAAGCCAAGCAAATGTCATCCTGTGGCCCAGAAGTTCCAGCCTTAGGTATATACCCAGCAGAAAAAAGCTGGATTAGGAGGGATTAAGTGACCAACACATGAATTTTCAAAAGGGACAAAATATTCAAATTATAGCATATGTCATTATATATTTTCAAAACCTGTAGACAATACAACACTAAGAGTGAATTCTAATGTAAACCATGGGTTTTTGTTGATAAGGATGTGTCATGTTCATTCATGGAACTGTAAGTTCTATAACCACCATGTCATTATGGTGTCAGATGTTAATGATGGAAACTCTGCATTTTCTGCACAATTTTACTGTGAGCCTAAAACTGCTGGGGGGAAAAAAGTCTATTTAAGTGAATAAAAACAGACAAAAAACAAATAAAAAGAAACAAAAATGAATGAATAAATTTTGATATTAGTTACACAGTATATTTCTGCTCTATGATTAGAATGAGTGACCCAACACCACACACAATATGGGTGAATTATACAGCATAATGATGAAGAAGCCAGAGACAAAAGAGGTCAACAACAAGCAAAGATTATCTTTGCTATTAGAAAAAAGGATAGTGTTTACCCTTGGTATGTGACTGGGGGTTCAATGTAGCAAATGGAAGGGAACAAAAGGGAGATGTCTGGCATGTGGGTAATGTTATCTTTTTTAACCTAATAGTAGTTAAATAAGTGCATTGAATTTGTGAAAATTCATTGAAATGTACATTTATAGCTGGGTATGGTGGTACACACTTGGAATCTATTACTGGAGAAGTTGAGGCAGGAGAATTGCAAGCTGGAGATCAGCCTGGGAAACTTAGCAAGACCTTGTCTTAAAATTTTAAAAGGGCAGGGTGTGCTGGGGATGTAGTTCAATGGCATAGCCCTTGCCTAGCATGCATGAGGCTCTTGGTTCCATTCTCAGTACCACAAAGAAGGGGGGATGTATGTTTATGATTTGTGTGCTTTTTTCATATGCAAAACATTATACTTCAAGGCTTTTTTTAAAAAGTGAAAGCTCAAATTTTCTTATTGTGAATTAAGACAAGATCAAAATTTTAATTTGTTGTTTTTTCTATTTATTGAAATCATTCATGATTTTCATTTGTTTCTTCCTTCCCAAGCTCTAACTGCCCTGTTCTCCACATCTTTAGACGTTTTAATGATCTTCACAATATATAACATTACACCAAATTCTGGGCTTTTTGACTCCTCTAGCTCTCATAGAACAATTGGTTTCCCTTAAAATTTAAAATACTAATGAAATTTCTCAAGTAATAAGATGAATGATAACATCCATTTAGTTTGGAGTCCACAACCATAAAGAAAAGTTCTACATGCCAGGTGTGGTGGCACAATCCTGTAATCCCAGCAACCCAGGAGGCTGAGGCTGGAGGATCACAAGTTTGAGGCCAAACTGGGAAATTTATTGAGACTCTGTCTTAAAATGAAGAAATATAAAGATTTAGGGGTGTAATTCAGTTAGCACCTCTGGTTTAATCCCCAGAACTGCAGGGGAGGGAGGAGAGAAAGCCCAACACTAATATAACTATGGATATGCAGTTTGGTTAGTGCCTTGGTAACTCTTGTTGCCACATTCTAGCCTTCTGGTCTCCTTGAGGATATATGAACATTATAGCAAGTTCAAGAGAAAATAATAATATCATGGAGAAGAATGGAGATCAAGATTCTTTTGTGCGGGGTGTTAATAACATCCTTATTCATAAGTTATTTACCATTTAGGAGAAAGATCTATATAAAAATACCTCCAATACAGACATCTGGATGATAGAAGGAGACAACCTAAATGAGTTAACTTTTATAAAATAAAAATAAGCTTAATATAACAGATTCCTGATTTTAAAAATAATTGATGCTTCAGAGAATGTGCAGATTTGTCAGAATCACATTTCACCCTAAATATTGTTTGGAGAGAAATGGCATTCTTTGTGTATTGGATTCTTTAGATGTAGTATTGGAGGTATTGGACACAATACCTTTATTTTATTTATTTATTGTTATGTGGTGCTGAGGATCTAACCCAGCGCCTCACACGTGCTAGGCGAGCACTCTACCGCTGAGCCACAACCCCAGCCCAAGAAATGGCATTTTAAACAATGTTCCATTTCTAATCTAAGATCAAAGTGTATTTTTCCATTTTTTTCTCCTGTTTCTTATGTAAAGTTTTAAAGATTGCTTTTTTAGGTTCTACCTGTTTCTTATTAGGTTAATTAATTTCTAATTAACAGAAGTAGATTTTGAGATTCTTGGGACTCTGGTGCTCCCCAAGGAGCCCAAGTGGGAGGAAAGTGGATCCTTTTTTTTCTTTTTAAATTATGCATTTCCTAGTATAATTGAGGAAGGAACAAATTCTTCCAATTCACATCACCTCAGATAAACTCATTTTATTTTTTTTAACTGGAGCAAAGGGAAAAAGAGGAATACAAAGTCATGTTTCACCATTTTGTTGCTAGTGTGAGGATCTTCACATTTATCACTAATCATCTAATCTCACTGTTATTTATCCTTTCCAGAACTGCCATTAGGCCCAGGAAACAGGGTTCTTTGCCATAGACTGTGCTATAGAGTATCCCATAATATCACAATCAACACCAAAAACATTCTGAACAAAAAAGTATCTCTGACACTCCTAGATTCATCACACTGAGTTCCTAGGAAGCACTTCCTGCACATCTCTTGCTATCTTTGAAGGAAAAGGTAACTAAATTCAAGTGTCACAAAGCACAGATTATCAAACTTTTCAACTTAAGATTCTCTTATACTCTTAAAAATGGAGAGCCCTCAACAAAAGGAAAACACAGGTCATGGACTGGAATAAAATATTTGCAAAATGCTTATGTGACAAAAGACTGTTATCCAAAATACACAAAGAATTCTAAAAACTCTACAATAAGAAAACAAGGGACGCTGGGTATAGCTCAGTGGTAGAACACTTACCTAGCCTGTGTGAGACTCTGAGTTCAATCCCTTGTACTACAAAAAAAAAAAAAAAAAAAGCTTATTTAAAAATGATCCAAAGACTTTAATAGACGCCTCACCAACGAAGATATACAGAAGATGGCAAGTAAACATATGAAAAGATGTACCACATCACATGTTGTTATGGTTAATCTTGATTGTTAACATGAGTGGATTGAGAGACACCTACAAAATTAGTAAAGCATGGGGCACGGTGGTACATGCCTGCAATCCCAGCAACTTTGAAGGCTGAGGCAGAAGGATCACAAGTTCCAGTCCAGCCTCAGCGAATTAATAAGACCCTTTCTCAAAAAAAAAAAAAAAAAGTAACAAGGGCTAAGGATGTAGCTAGGGATAGAGTGCTCATAGGTTTAATTCCTTTTACCACAAGAAAGAAAGAAAATTGGTAAAGCACACTTCTGGATGTGTATGTGAAAGTGTTTTCAGAGACAACTAGCATGTAGGTTAGCAAACTGAGCAGGGAAGACCCATCCTGAATGTGCACTACATTGTCTAATAGGCTAGAGGCAGAATGGAACAAAAAATGGAAGGTGGAAGCTCAAATATACATACAGGCTTGACTTTTCTTGAGCCTTCTGTCTTGGAAGGAGAAATGAGTCCCCTCACTAGTCATCGAAACTGCTGGCAGCTTTCCTATCCTCCAGAACTATGAGAAACAAATTTCTGTTATTTATAAATTATCCAGTCTCAGTCTCAAATTATTTGTTTCAGCATCATGAATGGACTACAACACACTCTTATGCTTTTATTAATGTTGGGGTGATGCTGCACATATATTGAGTAACTTAATTTTTATCCAAAAAGATTTATCAGATCAGAAAATATGTCATAAAAAAAGAAAAAGAAAATATGTCAGTAGAAATAATAATACATGTAGGAAATTCAGGAAGAGTGACTAATATAAATACAAAAACATTTTTCACTTTAATAGTACTCAAAGAAACTCCAGTATTAGGTATCATTTTTCACTTGTCAAACTGACAGTGTTGTTTTTATTTCTATTTTAAAAATATGAATCCATATTTTAATCAAACATTAATGTTATATTTTAATATGAATCCATGCCTTTCATCATTATGTTTAATGCTATCAAGCTTTTGGAAAATAAGTAGTCTTCCACAAAGCTGGCTAATGGGATAAAAGTTAGTTCAACCTCACTGAAAGACAATTTAGTAACAGGTATAAAGAAGCTTAAAATTTGCTGTGTTATTTGTTCCAGGAATCCCACTCTGAAAACTTAACTAAAGGAGTTTATCATGGATGGGCAATAATGTTTGTTACATTATATATAAACTGAATATATAATAAGTACTTTTATAGTATTAGCAAATGAGAAATAATCTAAATGTTCAACTGTAGATTTAAATTAATTAGAGGATTATTACAGAATATTGCATAAAATGATATTTTCAGAATTCAGTAACAACCAGGAAAAAGTATTCACCAAATATTAACCAAAAAAAATAGACCATAAAACAGTATGTATAGTATAATACCAATTATGTAAATGCACATGTGCCTCTGTAGAGAAAGGAGATTAGAAGGCAGAGATGCCATGTCCACTGTGCATATTGAGCTCTCAGAAGAGAACTTAACTGAGCAGAGATCAAGTTCACACTACATAAGCTTAGCCATGAACCTGAGTATATATATATCCAAGAGAAGGAGCACTTTTTTTTTTTAATTTTTCAAATGCACTACTGATAGCACTGCTAGGAGGGCTGCAATTGAAACTAGTATATTTTCTTCTCCTGGATAATCTGGTTCCCCCCACCCTCTATATTTTCATCAATGAATAAGTAAAAAAAAAAACAATTATTTTCTTGATGTTTTATTTTATTTTATATTTTGAGACAGGGTCTAATTAAGTAGCTAGCCTTGAACTTGGGATCCCCCTGCCTTGGCCTCTCAATTAGCTGGGATTATAGGCATGTGCCACCACATCCAGCACAATTATTTTCAAAATATATTTTTTACAAGCAGGCAGTCGATGGTGGTTGAAGCTGGGTGAAGGAGATTTTGTGTATTTTTTGGGGGGTAGATATATTTTAAATATATAAAGTATATATTTCCCTAATAAAAGTATATTTCTGCTTGCCTAGCAATGCCCAAGACCTGGTTCTGATCCTCCCCTGTACTCCTCCACAAAAATATCATTTTTGACACTTTCATGGAACAATATTTTAAACCTGCTAATTTTTAAATATGAATCCACATCTTTTATTATATCTGGTACTTTATTCTCAAAATCTCTAAAAGACTTAGTCCAATGCCTGAGTGTCTCTAAGAGATTAAAGCTATGCAGCAAATACAATGCTCTGCTAATTTAACCTGGAATGTTTAAGCAAGATCAATAGAGACCTTTGAAATTCCAAAATGCACTATATTTACCTCAAGTACCACTTAAAACCTAAGCCTGTGGGAGTTTTCCAATTTACAAAAGTTGCTCTTGGCTGATAGTTTCAATCTCTAGTGGAAAAATGTTTTAGAACTAGACAAAGAAACTAGGCTTGCCTCTTTTCCCCTTTCTTCAAGTAAGTAAAATATATTTTAAATCAATGACCTGTTTATTTGATAGCTAAAAAAGGCTAAATTGTCATTTTTTGAAATGCTTGCTTAAAATTCAGTGTTCTTAAGCTAATTGCCCATCGTCATGCTTCAATCAATTGCTGTTGGCAAGTTTCCCTGCTTTAACCAAATGTAGACTTGGTTGGTGATTCCTGTTTCATCAGTAGCTGAAGTTGTCTATTTCAACTTCATTCAGACTTTCTCTTTTCACTTAGACTCTGAGTTTAAGAACAGCCAAGACAAATTTTATCTCTAAGCCTTGGAACCCCATACCCAATTTCTCTAGACATCTAACTCCATGTGAATATCTCCCATGTTCAATTCTGAATCCTCTTCATTTCTCCCCCAACCCAATTCTCTTCTGGTGTTCTACATCTTAATGAAGGGCCCCATCACCCACAAATGGCTCAGATAACACCATCATGTAGTTCCTCCCTCTACATGTCACACACTCCTTTCCCCCCTCATCATCTAACCCTGTCCTAACTCATAAACAGCCTTTGGCCTTATCCATTTCTATTACTGACATCTTGATCAAATAGAATAAATTATCTTGACCTGACAACTACACCTACCTCCTCACTTATCTCCCTGCATTTCCTCTTGGCCTGCTTCAAACTAAGATTCTCTCCCACAGCAACAGGAGTTATCTTTAGAAAAGCAAATTGGATTATGTCATCCCTTGCTTAAAACTTTCTGAAATCCTTCAAAGGATTTTCATAGTTTTTAGGATAAAAACAAAATCCTATACAGTGTATGGGATCTTGAAACAAGATTCTATACAGTATATGGTCTTCAAGGTCCTAAAAATCTGGTCTCTGGCTACCTCACTAGTTTTCAGTTTCCCCAAATATCCTGCACCTTCTTCTTGCCTCAGGGAGTTCAAATAAGATATTTACTTAATCTAGAAAACTCTTTCTTCCTATATTCCACTGCATTCCTAATAAATTTCCATTAGTCACCAAGAATTAAGCAGCAGTTAACTGTAGCTGACATTTTGGGGAAGCAGTAATGTGTCAAGGACTTCTTATATACCAAATATTTTAATGCTTAGAGCCACCCTTTGAGATAGATACTATTATTATCATATCTATTTGATGTTACAAAATTAAGTCACAGAGAAGTGAAATAACTTGGCTAAGATCACGTAACTATTAACTGGCAGAACAAGGATTTAGAAAACGGCAAATGTGCTCTTAAATATTATACTCTACTGCTTTACCATTTCATCCAGGAAATTTTTGCCATAGACTTCAAAATGTTAAACAAATGGAAGTAACAGAAGAGAAAAAGAGAAGAAGAAGAAAGTGAATAAGAATCCTCTATGCATGTCAAATTGTACACTCCAGATGATTTTTATGTTCTAGGCAAAAATTTAGATCCTTCAGTTCCTTTTTTTTTTTTAAACTAGGGATTGAATCCAGGGGCACTGAGTTGTATCCTGTTCTTTTATTTTTGAGACAGGGTTTAAATAAGTTGCTGAGGCTGGCCTTGAACTTGGAGATTCTCCTCTTCCATCTGCCAAATCACTGGGATTATAGGCGGTCACCATAGAGAATATTTTCTGAAATTCTAAAGTATACCAAATCTTGCTGCACCATTATGAAATAATTAACATTATTAGAAAATGACATTTCTTAACCAGAACATTTCATCTTCAGAGTAACGGCCTATAAGGCAGTAGCTGGGCAAACTGTATAGCAAGGGATTTATTTTCAGAAGAACCCCTCCTCTGTGCTTCCTTTTTTAACACTTGATGGCTCCTCACCCTCAGTTCAACAGAAATATGCCAAACCCAAGTGCAGTGGAGCTACACATATCCCTCAAGGAACTGTGAAATAGAGAAGATAGATAAGATTACATTCTGCAGTTGGTAGACAAAGAAGCAAACAATTACACTAAGTAGGATAAATACAGAATGTTAAGGAAACAGGAAAAGGCAGGCAGGGATGAGGATAGGGTTCACAGGAAAGAGAATACTTGAAACAAAGATTACAAGGCTAATGGAAATTGCAAAATGGTTTGAGAGGAAGGAGAATATTGCAGGTGATTAAAGAATGCAGAAGTTAATGCAAGGAAGCTAAGCTTGTTGAAAGAACTGCAATTAATTCTGAAGTCAGCTAGAAATTAGAGTGCGTAGAGCACTAAGAGGAGCAGAGACTAGAGAGGGGAACATGAGACAATGTGTACATTGAGGAATCTTTAATTTTGAAAACGATGGGAAGCCATGGTAAATATATATATATATATATATATATATATATATATATATATATATATATATATATTTATATATTTAAATATTGAACCCAGGGGTGCTTTACTATTGAGTTACATCACCAAACCTTTTTATTTTTTTATTTTGAGACTGTTCTTGCTAAGCTGATTAGGCCATAAGTTTCTGAGGCCAGCCTTGAACTTGCAATCCTCCTGCCTCAGTCTCCTGAGTTGCTGGAATTACAGGTAAGCCCCACCATACCCTGTTCCAAAAGAGTTTTTTTTAAATGGGGAGAAATTCAAGAGAAATAATTTTATAAATATGACTGATGTATGAAGGAAGACTCGATGAACATGGTGCAATAGAAATGCAAGGGGATCTACTTTTCTGCCTGCCTCCTTCAAAGAGCCAGGGTAAAACTTGAGTTGTGTTCCAAAGTACAAAATTTTTTCTAGGTGGACAGACAGTCCAAAGGCACAGAGGGGAAAAGATTGGCAAGCTCAAGGAATGAGCAAAAAGGTCATATGAAAAGAGGAGAGAATTGCTATGTTATAATGGCAGGTAAGGCTGTCAGTGACATCAGAATTGTGAAGGTCCTTGCAGATATGCTAAGGGATTTGTATATAATAGGTACATGATGGGCATTAGTCAAGGTTCTCCAGAGAACCAGAAGGAATAGAACATTGTTATGGTTTGGATGTGAGGTTTCCCCCAAAACTCACAAGAGACACAATGCAAGGAGATTTGGAGGAGAAATGATTGGGTTATACCCTTAACCTAATCAGTGAATCAATCCCTGATGGGACTAACTGAATGGTAAGGAGGCAGGTGTGGTATGGCTAGAGAAAGTGGTTCACTGGGAGCATGGTTATGGGGTAAATATTTGAATCTGGTGAATGGAGTCTCTCCCTCTGTTTTCTGATCAGCCTGTGAGCTGCTTCCCTCTGCCACACTCTTCCACCATGATGGAACCAGACATCTATGGACTAAGACCTCTGAAACCATGAGTCCTAAAATAAATTTTTCCTCCCCTTAAATTGTTCTGGTCAGATCCTTTAGGCAAACAGTGAAAAAGCTGAATAAAACATATATATTTAAATATATGAAATATATATTAGGAGATATATGTATATATACACATACATAATATATAAGTATATAATATTCTTTAAACTTTCTTTTGAAGCTGGGGTTGTAGCTCAGTAGTAGAGCACCTGCCTAAAATGTACAAGGCCCTGGACTTGATCTCCAGAATGATAAAAGCAAAACAAAGCAAACAAATACTTTCTTTACATATATTATATTCAAGTTTGTTTTTTTTTTTTTTTTTTTTTTGGATGGGGAGGTGCTGGGGATTGAACTCAGATACACTCGGCCCCTGAGCCACATCTCCAGCCCTATTTTGTATTTTATTTAGAGACAGGGTTTCACGAGTTGCTTAGCACCTCCCCATTGCTGAGGCTGACTTTGAACTCACAATTCTTCTGCCTCAGCCTCCTGAGCCACTGAGATTACAGGCATGTGCCACCACGCCCAGCTATATTCAAGTTTTATTTTATATATATCAAGTTAAGACTGAGGTGTAACTCAGTGGTAGAGCCTGAGCAAAACCCTGGGTTCAAATTCCAGCACCAAACAAAAAATACACACACACACACACAAACACACATATAATTATATATGTAATATATGGTTATATGACATCTGACATATATATATATACACACACACACACACACACACACACACACACATACACACAATATATACCAATTTCTATTAAGAGTGGGAGATTTTAAGAAATTGGGTCATGTAATTTTGGGGACTGACAAGTCCAAAATCCATAGAACAAGCACCCCACAGCCTGGGGATTCAAGTAACAGTTGATATTAGAGGGTTGGGTTTGAGGGCTCCAAATGCAGGGAGAATTTCTATGTTGCTGTCTGGAAACAGAATTCCCCCTTATTTGGGAAACTTCAGCTAGGCATGGTGGCACAAGTCTGTAATGTCTGTAATCCTAATGATTTGGGGAGCTGAGGCAGGAGGGTTGCAAGTTCAAGGTCAGCTTTGGCAACTTAAGGAGACCCTGTCTCAAAATAAAATTTTAAAAAGGGTTGAGGGTGTAGCTCAGTGTTAGAGCATACTTAGGTTCAATTCCCAGTAACCCGTACAAAAAAAGAAAAAAGAGAATGAAACTTTAATCTTTCCTTTTTTAAGGCCTTCAAATGATTGCATGAGGCCCACCAAATAATTATGGAGGATAATTTGCTTTACTTTGTCAATTGATCATAAATGTGAATCACAACTAATCCTTGGGGCTGTGAATATTAGCTAGTGGTAGAACTGTGTGCTTTGCATGGCCTGTATTTGATCCTCCTAATGGTAAAACAAACAAAAGAAAACACCTAACAAACCAAAAGCATCTTTAGAGCAACATGTTTACTAGTGTTTGACTAAACAACTGTTCCCCATAGACTAGTCAACTTGACACATAAAATTAACCACCACAATGGGGAAACAAACAGGCATAGATGACTAGCAAGAAAATTCTTCATATATATATATATATATATATATATATATATATATATATATATATATATATATAGTTTTATATACTATATATAGTTTTATATATAGTTTTATAAACTATATATATATATATATATATATATATAGTTTTAGTTGTTGATGGAACTTTTATTACTTTATTTATCTATTTATTTACATGCAGTGCTGAGAATCGAACCTAGTGCCTCACACATGCTAGGCAAGGGCTCTACTACTGAGCTACAACTCTAGCTCACAGGAAAAGTTAATATGTGTATTTAGATACCTAAGTGTCGGGAAGGACAACTGTGTTGAATAACTTGAAAACCAAGTTATTAAATGGCAGGGGAAGGAAGGAAGGAAGGGAGGGTTGAAGTTATCAGATGAATGAAAGTCCCCATGGAGAACAGTAGTGTAAGACAAAGAGAGGGTTGAAGGTGGACCATGGGATGATGAATCTCTTGAAAAAGACTGAAAAGGAACTATTCAAGAAGCTGAAGAGAGGGGCTGGGGTTGAGGCTCAGTGGTAGAGCACTTGCCTGGCCCTGGGTTTGATCCTCAGCACCACATAACAATAAATAAATAAAATAAAAGAGCCCTTGACAACTAAAAAATATTTAAAGAAGAAGAGGAGGAGGAGGAGAAGGAGGAAGAGGAAGAAGAGATACCAAGACTGCATAAAGTCCAAAGTCGAGGAAGAAGAAAGTAAAGGCAAATGCTGGAGAAAGGCCAAAGGACTGAAAGGTCTGTACTGGATCTTACATTTAGGAAGTCCCTGGTGATGTCAAAGAGTTACTCTGAGAAAGGATAGGAGAGATCCTGAATTTAGACATTCTTTTAAAAACTTTGGTTGTGAAAGCAAGAAGGGCAAGAGGTGAGGACCACAGAGGGATATGGAAAAATTTGTAGTGTGTGTGTGTGTGTGTGTGTGTGTGTGAATGCAGTGCTACTAAACAACTGTGTATGCGTGTGTGTGTCTGTGTGTGTGTGTGTGTGGCACCCGCATTTGAGATAGAACTTGGTCATGTTCAGAGAGGAAGAAGCAATGAGAAAGAGACAAAGAATTTATTTTAAAAATCCTAAAATATTTAGGATTAGAAAAGGCTATCTGATGAAGCAAGATTCCAGAGCAGCCATGAGGGGATGTGATCTAGAATGCAAGTAGCTAACACCACCTCCCAATATTCTCACTTTGAGAACCAAACTCTCACCACATGAAATTTTGGGGGACACACTCAACCCATATCTAAACTATAGCAAGGAAGAATGTAAATCTTTTGATCTTGTACACATAGTCCAATTGTGAGGCACTAAAATAAATCTATTACTTTTTCTCATATCCTAAATCATCATACACCTTTCACACAGACATGTAAACAGGCTCATGCAGCTATCACAGTTTTATCCATTCATGTGCTATACACATGCAGACAGGGACACTCATTTACTCTGTTGCATTCTGAAATATGCTTACCCATCTACAGAGTTACCCTGCAATCACAGAAATACCCAGTTCCCAGGCTGGTATGAACCATTAGTGTATGCATTCATATTCTTTCTATCTATATATCTTATGCTCACATCTCTGGAACAAAACTTGAATAGCTGACATGAGAAAAACTTGCAGAGAGGCATCCCATTTTCATACATTTCTATCACAAAAAGGACCATTAAAAACGACTTGATATATGGAACTTGTTTTTGATTTTTACAGGGACACATGCTGAGAGTTTGCCTTGCATCTCAGGAGAGACTTAGAACTTGGACCTTTGGGAAATGCTAACTGTTAAGACCATAGGGACTCTTGAAAATGGACTTAATGTATTTCGCATTGTGAGATAGCATGAGTTTTGGGGGATCGGGACAGGATGTTATGGCTTAGATATGGGTTGTCCCGCAAAAGTTCATGTTATGAGCTAATGCAGGAAAATTTAGAGGTGAAATGATGGGCTATGAGAGTTTTAACCTTGTCACTGCATTAATTTTCCGATAGGGATTAACTGGGTGGTAACTGTAGGCAAGTAGGGTGTGGCTAGAAGAGGTAGATCACTGGGGGTATGCTTTGGGGTCTATTGTTTGTCCCTGGTAAGTGGAGTAGTCTCTCTCTGCTTCCAGATTGTCATGTCCTGAGCTGCTTCCCTCCTCCACACCTTTCTGTCATGATGTTCTGATTAATCTTGGGCCCACATCAACAAAGTTGGCTATCTATGAACTGAGACCTCTGAACCCAAAAGGCCCAACTAACCTTTTCCTCCTCTTAAAAAATAAAAATGACTTGGTCAATCAACAGCCGCCTGCACTGCTACTGCCATTGCTGCTGCCTCTGATTCCACTGCTGCCAGTCTGAGATTGCCTAGAGGTCTTCTTTCTGGGTGCTGCTGCCACAGAAGAAACCGCTACCCTAGGTGCAACTGAAGCTGATACTGCTGCTGACCCCTGGAGATTGCCTGGTGATGCTGACCCCACAGTTGCCATTGCAGCTGCTGCTGCAACCACCGCTACTGCTGACCGGCTGCCTGCTCCAACAACCACCAACACTACCGCTGCTACAGCTTAGAGGACTGCTTCGGGGCAGACTCCAGGTTTGCACCCATTTTGGGACACCAGCCAGGGTCTGGGGCCTGGGTGCCAGCAGATTTACCACCACAAGAGCCTCTGTCTGGGGACTCCAGCTGGAACCTGAAAGTCCAGTGTGTGGGTGCCTGCAGGTTTGGAAGAGCCTAGGGTCTTCCTGCTGAGAGTGCTGGTGGCCTTGTCTTGCAGCTGCATATCGGGGTTGCTCCTTTGCATGAGTGTATCCCTGGTGGTCTCTCTGCAAGTAGGAGCAGCATTGAGATCTCGGGACTATTGTGGGAGACCAACCTTACACGTGACTGAGTACATTCCCTGGCTGGGTGCTGAGGTGCTCAGTTGCAGAAATGTGGCAGAACTTTCTCCACCCTTCTTGGGTGTGAGGGTCGGTGTCTCGTGCATGGGTGTGTCTTCCTACAGCCCCATGGGTGAAGCTATGCTCACCTGTTCCTTTGTAATATAATCCCTTTCCCTGTTTAGGATAGAATCTTCCATGGAAGTGCCTTGTGTGTGTTCCCTTCTCTTACTGTGCCTTTGGGTGTGGCCTACCCAGGTGTCAGTCAACCTGCTGACAGTGGACATCACGAAGATAGATTCAGCCCCTGAAACCTGACCCTTTGCCTCATTTGAATAGCTTCCCTCAATAAAAGGTGCGCGTGCTCTCACTCTCTCTCTGCGGACCTTTAAGGTCAGAGGAGCCATCACAGCGACCCCAAAGAAAAAGGTATTGTGTCTCTTGTGTGATTATTTCGTGCAGCCCAGTTAGCCCAGTTCAACTGGAGTGACCCCTGAGCCTTTTAGTCGCGAGAACAGAAACTCAACAGACTATAGCATGGCCAATCCTGAGGTATCTGAATCCCAGATCAGTGGGATAGACACTGGGTTTAAGAGGGCTGATCTGGGTTTGGTGATCCTGAGAGATGTCAGAGACAGGGTTGAGAAAATATTGAACACTGACAGAGACAGTTCGACTTTCCAGCAAAACTTATTTTATTTTTTGATTCACTAATCTCTCTGCCATATTTGGAACAGGGTGTTTTTTATGCATCAGTCTGTGGAGGACAATAATATACGAATGGTGTTTTGCATTTTTGTTGTATTCTTATGTCTTTAATTTTTTTCTCTTTGTTTGTATTCTTCCTCTCTCTTGTCTATTTTCTTTCCAACTTTTCTCCAACCAACAGCCAATCTCTGTTGGCTCTTCTTCCACTCTTCTTGTGAATTTTTGCTTCTAGCTTCTCTCTTCCTCCCTCACAAATATTGCATACTACACGACCTCTGTTCTCCCATCCATCATTTGAAATTGTAAATAGTTTTAACAAATATTCTGTTTGTACTATTGATAGTTATTGAACTCATCATTTTGGTTTAATGCAAGAAAGCAGTAGATATCTTGGTGGGAGCTATTAGGTTTAAGGCTATATATTGTGTACACTGGGTGTTGTTGATATTGGTCTCACCTGTAAAGGCAAAGTGCTGGAAACCTTCAGGGACACTATAGGTTTACAGGGTAGAATTTATCCTGCCTTAGATACCTACTTTTAGTTGGAAAAACACACTAACAACATGAAAAAGCAAGGGAATTAAGAGCCCCAAACAAACCAAGATGCTCCAACAACAGAAGCCACTGATAACACAATAGAAGAAATGTCCAAGAAGGAGTTCAGATTGTATATAGTTAAATTGATATGTGAAGTAAAGGATAGTATAAGGAGTGAAATCAAAGAAAAAATACAGGAGTGAAAGACCACTTCAATAAAGAGTTAAAGATCATGAAAAAAACACCAAGAAGAAATCCTCAAAATGAAGGAATAGTAAACCAAATTATAAATTCAATAGAAAACATCACCAACAGTATAGACTACTTGGAAGACAGAACTGCAGACAACAAAGACAAAATATATAATCTTGAAAGTAGAGTTGAACATGCAGAGAAGACAGTAAGAAACCAAGAACAGAACATCCAAGAATTATGGGATAACATAAAAAGACCAAATTTAAGAGTTTTGGAATAGATGAAGGAGCAGAGATACAAACCAAAGGAATACATAATCTTTTCAATAAAATAATAGCAGAAAATTTCCCAAACCTAGAGTATGGAATGGAAAATCAAATACAAGAAACTTACAGGGAGGCTGGGGATGTGGCTCAAGCGGTAGCGTGCTCACCTGGCATGTGTGCGGCCCGGGTTCGATCCTCAGCACCACATACAAACAAAAATGTTGTGTCCGCCGAAAGCTAAAAAATAAATATTAAAAAATTCTCTCTCTCTCTCTCTCTCCCTCAAAAAAAAAAAAGAAGAAGAAGAAGAAGCTTACAGGACCCCAAATGTACAAAATTACAGTAGACCCACACCAAGACACATTATAATGAGAATGACTAACACAGAGAATAAATATAAAATCCTAAAGGCTGTGAGAGGTTAAAAAAAAAAATCAAGTTATGCATAGGGGGAAACCAATTCAGATCTCAACTGATTTCTCAACCCAGACCGTCAAAGCTAGGAGGTCCTGGAATAATATATTTCAAGCCCTGAAAGAAAATGGATGCCAACCAAGAATTTTATACCCAGCAAAATTAAGTTTCAGATTTGAAGATGAAATTAAAACGTTCCATGATAAACAAAAATTAAAAGAATTCACAACTAGAAAGCCTATACACTACAGAACATTCTCAACAAAATATTCCATGAGGATGAAGTGGAAGAAAAAGTGAAAACCAGCAAAGGGAAGACCAATACTAAAAGGACATTCAACCAAATGAGAAACTAAGACAAAGCAAAAACCAGAAATAAATCAAAATGACAGGGAATACAAATCATATCTCAATAATAACCTTGAATGTTAATGGCCTAAACTCATCAATCAAATGACATAGACTGGCAGATTGGATTAAAAAGCAAAACCCAACAATATGCTGTTTTCAAGAGACTCACCTCATTGGCAAAGACATCAACAGGCTGAAGGTGAAAGGATAGGGAAAAAACTTATGTATTGCATAAACAAGCAGGGGTTTTCATTCTCATTTCAGATAAAATAGACTTCAAACCAAGGTTAATCAGAAGAGATAAAGAAGGACATTTCATACTTCTTAAGGAAAATATATATAAGCAGGACATAACAATTATAAATATTTATGCCCCAAACAATGGAGCATCTATGTACATCAAACAAACCCATCTCAATTTCAAGAGTCAAATAGACCACAGTACAATAATACTGGGTGACTTTAACACACCTCTCTCACTACTGGGCAGATCTTCCAAACAAAATCTAAATAAAGAAGCTATAAAACCAAATAATACAATCAATAATTTAGACTTAACAGACATATGTAGAATATTTCATCCATCAACAAGCAAATATACTTTCTTCTCAGGAGCACATGGCTCCTTCCCTAAAATAGACCATATCTTATGCCATAAAGCAACTCTTAGTAAATACAAAACAAACAAACAAACAAAAAACAGAAATAATACCCTGAATTCTATCAGACCATAATGAAATGAAATTAGAAATCAACGATAAAATAAAAAATGGAGACTAAATAATACACAACTGAATGATGAATGGATAGTAGAAGAAATCAAGGATGAAAATAAAAAATTCTTAGAGGTAAATGAGAACACTGATACAACATATCAAAATCTCTGGGACACTATGAAGTCAGGACTAAGAGGAAAGTTTGTTGCATTGAGGTGCACTCATTAAAAGAATAAAAAGTCAATAAATGACCTAACACTACATTTCAAAGCCCTAGAAAAAGAAGAATAAATCAACATCAAAAGCAGTAGAAGACAGTAAATAATTAAAATCAGAGCTGAAATTAATGAAATTGAAACAAAAGAAACAGTTGAAAAAAATGACAAAACAAAAAGTTTGTTCTTTAAAAAAATAAATAAAATAGATCAACCCCTGACCATGCTAACGAACAGAAAAAGAGAGAAAACTCAAATTACTAAAATACAAGATGAAGAAGGAAATACCACAACAGACATGTCTGAAACACAGAAGATAATTAGAAACTATTTTGAAAACTTATACTCTAATAAAATAGAAAATATCAAAGTCATCAACAAATTTCTAGAAACATATGACCTACCCAAACTGAATGAGGAGGTCATACTGATTTAAACAGATCAATTTCAAGTAATGAAATAGAAAACGCCATCAAAAACCTACCAACCAATAAAAGCCCAGGACCAGATGGATTCTCAGCCAAGTTCTACAAGACTTTCAAGGAAGAATTAACATCAATACTGCCACAGTCTGGCTGGACACAAAAATAACCGAGCCGCCACGAGACACTTGTAGGTTCAAACAGGAACTCCTTTATTGCCCGAACTCCACCAGCACTCTATGTGCACTTCCCGGGAACTCTCTCACCCTTCACCAGGCTCTGCGAGAACTCCCCCGGGAACCTCACAAGAACTCAAAAGTTGTGGGAGCCCGAGGCAGCAGGAGCCACCCTATTCCCCGCCGCCCTATTGCAGGACAGCAGGGTCCATATACAACTCAATACACAGCCTGTTTCAATCCAGCATCATCCAGTCACAGCAATTATAATTTAATTATCATCATCTTAATAACCATTCCTTCTGGCGCCATCCCTACTCGGCTGTGGCTCTCAGCAAATACCCCTCAAAGTATTCCATAAAATAGAAAAGAAGGGAACCATTCCAAACTCATTCTATGAGGCTAATATCACCCTGATACCAAAACCAGACAAAGACACATCAAGGAAAGAAAACTTCAGACCAATACCCCTAATGAACATAGATGTGAAGATTCTCAATAAAATTCTGGCAAATCACATACAAAAACATATTAAAAAGATAGTGTACGGTGATCAAGTGGGATTCATCCCAGGAATGCAGTGTTGGTTCAACATATGGAAATCAATAAATGTAATTCATCATATTAATATACTTAAAAATAAGAATCATATGATCATCTCAATAGATGCAGAAGCAGCATTTGACAAAATATAGCACACCTTCATGTTCAAAACACCATAAAACTAAGGATAGTAGAAACATACCTCAACATTGTAAAAGCTATATATGCTAAACCCAAGGCCAGCATCATTCTAAATGGAGAAAAATTGAAAGCATTCCCACAAAACAAGGATGTCCTCTTTTACCACTTCTATTCAACATAATCCTTGAAACTCCAGCCAGAACAATTAAACAAAAGAAAGAAATTAAGGGGCTACAAATAGGTAATGAAGAACTCAAACTATCACTATTTGCTGATGACATGACTCTATGTCTATAAGATTCAAAAAATTCCACCAGAAAACTTCTAGAACTAATAAATAAACTCAGCAAAGTAGCAGGATATAAAACCAACACCCATTAATCAAATGCAATCCTATACGCCAGCAATGAATCCACTGAAAGAGAAAACTACTCCATTCTCAATAGCCTCAAAACAAAAACAAACAAACAAACAAAAACCTGGAAATCAATTAAACAAAAGAGGTGAAAGTCCACTACAATGAAAACTACAGAACATTAAAGAAAGAAATTGAAGAAAACCTTAGAAGATGGAAAGATCTCCCATACTCCTGGATAGGCAGAATTAATATTGACAAAATGGCCATACTACCAAAAGTGTTATACAGATTTAATCAATTCCTATTAAAATCCCAATGACATTCTTCATAGATATAGAAAAAGCAATCATAAAATTTATTTGGAAAAATAAGAGACCCCCCAGAATAGCCAAAGCAATCCTTAGCAAGAAAAGTGAAGCAGGAGGCATCACAATACCAGACCTTCAACTATACTACAGAGCTATAGTAACAAAAACAACATGGTATTGGCACCAAAATAGACTTGTAGACCAATGATACAGAATAGAGGACACAGAGACAAACCCACATAAATACAGTTAACTCATTTTAGATAAGGGTGCCAAAAACATTCACTGGAGCAAAGATAGCCTATTCAACAAATGGTGCTGGCAAAACTGGAAATCCATATGTAGCAAAATGAAATTAAACCTCTATCTCACATCTTGCACAAAAATCAACTCAAAGTGAATCAAAGACTTAGGCACTAGAAGAGAGACCTTTCATCTAATAGAAGAAAAAATAGGTCCAAATCTGCACAATGTCAGCCTAGGATCTGACTTCTTTAACAAGACTCCTAAAGCACAAGAATTAAAATCAAGAATCAATAAGTGGGATGGATTCAAATTAAAAAGCTTCTTCTCAGCAAAGGAAACAATAATGTGAGGAAGAGCTGATATATTGGGACAAAATCTTTACCACATGCACCTCTGATAAAGCATTAATCTCTAGGATATATAAAGAACTCAAAAAACTTAACACCCAAAAACCAAATAACCAAATCAATAAATGGGCTAAGGAACTGAACAGACACTTCACAGAAGAAGAAATACAAATATATGAAAAAATGTTCAACATCTCTAGCAATTATAGAAATGCAAATCAAAATTACTCTAAGACTTTATCTCACTCCTGTCAGAATGACAATCATCAAGAATAGAGGCAACAATAAATGTTGGCAAGGATGTGGGGGAAAAGGTACACTCATACATTACTGGTGGGATTGCAAATTGGTGCAACCACTATGGAAAGCAGTATGGAGATTCCTCAGAAAATTGGGAATGGAACCACCATTTGACCCAGCTATTCCACTCCTTGGTTTATACCCAAAGGACTTAAAATCAGCATACTATAGTGCCGCAGGCATATCAGTGTTTACGGAAGATCAGTTCACATAGCTAGAGTATGGAACTAGGTGTCCCTCAATAGATAAATAGGTAAAGAAAATGTGGTATATATATTCAATGGAATATTACTCAGCTTTACAGAAGAGTGAAATTATGGCATTTGCTAGTAAATGGTTGGAGTTGGAGAATATCATGCTAAGCAAAATAAGCCAGTCCCACAAAACCAAAGGCTGAATGTTTTCTCTAATATGCAGATGCTAATTCACAATAAGTCAGGGGACAGGGCACTAGGGAAGAATAGCGTTACCTTAGATTAGGTAGAGGGAAGTGATGGGAGGGGAGGGGAGGGGATGTGGAGATAGGAAATATAGGAAAATGAAACAGACATTATTACTGTATGTATATATAACGTCTACATGACCAATATGATTCTGCAACATGTACACTCAGAAAAATGAAAATTTAAATCCCATCTACGTATGATATATTAAAGTGCATAAATACATTCTACTGTCATGTATAATTAATTAAAACAAATTTAAAAATTTTTATAAATGACTTGAGTATTGTATCTCTGCAGTTGGCAGATTATAAAATGACATACTGAGAGATTTAGAATTTAAAAATACTTCAGAGATAAGATTATATACTCCCCAGGAACTATATAAAGAATCTCATCATCTTGTTAAAATTTCAGAAATTTTCCACAAGATTTCTCACAGAGAGCTATTCAAAAAATAAATTTAGATTGAAGAGAATGTTTTCTTGTGGCTGGATGAAGTAATGTTTCTTCAGGAAGAGTCTATGACCTTAGAATCACCATGGACACTTTACAGTACAACTTCTTTGTTCCCTTACTTTATCTAGTGAGTGTAAGAATGAGGCTGGTCTCATGCATACTTGAGGAAAGACACACTGATCTGTCTTCTGACTAGCCTGGGCACTGTTGCTGTCATCAGGCAGACTAGCAATGAACTGGCTCAGCAGGGAGGCTGTGAAGCCTCAAGTAATAACCAGGGTAGGTAAGGAAGCCTCCCCAGGTGATTGATGTCAAAAGCTTGTTTCATAAACTGAGAATTTAATCCCAATAAAAAAGCTCAAACTTTTCCAAACCAGCTGGGCGATCCCTGATTCCACCCAACTCTTCCATGAATATATAAAATGGCAAGGAATCCAGAGGCCCCTCTCTTGGAACACTTCCCAGGGTATATCTCATTGTACCAGGGGAAAACAGAGCTCTCCATAATCAGTGAGAGACTAGGGGATCCTTGTGTTCTGCTAGCCCTGAGTCTGTAAGTTTTTGTTTTAGACCTACGCTATGTGTTGTGATGTTTGTTCAAGCCATGTATTTCTTGATAATACTGAAGTGTGAAATTATTAGTCATGTATCAGTTAATTTGTTTACAAGTGATTTGGAAAAAGTTAAAAAAAAAAAACCTCAACTTGCATTTGTAGCTAGAGACAGTAGCACACACCTGTAATCCCAGCTACATTAGGAGGCTGAGGCAGAAGGTTTGCCCAGCTTGAACAACTTAGCAAGACCCTGTCTCAAAAATAAAAAGATGGCTGGGAGTGTATTTCAGTGATAGAGCAATTGGTTAACATGTACAAGATATGGGTTTGATCCCAGCATGGGAGAAAAAAAGATTGCATTCCTATTCCCATAGATGACATTATAGGTCATTAAGAGTTATATAAATGAGAGTAAATTGCTGAGTTTTTTTTCAGAATTCTGTCTTGAAGAAGTATTTTCTTTAAATTAGATGCTTCCTTAAAATGTTCTTATAATTAAAACAATAGTTTTTTTTTTTTATCTTTCTCTCTACAAATACAGCATATCCCTTAGCCAAAATGCTTGGGACCAAAAGTGTTCCAGAGTTTAAGTTTTCATATTTTGGAATACTTGCATCTATACAATGAGATATCTTTGGGATTGGACCCAAGTGTAAACGTGAAATTTGTTTCTTTCTTCCTTTTTTTTTTTTTTTTTTTTTTTGGTATTGGGTATTGAACCTAGAGAGCTACATTCCTACTCCTTTTTATTTTTTGTTTCAAGACAGGGTCTAGCTAAATTGTCCAGCTGACCTCAGCTTACCAAATAGCTGAGATTAAAGGCATATGCCACTGCACCTGGCTTATAAAAATAAACAAATAAACATGTCTGAAGGTAATTTTATGCAATACTTTTAGTATGCCTGTGTTCTAACTGCAACCCCATAATATGAGGTTAGGTGTGGAATTTTTCAATTGTCGCATTATGTTGGCACTCAAAAAGTTTTTGATTGTGGAGAACTCCAGATTTCAATTTTTAGATTAAGGAATGCCCAACTTGTATATAAAAATTGTGTAAATATATGTATTAATCCTATGACCTCAATACAACACATATGGTATGACAGTTCCTGTGTCTATTGAATGGAATTCTGTTTTTAATTAGTTAATTTTAGTTTCACAAAATTTGGAGACCATTCTCAAGAAGCTAAGGAATTCTTTGATTTCTGTCAAGTAGGAGAAAAATTTGTGATATTGTCACCAAACTGTAAACTTTCTATTATTGGAATAAAACAATGTCCATCTTCATTTGTATCATTGTATTCTGAATATTATATCTGTGAGGAAAATCTAATGGAAGCAGAGAAGATCCAGAAGAAGGCAAAGTAATCACTGGAATGAGGAACCCCTGAAGAACTTCATAACCACATTAGAACTCTTCAATCTAGATTTAAAAAAAAAAAAAAAACAGGCAGAAGAAAAAAGACCTAAGTCTGTTATATCATGAATGGATGAAAAGGTCAATATAGTTGTTCATTAACTCCTGAAATCATTGAATTAGGGGCATCTCTAAAACATTATTGAGGTAAGTTTAAGCCAATTAGAAATATAACTTTATATTAAAAAGTAGAACTCGTGTTACCCTAACTAGTGATTTCATAGATTTTTTTTTTCACAAGTTAAGTTAAAATAATGGCTGAAAAGAACCCTCATGAAGAATGGCAATTTCTTAAACTTGGGGCTTGACATCCAGATGAAGAGCCCAGCTAGCCACCATTTATTTACCTGGTGATGCAGCCCCTAAAGATAAAATGTTTGATGGGTCACACAACTGGCCCAATGTGGTATTAAAACAAAGTAGACAGAAGTCCTTTAGCTTGGGGTTGTTTCAGCACCCTAACACAAGCAAGCCAAAATTTAACTTAGAGTTATTCCTTGTAATTAATTAAATTAGGGGGGGAAAAACAACCTAAATAGACCTTCAGCCAATCACCAAAAGCCAACTAGCTGTTTGTTCTATAACTAGGAACTTTCCACCAAATCATACCCAAATGAAATAAATGTCTGTAGCCAATAAAATAAGTTCTTTTCTTTATTTCCATGTTCCTACAAAAGCACACTGCTTATGTTGTTGAAATGGAGCTCTTTGAATCTGTTCTGATTTTGAGTATTACCTGATTCATGAATCCTTTTGAGTATTACCTGATTCATGAATACTCAAAATAAACTTAAATAAACTTAAATAAACTCTGTTAAATTAATTTGTCTGAGTCAATCATGGTGGTACACTCCTGTATCCAGAAATTCGGGAGGCTAAAGCAGGAAATCACAAGTTTGAGGCCAGCTTCAGCAATTTACAAAGAAAATAAAATACAAAATAAAAAGTACAAAGGGCTGCGTATGTAGTTCAGTGGTAGAGCACCCTTGGGTTCAATCCCAGTACTGTAGAAAAAATGGAAGTTTTTTAATATTGATAGTCATTATGGTTTTAGGAAATAAAAACCGGAAAATCAGAAAAATTGTGATTAGTTAAAAGAATCACAGGATACTTATGCTTTGGCTTAAAAAAATTGATGTGAAAATGTGTATATAATGTAAATTGTATACATGCATAAAAGTTAATTTTCTTAAACTATTACAATGTGAATCACTTATGTTATTCTTTTTTAAATTTAATTATTTTTAGTTGTAGGTGAACACAATATATAGAATATGTTATTCTTTTTTAAAGAGAGAGAATTTTTTAATATTTATTTTTCATTTTTCAGTGTACACAGAACTTTTATTTTTATGTGGTGTTGAGGATTGAACCCAGCGCCCCGCGCATGCCAGGCAAGCGCGTTACCGCTTGAGCCACATCCCCAGCCCTAGAATATGTTATTCTTAATAAACATGTTTTAGTTACCTAAAAGTTCCTATATAGTCTGTACTCCACTCACTCCCAACCCCTCTGAGATCTTCTCCTATCATGATCTCTCTGTGCCAGAACTATGGCTTCTGTGCTGTTCCTCCAGCATACCCAACTTCTTCTGCCTCACTTCTTGAAAGCTCTTGTCTCACATGCATCCATGGCTTGTTCCCTTTCTTACCCAAGGTTCTATAGAAATATCACTTTTTCAGTGGGGCCTTCATTGACAATTCCATCAAAAACACTACTGTCATTAAGGGCCCTTTAGACTGGTTTATTTTTATTTTTAGTACTTAACTCTTTTTTTGTGTGTGGGGGGGTACCTGGGATTGAACTCAGGGGCACTCAACCACTGAGCCACATTTCCAGCCCTATTCTGTATTTTGTTTAGAAACAGAATCTCACTTTTGCTGAGGCTGGCTTTGAACTCACAATCCTCCTGCCTCAGTCTCCCAAGCTGCTGGGATTACAGGCATGTGCCCCCCTGTGCCTGGCTAGTACTTAACTCAACATGATATATATGCAATTTGTTAATTATGTGTCCCCCACTAAAATGCAAGATAGCTCTTTTGTTGACCAAGGATTTTATATTGTCAATTTAAAACAATGCCTGGATAGAACACGCACTAAGTAAATGTGTGTTAAATGAATGAAGGATGAACCAGCTTTGGACTAGTGAAGGAAAGCAATGATCAATATACAGACCATATTTTTTGAACAGTCAGTGACCACTTAGACTTTAGGTGCCATAGATACTGTTGTCTGGATTGTTACAATAAATATTTGAAAAAGATCTGGGTTCTATAATTCAATTCAATTAGCACAGTTTCATCTTGTTTCTTAAGAATGCTTATTCCACAAATGACATGTTCAAAGCCCACTCTGAGATTTCTGTGAATTACTTAATAATATTCTTGTTCTTTCTACTTTCATTACCTAAGCTCAGTTTTGGAATCATCTTATCTATCTGGTGCCTGGTTTCTGTTTTACACGTGTTGACCCACACACATGTGGACCTTTTCCTGTTTTCTCAAAACCTCAGCAAGTAACTTGTATTTTATCAAATTTGAGGTTTTAGGGAAGTGGGGGAATTCCACTTACTGGGGGTAATTTCAGCATTTACATCAAAACAACAAAAATAACTGTAGGTGATTATTAGAGTCCTATTTATTGAATGTTTCTGGGATCCTTTCCTATTGATTTATTCACTCTAATAGCTTCTCTCTTCCTTTTTCGCCTCACATTCCTGCCATCCTCACCCTCAGATTATCAGGGCACTCCAAATTTTTGTTTGCTATCTACTTTCAAACTCAGATCTAGATATTTCTTTGCTTATCTAAATCCAAGAAGTATTCAACAGAGTGGGGGGAAAACCTTATTTTAAGACCCACCCTCAAAAGACAAGTGCATGTTTTCACTTAGTTATCAAAAATCTAAGACTTTGTTTATTCACCAGTCCCAGGTATTACTGTTTATTTCTTATGATCATAAGTCTTGCATGTTTGGGGCAAGTAGTGTATAGCTTAGGTTTTAAAAAGAGAGAGACAGAAATATATTTTTGCATGTATTTCATTGTAATGTAAAGAAAATTAACATTTATTGAAAGACTATTATATGTGAAACACTGTTGGGCTGGGTGCTTCTATTTATTCGTTACAGTTTTGAACACATATCTAGGACGGTTTCACTAAAGACATTTAGTAGACTTCTTCTTCCAGATTTCCCATCATGGGACACCTGGCTGGGGAACTTAGTGACCACGGCCAGCAGGTCCATTTCAAGCAACTTTATGTTAACAGATAATCGGAGCATCCAATCACCTTTTTCTGCAGTTATCTCGGTCAGAAAGTTAAGAACTCTTTTGTTTTTTTAAGACAGGGCATTTACGTGACTTAAGTGCGTACATGACAGTGTTTTAGGATCAAGCCTGTTCTTCTCCCATCACAGCTTGGCTTCGGGAATGTTTAGCCAAAATATCGGGTGATTCAAATCCCCCTTTCTAGTTTTTTCTAATTTTCAAACTGAGAAAAATTCGTAAAGATGCAAGAACACAGCTTCGTCCGCCGCAAGACCCAAGATGAGAAGTGACATTAGGGCGAATTCCTGGAAACGAGGTGCCGATGCTGTTGAGGGCATCCGCTGACGTTCACGACCCAGAATGTCCGGAGTCCTTCCGCGCCCTCCAGCGCAGGCCTCACTGGCAGAGGCGGGGCGGGGGGAAGGGCGGAGCCACGGCCACGCACGCGAAGCTCCGCCCCACAGTGACGTTTAGGGACGCGACGCGTCGCCACGCAATGCAAATCGGGAAAAGGGGATGAGCTGGGCTGGTTTCCGTCGGGATAGCGAAGGCTAGTTCTCCTCGGTTTGTTGGGAGATGGGCCTGTGGCAGGGAGGCCGGCGTTCGTGAAGTACGCCCGGCGCTACGGTGAGTGCAGGTCAGGTCTCTGGCCTTTGTTTAATGGGGATTCGTCCTCGGTGAACCTTCTACCCTTCCACCAGCTGTTGGTCACCAGGGAGATTAGCCCTGCCCGCGGAGGGACGACCCCAAGAACTGGCTGGTAAAGGAAAGGCCCAACCTCTAACATTTCCAGCTGCCCACCTAGGTTGCCCAGAAAGTTTCGTGTGGTTTTCCGGTCTCAGAAGGTGGCCTTGGCCATTTCTTCTTTCGCATGGACACTAAGACCCAATTTTGACCTCTTTCCCCATTACTCCGTTTTCTGATTTTTTTTTTCTGTGTATCTACAATCCCAGGCCTTACTACAACCCCTGACAGTTTGCAAATTCTTCCTGTGCCCCAGCCACACTTGGTTTTAGTGAAGTGAAAGCATGAGTTTAATAAGCTAATCAGAGTTAAAACTGACTTCCTCTAGCAGAAGGATTTCTTTAGAAAATATGCCTAATATCCTAGATTGTGTCACGGACAAGTTAATTTCACCTCTACTGTACCGAGGAAATTATTAGAATCCTGGATTGCAGTTATGTATTTATACATAAAGCTGCAGACTACACTCCTAGGTTTATTTCCTCCAGTTTATCCTTGTGACCTTGATTAAGTCACTTAATCACTCACAAAATATTTACCTGACTCTCAGAGGTGTTGTAGAGCCTCAGGAATTTAATATTTGTTAAGTGCTTTAAGGGTTTCAGATCAAAGAGATGTCTACTAGAGAAGGTTTACTCTTTTTTTTTTTTTTGAAGCTGCAGAGCATCCTTATTTCTGTATATATCTTGCTGCATTAAAGATGCCAAGTGATAATTGTTAAGAAGTGTTCCTGTTGTAGACTTGTTCTGCGGCTTTGCAGTGTAAGCAAATTTTCATTTCATCCGAGTCTGTTGAAGATTCATTGTTGAGTGTCATTCATGATAGTTTCTCATCATTACAATAAGGTGATGGCAGTTGTTGTATATTTTTATCAAACTGGTATGGCTGGGTGAAATAATGTATTCCTCTTCTTGTGACACATTAGGTGTATCTTTAAAATTAGTAAGAATCCTGCCACACATCTGTCATTAATAGAATTTTACATGGACATGTATTTTATTTGGGAAAACGGCATAAGAAAAACAAAAATATTTTAAAGGTGCTTTGAAAAACATTTTAAAATATATTTACTTGAACTTTATTAATTATCATGGGCATTTGTTTATTGATGTGTACATAGTGGGAAAGAACCAGAATGACTTCTTAAAGCAAGATACTTGAAAAATAAAGTCAGCATATCAAATTTTTTAAATAAAATATCTAGCATTTGACTTTATTATATGGTTTTCTATATGAAAATGAAGTCATTTTTGTAGAAGTCAAAGGAAAAGAGCCCATGCAAATATTAGTTGCTAATAAAATTAAATATAATTAAGGAAACATTTGAAAAAAATGTATTTTATGTTCTAGCTACAAGATTCAAGGCCATCCTGGACAAAAAAAATGAGACCCTGTTTCAGTAAAGAAAGGAAGAAGTTTCACTATTATTCCAGTTGCCTTTTGCTGCATCATAAGTCACTCAAAAACAGTAGCTTAAAACTACAATTTAGTATCTCATGTTTTTTGTGGCTGACTGGCCTTAGGTTATTCTCACTTAGGGTTTCATGAATTTGTAGTCAAATAAGTTGCTAGGGTTGGAGTTAACCTGAAATCTCAACTGGATTTCTGGCTCACTCACATGGATGGCAATTGATGTTGGTTGGAGTTCAACTGGTGTGCCTACACATAACTTCTTAGTGTGTCTTGAACCTCTTACAGCATGATTGCTGGAGTCCAAGAATACATGTTTGAAGACAGGAAGAATAAGCTGCTAATATCTTAAAAGCCTGGACCTAGAAATTGTCACAGCAGTATTTCCAATATACTCTACTAGTTAAAGCAACCAAAGAGCTGTGTCCCCATCAGATGATAGACTCCCCACATGCCTGCCTTTTTTTTTTTTTTTTCCCTTGGTGTTGCTGGGGAACCCAGGGCATTGCACTTAATAGGCAAGCACTATACTACTAAGTTATACCCACAGCCAGATTCCTACCTTTTGAAGCAAAAAATACCAAAGAATTTGTGGCCATCTTCATTTAGCTCACTGTAATTTTGATGACAAGGTTGTATTGGACTTATATTTAGATTTCTATAGTCAATGAAGAATAAGGTACACTTTTAATTTCTTTAATCATAGTGCTTTATATCTTTGTGGCATATTAAAAATTTTCAAAGAAAATTTTTCTATATATATTTTAACTCAATACAGATGGCAATCCTATAGAAGCAGAGAGATTGTTTTTATTTCATTTTGCAGATACAAGTAAACTGGAAATGTAGTGTGTGGGTTAGGGGAATTTAAGGAATTTGCTAAACAACATGCGATTAATGAATGGAAAATAAAAACTAAGACCTACAACATTCCCTTAGTATTAAATGTATTAGTGGTAAATGGTAAAATTTTATATTAAATGTATTTGGAATTCTGTACTTAAAATCATACTAATTCAAGTGAAACAGTACTGATATACAGTGAATTAAGTCAATGTTAACTAAGTCTCATCTCTTGACTAACACAGTACCTGTACTTTAGTTTTTTTGTAAGACTGAACTCTCTGGAACATACCAATAATGAGCAAATATACATGTCTTTCTATTATAGTGAAATGAAATTGTTACATATTGTAATACTATTTTCAAAATAACTCAGTCTGAAAAAAGTTATAGGCGTAGGACTCCTGGAGCTCTTATTTTAATTTCTCAATACAGAATCTTTAAATGAAAAGGATTTCATTCTTTTATTAGGTTGGAGAGTATATGATTTAAGATGCTGATTTCAGTTGGAAATAAGTTGTCATCTTCCTATTGTTGCTTCTAGAAATATTTGTTGCTATCTTTTCTTTATGTTCATGGTTCTTAGTCTTGGCTGAACATTAGAATTCACCCGGGGAGCTTTTTTATAATATCTATGTGTAGAGCCCCTCCCTGAAGATTCTGACTTAACTGTTGAGGGGTAGGATCTGGGCCTCAATGTTTTTTAAAAGTTCTCAAGGTGATTTTAATGTATAACTAGGACTAACAGCCATATCATTTTCTTTCCTTTCTTTTATTCTCCCCCACTCCTTTTTTTGGTACATAGTGGGGTATGGTTCCCTACTTACCTATTTTGCAGCTATTTTAAAAAATTGGGCAGCAGGGCATAGTGGCAAACACCTGTAATCTCAGCTACTTGGGAGGCTGAGGCAGGAGGACTGCAAGTTTGAAGCCATCCTGGGCAATTTAGACTCTGTTTCAAAATAAAATTAATAAGGCTGGGGGTGTAACTCAGCGGTAGGGTGCACCTGGGTTCAATTCCCAGTAGCCTCCTCTTCAGAAAAAAACACACATTAAATTAAAAAAATGAGCAAATAACGAAGGAGAAGATAAAAGAAATGGATTAAAGTTTTAAGTGTAGACAGACATCTAATTTAGAAAATCTTCTGTTTCTAGGAATGGTCCCTAATCAGATTTTAAGTTGGTTTGCTAGTTCCTGTATTTTGGCACTAAGCATTACCATTATTTACTTGTCTTTCATAGTAAGGGGTAGAAACTCTATGGTATATATGTATATATTTTTGTATTCTTTGTAGCGCTCAACATTGCACCTCGTTGAATAGTAATGTTTACCATAATGCCTAAATGTTTACTATATTTAAATTTGTTTATGTTGTTTGTGATTAGACCTAGGGATAGTTATTTCACTCTTATTTTCCCCCCCTTAGTATTTTAAGAACTCAGTAAAACTTTTGTTTGGAATTGTCTTTCCTTGGTTTCCATGATATTGCACTTTCCTGATTTTCCTTCATTGTAATGACTCCTGCTTTTTTTTTCTGAATATTTTTTCCTTTAGACTCACCAGTTCTGGATCCTTCAAGTAAATTGTCAGCTGAATAGAAACAGCTCATTTCCTTGATGATTTATTCTCCTGATTTTTGTTACTACTATATATGATGTCTGTTTTACTTGTTTTTTAAAAATGTTTTTCTTCTTTTTTTTTTTTTTTTTTTTTTGAGATGAGGATCTTGCTATGTTGCCAAGGTTGCCTCCACCCCTGAGTTCAAGTGATCCTCCTGCCTAAGCCTTCTGAATAGCTGGGACTACAGGAATGCACCACCATGTCTACTCAGCTGATGTCCATGTTTTTAAAAGTACTATAGAAGTTTTAAAATATACTATACAAAAAATGAAGAAAATAGAATTGTTCTAAACCAAATCCTAGATAGCTTCATTTCAGTGTCACTACTTCATCATTTCCCAAATAATTTGGATTATAAAAATTAACATTAGTGCCTTAATAGTTGATGCACAGATTTAATGTCTGGTCTTTCAACTGCTTTGTAATTAATTACATATTTATACCTGTGTCAAGCCATCTTTCTTTAGACACCATTCTCTTTATCATTATGTACTTTCCTGTAAATCAGTGGTTCTTTCTTGGGGGTAATGTACCTCTCAGGGGATGTTTGGCAGTGTCCAGAGACTTTTGGGTATTAGCTTTAATGGGAAGAGGAGGGATGCTACCAGCATCTTACACTCTACAGAGCAACCTCCTACAACAGTTTTATCTGGTTTAAAGTGTCAATTTTATTAGGTTGAGAAATGCTGCTATAAACAGATCAGTTTTTAACCTACAGTATTATTCATTTTTGTTTACAGCATTACCTTCTTCACGTTTCACAGGGGAGGAAAAAAGGGGCGGGGAGAGGGAGGGAGATATTGAGCTTATCTGTCTGTAAGCAAAACACAATACTCATTTTAATCAGTATTCTACCAAAGCATGTTTCTGCCTTTTTGTCTTTTTTTCCTGCAGTAGTCTTCTAGCTGTTCTTTTCCATAGTATCCTTGTTCCTGTCTGTTTTGAATACAACTTGCATAATCTCCGATTTGACCACACTGAGAATATTTTTTTCATCAAGAACTGGCTTTTATTGCCTCCTGAGTTAAACAGTTTTGGATGGCTTCAAAAGTCCTCCACAATGTTACTATCTCCTTATCTAATATAATTTAATTATTATTGTTACCTAACAGTTATTAAGTGTTGACAGTGAGGACTACCTAGGTAGGTGCCAGGGATACAAAGACATCAGTGGATTCCTTTGATCCAATTGATTATTTCTCAATAATTTCTACAGTATACCTCATTTTTCTCCTGTTCTAATTTCTGATTTTGTATCTTTGTTCATGGTGTTTCTCTTTTGAAATGCCCTCTTTTCTCACTCTGTTCTTAGTTAAATTTTATCTTTGGGGCCAGTTTCTGTCTCTGCCTCATCATGTCCGCATACTTGTCCTTTGGTCCAAATACCACACTGAAGGAACAATACAGATAACAAGCAGTTTAGGGGTCAGACCAAACAGTGAACTCCAGGAGCTGGAACCTTCAGGGACAGAGAAGTGAAACTTAAGATGGCTTTTGAAGGAAGAAAGGCCAGCACGAAAGATGAGAGTGTACATTCTGGATTGGAAGCAGCTTTATCTTTTCTAGTTATACTGAATTTTCCTCACCTTGTGACGTTCCAGTGACTAGAGTCACAATGTATAGTGTAACAATTAATTTGTGACTTATTAATGAGTATTAATTTGTTCTTGGCAACTAGACAAAGAGATACGTAATCTGAAGGCCTATTCTCTGTGTCTCCTAGAGTAGTGCTATTCAAAGTAGCCAGTCTGAATCATTTAAAGTCCTTTCCTTCAGTGTCAAGATAAAAGCCTGCCCTATAATGTAAGTCAATGCACTGTTTTCTACGGTGAGAAAGTCTTGCTACTATAAAAAGGTCAATGTGCTTAATTGATGTACATTCTATAACAAGCTTCCTATTTTATCAAGACTGTTAACAAATACTTTTCCGTTGGTCTTTGGATGTTGAAGTAGCATTACTGTAATGAGAGAGATTAGAATGTTTTAAAAAATTATAACCTGTAGTAAGAAATACATTTTATATTTTAATCCAGTATTGTATACATATGTTTATACACATTGTATCAGTTTGTTTTCTGTTTATAATGAGAAATGTGAGGCCAGATACTTTATAAAGAAGAGAGGTTTGTTCAGCTCACAGTTTTGCAGTAAAAAGTCCAAATAGCATAGCACTGGCCCTTTCAGAGGCCTCCCTAACTGCATCACATTATGGTGGATGACATGTTGGGAGTGGGTATGAGAGGGAGAGATCACATGGTGAGACAGGGAGCCAGAGAGGTACACTGGGGACTCACTGGGGTCCTACAAGTCCCTCATGCCTCATACCTTCTAAGGGAAGTGCCCACTAGGCCCTACCTCTTAAAGGTACCAGCACCTTTCACTATGTGTGCCATACTCCTATATTTTCTATTTTGCATATTTTTATTATTTATTTTTTTAGTTTCGGCGAACACAACATCTTTGTTTGTATGTGGTGCTGAGGATCGAACCTGGGCCGCACGCATACCAGGCGAGCGCGCTACTGCTTGAGCCACATCCCCAGCCCCTCTATTTTGCATATTTTTAAAATGCTAATTGCAATGTCATGAATTTTGTGGTTGGCGGGGTGCCAAGGATAGAATCCAGAGATGCTTTTTACCATTAAGCTACATCCCAGCCCTTTTTACTTTTTATTTTGAGACAGGCTCTTATTAAGTTGTTGCTGAGGGTCTTGTTAAGTTGCTAAGGCTGGCCTTGAACTTGGCAATCCTTCTGCCTCAGCCTCCTGAGTCACTGGGATTACAGGTGTGAGTCACTGCACCTGACTTGATGTCATGGATTTTAAAAACACTGCCTTCAAGCATTTAGCACATTGCTAGACATAGTGTATGCTTAGAAAATGGCAGAAGTTTTAGCAGTAATTAAATCTTTTTTTTGTTGTTGTTATGTGGTTCTGAGGATCGAACTCAGTGCCTCACGCATGCTAGGCAAGCGCTCTGCCACTGAGCCACAGTCCTAGCAGTAATTAAATCTTGAGAGAGGATTGACTCTTCTTAATACTTCATGATTATTGTAAAATGTTATTTCATCAGTACTTAGTTCTCTGTGTCATTTTGCATTGAAGAGTGTGGAGTGGATTATATGAAATTTAAGAGATAGCCAGAGTCTCAGAAGATAGAAGATACAGTACTGAGTACCAAGTACAACTGTCTGAAGAGCAGTTATGGGGAGAGATGGTGGGTGACCAAGAAAGACAAAACTCTTATTGTTACTGAGACCTTGACAGTGGCTGTTGTAAAGCCCCAGTTAGGATATCAGGACCAATTTAGTGACTGTGAACCTCAATTTTCACTTTTATTTTTTTTTAGAGAAGACTTTTTAATCATCATTTGTGGTTCAAGTCATCTAATCTACCATCTGTGGAAAGATTCAGTGTTGTCAGGATCTTGCTTTTAGACTAACGCTGGTGTTCTTAATCTTTGTTAGATTTACACATCTCTAATATTTTTTGTTCTTAAAAGAATTTTTCTTATATATACTTATTTTCTTTAAATTTTTGATTTTTTGAAGCATAACATAGTGTTACTGGGTTATATTATTATATTTAGTTTGTTCTAGATCCAAACAGAGTCCATAAATTAACATCGGTAGCTAATGAACATGTATTCTTGAATAGGAATCAGTTGGCTTGCCATTATTGCTACTACTTTTTTCTTTGTTTTAAACTATTGCAACCAAAATAAGGAAATTCATTTAGTTATTTTGGCATTGATTTATTTATGTCAGTTCATATTGAGTTTTCTTTAATGGCAAAATGCAGATGACATCAAAAACATAATAATTATGTTTAGGTTGGATATGTTTCTTTGCTTTCTCATTTGATTAAGAAAAAAACAAAAAAAACACCTTACCCTCTGTTTGACTTCTGCATTAACATGTGCTTGTGGAAGTGAAAGAGCAATTAAAACAATGCTGGCACCCAAGCCTCCCCTGCAGCCCTTGTGCAGCTGAGAGGGAGTCAGTGGGAGGCACCAGTGTTGCTGGATTGCCTTCTTGGCCCTAGGCATCACTGCCTTGCTGTTCCTAGCTACTGAAAGTGCTATGGCTGGCTGTTTTCCTCCAGATGGCACCCGTGGCAGATATGTCCTCAACAAGCTGCCTTCCCTGCCCCCACTGCTCTCAGGGCTCCATACACACTGGGCTCTGAAGGTCTTCAGCTGCAGCTTGTTATCTTGCAGTGGTCTTCAAGAAGTGACTGATGTTGCTTTCAAGTATATCAATTAACAATAAAGTGATTAAATGTACATTTTCATGGTATAATTAACAAATTTGCATTAATGTAAAGCAAAACATTCTTAGGATTTGTCAAACTAATATTGAGTGTTATCTTTGTAGTATGTGAAGATTGATGTCAAAATATTTTTTGTAATTTATAAATTTATGTTGCTTCTAAATGTATCTTCATTACTTGTGTTAGGTTGTATAAATAATAAAACATTTTAAGGGGGAAAAAAAAAAAAAACAATGCTGGAAGTATTTTTAACACCAGCATCGTAATTCCACGGTATAACATATACAATTTTGTAAATAAAAATAGAAGCAACTGGTTCTTTGGACTTTGGAGAACATTGTTGAACTCTTCTCAAAAATCAAATAAGGACAGAAAAGGCAGCTTAAAACGTATAATTTTTCTCCTAGAAGCTTTTGCCAAAACCCTTGGTGATATAATGTTATCCCTGTACTTTTCTTCCTTATGTCTAATCATTTTGCCAAGTTCTGTCATTATACCTTTGCAGTGTTTCTTGTATCTGCTGCCTCCCATTCCATCTCAGCTGCCCCAGTTCTGACCTTCGTCATCTTTGCCTAGGATCATTGGAATAGATAACTAGTGTTTTTCCTATTTCTAGTCTCTTAAGCCTAATTTTGTACTCTTTGTTAATTTGGATAGCATAACTCTCTTCAAGATCTTTTTGTGGCTCTTCATTACCTTCAAAGAACAAAGCAAATGCTTCAGTGTGACATTCAAGGTCTTTTTAAAAAAATCTGTTTCAAGACTATTTTTTCAGGTTTTGCTGCTTAGTAGATCTTGTTCATTCTCTGTAACAGCTAATTTCTAAAGATATGTTTTACTTTCTTAACTCTTTCCTCATATTGTTCCTTACCTCTATTGGAAGCTTTCTATCATTGGTATATCAACTGCTTTCTCTTTTGTGATCACTTCCAAGATCTCTGTAGTCTGTAGTCATACTTAATTTTCTCTCTAAATTTTTCTTATATTACATTATTTGTACTTATAGTACGTTATTTATAACTCCATAGTTTGATATCATAGTATATTGTATTATATTGCTGCTTATGCCTTATCTTTAACATTAATTTTTGTATAAAGTTATTTGGGTCCTTGAAGTTTTTGTTTGGTGACACAGATCAGCTCCCCTGATCTGCCCCATCTGCAAGCATACCTGCTATGCGTACACACATATCACAACTTAATTGATAAATTGATACATACCTAGCCATTCTTCCTCTTATCTTCATTTTTTACTACCTGCTCTATCTTCCTGTTCAGAATTTGCCAGAGATACAAGGAAACAAAAAAAAGTCACAAAACATCAAAGACCTTTACAAAGTAAACTAGAGTACATTAATGTTTTCTGGTAGAAATAAACATGTTCTTTTTTTCCTAGCTCTGTATAATATGGCCTTGCCTACAACTTGCTTTTTTTTTTTTTTTAATAACCTGATATTATCAATGAGAAAAAAGTATTTCTGGATGAAAATTTCCTCTACTTGTGATCTGTACATTAATGTAGTCTTAATAGAAGAAAACTGTAAAAACTCTTATTCTTCTTACTGCTGGTTAATTTAACAGCTAAATTTCCTAATAATGCAAAATGATACAAATAATTCATTTAATGAAAATTTGAAAAAAATTGTTTATTTATACCTTATGTTTTTGAACTCCCCAAATAGATATTCAAGATCATTTAAATACAGTTTAGAAGCTTTTTGTTGATTTGTTTTATTTGCTTACTTATACATAGGTTTGAACCTAAGACCTTGCCCATGCTAGGCAAGTGTCTACTACTAAGCCATACACCCAGCCCGAGAGTTTTTTAACTGCTCTTTTGCTTTATTGTGAGTGGGGAAAATTAGTGAAATTATTTGTTTTGTTTCAGGAAACAACTATTTTTCATTAAATACACCACCCATTATGAAAGTGGATAAGTAAAGATTATTCATCATGCCTGCTGTAGCTTCAGTTCCTAAGGAACTCTACCTCAGTTCTTCACTAAAAGACCTCAATAAGAAGACAGAAGTTAAACCAGAGAAAATAAGCACTAAGAGGTATGTATCCTCTGCTAGTTTGATTGAATCATTAATTTTAGTTCATTTCCTTATTCAAGTTAGATGAATAGTCAGTTTAAAGTTTATTTGAAAAATAATACCATCACATGAATACAGTAAGACTTTAGAGAAGTTCTTTATCTTCACAGATTATGTATATGTTCTGCTTATATGCATAATAACTGCTTTCTGGACAGTATGTATAGTAGATCATATGTTTAAGAGACAAAGAATATTGAGGGTTTTATAAACCATTGTCTTTTCATAAAACATTGTAAAAATGATGTTTATTCTTGTTACTACACATGTGAGTTATGATACTAGCATAATCTTTCTTTGATCAAAAGAGAAGTAATAGGTAGTTTTTGTTCACTATTCAGTAAGGTATTATCTTGTGTCAGTTCAACCTTGGCTTTTAACTTAATGATTTATTCTATGTATTTTTGTTTTTGAGGATCCATCTACCTGCAGAGGCAGGGCTAGAGATGATGCCTTCTTGATAGAGATTACAGAATCTGGCCTGAATAAAATATAATAGTCATCTGGTTATTTCAGTATTTACTGGAAATATAATTTTGCTAAAAATGATGTATCAATAAAATTGTAAACCAGTTAGTTATATCTCTGTTAAGGGACAGAAGACAATAACAGAACTTTTATTCTGAATTTATTTTGACCAACAAAGGAGATTAAGAGATAAATAAGTAACCACATTATTATAGCATCAAAAATGAGTTTTTCAAAAGCAAAGTGGACCTAGACACCATATTCCCCATATTTTGGGAAAGCAGACTTTATAAATTAAGGGGGAAAATAGGTGCTTCATGACAAGATACATAGGAGAGTCTCAATATTGATATGTATGATCTCAAATGGACCAATAAATAGATGTCCATGGAAACCTATGAATGCACAGGGACATCTTAATGAGTCATATTTTTAAGGGAAATAAATTGAAGATGGGAAGAAAACAAAACATCAAAAATTACAAGAGAAAGGTAAAAACACTTAAAAAGATCAGGAAAGAAAAATCCCAAAATGAACTGAAATTTCTAAATGTTACCAAGACAAAAATGGGCTTTTTTTTTTTTTTTAAGATAACCTTTTGGGGAAGATTAAGAGGGATTGTGAATTATTTCTTAGGGGCTAAGTTGGTGGTATTGATGGATGACAAGGAAAGCAGTTCTATTTAACTCCTGTATGTGACTTTCTAATAGGAAACAGTGGGAAAGATAAAGTCACTTTTAAGCTTTCTCAAAGCTGAAGGACAGAAGGATTTTTGAAATAGGACCTAAAATGGGTCATTACTTTCTGGCAGTGTCTGACTTATATCTGAGATCACCCGTACCCCAGAGGAAGTGGTTTAAGTTGGTTACATCCAAACATATCTAACTATGTACCAATTGAAGTAGTTCAACCTAAATTATGAAATTTACTCTATCAAGGTTATCTTTGAAATTTATAAATGACCTATAATTTTTTTCCCAAATGTCAAGTATTTTAATTATTTTTCCTCTTAATTTTAAGTTATGTACACAGCGCCCTGAAGATCTTCAAGGCAGCAGAAGAATGCAGATTAGATCGTGATGAGGAAAGGGCTTATGTTCTATATATGAAATATGTGTCTGTTTATAATCTGATCAAAAAAAGACCTGATTTCAAGCAACAGCAGGTACCTTTTATTTTTGCATTTTTATTTGCTGTTTTTGCATAATGGAATGATGGATTTCCCCTAAAGGTTTTAATAACAATGATATTTCTTTTCCTTTTCGCTGCCTCTTTTTATTTTTCCCCTTGTGGTGCTGGGGATTGAATCCAGGCCCTCAGTCATGCTAAGCAGGTGCTGTACCAATAAGCTGCATCCCTAGCCTAACAACAAAATTTAGATCACATTATACAACGTCAAGTTCCAACTCTTATATTGATAGAAAAAGCAAACTAAAGATATGTTTTATTATTTTTAAATATATATGTATGTATATACATGTGCATTCCCATATGCATGCACTTTTATTTTACCTTGGATTAGTACAAGTTTATAGCAATATATAGACTCATAATCTGCTTTCTGTTTTAATAAATTATTGGCAGGTCAGGTGGAAGTGGAAGAATTGAGTTTACTCATGTGTTAAATTAGATCTCAGCTTATAACATTAATACTGATCACTTCTAAAACCCTTTAATTTTAAATTATGTTCTGCTCTTGATTTGTTGAATAGGTGTTGTTGACCTTTCATTTGTTGAAGCCATAGGTAGTGGTGGAGGATGGAGGCAATGTAAATGAAGACTAGCATAGGTGTTGATGGAGAAAATGGTTTCATTTTTAATTGTACTAGAAACAGGCAAAGAATGTAGAGGTCATATTAAGAAAGAGGAAGTATGTTGTATTGGTTTCCACTTTTTTCTCCTTTCTCTTGCTGCTGGGGATTATACCCAAGGCCTTAAGCGTGCCAGGCAAGTGCTCTACCATGTAGCTACATCCCCAGCCCTACTTTCATCTTAGGAATGATTTTGCTCTCACACAATAGTAGCAAAGGGGTGTCTATAGATTTACTAACTGATAAGAAGCTATTCTTAATATTCAGATTTTTATTTTACTCTCTGGTGGTCAAATTGGCTTGTCTCATTTAAATTAACTTATAACAAAATTTCTCTTATTTGAAGTTACCTTTTTTTCCCTAGAATAGCATGACTAGTATAATTTGTTTTGGTTGTTACTTAAGAGATAATTTTAATGTTGTAGTTAATGTTGATAAGTCATTGTTAGTGTTTTTCCCCACCAGTGAAATTATGCTGAAAATATTTACCAAGTTTTAGACCTAGTTTTGAAAAAGTGTCCTTTTGCATTTGGAAGTTCATCTGCTTGTCCACAAATGGATGAATTGTTCTGGCCATGAGAGAAACATTTTTATTTATTTATGTATTTTTGTGTTGGGGATTAAACCCGGGATACTCTACCACTGAGCTATATCCCCGGTCCTTTTTTTTGGGTGGTGTTCCTCAGCCAAACACAGGGCCTTGTATGCTTCAGGCCAGCGTTCCACCATGAGCTGCTTCCCCAGTGCCCCCATCCCTAGTCCTTTTTTATTTTTTATTTTGAGACAGCTTCTCATTCTGTTGCTGAGGGTCTCACTAAATTGCTGAGGCTCATCTCAAACCTTGCAATCTTCCTGCCTCAGCTTCCTAAATTATTGGGATTATAGACAAGAGTCACCACACTTGTTAGAGAAAAACATCTTTTAAGATTTTTAGACATACTTATCTGCAGATGAGAAGCAGAGGTCTGCCTAAATTCAAACTTCTTGTATGCTGGTTAAAATCTGTTAATATGGAATTGCCTAAAGAAAGTGTAAACTGGGTGCAGTGGTGCACACCTGTAATCCCAGTGACTTGGGAAGCTGAGGCAGTAGGATTGAAAGTTGGAGGGCAGCCTCAGCAACTTAGGAAGACCCTGTCTCAAGACAAAAAAATAAATAAAAAGGGCTGGAGATATAGCTCAGTGGTAGAGTGCCCCTGGGTTCAATCCCTGGTACTGCAAAAAAAACAAAACAAAGGCATAAACATTGCTTACTAAAGTACATTTTAATTAATTAAATTATTTTTGATACTGGGGATAGAACCTAGGGCTTTTCACATGTTAGGCAAGCTGTCTATCACTGAGGTAAGTCCACAGGCCTTTATATTTATTTTTAATTTTATTTTGAGACAGGATCTTGCCAGGTTGCCCAGACTGGCTTCAAACTTGTGATCCTCCTGCCTTAGCCTCCCATGGAGCTGGGATTATAGGCATGCATCCCCCCACCCAGCTATTTGAGATTTGAGATTTGGACAAATCTGGTGTTTGCTTTTTTTGCCTTTGTGTTAGGGCTATTTTTATATACTAGTTCACTATTTACTATTTTATGTACTAGCTTACTTTTTATTATAGTTTTAGAAGCTAGTGGTTGTTTTTCTTTGATGGGGGAATGTTTTTTCTAGCTAACCTTTTTTCCCCTTGAGCAGGTTGGGAGTAAATTTTAATTGATAAAGAGATTTTTCCATTCCCACAGTGTCTGTTACATTTCCAAAGGGAATATGTAGGTGAAAGTGGCAGAAGTTCAGGTTAGGAAGCTGCCTGCAAAGGCTCAGGTAACCTAGACTGTTACTTTATATGCTACAGTTATTCAGTTCTTGGCTTTCAATAAAAGGATTATTTTCATTTGCTCTGTCTAGAGTCCTTACAACTGTTTTTTTGTTTGTTTTTGTTTTAGTCTAACCTCTCTAGTGTACCTCAAGTATGTGAGGTATTAAATTTAATTCACTAAGTATATATTGCCCCTTAATTAGGTAGGGACAGAATATATGTCAATTTCTTCAGAAACTTGTATTTTTCACTCTTTATACTACCAAATATTTAAGATTTAGGTTAAACTTAATTTAGCAAACTTTCTGTAGTAAAGGACATAGTACCTTTATAGCCTGTGCATTGGAAAAAATCAGAAGGTATTGTGGGGTTTTTTAAGCATGCTAATGGTATGAGGAGATACTTTTGGAGACATTTGGAGAATAAATTGTACATTTCTGTGGGTGAAAAGCTTTTCAAGGTGTCTCAATTATAATAATGTTTTTATTTAAAAAACATTGCTTTATGTAAGCACCATGTTTTTAGTATTTTTAACATCAGTGCTATGTGCAGTACCCAGTACTAATGGTATGGCATGGTTTTCCTGTAATTTTAGGAGTACTTTCATTCAATACTTGGACCTACAAACATCAAAAAAGCTATAGAAGAAGCTGAAAAACTCTCTGAAAGCCTTAAACTGAGGTACAGACATTATTATCAAATCTTGAAAAGAATGTAAATTTAACTTATCAAAATATTTGTCCATTTATATCTTATCATGTGTAAAATATCCAAGTTCCTAGAATTAAGATTTCTGTTAACTGGGACACAGAAATTAAAATATTTTTCTATATCACCTATAGTTCATATGTTACTATCAGTATTTTTTATTGAAATTTTAAAAGTATTTAGAATGATAGATTGTAAAGGTAAGTGTTGGTATATTAAATTAGAACTCAGGTCCAATTTTTTTAAGTTAAAATATTTGTAAATTTCTGATTGTATTTTTCAGAAAAATTTAATTCTTCACATGCTCCATGTTATACTGTGCTACTGGATACTGGTCTTAAGGAAATGAAGTATTTACTCTTACTTTTCATTTGCCTATAGTTGTAAAAGTTATTTATGTTTACAGAAAGATCTGATTCTGGAATTTGCTATGACTGTCTTACCAGGCTTAAAATGATTACAGATGTTAAATGGTGTGTTTCGGCTTTTAGTTTATTGCTATTATAGACAACTTAATGGTGTCATATAGATCATAGTAAATAAATTTCTGCCCACATCTGCAGCATAAGAATTCTTGATGGATAAATTTAAAAGCATTCCTAGTAATATGACATATTGAGGGGAGAACAGTGGAACTGGTTTCAAGCAATACACGCTGCCAAAGCCTGGCTAGTGAAAAAGGGCATACTGAGGAATTAACAACACAAATAGTAGAGAGAAGAGGGAAACCAGAAGGTTTAACCAGGCCAGTGTATTTATGGTTTGAACTTTCGTTTCCACTGAGAATGTATCATATTACTTGTATTCTAAAACATTATTTTAAAAATAAAGATTGAAACTTTTTTTTATTGTTGCTGGGAAGCAAATCAGGACCTTCCCCCTGCCAGGCAAGTGCTCCACCACTGAGCTATGCCTCCAGCCCCTGAAACATGTATTTTTAAAAGACAAAAACGTCAAAAATTAAATACTTGAGTTCAAGTGGCAGGATTATTATTTTTTAAAGTATTTTTTTAGTTGCAGCTGGACACAATATCTCCATTTTATTTATTTATTTTTATGTGGTGCTGAGGATCGAACCCAGTGCCCCATGCATGTGAGGCAAATGCTCCACCAGTGTGCTACAACCCCAGCTTGGGTGGCAGGATTATTAATAATGTATCTATTTTAAAGTGTTTATTTATTATTGATATTCTATTGTTTTTGTAATAAAGAAGAGAGAATAATCTTGTGGTTGCTGAATTCTTCAGAAGGCAAATTAATAAATGTGTGATGATTCACACAGAAGTTATGTAGGTTAAAGAAGATCTTTATATAACTCTTTAATCCTCATAACTATAACTTATTACTGGGCAAAGGGACCTTGATTATAAGATTTTTAAAAACTTCTAGTACAGTGAATCTTGACTATGAGATCCATTTTGTTACCTGTATTTCTTTTAGATAAATGTGCAGTGTTCAAGTGAAGAGAATTGTTTTGCAGAGTATAGCATCAGAACATATACATATAAAGGCAGATACTTCTTGAAAAAATAATGACACCTTTTTTCTTTAAAAACTCTGTTCTTATGAAGGAAGTCAATGAGAACGATTCAATATTCAAATATTTACTTTTACACAGTAATGGAATGGCCTATTTTACAATAATGTTGTTATTGCTGAATGAGCTCTTAGACCCCAGTTCTAAGGTTTTTGAATGTACACTGAATTTTTCCTGATTTGTAGATTAATTTGTATCTAGATGAGGAGAATCATTTCATTCTTGTTTTTCTCCCTAAATATCCTTCTCTTGTTTCTTGCCATATATGTTTGGTTTTTTCATTGACATTTAGAGCAGTTCTGTATTAACATATCTTCTCATTTATCCTTACTAATTCTCTAATAAGTCAACCACAGAGCTCTTCTCCTTTTAAGTTTTTGAAATCTGTACATAGTTAGGATTTCCCTTTCAGCAGGCCAGCAGTCTGAGAAAGAAATTCGAAACTATTCTGTCTAAATTTTGGAAGATATATTTTAACTTTAAGATGAAAGTCCTAGACACATTGGGCAAATTTTCTGCTAGTTTGCCTGGTCATCTGGTATCATGCAGTCTATCTTCCCTCTCCTAGCAGGCATAGTTCCAGATTCCCAAAACACTTGAACCAAAAGACCTAATTAGTATATGGAAAACATTTCAGCATCATTTATCATTATGGAATATTTGTTTAAACATTTATTAATTTACCCACTTCTTTCACATCCATGTTAGGGGTTCTCTTAGATTTAATTTTTACCAACTCTGGTGGTATCAGGATTCTCAAGAAATTAAATAGGTAGGTAAAGGAACCAGAAGTCTGTCAGATGACGAGCAAGCCTTGACCTCATTTCAGATTGCTAATTGAGGCTCTGAAGTGGAAGCATCATCAACTGTATTTAAGTGGATTTACCACTCTAATGTAGAAATGGAGCAAACAGCAAGGTAGGGAGTGAGATGTGAATACATCAAAAAGAAAACAGGACCTGGGCACAGTGGTGTACACCTGTAATCCCAGCAACTGAGGCTGGACAGGAGGATTGCAAGTTCGAGGCCAGCCTCAGTAACTTAGTGAGGCCCTAAGCAACTTAGCAAAAAAATAAAAAGGCCTGGGGATGTATGTAGCTCAGTGGTAAAGCGCCCCTGGATTCAATCCCTGGTACCAAAAAAAATTTCTTTTCAGGAATAAAGGGAATCTTAAGTTTCTTCATTTTTGCCAGCCTGACTGTGCTTACTTCTTAGGGCAGACAGTTAACATACTGTTCCAGCATAGAGTACTACTAGAGAAGAGATGTAGAGCAGTGGGTAAGTGTGTGGAGCCAGACTCCCTGGGTTTGAATTCCATTTGTACTTACTAATTGTGTGATCTTGGGAAAGTTACTTTAGTCTCCCTCTGCCTGTCTTTTCATCTGTAACTGGGATAAGAATAAACCCCACCTCAGAGTTTTTTAATGCATTAAGAAAATTAACACATTCAAACACTTAGATTGATGCCTGGCGTGTAGTGGATGCTCAGTAAGTATTTGCTGTTGTCATTAACAATGGAAGCAGCCTTGTTCTGCAGCACTGTTCTTTTTGGCTTTCTAATGACTTACATTAATGAGTCTAGGTAAAACATCTGCACAGTTTTGTTCCTTGTCCCAAGTCTTTCATTTCTGTTTTATAACTGTAAAATAGATGTTGGCATATGAAATAGGCAGAAAAATCTGGAGTTGCTGTTTCTTGACATAGCCAGTGATGGTACTTGCTTGTTCTTCTGTCAGCAAGTTTTCAAACAGTGCATAGGGAAATTGGGGAAGCAAATACAATAGGAAGGGTGGTCCCGTTGGAGATTTCAGAATCCTTATATCAATGAATATTGTTTGATGAACAGGTGTAATCTGGTGAAACCTCTGCTTTTGTAAAATCCTGTATGAAGTTGTTCACTTTTATTTCTATTTATTTTATTTTAACATGGATTTTTATAAATCTAATAGCATATTGTTCTCTCTGCAGAGTTTTATAATTTATTTGGAAATATTTTAAAATTTCCCTTGTGATTTTTTTCCCCTTGATCCTAGGATTGTATAGAAGTGTGTTGTTTAATTTCCAAATATATGAGATTTTTCTAGATATCTTATTGATTTCTAATTTAATTTCACTGTGGTCAGAGATATTCAGTCTCTTTAAATGTATTCTTATACTATATCTCAGCATATGGTCTATCTTAGTGAATAGTCTTATATGTACTTGAAAATTGCAGTTGTGAATAAAGTGTTCTCTGTGTATTATTAATCCATTTTGTATCAATACAATGAAATACAAAGATAGACTGACTTTGTAAAGTAAAGAGGTTTATTTAGCTCATGGTTTTGGAGGCTGAAAGGTCAAATAGCATGGTGCAGTCTTGGGCGAGGACCTTTCTGGTCTCATAAAGCCATCAATATTCAGTCATAGTGGTCCCACCACAATGACTTTATCTAATCCTAATTATCTCCCAAATGGCCTACCATTAAATTCCATAGTCTCATTAAATTTCTACCCAGTGGGGATTAAATTTCATCATGAGTTTGGTGGGAGAGTGGGTTCACAAACAATTTTTAAATTATAGAACCATATATGTGTCATTTAGGTCAGAGTGGTTGAGTTTTGGTTAGATCTTCTCTTATCTTTTTTGTTGTTTTTAACTTATTGAGTTTGTGGGGATGTTATTTGTTTGTTTTTGGCCAAGTTGTAACAGTTACTAAGAGAGGGTGCTAAATACTGTATTTATTTTTCCCTTTAATTCTTTCAGTTTTTGTTTTATATACTTGAAATTCTAATTCTAGGCATGTAAACATCTATTGCTATTATAAATTCCTGATGAATTGGTCTTTATTTAGTTAGTTATTTTTTGCGGTAATAGGGATTGAACCCAGAGTATTCCACCACTGAGCCACAGCCCCATGATATTTTGAGACAGGTTTTCACTAAGTTGTTAAGGTTGGCCTCCAACTTGTGATCCTCCTGCCTCAGTCTCCAAGTCACTGAGATTGTAGGCTTGTGCCATTGTGCCCAGTTTGAATTGACCTTTTTATCATTATATCCCCCTTTAAATCTGGGAATATTCTGTATTCTGAAGACTACTTCAAGGTTACTTCAGTTTTTGTATGTGTATGTGTTTTTCCATTTACTTTGAGCTTTGCCAATATCTATTCTTAAGAGCATCTCATGTAGATATCATATAATTGTATCTCACTTTTTCATTCATTTTTGACAGTTTCTGTCTCTTTATTGGTAGTGTTTTATCTATTCACATTTAATGTAGTTTTTGATGTGGTTGTACTTAGCTCTGTCATTTTACTATTGTTTTCTTTTGTGTCATGTGTTTTTCATAGTTTCTTGCCTTTGAATTATTCTTTTTTGAATTCCATGTGATCAGCTAGCTTTTAAATGTATTACATTCTTAAAAAAACAGGTTCTCCAGGGATTTCTTTCATTTGCAACAATATAAATCTGTTTACCACCCTTTATCCTTTATGCATTAGTTGTCACATATGTATACAAACACTAGAACCTCCCCCAAAACAGGGTTATAACTTTTGCTTTAAACATGCATATGTGTTTTTAAAAATTAAGAGAAAAAAATACTCCTTTATATTCACCCTTATATTTACCATTTCTGGTATTCTCTATTTCTTTTAGATACAAGTTCCATCTAGAAACATTTCCTTTGGCCTGAAAACTTCCTTTAACACTTCTAGTAGTTTGTTGGGAACAAATTCTTGATTTTTGTTTATCTGAAAATATCTTTATTTCATATTCCTATGTGTGTGCAGGAGCATACTCCCTCCTCTTTCCCTCCTTCCCTCTCTTTCCCTTTTTTCCCCTCAGCACTGGAGATTGAGCCTGGAGACCTTCTGTTTTTATTTTGAGATAGGGTCTTGCTAAATTGCCTAGGCTAGCCTTGAACTTGTGATCCTCCTGCCTAAGCTTTGCAGTTGTTGGATTATAGGCGTGTACCACCATGCCTGGCTTCATCTTTATTCTTAAAAGATATTTTTAGGATAACAGGATTTATCCTTTCATGAATTACAGGATTCTGGTTTGATATGTCCCCTTACTTCTTCTAATACTTTAAATAAAGATATTCCAGTGTCTTGTGACCTCCATTGTTTTGTTTTGATTTTTGTTGTTGTTTAATTTTTTTTTAAGTTGGACACAGTACCTTTATTTTATTTATTTATTTTTATGTGGTGCTGAAGATCGAACCCAGTGCCTTCCACAGGCTAGGTGAGCGCTCTACCGCTGAGCCACAACCCCAGCCCCTCCATTGTTTCTTAATAGTCATTGAGATTACTTGCAAGTAATGTGTCATTATTTTCTGATTGAAGATTTTCCCTTGAGCTTTGGTTTGCCCATGATGTTGGAAGGTTGGTTTTCTTTGTATTTTTCCTGTTTGAGATTTACTCACATCCCCATATATGTAAATTAATGTCTTTGGTCACATTGGGGAAGTTCTTGACCACCATTTCTTAAGTATTTACTTTTTTCCTGTCCCGTTTTCATTGTCTTGCTGGAACTCCAGCTATACATATGATAGACCTTCCTATTTTGTCCATCAAATCTCTAAGTTGAGTTTGTTGTTCTCCTTTTTCCCTTCCTCCTCCTTTAAAATCATTCCCCCCCTTTCTTTAGATTGGCTGATTTGTATTACTCTTTAAGTACTCTCATCTCCAGTTTTCAGGTAGGTGAGTTTGGGGTTTGTTTTGGGGGGTGGGGGTGTGTTTCCCAGATATGTGTTTCAATACCAGAATTTCTGTTTGGTCTTTTTTATGGTGACCATTTCTTTGCAGAGATTTCCTATTTGTTCGTTCATTAGAAGAACATTTTAAATTTATATCCTTCATCTTCTTTGAGTTTTGTGTGCTAAATCCATCATCAGGGTTATTTCAGAGTCAATTTGCATTGTCACATTTTCTTTTTTCCTTGTATGTCCAATAATTTTAGAAATTGTGAATGACACATGTAGAGGTCTGCATCTATTTATTCCTCTGAAGAGTGTTGATTCTTTTGTTATTATAGTTAGTTTACTTGGTTAGACTCAAATTTTTAAGCTCTGTCATGATGAAATGTCTTTTCAATTCTTTTAGATTTAGCTGAAAGAAAAACTTATCTCCTTAGTGTCTGCCCTGTACAAGGTTAGTTCAGGTATCAACTAGAGATTTAGGTAAATTTGTACAAAGAAATTGGAACTCTGGCTCTCTGGAATTAGGATTTCTGTTGGAGTTTTAGCTTCTTCCAGCATCAACAAAGGTATAGTTTTTAGGTGTTCAGCTGTAAAAAATGAGAATCTCACTTTCTTCAAGCATCAACACCTACTTCTTGCCTGATTATGGTTGCTATCCAATTTTTATATGTTGTCCGGAGTTTGTAGTTTTCTTTGATCCGTTCAGTACAATAGGAACTACTAAGCTATTACCAAAAATCAGAATACCCCCATCTTTTTTATTTTTTTTAATAAGCACTGGGGATAGAACCCAGGGGTACTATGCCCTTGAACTATATCCCCACCCCTTTTTATTTTTATTTTGAGGCAGAGTATGGCTCAGGAACTTGGGGCCTGTAATTTGTGGTTCTCTTGCCTTAGTCTCCCGAGTGGCTGGGATTACAGGTAGGCTCTACTACACCCAGCTCCCATCTTTATTTTTTTGAAGAGAAAGGATGGTTTGTTTTTTTTGTTTGTTTGTTTACCGAGGATTGAACTTAGGGGCACTTGACACTGAGCCACATCTCTAGCCCTATTTTGTATTTTAGAGAAAGAGTCTTACTGAGTTGCTTAAGTGCCTCACTTTTTGCTGAGGTAGGCTGTGAACTTGAGATCCTTCTGCTTCAGTCTTCGAGCCCCTGGGATTATAGGCATGTTCCACCACACCCATCAGTAGAATGGTATTTTAAAAAACAGTGTGAGATAGTTATCATCACCATGTTTTTATCATATCTTAGTGATCATTTCAACCACTGAAATAAATTATTCAGAACTAATTGCTAAGCATAAGGATAAAAGTAGCTCAAGGATTTAGAGAAGCACCATTTTCCTTATACTCATTCCCCTTAAGAAATACCTCAGCCTTGTGTAACATCTAAAAGTTTAATTTCTTGTTAAGTGGGTGCTTATCAAATTGGAAATATCTTATTGATAATACATTTTGGTCACTATTAGCCTGATGTTGGTGATGTGTGAGGAACAATTAGAAGACTAGAAGGCATTCTTAAATTAGGCTTAAAATTTTTTAAAAAAATGTTTTTTTAGATGTTGATGGACTTTTATTTTATTCATTTATTTATATGTGGTGCTGAGAATCAAACCCAGTGCCTCACACATGCAAGACAAGCACTCTACCACCCCAGCCCTAGGCTTAAAATTTTTAATAAATAAATTTGGCAAAATTCTTTGAGTTATCACCATTTCCTTTGTATAGTTATTTGTTTATTTACAAAATTTTCATTGAGAACTATACATTCAAGAGAGTATATAAAATGTATGTATATAACAAAAAATGAAAACTCTTGATTCATTTTTTATTGACCTTAGTCAGTTGTTAATTATTCATTTTTATTCCTCCTCTTTCTTTCTTTTCCTCTCTTTCTCTGACTTAAACTTGAAACTCACAGGCATTGCCAAACATTGCTGGTGATATTCAGGGCAAACAAGATTATATAGGTTCTTGATAACATACATTTCTTCCCACGTTGCTTATAATCTCATAAGAAACCATTCCGTAGTCCTTGGACATCTGCTAATTGTAGTTAGGATAGCTGTGTAACTTCCAACAAAATGGAAAATTCAGTCCTCCTTTAAAAAAAAATCTATTGACCTTGATAATACTCCCTCCCCCCCTGTGGTGTTAATACATTTTTAAGTGGTCATTTTAAAATATTTACACGTGTAAATATTTGACATTTGTTTGTTTTGCAGAAAGAATTAGGGGCGCTTATAAATCTTGAATCATTAAAAGATTGAAATGGTACCAGGTGGGTGTGGTGGTACACGCCTGTAGTCTCATCTACTCAAGGCACTGAGGTGGGAGGATTACTTGAAAAAGGAAAAAGATTGAAAATAGAGGAGTAGAGACAAGAACATTAAGTTACTTTCAACTTGAGAATGTAGACTTTCAAGATTTTTTGGCAGTTTAAAATGAATGTACTGATAGCCGCAGAGGGCAAATATATGAGCTGTGGTGTATAATGAAGCTCTAGCAGAGTTAGATTGCAAATGGAGGGAGAGATTATACAGCCACAAAATACTTCCAATGCAGGATACCAATTTTTTAAAAATGTGAACTCCTTTGCTTTCCACTCTCATGGTAGTAAAAGACATCTTGACTTCTTTTTTTAACTAGATATGAAGAAGCTGAAGTTCGGAAAAAACTTGAAGAAAAGGACAGACAGGAGGAAGAGCAACTGCAGCAACAGAAAAAGCAGGAAGCAGGAAGAGAGGATAGTAGTGCATCGTCTAAAGGTTCTTTGGAGACTATGTTGGATTCCAAAAACAAAACCCAAAGGGTATCTCAAATTTGTTGTGTAAAGTAAAAAGACTGTTTTTTTTTTTTTTTTTTTTTTGTTAGATGATATGCTTATGGAGAGTTAAGGTAGCACTATAAAGTTCTTTTAGACAACAGGGGTAAATGTATTTTAATTTGAAGTTGAATTAAATATTATAGTTTCAGTTGATTTTAGGTTTTTCTATGAGTTTTTACAGCAGTATGTTCTATTTAATTATATTCTTAACAGTCACTGTAGACTTGATGAGAGAGATAAGAGCTGTGATTCAGTACATCTGAGTTCTGGGGTTGTGTCAAGTCTTGTTTAACTACTCTGGGACTCAGTAGATGATATTTAAGGTTTTTCTTCTTTCTCATAATGAAATTCATATTAAAAGAAAGATTTGGTATATTGCTTTATTTGTTGCCAAATATCTGTTTCTGGAATCTCATTCACTCCTTTTTGCTCTTTCCTTCTTTTTCTGATTTTCCCTTCCTCTTTCTCGTTGTCCATTTTGTTTAGCTACTACTATTAATCTTTTCAGCTATATCATCTGTTTTCCAAAAGCTACCAGTGACTTACTCTATACCACCAGCTATCACTATCTCCCTTACTTCCTCAGAATCATTCTTCCTAAAATATAATTTCTTCTGCATTATTAAATCCTTGAGAGATTTTCTTCTTCTTTTTTTTTTCTTAGTATTTTGTAGCTTTCAGCTTTCATTTGTATGTGAATCATCAGTTTCATTAATTCCAGTTAAAGATGTAGCTCAGTGACAAAGTGCTTGCCTAGCATGTGTGAGACCCTGAGTTTAATCTCCAGTATTGCACTCCCACCCCCGCAAAAAAAAAAAGTAGTGACATTGGACTAAGCACTGTGTAAAAAGAAGTATAGAAATCCAGTTTTTAATTTTAGGAACTCACTGTGTGAGAGAAATAATACTGCCTTTGGGAGATATTCCTTTATGGCTGGTATTATCAAATAATACAATTTGAGAGGACCATATGAAGGGAACTTTCTTAACTCTTCACTTTGTTACCTTTCCAAAAGTGGTCACTTTTTGTTACTTTATTTTGCCTTTTTATTTTAAAAATAGTACACAATGAAGCCCTCTCATGAAGCTTTAATAATCAATTAACATTTTGCCTTACTTTTAAATTTGTCTCCTGTCCTTTTGCTGGGTGTTTTAAAGCAAATTGCAGTCAAATTACCATTTTACTCCTAGATTTTTCAGTATTTATCTAAAAAAAAAAAATTTCTTAATAACTACAATGTTATTTTTCCAGCTCACAAAATTAACAATAATTCCCTAATATAATCTAATTCAGATTTCCCTACTTGTCATCACATGATTTTTTTGAGTTGATTTATTTCAGTCAGGATCCAAACAATGTAGACAAATTGTCTTTTGGTTGCTGTGTCTCTTAAGTCTCTAAATTAATCTCCACTTAAGTTCTCTTCCCTCATTTTTCATTTCATGTACATGATGTTTTAATATTGGAAAATGAGCCCTATTCTCTATTTATCTTATGGCTTCCTCCTTTTCTCGTGTACTTATTTTTCTGTATCCCATATTTCCTTTATTTTCTGTATAGTCATTTTCAAGTTTTGTTTTATGACAAGAATGTTCCGCACATGATGTTGTGTCTTCGTATCATAGTAGACAGCACATAATACACATTTATTTTTAATGTTTTTATTAGTGAAGCTAAAATTGATCGATAGGTCTGAGTGTGTCCTGTCTAATAAGATGAGTTAGTATCTTATAGGATTATCACATGTTGTCTTGGTTAGAAAATGTAAATTGTGTAATTAATTCTTTGTATTACTTCATTTTCCTTTAATTATGTAACAGAGGATACTAGGACAGCTAGAATTGTTTCACTATAAGAAGCACTTTCTTATTAAATACTAAATTTCTGTAATTGTTTTTTTAAATTAATTTGTTCTTTAGTTGAAGAAAATTTTGAGGAAATTTCCTATGATTATGATATGCTGCTAGTTAGTTTAGCTGTGGCCTACTGCCAACATGACCTGGTAATGATATTATTGTAAATACTGTATTTTTATAAAATGTCATTATTTGGCACACATCCTTTCTTAGACTTTGTTTCAATGAAGTATTAACATTGAACCTTTTGTTTATATGAAAGTTGAAAATTTTTTTTTCTATGAAATAGATCAATGGTGAAAAGAGTGAGAAAAATGAAACTTCAGAGAAAGGTAAGTGTAAAGAAATTAAAGGAAGTTCTTTTAAGTCCTTATTGAGAGCTTTTAATAAGAATAAACTTCAGATTTTATACAGTAATTCTTAGCTTTGTGTCTAATCTCTGTGTTATCATTTTTCCTGGCCTGCATATTTATATTGAAAATGTCTTGAGTTCTAGATTTATTTATTAAGGGGACTACTTTATGAATAATTTTAGCCTGAATGACATGATAAAAATATGGTAATGCATAGTTGAAAACATCAAAACTATAGCTGTACTCATTTTCTATATAAGTTTAGCATTGTGGCTAAGAGCGTGATCTCGCAGCAGTCACGCTCTTAGCCTGGATTTGAATAATAGCGCCTTCTCTGAATTTCCAAGTGATCTTGAACATGTTTCTTAACCCCTCTACCTCACTCTCTCCATCTGTAAAGTAGGGATGATAATAAAACCTGTTTCATAGGGTTCATGTAAGATTGAATTATTTAATTTGTGTAAAATTCTTAGAATCCACAGTAAACTTTTAGTATTAGGTATTATTATTTTCCTCTCTAGGTTGTCAACTTAAAATTCTTTGTTGAAAATATTTGCCATACAATGTTTAAAATAAACTGAATAATGTAAGGTGTTGTTGATTTACTCTAAGATTAGATTTTATTCATTTGTTGCTTTGTAGTTCCTCATGCTTAGAAATTATTCTTCTCAATGTTATTCTCAGCTTGTTTAGTCTGTTTTGTTGTCAAAATAATCTCATTCGTCAGAGAGGAAAGAAAGTGTATTAGCCAGCTGTAGGTGTTTTAGCTTAGGAAATACTGAGACTACCTTCTTTCCATAGCTCACTGCTGAAATAGTTGTTCAAATATCTAAACTCCCTTGTAGTGTTTTTTAATTTTATACTCTATGTGGTACAGCTGAGGGAAAAATAGCAACATGGGGATATTTATTTTGTCAGGACCTCCCACCCCCATTAAATAAATAATTTCAGTAGCTTTGGTTTCTTTTTTGTTATACTTCTTAGATAAACATAATTTTTTCTTGCTTTTGGACTGGGAACCAACTAATGAGTATCAAGTAAAATGAGAATTGGCAAGCTTTTTCATAAGGGGTTAGGTAGCCAGTATTTTAGGCTGGAGAGCCTTGTCTTTTCTGTCAGCTGTTACAGTTAAAGTAGCCATAAACCATGTGTAAACAAATGAGCATGGCCACATTCCAATAAAATAGGAGACCTTAATTGTCTTTCCCTCATGTGGAACACTAATAACAAGTTTTTGGCTTATTACTGTAGAAATACTTGGAAATCTAAAAGTTTTTCAAAACACTCCATTGGGAGTTTTTAAAGAGGAATTTAGAATCTTTTGAGAATTTTCAAACCATGGATTTTTTTTTTTTTCCTGGTAAGCATTTTTCTACTGTCGTTTTTTTTTTGTAGTCAAAGATTTATTTTTAATTTTTTTTCATAAAAACACAGTTTATTTTAATTACTGCTTAAGGATTTAATCAGTAATGAAATTGCTAGGTTATCCAAATTGTCCAAATGCTATTAAAATTGAAGCCATTCTACAAGGAAATGATATTGGATCTGGTGGTGGTGGTTCTTGTAATTTTGGAACCTTTTCTTTCTTTCTCTTTTTATTAGTTGCTCATGACAATACAATGATCTTTACATATCATACATTTGAATCAAATGGGGTATAATTTCTCATTTTTCCAAGTGTACAGGTTATAGACTCACACTGGTTATACAGACACGTATATACATACAGCAATACTAGTGTCTATTTTATTCTGCTTCCCCTCCTATCCCCCCTTCAACTCCCCTCCCCTCCCATCACCTCTCTCTACCCAATCTAATGTGACACAAAACAAGAATATTTTCATAGTTAAGTATATTAATTCCCTTATATTATACCAGTAATAGAGCTAACACTAGATGTAGTTGTAACTTCAAAAGCAAGTTTTTATTTATTTATTTATGTATTTATTTAGTGGTGCTGGGGATGAAATCCAGGGCCTTGCACATGCTAGGCAAGCTCTCTGTCTCTATCACTGTCCCCAGCCTAAGTTTTGATATTTAAATCTTTATAAAGAGAGCACTGGTCTGGCACCGTAATGTACCTGTAATCCCAGCTATGGAAGAATTGCATGTTCAAGGTTAGCCTCAGGGACTTAGCAAGATCATATCTCAAAATTAACAAATAAAAAAGGCTGATGATATAGCTCAGTTATAAGGCATGCTTGGGTTCAGACTCTAGTATCACAAAAACAAACAGCACTGAATGGGTTTCTTAATAAATACCAACACAAATTATATTTAATGTTAGCTTAAAAGATAATAAGTGGTAAGTAAGTATATATTTTGCTCTTCTAGAAAAAACTATGTTGGTCCTGTGTTTGGTAATATGCTAGCACATGGAACTGGGTTTTTCTTGACTCTTCTACTGTCTCCTTCAATTTCAAGGAACAATCACAGCAAAGAAACTATACACAATGATGATGGATAAAAACATCAGCTTGATTATAATGGATGCTCGAAAAATGAAGGATTATCAGGATTCCTGTATTTCAAATTCTCTCAGTGTTCCTGAAGAAGCCATCAGTCCAGGGTGGGTCATGGTGTGTTTAGAGAATATGGTAAACTGTAGACAGTGGTAAATGTTACAACTAGGAATCCAAGCTAAGCATGGTAAAGTAGTCATTTCTTTTCCTGTTGACCTTTCATTCTTTGCTTCTTAATGATGTACCTCACCCTTTCTGATGCATAATGTCAGAAACATTCCACTTTGGCTACTTTCTCCTATCACTGGCATTTGGAGTCTTATTAGAAATGAGATGGAGCTGCCTTTTTATGCTTACTGTCTCCAGGTGTTTGTTGACTGATTTCCCTTATTATTTTCTGTTTATATATTTATGAATCATGTAACAAATTGTGAACTAATTATTTTACATACTGGAATTCCCCATACTATTATCTAGGATAAAAGAGTATACACATACTTTTTTTAAAAAAGGAGTATAGCTAAGTGATTAAGAAAGAATCTCTGAAGTCAGACTATATTCAAATAATTGTCATTTATTGCATTATCTCTAGCTAGTGACTTATCCGGAGCCCATGTTTCCATTTATAAAATGGAACAAACAATAGTACCTACCTCACAGAAGTTTTGAGCAGTTTGAGATATTTTGTATATCACACACACTTAGCACAGTGCTTGGCACAAGTAAAAGGCTTACTAGAACATTTTTTTTAACTTGTTTGGTAAAAAGACCTCAAACCTTTCGTGTGTGTATTTATACAAGTAACTTTATTTTATTTTATAAAATAAGGTTTTATTTTATAAAGTTACTTGCATAGATACATCATGTATTAGAAATCATTATGACATAGTAGCAGAGCTAAACTTCTAGATCCAGGGCTATTTTCACTCTTTTAAGCTTGTCATATATAAATCATGTGCCTTGTGGATCTTAGTTTATGGGATTGGATTAGTTAGAATTTGTGGTATGACATTAAAGTATACATTTTTTAAAATTGGAAAATAAAATCTGCAGAATTCTTGACATATTACAGATGCTTGATAATTGTTTGACCTGAAGGATAGAGTGCTTTGTAAATATACTACTTAAAAATAAGATCACAGTGTTTAGTCTAATCAAGCAGATGTGAATATATTCCCAGAATTTGAAAAGATGAAATTAATAGTTTTTAGATGATCTATACCAACAGAAGGCTGGTAGTCTTAATCTCCCTTTCTTAACAGGGAGCAGGCCTCAAGTTTCTATAGGTAGTAATATTCATAGCTAGCTGATGGTGATTACATTTTTTTCATTCTCTGTTCTAAATAATTTTAATATAGTATATGCACAGAAGCACTCCTATCCTAAGTGTTTAGCTCCTTTAATAGCCTCCAGACCAGGAAATAGGACATAATCCTCACTCCCAGATCCCCTAGTATGCCCGCTCTAAGTTACTGGCCATATTCCCACCCATCCAAGGAAACCAATTTTTTTTCCCCTTAGATATCTTAATTGGCTTTCTTTTCTATTCTAGAATCAGGCAGTGCTTCCATCCATAAAATGGAATAAGTGTTTCAATAGACCGAGCAGAAAACTACCAGTTTTTAACAGAATGTATTCATTTGTCTGTTTTTTAAATTTTAGGTAAACGGAATAATTGTAGTCTTTTATGGATAGCTTCTTCTGTTCCACATTTTGAACTGTGTGTGTGTGTGTGTGTGTGTGTGTGTGTGTTACTAGGGCCTTGCATATGCTAGGCAAGTACTACCACTGAGCTGCATCCCTAACCCTCAACCTTATGAGTGTCATCTCCGTTATTGTATGTAGTTGCAGTTGGTTCATTTTCATTGCTAAATGTATTCTGTTATATGAATACAGCACAATTTTTTTAATTTACTCTTTTATATTAGAAATGTTTTCCACATATATTATGACATAATTTCCTATTAAAATGAATTTATTTAAGTAGCCAGGCACAGTGGTGCATGCTCATAATCCCAGTATGCCTGTAATCCCAGCGGTTCAGGAGGCTGAGACAGGAGGATTGCCAGCCTCACCAAAAGCAAGGCACTGAACAACTCAGTGAGACCCTGTCTCCAAATGAAATACAAAATAGGGTTGGGGATGTGGCTCAGTGGTTGAGTGCCCTTGAATTCAACCCCCAGTGCACAGCCACCCAATAAAAGAATGTATTTAAATAAAAGATCATTTAAAATTATTTGGATTAATAATTACATTTAAAAATTAAGTTATAAGACAGAGCAGAGTTGAGGGCCATCTGTGAATATGATCCATGAAAGACTGAAGTTTGGGAAACACTGGTTGATGCTATTGTTTCCCAAAATGTACTCAGTAGAATTCCAGAAGGGATCCAGACATAGGGGACAGCAAGAGTAGAAGCTCATAGGTAGGAGCATACTTGGATAAACCAAGAATCGCAAGGAAATTAATAGCTGGAGTAAGTAAATAAAGTGGGCAGGTCCTTAGAGAAGAGGGACATTGAGGTAATAGGATTGAGGACATGTATATATATACATGACAGGACATTGTAAAGACTTTACCTCTTATTTTATCTGTTTTACCTCTTATTGTTTTTGAGCAAAAAAGATGAGATGAACAGCATGCCTTAATAGAGTTGATATTATTCATAGTTGATATAAGAGGCAGCATTGAAAGTTGCTGAGATCATAATGTGAGTCAGATTGCCTGAGTTTTAATTCTGGCTCCACTTACCAGCTGTAGCCTTGTGCAAGTTACTTACTCTTTTTGTAATTTGGTTTTCTTATCTATAAAATGGGGATAATATGTCTTCAGGATTCTTATGAGGATTGAATGAGGCATTGAGGCATTTAGAACAGTATCTGGCACATAATAAATGCTATATGTGTTAAATAAACATTTTGCTATTTAATTATTGATTATCTGTGTAGGTATTATAAGAGAACTGAAATGTGAATAATGTTACCCAGACAATCCCCCAGTTGTTTATATGTGGCAGAGAGAGGTGCCCCAATGACTTCCTCTGTTATCAGTTATGCCCCCTCCCCTTTTTTTAAAAGGTCAGAATTTCATCTACTTCTTTCAGTTTTTTTTCCAATATTTTTTTAGTTGTAGTTGGACACAATATCTTTATTTATTTTTATGTGGTGCTGAGGATCAAACCCAGTGCCTCTCACATTCGAGGCAGGTACTCTACCACTGAGCCACAACCCCAGCCCTTCTTTCAGTTTTAATAATTATTAAAATCATTTTCCAGCTTACTATAGTGAAAGGGTTCAATGTTTAGGTTATTTAATATCTTAATATGAAGTCTGGCCTTAGAAAGGAATCTGCTTAAGGTTTGCTATGGCCTGGTACAGACTCTAACAAAACTCCTAATTTTATACTAGCATCTTCTGTCAACTTTTGTCCCAATACAAATGTTAATACATTTCAGAGTCACTGCTAGTTGGATTGAAGCAAACCTCCCAGATGATTCTAAAGACACATGGAAGAAGAGGGGGAATGTGGATTATGTGGTACTTCTTGACTGGTTTAGTTCTGCAAAAGATTTACAGCTTGGAACAACTCTGCGGAGCCTGAAAGATGCACTTTTCAAGGTTAGCAAGTTTCCTTGTTAGTTTATTGTAACTGTAAGCCTTCTTTGGTTGTTAGGAAGACATGCTGACTAGCTTTTTTCTCTTTCTTTGATTGTATAAAGATTAGTTTTCAGTCACCAGATAACAATAAACTGATCTGTATAAAATATTAGAATTTTCACCAATATAAGTTATCTGAAACAAATTTTTTTTAATGTTTGTTTTTTGTTGTTATAAAGACTAGGATGGACATGGTGCACACCTATAATCATAGCTGCTCCGGAGGTAGAAAGATGAGGAGTTTGAGGCCAGGCTTAATGAGACCCGACCTTAAAAAAAAAAGGAAAGAGAGGTAGAATTAGACTATAAGCATAAAAGCAAAGGAATAAGTCACCAAAGGATAAATGTTTGATAGATTTGACGTAATAAAAAAAAAAGTTAGGTTTGTAAAAATATCACAAGATTAGAAGGTAGAAGACAAAAAAATATTATCAACAATTAAGGCAGTGTTTTAAAACATGCAAAATGTGAAGAGTTTTTATAAATAAATACTTAAAATTAAATTGTTAAATCAGTAGTGGATTATAGATAGTGATGAACAAAAGAGGAAAAACAAGTGGGCCTAACCATAAAAATGGTCTTTACTAGTATAAGTACAGATTAAATTGAGTATCATTTTCACTGATCAAATGAACAAAGATTAAAAAATAATATTCAGTTTAGCTTTTTAAATTACTAAGTTCATTCTGCTGATAAAAGGGTCAGTTGATGAAAGATTGCCCACCAACAGAACAATCTTAAAAGCCTTAAAATAGTTCATATTTTAAGACAGGGAATATAGGGCTGGGGTTGTAGCTCAGTGGTAGCGTGCTCACCTCACATGTGGAAGGCATTGGGTTCAATCCTCAGCACCACATAAAAGTAAAATAAAATTGTTTATGTCCATAAACAATTAAAAAAATATAAAAAAAAAAACAAAACAGGGAATACAGCTGGGGGCATAGCTTAATGGTAGAATGCTGAGGCCCTGGGTTCAATCCCCACCACCAATGGAAAAAAAACAAAACAAAAACAGAATACAGAAATAGACCTAAATGTGGACTGAAGTTCAACCTATCATATATGAAAGTTCAATGTCAGATAAAGGTGATGTCACAAATCAGTACCGAAAAGATGAATTAAAATAAATGGTTTGACGACAACTGAATAGTCAGTGAATAATAGGAAGCAGATTCCTAACTTATTCCTTAGACCAGACTGGATCCCAAATGGATCAAAAGTATGTAGCTTGAAACAGTAGACTACTTGGAAAAAGCATTAGTATTTTTTATGATCTTAACCCCAAACCAAAATGCCATAAAATAAAATTCAGGAAAAATATCTAACATACATGACAAAGACCTGTTTTCCCTAGCACATTCAATGTTTTCTAAAAAAATAAAGATTTATTATGAGAATTCTTATATTGTTGGTTAAATGTGTAAACTGTTATAGCCTTTTTGAAGTACAGTTTGACATCATCTACCAAACTTTTAAACTGCCACTCTTCTCCTAGGAATGATCTTAAAGAAATACACAAATGTATATTTCTTTTTTTTTTTTTTTTTTTTTTAATTTTTTATTGTTGGCTGTTCAAAACATTACATAGTTCTTGATACATCATATTTCACAATTTGATTCAAGTGGGTTATGAGCTCCCATTTTTACCCCATATACAGATTGCAGAATCACATCAGTTACACATCCATTGATTTACATATTGCCATACTAGTGTCTGTTGTATTCTGCTGCCTTTCCTATCCTCTACTATCCCCCCTCCCCTCCCCTCCCCTCCCCTCCCCTCCCCTCTTCTCTCTCTGCTCCCTCTACTGACATTCGTTTGTCCCCCTTATATTATTTTTCCCCTTCCCCTCACTTCCTCTTGTATGTACTTTTGTATAACAAATGTATATTTCTAAGTGATCATTTTGAAGATGAGCAATATATATTGAAAGCCATAAAATATTCTTGTGCCTTGGCTCAGCAATTCTACTGGGAATTTTCTCTAAGGGAGGTGATGTGTGCATGTATGAGGATCTTTGGTTATTTATCTCAGCATTGCTTAACAATTAACTGGGGGTATAAAGCAAACAATTGATTCAATTTTGAGGCAGTTGTATGTTCATAATTGGTGAGGTTGTAGGTAATGTTTACTATATATTAATATATCTTCTAATTTTTCTTCTGAGATTGTGGATTATGTGTGTGGTTCTTAAAACCTGATCCATACATTGGTTTTATTTAATGTTGACTTTTGAAATCAATTCTCATTTTTTCATCATTTAGAAGATAAATCTTGTCTTCAAGGGAACAATTTTACAATTTAAGTTTTGTTTTTCACTGTCAAGAGACTATTCCCAAATTAAAAGTACTATTTCCTTGTGAACATACTTTGTATTCAGAGATACGAAAACTTGTGCTCTATAGGTGTAATAAGGATTTGTAATGCATTCCACTGTTGTCATGTATTTAAAAAAAAAATCAATAAAAAAATTTAAAAAAATAAAAGTACTATTTCCTTATTTTATAGTGGGAAAGTAAAACAGTCCTGCGCAATGAACCTTTGGTTTTAGAGGGAGGCTATGAAAACTGGCTTCTTTGCTATCCTCAGTATACAACAAATGCTAAAATCACTCCACCCACACGAGGCAAGAATGAAGAGGTGTCTATCTCATGTATGTATGTGAAAATTTTTGCTTTAAATTGCTTCAGTAACATAGAGATTAATTATGTTTTCAGAGTAATATTTCTTCATTGTATATTCATTTGTCCTATTAGATAGAAGTTTGTTTTCAGGCAGAAAATGAGACTAAAACAATATGGCCTGGAAGTTAACATTTTCTTTAAGATTCTCACTGTTGTCAGTTTTATTTAATTTTATTATCACATATAACATGCATGACAAATATAAGTACTGTTTGTGGAGTTTTTTGTTGTTGGTTTTTTTTAATATTATTTTTTTGGGGATTTTAGTGGATTTTACTTATCCCTCACTGGAAGAATCAGTTCCTTCCAAACCTGCCCAGATGCCACCTCATTCTATAGAAGTAGATGCAAATGTAGAATTGGTAAATGATCAAGATGAAAGAATGGGACCACTGAATATGTCAACTCCAGTTGAACCGATTGCTACTTCCAAAGCTGATGTTTCACCCATAATTCAGCCAGTGCCTATTATAAAGAATGTTCCACAGGTATTGTCTTACTTTTCTTTTAATTCTGATTTGTTTTAATATTAAATATATAGCATAGAAATGAAGTTTTATATTAATCTTTAATATCTTAAAAAAGGTATCAATTAGAAGAATCTGTACATCTTGTCACCTTTTTTTAATCCACTAATTTATTGATTCATTTAATAACTTACACACAAAAGAAACCCAAAATTAATAATAAGAGATTTATAACATTTTAACATTAATGATATTTTGATGAAAATAATTATATTTTCTCAAACAAATATTAGTGGAAAGATTGGAATTGTTTTACATTTTTGGAAAACTTGTCCATATCTGGTTTGATAGATTGTCACATCTGCTTCTGATTCAGTCTGTTGCAATGTTGAATGTCACAGAATATCTGACATACTTCACTCTACTCTTGAAGAATGAGTCAAATAAATAACAACCTGAGTAATATGAAAATAATTTTGACCTTATGGGCGTGCTGAAAGAGTGTCTGGAACAATCTTTGAGTACTACTGCTTTAAAAATTCAAAGACCTAAAAAGAACATACTATAGGGATACAGCTACATCAATGTTCATAGCAGCACAATTCACAATAGCTAGAATGTGGAACCAACCTAGATGCCCATCAATAGATGAATGGATTAAAAAAATGTGGCATTTGTACACAATGGAATGTTACTCAGCACTAAAAAATAACAAAATCATGGCATTTGCGGGGAAATGGATGGCATATGTTAGAGCAGATTATGCTAAGTGAAGTTAGCCAATCCCTAAAAAACAAATGCCGAATGTCTTCTTTGATATAAGGAGGGCAACAGAGCAGGGAGGAAGAGCATGAGAAGATGATCACCATTAAGCAGGGGAATTGCATGGAAGATGGAAGGACACCTTCATTGTTATACAAAATTACATAGAAGAGGATGTGAGGGGAAAGGGGGAAAAAAAACAAAAAGAGAAATGAATTACAGTAGATGGGGTAGAGAGAGATGATGGGTGGGGAGGGGAGGGGAGGGGAGGGGGGATAGGAAGGGGATAGGAAAAGCAGCAGAATACAACAGACACTAGTATGGCAGTATGTATAAACATGGATTTATAACCAGTGTGATCCTGCAATCTGTACACGTGATAAAAATAAGAATTCATATCCCACTTAAATCAAATGTATGAATATGATATGTCAAGATCATTGTAATGTTTTGAGCGACCAATAAAAAAAAAAAAAATTCAAAGACATGTCCCTGGTTCCAAAGTCCTCACAGTTGGAATCTTTATTTTTATAAAAATGTTTCAGTATAATTCAGGCCTTTTGCCACAACTACATTCTAATAGATTATCAAAGGATTTTAAACATAGCTGCTGACTCTTTGCCCACAAATAATACCAAGAAAAGCTTGTATTTCCACAGTTGAATTAGAACAAAACTTTTGGGGGATTTTGTATTGAAATTTGACCAGTAGTACAATTGTCCCTTGGTATCCTTTGGGGATTAGTTCCAGTACTCCTGGGGATAACAAAATCAGTAGATGCACCAGGTACAGTGGTGCACACCTGTAATCCCAGTAGCTTGAGAAGCTGAGACGGGAGAATCTTGAGTTCAAACCCAGCCTCAGCAGTTTAGCGAGGCCCTAGGCAACTTGGTAGAACCTGTCTCTAAATAAAATATAAAAAAGGGCTGGGGATGTGGCTCAGTGGTATAGCACATCTGGGTTCAATCCCTGGTACCAAAAAAGAAAACAAAAACAAACAAATAGATCAGTAGGCGCTGAAATCCCTAATATAAAATGGTATAGTATTTGCATATAGTCTACACGCATCCTCCCATATCATCTAGATTACTTCTAATACAATGTTAATGCTTTGTAAATAGTTGTCATACTGTATTGTTTAGGGAATAACAAGAAAAAGTCTGTACCTGTTTAGTACAGATAGCAATTTTTTTAAAATTCCCAAGATTGGAGATTTAGCTTAGTGGCAAAGTGCTTGCCTAGCATTAGGAAAGCCCTAAGTTCAGTCCTCAGCTCTCAAAAAAAAAAAAAAAAAAAAATCCTTTCATGTAGAACCTATGGATATGGAGGGCCGATTTAGAGGAAACTAATTTTCCCAAATAGTTTGGCTTACACACCACTTAAATTTGTGATGTCAATATTTTGGTTTTAAAATAACTTAATTCCATTGCATTTAAATTTGACACTTTGCCAATAATTTATTTAAAACTTTTAAAATGACCAAGATGGTCAAATTAAAAATTGCAGCCTTTTCTTTGTTAGGTTCTATTTAAAGGAAGATTACTATTTCATAGGTAATGGCCAAGATTTTTTAGCATTCATTTCTAATTTTTTCCCACACATCTTTAAGCAGTATTTCACATTTAAAATGGGTAACATTGATTTGTAAAGCAGGATATGAATAGAATATTTGGTAGTTTTATTTGGGTTTTTTTTGTTTTGTTTTGTTTTGTAATTTAAGGAGGTTGTTCATTAATTTTATTTATTTATTTATTTATTTATTTATTTATTTATTTATTTATTTTGGAGGGGTGCTGGGGATTGAACCCAGGGCCTTGTGCATGCGAGGCAAGCACTCTACCAACTGAGCTATATCCCCAACCCTCATCGCTTATTTTTTAAGGTCATCCTTAATATTTCAGATTAAAATGTCGGATTAAACAGAATTTGGTAAAACAAGTTTTCTTAAAATATAAATTTTAAAAATTCTAAAAGCAGCTAACATTGTTGCACTTCTTTTCAAGTTAATCTTTGCATTTGACCCCTAATCCTTTTTTGTCCCAACAGGACTCTGAAATACGTACAATTTGTCAAATGTATTTTGAGTATCTTCTACATTCAACCTTAGTTGAAAAGCTAGGAAGTGATTGAGGGTCTTCTGTATGAAAGACAGCATGAAAATTTATAAATATGACTAAGACCTGTATTTTGTCTGATATTTAGAAGGAGAGACTTATTTAAAATAGCATAAGACAGAATATCATTATTATTCTACTAGTTACTGGAACACAGAACAAGGAGAAAAAGTTTAGCTAAAAGGGCCAGGGAGGTCTTTTCATGGAGAAGAAAGTAGTATTTTATTTGAACTTAAAACAGTTCAGTAGGGTTTGCAGATGCAAGAGAGTAGAAGAAAACTGTCTGACTTAAAGGCACAGGGCTTGCTCTGGGACCAGTGAATTCAAGTATTTGACATGTAGGCAGGATTTGCGTTGGAGAGACGAGAGTGTGATGGTAGTTAATATTGGAAAGATAGACAAGAATTATCAAGAGAGATGTGTATCAAATTTACATTTTATCCTAAAGGCACAAGGAAGCCACTAGAGAATTTTAAATTTGAAAGCAGCATGATCATAGCTGTGCTTTGAGGGAATAATGGATTAAGCTACCAATATATAAAGAAACATTTATTTTGATTCCTGCTCCACCTTTTATTGGTATCCATCTCCATAGTGGTTTTTTTCTATTTAATTCTGAAATATATATAGAAAAAAGAAGGAATAGGGTTTCTTTTTAATGAAGAGGTAGAAAGTAAAGAGAAACTAGGCATGATTTTCTTTTTTATTCAATAGATTCCTCCTGCTATATTTTCTGTGTGGTATACATCTAAAATTTATTTTATAAGAGCACTATGTAGGTTGTTAGCGTTCTTACAAGTTCTAATTTTGTTTCGATACATTATATTCTCAAGAAATGATATTAGAGTCACTTCTTACAATGTTGTAGGATTAATATGCTGTTAAAATGAGGTAATAATAAACACTTAACTCATCAAATCAGAAATTTAGATTGTAATTTAGCTTGGAAGAAACTAATCAGTATATCTTTTTTAAAATGGACCTTTATTTTATTTAGTTACATGTGATGCCGAGAATCAAATCAAGTGCATCACACATGCTGGGCAAGCACTCTACCACTGACCTACAACCCTGCCCAGTATATTTATCTTTTTTGGAAAGCTGTTATGGAATATTTTATTTGTTCCCTCAGTAATGAATTTATTGATTATGTGCCAGACACCATCTTTACACTTTCAGAAAGCACATGTTTTAGAAGGGAAGAAAGATTTTTTAAAAATGTAATTATTTAACCAAAATCCCAGTAGGTGGACTGAGGGGTTGGCTAGATTTAGAAATCAGAGAATATTTTTCTGAGGAAGAGGTATTTAACTGAAGTCTTAATGTTGTGGCAGGTATTATCTAGATGAACAGCTGATACAAAAGACCTAAGTTGGGAAGAAGTGTGGTAGCTTTGGGAAAAAAAAAAAATGTTTTTTTTAAAGGCAAGTGTGACTGATGTATAGAATAGTGAGTGTTAAGAATAGAGAGTTAAACAAAGATAAGACTACTAGACATGGCCTTTTACAGGCTGCGATAGGATTTCAGACGTAATCTGAGTGTAATTGGTAGCAATTTAAAATAGGATTTTAAGCAAGGGGAGGAACATGGTTATATTTGTTTTTAAATGATTACTCTAACTACAATATGGAGAAACTGTTTGGAAGCAGGCAAAAGAAATTGACAACTAGTTGGAAGTTATGATGTTGGCCTGGGCTTGACTGGTTGTAACAGAAATAGAGGAACGGATACACAAGGAAAGGCATCAGACTGCAGAAGGGTACAAGAAGATATTATGAGACTCAGAAGTTTCTGGTTTGTACAACTGTTTGGAGATTGGTTACATCCAAGAAATAAGAACCATCAATCGAGTTTTGGCTACACTGGGTTTGAGGTATATGTGTGACATTCCCATAGAGTTACTGAATAGGTGGTTGGCTACATGGAAATGACACTCAAGTCTAGGTTTGTCAGATCTAGGTTTTATGCTTTAGTGTGAAGACATTAGTAACTCTTCTGTATACAGAACACATCTTTTCTAGAAAAAGTTAAGTGTCATTGGTGTTTGTCTCCCTTTCAAGTACTCCCTTATTAAAAAAAATCTTGACATTGAGTAATTTATAAATATGGATAATACATTCTGGCTGATGTTCTCTCCACAAAGTGACATTCTTTTATCACAGTTTGATTTCAGGAACTGAGGTTATATGCTCCTGAATTTTGTCAAAAGAATATTTTGCTGTGTTTTTGTTTCCCTAGGTTGATCGTACTAAAAAACCAGCAGTCAAGTTGCCTGAAGATCACAGAATAAAATCTGAAAGTACAGATCATGAGCAACAGTCTCCTCAGAATGGGAAAGTTGTTCCAGATCGTTCCACCAAACCACTATTTCCCCCTGCAACTGCCATGTTAACAGATGAAGAAAAAGCTCGTATTCATGCAGAAACTGCTCTACTAATGGAGAAAAACAAACAAGAAAAAGAACTGCGGGAAAGGCAGCAAGAGGAACAGAAAGAGAAACTGAGGAGGGAAGAACAAGAACAAAAAGCCAGAAAGAAACAAGAAGTTGAAGAAAATGAAATCACAGAGAATCAACCAAAAGCAAAAGAAGAAATGGAGAAGAGAGAAAGTGAACAAGCCAAGAAAGAAGATAAAGAAACTTCATCAAAGAGGGGCAAAGAGATAACAGGAGTAAAAAGACAAAGTAAAAGTGAACATGAAACCTCTGATGCCAAGAAATCTGTGGAGGATAGAGGGAAAAGGTGTCCAACTCCAGAAGTACAGAAAAAGTCAACAGCAGATATTCCCCCTGCATCTGTAACAGGAGATTCGAGTGCAGGCAAGGTAAGCAGAAACAAACAGTACAGATTGCCAACTATGAGAAATAAAATGTGTATAAAAAGATAACACTATGCTTGGGGTGTAGCTCAGTGGCAGACATTTGCTTAGCATGCACTAGGACCTTGGATCAATGTAAGGTACTGAAGAGGGAGAGAGAAAAGATAACACCTGTGGCATTCTGTAAATATGGCAGGTATTTTGAGTAGTTTTCTAGGGGTTGACAATTTGTTCTGATCCATCCACATTTGCTTGTCTACTCTTCTTTGAGGCCACTTGACATGTGTTAAATGATTGGTTGGCAGTGGCATTGTTTTTTTTTGTGTGTCTATAAAATGTGATCTATTTTTAATAATTGAGATCTGTAGCTACATTCTTCATTTTCATGTAATATATGACTATCAGAAGACTAGAATGAAATATAATCTTCCTCTCAGTCTGGAGAAGTCAGGTGCAGATATTTATATGAGTTTGTATCTGCTAATAAGCACATGTGAAAAATTATAGCATCTAAAAATAGCCAATATTTATCTTTGCTTATAATCATATTTTTGGTCAAGTCCATGTCATTTTGTTTCTTTATCTATTCAAATAATATTGTATTTAATGTTGCCTTTTTCTGCCCTTGGCTATATACCCAAAATCGATTCTGATAATTTTGAAGGATGTTTTTTGCTGTTATTTTGTTTTCAATCTAATAATATACTTTTTTTTTCTCCATTATGCAGTTAACAGCATCTTTTCCTTTTACATACTAAATAAGTTTTTATAATAGCAGGAACAATTATAGCCCCCCTTTTACATATATAAAAATATTTCTTGATATAAAAATGATTTCTGATGGAAGACAATTGAATACCATTTTTATATAATGTCAGTTTCTATACTTCAAAGCAACCAAAAGTGATTCAGGCATATTACCAAAATTGACACTTCATATTGATGCTGGATTTAACTTGGTAACTTTTAATATCAAAAATATAGCTCGTGTACAAAAGTGTTCTAAACAAAGTAAGGAAATGATGCCCATGTACCAAGACTCTGTAGGAAGATCAGAACTTGTGAGCTCTTATTTAAGATATAATTTAAACATTGTTTTTTGAGTATCTACCATCTGCCAAATATTTTCCCAACATTAATTGTTTCATAATGGTAATCCCATAAAACATTCAGTTTACAAGTGAAGCTGAAACTTAGACTTTAATTATTTGCCTAAAATCACACAGGTTATGAGATTCCAATGCCACTTTCTTTTCATCTTATAATAAGACCAGGGAGTCTTTAGAACTTAAAGCATTCAGGGGCTGGGGTCGTGGCTCAGTGATAGAGCACCTTGCCTAGCATGTGTGAGGCAATGGGTTCAATTCTCAGCACTGCATATAAATAAGTGAATAAAATAAATGTCCATCAACATCTAAAAAAAATATTAAAAAAAGAACTTAAAGCATTCATATTTGTAGGGTCATTTAATATAGGTACCAAATATCCCTAAAAATCTAAATAGCCCTCAGATTATGACAGTTTTTGTTATGACATAGTTTTTACTCTCCCTGTAACACATTGAAAAAAGCAAAGATTGCATTCTTGTCTCCCCTTTTTTGGGAGGTGGGGGGTTTACTGGGGATTAAACTCAGGGACACTCAACCACTGAGCCACATCCCCAACCTTATTTTATATTTTATTTAGAGACAAGGTCTCACTAAATTGCTGAGTGCTTCACTTTTGCTGAGGCTGGCTTTGAACTCGCGATTCTCCTGTCTCAGCTTCTCGAATAGCTTGGATTACAGGCATACACCACCACGCCTGGCTTATGGGCTCCTTTTAAAAGTAGAAGCAATATGTAATTTATTCTAGAATAAATTTTGTTAAAATTAATCAAAAGGGTTTTTTATAGTTGTTTTAAAAATAAGATGAATTCTTAGAAGAACTTATAATGTTATAGAAGATAAAAAATGGATTTTGCATTTTTTAATTTGGTCTATATAAAATGCTATATTCTCGGGGCTGGGGTGGTAGAATTCTCTCCTCGCACATGCGAGACCTTGGGTTCATTCCTCAGCATCACATAAAAATAAATAAGTGAAATAAAGGTATTGTGTCCAACTACAACTAAAAAATAAATATTTTTTAAATGCTGTATTCTCTTCATTCTCTTTAATATTTTAAATTTTTTTGGAGCATTACCCCTTTCAGAGTAACCAAAATCATATGGGATTTAAATAAAAGACTAGAGTCCAGTGAGGTTATGCTGAATATACATGATCATGAATTATATACTGTAAACTACAGCTTCACAAATTATTTTATTTTCATAATTTGTTTTCTTTTTCACTGATCCATCAGGTTTTTTTAGCCTTTTCTCTTCAGTGTTAGGAAATTGTAAATGGCCTTAACAATATCTGTTTTGAATTTGGCAGTAAAGTAAAATACACTTTTCAGAAGCCTAATTTTTTTCTCCTTTTTACATTTTTAGTCTACTGACTTTGATTGTATTAGCTAGTGGTAAATTGGATTATATTGGGACAAAGGTAAAATTTTCTTTCACTTCTGTAACTTTTACTATTTTATAGCCTATTAAGATGAAAGGACAACCAGAAAGTGAAATTCTAAAGACAGGAACTTTTAGAGAAACTTTAGAGGATATTTGAAGAAATTAAGTAGTCCACTGGGGGTAAAAAAAAATCGGAAAAGATTTGGAGGGTAGCTCATGCTAGAGGGCCCTGATTTCAATCCTTAACATCTCAAAAAATAAAAAAAAAAGAAAAGAAAGAAAACAAAACAAGAAAGAAAACTGGAACAAAAATCTTGGATGAACATGTATAACCACATGATTTTCTTTGTATCTTTGTCACATTGTCACCCTTTATCTTGAGATCTCTCTGAGGAGATTTTTATCATCTTTGGTGACTACTTTTTGTTTTTACTTAATTGATCTATTTATATGCTAGAAGAAATATAGTTTGACTTCCTAAAGTTGACAGTATATTCTCTTCATTTTATGAAATATAAAATATACTTAGGCTTTATAGAATGATCTAAGAGTTCTACTTCTGGTTATATGCCCAAAAGAATCAAAAGTTTGGCCTTGAAGGGAGATTTGTATACTCATAACAGTACTGTTCATAATTCTTAACAGTATTATCCACAGTTGCCAAAAGATAGAAGAAACCCAGGTGTCCATTGGCAGATGAATGCGTACAGTGGGAAATTATTCAACCTTAAAAGGAAGGAAATTCTGATACATGCCACCATGGATGAACCATAAAGACATTATGCTAAGTGAAACACACTAATTACAAAGGGTACATACTGTGATTCATCTTATATTAGGTTATTTAAAGTAGGCAAATTTATAGGGACAGAAAATAAAACAGTGGTTGCCAGGGACTGGGGGAAATAAGGAGTTCAGTTTTGAAAGATGAGAAGAGTTCTGAAGATGGATTATATAACAACTGATCAGTTGTTAATACAACATAACTGACTAGTGTACCTAAAAATGTTTAAGAGGTTAAATTTTGTTTGGCATTTCATCACAATTTTTTAAATACTTACAATTTTTATAAGACATTTTTGCCTTTGTTTGAAGAGCTTAATTGAGGTATGATTTACATATTATAAAAATCACTCATGTTTAGTGTACAGTTGGTTGGGTGATTTAAAAAATTTAAAGAGCCAGAAAACCATTAACAATCCAATTTTAGAACATTTCTGGTGTGATGCACAATTAATCACTCTTTTTTTTACCTTCAGGCCCCAAGCAACAATGAACCTACTCTCTAGATATCTCTATTGATGTACTTTCTCTGCGATATTTGTAGTCTTTCACATCTGGCTTCTGTCATCTTACATGTATTTTTAGATTAATCCATATTGTAACATGTTGGTAGTTCATGCTAAGCATGTACTCTACCATTAACCCTATTGCCAAGTAGGGTTACATTTTGTGGATATACTACATTTTATTCATTCATCAGTTGATGGATGTTTGGTTTATTTCTACTTTGGGGATATTTTGAATAATGCTGCTGTGAACATTCATATATGTCTTTTTATGAAAATGTTCATTTGTTTTGAGTGGATGCTCAAAAGAGATTTTCTTGTTGTATTTTGAGGAAACTTTTTAAAGAAACTGGCAAAAATGTTTTCCAAAGTGGCTACCCCATTTTATGTTCTCACTGGCAACATAGGAGGGTTCCCATTTTTCTACATCCTGGCCAATACTTATTACTGTTTCTTTTCTTTTTTTTTGGGGGGGGGTGGAGGGTGGGGTGGGAGTTTTCCGGGGAGGTACTGAGGATTGAACTCAGAGACACTCAACCACTGAGTCACATCCCCAGTCCTGTTTTGTATTTTATTTAGAAACAGGATCTCCTGAGTTGCTTAGTGCCTTGCTTTTGCTGAGGCTGGCTTGGAACTCTCCATCCTCCTATCTCAGCCTCCCAAGCCACTGAGATTAGTATGCATTTTCCTAATGACTAATGATGTTGAGCTTTTTTCCCTAAGTATAGGCTTTATGTTTAGCTTCTTTGGTGAAATGTGTATTCAAGTCTTTTGCCAATTTTTAAATTGGATTATTGCCAGCTTTTACCACAATTTATAATATGCTGGATACAAATTCTGTATTAGAAATGTGATTTGCAAATATTTCCTTCCACTTTATGGCTTGGCTTTTCTTTTTTTTTTAATGAAGTTTTCAAAATGCAAAAATTCTTGTGGGGAAGTTCAATCTGTCCATTTTTTCTTATGTTACTCATGCTTTTTATATTGTATCTAAGGAGCCTTTTGTCAAACCCAAAGTCATAAAGTTACGAAGAACATTTCCTGTTTTGTTTTTAAAATTTATACTATTTGTACAGTTGGATCTCTGATCTCTGCCTGTCACCACCACCCACCCACCTTTTTTTTTTTTTTTTGTAGTAGTAGTAGCAGTGCTAGGGATCAAACACAGGACCTCATGCTTGCTAGGCAAGCACTCTATCACTGAGCCACATCCCCAGCCTGATCTCTGTCCATTTTGGGTTAATTTTTACATATACAACAGTTTCCACTTTGGCTCTGATTTCTTTTTCCTTGGATTCAGTTACATATGGTCAGCCATGGTCTTAAAGTTACATGGCAAATTTGAGGAATAAATAATTCATAAGTTTTAAAGAACTTTTATTATAATAATTGTTCTATTTTCTTATTAGTTCTTGTTGACCTCTTACTTTCCTAATTTATAAATTAAATTTTATCACAGGTCTATATACATATGGGAAAAATCATATATACACATATACATATGATTTATATATATATTCATATATACACATATATATATTATATATGTATATGTTTCATTGTTGTCTGTGGTTTCAGCCATCCATTGGAGATCTTGGAACATGTTTCCCATGGATAAGGGAGGATTACTATAGTATAAATTAAAGTTTTAAATTCATCTCTTTGTATATTCAGTTGTCCCATTTGCCTTTATTTTTTCTAGCACACAAATTGTATTAATTATTGTGTTCTCCAAAATTATTTTATGATGGGAAGAATTTGATGATAGAAATTGGGTATCTTATTAGTAGGCCCTTTTGGTTTCTATGAGATAACAATTTTTCACTAAAGGAGGTTAGAAGTATGTGTCATCTGGTTAGAGAAGTTGGTGCCTCAATATATCAGTCTATATTTTCTCGTAATACTAGTAATTTATGAGGTGAATAAATGTGGAAGATGTGTTAGTGCAAGGTAACAGAATAGGCCATGATATAAATTTGTAGCCTTTTTTTTTTTTTTTTTTTTTGATCCTTTGTCCTCATGAATCAGTATGGAAGGCCACCTACCTGCCATCATTATAGGCTTATGCACACTATTTCTATTGATTATTCCAGACTCAGGAACTGAAAGAGTAAAGTGGACTTTATTTAGGGTCTTAGGAATTGCAATTCAGCAAAGACAGATTCAAATAACTCTGTCAGTGTTCCAAAGCAGGCAAAAAAAGGGGGTTGCTTGTGGTAAAACTTCAGTTGGAGTATAATTGCTGTATGACAGGCGCTATGTGACCAGTAGAAGATACAGAGACATTTTTACCTAGTAAAATTATTAACAAATAGATAAATGTCCCATTTTTACTTGGTACAACTGTCTAGAGTCCAATAACCTCTTGATGTGCATTTCAGTCTCTGGGCACATTGTAATTATTTGTTCTAGATGCCTGTAGTCAAGAGGTAACCAACACTAACATTCCTAGGTAGCAATTGGAGTTGTGCATTAAGTCATGCCTCCTAATGGCCTCTTGACTGCATTTTGAAATGCTTTTTTTTTTTTTTTTTTGTCCCCATCTTTTAATGCTATTTGTTGATTTCATCATACTTTTTCCTTTTCACACTTCTCTTCCCGTTGGTATATTAATATTTGTACATGGAGAAAGTTTTCTTCATCTTTGAATCTGTTTTTAAATATACAAAGAGTAGCCAAGGCATAGTTTTTTTATTCTTTGGTACAAGCATCTTCAGTATATATATGGCAAAATTTAATAGAAAAATCAGAATTATTTTTTTTTCCTTTTATTTTCAAATTAGGCTCAGCGAGAACCTTTGACAAGAGCACGAAGTGAAGAAATGGGGAGGATTGTACCAGGACTGCCTTCAGGCTGGGCCAAGGTAAAAGTCAAAATGAGAATTTGACATACTTTTATTTATTTATTCTATGTCATCTCTAATACAGTCAGTTCTGTTTCTTCATTGTAGAGGACATAGCTCCTTCCCCTAAAAACCACAGGGTTAGATGCTTCAATAACCAACCTGGAATGCTATATGCAATATGAGAGCATTCTGGAAATATTATTTTGAAATAATGTGTTATGTTAAAACCTAAACATCCTTGGAAGTTTAATTAGATAATTAGATAAGTTTAATTATTGGAATTGTAGGGGCTGAGGATGGAGCTTTAATGCTAGAGTGTGAGCTTTAGCATGTGTTAGTCCCTGAGTTCAGTCACCAGCAAATCGCCCCAAATTAATCTAAAAATAAATTTAGCAGTAATATACTTTGGAATGATTTCCTTGTTTATAAAATGGTCATTTTTTTATTTTTTGTTTTTCTTTTCCTTCTAAGTTTCTTGACCCAATTACTGGAACGTTTCGTTATTATCATTCACCCACCAACACTGTTCATATGTATCCACCGGAAATGGCTCCCTCAACTGCACCTCCTTCCACCCCTCCAACTCATAAAACCAAGCCCCAGATTCCTGCTGAGAGGGATAGGGAACCATCCAAACTGAAGCGCTCCTACTCCTCCCCAGACATCACCCAGGCCATTCAAGAGGAAGAAAAGAGGAAGCCAACAGTAACTCCTACAGTTAATCGGGAAAATAAGTAAGTTTATTCTAACTCCTAGAATTAGAATAATATGCTCTATTTTAAGACGTACTCTAACAAGATCACCATATTAAATAAAGATAGAGAATCAGAAATTTCTGTGGATGACTATACCAGCCATTGTCATTTATCATGGAGAAAAAAAGAAATGAATAAGAAAATATCCTTTGTTTTTTCACCAAAGTACTAGCTCAATTAATATACAAAAGAGGATTATCATAAGTAAATGTAGATCTACAGTATTTTTATACACTGTTAAAATTTATAGTAGTGTGCCATAGACCATCCACAAGTTTTTCATAGACCATATGTGGAAGACCTCTTTCTACCTTTTAGGACCATAATTTACAGAACTGTTGAATTTCCATTCTTGTAGCTCCCAAGTCCCCACCATTTTCCTCCTTAGCCAATAATGTGAGAGCAAAATTTTCCTGTAATATGGAAATAAGTACTACAGTATATCTGCCGCTAATCATCATTCTGTTCCCGTTTCTTTTTTGTTTGGTACTGGGAACCGAACTAAGGGGCACGCAACCACTGAGCCCATCTCCAGCCCTATTTTGTATTTTATTTAGAGACAGGGTCTCACTGAGTTCCTTAGTTCTTTGCTTTTGCTGAGGCTGGCTTTGAACTTGCGATCCTCCTGCCTCAATCTCCTGAGCTATTGGGATTAAAGGTGTATGCCACTGCGCCCGACTTATTCCTGTTTCTTCATTGTATTTCTGTTATTCTGTTCATAGGTAGTAATTAATGGGTTCATTTTAAGTTTCCCAAAGTAATATCTCATTTAGATATATTTCTGGCTTCATCTCTTTTTGAATCTGCTAATGAATAGACTTTTTTGTCATTTCCTAAACAATATTAAAGTACAACAGGAGGATGTACATAGGTTAATACAAATACTATAGCATTTTATAGAAGGGACTTGAGTATTCTTAGATATTAGTATTTGCAGGGGGTCTTGGATACTTATGTATATTGATGTATAAATAAATAGGTTTGTTTTCCCATTACATACCCTTTGTTAATTACTAAGGAATTCCAATTAGGCTATCTTTTTGGCCCCTTTAGCAATACACTTCATGAAAGTAGTTGATATTTCCTCGTGAGAACTTATCTTGTCAGAAACTTTTTGAAGGAGCTTTTTAAATTTATGTTTATCTACAGGACACAAGTGGCATACACCTATATTCCCAGCAGCTTGGGAGGTTGAGGCAAGAGGATCATGAGTTCAAAGCCAGCCTCAGCAACTTAGTGAGACCCTGTCCCCCTAAATAAATTATGTTTTTAAAGGGTTAGGGATATGGCTCAATGGGAAGTGTCCCTGGGTTCAATTCCTGATACAAAAAAAAAAAAAATTTAGTTACAGATTTTAAAAATCATTTTAATAACTGGTAAGATTTAAATCTTCTTGACTCAGCATTCTTGTTAAAGTTTATTAATTTGGCAGTGCTTTAAAGATTATCTCCTATTTAGTTCACCTATTTTATATATATTAAACAAAACAGCTAGGCATGGTGGCATATGATTACAGTCCTCAGAAGCCTGAGGCAGAGGACTTCAAGTTCTAGGTCAGCTTCAGCAATTTAAATTGCACCACCCTGTCTCAAAAAATAAAAAGAACTGGGAATGTAGCTTAATAGTAAAGAGCCCTTACGTTCAGTCCTCAGTGCTTCTAAAAAGAAAAAGACCTTCAGTTAAGATTTTCCTTCATGCTATAGTTCTATAGTAGTTCCACAGACAAACTAAATACACTAACAAAAGTCTAGGAGGCTTTCTCTAGTCTGGCATTATCCAGTGGGTCATTCTGTGCTAATGGAAGTGTTCTTTATCAGTGCTAATGTTGAGTTGTGACTATTTTGAAATGAGGTTAGTGATTCTGAAGAACTGTATTTTTTAATTTTAATTGATTTAAATTTGACTAGCCCACCTGTGAGTAGTCAACCACAACTCTAGACTTCAAGTAATAGTATCCAGATAACCTCTGCCTCCTCTGATATGTGCTCCATGGTAATGTATTTTTATGGTTCTTTGCCATTTTGGTTGAGTTCAAACATTTACAATGCCAGCCTCCCTGGACCATTTAAGGAGTTTGAAAGAGCCTTCTCTATTTGAGCTCCTTGCTCATGAGAAGCTAGAAAATCTCTCTCATGATATCTCTAGGACCACCAGCCCACATAAAAGGTAAAAAGTATATGTTTCATGGGAGGGACCCAGATGACATCCAGGTATAAGCTAGTTACTAAGTGTCCTATAAGATACAGTTACCTTATGAGTTAAAAGACTGTGGACAAGAGTTGTGTGGTACAGGTAGTATAGTTTGCTGCCACTTGTAGTGTGGAACCTGTTTCAGATGGTCTGCATTTTAAGACATCTTCTATTCTCTTTCTTCCTCAGGCCAGTATGCTATCCTAAAGCTGAGATCTCAAGGCTTTCTGCTTCTCAGATTCGGAACCTCAATCCTGTTTTTGGAGGATCTGGACCAGCTCTTACTGGACTTCGTAATTTAGGAAATACTTGTTATATGAACTCAATATTGCAGTGCCTATGTAATGCCCCACATTTGGCTGATTATTTCAACCGAAACTGTTATCAGGATGATATTAACAGGTACTAAATGTCTTACTTTTCAGTATTGTGTGTATATATTTTGTGGTGTTTTCTATAATTCAGCATATTTCTGATACTGATCCCTGCTCCTTTTCCTATATATTTTTTTAAATTGGTATTTTATAATTGTACATAGTGGTGGGATTTGTTTTTGGAATTAGTGGCGTGCACACAATATGGCAATATAATTTGGTCATCATCACTTTCCCCTCCCTCCCTTCCTAACCCTGGGTTCCTCTCCTCTGTTCTACTGATCTCCCTTTGATTTTTATGAGATCTGTGCCCCTACTTTTTTTTTTTTTTTTTACTTCCTCCCTAGTTTCCACATATGAAAGAAAACATACAACACAATCCTTGACCTTCTCAGTTTGGCTTATTTTGTTTTATATAATGGTTCCAAGTATACTATTAAAAAGATACTCTAATCATACTTATTAATCTAGCCCATTTTGTGCTGCTCTAACAAAGTACCTGTGACTGGATAATTTATAAAGAACAGAAATTTATTGTTCTCGGTTCGGGAGATGGGATGTTTAAGATGAAGGTGGTAGCATCTCTGGTCAGGGCCTTCTTTATTTTGGTACTAGGGATTTAACCTAGGAGTGCTCTCTCTCTAGAGTCTTCCTAAGCTTGTCTAAGTTGCTGAGGCTTGCCTTGAACTTAGGATCCTCCTGTCTCAGCCTTTTGAGTTGCAGGGATTAGAGTTGTAGAATACCATAGAGTTGGTCAGGGCATTCTTATTGTGTCCTCACATAGCAGAAGGTGAAAAGACCAGAGAGGACAAACTCCTTTTGTCATGCCCTTTTCTAAGTGTACCTAATCTCATTCATGAAGGGGAGCCTTTATGGCCTCAACACCTCTTAACACTCCACCTTTGGCAACACCTGAATTTTAGAGGGGACACATTCAAACCATAGCACTTCTTACTTGGTTCCAGAAAAGATGAATTAGGAAAGGGAAAAATATCTTTATTTGTAAAGATAAGAAAGAGAAAATTCAACTCTAATAGTAAGGGACAGACAGGAAGAGAGCAGCACAAGAAAGCAGAGCCTCACTCTTATAAAACTGCAGCCTGTTGATGAGTAGGAGGAACAAGGCTTGTAGCCAAAATAAGTTGGAGGACTATTAGCAAAATAAGATTCAGATGAGTATTTGGTAATAAACCTACAAATAAATATTTTAATATAGGATTGTGGTATGTGAATAGTTTAATGTTGACATCAAGAACCCACTGTCCCTTTTAACATTTTCCTTTATTGCTTTTTTTGTAACTTTAATTTTACTTACATAGGTCAAATTTGTTGGGACATAAAGGTGAAGTGGCAGAAGAGTTTGGTATAATCATGAAAGCCCTGTGGACAGGACAGTATAGATACATCAGTCCAAAAGACTTTAAAATCACCATTGGGAAGATCAATGACCAGTTTGCAGGGTACAGCCAACAAGATTCACAAGAATTGCTTCTGTTCCTCATGGATGGACTCCATGAAGACTTAAATAAAGTAAGATTTAACTTTTCCAAGTTGCAGAGAGACTCCCTAGAGTTGCTCAGTAGCACTGTTATTTTTATAGCAATTTAAAATTCTAGTTGGTGATTTTTCAGTGACAATTTATTGAAATATAGTGAATTTGTACTAAGGCATGGAGCTACAATACAGATATATATGATGAGTGTAATACAAGTTGAGGATCCCTTACCTAATATGCTTGCTTCCTGGGGTGGTTTGGATTTTAGAATTTTGCATACATAATATACCTTGGGACTAGGGCCTCATTCTAAACACAGAATTTACTTATGTTTCATATTTACCTTATATACATAGCCTGAAGTTAATTTTACACAATATTTTTAAGTAATTTTGTGCATAAAACAGTTTCATGGTGTGTAATTTTCCACTTGTGGCAGCATGTCAGTGCTCAAAAAGTTTTGATTTTGGAGCATTTTGGCTTTTCAGGTTAGGAATTCTTGACCTGTATTTAAAAAGAAGTATATACAGTATTAGTGTTAACAGTTAGTAATGCTGAGCAGTTTGCAAATGTTAAAATAGTTGTTGTAGATACTGTCCATAACTCACATGCATTTGAAAGTAAAATCAGAAACAGATTTTGTAGAAGATTAGCTGTAGATGGGCCAAACGCCTTGATTGTATATTTATATATTATTATAAATGTTTGTTATATAGTTTGTGTATATCATTACTTTTTAAAGTAAGAATTATACCACATAACCAAATGATGCATATTTAGGTTTTTTTTTTTTTTTTTTTTTTTTTTTTTGAGGCATCTATCTCTACACAAATGACCATCCTCCATTTGTATATTGACAGCTTCAACTGTCATCTCTTTTTTCGGATAACTTTGGGATAGCCATTGTTACCAGTGCACACATACACATGTGTTTGAATATATATACACATATTTGTGTATGTTCTTGTTTATGAAGCTGGAACAATGAAATTACATTTCTCTAGTTATAGCCCTGATTCCCAGCTACATGTGGGTTATCTTCTCTTTTCAAAACCAGACTTATGATAAAGTAGGTTTATTGCAGCTGGAATTACTTTTTGCTGTAATTGCCAGAACTACAAATGTTTTAAATCTGCAGTGTTTTTGTTTAACTTTATTCTTTCAATTTTATATTTAAATGTAATCTTATAGGTACTAATAGTCTAAATAATCTTGTTTCCAGGCTGATAATCGGAAGAGACATAAAGAAGAAAATAATGATCATCTCGACGACTTTAAAGCTGCAGAACATGCTTGGCAGAAACATAAGCAGCTCAATGAGTCTATTATTGTTGCACTTTTTCAGGGTCAGTTCAAATCCACAGTACAGTGCCTCACCTGTCACAAAAAATCTAGGACATTTGAGGCCTTCATGTATTTATCTCTACCACTAGCATCCACAAGTAAATGTACATTACAGGTAAGAAAGAGAGAAAATGATTTGTTGGGTAAAAATGTCATTTGTATACTTAGAGATGTACATTTTTTAGCGATTTATGTCTGGCCATCATCTCTGTAAACATTTTATGGAAAGAATTAGAAATTTCCATTTTTTAACGGTACCTTTTTTAAGAATTGATAATGATTTTTAAAGTTTTGGGTTTTTGTTTTGCATTGCTGGAGATAAAACCCAGGCCTTGAACATGCTAAGCACATGCTTTACCTGTATGCCCAGCTCTAGAAGTTTTAATTTGGAAAATTGTATATTGACTTCACCTTAGATCTACTTTTTATGAGTGTGTGCTTTACATGGGAATATCAGATATTTTTGTTTTCACACAACAGCAGTGTGATTTATATAATAGTTTGTTGATACTATTAGTCTTAACTTCCTCTAGAACATCATATCCTCCAATCAAGTCTTTCCTGGCCCATCAGGTGCAGGTTAAAGGTCTTCCTGTTTGTCATCATGACCCACAGCACTTTTCATTTCATCGTAAATAGCCCTCACTGTGCTGTGATTCTGTTCACTGGAGTATGTTCCTCACCCAATTTGGTTGGAATTTTGTTCAAGGTTATTATTGTATCTGGGGCCTACAGAATGAATTAGTGAAGAGATGCTCTCTGGTGCTATGTGAAGACATTAATTATTGAGTATCTGCTACTTGTTTTTTTCACTAGGATTGCCTTAGATTATTTTCCAAAGAAGAAAAACTCACAGATAACAACAGATTTTACTGCAGTCATTGCAGAGCTCGACGGGATTCTCTAAAAAAGATAGAAATCTGGAAGTTGCCACCTGTGCTTTTAGTGCATCTGAAACGGTAAAAGGGAAATTTTTTCTATCTGTTCAGTAAAACATAGATGAAGGAATTCAAAGTCCTATGTAATTTACACTTATTATACTGGCTACAAAGGAAACATGCCAAAAGAAGGTTGTCTGGCTGGGGCAGCTCTAGGGTAATAAAGTAGAAATGAGGCCAGAATACAATATTGTTACTTCATGTAGTTCCATGTGATTTCACTTTTTAAAAATGAATGAAACTAAATTGTTAAATCAAGTGAAAATGTATAAAAATACATGTTATACAGTATACTTCTAACACAAATTAGCAGGTCAAAATTAACATTCCAGCAGTGAGCATTTACAGATTGAATCATGTTTTTAAAAAGGAAATAACATGATTTTTTTTTTAGAAGTGTAATTTTAAAAGTGAAATATGTTGGTAATGTTAAGTGTAGACTGTTTTGTCCAAATCTTTCTAACTAATGAAAAAGATCTGGTTCAACAGTGGAGGGAATGATGGTAAAAGATGTAAAAACACATACCAGATCTTTTGCTCTGACTCCTTGGTCTTTTGATAACTTTTGAGCTGGTTTTATGAAAAACTAAAGGATGTTTTATCTTTTTATTGAGAAAAATAATTTTTGTTTCAAAGAAAGCATTTCTGTATTGAAGATTCTTAGTTATTAATGTTAATTTCAAGATTGATGTGTTCATATTTCTCTTGTACAGTTTTTCTAACAAAATTTGTCCACTGCCCCTTTTTCTTGAAGATTGTAGAGGTATAAACATTCTATAAATGACTACAGATTTGTTCTGAACATATTTGAGTGCTGATATTCTTAGAGGGTATTCAAAAGTACATACAGTTCAGAAATTTCATTTTAAAAAATAATGCCGGGTCCAGTGGTACATGCTTGTAATCCCAGATACTCAGGAGGCTGAAACACAAGGATTGCAAGTTCACAGCAAGCCTCAGCACTTTAATGAGGCCCTTAGCAACTTAGCAAGACCTTGTCCCAAAGTAAAACATAAAACGGGCTGGGGATGTGGATCAATGGTTTCTAAGTGCCCCTGGGTTCAGTCTCTGAAACCAAAAGAATAAAAAAGTAATGCCGGGACATGGCTCAGTGGTAGAGCACTTGCCTAGCACACATGAAGCTCTGAGCACCACAAAAAATTAATTCTAAAATAACCATATTACACCAACCAAAACATCAGTACTTGGGGTATTTAAAAAGAGCAGAGTATGCAAGAATAATGGGAATGTCATTATTTTAATCACCAGTCTGCCCACAGTCACTTTGTAACTGTAGTGTCCCCTAAAGTACAAGTTTAAATCTAGAGCAGCTCTCCTCAATCTTCCTGTCTGCTTTTGTGGTGATTAGTGTTCTGAGCATGCAGTCCTCTGTAGAGGACTTACATAACAATTGTAGCTAGTCAGTGGATCAAGGGATTGAAATGAGGACCTGTTATTCTGTCACTTTGGACATGTTATTTAATATCTGCAACTTCAGTTTCCTTATTAGTAAAATGGAAATGAAACAAATATTTTTAATAGGTCCTTTCTCTCCTGAGTCTTTACATTTGAAATGGACTTTGTGGTCAGGGGTAAAAATCTGGATATTAAATGAGTAAGGATTCATGCTGATGTCTTTCTCTAGCAGTGTAATTCCTGTAATGTTTTGTTCTGCAGTTTTTCCTATGATGGCAGGTGGAAGCAAAAATTACAGACATCTGTGGACTTCCCTTTAGAAAATCTTGACTTGTCACAGTATGTTATTGGTCCAAAGAACAATTTGAAGAAATATAATTTGTTTTCTGTTTCAGTAAGTATCTTTTTAAACTAAAAACTTGTTGTTGTTTCTTTAAGCAGATTAATAGGAGTTTCAAGCGGCTCTTACCTCATAGGAGAGTAAGAACAGCATAAACATTTGCAAGTGACATTTTAAATAGCCATTCAATTTTCATTTATGCTCTGTCTTGTTTGGCACAGAATCACTACGGTGGGCTGGATGGAGGCCACTACACTGCCTATTGTAAAAATGCAGCAAGACAGCGGTGGTTTAAATTTGATGATCATGAAGTTTCTGATATCTCCGTTTCTTCTGTGAAGTCTTCAGCAGCTTATATTCTCTTTTATACTTCATTGGGACCACGAGCAACTGATGTAGCCACATAAGGAGGTATAGGTTATGAGTTAGTTAAATTGTAAAAGGTTCAGTCAACAACTTTTGAAATGCTTACAAAGGTAATGGATAGCTAGCTGCAGCTGGTTATTTAGAGGAATTCTAGGAAAGTGGGAGCTGTGTTACTAGCACTATATAATTCAGGTCAGTGCTATTATCAAAAAACTGACAAATAATATTTAACAAGTATCACAGTAAGCATCCCTTACCAGGTACTCTTTATTTCAAAACAACTTTTTTAGTCTGCTCCAAAGTTAAAATACTTAACTAGCTAAGCATTATTATTGTACTGATCTGAAAACCATTATAACCTTCATTTTCCTTTTCACTGTTATGGCCTTTTCACATTTCTAATCCCAGCTTGATCTACTATGAGTACTCTAGGATGATGTAAAGCAAATAGGAATGTATATGTACATATTTATTGCACACTTGCACATCAATGTACATAGTTTAACATGGTCCTTTTGTGAACCCTAGAACTCAGAAGATTGCTGTTTTTATTTGTTACTTCTTTTTGTTCTTTTTGGCCTATTCTGAGTAACAGCAGTGCTTTCTTAGGGAAATGACAGGGCAAAGCTATTTTTCTGTTGGCTTTGGGCTGTATTTGTGCACTAAATCTTTATTCTAAAAGAATAAATGGAAACTTTCTTTAATTTTTTAAAATAAGAATTTCATTTACACCTACATTAAAATCTTATTGAGAAAAATAATTGAAAACCCTCTATGTGTTCTGTCTTTAATGTTATCAATATAGGAGAGTAGAAACATAGATTTTACACACACACACACCCTCATCCTACCAGACTAACTCTAAATTTAGTTCACTTGTCCTGATTTCTTGCTTTAATATGGCACCAGAGCTACAGATAGAGAATTCTTAAGTACTATCAAGAGTAGAATTAAAGTGAAAAGGTAGGAGTCAGACCTGATTGCAGAGTAAACTGCAATAATGAACCACATCTTTTCAGAGTGATATATTAAAAATGATAAAGGAGCTTAGACAGCATTTATCTCAGGGACTTAGTTGCTACAAATGAAGTCAATAAAAGCACTTCATATAGAAAAGTTTCTAAGATTCTAAAAGTGCTTTTGAAAAAAATGTCACCATTAGCTCTCAAGGAGAAGATGAAAGCAAGGGTTTCCAGTGATAAAATTGACAACTTTTCATATTCTTTAATTAGTTGAGAAGACTTACAGATTTTTGACTAAATTATTATGTCAATTAAATATTTTACCATCATGTGTTTTAGCTCAGAGCCATTAGAATAGAAACACAAAAGTTTATTGTGTGTACCAGGGATAGAACCCAGGTTTCACACCTGCTATCAAGTGCTCAGCCATTGAGCTACACATAGCTTGGTCATGAGCAAAAATTATTTGTTTAGCTCCATGCAGTATCTTTGGAAAAAAAAATTACTGAATATATGTAATTATGAGGTATTTTACGATAGAAATCCCCAGTAATAAACAAATTTTGAAACCTGAACTCAGTATGTAATCTGCAGTGCTTTAAAGCTCTCCACTGTTAGCATTTCATGCTTTTTTTCAATGAACCAGGACCCATCTTTTGTGTATAACTTTTCAGATAAGACTGAAAAATGTTAGTGATGCAGTTACGTTAGTTGTAGTAGTTTTAATGACAAAGCAAAACTTAACTACCAGTTTCTGATTGCTTGTTTTGCATTTTCCAGGAAACATTATTTTCCTAGCTCTTGCATTTTTGTACTGGTTTTGAAAAGGGCTGGCAGCTATAGAACAGGAGATATGCTGTAGCGGTTTGCACAGAAGTTTCTGGAATCTCACGGACTCTTGTGTCATCAAAGCTATACCAGGCCTGGGTAACTGAGTTCTTGCAGAAAGCAGTGTAGTGGCCACCATCCAGATCACCAAAGTGGTTCTAGGGAAGGAAGGAATGTCAGACTTAGTATTGACTTGCTAGTGCTCTAACTACTAAAACAAAAACAATAGGGCCAAGTAAACTGTTAAAATTGTCCCTTATACTTAATTAAAAGGACATAATTTTGTTAAGTCATACACACAGCCTGTGACTGCTGCTATATTGTTTTTCACTTCACTGGAATTGCTTACATGTTGTGCCCAGTGACTGTTTTAACAAAATCTGTGAATGAAATAGAATAGTGTATGAGAACATTTGATCAATATGTATCAGTTGATACATATTATTTATCAGTTAACACAATGTACTTTGAACATTAAAGGAAGTTTTTAAAGTAAGTGACAAGGTAATTTTTACTAAATGAACTTATAGTTTAAGGACAGGCTCAAACATAAAGACATATAACATTGGAATCAGACATATAAGCAACTGCTTATTATCACAGCACAATTTGAGGGAGATGTGCATGAAACAACCACCTCTATCACTTAGGGTGCAAAAAAGAACTTGTCCCATCCTTATTATCCATGTCTTTCTTAAGCCAGCAGAGGATTACATGAAACAAATACACTGAATAACCTTACTTCCAAGAACATAGTATGATGTAGAACAGGGATTGGCAAACCACTGCCCGTGGCCACACCTAACGAGATGCCTGTTCTCACATCACCCATGAATTAAGAATAGATTGTATATTTTTATATGGTTAAAATAAGTCCAAATAACAATATTTTGTCACATTTGAAAATTACATGAAATTGAAATTTCAGTGTTCTTAAATAAAGTTTTATGGGAACACAGCAATGCTCATTTGTTTGTTTTACAGTGGCTCCTTTAATGCTACAATAGTAAATTTGAATTGCTGGAACAGAAACCATATGATGTGTAAGGCCTAAAAGGTTAATAGTATCTAGAGCCTTTTACAGAGTAAGTTTGCCAACCCCAACATAGAAAAAAATGGATTTTTGTAGCCAATTCCAAATGTGAATTCAGGGATAATATTATACAGAGACCTTAGAATAATTATTTAACCTTGCTGAGCTTTAATTCTGCATCTTGTAACATGAATATTAGACTATTAGCCTTGTATAACTATTGTCAGATACGTATTATAGAACTAGCTCAGAAGAGGTACTTAAATTCATGTCTCTTTAGACCTTCCTCTTCTGCACCTTTCCCCTTACATAGAAACATCCCTCAACTGACAGTTACAACATCTTTCTGGTCCTGGTCCTTTTAAGTTCAACGTGATGGGAGAAAGTAAACTATCTTTCTTGACTTCCATTTCTAGCACTTACTTAAGTCAGACAGCTAGTCCAAAAAGCCTATTCCAAAACTTGTAAAGGATGCTGGATTGAAAAAAAAAAAAAAAGTAGATACCCTTTGAAAAGTATAGCTGACTTGAAAGATAGTATAGTGAGGGTAATTCCCAGGAGCCCAAAACAAAAAATTACAAAGTAGCATGATGCCTTGTGCCTGTGACTGCCTGAAAATAAAGACAGTTCCTGGTCTCTGGGGTTAGATGGCCATTCAGGAAATTTAGAGGTAATGTCTTAGGCCCTTGCCAGGTGAGAAGTTGGCTTGATATCTATACACAAAGCCAGAGAGAGAGATTTACCTTCAATGAAAGGGTAAACTTGGGGGTGGGGATCAACCTTCTAATGCTTCTGTTAGCTTGGAGTCTGGGTACAGATAATAAAAGTCATTCCTGAGAATTTATTACCATAGACTTACCTTCTTACCAGTTTGGAATTCAAATTTACATTACCTGTACTGTCTGGGAATCCTGACATTTAAAATGAAAAGTATTTCTCAGGTGCTTAACCTGGAAAATATTTCCAGACTGACGGATCTTAACTCAGGCTAACTAAGATACCAATATAGAAAACCACAATGGAAAACAAAACCCAATGAAGTTGAGCTCACAGTTCAAATAATGGAACATACAAGGAAACAGTTCACTATGAATAAGTCAGAAGGCAACAAATATCTAGATTAAACCCCCAAAGGACTTTAGATAATAGATTATCAAAATGAAGACTATAAATAAATATATTTTAATATTATTAAAGACATTTAAGAGAAGGAAATTAACTTTAAAAAGCTAAGCAACTTTCAGAAACCAAATTAAAATACTTAAAAATTAGTGGACAGGCCTGGCACAATGGTGCACACCTGTAATCCCAGCAGCTTGGGAGGCTAAGGAGCTTCATGAGTTCAAAGCCGGCCTCAGCAACTTGGCGAGGCACTAAGCAACTCAGTGAGACCCTGTCTCAAAAAAATAAGAAGGGCTGAGGATGTAGCTCAGTGGCTAAATGTCTCTCAAAAAATAAAATAGTGGACAGGCCATGCATGGTGATACACATGTAATTCCAGCAACTTGGAAGGCTGAGGCAGGAAGATGGCAAGTTCAAGGTTGGCGGTGCAGTTTAGTAAAAGACTGTCTCAAAACAAAGTAAAGTGGAACTAGGGATTTAGCTCAGTGGTAGAGTGCCTCTGGGTTCAAAACCCAGTATTTGCAGGAGGGAAAAGAGGAAAAAAAAGGAGAGAATGAATACATACAAAAATTAAGCTGTGAAAATGACCATGCATGGAGTAATGATAGGAAAATATGGGTTAAGAAGCATGGCATTATGTATAATTAATTAGAACAAAATTTTTTAAATGGGGAAAAAAAGCATGGCAAAATGGATGAAAAAAGTTATTTGTAATAAAATGTCTAGGAGGGAAAGGCAGAATATAGGAACAAGGCAATATTAAAAGTGATGATAGCTAAAAACTATTAACAAAAGACATTAATTTTCAAATTGAGGAAGTGTAATGAGCCAGAGATAAATAATACTGCAGATCGAGGCAAGGAGAAAAACCTTAAAAGCAACCAGAAAGAAAAGACAGGTTACTCACACCCAAAAATGACATATTGCTGGTAGAAGTTCTTTGGCAGCCAGAGAAACCAAAAAAACAAAATAGCTTCAAAATGATGAAGGAAAATTAACTTATTTCAGAGCTAGATTTCTAATTGAATTATTCAGCAATGAAAAGTAACCTAAAGGCTTTTTCAAAGACTTGATATAAAAGGATAAAAGAGCCTCACTGAAAAGTCTGCTAAAATATGTGCCACATATATAAACAAAATTGAATAAAGGGGGAAAAATAAGAGGAATGATTAGCAAAAAAGACTAATAACACTACTGGCAAATACAAACCAACATGAACTGGATAAATAATGTCTCCTTGGAGGCATAAAAAAAAAAAAAACTAAAATGCTAGAAAACAATAATAGTGTTCAGTGACCAGAATTACAAAAATGTTCTCAGATCCTTCCATTTGTTTGGGAGGAATAAAAGACCTTGGTTAACTTTAAGCTTTAAGTATGGAATCCATAGCTTCTAGGGTAATTGCTAAAGAATCAAAATGTGTAACTTCCAAAGTTGTAGAGGAAAAATAGTCTAAAGAAAGCTTTATCAACTTAGTAGCAGTCAAAAAATATGAGGAAATAACTAGAAATAAAGCACAAAAGATGACTAAAACCAACCCAACTTTATCACTAGTTGAAATATATGGAAATAAACTAAGCAGACCACTGACTAGGTTTTAAAACTTAAGTTCTATATACTTTATAATATATATAACTCAGAAAAGGCTAAATTTAAAGGGATGACCTGTAATTCCAGTCACTCAGGAGGCTGAGGCAGGAGGATCACAAGTTCAACGCCAACCTCAGCAACTTAGCAAGACCTTGTCTCAAAAATAAAAAAGACGGGGATGTGGCTTATGGTAGAGTGCCTCTGGGTTTGAACCCCAGAATCAAAAAATTTAAATATATATATAAAAATGCTGATCCAGGGACTGGGATTGTGGCTCAGCGGTAGAGCGCTCGCCTAGCATGGGCAGGACCCAGGTTTGATCCTCAGCACCACATAAAAATAAAGGCATTGTGTTGTGTCCAACTACACCTAAAAAATAAATATTTTTTTTAAAAATGCTGATCCATAATGGGAGAGCATGGGAAGAATGGAGGAACTTTGATTGGACAAAGGGGAGGGAGAGAGGAGAGGAGGCATGGGGTAGGAAAGATGGTGGAATGAGATGGACATCATTACCCTAGGTACATGTATGAGTGCACATATGGTACAATACTACATTGTGTACAACCAAAGAAATGAAAAGTTGTGCAATTGTGTACTATGAATCAAAATGCATTTTGCTCTCATATATACCTCATTAGAATACAAAAATCTAAAAAATAAAGTAAATGATATTTATATAGTAAATATTACATATACTCTAAAAAAGGAAAAGAAAACATTAATAACTATAATAAAGGGATGGGAAAAAGATGTAGTAAATATACTACTGAGGCGGAACTGTGACCACCGACAGAAAAGGCCCAGTGGCCTGCGGAGGGACAGAGCTTCCAATCACTCCTGCAAGGTAGGCGGGCCTGCGACCCACCAGCAGAAGAGGAGCAGCGGCCTGCTGAGAGGCAGAGCCGCCCCCTCCCCCTGCGCCGGCAAGGTAGACGGAACTGTGACCACCCACAGAGCAGGCCCAGCAGCCTGCTGAGGGGCAGAGCCGCCCCCCACCCCCCGCGCCTGCCAGGTAGGCGGAACTGTGACCACCGACAGAAAAGGCCCAGTGGCCCGGGGAGGGGCAGAGCTTCCAATCACTCCTGCAAGGTAGGCGGGCCTGCGACCCACCGGCAGAAGAGGAGCAGCGGCCTGCTGAGAGGCAGAGCCGCCCCCTCCCCCCGAGCCTGCAAGGTAGACGGAACTGTGACCACCAACAGAACAGGCCAGACCTGCAACCGACACACAGAACAGGCCCAGTGGCCTGAGGAAGGGTAGAGCCGCCCCCCCCCCCGGCGCCTGCAAGGTAGGCGGACCTGCGACCCACTGGCAGAACAGCCCCAGAGGCCTGCAGAGGGGCAGTGCCGCTGCCTGCGCCTGCAAAGTAGGCAGAACTGCGACCACCGACAGAACAAGCCTAGCGGCCCGCAGAGGGACAGAGCCGCCGCCCGCGCCTCCAAGGTAGGCGGACCTGCTACCGACCGGCAGAGCAGGCCCAGCGGCCTGCCGACGTGGTAGGCACATTGCCCCAATTGGAGGAGGGGCAGAGCCGCCGCCCGCGCCTGCGAGAGAGACTTTGCAACTATACAAGACCAATATAAATATATAGGGGGAAAATTCAATAGCACAACAGTTTCACCAAGTAGAAAGGAATGCGAACAGTATGAAGAGACAAGGAAAGAAAGGACCACAAGCAATGCAGGTCAACTCAATGTTAGAAGAGGTAATAGCTACAGCAGATGGAATGTCAGATAAAGAATTCAGGATATACATGCTTCAGATGATCTGGAGTCTCAAGGAAGACATCAGACAGCAAAATCAGACAATGAAAGATCACTTCAACAATGAATTACATAAACAAATCCAAGAAGCAAAAGATCAACTATACAGGGAGATAGAGGTTATAAAAAACAAACAAACAGAAATCCTAGAAATGCAGGAAGCAATAAACCAACTTAAAAACTCAATTGAGAATACTACCAGCAGAGTAGAACACTTAGAAGATAGAACATCAGACAATGAAGACAAAGTATTTCAACTTGAAAAGAACATAGACAGCTCAGCAAGACTGTTAAGAAACCATGAGCAGAACATCCAAGAAATATGGGATAACATCAAGAGACCAAATTTAAGAGTCATTGGGATACAGGAAGGGACAGAGTTTCAAACCAAAGGAATGAGCAATCTATTCAGTGAAATAATAAGAGAAAACTTCCCAGACTTGAAGAATGAGACAGAATCCCAAATCCTAGAAGCCTACAGGACGCCGAATGTGCAAAATCATAAGAGACCCACACCTAGACACATTATAATGAAGATGCCCAAACATACAGAATAAGGAGAGAACTTTAAAAGCTACAAGAGAAAGGAAGCAGATCACATTTAGGGGTAAGCCAATCAGGATAACAGCTGATCTTTCAACACACACTCTGAAAGCTAGAAGATCCTGGAATAACATATTTCAAACACTGAAAGAAAATGGGTTCCAACCAAGAATTGTGTTTCCAGCGAAATTAAGCTTCAGGATGGAAGATGAAATTAAAACCTTCCACGATAAACAAAAGTTAAAAGAATTTGCAGCTAGGAAACCATCTCTTCAAAACATCCTTGGCAAAACATTACAGGAAGAGGAAATGGAAAATAACAATGAAAACCAACAGTGGGAGGTAGGACAGTAAAGGGGGGGAAAATAATCAAAGAGGAAAACAAACCATGTTTAGTAACATAAATAAACAAATATGGCTGGAAGAACAACACATATCTCAATAATAACCCTAAATGTTAATGGCTTAAACTCACCAATCAAGAGACACAGGCTAGTAGAATGGATCACAAAACAAGACCGAACAATATGCTGCCTACAGGAGATGCATTTGATAGGAAAAGACATACATAGGCTAAAGGTGAAAGGTTGGGAAAAATCATATCACTAATATGGACTTCGGAAACAAGCAGGAGTGTCCATACTCATATCAAATAAAATAGATTTCAAGCCAAAGTTAATCAAAAGGGATAAAGAGGGACACTACATACTGCTTAAGGGAACCATACACCAACAAGACATAACAATAATAAATATATATGCCGATCATTATGTGAAAGATGGCGGCGAGGGGAGTGCATTACCCCCGTGTGCTGCTTCACTGTGTGGGAGTATGACAAGTCAGGACGGCTAAAGGATATCTTGTTAGGAATTTCCAGCAATAGTGGGGTGCGCCGGAACCTGGAGGAAGGATTTCCATTGCACGAGGATCGGCTACGGGGACTCAAAGGCGAGAGGTTTGTCGCACGGAGGGTAACTGCTTATTCAGCAAATCGCCCCGCGGCTAGAGTCTGCAAGGCGCGCTGGGATAGAGACGCAGGGTTACAGCGCTGCAGTTTCTGCCAGACGCGCAAGCACCGCACTCAGGGCTGAATTCTGGGTTCGAGACGGGGAAGGAAGCGGTCCATCTCGGTTCTCCACACCGGTCAGACCACAGAGGAGGCCAGCAGCCACCATGTTGGTAAACTGACGTCACCACACCTGTTTTTGACTGACCGCAGCTCATTCAGCCATAGAACAGGTAATTTCAGGCTGCAATTCGCCTGCGGCTTGCAGACAGATTGCTAGGGTTCAGCGCCTGGGGGCTTCTTAAAATCTGATCTTATCGGAGTGAACACGGAGCGCGGGGCGGCCAAGTCCCGGCTCCCGGAACCGTCCCGGAACCGCCCTGGCTCCGGGCTGCGGAGCCTGCGGAGGCTGCTTCTTGGACCCTGCTAATATCAGAGCAAACACGAAACACCAAGAAGCCGAATTCCAGCTCCCGGAACTGAGCCCGCGGGGACTGCTTCTTGGAGCTTACACTTATAGGAGCTTACACCGAGCACAGAGCGGCCGAGTTCCGGCTCCCGGAACCGTCCCGGAACCGCCCTGGCTCAGGGCTGCGGAGCCCGCGGAGGCTGCTTCTTGGACCCTGCTACTATCAGAGCATACACCAAACACTAAGCGGCCGAATTCCGGCTCCCGGAACTGAGCCCGCGGGGGCTGCTTCTTGGAGCCTACACTTATAGGAGCTTACACCGAGCACGGAGCGGCCGAGTTCCGGCTCCCGGAACTTCCCTGGACCGGGGCTAGGAGCCCGCGGAAACTGTGTCTCGGTCCGGGTCCTGCTGAGGGCAGGTCAGGACTCACCCATTGCTTGGGTTGCCTGGCAAGGGGAACGAAATGCTGCCATTCGCATAGGATACCAACATGGCAGAGATCTGATGTCAGCAGAAAGCGGTGGAGGAGAGATCTTCATCAATACCAGCGGTGACATAAGCAGTTGGTCTTCTGGTAAGGGGGGTGAGGCTCAGTCACCCGAGTCTCCTCAATTTGTCCTCGAGCCGGAGGGAAGGAGCCGGGCCGCCGCCAGCCCCCGGAGCAGGCCCAGCGGCTCGCCAGCGTGGTGACCGCGTGACCCCAATTGGAGAGGGGGCGGAGCGGAGCCGCCACCCACACCCGCCAGGTGGGCAGACCCACGACCCAGTAGTACATGGGCGTGGTAGGAGGGGCAGGGCAGAGCCGCCCTTCGCGCTTGCAAGGTAAACAGACCTGTGACAGCCTGGCGGGTCAGGCCCAGTGGCCTGCCAGTGTGGTACACACGTCACCCCAACTCGAGTAGGGGCAGAGCAGATCCTTATCCCACGCCCGGATCAGGCCCTGCCGGTGTGGTGGTCACGTGACCCCAATTGGAGTGGGGGTGGAGCGGAACCGCCACCCGTGCCCGCAGGGTGAGCAGACCAGTGATCAACCTGCAGATCAGGCCCAGGGGTCCGCAGGCGTGGTAGGAGGGGCAGGGCAGATCCGCCGCCCGCGCCTTCAAGGTAGGCAGACCTACAACAGACCGGCGGATCAGGCCCAGGAGCCTGCCGGCGGGGTACAAACACCACCCTAATTGGAGTAGTGACAGAGCAGAGTCGCCTCCCTTGCCAGGAACAGACCCAGCATCCTGCAGGCGGGGTAGTCACGACACCCCAATTGGAGTAGGGGCAAAGCAGAGCCTCCACTCGTGCCCGAAAGGTGGGCAGATCTGCGACCGACCAGCAGGACAGGCCCAGTGGCCTGCTGGTACGACAGACACGTCACCCCAATTGGAGTAGGGGCAGAACAGAGCCGCCACCAGCTCCCAGAACAGGCCCAGTGACCTGCCGGCGTGGTAGCCACGACACCCCAATTGGAATAAGGAGAGAGCAGAGCCGCCGCCCGCACCTGCAGGAAAGATACGCAAGCAGTATGAAAAGACAAGGAAAGAAAGGACCACAAGCAATGCAGGTCAACGCAACTTTAGAAGAGGTAACAGCTGCAGCAGATGGAATGTCAGATAAAGAATTCAGGATATACATGCTTCAGATGATCTGGAGTATCAAGGAAGACATTAAACAGCAAAATCAGACAATGAAAGATCACTTCGACAACGAATTACGCAAACAAATCCAGGAAGCAAAGGATCAACTATACAGGGAGATAGAGGTTATAAAAAACAAGCAATCAGAAATCCTAGAAATGCAGGAAGCAATAAACCAACTTAAAAACTCAATGGAGAATACTACCAACAGAGTAGAACACTTAGAAGATAGAACATCAGACAATGAAGACAAAGTATTTCAACTGGAAAAGAACATAGACAGCTCAGCAAGACTGTTAAGAAACCATGAGCAGAACATCCAAGAAATATGGGATAACATTAAGAGACCAAACTTAAGAGTCATTGGGATACAGGAAGGTACAGAGCTCCAAACCAAAGGAATGAGCAGTCTATTCCATGAAATAATACAAGAAAACTTCCCAGACTTGAAGAATGAGACAGAATCCCAAATCCTAGAAGCCTACAGGACGCCGAATGTGCAAAATCATAAGAGATCCACACCTAGACACATTATAATGAAGATGCCCAACATACAGAATAAGGAGAGAATTTTAAAAGCTACAAGAGAAAGGAAGCAGATTACATTTAGGGGCAAGCCAATCAGGATAACAGCTGATCTTTCAACACAGACTCTGAAAGCTAGAAGATCCTGGAATAACATATTTCAAACACTGAAAGATAATGGGTTCCAACCAAGAATTGTGTATCCAGCGAAATTAAGCTTCAGGATGGAGAATGAAATTAAAACCTTCCACGATAAACAAAAGTTTAAAGAATTCGCAGCTAGAAAACCATCTCTTCAAAACATCCTAGCCAAAGTATTACAGGAAGAGGAAATGGAAAATAACAATGAAAACCAACAGTGGGAGGTAGGACAGTAAAGGGGGGGGGGAAACAATCAAAGAGGAAAACAAACAATGTTTAGTAACAGAAATAAACAAATATGGCTGGAAGAACAACCCATATCTCAATAATAACCCTAAATGTTAATGGCTTAAACTCACCAATTAAGAGACACAGGCTAGTAGAATGGATCACAAAACAAGACCCAACAATATGCTGCCTACAGGAGACGCATTTGATAGGAAAAGACATACATAGGCTGAAGGTGAAAGGTTGGGAAAAATCATATCACTCATATGGACTTCGGAAACAAGCAGGCGTGTCCATACTCATATCAAATAAAATAGATTTCAAGCCAAAGTTAATCAAAAGAGATAAAGAGGGACACTACATACTGCTTAAGGGAACCATACACCAACAAGACATAACAATCATAAATATTTATGCCCCAAACAATGGTGCAGCTATGTTCGTCAAACAAACTCTTCTCAAGTTCAAGAGTCTAATAGACCACCACACCATAATCATGGGAGACTTCAACACACCTCTCTCGCCACTGGACAGATCTTCCAAACAAAAGTTGAATAAGGAAACTATAGAACTCAATAACACTATTAATAACCTAGACCTAATTGACATATATAGAGTATACCACCCAACATCAAGCAGTTACACTTTTTTCTCAGCAGCACATGGATCCTTCTCAAAAATAGATCATATATTATGTCACAGGGCAACTCTTAGACAATATAAAGGAGTAGAGATATTACCATGCATCTTATCTGATCATAATGGAATGAAACTGAAAATCAACGATAAAAGAAGGAAGGAAAAAGCATACATCAATTGGAGAATGAACAATAGGTTACTGAATGATCAATGGGTTATAGAAGACATCAAGGAGGAAATTAAAAAATTCTTAGAGATAAATGAAAACACAGACACAACATATCGGAATCTATGGGACACATTGAAAGCAGTTCTAAGAGGAAAATTCATTGCTTGGAGTTCATTCCTTAAAAAAAGAAAAAACCAACAAATAAATGATCTCATACTTCATCTCAAAATCCTTGAAAAAGAAGAGCAAAACAACAGCAAAAGAAGTAGAAGGCAAGAAATAATTAAAATCAGAGCTGAAATTAATGAAATCGAAACAAAAGAAACAATTGAAAAAATTGACAAAACTAAAAGTTGGTTCTTTGAAAAAATAAACAAAATCGACAGACCCTTAGCGATGCTAGTGAAGAGAAGAAGAGAGAGAACTCAAATTACTAGCATACGGGATGAAAAAGGCAATATCACAACAGACACTTCAGAAATACAGAAGATAATCAAAAACTATTTTGAATCCTTATACTCCAATAAATTAGAAGATAGTGAAGGCATAGATAAATTTCTTAAGTCATATGATCTGCCCAGATTGAGTCAGGAGGATATAGAAAACCTAAACAGACCAATATCAATTGAGGAGATAGAAGAAACCATCAAAAGACTACCAACTAAGAAAAGCCCAGGTCCCGATGGGTATACAGCAGAATTTTACAAAACCTTTAAAGAAGAACTAATACCAATACTTTTCAAGCTACTTCAGGAAATAGAAAAGGAGGGAGAACTTCCAAATTCATTCTATGAGGCCAACATCACCCTGATACCTAAACCAGACAAAGACACTTCAAAGAAAGAAAACTACAGACCAATATCTCTAATGAACCTAGATGCAAAAATCCTCAATAAAATTCTGGCGAATCGGATACAAAAACATATAAAAAAAATTGTACACCATGATCAAGTAGGATTCATCCCTGGGATGCAAGGCTGGTTCAATATACGGAAATCAATAAATGTTATTCACCACATCAATAGACTTAAAAATAAGAACCATATGATCATCTCGATAGATGCGGAAAAAGCATTTGACAAAGTACAGCATCCCTTTATGTTCAAAACTCTAGAAAAACTAGGGATAACAGGAACATACCTCAATATTGTAAAAGCAATCTATGCTAAGCCTCAGGCTAGCATTATTCTGAATGGAGAAAAACTGAAGGCATTCCCTCTAAAATCTGGAACAAGACAGGGATGCCCTCTCTCTCCACTTCTCTTCAACATAGTTCTCGAAACACTGGCCAGAGCAATTAGACAGACGAAAGAAATTAAAGGCATAAAAATAGGAAAAGAAGAAATTAAATTATCACTATTTGCAGATGATATGATTCTATATCTAGCAGACCCAAAAGGCTCTACAAAGAAACTATTAGAGCTAATAAATGAATTCAGCAAAGTGGCAGGATTTAAAATCAACACGCATAAATCAAAGGCATTCCTGTATATCAGCGACAAATCCTCTGAAATGGAAATGAGGACAACCACTCCATTCAAAATATCTTCAAAAAAAATAAAATACTTGGGAATCAACCTAACAAAAGAGGTGAAAGACTTATACAATGAAAACTACAGAACCCTAAAGAGAGAAATAGAAGAAGATCTTAGAAGATGGAAAAATATACCCTGTTCATGGATAGGCAGAACTAACATCATCAAAATGGCGATATTACCAAAAGTTCTCATAGGTTTAATGCAATGCCAATCAAAATCCCAATGGCATTTCTTGTAGAAATAGAGAAAGCAATCATGAAATTCATATGGAAAAATAAAAGACCCAGAATAGCAAAAACAATGCTAAGCAAGAAGTGTGAATCAGGCGGTATAGCGATACCAGACTTCAAACTATACTACAGAGCAATAGTAACAAAAACAGCATGGTACTGGTACCAAAACAGGCGTGTGGACCAATGGTACAGAATAGAGGACACAGAAACCAATCCACAAAACTACAACTATCTTATATTTGATAAAGGGGCTAAAAGCATGCAATGGAGGAAGGATAGCATCTTCAACAAATGGTGCTGGGAAAACTGGAAATCCATATGCAACAAAATGAAACTGAATCCCTTTCTCTCGCCATGCACAAAAGTGAATTCAAAATGGATCAAGGAACTTGATATCAAATCAGAGACGCGCCGTCTGATAGAAGAAAAAGTTGGCTACGATCTACAGTCGGTGGGGTCGGGCTCCAAATTCCTCAATAGGACACCCATAGCACAAAAGTTAATAACTAGAATCAACAAATGGGACTTACTCAAACTAAGAAGTTTTTTCTCAGCAAAAGAAACAATAAGAGAGGTAAATAGGGAGCCTACATCCTGGGAACAAATCTTTACTCCTCACACTTCAGATAGAGCCCTAATATCCAGAGTATACAAAGAACTCAAAAAATTAGACAATAAGAGAACAAACAACCCAATCAACAAATGGGCCAAGGACCTGAACAGACACTTCACAGAGGAGGACATACAGTCAATCAACAAGTACATGAAAAAATGCTCAACATCTCTAGCTGTCAGAGAAATGCAAATCAAAACCACCCTAAGATACCATCTCACTCCAGTAAGATTGGCAGCCATTAGGAAGTCAAACAACAACAAGTGCTGGCGAGGATGTGGGGAAAAGGGTACACTTGTACATTGCTGGTGGGACTGCAGATTGGTGCAGCCAATTTGGAAAGCAGTATGGAGATTTCTTGGAAAGCTGGGAATGGAGCCACCATTTGACCCAGCTATTCCCCTTCTTGGTCTATTCCCTAAAGACCTAAAAAGAGCATGCTACAGGGACACTGCTACATCGATGTTCATAGCAGCACAGTTCACAATAGCAAGACTGTGGAACCAACCTAGATGCCCTTCAATAGACGAATGGATAAAAAAAATGTGGCATTTATACACAATGGAGTATTACTCTGCATTAAAAAATGACAAAATCATAGAATTTACAGGGAAATGGATGGCATTAGAGCAGATTATGCTAAGTGAAGCTAGCCAATCCCTAAAAAACAAATGCCAAATGTCTTCTTTGATATAAGGAAAGTAGCTAAGAACAGAGTAGGGACGAAGAACAGGAGAAGAAGATTAACATTTAACAGGGATGAGAGGTGGGAGGGAAAGGGAGAGAGAAGGTAAATTGCTCGGTAATGGAAGGAGACCCTCAGGGTTATACAGTGGAGGGGGTAGAGAGAGAGGAGGGGAGGGGAGGGGAGAGGTGGGGAGGGGGGAGCGTGGATGATGGGAAAGGCAGCGGAGCACAACAGACACTAGTATGGCAATTTGTAAATCAATGGATGTGTAACTGATGTGAATCTGCAATCTGTGTATGGGGTGAAGGTGGGAGTTCATAACCCACTAGAATCAAAGTGTGGAATATGATATGTCAAGAAATTTGTAATGTTTTGAACAACCCACAATAAAATTAAAAAAAAAATAATAAAAAAAAATAAATAAATAAATAAAATAAAATAAATATATATGCCCCAAACAATGGTGCAGCTATGTTCATCAAACAAACTCTTCTCAAGTTCAAGAGTCTAATAGACCACCATACAATAATCATGGGAGACTTCAACACACCTCTCTCGCCACTGGACAGATCTTCCAAACAAAAGTTGAAAAAGGAAACTATAGAACTCAATAACACAATTAATAACCTAGACCTAATTGACATATATAGAATATACCACCCAACATCAAGCAGTTACACTTTTTTCTCAGCAGCACATGGATCCTTCTCAAAAATAGATCATATATTATGTCACAGGGCAACTCTTAGACAATATAAAGGAGTAGAGATAATACCATGCATCCTATCTGATCATAATGGAATGGAACCGAAAATCAATGAAAAGGAAGGAAAAAGAATAAATCACTTGGAGAATGAACAATAGGTTATTGAATGATCAATGGGTTATAGAAGACATCAAGGAGGAAATTAAAAAATTCTTAGAGATTAATGAAAACACAGACACAACATATCGGAATCCATGGGACACATTGAAAGCAGTTCTAAGAGGAAAATTCATTGCTTGGAGTTCATTCCTTAAAAAAAGAAAAAACCAACAAATAAATGATCTCATACTTCATCTCAAAATCCTAGAAAAAGAAGAGCAAAACAACAGCAAAAGAAGTAGAAGGCAAGAAATAATTAAAATCAGAGCTGAAATTAATGAAATCGAAACAAAAGAAACAATTGAAAAAATTGACAAAACTAAAAGTTGGTTCTTTGAAAAAATAAACAAAATCGACAGACCCTTAGCGATGCTAGCGAAGAGAAGAAGAGAGAGAACTCAAATTACTAACATACGGGATGAAAGAGGCAATATCACAACAGACACTTCAGAAATACAGAAGATAATCAAAAATTATTTTGAATCCTTATACTCCAATAAATTAGAAGATAGTGAAGGCATCGATAAATTTCTTAAGTCATATGATCTGCCCAGATTGAGTCAGGAGGATATAGACAACCTAAACAGACCAATATCAATCGAGGAAATAGAAGAAACCATCAAAAGACTACCAACTAAGAAAAGCCCAGGACCGGATGGGTATACAGCAGAGTTTTACAAAACCTTTAAAGAGGAACTAATACCAATACTTTTCAAGCTACTTCAGGAAATAGAAAAAGAGGGAGAACTTCCAAATTCATTCTACGAGGCCAACATCACCCTGATACCTAAACCAGACAAAGACACTTCAAAGAAAGAAAACTACAGACCAATATCTCTAATGAACCTAGATGCAAAAATCCTCAATAAAATTCTGGCGAATCGGATACAAAAACATATCAAAAAAATTGTGCACCATGATCAAGTAGGATTCATCCCTGGGATGCAAGGCTGGTTCAATATACGGAAATCAATAAATGTTATTCACCACATCAATAGACTTAAAAATAAGAACCATATGATCATCTCGATAGATGCGGAAAAAGCATTCGACAAAGTACAGCATCCCTTTGTGTTCAAAACTCTAGAAAAACTAGGGATAACAGGAACATACCTCAATATTGTAAAAGCAATCTATGCTAAGCCTCAGGCTAGCATCATTCTGAATGGAGAAAAATTGAAGGCATTCCCTCTAAAATCTGGAACAAGACAGGGATGCCCTCTCTCACCACTTCTGTTCAACATAGTTCTTGAAACACTGGCCAGAGCAATTAGACAGACGAAAGAAATTAAAGGCATCAAAATAGGAAAAGAAGAACTAAAATTATCACTATTTGCAGATGACATGATTCTATACCTAGCAGACCCAAAAGGGTCTACAAAGAAACTATTAGAGCTAATAAATGAATTCAGCAAAGTGGCAGGATATAAAATCAACACGCATAAATCAAAGGCATTCCTGTATATCAGCGACAAATCCTCTGAAATGGAAATGAGGACAACCACTCCATTCATAATATCTTCAAAAAAAATAAAATACTTGGGAATCAACCTAACAAAAGAGGTGAAAGACTTATACAATGAAAACTACAGAACCCTAAAGAGAGAAATAAAAGAAGATCTTAGAAGATGGAAAAATATACCCTGTTCATGGATAGGCAGAACTAACATCATCAAAATGGCGATATTACCAAAAGTTCTCTATAGGTTTAATGCAATGCCAATCAAAATCCCAATGGCATTTCTTGTAGAAATAGAGAAAGCAATCATGAAATTCATATGGAAAAATAAAAGACCCAGAATAGCAAAAACAATGCTAAGCAGGAAGTGTGAATCAGGCGGTATAGCGATACCAGACTTCAAACAATACTACAGAGCAATAGTAACAAAAACAGCATGGTACTGGTACCAAAACAGGCGGGTGGACCAATGGTACAGAATAGAGGACACAGAAACCAATCCACAAAACTACAACTATCTTATATTTGATAAAGGGGCTAAAAGCATGCAATGGAGGAAGGATAGCATCTTCAACAAATGGTGCTGGGAAAACTGGAAATCCATATGCAACAAAATGAAGCTGAATCCCTTTCTCTCGCCATGCACAAAAGTGAATTCAAAATGGATCAAGGAGCTTGATATCAAATCAGAGACGCGCCGTCTGATAGAAGAAAAAGTTGGCTACGATCTACAGTCGGTGGGGTCGGGCTCCAAATTCCTCAATGGGACACCCATAGCACAAAAGTTAATAACTAGAATCAACAAATGGGACTTACTGAAACTAAAAAGTTTTTTCTCAGCAAAAGAAACAATAAGAGAGGTAAATAGGGAGCCTACACCCTGGGAACAAATCTTTACTCCTCACACTTCAGATAGAGCCCTAATATCCAGAGTATACAAAGAACTCAAAAAATTAGACAATAAGAGAACAAACAACCCAATCAACAAATGGGCCAAGGACCTGAACAGACACTTCTCAGAGGAGGACATACAGTCAATCAACAAGTACATGAAAAAATGCTCAACATCTCTAGCTGTCAGAGAAATGCAAATCAAAACCACCCTAAGATACCATCTCACTCCAGTAAGATTGGCAGCCATTAGGAAGTCAAACAACAACAAGTGCTGGCGAGGATGTGGGGAAAAGGGTACACTTGTACATTGCTGGTGGGACTGCAGATTGGTGCAGCCAATTTGGAAAGCAGTATGGAGATTTCTTGGAAAGCTGGGAATGGAGCCACCATTTGACCCAGCTATTCCCCTTCTCGGTCTATTCCCTAAAGACCTAAAAAGAGCATGCTACAGGGACACTGCTACATCGATGTTCATAGCAGCACAGTTCACAATAGCAAGACTGTGGAACCAACCTAGATGCCCTTCAATAGATGAATGGATAAAAAAAATGTGGCATTTATACACAATGGAGTATTACTCTGCATTAAAAAATGACAAAATCATAGAATTTACAGGGAAATGGATGGCATTAGAGCAGATTATGCTAAGTGAAGCTAGCCAATCCCTAAAAAACAAATGCCAAATGTCTTCTTTGATATAAGGAAAGTAACTAAGAACAGAGTAGGGACGAAGAGCAGGAGAAGAAGATTAACATTTAACAGGGATGAGAGGTGGGAGGGAAAGGGAGAGAGAAGGGAAATTGCACGGTAATGGAAGGAGATCCTCAGGGTTATACAGTGGAGGGGGTAGAGAGAGAGGAGGGGAGGGGAGGGGAGAGGTGAGGAGGGGGGAGGGTGGAGGATGGGAAAGGCAGCGGAGCACAACAGACACTAGTATGGCAATTTGTAAATCAATGGATGTGTAACTGATGTGATTCTGCAATCTGTGTATGGGGTGAAGGTGGGAGTTCATAACCCACTTGAATCAAAGTGTGGAATATGATATGTCAAGAAATTTGTAATGTTTTGAACAACCCACAATAAAAAATTAAAAAAAAAAAAGAGAACAAACAACCCAATCAATAAATGGGCCAAGGACCTGAACAGACACTTCTCAGAGGAGGACATACAATCAATCAACAAGTACATGAAAAAATGCTCACCATCTCTAGCAGTCAGAGAAATGCAAATCAAAACCACCCTAAGATACCATCTCACTCCAGTTAGATTGGCAGCCATTAGGAAGTCAAACAACAACAAGTGCTGGCGAGGATGTGGGGAAAAGGGTACACTTGTACATTGCTGGTGGGACTGCAAATTGGTGCAGCCAATTTGGAAAGAAGTATGGAGATTTCTTGGAAAGCTGGGAATGGAGCCACCATTTGACCCAGCTATTCCCCTTCTCGGTCTATTCCCTAAAGACCTAAAAAGAGCATGCTACAGGGACACTGCTACATCGATGTTCATAGCAGCACAGTTCACAATAGCAAGACTGTGGAACCAACCTAGATGCCCTTCAATAGATGAATGGATAAAAACAAATGTGGCATTTATACACAATGGAGTATTACTCTGCATTAAAAAATGACAAAATCATAGAATTTACAGGGAAATGGATGGCATTAGAGCACATTATGCTAAGTGAAGCTAGCCAATCCCTAAAAAACAAATGCCAAATGTCTTCTTTGATATAAGGAGAGTAACTAAGAACAGAGTAGGGACGAAGAGCAGGAGAAGAAGATTAACATTAAACAGGGATGAGAGGTGGGAGGGAAAGGGAGAGAGAAGGGAAATTGCATGGAAATGGAAGGAGACCCTCAGAGTTATACAAAAGTACATACAAGAGGAAGTGAGGAGAAAGGGAAAAATAATACAAGGGGGACAAATGAATGTCAGTAGAGGGGGCAAAGAGAGAAGAGGGGAGGGGAGGGGAGGGGGGATAGTAGAGGATAGGAAAGGCAGCAGAACACAACAGACACTAGTATGGCAATATGTAAATCAATGGATGTGTAACTGATGTGATTCTGCAATCTGTATATGGGGTAAAAATGGGAGCTCATAACCCACTTGAATCAAAGTGTGAAATATGATATATCAAGAACTATGTAATGTTTTGAACAGCCAACAATAAAAAATTTAAAAAAAAAGAAATAAAAACGCAGTACTTAAAAAATTCAACATATAAATAATATCAGGAATTAAAATCCTGATAAAGCTTAAATATAGAAAGTTAGAAATCTCTTTCAAAAGTTTATTCTTTGGGGTTTTAAAAATATGCTAAAATGTGTTTATATGAAACATAATTACGTTCATTTTCAAGGTGTTTTTTTAAATGGACCAAATAAATGAAAAACATAGAAAACAAAACAAAACAAAACAAAAGCAATCAACCACATTTGACCTTTTTCTTTTCAATCCCACAGTAAACAATACCATAAACTACTTACATCAAGGGATGAGAGAGTTCTCTTATATGTTTATAAGTCACAGTTGTTATGACAGTGAAGGAGACAAATATTCTTTTGTAGAAAGTAGCTTCCTGTTGTTTCCCTTTTGTTCAGGGAGACAATAGTATACATTTATTTGCATAACAAGGTGAGTTCCCTGGGGGAAAAGGGGAGTGGGCAAGAGCATTTACCTTCCAGGGTGTGAAAAGACAGTGGAGGTAAACAAATATTTTTTTTTCCAAGTATAATCTCTACAGTAAAGGAAAGAGAAAAGATGAGCTAAGAAGGTTGGGATGTAGAGATTTTCCCATTTGGATTTCTCACATGCAGTGGTCAATAGTAGTTTTTGAAATAATTTTCAAATAACATTGCTTAACTCTATGAGTTTTCTATTACCTGTTCATAAACAGCAGATTATTGTGGTTGCTGTGGCAATGCTTGTATGTGAATTTATGGTTTTGCTATTTTTTAATCACTGGAAAGCAATTTTGGATTTCAATTTAAATATTACCTCATTAAAGTCCTTCCAAATCTAAGATAAGCTCTACCCGATCCTTTTTCTCTCACTGCATTCTATTCATTTACATCATAAGATTTTTTTCTCAACTACAATTAAATAATTACTTGGCTACTTTTCTAATTGTCTTCTACCACCTGAATGTAAGTTCCATGAAGTCACAAGTGAATACTTTGCTCATCTCCCCATTTTCAGTACTATGAAGAGTGCCTGACAGATGGTAGGGGCTTAACAAAGGATTTTTATAAATGAATAAATGAATGAATGCTGAGGTTATGTAGCACGTAGGTAAGAGAATGACTTTGGAACTGGATGCCCAGCCACACCTTGGTTCTGCCACTTAATAGGTATGTGATTCTGAGCGAGTTTAAACTTGAGTTCCTAAGTCTCCTTGCCTGTTAAATGGTCATGAGAACAGTAGTTCCTGCCTCGTAGCTTTGTTTGGGGAAATTTAAAACATTAATGATTATAAATATTAATATATGTAAAACAGGTCAGGGCATTTTCTTAGTGAGCACTCGATATATGTGTTTTGTCATAATTTTTTTCCCATTTATCTGAAATGAATTTGTATATGGGAAATATCTACAATGAGTAAGTACTATTAGATACAGAAATATAAAATTTGAAAATTGACACAGAATTTTAAAAATTGTATTGATGAATATACAACAATCTATGTCTAATATAAGTACACATAGAAGCTAGTATAGAATAATCTTGTCTCCTTTTTGGTTTGTAATTGACAACTACTGTTCTACGTAAAACTGTATTTGATTTTGACCATACCACTGTGGGATAAGTATGGAAGGCCTGATACTGTATAAAGGAGGAATTTAAGAAATGTTAAGTGAGATTCCCAAGACCACATAGACTAATGCCTGATGGTAATCCACATCTTCTGACTTTAAGTCCAAAGCTCTTTTTTTTTTTCTGTAAAATTATCACTTGCAGTTTTCTTGTGTTGGAATTTCACAGGTCATCTGTTTATCTCTTTTTATTAAACACATGTTCATCATGAACCATATGCACAGCACCCTATAACTCTTCTTACATTTGAATTTGAGATTTTTATATCATTATATGGAGTACGTATTTTAGAAATGTATTGGAAAGAGTAACATATTACATGCAAATAAATAATATGCCCTTAAAAAATATATATACTACTGAAAGAAAGAGGGTTAGCTATATTTATAGTAGCCATATAATTATCAACTAAAATGGATTTTAAGCCAAAAAGCACTAGAGTTACTTTATAATGAAAAAAGTTCTAGATCACCAAAAGGTTATAATTCTTAACTTTTATGCACCTAATAAAATAGATTTGTTTTAAAAGAGAAAGAGACAACTGTAAGGAAATCTTGAGAAGTTTACCAGCATAATGGAATATTTCAGCACATTTCTTTGAACTGTCAAACAAAAATAGTATAGTTATAGCTTTGAACAATACATGCTTCACTTAAAGACTGGCTTCTCAAGTAAAAACATATAAGTCTCAACAAATATAAAAGTTTCATACAGACAATAGTCTTTGAACACAATAAAAAAATTTAGCAGTCAGTTATAAAAATGACCCAAGACCCCATATTTTTGGAAATTACTGAGAATATCTTTAAAATAATATGGTGTGAGGAAGGGAGTTAGGTCAGTGTTATAGATCAGTTGATAATGTTGATACTGGTTGATGATTGCATGGGTGTTTATTACACTTTTCCATCTATTTTGTATGTTTGAGATGTGCTATAATAAAAAAAGATGGTAGGCAGTAAAAGTGGTTATCTGTAGACATTTGTAGTTTTAAATGCTTATATTTAAAAGAACAGACTAGGGGCTGGGGTTATGGCTCAGGGTAGAGCACTTGCATAACATGTGTGGGGCCCTGGGTTCCTCAGCACCACATAAAAATAAATAAATAAAATAAAGGTATTTGTGTCCAACTACAACTAAAAAATAAAAATATTAACAAAAAGAACAGACTAAATGTTAATGAAATAAGTATCCAACTTTAACCATTAAAACATGAGAGAATATACCCTCCCCCCCCAAAAAAAAATGGAAAGAGAAAGAATGATAAAGTAGAAAACAAAAGATATAATAAGGAGGATCAGAAAGGCAAAAGTTAGTCTTTTGAGAAGACTTAATTTGGACATCAATAATAAAACTGATCAAGAGAAGAGAAAAAAGGCAATGATAAGTAATAGAAATAGTAAAAGATATTACAGCTACAGATGCAATACAAGTTAAAATCTTTCTGTTTTGCGTGTGTGTTACTAGGGATTGAACAAAGGAAGGTTTTCCACTGGACTATGTACCCCAGCTCTTTTTATTTTATCTTGAAACAGTGTTTTACTAAGTTGCCAAGGATGGCCATGAATTTACAATTTTCCTGCCTCAGCCTCCCAAATTGCTGGGATTACAGGTGTGTATCATCATATCCAGCACAATATATTTTTAATACCATGAAATTTTAAGTCAGTGAATTTAACTTAGATGAAATAGATAAATATTCAGAAAATACTTAGCAAAAACAAAGAAAAAAGACAAAATTTGAATAGACTCAAACATTAAAGAAATTCAATCAATAGGTAAAAATCTTCCCTTTTCAAAAGTAACACCAGGCCCAGATGGGTTTACAGGTGAGTTCTGTCAAATCCTGAGAAACTTTTCATTATAGATTTACACACACTTCCATATAAAAGGGGGAAAAGCTCCTCAGCTCACTTAATGAAATCAATATAACCCTGATACCCAAACTAGACAAAGACAATATTAAGAAAAGCACAGATCACTCTCATTGAAAAAAAAGATGACTTAAAATGTAGTAAGACAAATACAGTAAAATGTTACCCAAGATAATAACAATCAAATTATATTTTTCCCAGTAATGCAAAGACAGTAATATTAGAAAGTACATAAATGTAATTGACAGTATTGTGGTTCTGGGAAGCCATAACAGCTCAGTTATTATGGAGGAAAAAATCTAATAAAATTCTACCCCTTCACAAACACAAATCTAAAACCTGCACAGAAGGAAATGTGAAGCTACTAAAAACTTATAACATCATTTTTGATGATTCCACTTAAAAGAACAAGAAGATGCTTACTATCACTATCTTATATTCATCATACACTGTAGGTCCTAGACACAGCAGTAACATAGGATAAAGGAATAATAGATAAAATAATTGGAAAGGAAAACGCAAAACTAGCATTTACAAAAGAGTTGTAAACAAATTGGTAAAAATGAAAATTGAGTTAGGTGACTAGGTATGGTAAAATGACCATTTGGATGCACCAGTCATAACAATTTAAAAAATTTACATTTATTATAGGAACAAAATCCGCAAAAGTAGGGCATTTAGGAGTAAACTGTAAGAAAAGATATGCAAGACCTCTGGAGGAAATTACAAAATATTATGGAATGATACACTAAAGCAAACCCTAAATAAATGGAGAGATATATCATTGTTCCAGGGACAGAGAACCAAACTAACTCTCACTAATCAGTGCAAACAAAATACAGTAGGCTTGGTTTTGTTTGTTTTTAAGGAAATTGACAAGATCCAAGAATAGTCAACACACTTCCTGAAGAATAAGAAGAAAATTGTGATGCTCTTGACTTATGGGAATAATGATGGGTCTTGCCCTGCCAGAGATCAAGATTTATTTTACAGCTATAGTAATTAAGATAGTATGCAATTAGCCCAAACACGAATGAACTGACCAAAGGACACACACCACAGGATAAGCAACTTTATAAATTATTACTGAGAAAAACAGAATGTTAAGACATCCGTTATTCATATGGAAAAAAGTAAAATTGAGTTTCTACATCATACCATACTATTAAAAGTACAAAACAACAATTTTCTTCAGAAGATATATAAATATTTACATAAATGCAGGATTGGAAAAGATTCTTTTTTTTTTTTTTCCTTTTTATGGTATTGGAGATTGAACCTAGGAGCTTTACACATGCTAGGCAAGCACTATACCACTGAGATATATCCCCAGCCCTTTTTATTTTTATTTGTTTGTTTATTTATTTATTTATTTTACTTTCAGACAGAGTCTTACTAAGTTTTCCATTATTGAATCTGGCCTCAGATTTGCCATCCTCCTGCCTAAGCCTTCTGTGTTGCTGGGATGTCAGGCATATACCAACATGCTGGGTGTGGTTAGGATTTCTTAAACGAGACAGAAAAGACTTAATTGGAAAAATTTGGTGTTTCAACTAAATTAAATTAAAAATTCTCTTTGTCAAAAGTGACTGTTTAACAATCAAATATAGTTTATGAATTCTGAATAAATTCTGATCCTTAAAAAAAACCAAAACTTTGGGACAGTTGACATTAGAAAACAGATCTATGAGTTTTTAAGTGATAGAGTTTTAAATTTTCTTATGTATAATACTAGTATTGTAAGCATGTGTAAGAATGTGATTTAAAGATATATGTTGATATATTTTTGGATGGAGTGTCATGATAAATGCAACTAGTATACAAATAAGTAACTAAAAAATGTGTGTGTGATATACCTCCACACAGAGAGCATAAATATATTAAAGTGTACACAACGATATAATTTTAATTATTGACTCTAGGTGAAATATGTATAAATGTTCCTTGTATAGTTCTTTCAGTAAAGGAAATAAAGGAACCTGCATTTTTAGGAGGCCTGAGGCATGTCTGGGTATAGGGCATTTAGAGATCAAGGACATTGTCCAACTAAACTGAAAGGTGCACTACACAATATCTTTGTGTGGGAAAGAAGCTGCCATCTCTCCAGGTGGAGTGTGGAAAACGAAGGAAGGAACCATTTTGCAGCTGCAGAATGGGGGTCAGCAGCTGAGGGAGCCCATTCCTGGCAAACCCAAATTGGGCCCATAATACAGGCACAGTAAACACACTGCACAACATAAAGTGTGCCTAAGCAACCAGGAGAAAATCAAATGTGGAGAGAGGTTTACACTGGGGACAACTTGTCATGGAGCTCCACCCAGCTCTAACTCTCCCTCTGCAATCTGGCTGCTTACAGGACCAGCTGGGAGAGAGGTGTCTGGTCAGAAATTCAGAAATTTGAAAGGGCAGGGACAGGAGAGATTGAGTTTAGAGACTGAACCCAAGACCAGGAAACGTGGGGACTGCAAGTGACATAGGGGACAAAGAATTTGCTCCTCCACCACACGAGTGGAACCCAGGGGAGATCCCTGGGGTATAGTCTTCCAGCATGGACCAGCAATTACTGGGCCCTGAAGGTGTGCTGATTTAAAATCTCCAGACCCACTGGCATTCAGCAAAGAGCCTAGAACCCACCTAAGCCTAAATCCTTCCTCCAGAAATTTTGTCTACAAGATTACCTTCCATGATAAACAAAAGTTAAAAAATTCACAACCAGAAAGCCTGTACTACAAAACATAATAAGATATTTCATGAAGAAGAAATGAAAAATAAAAGTGAAAACCATAAAAGGGAAGAATTACACTATCAACAGAGAAACTAATTCAAATTAAAACCAGAAATAAATCAAAATGAAAGGGAATAAAAATCATATCTCAATAAAAAACAAGCAAACAAAAATAAAAATGAAAACCATAGGGAAGAACTACACTATCAACAGAGAAACTAATTCAAATTAAAACCAGAAATAAATCAAAATGAAAGGGAATAAAAATCATATCTCAATAAAAACATTGAATGTAAATGGCCTAAATTCATCAATCAAAAGACATAGCCTGGGATTGGATTAAAAAACAAGACCCAACAATATGCTGCCTCCAAAAGAGTGAACTCATACACAAAGACATCCACAGAATGACGGTAAAAGAATGAGAAAAAAACATCATCCACATAGATCTTGTAAACAAGCAGGGATTTCTATCCTCATATCAGAAAAAGTGGACTTTAAGCCAAAGTTAATCAGAAGGGACAAAGAAGGACATTTCATACTGCTTCAGGGAATTTATACACCAACCAGACATAATATTTATTCCCCAAGATATCGAGCATTTACGTACATCAAACAAACCCTTATCAATTTCAAGAAGCAAATAAACCGCAACACAATAATACTTTAACATACCTCTCTCACCACTGGATAGATCCTCCAAACAAACAAACAAAAAAAACCCACAAAGTATTTATAGAACTAAAAGATACAACAATTTAGATAATATACATATATAGAATATTTTATCCATCAAGGACTGAATACACTTTCTTCTCAGCAGCACATGGATCCTTCTCTAAAATAAACCATATCTTAGGCCACAAAGCAACTGTGAGCAAATACAAAAAAAAAATAGAGATAATGCCTTGCATCCTATCAGATCATATTGGAATGAAATTAGAAATAAATGGTAAAATAAAAAATAGAAACTACTCTAACATTGGGAGACTAAATAATATGCTATTGAAAGGTAAATGGATAGCAGAAATCAGGGCTGAAATAAAAAATACTTATAGGTAAATGTGAATAGCAATAAAATATATCAAAATTTCTGGGACATTATGAAGTCAGTGCTAAGAGGAAAGTTCATTGCATTAAGCTCATTTATTAAAAGAATAAAAAGTCAAAAAATAAATAACCTGACATTACATCTCAAAACCCTAGAACGAGAAGGACAAATTAATAACAAAAACTGTAGAATACAGGAAATAATTAAAATCAAAGATGAAGTCAATGAAATTGAAATAAAAGAAACAACCCAAAAATCGACAAAACAAAAAGTTGATTCTTTGGGGGGAAAAAAATCAATGAAATTGATAAACCCTTAGCCAAGCTAACAAAGAGAAAGAGAGGGAAAAAACTCAAATTACTAAAATTTACTATGAAAAATGAAATCACAATAGACACTACTGAAATACAGATGATAATAAGAACCAATTTTGAAAATCTATACTCTAGTAAAATAGAAAATCTTAAAGACATTGACAAATTTCTAGAGACATGTGACCTACCCAAATTGAAGCAGAAGGACATAGAAAATTTAAACAGATAAATTTCAAGCAATGAGGGGCCGGGAATGTGGCTCAGTGGTAAAGCTCTCACCTAGCACATGTGAGGCTCTGGGTTCGATCCTTGGCACCACATTAAAAACTTATTGTGTCCACCTACAACTAAAACAAATATTTAAAAAATTCAAGCAATGAAATTGAAAATGCCATCAAAAGCTTACCAACAAAGAAAAGCCCAGAACCAGATGGATTCTCAGCTGAGTTCTCCCAGACCATCAAAGAAGAACTAACACTAATCCTCCTCAAATTATTCCATGAAATAGAAAAGGAGGCAACCCTTCCCAAGCTCCTTCTATGAAGCTAGTCTCACCGTAATACCAAAACCAGACAAAGACACATCAAGGAAAGAAAATTTCAGACCAATATTCCTGATGAACATAGATGCAAAAATTCTTAATATTACTGGCAAATCATTTTCTTTCCAGGATGCCTTCTATCACCACTTCTATTCAACATAGTCCTGGAAACTCTAGTCAGATCAATTAGACAAAAGAAATAAATGAAAAGGATACATATAGGAAAAGAAGAATTCAAACTATCCCTATTTGCTGATGACATGATTCTATATTTAGAAAACCAAAAACACTCCACCAGAAAACTTCTTGAACTCATAAACAAATACAGCAAAGTAGAGGGATTCAAAATCAACACCCATAAATCAATTGTGTTCCTATACATCAGTGATGAATCAACTGAAAATGAGGAAAACCATTCCATTCAAAATAGCCACAAAAAAATAAAATACTTAGGAACCAACCTAACAATAGAGGTGAAGGATCTCTACAGTAAAATCTATAGAACACTAAAGAAAGAAATCAAGGAGGCCTTTAGAAGATGGAATGAACTCCCATGATCTTGGATAGGCAGAATTAAGATAGTCAAAATGGCCACACTACCAAAAGCACTATTTAGAGATTCAATGCAATTCCCATCAAAATTCCAATGACATTCTTCATAGAAACAGAAAAAGCAGTCATGAAATTAATTTGGAAAATAAGAGGCTCAGAAATAGCCAAAGCAATCCTCAACAAGAAAAGCGAAGCAGGAGTCATCAAAATACCACACCTTAAATTATACTACAAAGCTATGGTAACAAAAACAGCATTGTATTGGCTCCAAAACAGACGTGAAGACCAGTGGTTCAAAATAGAAGACACAGAGACAAATCCACATAAATACAGTTTTCTTATACTAGACAAAGGCACCAAAAACATTCATTGGAGAAAAGATAGCTTCTTTAACAAATGGTGCTGGGAAAACTGGAAAGCCATATGTAATAGAATGAAAGTTAACCCATATCTCTCACCCTGCACAAAAATTAACTCAAAGTGGATCAAAGACCTAGGGATTAGAACAGAAATCCTGAACATACTAGAAGAAAATGTAGGCTCAGCACTTAAATATATTGGGTCAGGAACTGACTTTCTTAAGACTCCTAAAAGTGCCAGAAGTAAAATCAAGAATCAATAAATGGGATTTTACCTAACTAAAAAGCTTCTTGACAGCAAAGGAAACAATTAAGAGTATTTAGAGAGAGTCTACAGAATGGGAGAAAATCTTTACCACCTGCACCTCAGATAGGGCATTAATTTCCAGGATATACAAAGAACACAAGAAACTTAACACCAAAAAAGTAAATAACCCAATCAATAAGTAGACAAAGGAAATGAACAGACCCTTCTTAAAAGAAGAAATACAGATGATCAACAAATGTATGAAAACATCTTTAGCAATTAGAGAATGCAAACCAAAACTACACTTGAGATTTTTATCTCACTCCAGTCAGAATGACAACTATCAAGAATACAAGCAACAATGTTGGCAAGGATTTGGGGAAAAGGGTATGCAAAAATTATTGGTGGGACTGAAAATTGTTGCAACCAGTCTGGAAAGCAGCATGGAGATTCCTCAAAAAACTAGGAATGGAACCACCATTTGACCCAGTTATCCCACACCTTGGCATATATCCAAAGGAGTTAAAAATCAACATACTACAGGGATGCAGCCACATCAATGTTTACAGCAGCTCAATTCACAATAGCTAAGCTATGGAACCAACCTATATACCCATGAACAATGAATGGATAAAGAAATTATGGTGTATATAAACAATGAGATATTACTCAGCCATAAAAAAGAAAGACTTTATGACATTTGCTAGTAAATGGATGGATGGATGTGGAGACTATCATGCTAAATGAAATAGGCCAATCCCCCCAAAAATCAAAGTTTGAATGTTTTTGTTGATATGTGGAAGCTAAATCACAATAAAGGAGGGGGGAGGAGAAAAGTTTACTAGATTATACAAAAGGGAATGAAGGGAAGGGAGGGGGATAGGAATAGGAAAGACAGTGGAATAAATCTGACATAATTTTTCTATGCACATATATGAAAAATCCTAAGTGAATCGCATCATTGTGTACATCAATTTAAAAAAAAGATGAAAGATAACAAGTGCTAGGATATGCAGAGAAGGGAACTCTTATATACAATTGGTGGGAATGTAAATTAGTATTTCCATTATGGAAAATGATTTAAATTTTCCTCAAAAAAATAAAAAATAGAACCACCGTATAACCCAGCAATCCCACTTATGGATATGTATCCTAAGGAAATTAAATTAATAGGAAGTGATATCCCCAGGTCCACATTCATCACAGCACTATTCACAACTGCCAAGGCACATACTTAATCACCCTACATGTCCATCAGTTGATGAATGTATAAAGAAAATGTAGTATAAATACACAATGGAATACTATCTGGACCTTTAAAAAGGAAGAAATTCTTCAATTTGCAATGATGGATAAAGTTTGAGGATACTGTGCTAAGTAAAATAAGCCAGGTACAAAAAAAATTAACACCACCACATGATCTCACTTACATCCGGAATCTTAAAAAAAGTCAAACTCATTGAAGAAGACAGTAGAATGTTGGTTACTAGAGGCTGAAAGGAAAACAACAGGTAATGGAAAGTTGTTGGTCAAAGATACAAAAGTTTAGCTAGACAGGATAAGTTTTTGAGACCTGTTGTACAACTGGTGACTATAATCAATAATGTATAATATATTTGAAAATAGGTGAGAGTAAATGACAAATGTCTATCACAAAAAAAAGAAACAATGTTAATCAACTCAATTTAACATTCCACATTGCATACATATAGAGCAGTACATACAATATAGCAGACACAGAAAGCATACAAACAATACAACTTGATGAGTACAGCTGCATACATGTGCAAAGAAGTATGAAAGAATACATGGGAAAAATACACATGGAGTTCACATAATGGTAACATCAGAGAGGCCAGGGGAGTGGGATCATTAAAGATATACATGAGGAACGGGGTTGTAGCTCAATGGTAGAGCTTCTCACATGTGAGGCACTGGGTTCGCTCCTCAGCAACACATAAAAATAAAGGTATTGTGTCCATCTATAACTAAAAAATAAAATAAAATAAAATATATACGTGAGACTGATTCTACCTACGATATGTTGTTTTTTAATGTAGGTTGAGAGTAATTTGAGTACTTATTCTATTTAGTTTTCTGTGCCTGAAATGTTTTATAAGTTTTAAAATAGTCTTTCTGGAAACCAATCATTTGAGGATGGTTGAAGGAACTAAATACTGTGAGTATGATTGCTATTTTCAAATATTTGAAGGAACATCATATATAAGGAAAAAAGATATTCTTCCTAACATATATGGACAGGCTCTTGTTCAGCAAGCCAGGCACACATCACTACTATTGCTTCAAAGGACAAATGCAGGGAAAGTACAAGGAGCAGGGTAGAAGCTTCCTCTGGGCTTCCTATAGAGACATGTTTCAGAGCCAGAGGTAACAGGATGTGGAGCTGAGAGCAGGACTGTTTGGAGCCAGCCTCCTTGTTCAGATCTTGTCTCTGATCTTTGTAGGCAGTATGATTTGGGGTAAATTATTAACCTTTGTGTGCCTACAGCCAGACTGTAAAATGGGGATGATAATAATGGTGCCCGTCCTCACAGGGCTATGATGAAGATTAAAGGAACAGTGCCTGGTACATAGCAAGTGTCTGTAAAGCAAATTGAATAAATACCCTGGCAGATAAAGTATCTTCCTTTTAAAGCAGTAAAATCTTCAAGACTTCAGTAAAAGCAGCATAAATCTCTTCTCTAAGGAAGATGAGGAGGTATCCTTCCCTTCTGGTCTAAATGAATATCATATTTCAATCTGCACACAAATTACACCAAAATCTTGCTAAAATGCATGCTCTGAGTCAGAATGTCTGGGGTGGGGCCCAAGAGTCTTGATTTCTAACAGGGGAACTGATGCTCTAGGGATCCTGGGCACCACACCTGCAGTAGCAAAGCCCTAGAGGGACTTTTCCTATCTCCGTGCACCTTAATGTCAATGATGTTTAGTTCTTATCTCTCTGGATCATCATTTTGCCATGAATTCTAAATGTATATCTTTTCCAAAGATATACATTTTAGCCCTTCACTTAACTAAAAATAACTTAAATACTAAATAGATTCAGAATTTATTAAAGGCTTGGGAGATTCTTTATATAAATGTGTATCTTTTCACAATGTACCTAGATTTTAAATATGAATTCTAGCTTTTTATCACTTAAATTTTCTTAAAAGAGAAACACTTTATGAGAAGTTAAAATAGTAAAATCTAGGGGAGGGAAGTTCCTGTACTATTTTGAAATTCACATTAGTGTCTACATTTGATATGACAGAGAGAGAGATGTCACCGTAGATTCCCAAATAGAGTGAAGAAAGAAAAACCAGTTGGGGACAGGATAAATTGGAAAGAAGGAGAATGTCAAGCATTTAAGTGAAAACGATAAAGTGATCATTTTAAAAAGTTTGGAGGTATGGTTCTGAGAGATGTTGTAGTGGTACCCCCTTTCTCCACAAAAAAAAAAAGTCTTAACTGGGCTTCTTCAGAAATCTTCACCATGGATGATTTTGGGACTGTCAGAAAAAAAAAATCTCTACAAAAGAGTTTAATGTAGATAAACTTCCAATTTTCATGTAGCCCTGTTTTACTTGGCCACTGTCCGGGAAGAAATCCGCACTCCAGGTGCTGGACACCCCCTTACTAGTTTTTCACAAACACGTATCCAGTATAGTAGTTTGTAGAAATGTGTAAACAAAGCCTCTGGCCTTGAGCTGGAACTCAAAAAGATGTCTACATTTCTAAGATAAGAGAAGTTACCAATTGGGCTCCATGGTAACAGCTGGCAGGGAGAGGAAAGAAAAAGGGGAAGAAGCTCTCCCCTTCTCAGGTACTGCCCTTGAAGGGTTAACTTTCCCAAAACAGTGAAAGAAAAAGCTGCTTTTATGTGAACTTCTGCTGACTGTTAACTTCTGAGCCCCTTCCCTTATATGCTGGTATAAATTTCTGAAACTGCCTGAACTCGGGGTTCAGGGGATTGATTACAACAGAAGCTGTGCCCTCTGAACCTGGCTGCAGCCAAATAAAACTGTTTCCTGCTGTCTTTGGTGCCTTGCCTCATCTGTCCCTATAACAATGTTAATGAGGAAGACCAGCAAGATTATCGTTTTAGAATATGTTAGTTCAACAATAAGGTGAAGAGGCAATGGGCCTTCAGTATATCAGAAGCCTGGTGGAGCACACTGCTCTGGCAGGGGCCAAACCCCTCTGATACACATGCAATTGGACCTTCAGGTCCAGTCTGGAACATGACTAATATGACTGTATTCTGAAACAGATCTTTGATATCATGATCCAGAACAGAAGCCCAGAGAACAGTATGCTACCTGGGGCTGGTTGAAGTGAGAGGTTCTGGTGATTTGATCTGAATTATTCTCAGGCTTTCTTTCCTTCAGGGACTCTTCACAGATCACGATTGACATAGAGCCCAAAGGACCCCCTGGGGATTTCCTACGTCAGGCTGCATATAGGCATTGAGTCTGTGACTATTAGTGGCTTTGGCCACTGAGTGGCTCATGATTATGCAACCTAACACTATTGGAACTGAGATCTGTGGCCTCTAGGAGCACAATTTGCAAATGTCCCTCCATCAAAATAGCCCTGAGTGGAGAGAAAGCAGAAAGGCTGTGGGTGGGTCGTTTCATTCTTTCACTACTATTCTATGTCAAAGCAGAAAGTTCCCATGCTCCATAATTTGTTTTTAAAAGGATGGTATAGGAGAAGTCAGAGAGAGAGAGAGAAAGAGTAGGAATTCAAGCAGATAATCCAGAATTTTCTTTAAAATTATGTTATAGACAAGCTCTTGTTCAGCAAGCCAGGCACACATTACTACTATAGCTTCAAAGGACAAATGTGGGGAAAGTACAAGGTATTTTACTCACCACCACTGCACAGAGGTTGTATTTGGGATGCTTCCGGAAAACTGGACAAATGTAAGGAGTGAGGTCCAAGTTAGTGAGTGGGTAATGAATATCTGTTCTCAGTTTTCTTTTCAGTGTACCCTGGATGTCAAACCTGGAGAAATAAAAAGTATATTAAGTATAAAGTTTGTGAGGCACACATTAATGAACTCTATCTTGACAAATTCCAAAAACAGTTAAAAGTAATTTATTAGAAAGATTAGCTGGTGGGGCTGGGATTGTGGCTCAGCGGTGGAGTGCTCGCGTAGCACGGGCGAGACCTGGGTTCGATCCTCAGCACCACATAAAAATAAAGGCATTGTGTTGTGTCCATCTACACCTAAAAAATAAATGTTAAATAAAGACAAATTAGCTAGTACAGACCTGTACATAAATTTCTTCTTTCTTATCTAAATGTATTTGGAAACACCACATCCACAAGCCTCACCAAAAGTGAGACTGGTGTGATCCAGGAGTTGGATCCAGAGGGGAAACAGTGTATATTCAAGCTAAACTGAACCTAGTGGGGGAAAAGGACCAAAAGCAGATTCAGCATAGGGAGGGGAAATCCCACTGGAAACCTCCTGAGAACTTTGCCCCAGCAGATGTGAGTCATGCTAACCCAGGGGCTCGTCTTTTCCCTATCTTGATTTCAGCACAGGTTGTCTTGCCAGTGTCCTGATTTCAAGCTCTGAGGTCCTAATATAATGTTTCAATAAGAAAATGTGGTGAAAATCTTTCACATTCTGTACTGGTATATAGATTAGAAGTTTCCAAACCTGGGCTTATATCAGAATCACTCAAGAGCTTTATAAAGAAAATAATCATGTACATTTCAGAAAAATGACTGATTAAGGCCAGAAGTGAGGGGATTATTAGATAAGGCTGAGTCTTCTTGTGTCAGAAAGCAAGAAACCTTGTTCAGAAAAAGTAAGGCAATACCATATGACCCAGGAATCTCATGAGTAGATACCATTTCAAGAGAAATGAAGATTTATGTAAATCATAAAGCATAGATTTATGTAAATCATAAAGCATAAATAGCAGCTTTATTCATATTTGCCAAAAACTGGAAATAAAAGTCCACCAGCTGGTTAATGGATAAATAGCTGTTTTTTTTTTTCCTCCCATAAAAAGTAACAGTAGGGACTAGGTTGTAGCTCAGTGGTAGAGTGCTAGCCCAGCATGTGTAAGGCACCAGGTTCAATTCTCAGCAACGTATATAAATAAACAAAATAAACATTCATTGACAACAATTAAATATTTTTTTAAAAAACTAACAATACACAGCACTAAGAACGATCTACTAAAACATGCAACAACATGGGCTAAGCTCAAAAGCATTATGCTACATGAAAGAAGCCAGACTGAAAAGGTTACACAGAATATGACTTTTCTGAAGAAGGTAAAACTGCAGAGATGGAAATCAGATCAGCAGTTTCCAGGATTTTAGGGTGGGAGAAGTGGGTGGTGGAAAAAAACCATCAGAAAACTTCTTGGGGTAATGGAATTAGTCTATATGTTGGTTGAGGCAGTAGAGTATCTAAACATTTGTCAAAATTCATAGATACTGTACACTTAAAAAGGATACATTTTAAGTAAGTATAGCTTCATAAACAGACAAATTAACTAAGGGGGTCTTAGGTCCAGGCTTGAGGGGGCTCCCAAAGGCCAATTTGGAACAATTTAAACACCAAAACAAGAGGAGACTTTATGATTACACATACAAGGAACTTGAAAGTCATTTCTCTAACAATAAGTTAGAGAAAAAAACTGAAAATCAACTCTTCTTAGATCTATGAGAGAAGTGATGTGGGAGAACAAACTGATATCCCCAAAATCAGGAGAGACAGACAGAGAATCACAACTTACCAGAGCAGAAACTGCTGGGCAGAAACCATGAGGGAACCAGTCTGTGATAGGAAAACTGGAGATTGGAGAAGTGCTGGAGACTCATGCAAACAAGACTGAGCCTTAAACTCTAGAGGACTCAGTCAAAGGTCCTTCACACTTGTGTGAGCTTTGCCTCCAGGCACCCCCAAAATTTCTCACAGTAAATATCAGAGGAAAATTTCCTCCTGCCTCTGGTGGGGAGAGTCACAAAGAAGCCATTTTGAAATATACCAGGAACACTCTAATCTTAATAGGGTCTTCTCACAGGAGAAACCAGTTAACTAGAGCATAGCCTGTTTTTTTACCAACCTAAGTGAGCTGTGGGGAGGGGAATACCCAACTCAGCCTGTACTGACCATGCTCTTCCCTAATGAAGAAGAAAAAAGCTGAGGTGCACTGAGTCCAGAGACACAGATGCATTAAAAAAACCAAGACCTAACCGCAGGACAAGAACGATTCCCCCTCCCCAACACCTCACCACCACATTACTAAAGACCTACTTAGAGCTGTTCTTTTTGTGCAGGACATCCTATCGACTATCAGGAAAAAAAATTACAAGTCATACTCAGAGTCAAAGAGCACATTTTAAAGAACATGAGAATCAGAAATGGCAGGGTTGGGTATGGGGTTGGGGCTCAGCGGTAGAGCTCTTGCCTAGGATGTGTGTGAGGCCCTGGGTTCGATCCTCAGCACCACATTTTAAAAAATAAATAAATAAAGGTATTGTGTCCAACTATAACTAAAAAAAGGAGGAGGGGGCAGGATTTGGAATTGCCAGACTGAGAATTTAAAACTGGTTAATATCCTAAGAACTCTGATGGATAAAGCAGACAACATGCTTTATTGCGTTAATTCAGGAGGTAAAATTATTACATCATGAGAGCTATAACCTAATCCACTTGTTGGATTGATAATATATTTTGGGGGGGGGGGTGCTTGGGGATTTGAACCCAGGGCTTCATGCATACCAGGCAAGCATTTTACCACTGAGCCACATCCCCAGCTTGGTAATTTTTTTTTTTTTCCTCAGTGCTGAGGATTGAACCCAGGCCCTCACACATGCCAGGTAAATGTGCTACCACTGAACCACATCCTCAGGTGGATTGATAATTTGATTAACTACTGGGTGATTAACTACTGGGCAGGTAGGTGTGGCCAGAGGAAGTTGATCACTGGTGTAGTACCTCTAGGATCATACTTGGCTCCCCAGGCTCTTACTCTGCTTCCTGGTTGCCATGAGGTGAGCAGCTTTCCTCTGTCATGGCCTGCCACCACGATGCTCTGCCTCACTTCAAGCCCAGAGCACAGGAAATCAGCCAAACACAGACTGAAACCATGAGCCCCAAAGTAAACTTTTGCTCCTCTAAGTTGTTCTTGTTTGTATGTTGGTCCCAGAGACAAAAAACTGATAACACCTGTCTCATTGCCTCATCACCACACCTTTCTGTTCCATCCTCACATTTATCTAACAGACAAACCAACATGCATCTGCATGTAGAATTCCCTTCTTCTTCTCTACCTGGAAAATTCCTCATTCTACTATGTTCACTCTTATTCTGCTGTTTTTCTGTAAAGTTTCTATTCCAAGTTTGTCTGAAGATTTCACTGGATATTTGAATTAGACAAATTAGATTAGAATCTTCACTGATCTAAATATATTCTATTTTGACAATCATTGCATAGCCCCCAGATTGACAAAAACATATGTCTTGTAAAACTTTTTTGACTTCTTGTGTCCTTTTCATTTTTTTTTTTATCTGCCACATCAAGGCATTTGAAGAGACATGCCCTTCACAGATAAACAAATGGTAATAAGCACATGAAAAATGGTCAACAGCATTAGTCACTAATGTTCAATGAGCTACTAAGATGAGGGTCATTGTTAAAAACAACAACAAAATGGAAAGTAACAAATGACGGTGAGGATGCAGAGAAATTGGAACACTGGAGATGGCCAAAGGAATGAAAGCTGGTGCAGCCACTGTGGAAAACAGTTTGGCAGTTATCATAGGACCTATCAATTCCACTCCTAGACATAAACCTATAGGAACTGAGCAAGACTCAAACAGATGCTTTTCAAAAATACGACATTCATTAGGATAGTATCAAAAAAAGAAGATTAGAAAGAAATCAGGAAAACAATAAAAATTAATACAAGAAACCACATTTATCAACAAATTGATAAATAACAGCATTCTGTATTTGCAATATTATGGGCTAAATAACTAGAGTGAATTTCCAGGTAAAACAACTAAAATAGCTGGGTTGGGCTGGGGATGTGGCTCAAGTGGTAGCACGCTCGCCTGGCATGCGTGGGGCGCTGGGTTCAATCCTCAGCACCACATACAAGTAAAATAAAGATGTTGTGTCCACCGAAAACTAAAAAATAAATATTAAAAAATTCTCTCTCTCTCTCTCTCTCTCTCTCTCTTGCTCTGGGTATAAGATAAAAGTATGAGATCTGGGGTTGTAGCTCAGTGGTGGAGTATTTGCCTCGCACACACGTGAGGCCCTGGGTTCGAACCTCAGCACCACATAAAAATAAATAAAATGAGGATATTGTGTCCATCTAAAACTAAAAAAAATAAATAAAAAACAATAAAAGCATGAGTCAAAGTTTGGATAGTCATGAAATCAGACAAAAGAGATTCATAATGATAAAAGGTTTAATTCACCAAGGATTTTTATCGCTTTAAAATGTTTCTACTCTTATTAATGCAGCTTCATTTTTTTAAACCCCAAAGTGACAGAACTACAACAGTTAGACAAGTCCATAATTTAATCAAGAGGTGTCAAACAGATATTTTTTATACCAGTGTTCATTGTAGCAATTCAAAATAGCTTAAAAGTATCTGGGTGTGGTGGCGCACGACTGTGATCCCAGCATTTTGGGAAGCTGAGACAGGAGCATCGCTAGTTCAAAGCCAGCCTCAGCAACAGCAAGGCACTAAGCAACTCAGTGAGATCCTGTCTCCAAATAAAATAAGGTTGGGGATGTGGTTCAGTGGTCGAATACCCCTGGGTTCAATCCCCAGTACCAAAAAAAAAGCTAAAAGGTGGAAACAACTCAAATGTCTGTCCATCATCACATGATAGATGAACAAGCTATGGAATATATATGCATTGAAATTGAGTATAACATTGTAAATATAGTAAATATGTTATATTATAAATATTATACTCAGAAGGAGATTCTGGTACATGCTGCCATACGGATAAACCTTGAAAGCATTACACAAAGTGAATATGCCAGACAAAAACACAAACACTGTTTATATGAGGTACCTAGAAAAGGCAAAGTTATAGAAGCAGAAGTTGACTAGGGTTACAGAGGACCAGGAGAGGGAGGGTGTAGAGTTATTGCTTAATGGTTAGAGTTTGTTTAGGAGAATGAAAAGTGGTGATTATTTTACAACATTGTGAATGTAATTAATGCTAAAAAATTGCACACTTAAATTGCCATAATGGCAAATATTACATTATGTATATATTGCCACAATTTTTTAAATTAACAATGTAATATACCAGATTCTATTGGATTGTACATTTTTAAATGGGTGAATTGTTGTCATGTGAATTACATCTCAATAAAGTTCTTCAAAAGTATCTGACCACAAGCCAGGCTTGGTGGGACACACCTATAATCCCAGAGAATGGACAGCCTGAGGCAGGAGGACCACAAGTTCAAAGCCAGCCTCAGCAACTTAGGGAAGCTCTAAGCAACTTAGTGAGACCCTGTCTCAAAAAAAAAAAAAAAAAACACTGAGGATGTGTTCTCAGTGATAAAGTGACCCTGGGTTCAATTCCTAGTACAAAAAAATCTGCCCATGAAATGTCAAAATTCATACCTTTTTAAGTGAAAAATAATTATTTTTGGTGCTTTGGAAATACTGGCCCTCACAGCTGTTTCCTGCTTGGTTTCACAAAAGGAGCAATGAATTTGGTTGTTCCAGGTCAATGAATCTTGTTGAAAAAAACACTGGAGACAGTCCTGTTGAGAAAGAAAAAGCATTTGGTGACCAAACTGGATAAACTGCATCCTGGGGTCTCTGTCTATATTAGAACTTTTCTCAAAGTCAGCAAACCAGGAGATATCAGTGTCACACACTGCAGCCCGGACAGCTATAAAATCTACCCAACTGAAGAGCTGCCTCTTTCTCACTTAGTTACTGAGATGGATTGATTGCTCATCTCACTTATTATCTATGAATCAGCATCTTAATATTGGTGGTTTATTTCAGAATCATATAGACTACCGTTTCACATTCTTCTCACCGCTAAAATGGCCTGATGACTGAAAAAGGGCCATATCTGAGGGTTCAGGTGTGGTGGCCCTTAAAGACATTAGGGCAGAGATAAATTAGACCCCATATCCACAGGAGATACTCTCCTCACTGTGGCCAGGGCCCTGGTTCTGCACACTGTTAACCTAAAGAGGAAGATGAGCATATATTTTGTTTTTAGCAGAACAGCCAGCACCCTCACTTAAAGAGTGTTTGGAATTTCTTTCAACCAATCTTTAGTTGTTTCATCTGAGAACAAAAACCAGTCCTGAGTAAGTAACAGGATTCTGTTATCTCATTCTGATACGTGAAAACTTTCAGTAGTCAGTTGTGGTGGCACATGGACTTGGGAGGCTGAGGCAGGAGGATCTCAGGTTTGAGATCAGCCTCAGCAATCCAGCAAGACCATCTCAAAATAAAAATAAAAAGGGCTGAGAGTATATCTGAGTAGTGGATCACCCTTGGGTTCAATCCCCATGACTAAGAAAATAAATAAAATGAAAAACTGAGCAGCAGATGTGCTTTCATAATTTAGAGAGAAAATACAAATCCATATATAATTCTGCAAGGAAGATTATTGCTCCCTACTTCCTATTATGCTCCTCACTTACTACTTCTGACATCTACTGTCCCTTCCTGATCCCCAGGCCCCTGCAGCCCTACACTGCTCTACCCTACATCCCTGCTTACACGTTAACTTTTGGCACTGTGGTGAAGAAAACTAGAGAACCAAATTACGGCACACGATTCCACTCTCTCTTCCAAACACATTTCACAGCATTAGTCCAAAATATAAGAGCTCAAGACTACAGTCAGAATCTTATTAATATTTAGTTCCCGGTTTGAACCTATAGAACTCTGGGGTGAAGGCGGGTCATAATGTTTTTGCAAGAAATGATAAATTCCCTATATGCCAGACCATCTCTATAGAGTAAAAATCCCACCTAACTTTTCAATTTTACAGTGAGACTGCTTTTCAAGTAAGTATGTTTAGAAATACAATCACTGCCAGGTCATGGTGGTATATGCCTATAATCCCAGTGACTGGAGAGGCTGAAGCAGGAGGATTACAAGTTCAAAGCCAACCTCAGCAACTTAGGGAAACCGTTAGCAAGACTCAGTCTCAAAATAAAATGTAAAAAGAGCTGGGGTAATGGCTTAGTGGTATAGGGCCCCTGGGTCCTATCCCTGATACCAATAAAACAAAACAAAAAAAACCCTGAATCCATAGTACTTTTGGCTAATAAGTTGCTTTTCCAAAAAATGCCATTATCATGAGCTTCTCTCCTTCCTTTATTTCTTAAGTTGTAAAGCTGCCTTCTCAGACTGAAAAAATGTAGAAAATAACCCTGAGAACATCTGGGGCTAAGGGTAGAGCAGGACAGATGTATCCAGTAGTAGACCGGCACAGTGGTGCGGGACAGTAGTCCCAGCTACTCAGGACGTGGAGGCAGGTGGATCACTGGAGCCCAGGAGTTTGGAGGCCAGCCTGGGCAGTGCAGCAAGACTCTGTCATAAGAAAAGAAAAGAAAAAGCATTTAATAGTAGGGGCTTCCTACCTGAAGGGAACATTCATATTCAGATGGAATGGGGAGGGAGAGGACAGTGAAGACTTCGTTCTTGTAGGTGCAGTTCTCACACTTCAAACATATGATGCCATAATTGAGCTGCCCTTCAAACAGCTGTGTGATGATAGACGTCTCATTGGCAATCACCTTCCTGCAGCATCTCTGAGCAGATCCTTTCTCATGTGATCGTCTTCGGTGGTACTGAATCAAGAATAAACCCTCATATCAACTATTGGTTATCAAAAAACAGTTTTATTTTATGTATTTATTTATTTATTTATTTTATTCTGATTAGTTATACATGTCAGTAGAACGCATTTTGACACATTGTCCACAAATGGAGCACAAATTCTCATTCCTCTGGCTGCATGTGGTGCAGAGTCACTCCAATAGTGAAATCTTAAATGTATATAGCGTAATAATGTCTCAAAACATATTTTAATAGAATGACATTTTCCTATCAGAATGATATATTCCCATTAGAAACCACTTAGTTTTGGATTCAGACAATAAGTAGAACAAGGCCTTCCTTGAGAGTGTATGTCATTTGTGATTTTTGATGGTTCAGTTATTTCCCTTATTTGGTAAAGCTGAAACTGAGGACACCCCAACTAGTAAATGCAAGTCCAGGCCCCCAATCTGACAGCCTCTGACTGAGATAGAGGAATCTGAAGCTAGTTTTTCCTGGAAAAGGGGTAAGTCAACTACTTAACTAACCTTAGGCAATGAAAGCTGATCTAGAGGTTAAATGAAGGAATATAAATCTTTCTTCTTCCCAGTCTCTTCAGCTAATGTTCCCTACTCTTTTCTACTTTAAGTTATAGAAAACACACTTATAAATAAGTCAATGAATGAATGAACGTTGTGCCCCAGACTACTCTTTTTTTTTTTTTTAATAAGTAGCCATCTGTTCCTGTGTCAAATATAGGCACACTTGGTCCTTAGTGTAGGTTCTGTTCCACTTTATATCACGAAACGGACTGGTCTCATTTCTTGGCCCTCATCTTGATGGGGCCACATACACAGTCCCTGATAGCTTTGTCCGCTGAGTGGGTGTGGGAAATGTGCTTTTATCTTCCCCTTGGTAGTTAGTGGTTTTGATCTCAGGGTAGATACAAAACGTTGGTGCTTTCTCCAGTTTTCTGTTAACAGCGAAAGAATGGAAACAAAGTTCTACTTATTTTTCACACACACACACACAAATGCAAATCTTAAATTTCCAAGGCAGCCTGACCTAACAAGTCTTGTGGCCTGGTTGGCATCCAGCTTATACTGGAAACAGCATTTCCAGAATTTTCAGGGGCTTCAGGGCCTCCGTAGACTGCTCTTGGAGCTGGATCAGCTCCCACAGCCAGCTCTAGTGGGAGCTGCGCTTGCCATCCTGCAGGTGCTTGCTGCTTTCCTCATGCTTGTTTGCTGCCAAGGTTTTCCACTCTGGCAGGAACCAAATGCCCTCATTTCCCCTAATTTCTAGTTTGTCCCAGGGAACCAGAATGCTATTTATTTCAGATTGGCAGCAGATAAGAACATGCGTGATTGCTACTGAACAACACCTTCCCCTCTGACTAAAAACAGTGCTCTGTGGATAGCTTGTTATTACTGACAACGAAAAATGGAACTGAAGATTATGATTAGTGGCTCAGCTTGTGATCTTAATCCTAATGCTAATGATTTCCTGGATGTTAGGTATGGACAAGGGAACATTATTATAAGGAGACTGCATCAAGTCAAACACATATCTTCAGAAAGCATGGGTCTCAGACCAGTACCAAAGGCAGAACTTTAGAGAAACGGGTGATTTCAAGTTTAATCAAATGTATGTCCCAATCCAACGAAGAACTCAGGTTCAGCATGTTCAGTTTGGACATGTTTAGTACATGGGTCTGTCCCTTAATGTAACGTAAAGCCTGATATTTTCAAGGATTTGTAGATATCACAAACATTTAGGTTGTAAAGTTTTACATTATTTCTCATTAGGAATTTATTTTTTTATAAAAAATATGATTTCCACTTTTAAAAACTAGTTCATGCAGCTTTTATTTGCAAAGGAAACTAGATTAGTAGTTCCACACTTGGCCAATCACTGGAAATGCCAAGAGACCTTTTTCAGTCTAACTAAATAACACCAAGTAAGTGCTGTAGAATCCCATCTCCCCAGGTGATTCTGCTGAAATTTGGTGAATACATTTGTACATTCAAGTATCCTAGCACCTAGAATAGTGCTTGGCATGGAACATGCAACATTGACTAAATAAATGAAAGAAAGAAAAACAGAAGTTGCTGATGAGACTGCAGTCTTATCCTAAGACCATAAACCCTACTTACCTTTTTCAGAGCTTCATGAAGTTCATTTAGGACATAAATCAAGAATTCCTGAGCATCTTGTTGTGTCTTTTTCATAAACGCTGGGTAGAGATTGCCAAGAGCTGACCGAAATATTTCTGGAGAGACACAGTCTGAGTCTCCGAGCCACATGTCTGTCATCAGGTATGCAAAAGCAGTGGCAACCTCACTGCAATCCCTTGGAAGAAGGAAGGGGCATGTTTCTGGCTGATTTAATGAAAAGAGGCACCTAATCACTCAAGCATGGGGAATCAGTCCAAAAATAGAACATCATTCATTTTTTGGTTGCCCATCCCACTTTACTCACCCTAGATCTGTTGTCTGGGGAGCTACAGCCTCGACAGGCCTGTTTAACCCTTTGCAGGGATTCCGGAGGGTTCCTTCCCTAACCTCTCCTGGGGGGTTGGGGCTGGGACTGACTGCAGGGAACACACAGGGTCTTACTTCTGAAGAGCTGTCATGTACTTTCCAGAGAGGAAGTACTCCACCAGCGGCGAGATGCTGCAGAGACACTGCAAGATGGCATTCATGTAGCACGTGTTGCCCAAGTTCCGCAGGCCAGTCACGCCCTGGGAGTGGGGCTGGTTCTCATCCGCCTCGTTAACTGGAAGGGAGTCATAATAGTCTGTGCACTCTGCACTGTGTTGGTGCCACGTGGAAAGAAGGAAAGCGTTTTGAGGGAACAAAATACGTGCAAATGACAATAAGCCCCTTTTGACTCACGAAATAAGAATCCTTAGTAAGATTTCCCTCAAACATGTTCCCTACCAAGGACAGAAGCATTTGAAATTGAAGTCTAAAATTGAATTCTGTAAAACAGAACTCTGACCAAGTGCTTGAAGCCAAACAAGACAATAGATAAAAAACTTTCTCCCTAAAATTCAACCAAGAGAACTGAACTGTTCAGTTGGTTAGTCTAAAGTGCAAATTTTCCTACTAAAATCCAAATTTTTGCCATTTCTCCTGGGCAAGTAAATTATTACAAGTAGTAATGATAACAATAGGTAACAGTTAATAATAGCAACAGCTATAATGTATTTAGCTTGGCAATACATTAAGCACTTCACATGCATTCTCTCTCTTTCCCTCTCTCTCTCTCTCACACACACACACATATTTAGTTGTCAATGGACCTTTATTTTATTTATTTATTTATATGTGGTGCTGAGAATTGAACCCAGTGCCTCATACATGCCAGGCAAGTGCTCTACTGCTGAGCCACAACCCTAGTCCTTTTTAACATGCATTTTCACATTAAACTTTTGCAACAATTATATGGGGTAGGAACAGTTCTTTTAAAATCAGTCCAAAATATTACAGATGAGATACAAGATTTTAAGTGGTTTAGTCATTTGCCCATAGTAATACACAAGGGAGGGGTAGAGAGGTATGTAGGAAAATATATACATATATTAAAAACACATACATATGTGAGTATATATATATATATATATATATATATATATATATATATATAATATCTACAGAGAGACATAGAGAAAAGGAGAGCAGGAGAAAGAAAAAGGATAGACTTTGTTGAAAAGAAGGTCTGAGTTGAAATTCTGACTATGCTATCTACTAGCTATATGGTCTGGGAGTCCTATACCTACTTTTCATCTATAAAACAGAACTAATGAGCTAGGGATGAAATTCAGTGGCTCCCCTGTCTCCATACTCTGTTTGATATTAGGGCCCCAAGAAAGAGACACATCACCTCAGTACCTGTACTCACAGTCATGCCCATTTGAAAAGTGCTCAATGTTACACAAATGGCCATTTTCACTTTTATTTACCAATGTCACAGAGGTCCTGGACTGTCACTCTTTAGAAGTGCATGTATTGATTGCCTAGATATTAGATAATATCTTCCTTTACTTCTGGGTCAAACCTGGGGGAACCCTTTCTAATCTAACCCTTTCTAATCCCTTCACTCCTTTGAACACGGCTCTTCCCTCTACCTGAGTTTATCTAGAAAGCTGTAATAAATAGAGGCTCACAGGACATAGTAGATACCGAAGTCGTCTGCAGGGAATGACTGATGAGAAGTCATTTTAATAGAACCACGTTGGACTTTCACTTCTATTCAGGAGCTCCGGCTAATGCTTTTAACTTCATTTCTCCAAGCCTGTTATGCCGGCTCTTCTTGTTAGTTTTAAATAATTTATAACTCTTCCCCCTTTCAATAGCTGCCAACTGATCGTGACTGGTGTCAGACACCATTCCAACTTGAATCTTTTCATGCATCATAATCCTTTCCACTCACCCTCAAGATTCTAGAATGTTGCCAGGAGATACTGTTACTTGGTTGTCTGAAATGCATTTATAATATTAGATTTCCAAGAATGAAATGTACATATATCTTTTCTCCATCACTCTGTTTCTCTTGTGTGTCAGGAGCAATGAATCAATCATTGCTTTGAGTTGCCCAGAGACAGAGGTGACACCTCCCTTGGGAATTTCTCAGTGCAAAGGTGCCGATCCAAAACTACCCAGTTGATGGTATTACACTGTTAAAAGGGGGATTCTGGGAGGGGAGGGGGCATGGGGGCAGGAAATATGGTGGAATGAGATGGACATCATTACTCTAGGTATATGTATGACTGCCCATATGGTGTGACTCTACTTTGTGTACAACCAGAGACATGAAAATTTGTGCTGCAATTGTGTACAATGAATCAAAATGCATTCTGTCATATATACCTAATTAGAATAAATAAGTAAATTTTTTAAAAGGGGGGATTCTGTGCTAGCCACAGAATTTATTAGTTCATAATCTTGAGTTGAAAAGCCAGCTGCCCAGATGTAGAGTTATGGGTACAAGCTGATATGCTCTAATTGAGCTGTTTTGCCCACGACTTCAATTTTGTTTATCTTAAAGAAGCTTTCTCACAACAAATCCTTTTAATGTTTAAACCTACATAATAAACATGCTGGGCCTGCTCATAGTAAGTCTTCTTCCATGAGAAGTTTGGCTGATCCATCAGGTCCTGCTTTTTTCTACTTTTGTATCTGTTTGTCTTTTTTTTCCAATCCCCTCACCACCCAGTTTGAGAAACTGAGTAAATGGTCATGTGGGTTTGTGACATGTAAGTATATATTTTACACACAAATATCCCCCCTGACATGTATACAAAATATGTCCTTCCACCAAGGACACTATGGCAACCCTGCCCACTTTGGGCACCTATTTCTCCCTCCCACTGACTTCACCCTTCCCAAGATCCTGAGGGACTGTTCTCACTCTGGGAAGAGAGGCAGTTGGGTTTTGTTGCTCCCAGGGCACAGGGACAGAGTGGAATATTTCCTTTCTTTGTCATCAACTAATATGCTGGGGGTGGAGGTGGAGGGTGGACATAGACACATTACTAGTGCCACACAGGTTTATCATAGAATTGACAAACTGGGAAGTTATGGGGCACTCATGATCTTCTGAGTTCTCTTTTCTTCTTCTTTTTTTAACATTTATTTTTTTTAGTTCTATGAGGACACAATATCTTTATTTTACTTTTATGTGGTGCTGAGGATCGAACCCAGTGTCTCATGCATGCCAGGCAAGCACTCTACCACTGAGCCACAACCCTAGACCCTCTTTTCTTCTTCACAGAGGACTCTGCTTAAGAAAGCACTGGGTAGACTGACATCTGAATCAGTAATGATTGCCAAGTTCTGGTAACGTAGTGTGATTATTTTTATTTTGCAATCTATATCCATGAGCAAGAGCCAGATGTTCAAATTCACCTTTTGTTTTTGTTATTAAGGAGATTATTTTCATCCCTGCATATAACCTCAAGTTAAGTTCCTGGGCTCTGCTCCAATATACAAAATTCTTGTTTCTCTTTACCAAATCAAAGGAAAGAAATTTTTGTTAGATGAGAAATATAATACTAATTTCCAGTAGAGGGAATGATCCTTATGTGTATGTTCAAGTTTGTACATTTAATTAAGATTAAAAAAATGTGGCAGTGTTTTTATCTGAAGCAAAAACCTCTGATTATCAGTTTGCCAGTTTGATGCTAATGGTTTGAGTAGCATGAAGGTGAGTGAAGATCACTAGCCAGTTATTTTGAAGAACATCCCTCAGGGATGGGTTTGCCTGCTATTTTCTTGTGATTAGTCTCACACTATATATTTTAGAAAGAATCTCACAGAAGTGATGGTGTTTTCTTACTGTATTGTATTAGGAGGTTCAAGATTTTAACTTGCCCCAACATTGGTGAGGTTAAACGTGATAACTTCAATAAAGTGGGAACTGCCAGATTTCTCCATTATAGTAATTCGTAATTACTATTTTGCAGAGATGTTCTGAGACTATGTAATTGGCCTGTTCCTCATCAAATTTCCACACATTAGCCAGGCATGGTGACACACGCCTGTAATCCCAGAGACTCGGGAGGCTGACAAGAGGATTTTGAGTTCAAAGCGAGTCTCAGTAAAAGCGAGGCACTAAGCAGCTCAGTGAGATGCTGTCTCTAAATAAAATTCAAAATAGGCTGGAGATGTGGCTCAGTGGTCAAGTGCCCCAAGTTCAATCCCTGGTACCAAAACAGACAACAAAAAACAAACAAAAACTTCCAAAAAGTACTTTTGACATTAGTCAGTGTTTCTTGGCTGGATCAAGTAATGCTATGGTGCTTGTGAAGTTTTTCTAATGTCATTTTCACATTAATCAGCTGGTACTCAGCTATAAAAGAAGAGTTTTCTCCTTTTTTAAAAATTCTTTTATGGATTCCTATTTTGTTCAGTTATTATTGCTATTTTTAAAAATGTTTTTTAGTTGTAGTTGGACACATTTATTTTATTTATTTTTTTGTGGTGCTGAGGATCAAACCCAGGGCCTCGCACGTGCTAGGTGAGCACTCTACTGCTGAGCCACAACCCCAGCCCGTTATTTATTTTTGATGTTCAAATCATCCCAAGATTAGTTTGCAGGAGGCCCTTCAACATGTCTGCTGTGTTCATTTCACATCTCCCCATGTTTTTAATTCTTCCTTTCTTTTTGGCACATCAGGATCTTTCGGACCTATCTTGTACTGCCCTGCCCTAGTCCTGAAGTTGTTGTGGTGTATTTGAAAAAAATCACTGGGTCAGTCTTGAAGTTACAAGACATGGAACCTTTCTTTATTTGCTGTTGGGTTGAAGGGCAACAGACAAGTTGCCTCTGCAATCTTCAACCCCCTGCAGAAGGTAGAGTGTACTCTTCTTGCAAAAAACTGCAAGCCACCAGTAAGTCAAAACCATAGCAACATGGGGAGTGGGTCAGAATGACCCAGTACAGTCAGTCCTTTGCCTAAGAAAAATGGAAACCCGAAAGAACAATTTTATATTGTACAAGAAGGGAAACACTTTCCCAAGGCTGTCAGTTTCTAAGTAGGGTGTGCTAAGCAGGATCAGGATGGCAGAGGCAGGGTTTTCTCATGAGAGAAGCATTTCTTACATGACATGTAGTCTCAGGGTAAAATGGAGTTTCTCTGGTCAAGGCATATAGTTTGGCCCACAACACTGTCAGCCACTTCTCTTGAGTCCTGGCTCCTGTTAGTGGGGAAGAATATTTAGGCACTCAGAGTTGGGTATACAGAGGTTATTACCACATCACTACTTCCAGGTTGTCTCAGTAGAAAGAGCTGGGAAGACGTACATACAGAAATCCACATCTGCATGTGGAACTGTACTTTGAGAACTATGAATTCACGTAGATAATCCCAATTCCAAATCTTTCAGGGTTTACTCTAGTTTTTTTCCCCTTCCCATATTTACAACCTCATCTTCAACAGTGGCATACCTAACTCCCATTATCCTCAATATATTTCCTTCTGTGATCCGCCCTTCTGCATGTAATCAAACTCCTGCCACTGCTGCTGTCCTTTCCATCTCCCATCTCACTCTTCATGCTGAGACGCCCCATGCCAGGTCACTGCTTCTCGTCTAACATGTCTTCACTCCACAGGTTTCAGACTAAATTGTAGATGAGTGAAGAAAAGAAGGGAGTCCTTCTGTTAATTTTTTGCTTCTCCATTGGTGGGGTACTTAAAAAAAAAAAACAAAAACTTCCTCATCCCTTAGATACTTTTCTTTCCATCTAATTATCTGGAAATTTTACATTGTTTTAATATTACTAACATTTTCTTTAAGTACTTCTACAAATATAAAAGTAACTCACATCTTAACTTTTCAGTTCAAAAGTTTAAATAGCATGGGACACTGTATTATCCCAACCTATCTGATTTTTAAGCTATGGAGGATATATAATGAATTTATATGAAATTTTTCATTAATCTATTTAGCCCTGGAGACCACATAGTGAAAGTTAAGATAGCAAGTGTTACTCATACCTACTTAAAATTACTTTTCAAATGAAGTCAAATTATCGGTAATACTTCCTAAATAGAAATGAGACTTTGTTTGCTCTTACTGCCATCTTTCCCTGAAGCCTTATCATATTTAGAAAATTTTTATCTATCACACCTCCCGTGGAAAGAATGTAGTAACGAGGGACTTAATATTGGAGTACCCTATGTGCTGAATACTTAACTCACAGCACCTTTCTAACCCCACTATGAGACAGATATTCTCAGAGATGCCTGCTCAACTAGCTGACATCACTCATGGAACAAGTGACAGAATGAGAAAGTCCAAGTCTATCCAGCTCCATTTTGCTCTGCAGTGAATATAAAATGCAGTAGCTACAAAATTGAAAGGCCCATAGGATGTATCCCTACTTCATTTCTTTTTATTGCTACATAATATTTCCACTGTATCGATATATGGAAAAAGACCTATGCAGATCTTTTAACTCATTTTAAAAAATTGAGGTTTATTGTTGAGCTTAAGAGTCTTTTTGTGTCCTTTATCAGATAGACTTGAGTTTTCTCCTATTCCATGGGTTATTTTTTTCATAGTTAGGAGTGTATTTTAAAGCACAAGTGTTTCTAATTTTGATTGGTTCAATTTGCCTGTTTTTCTGTGGTTTTTATGCTATTGATGTCATTACCTGAGACTATTGCCTAATCTGACATCACAAAGATTTACCTCTGAATTTTGTTCTAGGAGTTTTTATTTAAATTTTGGCTCTTATATTTATTTATTATTTATTTAAAAATATTTTAGTTGTAGATGGACATAATACCTTTATTTATTTTATGTGTACACAATACATTTATTTATGAGGATCAAACCCAGTGCCTCACACACTGAGCCACAACCCCAGCCTGGCTCTTATATTTAGATTTTAAAAATCAACAGTGACACATGCCTATAATCCCAATGGCTCTGGAAGCTAAGGCAGGAGGACTGCAAGTTCAAAGTCAGACTCAGCAACTTAGTGAAATCCTGTCTCAACAAAGGGCTAGAGATGTCACCCAGTGGTTAAGAGCCCCTGGATTCAATCTCTGATACCAAAAACAAATATTTTGAGGTAATTTTTGTATATGCTATGAGAAGGAAGTCCAACTGAGTCCACCTTCATTTGCATGTGAATATCCAATTGTCGTATCATTGTTTATTGAAATGTAGAATTTGAAACCCTATTAAAACAAAAAACAAACAACAACAAAAAACCAAAAAACTTTGCCTATTATGTTAGATATTTCACTTATGTATCATTTTAAAATGCAATTTGAGGGTCATTTGGAAAACACTGGTTATGCATTGGAAAATATTAGTTATGTGGATCTCCCAAATCTCATTTTACACTATTAAAAAAATCTCATTTTACTATTAAAACAACAACAACAAACAAACACTGTTTTTAATACCAACAAATTTCTTTAGAAAGTAATTGGAAAGCTATCATGCTACTGGTATTAAGAGGCAAGTTTTCCAAAATTCTAATTTTGTTTGAAATCTCAAATTTTAGCATTAGCAAAAAATAAGTCTTCTGCCAAATATTCAAGTCTGAATATGGTGGGTTTTTTCCCTGCCAGTCATTCTAATCAACGATCAATCAATCAATGAGTAGTTCTGTTTGTAACTCATATAATTGCTTAAGTATGTGAGAGTAATCCAAGGCAATGACCATCCAAACATAAGTGGGTATTTATTGTGTAGTGAAGTATACTTGACCATCAATGAAGCATTCTTGTCAAAAATTTAATCCTGAATCTGATCAAGCCTTTACATCTAATAACTGCATATGCAGAAAACAGAGAAATAATAGCAAGATTCCAAATGTGGAAAACTTCTTAAATACATCAGTTCTTCCAAAAACAAACAGAAAAAAAGATGGAAGGGGAAATCTACATATTGGAGACTTTAAAAACAAATCAAGCAATTTCAATGTGTGAACCCTATCTGAATCCTAACTAAAATTATTTTTAAAAAATTGTTAAGAACAAAGACTATGTATCTGATGATAATAAGGAATTGTAAACTTTTTAGGTGCAATAATATAGTTCTTAATATTTTACGAACATATACTGAGATATTTATAATTCAAATGAGAGAAAAATTCCATAATGTAGGAAAGCATGGAAATTGCCTGGGAAAAACAAATGAAGGAATGCTAATATTGGGTGGGGAGTGCCCTCTTGTTTGGTATTGTCCACTATCAGTGGACATGTGTAGCTTTTCTGAAGAATAATTATATCCTCTCCCATCTCCATGACCAACAAGACCCCAGGGAAAGAACTCTGCTTAAAGGAATTTCCAAAAAGCCTACAAAAGGAAAACATATTCTAGAGAGGATCAGAAGCTTGGCTTAGAATTTGCCTAAGAGAAAGCTAACATCATCTGGGACCTACAATACAGATGCCTTGTGTAAAAACAACAACAGATACAATAAATAAGGATGATTAAAAAATCTCTGCAGTGCAGACACACACTTTCCTGCAAATGATCTCTTTTTAAATAATAAGCAGCTGTTTATTGTGTACTCTTGCTTCAATTGTCTACTTAAATATGTAAGAGAGCATCATTGTGATCTTCCTTAAGAGAGGATGGTATTGTGAAAAAACATTTTTAACATTCATATTTTTTACTGTGCCTCCCACAAACTGCGTATCATGCAAGGGGTTAACTACCTGGTGAAAAATCTGAGGATCCTTTCTCTCTGTGAAGTGTGCAATCTACTGTGGTGAATACATAGATAGTAGCTATGAAAGCAACATAGTCTGACTTGAGGGTGAGAAAGATGTGTAATTTTCCTTTATATCTTTAAAATATTTTCTATGTCACAATAAATCAACATGCATTACTTCTAACAGAATAATGGTACACATGCATCAACAGATTGAAGAAGGCATATTATTAGAGAACAACTGCAGAAGAGAATTCCAAAAATTCAAAGAATTAATCTAGTAAAAGTGTTTCATTCTCTCCAGAGGATGAGATTAAGAAGAAAAAAATTTAGAGACTTAGCAAATGACAATTTCTGACCATGGAGTAATATAATGAGCAGTGATAATTTTTCTTTATGGTGAAAAATGCAACTTATAGATAAACTTTTACTGTCATGAATTAACCAAAAAGGTCACCCCATTAGCTCATTTAAGGAATACCTAAAAAACACAAATTGAAGGGCTGGGGATGTAGTTCAGTGGCAGAGTGTTTGCCTAGCACGTGCAAGGCCCTGGGTTCAAGCCCCAGCATCACAAACAAGCAAAATTCAAATTGTACAACAAATATATCAATCAAGGTAACTCTGAAATAAATGTTTTTTAGAGTTCTATTATTTTGAGAAAAGCAATAGGTAAATAGTAATAATATTCATTAAAGCTATTAATATTAACAAATTATATATAAGCTCTAAATTATTACTTCTGACCTATTTTAATGCACGTATATCAATTTCATTAAAATATTTTCAGAACTGAAAACTTGGGACTTAGTGGGTTAATGGAGAAGATCTGTTTCAGCAGAGTGAGCAGGAAATGGTACAGAAGCCATCAGTGATTAGGTGCTAACCACCTAGTCACTATGCTTGAGAGTCAATAAAACATGTGGCTTAAGAGCACAGAGGAAAGACAATCTGGCTGAGTTTGAATCTTAACTCTACTACATACTAAAGTACAAAAATCTCAGGAAAGCTACTTCACCTCTCTAGCACTTCGATTTTCTAATCTGCAACATAGGATAACAATCCTTAATACTTATTTAATAAAATCATTATAAGAATTAAATAAATTAATAAATACGAAATACTTAGAGCAATGCCTGACAAACAGTACAAACTAATTCTTAGCTATTATTATCTTGTGAAAATAAGCAACATGAAATTAAATGCGAACAGATAATCACCTTTTCTGATCAGCAAGAAACTTAAGGAAAAAAAAACAGTACAGGAAACAAGTGTCATTTAAACATCATACAAATAGGACATCAAAAAGCATAGGTGTATAAAAATGGTTTATTACTCTGAAAATAAACTGATATCCTGAAAATGTCAAATATTTTTTAGGAATGATTAAACTCACTAAACATCTGTAAACAAGAATAAATTTATTTAATTTCTTTTAAAGATTTAATGATATACAAAATGTATATAGTATAATATCTTTTAAGTAATACACTTTTTCTTTCTCCCCCCCCATCAATATTAAACACTATTTAAACAGCTTATCTCTGCTTGCCTTGTCTGTATCTATGAGATACACTACTGAATACAAATAAGCTTTACATTGCTTCCTTCCAAATAATAATTAAAACTAGTACCTAGGAAACAACAAGAAAAAAAAAAAAAAGGGGGGAAAAATCAAAGCATAAAACTTTAGATGAAAAGCTTTTCTTGTTGTCGCTGAATATTCAAAAATATCTGGGGCAGTTAAATTACATTTTATTGGCATAGTTGCATTGCAATCTCCCGACATCACATAATGACGATCCAATTCATTTAATCTCTTAAATAAGTACCACAAACAACATTCATGTTCAGATGTTCCCACATAATTTTAAATAAAAGCAAGAGCTCACTTTTACATTCTGATTTGATATACTGGTCAATAACATCTTTGGGGAAGTATGTAACTTCCACTACAGACACAGATAGGGAAAAAGTAACTTTTCTCATTCCCTTGAAGAGCGAGTTAAATATCTCCTTTTACCATGGCTTTCTTCTGCTTAACAGTGGCTTGATAAGACAATGTTAAAAAACAAAACAAAACAAAACAAAACAAAAAACTAATACTTTTGCACAATTGGGCTCTAACAAAAAAATGGCTCTATCTTTAAATAAGGAGCCTAACCCTGATTCATAAATAAAGTCTTTCTTAGAAAATGGTCTTCAGCTGAGGCTCTTTATATTTCCATGAACCTAGAATTAGAAGTCACCTTTTTCATGTCCAACAAGCATCTAGTAGAGAGTTAGTGACATCACTGAACACAGCGAGGAAGACTTCTGACTGCCATTTAACCAAAGGCTAAGTGTTTTCTTCATTTCTCTAGCTGAATGGCAATAAACCAGCTGCCAATAAAATGTGCACAGACACCTAACTTTGGTTAATGGTATTGCACCACATAAGAGGGAATCATCACCCTCATCAGAACTAAGTAAAATGACACCCTCTGCTTAAGAGCCCTTCAAAATTTTTAAATACTAATTTTCCATTACCTTTAAAATTTCTTCAGCTGTCCACTGAATCCTATAGGGAGTTTCTAATTGACTAATTAGGTCAAAAGAATATTGACCTTTAAACTGTGCTGGGGTCAACAAATTCAACTTGCACACACCTTTTCTATATTAACAATTTCTTCCTGAAGGAAAGTGACATAGTAACATTGAGGGAAGTTAGGCAAAACCAATGATTCAGTAATATTATAACATCAAACGAACAGAATTAGTTGATTCTGATTCTTTGGTGGAATTTCCAGGCTGAAGATTCAAATCTGAAGGTTCTTCCTGAGGAAATATAATCTTATCAGGTGTATAGTCATTCCTCTTCAGATCTACATTCACCAACCCGAACAACAACAACAACAACAAAAAACAAAAAACAAACAAACAAAAAAAAAAGTCAGTATTTCTTAGAAATGGAGAATTAAGAACATTTTATTAATAAATTTTCCTCTAAACATTAGACCTTATTTTCTGCAGTTATATATTTAATGATCACAAAATTTATATACATAAAAATGAAATCATTCATTGAACAAACACAATTATTACACACTGATCATTATTAATCAGCAGCCATTCATATAAATTTGGGAATATACAAACGAAAAGGCAGACAAGGTCCTTGTTCATGGAGCCTATATTATAGTGGATGATAGAAAATAAGCAAATTGAAAAACAATACAATTAGAAACAGTAACAAGTGCTTTGAAGAGAAGAATATGATGAAGTATGATAAGGGCCAGATGAGAGACGGTATAGGGTGATTCTTTCAGACAGGGCTGGGCAGAAAAGCCAGAGGAAGAGACTCTCTTGAGTACAGACCTGAATATTGAGAAGTAAATTAAAATTCTAAAAGGAATGTTCTAGGAAGATAGAAGGTTAACTATAAAGACTAAGAAAGAATTAAGACTTGATATACACTAACAGTGGCATGTAGACAGTGTGACTTATGTATAGCAAGTGAGAAGACTAGCAGAAAATGAGGTCAAGCAGCAGTTGATGGCCAAGCATTGTCAAACTATAACCTGTGGGCTAAATTTGGCCTGTTGCATATTTTTATAAATAATTTTGCTGCAATGCAGCCAAGTTCTTTGTTTATTGTCTACAACTGTTTCTGCACTGTGATGGTATAATTAGGTAGCTGAGACACAGACCGCATGGCCACAAAGTAGAAAACACTTACCTGTCCTTTATAAAAGTTCACCAACCCTTGATTTAGGGAATGTAAACTATGATGTATAACACAGATTAAAATAAATCTACTGGAAGGTTTTAAGCAGTCTCACGGGAGAACTATAATCTGATTTGTTTTAAATAAATATTCTAATGGACATGTGAAGTTAGGGGTAAATGGCAGCCATCCAAGAAACAAGATGGTGCCAATTAAAATGAAAAAGAAATGATGAATTTTAGGGGAGATTTCAGAATAAGAGTATATAGAACTTGATGGATTGGTCATGAAAAGTGAGGGAAAAGACACTGGATAGTTTTAATTTAGAGGCTGAGCAGCTAGCTGGGTCAAGCATTAGCGAAATGTAGAAGTGGAGACTTGTGTGTAGGGGTGGGAGATGAAAAATCAAGAGCTCTGGAATAGATATGTTACTATAAAGATACTTTAGGATATCAGAAACAGGAGCACAAGAAAGTAGTTAAGTCTTTAGATAAACTTGCTACAGTCAGTATGTAAAATGCATTTATAGCCATGAGACAGGATGAAATCACTTAACCCTTAAACCATCAAATTCTAAGTTTTCAATTCTGTGAACATTTCAATGAAATTGACACAGGTGTATTAAAATAAGTTGGAAATATTGTATTTAAATACGTCAGAAATATAATCACATTATAATCATTAAAATATTCTTACTATAATCTATATCATATTATATATACTATATCCATGTTTTTATAAGTGTTCCACATTTGGGATAATGGGACAAAACAGGTTAAGGAGTTATGACAGATGAGAATAGAATTAGAAACCTTTATGCAGTAATATCAAATTTATAATTTAAATCAAGCATGGTCATGCTTATACTCTTGTACCTTTACATGAATATAAAAAAGAACTGATACTCAAAATATGAACTGTTATTTTAATCTGAAAAATAGTCTACATAAAATGACCCAAATACACGTTCACAACTACATGTATTTTTTTTTTTTTAATTAAATTTTACTTCAAGACAATGCAGTATGGCCTCAGGGAATACAAACTAATATGTAGCTGTACTATACCAAGAATAGTAGAGAGATATGCAATTATAGCTCAGTTTTGATTGTGTTATTAACCAATGGGTGTAATCATAAGTAATCTCAACTAATTACACTATCTACAAAAGAAGGGAAGTGTATTGGGTTGCTGCTGAGGTTGAAAAAATTAGAGACCATTAAATCAAATACTTGTACCTCTAGCCTTAGCCTTAACTTGGCCAAATTAGTTGGCTACCTAACCTTAGCCAAGTAGTTATTACTATTGGTTATTACTATTGTAGTAACTACCTTGGCTAACAATTTATGTACTATATTAAGACATTTTTTTACCTGGAAGTTTAAGCTTTCTACAGCAAGAATTACAGTGATGTTTTGCTCTAAAGTTTTTAATTGCATCTTCTCCTAGATTCGCTGGGCCAAAAACCATATCACAGGATCTGTGAAATTGATTAAAAAAAAAAAAAGAAAATTTATGCAAACAGAAATGTAGAATCTGAAAATATGCCTTAATGAAATTGTTAAAACTTATTACCTCTTTTCTTCTGCTTTTATCACAGATGGGTCAGTCAAATTTTCACCCACACCTTTATGTATATGTAAAAAAGACAAAAATTTTTATTACATAATTGATATTAACATTGACGTTTGCATAATAAAAGTCTAGAGGTTATTTTACCACATCATCCATCATTACAATGTTAAAATTATTCAAAGGAGTATAAGTTCTTCTCTCTTAATATTTCATAACTTGATTTATAACCTCGGCATCCCACCAGGAACATAGATCCTGTGATGTGAATGAGAGTTAAATGTCAAAGTGAGAAAGTAGGCATGTAAGCTCCTATTGGTACCCAGTTTCTGATTCAACAGGGCCTTATGTGAAAGGTCTATACAGTCTGCCCTTGATCCACCTTAGTTATTAGCAAAGGACAATTTGGTACATAAAGAAGCATAAATCCATAGGACTTTTAAAAGAAACATTTTTGATTTAAGAAAAAAAAATCACATGTTAATATATAATAAAATTATAAAGATATTCAGAACATAAAAAGTAAGATTATGAACATCTTCAGCTCCAGCCCCCTCCAGAGTTATTAAAAGCATGGTTAAATCTTTCTAGTCTCTCATATATTCATATATAAATACCACCTACTGACATTTTGAATAATCAGCAAATTTAACCTATTAGAATGAAACCTAATTAAATGGTTTATCCACAAAAGAAAAAAAAACATCAGAATTAAAATGCAATACTCTTTTCCACCCAACAGATTGGCAAAGATAAGGAATATTCAACACTGGAGAGTCTGTAAAGAAATGGGCATTTGAATACAATGCTGAATATAAATTCAGCTTTCTATGGAGGTACTTTCAAAAACTGCTTTTCCTTTTTACTAAGCCCATTTAGGAACCTACTTTATGGAAATAAAAGTAGCAAGCAATACATGTGTATGTTTGCAGCAGCACTGTTTATAGTGTCAATAAAGGATGTAAATGCTATACAGACTATCACAAAACTATTAAAAGAAATAACTTAGATTTAATAAATAACAACCTAAAATATGTCCATGGTATATTGTTAGGTGGCAAAAACAAGTGAAAAAAATATACATCTCCTGATCGCAGTTTTGGGAAAACCATCACAACACAACAAAATGATAAAAAATTAAGGAGGGGGTATTTTCATTTGTGTGTGTCTTTATGGAAGTAAAGAAACATTAAGGATGGGAACACTTTGTTTATATTTTTAATGTTAAATTATATAGGAATCATCTAAAATATTCCTTCAAAAATGGCTTTATGGGGCTGGGGCTCAGTGGCAGAGCACTTGCCTGGCGTATGTGAAGCACTGGGTTCAATCCTCTGCACCACATAAAAATAAAGGTATTGTGTCAAAAAAAAAAAAAAAAAAAAAAAAAGGCTTTATGAACACATTAATTATATAAAGAAAATCACAATTATAGATCACCTTTGAATGATGTAAGGGTAGGGGTACTGATTTCCTGTGCAGTCAAATATATGCACATAATATTTTCAAAAGTTTTTCCAGGTCTTTCTTTATTAACAAGTGCTTGCTGTTTGTTAACTTAAAAAAAAAAAAATTGTTGCAAACTTTCATTATAAGTTAAAAATGAGGTCCCTAAAAATCTTGACCAGATATGAGCAAGTTTTAAAAACCTTTAAAAGTGTATTGAGAAAAACTAGATCAAACAAAAACAAACATATTTCTTATTACCAAAAAGAGAAATCTTTTGGTAAAAATAAGAAAAGCCCCACACTGCATAGATAATGCAGATAGTTTTAGTTATCTGGGCAAAAGGCAAGCACTTATGGTACTCAGCTCCAATCTTTTTGTTTATCTTATTGCTGGAATTTCATATTCATTTCTTTGTGTTGAGGTGATGGTTGAGATGGTAAGCAGACATTTAATAAACCCTGTCCTGCTCAGTCTTGAAGGGAGCAAAATCTCATCTGATGGGTGAGCTGTCTCTTTGCCATCTTGTGATTTAAGATTTTTTGGGTGTCTGTGTGGGTAACCAAAATGGAAGCAGTACTGATGCTGAGATGGCTACTAACCTTGGGTCTCATCTCCTTGATTTTCCTTATCCTCTTTATTGCCGTCCTTTCTAGTATGTCTTTGGAGAGAAATCCCTGCTGAATCGAGGTCTATAACCCTGATACACATTCTGTCTCATGGGTCTACCTTGTACCCTGGTTGTCAGCACCCTCCACCACTTCTCCCTGTACAGGAGAATTGGAATACTGTGGTCGACGCATAGGGTCTCTGCATGTAATAAGGTGGGAATCTTCACCTGCAGAAGGACCAGCATTGTTGGAACTGGCCTTCAGAAATGCTCTCATATCCCTCATTCTTTTCCCACTATTTTGGTAAATCTGCTGGTAAATGCACAAAGACTATGACTGAATGGTTACGGTCTACTGTATATATTTTCCAGCCTTGAACTGGAACTCCACCAAGAACCATCACGTCTATTGCTTCTTTATCCTTTTCTCCTTTAATAACATTAAACTCCATAGCCTTCACTCTTACACTGTAAAGGTACTTCCTTAGGTTATTCTTTATGGTAGTCTGGTATATAAATGTATCTTCCTTGATGTTATTCCTGTTAATAAAACTGTATCCATTTCTTACACTGAACCTTTATTTAACTGCTCCCAAAATTTTTCCTGTGATGAGATTCTTGTCTGCTTTTGTCTCGGCTGGTGGGTACCACTGATGTGAGGCTGCCTGCAACATGGCTCCATCTGTTATCCATGATGCCAGGCTTAGTGTTGGCAGTGATGAAGTTAGAGGCAAGGGCCAAGGCCTGCCACTCACTACCAATCAAACTCTGTGTGTATATATATATATATATTTTTTCTTTTTTGGGGTATTGATGATTGAACCCTGGGGCATTTTATAACTGAGCTACATCCCTAGTCCTTTTTATTTTGAGACACAATTTCATTAAGTTATTTACACCCTTGCTAAATTGCTGAAGCTGGCCTCAAATTTGCAATCCTCCTGCCTTAGCCTCCTGAATTGCTGAGATTACAGGCTCATGCCAATGCATTCAGCTTCTGTGTATAACTTCTGACTCTCCCAATACTTTAATTAATAACCTGCTGTTGACTGGAAGGCTTACTGATAACATAGCTGATTAACATATATTATGTATTATACAGTGAAGAATATAGGAGAATGTCAAGAGATTACAATTTCTAAGATGAACTGCAGTACTCTATCTATCTATCTATCTATCTATCTATCTATCTATCTATCTATCTATCTATTGGGTGGTGGTGCTGGGGCTTGAACCAAGAGCCTCAAGCACAGTAGGCAAGTGCTCTATCACTAAGCTATACTCCCAGCCCTTTTATTTATTTTCTTGTTTTGAGACATAGTCTATTAAGTTGCCCAGGCTGGACTTGAACTTGCAATCCTCCTGAATCAGCTTCCTGAGTAGCTGGGATTATAGGTATATGTTGTCACACTAGGTCACACAGCATTTTAAATGGATGCTTGGAACATCTGAACTAGCAAGAGAAAGTGACTATAAAATTTTTATAGTAATACAATATGTGTTGTAATTTTATGCAGTTATGAGTTAATATCATGTCTTTACATTTATTAAAAATTTCTTACCTTCTTACCTTTTAAAAAATTTTTTATTTTTTTGGTACTGGGGATAGAACCTATGGCCTTGTGAAGCTAGGTAGATAAACACTACCACTGAGCTATATCCCCAGGCTGACAACTTCTTTACATTTGTTTACATTTCTCTTGACTGCAATGGCACCATGTGCACCCTGTATGCATAAATACTGATAAATTCTAGCTCTTTATCATAAATTTGAATATATTTTATGGTAGTTAAATGATAAAATAGACTATTTCCTACAGATATTTTATACATTCATGACATACTTAACATTTTCTTATTTTTTTTGGTAACTCTACACTATATGGTTCATCTGTGAATTTTTAAAAATTATCACAAACCTGCAAAAAAGAAATCCATATTTAAGTAGATCTGTGTAGTTAAAATTCATGTTGTTTAAGGGTCAATTCAACTGTACTTTGCTCACTGAAAATAATTACCACCCTTTTAATTAAATAAAAATAAAGCAGGAAATTTTGTTTGGTCTCATTTACTTGCAACTTGAAGAAAATTAAGAGATACATACTGAAGAATCTTATTAGAATATTATAAGAATATAGCTGACCTAACTAATAAAAGAGCAAGTTTTTACTATATACAAGTTTTTACTATATACTACACACCAAGTTAGTAATGTACATAAAATGATGAACTACTGAAAAAGTTATATTTACACAAATTTTCACTGAGCTGAATCAATAAACTGTTTGCTTTTAAATAAATTTAAAAAAATATTTTTAGTTGTAGATGGACACAATGCTTTTATTTATTTACTTACTTAAAAAAAATATCTTTAGTTGAGGATGGACACAATGCCTTTATTTTATTTATTTTTTTTTGTGGTGCTGAGGATCGAACCCAGTGCCTCACATCTGTGAGGCATAACCCCAGCCCCTTAAATAAATTTTTACATTGGTATCTGTATAATGAAAAGAGTTACTGAATGATAAACATTCTAGACAATTATTCTTATGTGACTTAAAAATATGATCTGAGTTTACATTTGAAATTAAGGCTGTTCTTTATGAAGAAAAATTATATATGAAAATATTATCCAAGCAGAGGGATGCTAATTGCCTATTTAACTTTCCTTTGACACTGTTGTAAAGCTGAAGAGACATGACTTCAAGCAAAGCTGTTTTCTCACAGCTACAATTTCTTTTTCTTCTTTCACATGTACATCAGAGTTATCTTCTAAAATGGTTGTAAAGAATTTTTTCAAAAATTTTTTTAGTTGTAGATGGACACAATATCTTTATTTTTATTTATTTATTTTTATGTGGTGCTGAGGATCGAACCCAGGGCCTCATACGTGCAAGGCAAGTGCTCTACCACTGATCTACAACCCCAGCGAGGAATTTTTCATACCCTGTTTATATACTGTACTACCACCCACCAAATGCTGGAATATATTTTCCTTCTCCTGAATCCTAGCTGCCCTTATAACCTGCCTTGAGTGCTGGACTTGGTGGTGCTTGCCTGTAATCTCAGTGACTTAGGAGGCGGAGGCAGGAGAATCTCCAAGCTCAAAACCAGCTTTAGCAACTTAGCAAGTACCTAAGCAACTTAGTGAGACCCTGCCTCAAAATAAGAAATAAAAAGGGCTGGAGATGTAGCTCAATGGTAAAATACTTCTGGGTTCAATCCCCAGTAATAAAAACAACAATGACAACAACAACAAAAGACTTGCCTTGACCAGGAAACATGTGAAGCAAGGAATGTGGGCCTAGCCCTAAGTATTTCTACTTTCTCCCTAACAGAAAACAATTGCCGTGTAAAAAGTCCAAATACCTGAAACTACCATGCTATGTGAGAAAGCCCAAGCTACTTAGCCATGTGGAGAGACCACTTGGGAAACTGAGAAATTCAGCTGATGAAATACTAAAGGCTGCATATGCTTATCAAAATGTTTTACCTTTACAACAATTAAGATAGCCAAATTTCATTATTCAAAGCCCTGATGGCCATATTCTACTGCTGATTGACTTATTTTATAGCTTCTATCAATCTAAGATTTTAAATTAGCAGATTCAATAACACATAAATAGGTAAGAACTTATTACACAATTTCACCATAGCAATATTTTAATAAACTTACCTTGTAAATCAAGTACCAGCAATTCCCCTCTGGTATATTCATAAGTCCAATGGCTAAAGGCTAGCATGATCTCTTCTAACGTATTAGTTGGAATAATCTCATCGCCATTATTATTGTTGTATTTTCTAAATTCTCCAGTCATACATTCTTCCACAGCAAACCACTGTCCTGCTGAATGGCAATACAGCAGGAAAACTTCAAGGAACCTTACGAAAAACAGTTACAGATATTACCACCAGTTTGGTTAAGAAAATTCTAATTGATCTGGATCATGAATAAATTATTTAACATTAATAATGAAGGTCAAGAAACTGCTAGCCACATAATTCTAAAATATTACAGAAAAATATCATAGAAAAATGTAAAGGTTTACCTTGGAGAATATGGTATGGATTTGGGTTTCATTTGATTGAAGGCAAATGTGAGTTTCTGTGCTGCTCTCTGTTGTTGAATTTCCTATAGAAGAAGGGAAATCCCTTGATTAATATTTAAACTAAAAATGGATTTTGCTTATTCACTCTAGAAGTGAAAAAACAAAGTTCTTACATTACACAGTTATATATTCACTGATACTTACTCTGAGACAGAGATGCAGAACTGTATCCTCTTTATAAATACTTGACCATGTGTTAACCACCTCAGGAAGAAAAGATTTAATAATATAAAGATGCCCTGATTTGAGGATATCATGTTCTGACCAGGTACACTGAACTTTAACAGCTCTTCGTAAACCTCCTCCCATCTCCTCTTTACTTAAAAACTCTATTTTGGCACAGAGGCCTAGTTGTGACCAAGAAGACATGCTGTTATTTAATATGCTGGGTGAACTCTCTTCCAATCGGTACACCGTGACAGGCTCACCTGCAACGTGAATGGACAGAGTTTAAAATCAAATTATGAGTCCTTAAAAATGACAAAGTAGAATAAAAATTTGCAGGTATCTTTGGGTAAGTAAGGAATAAATAGAAGATAAAATGAAAGAAGTATAGTTTTTAGAAGTTTAGTATGATGAATGACAGGAAATCAATATTCTTCCTTAATATCTCTGAATTCATGTATAAAGACAAAACATTTTTGAAATAATGAACATTTTAAAGATAAACTTAGAGAAAGCAACTGAAATTCTAAACATCTCGGAGTTAAATTTTAGGAGGAAGTTAGAGCTATCTGTTCCACAGATCCTGTGATATAAATTTATCTATGCTTTTGTCATTAGGCAGAACTTTCCTGAATTACAGTACACCTTTCTTTGTGGGTATGCCAGTAATAGAGAAATTAAAAACTTCTAATTTTTTTTCTACTTAAGTATACCTCTCTTATGTAGTAGACTAATTAAGAATTTATATGAAATTGACATTTCTTAGTGATCCTTTTTCTTTTTGTCCCCACCCATGTTCTATGCTATAACTAAAAAATCAGTGAAAAATTTACTTTCCCTTTCATCTCCTTATTTTTGAGATTTACCTCTTGGAGGCACAGGTGTGAATGGAATGCTCTGGGATAATCTCATCAAGTTATTTCTTTCCACAGCTGCATAAAAATAAGAGAAATAATGAAATCTCTAAAAGTTCACAATATTACTAAATTTTGTCTTTTATATTACTGACCTGAATAATAATAATTTGTATCCATGACAGGCTTAAATGGAGATGCAAGACCTAAAATGCAAATACACAAATGAGACTATTTTTAAAAGTACTAGTGCAACATTATTTTTTGTTCAGACATTTTCATATAATACCCTATATATCCTTTATGTAACCTCTCCTCATAAAAATAGAAAAAAATAAGTAAAGAAATACGACCATTATGTGCCTTATTTCCCCATTATGCCAGATTAGATGGTTACTATACACCAGACACCTGAAAGGGAAGAAGTGCGTGATGCTTCACATTCTCTTGCCACAAACCGTACTCTTCCAATTCCTCCCACTCAAAAAAGAGTTTTTATTTATGACTTTTGGGGTTTGAGGTATGTAACCATGTAACCATTTTAGCAAGTCCGTCATGAGAAGATGAACTTCAGGAATGTGAAATACATTTCTCCAGAGAGACACTCTCATCTCTAAATTTTCTGAAGTTTTCACTTTTAAATGGAACAAGAAGATGCAAAGGTATGAACGTATTAAACTGAACACTACACTGGGAAATGATTTAATATGAACTGAACTAATTTATATTCATCACAATGACCATAAGTGTTTTAAATTCCTCAGTGGATACAGAGACCTTAGTCCAAATTATTTCTAATTCTGTAAGTATGTATCATCATGATTGATTCTCTACAAGTGATTTGAATATGCAGCCAAGATTACAAATTAATGAGCAAGAGTATAAGCATACCTGAAGGAGGTGAAGCTACAGAAGCAAGGAATATCAACTTGTTAAGAGCCTAATATGCCACACTAGAAAGCAAATAGATTTTATTGACTGACAGCGAGAAAAATATGGAGCAGAAGAATGACAAAATGAGATCTTTTAGAAAAAACATTTTGGTGGTAGAACACAGGCTAGAAGTAAAACTAAAAGCAGGGAGCGGAAAATGGTATAACCATCTTGAAAACCTATTTGGCAGTAACCACTGAATATGAACATAGTACATACCCTACAACCCAGCAATTCCACCCCTAGGCATGTAACCAACAGAAAGGAGTACTTATGTTTACCAAACAATATGAACAAAAATGCTCATAATGACAGAAATCAGAAGAGCCATATACTGGGAACTACTAAAATGCTCATCAAATATTAGAATGGATAAATTTAATATACTCACATAAGGAAATACATGAAGTACCAAGAATGTACAAATTACCACAATACACCCCTACATTGATAAATTTCATAAAAATAACTAGAAGTCAGACATACATAAATATTACATATTGTATGATTCCATATATATATATATATATATATATATATATACACACACACACAGCGTGCACGCACGCACGCACACACACACACACACGACTTCACTGTGTTAATACAGGGGTGTAAAAAGAAGCCAGAAAAGAGCTGGGATATTGACAATATTCTGTTTTTTTGGGTGTTGATTACATGGGTATACTCTTTTTATGAGAATTCCCTGAGGGTTTATTGAATTATTCTTAATGTATATTTATACTAAAAATGATAGTCTAAACTGAAGACACAGTAGGATATACAGTAGAGGATGGATTCTAGAAATACTAAAGAGGTAAATGCAATAGCACACGATTAGAAGTGCAAAGTCAAAGCAGTAAATTATAACTTCCTCAAGTTTCACATATCTGACTTAAAGAATTTACTAGAACAATGAACAGTAGAGAAGAAACAGTCTGAGCAATAGGGATAAAAGGGTGGTAGTGACAGAAAACAGATCATTGTTCATTGGTTTGTTTGCAAAACATCTGTATTAATGAGAAACTCCTGGGAAAAATTTTCTAGCTACCTTGGCTTTTTTGAACTTGGATATCTAAAATCTCTTGCTTAGGGTAAAAGGGTCACAAATGACTTTAATAGGTCATATATGATTTTCAATTTTTCATATTAAATTTACCACATAGACTCACCATTTAATGTTCCTTCCTCAGATGGCCTAAAAAAAAAAAAAAAAAAAAAAAAAAACAATAAAAAGCATAATATAAAGCTGTGTCACATTTTAGTTCTGGCTACTATTCAATTTTTCTATTTTACAGGACTATCACGAGTATTCTGACGTTTGGATTCACATTCATTTGAATATTTGCCATTTTCCCTTAGTCAACTATTAATTCATACATAGATATGTATATATCCATATGCATCTACTATTTTATTGATTATTTGTTTTTTAAAATATATTTTTTACTTGTTATTAGTTATACATGATAGTAGAATGTATTCTGACATATTTTGTACATATATGGAGTATAACTTTTCTCATTCTTCTGGTTGTACATGATGTAGAATTACATTGTTGTGTAATCATATATTCACATAGAATAGTAATGTCCAATTCATTCTATCTTTCCTGTTCTCATTCCCCCTCCCTTCCCTTCATTCCCCGTTGTCTAATCCAAAGTACTACTATTCTTCCTACCCCTTCCTTATTGTGAGTCAGTTTATTGATAAATTGTATCTTCAGTTTATTCCTATATAAACATCATTCCTAGTTTAGTGTCAAACTGAAAGTAAGATATTAACTAAGTAAAATATTTCATGACTTCTGTATTTGTAGGAGATTCATTACACTGTGATAACAATGTCTTGAAATGACTTTCCAGGATTCTAAAAATACTCCAATAGTACTGATGGGAAAGGAACTCAAGAGACCAGTAATAGATGTCATTCTGCAGAATTCAATTTCAAATGTCAATTTTTTGTACAATCTTCAAAATATTTTTAATAACAATGTCTATTTGCAACAAGTGGAAGTTCTTTTTTTAAAAAAATATTTTTTAAATTATAGATGGACACCATACCTTTATTTATTTTTATGTGGTGCTGAGGATGGAACCCAGTACCTCACATGTGTGAGGCAGGCATTTTGCCACAGAGCCACAACCCCATTCCCATGTGGAAGTTCTTTTAATTTCAAGGATTCCAATGCAAAATAAGAGACCCACATATAGTTGAAAGAAGAGTGGAATGAGAACAGAAAAATGGGTTCCAGGCTTTGCTCTACCCATATATACAGCTATGCAGCCTTGCTCAGGACTGAAAGGAAAAGATCCAAAAGGATCTTGGGAGTAAAGGGCTTATGGCAGCCTCTCTTTCCAGTTTTCATATTCCATCCAACCTTAAAGGTTGATTTTTACCTTAATAGCATATAACTATTCGCTTACAGGAATTATTTTGACACAAGCATTATCCCTTTGCCTGCTGCTAATAACCACTCTTTTTCTCAGCACTACAAAAGTCGAACTCCAACATTTTGGATACTTCTCTGGGTCAACTGTGTTAGACAGCATTTCCTTATTAAGACACCAGAATTCAGATCAACTTCCAGTCACCTATTCTGTATTTATATCCTGTATCTTTGATTATAAAAGATAACAGTCCCTGAAGAGGTCTGAATGAAGGTAGGTCTTCTAAATGCCACTCAGGGCTAGGCTACTCAAACATTTTGAAGAGCTGCTTACCTATGTAGCACATGGTTTATTTTCTTCTCTATATATTCACAACCATTTCAGATTCTTACTGGAATGTATAATTTCTTCAAATTGGCTTTCCTTCTCAAGTGGTCTGTATCAGAGAGTTAACCCTCCATGCTTCCAGGATCAAATTAGTGTCAAAACAAGACTTTAAAAATTTGCTTAGAAAACCTAAAATACTACTTCCTAGTTTGGCACACAGAAGTTATCTTTGATTCTTTTTTATCCTTAAGTTTTATCTGTAGTAAAAAATTTCACTTTCCAAGGACAGTTATCTGTCAGGTTTCCTTTTGTTCCCACCTTTTGATTCTGGATTACCTATCAGTTTTTTAGCGAATCTTCCTATATACAGACTCTCTAATGTACACTGTGTATTACTGCTCTAATCATCAAAGTATTTTCCAAAAGAAACTGCAAAGTTTGATTAGAATGACGGACAGAGAAGTTAATCATATATAAAACTTAAGTACAGAACTTCAACAAATTTATTCAAGAACAAGTTGGAAACAAGACTAAGTAATCATGGATGGTAGGGCACTTGCATAGCATGTGTGAGGAGGCCCTGGGTCCAATCCTCAGTATTAAAAAAAAAAAAATCAAACCAAAATTGTTTCACTATTAGGAAGATTTAGTAGAATGTAATTATAAAGTATAACTATGTTTCCCAATCTCATCTATATAAAGAAATGAGATGCTAGAATAATAATCACCTATAAATAAAGGAGCATTAAAGAGATAATGCAAAGAGCTGAAAAAAGGATTACTTACATTTCTCTGTTTGATGGCCTATCTTGTAACCAATCCTGTAGTTAAAAACAAACACAAACAAAAACTCAAAAACCAAAAATCTCTAGATGAAACATAAGTGCTTAACACTTTTGTTTCTTATAGTATGTTTCAAGAATGAGGGGTTAAAAATTCAATATGAAGTCCTTGTGTCATATAAATGAACTTATAAGACAATAAATGTATATAACTACCATAAGGTGGAATAAAGAATTTCAGGAGTCTTATTTCTCACAGCATAGTTTTTCTAGTTCTACAAATTGTTTGATGACAATCTTACTGTAACAAAATATACATTTGTTTCTATGATTCTAAAAATAATGTGCCCCTTGCCAAAAGAATATCAAAGTACAAACAGAAAAATTAAAATCATGCAAACAATGAAATTCAAAAACAATTGCTAATGATATATAGGCATTTTATCTTAGCCTTCTTTGTATATATAATGGTTTTTATCCAGCAGATTTGGTGATGTTTCTAGGTATAAATATTTTTATTTCTCTAGTTTGGATCCTGAATTTGAATTTTTACATATTCTAAGTCATTTATAGTTCTTCAAATTTTGTCTACTCTGAGTCAAATAGATACACTTCCCATGTATCTTCACATTCAACGTATTTTCCACCTATCCATTTTGTTTTCTGATGTATTCTGATGCAGTTTAGTAATCTCTTTGGATAAGAGATTATCTAACCCCTATTGAGTATTTATTTATTATTTGTGTCAGTGGTGCTTATTAACTACTAAGCCAAATCTCCAGACCTTTTTATGTTTTATTTTGAGACAGGGCCTTGCTAAGTTGCTGAGGCTGGCTTTGAACTTGTGATTTTCTTGCCCAAGCCACAGAAGCTGCTGGGATTATAGGGTGTGCCACCACACCCATTTTAATTCTTAATTTCTAGATTCTTTTCAAATTTGGCAGTCTTTTAGCACAGTATCTTTTTTCCTTTCCTCATGTCTTGAAATATGTTCCTTTATGCCTTTTAACCACTTTAGATGTAGTTATTTTATTATCTACAACCCAAAACACTACTATTGTTATTAGGTGTCTGATACTGTTAATATAAATTTCTAATTTGGCATTGTGAGGTCATCTTCAAGGGGACTTTGTTGCAATAGCATGCAGTTTAGGTTCAGGATGTATTTCTCCAAAAAGGAAGATCGGTTACTGTGAAAATCCATCGGCCAACTCCTTTCCATTGATGTAAATTTGTTTAATAACATGATTTTTAGCAACACAATCTATCAAGTTAATATTTTATATTAACACTGCTTTCTTCATATCTGACTATAAAAGAAATTTTTATTTCTCCTAAGCTATTTGTTTTGAATGTCAGATGTCTTACTTTTAAAGGGAATTTGCAAAATCAAATGGCTAGGAATAAGCTCATGAAATTATTTTTTTTAACTCAAACAAAAAGGTCCAGCCCTTCTTTCTTCTGCAAAAATTTTTCCTGACTATATACTACAAAAGAAATTTTCTCTATAACTGCCACTAAACATTGATTAAAGTTTTCAAAGGTAAATTTTTTTTGAAATTTTCATATAGAACAGCACCACCAATTAACTTTTCTTTAATAAATATGTATTCATTTACATGTATTTGTTTCATAGAAATCTACAAACCGGTAGTAAAGCTGCTTTGGAATCTACATCCTGAGTATCTTCTGTAGATGGTCTTCTACCACTGCTTTCTGCTGAAAAAAATTTAGAAAAGATAAAAAAACTCAACTAAAATTTAAAAAAATATTGATTAATCAAATGAAAAGTGTTTCTAGGTATACTATATATAATCTTCATAAAATAATTTATTACCAACACTATGGAACACAAGAGTTGCACGAGGCTCAACAAACCCCCAAATTATTCAATTTATTTTGAGTATTCAAATTTATGTGTTGCAGGGCTGGGGATATAGCTCAATTGGTAGAGTCCTTGCCTTCCATGCACAAGGCCCTGGGTTCAATCTCCAGCACCACACATACACCAAACAAACAAACAAAAAAAGTGTACAAATTTATGTGTTACAAAAAAAAGTATGAGTAAAAGTTGTTTCCCTCTTGTTCCTAGAGAAGTCAAGAAACTCCTACTAGTAGATATTTGGTCTGTTTCCAATTTCTTGTTATAACAAAGACTGTTCCACTGCCCCCCCCCGCCAAGTGAAGGCACCTAGAACGTGCCCATTTTCCCATGAGACAGAATGAAATAACTGAAGAGCAGATGCAAATAAAGGTGACGGTGGGAGAATGGTGAAGTTCAATAGTGGACAGAGACTTGGAACAACCCAGAGACTTCAGATGATTGAACAGGGTAAAACAAAGCACCCAGGATGGGAAGTGGGAGGATGGGTGAATGAGGCAGAGGCCCAGTGAGCACCATACTCAGGAATAGTCACCTGGTAGAAATACAGTCAATGCCCTTGGGATCTGCAAGGCAAACTGGCTCTGGAAGTTCTCTACACTTCATAGCATATCCTCCTGGTGCTGTAATAGGTAGTCATCTTGAGAAGGTCTTATCTGAGCATACTGCTTAGTCAAAGCCTCTTGCATTTTTCCGTCTTTAGGTCCCATGTCAATATTACTACAGTAGCTCAGTGGGGAGATGCCCTAAGTGTCAGTTTGGTCCAGGGACAGAGCCTCTGATATAAACTGTTTTGAGAATTCTATGCAGTGAAAAATTGGACTGCTATGCTTAAAGGACAGAGGAAACACAGGAGAACAAGATGTTTCCCCTTTAAAACTAGCACTTTGGGAAGCCAGCTGTAGGAATCTGGGGAACTTGATTTTGTTTGGGAGCTAGAGAGCCAAGTCTCAGGAACACCAGAGTTAAGGGCAGTGGACTACACTGAGTCCACTGTCTACTCCCCCAGCACAGAGAGCAAGATCTCCATAGACTCTCCCCATTCAAAAGAGTGCAGCACAAAAAGCGCCAGAGTCATCTGACATAATACAGAACCTGTCAGCACTGCCCTTGGAGTGCACAATGCAAAAGGCACCAGAGGGAACCTATGCCAGACGAATTTCACTCCATGCTCCATTGACATTCTATAACCTTGGCATCTGCCCCATTCTTGGAGTGTGCAACACAAGTAATTCCAGAGTAAATCTTTCCTGGGGAGGTCTGAGTTTCACCTTAGTTTATTTTAGTATGTAGGGTAGCTGAGAGATATTCCAACTGGCTCCTGTCAGAAACCATTCACACTGAAAGCCTGGCACCAAAAAGGAAAGGAGGAGACAAAAATTCTCAGACTGAAGTTCTTGCATAGGCTGCAGGTAATCCGCTCTTACCTGCACAATCTGTGCATACCAACAGGGAGGAAGTTATTAATGTTTTAACCACTATTTTTCCTTTGTGTATATATATTTTCTCTTTCTCTGTGTCTGGAACTGAAGATTCAACCCAGGGGTGCTTTACTACTGGGCTATATCTCCAGTCCTTTTTATTTTGGACAGGTTCTAAGCTGTCCAGGTTGGCCTTGAACTTGTGATCCTCCTGCATTATCCCCACCAAGTTGCTGAGACTACAAGCATGCACAGCATACCTAGCTTCTCTCTTTTTTTTCTTTTTAAGTTGTAGATGGACACAACACCTTCATTTCACCCACTTATTTCTTATGTGGTACTTAGAATCGAACACTAGTGCCTCACGTGTGGTAGTTCCATCACTGAGCTACAACCCCAGCCCTCTCTTCTCTTTAAAAATTTAATTTTTGTCTTTTATTTTTTCCACTTATCTATATTTACCCTGCTTTCCTCTTTTCGCTTTAAACTTTTAGTTTTTCTTCTTTTTTCTTTTTTAAATTAACTGTACTTAATTAATTTTAGTTTATTTGATAGTATTTTTGCCCCTTTTGTTTCTTGCTGTTGGTGCTATGGTTGTTTTTAATTTGGTTTTTACTTTATTTCTCTATTTTGTTGCTGTTGTCACTGTTACTTTCTTTTTTCCATGAAGTGCTAGGGATTAAATGTGGTACTTTTAGCATGTTGGGTGGGTGCTCTGCAGTTGAGCCACACTTCCAGCTCCGCTCAGAGAAACTGCACCTTACTCCTGCCATAACATAGTCCTGCTTGAACCTTGGTGGATCCTTCAACTTATTTAAAAAAAAAAAGGCAGGGGGAGAAGACACCAGCGATTAATCCAGCTCCAAGTAGGTATGGCAGGGAGCTTGAAGTCCCACTCCTGATCATTCACCCCCATATCAAGAGCAGAGAGGAATAACACAATGGTTGTGGACAATGAATCTACAGGGAGCCTTCAGCATAACTCATCCCCATACCCTACCAGACCACACATTGCTGACAAGACCGAAGGAGTAACCAGGGGGCCCACCCCAATCATTCTGGGGTCTCCGTCGCACCTGCCTGAACTACTAGAGGGATCACAGGCTTGAGAGACCTATAAGAGAAAGCAGGTTATCTGAGGCTCTGTAACAGTACATATGTGTCAAAACCCACAAATCATAGCCAAGAAAGCTACAGGGAAACTAACCTATTAAGTCAAACTGGAATTAGACGCAAAACTGTAAAACCAACTGGTATCCCAGAGCACATTGTCCAGAGAAGGCTACTAATAAGAAGGCCCTCGTATAAAAGTGGAAGAGACATCCATTCCAGCGGAAAGGAAAAATCTCAACACAGAAACAAAAGAAAAGTATGAAAAAGTAAGGTAACATGACCCCTCGTAAAGTTATACTCTAGAAACTAATTCTAACAACAGCAAAGTGGACAAAGAACTCAAAAAGAATGATTTTTAAAAAGCTTGCTGGGCATGGTGGCACATGCCTATAATCCCAGTAACTTGGAAGGGTGAGGCAGGAAGATTGTGATTTCAAGGCCAACACTGGCAACTTAGCAAGACCCTGCTTTGAATTAAAAAATAAATAAATAAAAAGGGCTGAGAATGTAGTCCAGTGGAACAGCACTGTTGGCGCAATCTCCAGTATTGGGGGAAAAGAGCTCAATGAATTCTGAGAGGACATGAATAAACAGCTGAATGAACTAAGGAAGGCAATGCAAGATATGAATGTGCAAGTCAATACAATAGACAATTTGAAAAAGAAACAAACAAATAAATTGAAAGCACAAATTAAGTCAAATTAACTCAGTTGAAAGTATCACCAGCAGACCAGATCAAATGAAGAAAGAATACCAGAACCTGAAGACAGGTTGAAGAATTATCACATTCAGACAGTAATAAAGAGAAAAAAGAGGGAATGAAGGGAACATACAAGGTCTCTGGGACACTACTAAAAGACCAAACATGTATAACTAGAATAGACAAGGGAGAAGAACTATAAAGGCTGAAGGCCTGGAAAACCCATTTTGTGAGGGTTGTGGCTCAGAGGAAGAGCGCTCGCCTAGCATGCATGAGGCACTGGGTTCAATCCTCAGCATCACATAAAAATAAAAGGTACTGTGTTCACCTACAACTGAAAAATGAATGTTAAAAAAAAAAATCTTGTGAAATAACAATGGAAAATTTCCCAAAATCTTGGAAAACACATGGACATTCAGGTTCAGGAGGCATTTAGAACTCCAGATAGATACAACCAGAAAGAACTTTTGCACAATGTTATAAACTGTCAAAAGTACAGATCAAAGAAAGAATATTAAAAACTATAAAAGAGGAGTACCAAGTTACATTTCAAGGCAAACCCATTAGAATAACAGATTTCTCTGCAAAAATTCTAAAGGCTAGGAGAGCATGGAATGAGGTATTTTAAGTCATAAAAGAAAATAACTGCCAACTTAGATTTGTTATAACCAGAAAAGTTATCCTTCAGAATTGGATGAAAATAAAGATCTTCAATAATAAGCATAAACTAAGGGAATTCATGACTATTAAATCAGCATTACAGAATATACCTACACTCACAAGAGGAAGAAAGATAAACATGATCATGACAGCAGAGAAAGAATAAATCTTAGTAGCAGTGTAGATAAACAAATGAGAATTAGGAAAGAATAAAACATTACAAATATAGAAAACCCTCAAACAACTAAGATGAAAAAAGGAGGAAGATACAAACAAAATATTCAAAACAACCAGGAAAAAAAAATAAAACAACAAGAACAAGTTCGTGCCTTTCAATAATAACCACGAATGCAAGTGGTCTTAAATTCAATAATTAAAAGATGTAGACTGGCTGATTGGATTAAAAACCAAGGCCCAACAATTTGCCTGCAAGACACTCACCTTACTGGCAAAGACATACACAAACAGAAAGTGAAAGGACAAAAATGATTTTTAAGTAAATGGAATTCTAAAAGAAGTAAGATGAGCAATACTCACATCTGACAAAACATACTTTAAGCAAAAATCAGAAGAATCAAAGAAGGTCACTATGCACTGATAAAGGGAACAATTCATTAAAAAGAAATAATAATTATAAATGTGTGCACTGAACGCCAGAGCATTGATTTTTATAAAACAAACACCACTGGACATAAAGGGAGACATAGGAGGGATAGACAAAGTCCAGCACAATAATACAACAACAGTGGATGACTTCAATACCTTGCTCTCACCAACAGATATCCAAACAAAAAAAAAGTTAAATTCCACTAACGATCAAATTCTTAACTGACACCTCCAAAATACTTTATCCAACAGCTAAAACAGATCATATATTAGGCCATAAAGCAAGGCCTAACAAATTTGAAAAAATTAATAAATTTCTTGCAGCTTATTCATCATAATGGAATGAGACTTAAAGAAAAAAAAAAACCAAGAGATATTATAGAAACACAAGGAAATTTAACAACATTTCTGAACAAACGGTGGGTCACTGAAGACAAGAAAATTTAAAAACCCTTTGAAGCATAGCTGGGGTGATGGGAGGCCCAGGCAGGAGGATGGCAAGTTTGAGGCCAAACTGGTCAACTTACTGAGACCTTGTCTCAAAATTAAAAAGGATAGGGACATAGTTCAGTGCTTGCCTGGCATGTGTAAGACTCTGGGCTCAACCTAGTAGTCTAAGGAAACAGAACAAATCAAAACAATACAACCCTAGAATATGTAGTACATAGCAAAAGCAGAATGAAAAGGAGTTCATTTAACTACATTAAGAGAGAGAGAGAGAGAGAGAGAGAGAGAGAGAGAGATAGAGGGTGGATATATCAAATAAATAACCTAACCTAATGATATATCTCAAGGTCTTAGAAAAGCAGGAACAAACTAAACCCAAAATCAATAGAAAGAAATAATAAAGACCAGGACATAAATAAATAAACAAACTAAAACAACAATACAATGGGTAAATGAAACAAAGAGATGGTTCTTCAAAAAGAGCAACAAAATTGACAAATTCTTAGTTAAACTAATCAATGGAAGAAGACACAAATAGGGAGGGGGGGGGAGGGAGAGAGGGAGAGAGAGAGAGAGGGAGAGTGGGAGAAAGTATGTGTATGTATGTATGTATGTGTGTGTGTGTGTGTGTATGTCTCACACACACATTTTTTATGCCATTCTAGCGACAGAACCTAAGGACTCATGCATGCTAGGGAAGCATTCTACCACTGAGTTATATCCCCCAAGCTATACTCCCCGTCCCAGAAAAGGGGTATTAAAACAGATATTAATGAAATTCATAGGATCATTAGGGATTGTTTCAAAAATAATACATCAAGAAGACAGAAAATCTAGAGGAATGGGTAAATTTATGTACACATAAAACCTACCAAAATTGAACCAAGAGGATACAAAATTCCTCAACAGATCCATAATTACATCCACCTACTCTAGCCACACCCTACCCACCCAAGTAACCACCCAGTTAACCCCTATCAACATCTTAATACATTGATTAACTTAAGGCTCTCATAACCCAATTACTTCATCTATAAATTTTCTTGCATTGTCTCACACATGAGCTTTTAGGGGCCACCTCATATCTAAACAGTAACAAGAACCTAGAAATAAACTCATACAATAATAGCCAACTGATACTTGAAAAAGATGCAAACATACACTGGAGAATGAGATAGCCTCTTCAACAAATGGTGTTAGGAAAACTGGATATCCATACACAAAAGACCAAAACTAGACTCTTATCTCTCATCCTGTACAAAAAACAACTCAAAATGGAACTAATATCTTAAAGTAAGATCTGAAACTCTGAAACTCTCAAAAAATCAAAAACACTTCAAGATATTGGCATAGGCAACAATTTGCTGTATAGGACTCTAATGGCTAAGGGAACAAAATAAGAACTGACAAATGGTATTACATCATATTAACAAGCTTCTGTACAGCAAAGGAAAAAAAATCACCAGAGTGATGAAATAATCTACAGAATGGGAGAAAATCTTTGCCAGTTATTCATCTGATAGAGGATTAATGTAAAACATACATAAAGAATGCAAAACAAAACAAAAGTGGGCTGGGATTTTGGATCAGTGGTAGAGCATTTGCCTAATATGTGTGGGGCACTGGGTTCGATTCTCAGCACCACATAAAAATAAATGAATAAAGTAAAGACATAATAATCAATGTCTAAAAAAAAATTAAAAACAAAACAAAAGTGATCCAGTCAACAAGCTAATTATCTGAGTAGACACTTCTCAAAAGAAATACAAATAAATGGTCAGTATATGAAACAATGCTATCTTTAACCACAAGGAAAATGTAAATCAAAACCACATTGAGATTCCGTCTCACTTGTTATGATTAATATAAAAACAAAAAAAATGTTGGCAAGGATGTGGGGAAAAAGGAACCCTTATGCATGATGGGTGGGAATGTAAATTAGTACAGTCATTATGGAAAACAATATGGTGGCTCCTCAAAAAATTGAACTACCATTTGATCCAGCTATATCATTCCTGGGTGTCTGTCTCAAGGAAATAATGACAGCATATAAAAGAGGTATCTGGGGAGAAGGGGGAAAATGTGGCTGGCTGTGTTGCCACTATCTCCAATGGCCGTGTATTTTGCTGCCTGGGCCTTGGCCAGAGTCCCACATCCACCTTTTGTGAAACCTGCTCACAGGACTAGTGACACACAAATGAATGAATCCAGGTGTCGTGGGTGCGTGTGGACAAGATGAGGGGCTATGCTGAGGAGTTCATTGACTAGGGGAAGCTGAGATACACCAACAAATGAGCTATGAGCATGGCTGACTTCTGGCTCACAGAAAAGGACTTGATCCCAAAGCAGTTTCAAGTACTGACGCCTCAATTCCAAGATCAGAATGGGGGATACACAAGAATGCTGCAGATCCCAAACAGGATCAGGTCAAGATGGCAGTGATCGAATATAAAGGGAACTGCCTCTCACCCCTGCCTCTACCTCACAGAGACAGCAACCTTATAGACCTAAACCAGTTGCTTTAGGATCTGTAGCAGGACCTCTACCAGAACCAGGAAGCAAGCCTCAGCAGCTTCCAAACAGCTCAACTACCAAGGATCTAACTGGAGCAGGAAGGTCTGTGACTCTCTTCAGTGCCTGTGATCACAGGCCTTTGGAATTCTTTTAATGTATGAGAAGAACTGGAACTAGAATTGTAAAATGGACAGTCTTAATGGGGCCCAGAACCTTCTTCTGGGGAGCCACATAGCCCTCTCTTTACATAGTAGATAAAATTCCTTACATGAATATAGGTAAATTGGTCTTTCTGTCTTCCCCTAGGATTTCTAGAAAATAATAAGCTGTCATCTGGGATAATAAATTTATGGATAATTATAATAGCCAAGATATGGGGGCCATTAATAAATGAATGGATAAAGAATATATGGTATATATACATACAATGGAATATTTACTAAGCCAAAAAGAAGAATGGAAGTATGCTACTACAAGATATCAAGTTAATACGCAAAATAAGCCAGACACAAAAATGTTTACTCTCAAATGTCTCAGGTATATTAGAAGACTCAAGGCAAAACTTTTCAATATAGTGATAATGTCAGAATATATTATACTCTGAATAATTTGAAGAAATTTAGTAAAATACCAGAGAATCCAGGTTGTTGACTAACCAAAATTATGATATACTGGTTGGAAAGGGTAAAAGCATATTTGTATGTTTTTGGGGAACAGATAATAGGAAAACAAAGTTCAGTCCTTGTCTTCTTTAGAACATCAATAGATGTGGCCTAAAACTGAAATGTGAGGATAAAGCATTATAAGGATGCAAACTTTAGAAATAATATCCACTTAAAATACTATGGACACACTTACTTTTCCCCTCTTTACTTTTCTATCATTTGTTTTACTTGCTTTATTGCTCTCACTAGAATATAAAATATAAAAAGTAGCAGCCAGAATCTTTGTCTTGTTTTCCATTATGGGCTTTTAGTATTTCATTAAGAAATATGATGAATGGGATAAATTTTGCACATAACCTTTACTGACATTAAGAAAGTTCCTTCTATTTTTATGTTACCATGACTAGACAATGAATTTTATCAAATGGCTTTTTTGAAGCTCTTGATATGAGCTTATGACTTTCCTCCTTTTATCTACGATCATGCATCATAGTAATCATACTTCTGAATGTTAAATCAACTTGCATTCCTGGAATAAACCCAATTTGGCCACGATATATACTGGTAAATTTAGTATATCAAAAAAGAATGAGCTAGGCATGGTGGTGCATGCTTGTAATCCCAGTGGCTTGGCTGAGACAGGAGGATCGCGGGTTCAAAGTCAGCCTCAGCAAAAGTGAAGCCCTAAGCAACTTAGTGAGATCCTGTCTCTAAATAAAATACTAAATAGGGCTGGGGATGTGGCTCAGTGGTTGAGTGTCCCTGAGTTCAATCCCTAGTCCACCCCCACTCCAAAAAAAAAAGTGATAAGGGGTAACTTTTATAATCATTTAACTTGTCAATTTTAGAGATACACACACACACACACACACACACACACACAATTTTGACTCAAAAAATAACAGCTGTGTTGGACACAGTGGCATGTGCCAGTAGTCCCAGCTAGTTGGTAGGCTTTAGGAGGACTGCTTGAGCTCAGAAGTTTGAGGCCAGCCTATGCAACAATCATCTCCAAAAATATCAGAAATACCACCATGGTATAGAAAGTGCAAAACAAGTATGACAGGTTACCTTTTGTGTAAAATATGAGAGAAAAGATTTGTTATATATGACTACATAAGTATTAAATTCTAGACGCAGACAGAAATAATAGTGGCAGTACATGAGATTGGCATGAAAGGGAACTTTTCAAGTATGTATATTTTAATTTCAAATCAACAAATTTATTAGCTATTTTTAAAAGTTAAACAAAAAAATAGGTTGAATACATGATATTCAGTTTGTAAAAGCTAAAATCAGCAGATTTGTAAAGCTGAGTCTTTATATTGCATCTTTACAGACTAAACAATTTCTGAATAATATTAGAATGTTTAGGATTATATGACTTAATCTCAAGATTATAGTATGACTGGACTAGAATCTTGGTCTTCTGATTCCCAGACCATTCATTATTCAGGCATATGACAAACATACAATACATTTAAAGCTTAAATATGTTAGCTAACAACCCATCAAGTTAAACTACTCACCTTTTTCTGAATGAAGAGAAATGTTAGCCTTGTGACATTCCGTAAATCCAGCAAAAGAACTCACAGGTTTCAAAGTGTTTCCAGGAGGAATATCATTCTGTATATATTATACATGTATATAATTTTAAAATAATTGAACTGAATTTCAAGCCACTATTATAATATAAAAGAGTTTCTTGATCTACTTAGCTCAATATGCTTTATTCTACCTGGACAACAAATGTATATTTTAGATCATGATTATTTTCTTCAATGTCAAACTTCATGAAAACACCCTGCGCAATTGCTTATTGGTCATAAATTTATTTGAATGAATGCTTTCCATAGTAATACAAGTTCAAGAAAATTTTGGGAAAATTAAGAAAACTGTGGGGAAAAAAAATAAAGTCTTTATTGATTCATGGGAAGGAGAAGCTGCTGTCTTATATCAACATAGTGAAAATAGTGCTTTGGAGGAGGCCATTTCTTTTTAATGGGCTTAGTAGCTTTGTTACTGAATAAAGTATACTTGTATAAGCTATATATACCAAAGGATTTATCTTCTCATTTTTTATCAAACTTCAAATTTTCTTCAAATTTGTTCTGACTTATACAGATAATGACTTTTAAAAAAAATTTTTTAGTTATAGATGGATGAAATATCTTTATTTTTGTTTGTTTATTTTTATGTGGTGCTGACGATCAAACCCAGTGCCTCACATGTGTGAGGTAGGCGCTCCACCACTGAGCCAGAACCCCAGCCCCCAGATAAGATCTTTAAATGTCTTTACAATGTCCCTTACTATTTTCTATTATTTATACATTTAGAAAATCCTGTTTGCTTTACTGACTTAAAAAATATTCCTATTTCCTTAAAATTTTTCTAAGCTTTCAATTTTTACATTTAACTCTAAAAATTCACCCAAGTTTATGATGTGATATGAGAACATAAGCAACTTTCCTGAATTTCCATCCAATTGTCCAAAGTCTTTCTCTCCTCATCAATTTCTAAGACAACATTCCTTATTAATTTTAATTTTTTGAAGGGTTATTTCTAGGTGAGATAAAATGTTTTGCTAAGTGTTCATGTTTTAACCATGCTAGTTGCAAAATATTTCAGTGTCTAACAGCTAATTCTCTTTCTTTTTTTAAATCACTTTTTCCCCCAGATGAACTCATAAATCACATTGAACAATTTGGGGAAGATCTCACACTTGCATACTATTTTGTTTTCTCAACTACAACAATACTAGGCAACCTTTAAAAAATTTCCAAACCTCTACCATCAGAAAGAGTGGATTTCAAAATGTTACTACTACAATAGAGTAGAGCTTTAATTAAATTAACTTGTATCTCAAGAAAAATTAAGCTTTTCTAGCTTTGCTCTTCACATGTAGCTAATGTATAAAAACAAGATAAAAAGTGCTGAATTACTTTCTATGGTTACAATACAGATTCTAATTTCCTTTCTGATTTGAGCTGTTTCTCCTGGAATCAGTTCAAGCTATTTCTTGTTTGCTTTATCTGTTTTAAACACTTTCTCTGATATACTCTTGGATATAATGACATATCAGTTTCCAGAACAATCTATGAAAAGGAATCCTAACCTGAAACTAATGCATAGGTTTTCAAGGCAACTGTAAAATCCTACTTTAATAGAAAAAGTATGTATCTGTGCTTTTTCTAGGAAAAGGATCTGTAGTTTTCATCAGAAATCCACAAATGATCAAAATTGACCATCATGAGGTGAGTTCATTATTCTCTTATAGTTTTAGAAAATTACTCAAAATTGTTTAATTCAAAACATTTCAGTAGCTACCATCTTTCTACTAACTTACAGGACCTTACACTTTCGTCTTGCTTTTTCCAAGAAACCTGTCCACATGAGACTTTTTAGTGTACTCCTCTATTTTACATTTATTGTTAAAAGATAAAACCTGTTGGGAAACCTGTTGTTTCACTCTTTTCCATTAAGTGGTGTTCTTTAACTTTTTGTTCTATGTGTATCAATTGCTTTGCAACAGCAAAATGATGCCACCAGAGTGTGGTAATACAATAATAATTTGCAGATAGGAAAAAGAAGATATTATTTAAATAATTCCATATAATAAATAAACTAACTTTGATAGAGACTTATCTGTTCTACTTCTCATCTTTTCTCATTTCTTTCTCTTTTCATCATGTGTTAGCTAAGGGTAGCTACATGCACTTAATCCATTTACTCAGCTCTTTCTTCCTAAATAATTACACATAATAGAAAATTCAGACCTTTAAAAATATGCCATAGAATTAAAATTGTTAGAAAACACTGCAAATTATGATTTTATGGTTAAGTCCACTGAAACCATACCTACATCCTATATCTAATTTTCTGACTCCCATGTATACTAATGAAACATTACCTGATATTTAGGCATCTCAGAATACTCCAAAATCGTGTTTTCAACATCATTCTGCTGTTCCTATTTGAGGCAAGAAAACTATATAAATATTTTCAAGCATAAAGGCAAATACAGAAAAAAAACCCATAATTATTACATCTCAATTTGCATATAATCACCAACTAAATTCCAAGTTAACAATATCTAGTTAGTAGACATTATATTCAATATTTTAATCAGAATATATGTAATTAAAAATACAAATGTTAGTATAAATATCAAAGTGCATTTAAGTCTACCTTTTATATGTAAGGTAATATGTTCTGACAATTACACAATTAAGTTTGGATTATATAAGGAAGAATTACCTATAGAAACTCTAGGTTATGATTTTCTGGGGATAGCTTTAGGAAAAAAAAAAAAATGTTTTTGTGTGTAGTGCTGGGGATTGAACCCAGGACCTTATGCATGCAAGGCAAGCACTCTACCAACTGAACTATATCCCCAGCAGGGGAAAAAATATTTTTTTAAATTGTATTTGTCACCTGATCATTTCTACAATGTGAGTTCCTTAAGGGACTAAGAAGCATAATACTTTTCTAGGTCTTTTTAAATATCTTGGTATAGATACATTATTATTATTATTACTGGGAGGGGAGGGCAGGGATTGAATTTAGGGGCCCATGACCACTGAGCCACATCCCCAGCCCTATTTGTATTTTATTTAGAGACAGGGTCTCACTGAGTTGCATATCAACTCTTTGAACTGCTGCTCAAGCCTCCTAAGCTGCTGGAATTATAGGTGGGTGCCACTATGCCCGGCTTAGCTACATTATTGCCCTTCAGTGTTAAAAGTAATTTGTGAAGGCAATATTAAGAAATAAAAAAACTGATTTCAGGCAGAAAACATACCCTCCTCTTTTTTCTTTTTTTTTTCCCCAATTGTTCTATACATTTCAAAACTTAGAAACAAACATTTATTGACAATCTAGCCTTTGTACATTACATATATCTCTTTATTTCTAGGCTATGGTTTTCCTTGAGCCAGGATCGTGCTGTAAATAAACTTTGGGGCCAGGAAAAATTTTTGAGAAAAATGCTAAATGGGTGGTTTTTTACTTTAATTTTATCTAATAAAAAATGCAAGCTATTTGTACTTTTTTTTTCATGTTCCTCAACTGCTTCTACTTTCTTTCAAATTGTGTATAGTTTCAAATATGTGGGATTATCATGTTGGTGGTCTCTGCTAAAACTATGTATTTACTGAAAAAAAAAAGTTTAATTCTACTTTGAACTAAGTATCAAAATTGTGAAATAAAAATAAATCATGCTCTTACAAGTATGTACTTACAGATAATAGTTCTTTTATTTTGTTTGATGTTTCTTTAAACCTCTGTAAATCCATGCTATCTCTGTGCCCTTTAACAGAAAAAAAAAAAAAAATCACAATAAAAAATTTTTGTTCTTCCTTATCAAGTAAATGACATTGTCTAAAGTCTATAAAGGCAAATGAAGGTTGTTTTTCAAGTAATTTTGATGGCTTTGCAATTTCTTTTTGCATTTCTGCTAAATACTATTAAAATATTTGCCAACAACAAGTGCTGGCGAGGATGTGGGGAAAAGGGTACACTTGTACATTGCTGGTGGGACTGCAAATTGGTGCAGCCAATTTGGAAAGCAGTATGGAGATTTCTTGGAAAGCTGGGAATGGAGCCACCATTTGACCCAGCTATTCCCCTTCTCGGTCTATTCCCTAAAGACCTAAAAAGAGCATGCTACAGGGACACTGCTACATCGATGTTCATAGCAGCACAATTCACAATAGCAAGACTGTGGAACCAACCTAGATGCCCTTCAATAGACGAATGGATAAAAAAAATGTGGCATTTATACACAATGGAGTATTACTCTGCATTAAAAAATGACAAAATCATAGAATTTGCAGGGAAATGGATGGCATTAGAGCAGATTATGCTAAGTGAAGCTAGCCAATCCCTAAAAAACAAATGCCAAATGTCTTCTTTGATATAAGGAGAGTAACTAAGAACAGAGTAGGGACGAAGAGCAGGAGAAGAAGATTAACATTAAACAGGGATGAGAGGTGGGAGGGAAAGGGAGAGAGAAAGGAAATTGCATGGAAATGGAAGGAGACCCTCAGGGTTATACAAAAGTACATACAAGAGGAAGTGAGGGGAAAGGGAAAAATAATACAAGGGGGAGAAATGAATGACAGTAGAGGGGGTAGAGAGAGAAGAGGGGAGGGGAGGGGAGGGGAGGGGAGGGGGGGGGGGGGGGGATAGGAGAGGAAAGGAAAGGCAGCAGAACACAACAGACACTAGTATGGCAATATGTAAATCAATGGATGTGTAACTGATGTGATTCTGCAATCTGTATATGGGGTAAAAATGGGAGTTCATAACCCACTTGAATCAAAGTGTGAAATATGATATATCAAGAACTATGTAATGTTTTGAACAACCAACAATAAAAAATAAAAAAAAAATATTTGCCAAGAAGCTGATGAAGACTTGTAATTCAGTTTATATTAATAGCAAAAGTTCTTCAAACAGAACCCAACATGTTGATGTGAGTAAATAGCTTGAAATTTAAAAGAACGGGGGAAACAATAATTCTTACTATGAATAATAAAATATAAAAACTAATTATACGCAGCCCCCACTGGTAATACATTATCAAACAGGACAAAATGTTTTTTAGGACCCTGGGTTTCATTCCCAGCACTGGAAAAAAATATTTTGTTGTAATACATTGGGATAAATTCTATGTAGGAAAGGTTATGTATCTATAACCCACAGCAAACTCCACATAGCCTAGCAGTACTAGTACATAGTACTAGTGTGCTGAGTACCTAGATAACCTGTCAGGCTGGACTTCGTATATTTTACAATGGTTTATTACACATTCCTTACACAATCATTACACATATTTCATGACTAGGTAAATTTTTATGCAGAGAAGGCTACAAGAAGTATTGAAGACAACGGTAGGAAACCACCTGATGGAAAAATAAAGGGCATTATTCATACCTTGGAACATTCTGGTTATACTCCAAACAACCCAAATTATTTACTAAAAATTCTCTGTTAAATACTTTAAAACACCATATTCTCCCAAATTACAGGAACTCGGCTAGGTCTACAAAGCATTCTCTACTCACTCACTCCCTTCCAAATGGCACACTGTCAGCATTTAAAGATGATTAAATCTCCCTTAACATTAAAAACAAAACATGATAAACACAAAAATCAAAGTCTCCCACAATCATTCCCTTTTTATTCTCTCCTCCATTTGCACTTTAATTTGGCTTTTCCTGTATCACTTCTTTATTGAAACAGTTTTCACCAAGGTCATTATGTTTTATCAACGCAAAAATAAAATATTTTTCTCTCTTATTATCCTATTTAATCTATCATAGGTGTAAGAGTGACTCTTTCCTTTTTTAAGTGCTCTCATTTCTAGATTTATAAGATAGATCATAAACACAGACATGTATTTGGTTGGTGGGGAAGAAAGATGTGGCATGCTTAAACTGTCTAATTTTATATTTTTATTAACATTTTTAAGATTTCTCCCCATATCACCACAAAGTTTTAGCCAGTGATAGAATGCATATATAATGGTAGTCCCATAAGATTACAATGGAGCTAAAAAATGACTATTGCCTAAGTGATGTCCTATAACTCACAGTTGGGGTAGTAAACAAACTTACTAAGCTGCCAATTGTATAAAAGCTTAGCAACGTGATTATATATAGTACATAATACTTGATAATAACTTTGTATCATTATGGTACATTCCTTCTATTTATAAAGTTTATTGTAGGGGCTGGGGATGTGGCTCAAGCGGTAGCGTGCTCGCTTGGCATGCGTGCGGCTCGGGTTCGATCCTCAGCACCACAAAGATGTTGTGTCCGCCGAGAACTAAAAAATAAATATTAAAAAATTCTCTCTCTCTCTAAAAAAAAAAAATAATAAAGTTTATTGTAAAACAGAATATCATTTTATGTCATCAATGACCTTATATATCATGTTTACTGTGTATCTAGGTTTGTGTAACCACACTCTTGATTTTCACATGATCAAAATGCCTAATGTATCCCATTGTTAACCAAGCTATGATTGTCTTGGTTTCACAAGTAGACTCCTGGTTTCCCAGTCAATACAATGTAATTATTAGCAATGTACCTTTCACTATAAAAACTGTCCTGGGGGAGCTGGGGTTGTGGCTCAGCAGTAGAGTTGTTGCCTAGCACGTGTGAGGCCCTGGGTTCAATCCTCAGAACCACATAAAAATAAATAAAAGGATTGTGTCCAACTACAAATAAAAAAAAAATTAAAAACTATCCTGGTTTGAATAAAAATAAAAATCATCCTATGTATATTGTTCTTTTTGCCTATTGTTTACAACTTCCCTGTACCTTCCTATTGTTCCCTATGTACCTTACATATGTAAATCACTCAGGTTCTTCCAACAATTGACCAAATTCAATTAAAGATATATTCAAATTTGAAAGAGGCCAAATAATTTTTGTGTACATTGCTACTATAGTAAATTTTACTAAAGAAATACATGACAATATAACTCTTTTTTAATTATTGAGTTGTAGATGAATGCATAGTATCTTTATTTATTTTTATGTGGTGCTGAGGATCAAACCCAGTGTCTCACACATGCAAAGCAAGTGTTTTACCACTGAGCTACAGCCCCATCCCTGACAATATAACTCTTAAAGCCCAAATCAACTTATTTTCCCCACTTCTAATTCCTTTAAAATGTTTAGAACTACACAAAAAACAGTCCACTTGTCCTACAATATTTTTATTAACTAGCTAATTATTTTCATTTCAAACTTACCTACAAATGCTCCAAATTCTATACTATCTCCTTCTGCAGCTTTAAAGCAAATACTTTCTTGATCTTTGGTTACAGTTTCCAAGTGGCTTTTGCAACTTGGCTGGGACGGTGTACTAACAGAGAATTTGGTTGGTGGGGATGACAGGCGTGGTGTGCTATTAGGTGAACTGCCTAATTTTTGACTTTTATTAAATAGTTTTAAAATTTCTACCCCATGTCGTCTCTGTCGCAGTTCTGGAGGAGAAACAGCACTTGGGAATAAGGCACCACAAGAGGAACCAGCCTCTGGAAAATTGAATTCTTTTCTCTGGGGTATTACAGGTAAATCTTGACCAAACATGTTACATTGGGGATCTTTTGCATCTTTCATGAAAATATTACAAAAAAAAGGATTATTACTTTCAAGATCACCTTGAGGAAGAGAGGAACTAAGTGTATTTACAACACTGTGCTTTTTCCATACAGAAGGTCTTACAGGACCATCATCAATAAGGTTCTGAGCCAAATGTTTGGATATACTCAATTCTCGTGTGATCTCGTTGTGAACTTTGCTAGCTTCTGAAGCTTTCTGGGCAGTGAGTGTTTTTAATGTATCAACTGTCAGGGCTGAAAGATCTTGCAAATGTCCAATCTGAGAATCTAATGACTGTAATGATCGTTTTATGTAGTTGACTCGATCTCCAACTTCTTTAATCTGAATGCACATCTGCTCCACTCTGTAGGGGAAAAACAGGCTTTTTATGAATATTAAAAATAAATGAAGAAATTCTCTTTGTAGTCTCAAATAAATGACAATACAAAGAAATTTTAAATGCACTGTTTTATAACAAACGAGGTAAGTTGTGAAAATAAAGTCTGGCTATTTATTTATACAAGGCATTCTTTATGTTTAAGAAGAATCCAATGCTAATGCTGTTATAATAAAACACAGGTTTCTAGAAATGCTTTTTTTTTTCCAATTTACTCTCCTAAATATAGATATACAGTTACATATCCAAAGAATTACCATTACTGTAACTACAAAAACATCATATGCTTCCAGAATATAGCAAGGCCAATCAAAAGAAAGAAAGGCTTTAAAAATAGTGAAGATAGTTTTACTTTTCTCTCCAGAGTAGAAAAGAGCATTAACCCTGAAACTATAGTCAAAAAATTACAAGAAGGCTAGGAATGTAGCTCGAGAGGTAGAGTTCTTGCCTAGCATGTCTGAGACCCTGGGCTGGATCCCCAGCACCATTAAAAAACAACAAGGGATTGATTGAATTATATAAAGTACTAGAAGTAAAGAACTGAACTGTCTTTCCAATATATGATAAAAAGCTATTTGCTTGACAAAATAAATTAAACAATGACTAGGTATAAGATACATAACTAATATAATCAATTATAATTAAACATATTATCAATTATAATTAAACAACTTCTAAACCTTTCAAAAGTGACACGGATTCTCTCTTCACTTCCAGAATGGAATTTGTCATCTTTTTCATTAAAATACATCTCAACACACTGCTCTTCAAAGTCATGAAGTTTCTTTTGATCTTCCTCTGTTAAGAAAAGTTCTAAGGGAGGAAAGACAAAAACAAATCAATGAAGGGCTACTAGGTTTTCAAACTTAAGCTCCTAAGTCTTATAAATTATTGTGCAACTTTTTTCTCTTTTTAGTGCTGTGTTTCTGAAGCACTAGCCAAGTGTCTTTCTTTTTCTTTTTTCCTCCTTCATGGTATGATATAAGTAAAATGGTTTCAGGTAAGTTATTCTCTTCTAATTTTCCTTTCCAACACTATTCCCCCTCTCTTAATCTTCCTCACATACCCAGTCAGAGGAATTTCAGAACTCAGCTAGTGGAATAGAAAGCCAATGTAAAATTTTAAGCACAATTTGACACAGTGATCAATTTCAGGTAGTTTAGATAATTGTCATGTTTCCAGAGCAGTAAAAAATGGTTTAGAAGAGCTAAAGTGTCATAATCTACATAATCCCCATTTTAATAAAAACAAACTGAGATGTCATCACCAAAGAGGAGTTTAATACTAAACCTCCTTTTATAGATCATCAAATTGCACCTAAAAATTCCTTTGGTCAGGCACATTTAACAAAAGCCTTCACAATAACATTAACCAATAATGTTAAATATTACATTGTATTGAGTAAAATCATTACTTAGTCTTCAAGGTGTTATTACATGAAGAAAACATTTGCCTTAGTTTATTTTACTTACTTGGTCCATCAGAAGTCTTATCTTTCTTTCTTCTTTTACATACACAGCAAAACAGAGAAACTACATGGCTAAGAATGATAAGTGGAGGAGGCAAAACTGGTTTCTCATGATAAGCCATAATAAAATGATAACGCTGATACTTCCATACAATATTGGAAATTGCCTTCACTTGTAAATACACATTGCTAGAATAACAAAGATTAAAAATAAACTTAGTTAACCTTATCTAAAAAAGTTTTAAATACTAAAGATTTTATTATAATTCTGGACTAAGTAAGGACAAGTACCCTTCAATAAACAAGACTAAAAAGTAAATGAAAAATTGCTGGGTACAGTAGCACATGCCCGTAATCCCAGTGACTAGAGGCTGAGGCAGGAGCAATTCAAGTTCAAAGCTAGCTTCAGCAACTTGGTGAGACCTGTCTCAAAATAAATAAAAAGGATTGGGAATGTGGCTCAGTGGTTAAGCACTCCTGGGTTCAATCCCTGGTACCAAAAAAAAAAAAAAAAAAAAGATCCTTTTATGTGCTATCAAATTGCCAACTATTGTGCTACGGTTGAGGCTCAGTGGCAGAACGCTTGCCTAGCACATGTGAGGCACTGGGTTCAATCCTCAGCACCACATAAAAATAAATAAATAAAATAAAGGTATTGAGTCCATCTACAACCAAAAGAAAAAAAAATTTTAAAAGGCAACCATTAAAAAATAATAATACCCAGAGTTGGCAAGAAGTTGAAGGATACACTATATTTTGACTTAAATGGGGAGAAAAAAAAACAACTAAAAAAATCCACATACTGAACAGTTCTACTTTTAGAAAAACACTTTAAAGAAATACTTGGGTATTGTTCAAATCGCAATATGGTGTTTAAGACCAAAAAAGTACAATCTAATTGAACAAAATAATATATTGGCTTAAAGTATTATAATTTGTATCATGGAGAATCAAGCAGTCATTAAAAATAGACTGGATAGGCACAGTGGCACATGCCTGTAATCTCAGCAATTCCTCAGGGGCTGAGGCAGAAAGATTCCAAGTTTGAGACCAGCCTCAGCAACTTTGCAAGACCCTGTCTTGAAATAAAAAAAATAAATAGGACTGAGGATGTAGCTTAGTAGTAAAGCACTTTTGATTTCAATCCCCAGTACCCACCCACTCAACACCCCCCGCAAAAATTGGAGAGAAATATTAATCAATTTGGATAATGTTCATGTTTTTCTTACTTAAAAATAGCATAGAAAATATAAGAATTTTTTTTGCTTTTTTAGATGGGACTCTCACTGAATTGCCAAGGTTGGCCTCAAACTCATGATCCTCCTGCCTCAGTGTTCCAAGTAGCTAAGATTATAGGCCATGTATCACCACAAAATAACAAGAGTATTTTTTAAAAGAAAACATGGTTTATACATTCACTTAAAATAGATGTACCCCTAAATATTCAGAGTGGAATTAGCCAGGCATGGTGGTGCAAGCCTGTAACCCAGTGGCTTGCAATACAAAGCTAGCTTCAGCAATGGTAAGGAGCTAAGCAACTCAGTGAGACCCTGTCTCTAAATAAAATACAAAATAGGGCTGGGAATGTGGCTTAGTGGTGGAGTCCCCGAGTTCAATCCCAGTACCTGTCCCCCAACCCCCACAAAAGAGTAGAATTATTGATGAATTTTATATTTGCCTTTCTGCTTTCTACATTGAAAATGCATTCCTTGGTAACATAGGAAAAATTCCAAATGAGGATCAAATTTATAAAAGAACTGTACATTGAAAGATAATAAAATCTACTTAGGTGCAGTGGCACATGCCTATAATCCCAGCGATTGCGAGTTCAAAGCCAGCCTCAGTAACTTAGTGAGGCCCTAAGCAACTCAGCGAGACCCTGTATCTAAATAAAATACAAAATAGGGTTGGGGTGTGGCTCAGAGGTTAAGCACCCCTGGGTTCAATCCCTGGTACCACCCCCCAAAAAAGGCAAAAAAATAATAAAATCTAAAATTTAAAATTTGAAAAAGCATGACTTCTTATATGTAATTTTTCTATGATTTGAGTACTTTACGCTGATAAAATTTTTAGATTTTAAATTCTATATATTTCCTTCAAAATGAGTAGAATGGCATATCATCAAATGATATCATAATAATACGCAATTGAATAAAATTCTTACTTGAAAAATGCAATAAGAAGATTCACCATAATGATATACTGTACAAAGAGGTAGACTGCTTGAAGAAATGGAGTCAACCATGTTCCAGGGCCACAGATTTCGGTGATAGTGGAATCATTTGCACACACTTTATGAAGAAAAAAAAAGAATTTTAAATATAGTTATCTGCCAGTAACTGCTATCAGTGTTTAATCTTTTTACTTCACTTAAAATAAGTTTTGATTACATATAAACCTGTCTCACAGATTCTAGCAGAGGACTCTGGAGAGGCAACCACAGAAACTCCAACTTAAAAGCATTCCAATATAGAGGATTTTTGTGAGGAGTGTGGACGCACTCTGTTCTACCACTCTTCCAGACAAGGAAGTATGTTTAGATATTATGTCTACTTTCAAGGCAGGGTTTGGCCTTAGAATCATTAAGGAGGATAGAAGTTTTGGACTGAGTCACGGTATAACATTATTATAAGGAAAATATTGGAATCTTAAAAGTATGGTAGACTCACAACAAAGCAAGTAAATTTATGAAAACAAGAATTATTGACTTCAATTTACAATCCCAAAAAGAGGAATGAAAAAGTTGCTAAAGTGCTTTTTAAATACATAGTGACTAGATTTTAATTCATGGCTTGTCATTATCCTCATCTACAAATGTTTCAGAAATCAGAACATAGCTAAATACAAACATGGGAGGTAATAATATTAATACCCATCAGAGAGTCACAAGGAATACCATAAATTAATTTAGGAGGGTAAAGAGTAGAATTAAATAATCATGAATTAGTGACAATTCCTATGCAAATACTTACAGTACACTTAGCAATTCATATTTGTTATTTAAATTAGTATTACTTAAGTAAATTATTAATTAATTAACTAAAAATCATTGAGATTCTCATAATGGCTGTATTATTCCTTAAAATGATTTTAGAGGAAAATTGTGATAAAATCCTTTTACTTTTAAACAGTTTTATAAATCAACTTCCATTCCATTCAGGTTAGTATGGGGAAGCAAATATACAAGAAAGAGATGCAGAAAACCAAAAACCATACCCAATGCTTTATTAACAACTGCCCAACTAGAGATAACATCATTAGAAAAATAGCAGACAACAAATGCCTTAAACTGAACCAAACAGGTAGCCATTAAACTCAAAATTTTACCAGATTAGTAAAAGTTACTTTTATAAATATCTGAGAATGACTATTGACCACAATCTTTGATTTAACCATCCACTAACCTAATTACAATCTTCTCTTTCTGGGCAGCCCCTGACCTAATCACCCATAAATAGATGGAAAAGAAGCAACACAGGTATGAGGCAAAGGAAGAGTGACAGAAGAAGGAAGAGAAAGAGTAAGAGAAAACTAATAAGGATTACAATTCAAATGTGGAGGTCAGCAGAAGAGTACCCCTGAAAACCGATGGTATCATCTATGTTCACAAATTATCTAGGTCATTATTTATAATCATAGGAGTCAAATGTGAATGGTAACAAAACTGTGCAACAATCTTTTAATTAAGAATGGGTTGAATAGGTAGAGGTTAACTCATATATTTGCCTTACCTAGAGACAATACTCACAAATTTGATAGAATCCTAAAAACTGTTATCCCCTATATAACAACATGCTCTAAGCTCTTCAAGGTTTCCAAATGATATTATTTTTGTCATTTACTATTGAGCCGGCTCTTCAATATTCAATCCATCCTGATTGGTCTAAACTAATCATTGTACTCCCACCCCACTTGCTAGTAACCCTTTTAGAGATGGAAAGGCTGAAGTCAAGTTGAGCTAACAAGATAAAAACAAAGGTTCAAAGTGAATTTCTATAAAAGGAATTGTTTCCCTCTAAAAACAGTCAAGGATTAACAGTGTCTTTCTGTTGCTGTGACAGTCTTACACTGCGATAAGGGAAATCTGTATGATAAACAACCCTAAAAATCATTCCACCTCTGAACTTTCTGTCCTGTGAGCTCATAATTAACTAGTCTCACTTTGTACAACAATTTGGGCCAGATTTCCACTGCTTGTAGCTAAAAAAAGATTAAAACCTTTTTCAATTACTTTTTCCCCCAGGATTAAGTCAGATTATAAATCTGACTTTGAAAAATAGGCAATATAACTGATATAATATTGATTTAAAACAAATAAATTCTTACCATCTATTTCGTATGCGTAAACTTCACCAAAAATCATCCAGTATGGATGAAAAACTATATCTTTAGCAAGAGTCCAAGATGGTGCTTCATGAGGATAAAGTATTGCCTTTCTAGGAACACCAAAACTAAGTAATACAAGAGCCATAATCACTACAATGTAGAACATATTGGCTACCTGTTTAAAAAAAAAAAAAAAAGCTGTTAAAATACAAGGGAATTTAAATACAATAAAAAATTTTTCATTTAAAAATGTATTCCTAAACTCTAATTGAGAAATATAATTTCTGTTTATTCCTAATAACTACATTAAAGCAAATCTTATCACTACATAAACCTTAACATCAAGGAGACTTTAAAAAAAAAAAAGAGGGCTAGGAATTTGGCTCACTGTTGGACCATCTGCCTAATAACGTATGAGGGCTTGGATTCAATCCCCAGTACCTCAAAGAAAACAAAAACAAAAGAAAATGTGAAGCTAAGAAAGTCGTAACCATCTTTATCTCTAAAATGAACTATATCACTGGTTCAAACTAGAGGCTGCCCATCTTTAGGGTCCACAAAGATCTTTTAAAAAGTATAAACATGGGTAGATTTAGGGAGTCAATTTCCCTAAGAATCCTTTCCTAAAGCTTTTCCACTCTTACAATGGAGGTACAGAGTCTCTTTTCCATTCTGCCTTTGGTAAGAATCTTAGGCTCATTTTCAATAGTATGGCATTATTTCCCACCTATTCTGAACCCTACCCTCTTTTGTCCAGGAGTCAAAAACTCCCCAAACTGAATAATTAGTATGGATGCTGAAAAAATAAGTGATACCAATGTCTGGACAACAAATACTTTCACAAGTAGGATAGTGTGTAACACTTTAATTTCAACAAAATTGAAAAAGAGCCTGAGTTATCATCTATTAAATCATTGCAAAATAAATGTGGTTAAGTCACAACATGAATTTTTATGTTTTTGAAGTAATTCAAAGAATGATGTAAAATGATAATCTAATTACTATCGCTAATTGCTACTATTTACTTAGGAATACAGTTACTTTCTAAAGAGTTCAGATTACCCAGTTTTCAATGTCCTATAAAATCCAGGTTAAACGTTGTCTATTCAACTGACTGCCAACTAGCTACTCTTTATTATAAAAGAAACTATAGTCAGACTACCTTTTTATTTACATCTTATGCTTTCAAACAACTCCATATCCCATTACTTTGTAAGAAAATTCTCAACAGAATGATCTTTTTCCATGAATGCTCACGTTTGGAATTCATGAATTTAATCAATAAACTATGTTGTTAGGTAAAAATCTCATAATTTCCTGAAATATTTTATATACTACAGGCTCCTCAAGTTAATTACAAAATTATAAAAAATAATTACAGGATTGGTAAAATAAAATAAAGAAATGTGGTTTCATAAAGTCTGGGGGCAATCCTGATGCTTGCTACATTGTCTTATACAGTGCGAAATAATAAACAATAAAAAGATACTTGGTTAATAACTGGAAATTTATAAAATTTATAATCTGCTGCTAAGAACATAAAAATAAGAGAAAAAAATCTTAACAAAACTATCAAAATAGTGATTGGTCATGTGTGTGTATGCATGCATTTCAATCAGCACTGGGGACTGAACCTTGGGTGCTCCACCACTGAGTCCACATCCCCACATCCCCAGCCCTTTTCATTCTTGAGACAGAATCTCACCAAGTTGTCCAGCCTGGCCTCAAACATGAGATTCTGCTGCCTCAACATCTTAAGTAGATGGGATTACACATGTACTGCTGCACCCAGTTAATGTTCAGTAATTTTTATGTAATTTCTTCCTACTTGTAATTACTTTATTCATCCAACCAACAAATACTTATTAAGGAGAGCATAGTATGTGAAGGTACTATAATAAGTACTAGAGAAATAAAAATGATCAAAGCCAGACATGATTCCTACCATAAGGAGTTTAGTCTTCTAAAGAAAAAGATAAATAATTTAGTAAGAATGTAGTTTAAAATACAGACACAGACAAAAATATTATGAAAGGAAAGAACATGTGTCCCAGAAGGATATAAAGCAAATAAACTTGATCCAGCTAGGAGGAACCAAAAAATCCTTCCCTGAAAAATACGGTGTTGGAGCAGAGATATGAAGGATAAACTCAGGTTTGTAAAAAACAACAAAATAAAGACAAAACTAAGAGAATGAATGTAGAGGACAGTGTAGTTCCAGGTAGAAAGAAGAACATGAATTATGCTATTCTACAGGGGCTGTGTTAAAAGAAACAAGAGGAAAAAAAAATTTTTTTTTTTTTTTTTTTTTTTGAGACAGGGTCTTGGTATGTTGCCCAAGCTGGTCTTGAACTCCTGGACTCTAGATAGACTCCCAAGCCAGATGCCCAAGTAGCTGTGACTCTAGGCCTACAACATCCTGCCTGGCTTAAAAAGAACATTTTAAAAAGCTGATGTGACTAGAGTACAGATACGAGATCAAGAATATCTAAGGTTTAGGGGCTGGGAATGTGGCTCAAGTGGTAGCACGCTTCCCTGGCATGCTAGAGGTACTGTGTTCTATTATCAGCACCACATAAAAATAAAATATTTTTTTTTAAAAAAATCTAAGGTTTAATAGTGAAGCAGAAGATGTTACCTTTGGAGGAAACAAGATAAAGGGTATAAAGGATTCTATTTCTTACAATTTCATGTGAATCTATCATTATTAACAAAATTACATTAATAACAAAATTTAAAAAGGGGAGGGTGGGGAAAAGGAAGAGAGGGAGGGGTGGAAAGGGAGATATAGAAAGAGGATTTTTAATTAAGTACACTGATCTCTTGGAGCAATGTAAACCCATTAAAATTCTTCAAGATGAGGAAGTGACATATACAAATTTGCATTTTTAAATAATCATTCTAGTTATGATGTGGATCAAAGACAAGCCAAACTGGTTGTGAGGAAACAGATCACTAGACTACTGAAGGTGCCTGATGATGTGGTTTGATATAAAATAGTAGCAGTAAAGATGAAAAGAAATATACAGATTAAAGTTATGAGTTCATATTCTTCATTGTCATGCCAAATATTCCTAGGAAGAAATATTTAACAGTTACAAAGCATTTCAAGGAAACACAAAGTATGTTTTTTCTAACCTTATTTTATTATTTATTTATTTTTTAATGTTTTCTTTTTTTTAGATGTAAATGTACACAATACCTTTATTTTATTTATTTATTTTTATGTGGTGCTGAGAATCAAACCCAGGGCCTCGAATGTGCTAGGTGAGCGCTCTACCACTGAGCCACAGCCCCAGCCCCTAACCTTATTTACTGAATATTTTTTCAAAGGTTAATAAAATATCCTTAAAGAATGATAGATCTGGAGGAAGTATGAGGCAATTCATTCACTAGTTCAAATGAAACTATTTTATAACACACATTTTTATAACTTTTAAGAAATAATAAAACCCAGGAGCATTAGCAGATGTATATCAACTTACCATTTTTCCAATCATCATTACATAAGGTCCTGCCTGTTGATTTACAGCGAGAAAATCTAGCAAACGCACATACCAAAATATTATATTAAGACAGTATATTAATCTTCCAGCCACAAAAACATGATTATCATATGCATTCTCAAAGTTCCACTTGGCTCCAAATCTTAGTCCAAATCCAATGAAGAAAGAAATTATGGCAATTGTATCACTGATATTGAAATAATCACTAAACCACACTTTAATCTTCTGGCTTATTTTCCCAGCTTCAGACATAAAGATCTAAAGGTTCAACAAGAACAAAAAAGTTTAATGAATTTCTTCATATTCAAACATATACAGCACTGAATTATAACACCACAAAGGAATTTTAGTCATATTTTAATGTTTCAAAGTGCTTTTAATCTGTTATCTTGGCATTTAATAACGTACTTAATTACCAAAATAGTAAGCTGGTAAGAGATAATGTCTTATAAATAAATGACCTGCTCAACCAAGGTCATCCAACTAAGAGGCTAAAAATCTTAAATTATAACAAAGGTCTCTAGATCTGGATGGAATGTGCAATGTTTTGGAAAAGTTGTTTTATATCATATTAAAGTCCTACTTGGGATATACTGGTAGTATCTTCCAAAGATGCCTTAGTCACAGAAATTAAATAATTCAATGGTTTAAGTAGCTGTATTTCTCTAAATTATCTAAAACATACTGCGTCTCTTGAATATGATGAATATTAGAATTAAAAAAACAACTTTTGAGAGGAATGGTATTACATTCACAACTTCAAAATGAAGTGAATTCTAAATACTGAAAAGTCTCTTGGTTCATCTCTCTTAGTCAATTAATTACTGTAGTCACTGGAGGCAACCAGAATTACTGTCATCTCATGAATCCTTGTAGACCTCTTTAACGAATACATATTTTTTTTATCATTCAACAACTTAATTTCTTCAAACACACTGGTAAGATTTTTATAAACATATGAGCCACAGCATTTAAAAATGCATGTTATTTAATAAGATAAATTTCTATATTTAAATGAGAAGTACTATACCTTCTTATTACTTTTGCAATTTCATGTGTTCTCTAAATATATAACAGAGTCATGAAATAATTCAAAAGTACTGATGCAAGTGTTATAAAACATTTATGTAGTTTTGAGTTTAAACAGAAAGTGTACAAATTTATTTAAGGAAAAAACATTTTTTCAAAATCAGGATGTTAGAAAATTATAATTTAACCTAGACAGGTTTAATGTAACTGACAGCTGGATATAAATCTAAATAATGATTTGGTGGGAAATACATATACTTTAGAGGGTAGTATAAGAAAACACCAAAATGAAAATCTATTTATAATTTACCTACCTAATTGGATATATAAATATATGTGATACCTTTTGAGAGTAAGAGCATAAATATAAATATTGAGAAAAAAACAAAAAAATCTATGCTAAGTTTCAGAGACATATCATTGTATTTGTAATGTGACAAAGTGAACAGCATATTCACTGATTTCTATTTTTTTTTGCCATTATTTTAAGAACAGTAAAAATAAACATGTTCTATACTTCTATAATATTATCTCCCATTGAATTAACACACACATACACACATGCACATCTCAAACAAAACAAAAAATCTTCCATGCACATAGTAAGCTACCCAGTAGGAAAAACTAAAGACATACCTCACGGACTTTCTCAATGGCATAGGTAAAAATATAAGCAATAACAATCCATTCTTGAACTGAAGGTAACCGTTCCATTTGTACAAGAACTACAAATGTATAAAGCATCAGAAATCCTAAGTATGCCAACTAATAAAAAAGAAACAAAAGTTATACGAATAAAATTGATTACAAAATAAAACATTATGGACAGTTTTATGTATATAAAAATAATTATTTGAGCTAAGGCAGCCTAGGGAAATAAAATGCAATACAAAAAAAAAAAAAGGAGAAATTTATTTGGTCACCTGGATTCTCTGTTTTTAAGTAGCCATTCACATGAATACAAATGTAAAAAAACTTACACTCTGGGGAAAGAATTCAGGGATTAGATAAATGAGATTTGTATTACCAGTGTCTAGGAGGGAAGAACAAAACATTTTCACATTGAGAAGGAAATATAGTAAATTAGTCTCGAGTTAGAAGGTATGGGTGTCAATAAAAAAAGCAATGGTTGAAAGAACAAGTTCTCAAATATTCATCTTAGCACAAAGGCATTTGTAGACTTTGGTAAGTGTCTGATAATTGATGAAAAGAACAAAATAAAAAAAAAGTTTTCCTAGGAAGGAGAGTGTAAACTTATTTATTCAGACTCAGACACTGGTTAAAAGTAGGGGCTGGGGTAGCAGCTCAGTGGTAGAGTGCTTGATTAGCATGTGTGAGGCAACGGTTCAATTTTCAGCACCATATATAAATAAATAAAGAGATATCAGCAAGAAGACCAACTAGAAGTTTCCAGAGCTCATTTGCTCTTCCCCTAACTAGAAAACCAAAACAATGAATAAGCTACTGTGCTTCAACAGTTGAGACCATATTGCTAAGGACATATGCTCTATAAACTATTAGTAAAATCCATTTTTCCATGAAGCAAGAGAAAAGCCAAGTGTACAGGTAACTAAGCACATAATTAAAGAAATAAGTCACTGATAAATAAAACCATATCAATGATCTGGATTACTCTTTATCATCATTGATTAACATAGCAAGCAGGGTCATTTCTAAACTTCTGTGTATTATCTATAAATCCTAGAGCACAAGGAATTGTATCAGTTTTTTGGTTAATATTTTACTATCAGTTTCACTAGATGATCTGTATTTATTACCCACTTATACAACCAATGGTCACAACACATACGTGTTTAGTATATTTTTATTTCCAATTAGAATTAAAATTTGTTAGTGTTATCATTCCAGATGCTGGCAATTGGGATAATCTAAATTAAATGTATTGTTCTTTAAAGCGGACATACTTTCCAATGATATAAGTTAAATCAAGGTTACTATGGGATTCCAGACCAAAGGTTCCCTAAAACATATCTTCTTAAAACATTATGTCTGGGCTGGGATTGTGGCTTAGCAATAGAGTGCTCACTTAGCATGTGCGAGGCGCTGGGTTCGATCCTCAGCACAACATAAAAATAAATAAAATAAAGGTATTGTGTCCAACTACAACTAAAAATAAATTTAAAAAATTTAAAAAACAAACAAAACAGAGCTGGGATTGTGGCTCAGAGGTAGAGCACTTGCCTACCATGCAGGAGGCACTGGGTTTCATCCTCAGCACCACATAAAAGTAAAATAAAGATATTGTGTCCACCTATAACTAAAAAATAAATATAAAACAAACAAACAAAAAACTCCCCAAAACACAACATCATGGTCTCCCTTGGGAGGGAGGGAGGGAGGGAGGGAGGGAGGGAGGGAAGGAAGGAAGGAAGGAAGGAAGGAAGGAAGGAAGGAAGGAAGGAAGGAAGGAAGGAAGGAAGGAAAGATAGATTCATGCAAATACTATTTAAAAACATACCGTATTAAACCAGAACTTTACAATTGGTGCATGATAAAAGGCATAAAATTTTCGTGTGATTGGAAGCTTTTTTGATTTTATATGCATCTCCATTTCACTCTTTCCTTCATTACTGTCCAAAATTCTTACTTCTTTAAATACTTCCTAAAATTAAAAAAAAAATTATTGTACATTTATTCACAACAAACTTATATTACTTCAATTTTTTTTTTCTTCCTTACCATAGGGATCTCTTCTGTTATGTTTTGAAAGTTGTTTTCACTATCTTCCATTGTCATCTGATGAGCATCTTGAGATTGTGGAATATGGGACATTTCAGCCTTTGTTTTATATTCTAGCATTAATATGGCAGGTGGAACTAAAATGCTTAATATCACCTAAAATTTTTAAAGACATATAAGTTTGCATTTTAAAATCAAACTTTTAAGAATATTTTAAAAATAGCAAAGAGACATTAGATATCTTATAATTGTTAGCCATTTTGCTCCTAGAAATACAGAAAAAATAAAAATTCATTTTTTAAATGCTGTATTTAAAGAGGCCCAGGTTGAACTGTTTTAGGGAATAAAAAACATTTGGATATTATGATAATGAGCATGTTGAAGAGATTTAATAATCATTATAGACCTGTCTTTTAAATACAATCAAGTTACAATTTATACAGAAAATATATTTTTGTTTAAACAAAATTCAAGCATTATGAGGTGCTATGTGCTTAATTTTATCTTAAATCTCTTTTGCAAGTGTTCCATGTCATAACATGATTACTCAGCTTGTGCCTCTATAAACAAAAAGGCTTATTTCTAAACTTTTTCATATTACTTGCAAAATCCTAAAGCATGTAGAAATTATAATTGTACAAGAGGTTTTCTGTTAGTTAATCCTTCAACATTATTTTTAGTAGATGATTAATATTTGTTATCCACTATGGATAAAACTACTTGCCTGATTTCTGCCTTCTACTTTCTGTACCTTATTAAAAAGATATAAAAGAATAAAAATGGAAGTTTAAAGCAATATCTCACTATGACAAAACTAAAGGACCAGCCATTTCCCCCAAATTATTAACCTTAAAAACTGGATATATGAATATACTTATTCATAAACATCAACTAGGTAAATGGATATACTTGTCCAATACACTTAAAATAATTTAAAAGTAACAAAAAAAATTAATAGCTAGGTCCAGAATTTTAGAATTTGGAAATCAGCCTTTCACAAAGTAGCAAATCTTTTAATGGCTGGCTGTTTAGGAGTGTAAATGCCAATATTCCTCATTTGTTGTCCTTGCTGCTATCTCAGAGGGGCAATAATCATATCCACCTGAAAAAAAATTCAAGACTAAAGAACAGGAGTAAAAAAAAAAAGTAGTTATGCCACTTTGAATAAAATGCCAACCACCCTTTCCCCTTCTTGCAGTCCCTCCCTCTATTATCACCCTCACAAATCAAAGCATTTTAGTCTAATTTCTCTGCTCTAACTATAAACTTTAAAGCCAATTATTTTTAAGGTATACCTTGTACCAAGAATTTTTTCTCATGTTCAGCCTTCCCATCCACATATCAGATAACAACATTTGTGTACAGGTGTGAGCTACAAAAGGTCTAAGTCTTGAAGAAACTGCTAATTTAAGGCAGGTTGAATTACTCCAGTTTTTCAGTTCATAAGTGAGTAATTTCATAGCCATGGTTTCATCTTGTCTGAAGGATTGCTCTAGTAATTCAACTGCCAGTTGGCCAAAATCACTACAAAAAGATAAAAGCCAAAATAAGCAGAAAAGTTTCTTTCCAAGTCTTTAAAAATATCTACATTTAAAAAATAATTTTCTTAATTGTATCAATAAAATTACACACATACATTTTTCTCCATTAAGTGCTTAACACTGTAACATCCAAACACTGTATTTTGTATTTAAAATGTTTTCCAAGGATAAAATGCCACTTACTTGGAATATTGTTTCAGTTCTTCTGAAGTATCATCTACCAGGTCACTCTGCTTTGCTTCATAGGCCATTGAACGATAGATTTTACAGGCAACTAATGCTTTAGCCATTGATTCTTCACCATGCTGCCATAAAAACCGTGCCATAACCTGCCTCTTCATAAGGCAAGCCCAAATTAACAATTCATTAAGCGGATAAGGAAAGCGCTTGGTTTCTGGATCATCAATATCTACAATTTCATCTTTGGTTCTTTTTTTCTTTCCTTCTTCCATAGCTGTATCAATCTTCAATAGAAAATAAATGTTACAATGCTCATTATAATGCATGACATTCATATTAGTGAAAAATTTTATAAAATATTTTTTGTTCTACTCTTCAACTTCATAACTGCCCCAAACAAAACAGTAAAAATTTTATAAACTTTATTATTGCTTATAATTCATTTTATAAGAATTTCATTTCAATAAAAATGTCTGTAATAAGTTATCTACAACTGAAGAAAGGGCATAATATCTCAACTAGTAAAACTTTGAAAAATACATTTGTTGTACATATTAATCAAATAAAAATGGAATAAAGAACTGAAGCTATAGCTCAGTGGTATGGCACTTGCCTAGAGTATTTGAAGACCTAGGTAGGTAGGATACCCAGCTTTGCAAAGGGCAGGGGGGAGATAATGGAATAAAATGATTGAAAATTTTTAAAATTTGGTTATTACAGATAAATGTGAGAAAGCAACAAAAACATTAATTGACAATGAATATATTTATGTATGGGAAAATAGACTCAAAGTTATAAAATATCCAAAACCAAAAGATAATTCCCACTAAAACAAATAGTTTTTATTTAATAATACTAAGTAATTAAGAAAGAACAAAATCAAAATCCAGAAAGGATAATATTTACATTAAGTACCTATGGTGAACTAAATAAACATATTTTCTTTAACCAATAAACAAACCTTTGGTCTATAGGGCTGTGCTGTTTTAATGAAATGATTATGTCTCGTTTTTTCCTTTTTATCTGCTCTATTGCCAAAAGATTCGTGACTCTTTCTCAATTGAGGAGTACTGCTGGAGGTATTTCGGCCAGATCTCTGAAAATGAAAGCTCATTAACTTTTGCAGATTTAAATATTATGTTGTAAAAAATTCAACACTATTTTTATATATGCAAATATATATGTATGAACACAAACAAAATGATTGATTTAGGATTACAATTATAAATATTGCTTTCATGTTTTTTTGATATGGGGTCTTGCTATGTTGCCTTGTCTGTTCTCAAATTCAACGACTCCAATAATCTACCCACATCAGCCTCCCAAGAAGCTGGGACTACTGGTACGTACCACCATGCACAGCTTATAAAATTTCTACTTATCCTTACTTGAAACCTTATATTTTTAAAGACAATGTTACTTTCACCATTCGAATGTAACTAATTCTTAACTTAAAAAATTTGTTAATTTTTAAATACATATATAAAATTCCTGACAAATATCACATACCCGACTATTTCCACCAAGACTATTATATATTAACCGAAAACGTTTCCGAGTATAGGTGCATCTGTAGGTTCCTCCCATGAGATATTCAATAACAAGTCCTATATCAATTAGAGTGATCTTATATCCTGGAGGAAGATTTCCCTAAAACATAAAACATTAAATAGAATGTTATTTCTTAATATTGCCATGTCATGCCTATGACTAGGCCCTCTCCCCAAAATGAGAAATATTTACTCGTTTCAGGAAACTAGAGTAGCCAGCGGCTGTCTTTATAGGAGAAGAGAATGACTTATTTCTCTATTTCCTTTTATGAGAAGAGGGAATTCCAAAGTTTTAAGGTCTCAAAGGCGTGGATTAGAACAGGAATATGGCCTAAAGCAGGAAGATAACAATTTGATGCCTCTGCTGTCCTAAAAAACACAGAGGCAATGGAACTATTAGAGCCAAGTGTTTTGTTTTCATGATTATACATAGCAATTTTCCTACAAAATAATGTTATAGGTTAATTATGTTTCCAGACTGGTCCAGAAATATTTATTTATTATAAAAATCATATTGGCTCTAGTAAAGATTACATAAAGTTTTTATATCCTTATTCAGGATTCAACTACATTTATAACACTATTTAGAGCTAAGATTTCGCTTTCACGCTTTAATAGGAAACATTTTAAACTAAGGAAAATAAGGTGAGTTGTCTTAAAAAAAAAAAGTCATGTTAAACAATTTCTCAAGCTCACAAAACTCAACATAATTAATATGAACCAGAAAATAATTACTGAATTTTATTGTTTACCACTTATGGAAATAAAACAATTTAGCTTATTATCATAGCCGTCCATGTAACAATGTTAATATTTGTTTCCATAACTAAGTGCTGGGGATTTGGTGCTGGGGACTGAACAAGAGCATTCCACATGCAAGGAACATGCTGTACCACTGAGCAAGGCTCCCCACTCCTTGCCCAGTTCTGTATTTCTTGTGCTGACCTATGTAAGGAAACCATAATGCAAATGTTTTATAAACTCCTGGTCTGAAGGTTATTCAAGCTTCAGGGGAGGGGAGCTTTAATTACTAAAAGGAAAAAAAAAAAAGATCAAATCAATGGGAACTGTCCAAAATAAGCAAATTCTTATATTAATAGTTGCCTAGGGAGGAGGCAGAGATGAGGAGTAGAAAAGGAACAGAAAAAGGAGTGACTGCTAATAAGTACAGGGTCACTTTTTGAAGTATTATAATGCTCTCAAATTAAGACTATGGCAATAAGTACCATATTAAAATAGTAAGTCAAAGAGATATACACGTGAAGTGAATAAATTTTACCATGTTGTCAAATATACTTCAATAAAGTTAGAAAAGCTCATGCAAAAAATCAAAGTAAAGCAAAATTTCTTACATATAATAAGGTTTAAGTTCTTCTTATGGAATACAAATTTAGTATTAAATAAGTTACAAGGGGCTGGGGTTATGGCTCAATGGTAGAGCACCTGTCTTGCATATGTGAGGCACTGGGCTCAATCCTCAACACCACGTAAATCAATAAATAAAACAAAAGTATTGTGTTGTGTACAACTAAAAAAAAAAAAAAATTTAAAGTTACAAACCACATAAAGTTTTGGCTTTTTTGATAGTGCACACAGAAAGTAAAAGTTCAAAAGAATGAGGAATTTTAGAAACTTCACAATGTTTTTCTTAATGTAATATGAGTACCATTTGAAAAAAAAAAATAATGAGTCAATTTAGTCACTATAGAATGAGGTTAGCCCATATAACAGTGTATTCAGTTACCACCAAAAATGAATCTTATTTTATAAAGGTGAGAGAGACTTTCACTCTTTTTTTTCCTAGTCATTAAGATTACCACTTAGTATATCTCTTAATACCCACATTTTATGACCTTTATATTAGGAAAGATTTCTAAGAAACAAATTTCTAATGAACACAGAGAAAGCTGACACATTCTATCAATGATTTTTATTTTACAGACCAAAAGCATTATAAAGTTCAACACACTGTTGCATAACCAGAGAAGTTCAGGAAACTGTTCTTAATTTCATAAACTTCCCTTTTTCTTGGTTTCTGGTACATTATCCTCTTTTATCACAAATTTAGCACTAATTTTTTCTTGTCATTTCATTGCAGTTTTAAAAATGTACTTATGTACATTTTTGGAAATACATAAAGTACAAATGATATTTTTTAAATAACATTTTCAAAACCAATCTCTTACCTGTTTGACATCTCGAACAAGGTGAAATAGCATTGGATTGGTTGGACCTTGTTTCTTTAAGGAGAAAAAAAAGAACAGCAAACTATTATTTTCTTCTAAAAGAAATTTTTTGTTATTTATAGAACTTATAAGGATCTTCTTAAACAAATTATACTATTTTGGAGTTATTTCTTTAAAATTAGAACAAATATAGGACATAACCATTTTATAGTGTTATATTTAAAATTATCAAAAAGGTGAATAATTATCTGGCTGCAGTTGTAGCTCAGTGGTAGAGCGATTGTCTCCTACATGTGAGGCACTGTGTTTGATTCCCAGCACAACATATAAATAAATAAATAAATAGATAGATAGATAGATGATAAATAAATAAATAAATACAGGGCCATCAACAACTAAAAAATATATTTTTTAAAAAAGATGAATAATCACAGAGTATCACTAAAGTGATATTTTTGTTTAATAAGTCACAACAACATTATCTTTTTTTTTTAGTTGTAGATGGACAAAGTACTTTATTTTTACGTGGTGATTGAGGATCGAACCCAGTGATTCACACGTGCCAGGTGAGCACACTACCATAGAACCACAACTCCCAGCCCCATTAATTAATTATACCTTAAATTTACATTTCTTTAATTGATGGCAGGGCTGTAAATTCCCTTCTTGTTAAAATGTCTGTTCCTTCTAACCATTAAGTTGTATGAGTATTTTAAATAGTTTGGGTAACAAACCTTTAACATTTATATTAATAATCATTTCCCCATTATCCTCTCTTTGTGTATACTGTGTATTAAAGTAGACTAGATACAAGTTTTATCTTTACAGTAATCTTAATTTAAGGACATTCGATATTTTGAAAAAGTGTTCAGGAATATATCCCCACGAAGACTGAGGTAAATGGATCAAAGTGTCTTCTCTAAACATTTTACGCAGAGCTCTGACTCCTGTGAAATTTATTGCAATAAATTCTTTGTGGTACAAATAAAAAAAAACTTAGTATTTTAAATATTGTTTAAAAGAATTATCAAATGGAGAGTTTTATTCAGCCATAAAGAAATGAAATTATGCCATTTGCAGCAAAATGAATGCAACTTGAGAACATAATGTTAAGTGAAATAAGTCAAACTCAGAAGACTGTCAAATGTTTAGAGAGGAAAAAGGAAAAGAAAGTGGGGAGAGGATCTCATGAAAATCAAAGGGAGATCAGTAGAACAGAGAAGATGGACTATGGGGAGACAATATGAGAGGGAAAGGGGAAATACTGGGGAATGATACTGGCCAAATTATATTGTTATATTGTGTGCACACATGAATATGTAACAACAAACCACTACTATGCACAACTATGACACACACACTTTGGGGGGAAAAAGTATTCCTAGTTTACTTGATTATAAAGTTTCTCAGGTTTAAATCTCCAAAAGTAGAATTATTAATTTAAAAATATACACATACATAATGTAAGGATGTATATATTAAAGTTAGAACAACAATGAAACCAACTGAAAGAAAAAAAATTTATCAAATGAGATTTAATCCCATCATGTTATTAATTTTTTAATTATTAATAAGGTTCTTAGAATAATCAATCAATCTACTTTTCCATTTTGATCATATCTCCTTGGGAATACAATTTCAAATCCAGATACACAGACCCCTCTTTCTTTGGAAAAAAATTATTTTCCTACATGTTCATGGTTTTTAAATTCCATACAATATTTAAGATTACCATAATTGATACTGCATATAACTATATTCTATCTTATTTGTTCTGTTCTCCTTTTCCTTCTTTTTTCTGGAAGTTGAACCCAGGGGTACTCTACCACTGAGCTACATCCCTAAGCCCCCTTTAAAAATTTGATTTTCAAGAAAGTTGCTAAGGTTGACCTCAAACCCCTTCCTGCTTTAGCCTCCTGAGTTGATGGGATTACAGACATGTGCCACTGCATCCGGCTTACTGTCTACTAGGTCATCTCTGCCTATTTTTTCTTATACATAACTTTTTAAAATAAACATGTCTTCTTAGTTAAATGAAGTATTTTAGATGATTTTAGAATACTATGAAGTTTCACTATATTTGTCTAACAGTATATAATCACAAAGAAATACACTTAATACTGTGGGGCGCGGTACTAGAGAGTGAACCAGGGGTGGTCTACCACTGAGCTATATATACCGTAGTCCTTTCCTATCACTGAACTACACTCCAGGTCTATTTTATTTTTGAGATAGGGTAAGCTAAGTTGCCAAGGATATGCGTTAAGACACCAGACATCAAAATGTATCTGGAAATACCTGAATCCCCTTACACTTCTTTTTGAGGTCCGTAGGTCAAAAGGTCAAAACTATTTTTATAATCATATTAAGATTATACATGCATTGTTGTTTCACTTTCAGGTCTTTAAATGTTCAGTGGAATTTTTCAAAAATTTTTTTAAAAAGTGTGTGTGTGTATACATATATGTTGTTGATAGTTCTTTATTTATTTATTTATACATGGTGCTGAGAATGGAACCCATTGCCTCACACATGCCAGGCAAGTGCGCTACCGCTAAGCCGTAGTCCCAACCCTTTTCAGAGGCTTTTTGACCCGTGATATTATAAGACTAAATTCAGAAGCAAACATGAGAATCCACACTGCTTTTATGAGGTCATGCATTAAAGAGGTTTGTAAAATGTAAAATTGTTTTCTTACTAATTTTCTTTAAAAATAAGCTATTGGTTGCGGATGTAGCTCTATGGTAGAATTTGTGAATTTGCATGCATTCAATCCCTAGACAGACACACAATAATTTTATGTTAACATGTATTGAGTTTATTATTGTTACATTAGTATAAATTGAGAAATGTTTGAGAATCAGTTTCACATTCTAATATTTACCAATACACATAAGTAAAATCTCTTTAGAACAGCACTTTAAAGTCCTCAATAATTCTTATGTAGAAGAACCTTGACACCAAAAGTTTGATGTTTTAACTTTTTTTTATCATGTTATAAATACTCAAACTTTTGAAAATCTTTTCAATAACTGAAGCTTATAGTATCTTAACTCTTTAAGTTACACAATTTTCTAAAAATTTCATGCCTTGCTAATAAGATCAATTTTAATTTTTATTATTTTATATTTGCTTTACACTTCAGGGAGAAACCTTACTTCGCAATGAATAACCCTTTTAATTTTTATATCTAAATTAGAAAACAACAAAATTTAAGGTAACTGTACTGGACCCCATAAAAGGGAAGGGGAATGGTTGGAAATAAAAGCATAAACCCTACTCAAAAAAAAATTACAATCCACAGGAGAAAACATAAGTTTTCTTAACTATGTTAATAGGACTGGCTAGTACTCGAATGGCATTTGAACTAAGTTTTTAAACAATGAATAAAATTCTAATAAATCAGTAGAGGAAAACAAACCAGCACTATTTAAACAGAAAATGCTTTTTTAAAAAGTTTTTTGTTGTTTTTTTTAAGAAAGTAGCAGGTAGACAATATAGTTGGAACACCCAGTATTTGGAGGTAGGAGTAGGCAAGGGTTGAAGTAGGGGGGAAAGATAAAGTAAGAATATCTAGAGCAAAATGTCAAGATTTTTGAAAATCAAGCTAAAGGTATGAGTACTATTATACACACATCAGGTGGCCATCACAGGTTTCCAAACTGCAGAAAGATATAGTAAAATGTCACTATAAAAATAAAGAACTGATTTGAGGAAAGATTAAATAAACAGATAAAGAGAAATGATTACTGAAGTAGTTTAAGTGAAGTAGACAAGCAATGATTGAGTAGTACAAAGACATTGGGAATGAAAAGGAGAGAAATAGGTGGAAACTAATGAATGTCAAATGGTTTTGTAGAGAGGTCAACATTATGAAATAAGGATGTGGTCATAGTGCTTCTCAAAGCATAGCTCAGTTAAATTCATACTGGTAGCATACAAAACCACAAAAAGGGTAGTATTTACTCTAATGTTAGGGATATGAAATTTGAAATAAAACGAGAAAGGGCTTTATTACAACTAAAAAGTTTTCAGGAGCCTTTTATAAGAAAAATGAAAAACTAAAAGAGGGACATAAAATCAAATCCATGAATGTAAAAACCAAAAAGAGGAAAAATAATATGTAATTTATCCATTAGACAAAAGAGTCAAAAGAAACATAACCAGACTCAAAGCAGTTTATCCTCTAGGAGATAGTTATTAAATCTGCATTACTTTCATATGTGGCTATGGAGATAGGGAAAAGCTGGTAAAACAGGAAAACATTAAGAGTATCATACAACAATCCATACTAAGACTGGCTGTATTTTTTTCCATATAACCAGCAAGACACTGAAGGCTTTATCAATAGGAATGGACATGTTCAGGTAAAATGAAATTTCCCAAAGATGATAAAACAATAATATGTAATTCATAACAAAGAATTTGATCATAGACTTACAGTGTTGTAAAGTTCTTCCAGTCTTGGAATGGTAAGGAATTTATGCATGCTTACTCCATTTTCAATAAGAAGTTTTACAAATGCAACTCTATCCATTACAAGAGCATCAAGCATAGCTTGTTCCAAGGATCCAACCTAAGAGAGTATCAAAATTAATAAATACATTTCACATGTACTAATTATCATGACTTCTTAAAAATTTAAGTCCTTAGAATTTATACTTATTTGTTCTCAAACAGTTTTAAAACACAATTGGACAGATACAAAATAGTGAAAGACTAGGAAGAAATCAGGTATTTAGAGACAGATAAAAAAACCTCTCTTGAAGAAAAAATACTTTTTTCCAAAAGAATATTCCATAAAAGCTATTTCTGTAAGAGATCAAGTGTTACATAAGGAAAAAAAAAAAACACAAAGTACATTATCAATTAAATCTGGAGTGGAAATATCTTAGAGCAATGGTTCTCAATGTTTAGGAAAGTTTTTGGATGAGTCATTTCTCTAAGTCGGGGCCATTACTAACTTTTAAGGAGAGGACCAAGGGATACCAGAAATCACGTGATATGATGAACAATATCAAACAAATAGGAACTGTATCACATCATAAAACATTATATGCCCTGTTAGATGCTCATGAGTAAAAAATTAAAGACTTCTATTTTATATATGAACAAAATATTCTGTGTTAATTTTTGTACAATAAATAGTTCAAAAATACAATTACAAGTCAGACAAGATTGTACTTAATCTTCTTCATAATTTTAATAGAAATTATTCACCTTTAGGGGAAAATCACATTTTTTGACAGCAATACAACCTGTGACATTTCAGCTTAATACAGATCTATCAGTCAGCATATCAGCTGTTACTTTTATAAGCCTATTTTACAAACTTCGACAGACTTCCCTATCAAATACTAACACATGGGCTGGGGATGTGGCTCAAGCAGTAGCGCGCTCGCCTGCCATGCGTGCGGCCTGGGTTCGATCCTCAGCACCACATACAAATAAAGATGTTGTGTCTGCCGAAAATTAAAAAATAAAAAAAATTAAAAAAAAAATACTAACACATTAGTGTAGGCACTTGATGTATAGAGATTTTATTGAGTATCATTAATAAAAGTTTTAATAACATTTCCTATAACTGCTTTATATTTTTAGTATTGTGGCACTATATGATAAAAAGTCTTTGTAACAAAATCAGTTTCAAAATTCATTGTTTCTTCACCTGTCTTTTTTTTTTTTTTTTTTAATATTTTTTAGTTGTTGATGGACCTTTACTTTATTTATTTATGTGGTGCTGAGAATTGAACCCACTGCCTCACAAATGCTAGGCAATAGCTCTGCCACTGAGCCACAACCCCAGCCCTTCACCTGTTATTTTTAAATCATATTCTGTCTTCAGAAATTTACCACATAACTACACAATTTCTCTACAGCAGCTTATATTTTTATTTATTTCCCCAGTCTACTTCAATTTCCATAACCTAGCAAAGGATAGGTCTCTATAAGATCTTTTTAAGTATATACTAATGAAATGAGTGTTAATGATGAAAATTCATGATGGAAGGTACGTTTTCTATGATTTTTTTCACCACTCCATTCTAACATGAAAAAATTTTATATTATCCTTAAAAATAAGACCAATTTATTATGAGAATACTTCAATTTTCTCTACATAATAGACTATAATTTGCCATGGTGTGTTTATTCCTATTTTATTTAACATTATTTCCTCTTTCTATCTATCACATATAAATTATTCTGATTTGTTATTGCTCTTTCTAGCATTATCATTTAAAATTACTCTAGTGCCCACTTGGTTCTCTCTGTTCTTTCCTTATCCTATACTTACAAGGGATATTTTTCTGTTCCCCAATGGTACTTAAATCACATAATAATAACATACATAAGTAATAACATACTTGTATGACTTCATATGCATGATTACAACGTTGACACTGATTCTTTTATAGTAAGTGCAAGTATCTAACTTATGTCTTTAAAATGCTGCCTTTCTTGAATAATTCTGTACTGATCACTTTTCTCTGACTTATTAAAATCAGGGCATCATATTTGTTTTTAAAAAATTTATTTATTATTTCTGAAATTTCATTTTGGTATAATAAAATAGGCCTAATAAAATTCTTGTTTTTATTCTTTTTGGTAGTATTAGGGACTAAATCCAGGGCCCCACACATGCTAAGCAGGCACTCTACCCATAAGCTATATTCTTAATCCTTAAACATCGTTTTTTAAAAAATGAAACATTCTATCTAATTGAGTTTATCAGTATTATCCCAGAACAACGTAAGAGCTTGGCTAAATTTTCACATGAGGGAAAAAAGATGCAGTTTAAAAAAAAAAATCTATCTGCTTTGTAAGCAGCAGTTCCTCAATGTATACCAAATAATTAAAAAAAAAAATAAAACAACTGACATGTAAACTCTTAAGTAAGGAGCACAAAATAAAATAAATCTAACATTATGAAGGACAAATCCATGAGACATATGGATTTATATATGAACATATATATGCAAGACAAACGCTTTATCTAATCATTTATATGTGAGGAAACTAAAAAATCCAATGAAATAAATAAAAAGTTAGTTTACAACTTTTGAGTTTTACTGCAAGAGATTAACATGAATTTCTTTCTCTACAGTCCTCCAAGGGGGAAAGTAACTAGTTTCTTTATTACTATACAGAAATTACCATACACTCATATGGTTTTTCTAAAAAAAAATCAAACAAAACAAAACTTATCTTCCGCTAGCCTTCATCTCTTCAGCCATATTCCACTACTAGATCTAAAATTCTAAGGGGCTGAGCTTATAGCTCAGTGGTAAAGCACTTTTCAAATATGCTTGAAGCCTTGAGTTTGATCCCCAGTACTACCAAAAACAAAAAATAGAAATGATACCATGACAGTACATGTAGATAGGCACAGATGTTTGTGTATTCATAAAGAGAATTTGCCACAATTACAATCATATGATGCATACTTTTCTGCAATTTGCTGTTTCTATTATATAGATGAAAGAGATCTGGCTTATCCTCTCTATTATAAAGGCTGATAATACAGTTGAACATTTCATCCCCCTCCTAGGGACTCAGACAAGTATTAAGAATTTGTCAAGTGCTCATTATTTTACAAGGTTGTGTACATAGCAGTAAACAAAACTGAAAGATACACTTGCCCTAGTAAAATTTACTTTCTAGGAGTAAAAAGATAAATCATAAATAAATAGATAGCTAATTTATATGTTTTTTTCAGACGGTGATAAATGCTAGAGGGTTTAAAAAAAGAAAAAAAGGCAAGGAAGAACACAGGAAATGCTGACATAAGGGAATACTACCAAAATAGAGTAGACAGAGAAAGTTTAACTGGAGACATTTGGTTACAGTCCAAAAAGAGATGAGGAAGTAAACCCAGGTGCATATCTAGGGGAGAATGTTCCAGACAGAAGAACAGCAACAAAAGCCTAGAGATATGAGTATGCTTAGTGTGTTCAAAAACAATACCAAGAAGGCCAACAAAGCTATAAAAGAGAGCAAAAGGAACAGTGGTAGTATGTAAGAGAGGTAGTAATAGAACAAATGATACAAAGTTTTATAGGTCATCATAAAGGCTCTGGATTGTGCTCCGAATAAATGGGATGTGATCCATCTTCTGTCTGTAAAATGACAGGAAGAATAAAAGCAGGAAAATCAAAAGGAGTACTACTGAAATAACAAAAGGATGATAAGAGATTCAATCAGGATGATAAAAATTGATATTTTGAAAGAGTTGTGTGTGTGTGTGTGTATAAAGATTTATTGATGGAACTAGATTGGAGTATATGAGAAAGAGAAAAGTAAAAGATGACACCAAAGTTTCTCATCTCAGAAGCTGCAAAATTATTGTTCCCATTTCGTTGAATGGAGAGGCTGTGGAAAGAACAGATATAAACATCCAATGAATATATGAGTAAAAGTTCCAAGGCTCTTCAATTCTAGAATTTTTAGATACCAACATACCCTATAACATGCAAGATTATCAAGAGGCAAACATAACTTTTAAAACCTAAATAGATCTGGATATTGTAGAAATGTTTAGCTAAATGAACTCTGCACCTGCGGCAAAAAGGTAAAATGTGAAGTTAGGTCACAGTTTCATCAAATACTTTGTTATTATAGTTGTTCCTTATTGTTTGTGAAGGGTTGATTCCAGGACCCCTTGGCTACTGAAATTCATGGATGCTCACATTATTTATGTAAACTTAAATGCATATAACATACACATACCCTCCTGTATACTTTAATTATCTCTAAATTACTTATACCTAACATAATGTAAATATTACGCAAATAGTTGTTATGCTATACTGTTTAGGAATAACGACAAGGGAAAAAAGTGTGTACGTATTCAGTACAGATGCCATCATTGTCGGACTAACCACATAGTACACAATCTGTGGTTAGTTGAATCCCTAGTTGTGGAACTTATGGATACAGAAAACCTGTAGTACTGAGTTTAATTATATGTGTATATAGATTATTTACATACCAGCCACTGCTGTCCATAAACAAATACATGATTTTTGGCAATGTCAACTCTATCCCATGCCAATGTAAGGATAAGCTGGTCAAATGCAGATGCATTAGTACCTAATCGAATAAAAAAAAATAGTTTGCAAGTTTATCTCCATTAATATATTAACACTTAAGAAATCTCCCTACCACCCTTTAATTAACTTACACATCTGGTGTCAGACATTGCTCAGAAATACCTGCCCCAGAGAGGTAAGAATAACCTCAGTATGGAAGCTTTTATTTTCCAACTACAGAAACTACACAGCCTCATTCATTGTAAACAATTCAGAAAGCAGAAAAGTAAGAAGAAAATGTTGATGATCTATCTCTATTACAGAGACAGTGCTGGCCGTTAAGATTCTGAAAAAATATCCTTTCATGTCCTTTTCTGTAAATATATAAGTGCATTCATATACTTCTGTTTATCTGAAAATGGGATATTATGCAAAGTGTTCAGTATTGTGTTTTGAGTACCTTACTATGTATGATATCTTAGTTTCTCAACAGTATACACATACACATATCTACTCGAGTACCTTACTATGTATGATATCTTACCAAATATATTTTAGTATATGTTTGATTACTTATATAGGATGATTTTCTAGGAACCAAATTGATGAACACAGCATACACACTTTAAGGTTTTTTTATATACTCCCCAAATGTTTCAGAAAGCTTATATCATCCACCAAGAGCACAAGAATTTAAAATTTATTTTTACTTTCATACTATAATGTTGACCATCTTTCTTCCAAGTATTTGAATTCTTCCTCCAGTATCATTTACATAAATTTTGACTCATTTTTCCCATAAGGTATTCATCTTTTTCTTAACAATTTTGAAAAGCTCTTTGAGATTCCTCCACTTTAAAATTTCTGCTCCTTACTTTCCTCATTTATTAAATGAGAAACATAAAAGGAAATGTATCCTTTGGGGATACTACAGGGATAAAACAAGATGAGCAATATAAACCACTGAAGAACAGTGGTCAGCACACAGAAAGTATATGGCAAATACGACATGCAGATGAGGCTCTCTTTTTACCTGAATTTTGTTTTTTTATCATTCTAATTACTCTTCTTTCATGGTTTCGAGTTTTCCTGTCACTTATGATCTTTTGATCCCAAGATGATATAAATTATGGTATTTTTTTAAATACTATCACCTTTAAATACTTAATTTTAATGGGATAATTAAAATTCTGCAGGCATACACCTTGCTATAAACAATAATAATTCTACAAGATCAAAACAAAAGCTAACTTACTGCCAACAAAAACCAAGATTGTGTCTTTCACAAAGAAAAATTACTGAAAAATTTACTTTCCAAGCATTTAACCAAGTTTTTAAAATCCTACCTTATATAAATAGGCTATATTTTCAAGATATTAAAGATACAATTTTTAAAATCTTACCTTTTAGTAGTGCAGTAAGTATTGCTACATCTATATCCTGATGTTCCTCTGATCCAATGTGGAACACAGTGATCTATTTAAATATTAATTCATAATATTATGTCTTTATATTTTTAAATGTAAGACATCATAAAACAAAGTAATTTTAAGGTGTACTGTGGTGGGGGTTGAGGGGTAGGTAGGCAGGTTGATATTTGTGGGGAGGAGGCAAGAAAAACATCAATCAACCCTCAAAAAAAAAATCCAAAAAATTAAGACTTATCATTTATTATTTACCAAAAACAATAGCAAATATATTGAAAATATTTGGTTTCATACTGTTTTTTTTAACCTATCTTATGTCAGTTATCAGAATAAGAAACTTTAGAGTGAGTCTACAGTTTACTTGTAAGAATAAATCCTGCTATTTGTTATACAGAGCAAAAACCCATTCAAGTAATACATGAATTCTTAAATGATGAGTATTTGTTTAGTTTAATTCTTTTATTGAAAATGCCTACAGATTTCCTAAAATGTAACACCATGTTATCTAAAGATATTTTTCATAAAATAAAAGATTATTTTAACCCAAATACAAATTTTTAACTGACTTCATTTCAGTGTATAAAACCTACCATGGAAGTAGACAGCAAATCAAAGGTTATCATCTATTTATAGACTATTCAAAATTTTTATCTCTAAAAACTTAAACATGATTAAAACTAAGTAGCACTGATATTTAACATACCACATTCTTAACCACTCCCTCAGAATAAAATTGTTTAAAATTTTTTTTCACTTATTGTTAGAAAAGCCATCAAGAAGTATTTACAGTTATTTATATATACATGTATACACACACACACACACACACACATATTGAAAATAATCTGTTGAGACCCAGTTAAGAAACTTTTTCTAAAAGAAACATGGAAATATACTGTTTAAATACCATATAAAAAACTACAGTCCTTCTTTATCACTATGTTATCTGAAAAGACTAATAAATGAATGACATTTTACTTGGTTAAAGAAGATTTAAAAATTTAAAATCCAAATTAGAAACAAAAGTATCTCACTAATTTAGAATGTGCTTTGGAAGAAACAAAAAGCCTTATTCTGCTGAAATATACTTACAAGCTCTTTTTTCTTCATGCACTCCATCAGTGTTTGAAATAAATGAACTGCTTCACTTTGGCCAAAGTTAAATGTTTTCTTGATGGTTGAAATGATATCAACCTCTGCTGCATCAGGAAGACTTCTAGTATAAGAGGAAATATAACTTAATGCACTAGTTTCATATTCTATTGTTTATGAGATTATTACTATTAAATAGCTGACATGGGCAGAATTATTTTCTCTTCATGAGACATCCACTATAAGTCTTAAGGGAAAAAAAGAGAAATGGAGTTATTTTTCTCTTTGAATTAGTGTGTGTGTGTGGTATGTGTTTCTGTGTGTATGGCGGGGTGGGAAGTACCCAGGGACTGAACTCAGGGATTGACTGAGCTACAATCCCAGCCCTTTTTATATTCTATTTTATTTAAGATGGTCTAAGTTGCTTAAGGCCTTGAGAAATTGCTGAGGCTGGCTTTGAACTAGGGATCTTCCTGCATCAGCCTTCCAAGCTGTTTACATTATAGGCATGCATCACTGCATCTGGCTAGTTTATAATTTTTAAAATACAATATAAGCTGCAATCAGTACTTACATTTTATAAGATAATACGTGAAGATAATTTTAAAATATTATGGTGTATAAAGTAATATTTTGCCAAGATGTCTTGAATGTATTTACATTTTTCTTTTTATGAATAGGTTAATACATGTATATGGCCAAAAATAGAGAAAACATAAAAATATGAAAACTCATAGCAAGTGCTCTACCACTGTGCTACAAATATCTTTCATCCTTTCCACTATCTTTCATCTTCCCAATTCCATCTCAGCCCTTTACTATTACTATTGATTATGATTAGCTTGTACGACTTTCCAAGATCTCTTTTTATATATATAAATAATTAGCACCTCTTTCTCTACATAAGGAATGGCACAATTGGGATGGGGTTGTGGCTCAAAGGTGAAGCGCTCGCCTACCACGTGTGAGGCACTGAGTTCGATCCTCAGCACCATATAAAAATAAAATAAAGATATTGTATCCACCTATAACTAAAAAATAAATATTTTTAAAAAAGAGTGGCACAATTTATACACTGCTCTACATCTTCTTTTTTTCTAGGTAGACATTTTGATAATATTCATAAATCTAGCAAAAAGTACCATCTTTATTCAGCTATAAACTGCCCATTTTGTAGATATCCCACAATTTACTTATCTAGTCTTTTTCTGATGGATGTTCTACTTTATTCCAATCTCTTACTCATACAAATAACCCTATAACAGCTGAACATCTGTAGAAACAATTCCCAGATATAAACTATTGGATCAGAAGATGTGTGCTTCTATAGCCAACAACTTTCTTCTATTAATACAAAAAAACCATATTTTACTTCATTCCAATAATGTATGAGTAGGCGATTTCCTCAAGCCTTAACAAAATGTTGTGTTGAACTCAAGATTTTCATATTCATAAACCATTAAAAGTAACCTAATACTCTAAAGACCACAAGACTCTTCAATCAGGTTATTAAAATTTGCTATACAAATATACTTACCCTCCTTCTTCTGTTTGTTTGTGAATATAAGCTAGCAAATCTGCAGCTCTGCCTGTTCCTTCACAAACAACTACAGGAACAGGGGGACTTTCTTGAAGGTATTCTAGAACTGTGAGTATAACATTTGGCCCACCCTCAAATATCAGAGCCACTACAGGAACACCTTGGCCAATTCCTAAAAGAGTAAAAGTTTAATTAGAAAATTAGATAAAATTCAGTAATTTTAGCTTTTTTTTTTTTTTAAATGCAAAGTTAAAAGTCAGGACATAATTTCTTGTCAAACTGTGTTGACTTCACTTTACTCAATGTAATATCAGTCTCACATAAATAAAGTACTAAATATATTACTTTATCACCAACTGAAAATCTGTTCTAAAGACAAAATTAGAAAATCTAATATATAATTTAGTATACATTAATATAGAAATTAATGAGTCATAATTATTTAAGTGGCACTGACTGATAAAATTCTAAGACTTCTGTAAGAGTAAAAGAAAAAAGTTAGTGAAGACCAATTTTTGTTTTTACAACATGCAGTGTTGGTAACTGCGACTTATACAACATTTCTAATTTTTGTAAATGTTCTGCCTCCACCATAATCTTAATACACTGTTCAGTAATTGTGTATTTCTATTTCATTTTGTCATAGAGTTCACCTTGGTGTCCCAGGGTTACAAAATTTCTTCTAGTTGTAATAAAATTTAGATGCTGAACCAGAAGGTTCAGCCATGATTGGAAAGGAAAATTCATCACAATACAGATTTTTAAGACACACTTACCAAAGAGTGACATCTAATCATTTTATGAACTTTAAACAAGCTTATTCTTACTTTATAACAAAGTGGCTTTATTCCATTTTACTTTTCAATCTTAACTTCCAAAGCTAAGTCTTGGATATATAAGACATTAAGAATACTTGTAAATTCCTTTGGCAGCAATGACAAACAATAGCTACAAAGCTTCTAATGAGCCTTTTTGTCTTTGGCCTTGAAGCCTGAGTACCCTATTTGGCCTGAGAGATCTTCTAGGTCTTAAAATTGTCTAAGATCTGCCATTTTGGGTTGTTTTGTAGATTTCTTGCTACATAAGGAAAAGGGTACTCGACATTCAACTTTTCTAGAACATCACTGGCTTTTAATACAGCTCAAAATAACTTCCATAATAAAATTTTGGGAATTCTCTTACTAGCATGAATTCTTTGCTGATTAATAGTTTTTTCAAGTTCTCTTCTTAGTCTGACTTCTGCGCCATACTTTCCAACTGTGCCATCATCCACCAATATGAAATGGGAATGGAGATTATTCAGGACATTCAATTTGCTCAGGGGGTTCAATAAGGTTTGATAAGGAGCAACGACCTAAAAAATAGCAAACATAACAGTTAGTGGGCAGGATTAAATGTAACAGAATGTAAAATAAATTTTGAAATAATCTGTAAAGAGGTAAAATTCTATTTCACATTTAGAAATAAACAGTGAAAAAGAATACATCAAAAAACAAAAGCTAGGGACTGGGGTTGTGGCTCAGTGGTAGAGCGTTTGCTTAACATGTGTGAATCCCTGGGTTAGATACTCAGCACCACATATGAATAAACAAATAAAGTAAAAAATCCATTGGCAACTAAAAAATATTAAAAAAAAAACCACAAAAGACTAATCAATTTGCAGAATTATATATTTCATTATCACATGCAAAAGGAGAAACAGTAAATAAATATACAGTGCTAAGAAACTATTATGAGATTGAGTAAACTGTAAGATATAAAGGATTTTTTTAAAAAGCAATAAAATGTCACACTGTGATTTTTCTAGCCATAAAGAAGATATTTAAAATTGATATTAGAAACTTAATAACACTTGAAAATGATATCTTTTCAATAATCTCAATTAATATTCATATCTTTAGCCTATAGAAATAAAACATTAGCATTTGATTCCTCCTCTGAGTGACAAGATACTTTTTTTTTTCTTAATGCTTCTTCTTCTTCTTTTTTTAATGGACAGAGTGCCTTTATTTTATTTGTTTATTTTATGTGGTTCTAAGGATCGAACCCAGTGCCTCACACATGCTAGGCAAGGGCTCTTCCACTGAGCTACAGCTCCAACCCCAATAAGATTAATTCCTAACGTCATAGATTCATTAAAAATGTAATTAATGGCATGATATGAAAGACATTTATCATTTATATTTATGAATGTATTTTCCAGAAGATGAGAAGAAAATCACAGGAAAATGCTTTTTAAACTTCATTTGAAAAATGTGGTATGATCATGAATATTTTAAGTTGACTTGCTCCATTTTTGCTATAATTCTGTTTATAAGTAAGTGCAAATATGAGAAACTTTAAAAACATTCTTACATCTCTCCCAACAAGATCATTTCTGTTTTCTATCACTCCCCATGGAGCTATTCCAATAGTGCAAATCTTTCGAGATGATCTGGAAGCATGTTCTTTGAGGGCATCACCAACATGTTTTGCCACACCTGTTCATGCAAAATTTTATTCATTTTAGTTCAAAGTTTTCATTATGTTAGGAACAATCCTGTGCTTAATTTTTAACATTACAATTCATGATACATTTCTTTACACATATAAGATATAAAGCAATGACGTCCAAAGCCAAGCTTTCAAAGGAATAATCTGACCAAAATGGAATGAAAAAGCAAAACACCACAACATCAAATCACTACAACTGCCTAAAACACATGAGAACTACATTCTACCATGCTCCTATAAGGCCAAGTCCTTTCTTGGACTTGTAAGTAATTTAATTTTTTGTTTTTCTATACATCATCTAGAATAAATTAAGAATATGACTCAGTGGCACAGGACCATAAGCACAACAAACACACATACAATGAACAAAAGCTGTCAAATTGAATCAAAAACATGGGGAAATGGTAGGAAAAAAAAAAAAAAAACTCCAGAGAATATATACAGTAGTTCCCCCTTACCTGTGAGGGACATGATCCAAGACCCCCAGTAGATGTTGGAAACTGTGTAGTATAGAACCCTATATGTAAGTATTGTGATACTATAATAGTACATCTGATGGACAATCAATCTGATAGCCAAGATGGCTACCAAGTGACTAATGAGGTAGGTAATATACCAAGTATGGATATGCTGTACAAAGGGATGACTTAATCCCAGTCAAGATAGAGTGAGATGGCATGACATTTCACCATGCTACTCAGAACACAGCACAATTCAAAAACTTATAAATTGTTTCTGGAATTTTCCATTTAATATTTTCAGACCATTCACTGTTAAATACAAGTAACTGAAAACATGGATAGGAGGGCACTACTGTAACTTCTCATTACAATTTATTATGTGTCCCCTCAAATTCACATGTTGAAACTCTAATCCTGACACCTCAAAAATATGGCTCTATTTAGAGACAGGATACTTAGAGGTGATTAAGTTAAAGTGAGGCCTTGTAGAGAAAGCTCTAATCCAACTGGCTGGTGTCCTTATAAGAGGAAATATAAGCACAAAGAGATGTCAGGAATGCCTACACACAGAAAAAGGACACAGTAAGAAGGGGTCCACCTGAAAGACAAGGAGAGAGGCCTTGCAGTCAGCCAAACCTGCTGACACATTAATCTTGGACTTAGCCTCCAAAACCATAAGGAAATAATTATCTGCTGTTTAAGCCACCCCTTCTGTAGTATTTTTGTTATGGCACCTCTGACTATATCACTGTTTGCTTTTTAAAATACACTAGATCTTATCCCTCACCTGGATTATGGAAACAGCATCTTCATCTTGCTCACTGAGTCTATTTTCAAAACATTATCCATTATCTTTGCTTTTGTCAATGCCTACTTAAATCCTTCCTTTCTCATTTAGAGTAAAAGAAAAAGTTCTTTTAATAGCCCAGAAGTTCTCAGATAATTATCTATTAGCCCTGCTATTCAATATGATTTCCTGCCACTATACAACTTCTGACCCCATCATCTACCATTCCTTATTTCCCCTCAAGATACTATAGAGCTTTCTTACTCTTTTTGTAATAGACTAGTCATTCCCCCACTTTTAATGCCCTGCCCCATGCCTTTCTTGTATTTTGCTCTCTCCTATCCTTCTATCGCTCCTCATTTGTTACCCCCTCAGTCAAATTCTCCATAACTATATACAAAATTTTATGATAATCCCTCCATCACTTCTCACTATCCACCTCTTATTCCATGGTGCTTGCATAGCACTTACACTTATCATCTAATATATTATACATTACTGAGTTATCTCTTTGTTGCCTGTATCTCTCTCATTTCACACAAGGTAACTATCTTGCCTCTGTTTTGTGAAATGATATAAACTCAGGAGCCCAAAGGACGTCTGACAGACAACGAGGCTCAAAAAATAGTTGCTGATAATGAATAAATTATATGTTTTCAAATTGATGGATGTAAATCACTATGGCTGATAATGAATAAATTAGATGTTTTCAAGTTATTGATGTAAATCACTGTTTTACTTTAGTCATTGAAATTAATTTGCACTCCTTAAAGTCAAGCTGTACACATGAAAGGAAAGACTTGGGATGAAAGGTGATAACATTAAAAATTAATATATGAAAGCTACTTTTTACCACTGCTGAGGCAATGAACTACCAATCTTCTACCAATTTACCAGTTGTCAGAAAATGATAAAAATTAATGCTCTGTAATAGGGTCAGCAAATATTTTTTAAAGGGCCAAACAGTAAATATTTTAGGCTTTGCAGGGCATTTGCCAGTCTTTGCCATAACAATTAGCTTCTGTTATTGCAGCAAAAAAATCAAACCAAACCAAAATAAAACATAAAAAAAACCCAGCCATACACAATACATAAATAAATGAGTGGATTTGTGTTCAAATAAACTTTACTCACAAAAACAAGGATTAGGCTGGCTTTGGCACATGGGCTGTAGTTTGCCAATCCCTGCTCGAAAGTGTATTACTTTTTTAAAGCCTAAATGACAACCAAACAGATTCAGTTATTTTTATCTAGGAATTGTAGACTCTTTATTAGAAGAACTGAATATGTTTATACTTGGTATTGGCTATTATTTCAAATATCTAACTGATACTATGAAAAATCTCCAAACACACTAAAAATAATTAACACAATCATCTTATTACCTGTGTTTACCCCTCCTGTTAAAATCCAGGCTCCAGTTGTAACTGCAGCTTTAATAAGACCTTTTCCAAGCAACTGCTTGATTCGTGGGTGTAGCTCAAATTTCTGCATGCCCCCATGAACGGAGATAACAAGTTTGGGTAATTCCATTTGCCATTCTTTAAGCAGAAGTTGCAGAATGATTTCAGGTTTGGTGTCATATGATAGCCTCACATACTAAAATAAAAAATATTTTAAAAGGACAAAATATTTGAATACGATCACAGATTTCATAATGCAACACTGTCTCATTTTAGAAAAAATCACTTGAATCAGGTTATGTAAAAAGAGATTTCAAAGGCAATTTTCAATGTTTACATTCATAGGAATAAACAACAGTAATAGGTTTTAGATATTAGATGGATATTAGATCTTAGAAGCAGATACAAAAGTTACTTTCTTTATATTCAATTAACAATCCAATTTGCAACTCTATCCACAGTATTAACTTCTTTAAGTATGTACAGTTTGTGAGAAAGAAGCATTAAGAATGGATAAGATGATGGTAAAGGGGGAACTAAAAATTATATTAAAAATAGAGGGGCTGGGGTTGTAGCTCAGTGGTAAAGTGCTTGCCTCACATGTATGAGGCACTGGGTTTGATCCTCAGCACCACATAAGTAAATAAAAGTATTCATTTATCTACAACTAAAAAATATATATATATATGTTTTTTAAAAAAGAGGCTTTAATCAAAGACTTGCTCCTATTAGGGACAAACACTTTCTATTTGAAAGCTTTGTCAGTAATCTGGAGACTATTTATAACAGAATTGTAAATACACTGTAAATTTTAAAAGGTATTTTAACTATTTTTCCCTTCACTGGAAGGGACTGGATTTTATCAAGTTGAGAAACAATCAGAAAATCTTAAGATTACAGGAGCTCCAGATGTAGTTCAGTGTAAAGTGTGCACAGGCCCTGAGTTTGATCCGTGGCACCACATTAAGCAGGATGATCGTGAGTTCAAAGCCAGCCTCAAGTAAAAGTAAGGCACTAAGCAACTCAGTGAAAACCTGTCTTTAAATAAAATACAAAATATGGCCAGAAATTTGGCTCAGTAGTCAAGAACTCCTGAGTTTAATCCCTGGTACAAAAAAAGTAATAGAGGGGATGTGGAGGCGGTTATAGCTCAGCAATAGAACATTTGCCTAGCATGTGTAAGGCTATGGGTTCAATCTACAGTACAGTAAAACAATAATAACAATAATAATAGAAAATAAGCTATCACATCTATGAAAAACTTCCTCTGCTTTGATTTAAAAATCTTTTGTTGAATTAACATCACAAAACATATTTGCAAGGACCATTTTAAATCATTATCTTTGTCCAAAGCACATATATGAATTATTAGTTCATAAGAAACCTGAAATAGGGCTGGGACTGTAGCTCAGCAGCAGAGTGCCTGCCCTCACACGTGTGAGGCACTGGGTTCTATCCTCAACACCACATAAAAATAAGTGAGTAAAGATATCGTGTTCATGGACAACTAAAATAAAAAAAAAAAAAAAAAAAGAAAGAAACCTGAAATAGTCAAACATTGGAAAATACAATTTTTTAGACATCTCTAGAATAGGCTCTCTACAAAACAATATACTACCTGTTCCTTCACAAAGATTAAAAAAAGTCACTCATGTTAGCACAGATCTGTAATCCCAGCAATTTGGGAGGCTGAGGCAGGAGGATTGAAAGTTCAGGGCAGCCTCAGCAACTTAGTGATGTAGCAACTTAGCAAGCCCCTGTCTCAAAATGTTTTAAAAAGGGTTGATATGTATGTAGCTCAGTGGTAAAGCGCCCCTGGGTTCAATTTCCAGAACAAAGTGGTAGGCTGGGCATGGGACGGGAGACACAATGGAAAATTTCTGTAACAGTATATGAAGCCCAAAGTACCAGAATTCTACATGACTAAGTACAAGACTTAAGTCCCTTAAGAATTGTTCCATACTGTCTTTTTGCATTAGTTTTATAGAAATCATTATTACACTTGAATATATAAAGAAGTGTTTGGAAGCAGTCTAAAGTTAAATTAAAAATTTGTAAAAAAGACTTGGTTAGGAATAAGTGAGGGATTTTACATCCAGTAATGATGAACTAGGTTGTTTTTATATGGTACTAAGGATTGAACCGAACCCAGAGTACTCTACCACTGGGCTATATCCCCCAGTCCTTTCTGTTTTGAGATAAGGTATCACTAAATTGCCCAGGCTATCCTCAAACTTGTGATTCTCTTGCCTCAGCCTCCAGAGTCACTGGGATTACAGGTATGCACTACTATGCCCAGCTTGACTAGGATTTTTTGGACTACTCTTCTTCGGGCAACTATAGAAACTAGAAAAAGGGTAAATAAAATGTGTTTAAGGAATCAAAGAGCAACAAAGGCAGTGAAAACTTCTGGGATTGATTCAGGAGAAAAAGAAAAGTTGTAGAGAGAATGAGCCCGCCACTTTCCAATGCTTTTCTCATCAGGTGAGGAGGTAGGCAGAACAAGGGAACATTTATAATGTTTAAATCTAAATGATAAATAATTATGTTGTAGAGGTTTAAAATACACAGAATTAAAATTCCTACAGAAGTCACAGGGGAAATAGACGCAGTTACAAATATTCTAGAAGTTCTTGGATTTTAGAAGTGGTAAAAGTATTAACTCATGATAGATAACAAGTTAAAAATGTATTTTGTAGTATTTACTATAAAGTTACAGAACAGAAAAAAAAATCATATGAATAGCATACCAATAAAAAAGGAAATAATTTTAAAAACATTTAATCCAAAAAAATACAAGAAAGGGAAAAAGAAAAAATAAATGACACAACTTGGTAACTAATACTATAAACTTAAATATAAAACATTAAATTTTTTTAAAAAAAGATATACCGCTAAAAAGACATCTCTTTCATTTGTTTGGTTTTTGAGACAGCATCTTGGTATGCTGCCCAGGCTGGTTTTAAAAGGATTCAAGTAACACACTGCCTTGGCCTTGCAGGTAAGACTACAGGCTTGCACCACCATGCTCACAAAAGACACCTCTTAACATAAGAAAAAGTTAAAAGTGAAAAAGGAGACTTGTCAAGACTAATTACAATAAAGACATTTTATAATGATAAAAAGTTCAATCCACTAAAGATCTAACAATTCTGTATTTGTAAGAGCTTAACTTTTATATATTTGAAGAAATTATTGGGACTAACTTTCTGTTAGATAATACATGTTTATTCTTTATATAACAAAGAAAATAAAGTAAAAAAAGAAAACAAAAATCAAGTACATGACACACCTTAGCTCTGTAGGAATGAGAACCCCCTTGAAAATTGATGACTCCATAAGCATCCGTTGGGCTCTGTTCTGTATGCTTTTCCACAGACCACTCTTCTATTGCCTGATTAAAATGGTCACCCAATTTCACATCTGAGTATTTCATGGCAAGACTTGCAGTGAAACAAGCATGTTGCTTGACCAAGCGACCACAAAAACACCTAAAAGGAAAAAGTGAGATTATAAACAGACTTTTTAAAAAATTGAGTCAATGAAAAACTGAATTAAAATGAATGAACCAATAAAGATAAAGAAAATAGTATGACTCTTTGATTTTAGAATATCAGTAAATAAATGCCTTCATCAAAGCACTGAAGTAGGGTGATGATGATGTTATAACCTAAATTTCCTGTGGGGCATCCTCAAAAAGTGGTGTAGGTATATTACACAAACAATGTTTCAGCAACAGAATGAAACAAACCACCAATAGAACAATATAGATTAATCTGAAAGATCATGTTGAGCGACAGAAGTCAGGTATCAAAGATACATACTGACATGATTCTATGTGTACAGAATTCAAGAAAATGCAAACTAATCTATATAGTGACCAAAAGGTGATCAATGGTTGCCTGAGGCCAGGGATATAAAGGACAGAATTCTACCTAGAACATCATGCTGGACCACAATGTAAGAAGCAAGAATCTAATAAAGCCAGAGAGTCTCACCGATTTGATATGATCTTAAAATTAGAGTTTGAGGAAATCAGAAAGCTAGAGTTTTTAGTGTAAAAAACAAAACAAAACAAAAAGGAAAGAGTTACAAAGATAAGAGTCCCAAATATCTGCAGAAGGGTCCTTCTTATTTAAAAAAAAAAAAAACAAATTACTCAAGGCAAAGGTAAGAACCAATAGATGGTAGAAGGCCAAACAATTCCTTAAGCTCATGAAGGACAGAACCCATCAACCAGAGTTATCTTTTAACACATATGGCCTAAGATAGAATTTTCAGAAAAGTTTTATCTAATTAGGATTCAATGAGACCTAGACAACATGCTTCTTGATAAAATGTAAAAGCAAGACCTGAAAGGATCAAAGCAATCCAAAGTAACCTAACTGCATGCTAAAATAAGTCCAAAAGTCCCTAATTGAATATAATAAAATCCAGCACTCAAACACATAAAATTCATAATGTGAAGCACCCATTAAAAATTCTCAGACAGGGCTGGAGTTGTGGCTCAGTGGTAGTGTGCTCGCCTAGCATGCATGAGGCACTGGGTTCGATCCTCAGCACATAAAAATAAAGACAATAAAGTCCATCAACAACTAAAAAAATATAAAAAGACAATTTCATTAAATGAAGACTAAAATGACAGAAATGATGCAATCACCAGAAAATAACACTAAAACCACTATTATAAATAATCTCCATCTATTAAGTATATGCTCAGAAAAGCAGACGAAAATGTGATGAAGAAAAAAATCAGAAGATATTTAGAAAAAAATTTTTTTTTTTTACCTGTTGGAGATTTTATTGGCAGGACTGTAGCGGCCAGTCGCAGAAGCGGGGGGGGGGGGGGGGGGAGAGAAGAGAGGGAGAGGGAGAAGAGGGGGGAGAGGGAGAAGAGGGGGGGAGAGCGGAGAGGGGGGAGAGAGAAGAAGGGGGAGAGAGAGTAAGAGAGAGGGGGAGGGGGAGAGTAAGAGAGGAGAAAGAGAGGGTGAGAGGAGGAGAGAGAGTAAGAGTAAAAGCTAAAATTTTTTGAAAAGACACAAATAGACTATCTAGGGATAATATAATAGATAAGATGGAAGTCAAGGGAAGGGTTTTATAATGTATTGGACCCTGGGGGAGGGGGAGAGAGAGAGAAGTTGGGGGGAAGAGAGAGAGGGGAGTTAGTTCAATAAACTCAAAGATGTAGCAACAGAATCTATTCATAATGAAACCAAAAGAGAAAAAACTGTAACCTCTGGAATATCTATCATCTCAGAGCTACTTGTAAATTCAAATCTCAAAAGGAATGGAAGTAAAAATTTGAAAACATGTTAGGAAAAAATAACCCAAATTTGAAAACTGTTGGATCCACAAATTTGAGAAGCTCAACAAAACATAAACAAACCAAGTATAAATAAATTACACTACGGCACTGCTGTAAGTCAATAATATAGAGGAAATCTGAAAAGCAGCCAAAGTACAAAGGTTACGTTATATGCAGAAGAAAAAAGATAAGAATGATAGCAGGAATCTTCAACAACCATGCAAGCCTAAAGTTAATGGAACAATATCTTAAGAACTTAAAGGAAAAAGAAGCTAGAATTCTATATGACTTAAAACTATTAGCCAACCAAAGTGATCTAATAGATGTTTTCATGTACAGAATAAAAACCTTCTTTGAATACATGTGAAGTACTCATTAAGACTGATATATTTTGGCCTATAAAATAGGTCTCAATAAACCAATATGGAAAAAATACAAATTATATTCTCTGAACACAATGAAATTCAACTAGAAAACAGTAAGAGAAACATGGGAAATTCTGAAGTATTTGGAAACTAATGACACACTTAATTTATGAATCATAAGAAAGTCACAAAAAAAATATTTAGAACAAAATGAAAATAAACATCAAAATCTGTGGGATACAATTAAAGCATCATATAGAAGAAAATTAGTGTTTGTGTAAATAGGTATGCTTTATACAGTACATAGCAAAAAAAAATTGTGGTATATAAAGTTTAAACAGAGAACATTTGAAAACAAAAAGTAGCCTAAATTCTACCTTAAAAACTAAAAAGAACAAATTAAACCAAAAATTAAACCCAAAGTAAACAGAAGGGAAAGAAATTATAAAGACAATGAAATATAAAAAAGAGAATAACCAATGGAAAAGCAAATAAAAGAAAAAGCCTATTACTGAAAGAGCAAGAAAATTATCAGACACATAAAGCGAAAAAATTGAATAGGGAATTAAAGTTTTTGTTTGTTTTGAGACAAGGTCATGCTATGTTGACCAGAACTAGCTTTGAATAAGGAAATAATCTCAATTCTACATACACTCTACATAATCTCAATTCTAAAATGAAATAATCTCTATTCTACATACACTCTTCCATAAAATATAACAGGAAACATTCACCAATTCATTTCATGAGGTCAGATTCATCCTAGTTAAAAAAAAAAAAAAAAAAGACAAAAGCATTGTAAAAACTATGAAACCCTCACTAGGATAAACTCAAAACTTTCTTAAGAAAATATTAGTAAAAAGAATCCTCTGTTATATCAAAAAAAAAAAAAAAAAAAAAAACCATCAATTTCAAGTGAGGTTCATTCTGGGAATATAAGGTTACTCCAAAATTCCTAAAACCATTCATCAACAGGCTAAGAGAGAAAAATCTCTCAGTCATGCCAATAGATAAAGAAAAAGTATTAGATGAAATTTAACATCTGTTCCTTATAGACAGAGAAAGGAGGAAACTTCCTCAACACAGTGTAGATCTTATCAATGAGTACTGTGATTCACTGAACCTACGGGTGGTCTTGGAAACTACGGACAAAAAAGTGGACAAAATATATGAGATAAATGCTTTCAGGCACTGAACAAGAGGAAGCATGAAGCCCTATTTCATGCGCTAAATGAGAGTAAAACATAAAGTAACCCCCCATGACTACATAGACTAGGCACTTTCTCAACCCCTGTGCATAAAGGTGATGCTCAGGCAGAAAATGGCAAAGTTGCTGAGTTAGGCAAGGAAACAGAACAGAAATACTTGGAATTTGTAGCAAGATACCAGAGAAAAGGGATTCCAGAGGATATAAAGAAACTTGAACGGAGATTCACAATGGGTCCTTGGCCATGGTCTAAGATTTATTTATGTCAGACAAGATTCTGTAATGCCTAGCAGAAATCTCCTTCTGTGGATGTCAGAACTGGGTCATAAGGTCTGAAAGACATTGTGCTTTTAGTTCAGAGTAAAAAGAGACCGTCAAGCATCTTAAGCATTTAGTTGAAACCCCAAAAAGGCTATACCTTAAGAGTAAAAAATTCAAAATAGGAACAGAACTGCCCTAACAAGAAAATCAAACCTCGAAGAACCAAAGAATAGCCAATAATTCAATCATCTGTCAGACTGAAATTGAATACCCTTTAAAGGAAGATAACCCAATCCAGAACTCCTAGGAGATTTTCTATAATGTCCAACCTACAATTAAAATTACTAGATACATGAAAAAACAAGAAAGTATGATTCATTATCAAGAAAAAAAGAGAAGAAATCAATAGAAAGAGACCCTAACTGATGTATATGTTGAAATTAATAAATAAAAAATTGAATACAGACTTTATAAATAAATATATTTGAGAACTTATAGGAATAGATGCTCATAATGAGGGCTGAGGTAGTGTATCTCAGTAGTGAAATGGAAACTTTAAAAAAGAATCAAATTTTAAAATAAATGTACAGTAAATTTTGAAGCATACTGGCAACTGTAGAAATAAGGGTTATAAGCACAGATCAACAGAAATTATCCAATTTGATAAATAGAAAAAAGCTAAATTACAATAAAATAAAGTCACAGCAAACTGTAGAAGGTATCAGGAGTTTCAGAGGGAAGAGAGAAAAAAAAATGGGGCAGTAAAGTATTTTAAGAACAATGGCCAAAATCTTCCCAATTAGGTGAAAAGTTTGAACTTGCAGACATTTCTATAAACTGAGTAAGTACAAAGAGAATCAATATCACAGACATGTTGCTGAAAACCAAAGGTATGAAGAGAAAAACATCATCTTTAAAGTAGCCCCGAGAAAAAAGACCCATTACAAACTGGGAACAATTACACTAGTGACTGGCATCTCACTAGAAACAACAGCCAGAATATAAAATGACATCCCGTTAAGTGCTGCAATGAGAAAACTCAACTCAGAAATCTATATCCAGTGAAAATATCCTCTAAATATGAAAATAAAATATTTTCAAATATATCTGTACTTAAAAAATGCTAAAAGAAGTTCTTCAACCTGAAGGGAGAAAAGGCTGATAGAATTTCCCATCTGTAAGATGAATACCACTGGAGGAGGTAAAAATAAGGGCAAATGTAAAAGATTGTGAGTTGTTTTTTGCTGACTCTATTGACTGGGAAAAAAAATTCAATATACCTAAAAGAAACTCACTCTATACACTTGTTTCTAGCCTACCAGAGACATTATCTTCTTTCCCTACTAAACGTTACCATTTATTCAACTGCCTAACTAGGAAATAAGTCTTCCCTTTCCCTTATATCAAAAAATCTATTGCATTTACTTACTTCATAAATCCCTTCAAATGTATCTACTTCCCTTTATAATCAGAGGACTCTTAATTATTCCAAAACTTTCAGAACTGGCCTTTTCTCTTTATCCAATCTCCTCAAAATGCCAACTGTTAGAATGGACAGAGGGAAAAAGGAAAAACAATCTAACATATTATTCACCTATATAATACTCTTCTAATGCAAAGTCAAAAGCATGTGGCAGGGGCCAGGGTTATAGCTCAGTGGTAGAGCGGTTGCCTAGCATGCATGAGGCACTGGGTTCAATCCCCAGCACCACATAAAAATAAACAAATAAAATAAAGGCATTGTGTCCATCTACAACTAAAAATGTATTTTTTAAAAAAGCATAGTATACATGCTTATACGTGGCATAGTATACATAAAATTTAAATGACCTGGCCCATACTTATTTCTCCAGGCTTAGATCTCTCCAATCTCCACCTTACATTAAGTAGTCTCCTAAAAGAACTATGATGTCCTTAACTGTCAGGCCTTCCCATGACCTGTTTTTTCTGCCCAAAACCCCTTTCCTTTATTCTTTGCCCAACTAACTCACACTCAACTAATTTAGAACTCTGTTCAGGTAGCTTTAGCTGAGTTTCAAACAGCAGTGCCTGATCCTTCACCTCAAGTCTGGATAAAACATAATTAAAATACAATAGCATCCAAGTTTTATTGTCCTGTATTCTAACTCATATATCTAATACATTAGTTTTGTTTATTTTTCAAATTTTGTGCAATTATGTTAAACTTACCTGACAAGTTGCTGACAAATCTGACATCCTGGAAGGCATCTACAAAACATAGAGTTAAATAACCCATAATTTCAATGGAAAACTTTTTAATTTTAAACTGAACTACATAAACCCACACAAAAGTATGAAACAAAGGTAAATAACGTATTTAGTTTTTCAATAGATATCATAGATTATGTGTACATTGACTTGTATGTAAGTTAACATTTTAAATTCACATAGCTTCCTTATTTTAAATGAAATCAGTTTTGATATAAAATCTACAAAGCATAAGAGAAAAAACACTGATAGATTTAAATACACAAAAACATATTCATACATGGCAAAAATTTGCCACTAATAAAGTCTAAAGACAAACTGAGAAAAACAATTTTGCAAAGGCCTACTTTTCCAATATATAATTTCCTCATATCAATTTTTAAATCTAATATCAAAAAGAAAAAGTACATGGTTCACAGTAAAAGCATATATATGAAGAGATTTGATTAGCAAAGATTTTAAAACAATATTTGAGGACAATGTCTTAGTAAGAAAATAGAAAAACTGTTGCATCTATCTGGTGGGAGTTGTATACTGATATCATCTCTATGGAAGGCAATTTTGACAACACTCATCAAAATAAAAGATACAGCTTCCTCTTCACACTCTAATGCCAGTTCTAAGATCATGGATCAAAAAAGACCTGTGTATGAAACAAGACATATATAACATAATACAATGCAGCATTTTTTTCCTTATAGCAAAGAGAAAAACTGAAAATATCCAAAATGTTCATCAATAAGGGACTACTAAAACAAATGATTCAGACATAAAATTATAACAATGTGTCACAATTAAAAACAAAGTGGTGGTCTCCAAGACAAGTAATAAACACAATAGGCTAAACAGTATATATCTTAAAGGAGGGAAGAGAATATATAAATATTTGCAAAGACATTCAAAGACTGTATCTATTTCTGGAGAGTATTTTAAGGAATGGACTGACACCAGATTATTATTATTATTTTTCAGTTTCCGGTGGACACAACATCTTTATTTTATTTTTATGTGGTGCTGAGGATCGAACCCAGCGCCCCGCGCATGCCAGGCGAGCACGCTACTGCTTGATCCACATCCCCAGCCCGACACCAGATTATTTTGGTAAGGAGAAAGCTAAAGCACAGTAGTGGAAAGGGAATTTTGATTGAAAACATTTGGTAACTTGCAAACCTTGAATCAGGTGCATGAACTACTTAGTAATATAAAATTAATTTAAAATTCCTACTAGTGTAGAAAGAATCAACCAGCTAACTGTTTGAAAGTTACATCTCATGGTTAATTTCAGCTGAAGATACTAACAGCTTGAGGGGGTTTTTCCTGCTACTGGGGATTGAACCCAGGAGTGCTCTACCTCTGAGCTACAAGTTCTAGCCATATATGTATGCGTGTGTATGTGTGTGTGTGTTTTTATTTATTTCTTATTCATCTATCTATCTATCTATTTATTTTGAGACAGAGTCTTCTTATTAAATTTGCCTAGGCTGGCCTCAAATTTGTAATCCACTGCCTTAGCCTCCCAAGCACCTGGGATAACAGGCATGTGCCACCACACCTGGCCATGAAGTTTAACACCTGACAAGTGTTTTTCTTATTTGTTCTGCAAGTGAAATAAATTATAGAAAATAAACTCCTTACTGATAATATAATCTATTTTTTAATTAAGCAAAATTACAACTTCTTCAGTTTTATTTGAAAACTGGCAGACTGACCTAAGGAGACCTAAATTCTAATACCATTTTTATAATTACTAACCATGTGACCTGGTGATGTAATCATATCTTTAAAAGCAGTAAAAAAAAATCAGAATTGTACAATCTAATGATTGAATAAGACATTAATGTTATCTAATGATCTTAAAGAGTTAATCAAAATATTTACAGAATTTACTTTAAAATGGAAGGATATTGGGGCTGGGTTTGTAGCTCAGCGGTAGAGTGCTCACCTAGGATGGGCAAGGTGCTGGGTCTGATCCTCAGCACCACATAAAAATAAATAAATAATAAAGGTATACAAAATGGAAGGATATTTAAATAACATACTTAACAGTAATCAAATAAGTGGAAATTTAAAACATACAATTATTGTTGATTAAAAACAAAATTTCAAGGCCAGTCTGGGCAACAAAGTGATATCCCCTCTTTAAAAAAAGGTGGGGTAAGGGGAGAAACAGGAAAAAATAAAATAAAATAATAAAAGATAGTCTATTTATTATTTATCACCTTCTCTTGAAGACAACAGAATATGTTACTTTAGTCAGGCATTCCTACTCACTACCAGTAATAATATATATTGCTTTAATCCCTTAAGAAAGTATTTGGCATTATATAAACTAAGGAAAGTGAGACATTAAACACACACAAAATAGTTTTATCCACAAAAATCTTAATTATGGCCTAAGGTTAATCTATAAAGGCCACAAACTGAAAACAACTTAAATGCCTTGTAATATAAATAGGCAAATAAACATAAACTATGGTAAATACACTAATAGAATATTAACTATCATTTTAATAAAATCTGTAATATAAAAATATTTAACATGTTTAAAACCAGATACATTTTATATAGACAGAATGGAGCAATATTTTAAAACAAAAACTAAGTGCTGAGGAAAAACTAAAAATAAATCCACCAAATTATTATTAACAATAGCTGTCTTAATGTACTGAAATTGAGTATAGCGCCAACTTTTTGCTTCTCAAGTTTTCAAAAGAAATGTGTTCATTTTAAGCAAAAAAAATCATTCAAAATTAGGATCTTAACTGCTAAAATAAAGAAAAATGTTCAATCCAAATGGCAGGCTTATGTAATGTAAACAATGAAAGGCTTTATTTAGTTTGGAAATTCTATTCAACAAAGACTTACCTAGTACTCATTATGGGCAAAAACTTGTACTATAAGAGTTTGACAGTTAATAAAAATGATCTCATTTTAGCTATTTTTCATGAGTCACATACTTAATGGAATTAAAAGTTGCAGAGAAGGTAATCTGATAAACAGGGTTTGACAAGAGACAGAAAAAGAAAATGCAAAAATATTGTCAATGCCTTTGTCAATTTTTTTCTAAATGCTTGAGAAGAGAGGTACTATATAAAGTAAGGAAATAATCATATCTTTGATTTGCCTTTAAGCTTTTTCTATTTTTAGGTAACAGAAAAAAAATTAGCAAAAATGTTTCTTAATGTATATATCACAAAGTCAACCTTTTCTTGAATTATAGCTAATATCCTTTACTTTCAACTTTTTTCTATTATCAAACCCATTTTAAAAAACAAAAAGACAATCAGAGATACCCACAGTCTCTGATAATAGGTTTAAAAGGTTTTCCAATAAATACTGATTTATATCCATATAATGTCAAACAAAAAAGTGACAGAGGCTGGGGGTCTAGATTACTAGTAGAATACTTGCCTCACATATGTGAAGCCTTGGGTTCATTCCCCATCAATGTCCACCCCTTTGCCCCCAAAAAAGTGACTAGTAGGTCTATATTGGTTTCTTCAGCATGAACCATAGTACTGGGCATTCAGTAGATGCCCAATAAGTAGATGTACAAACATGTTTTAAGTTCTCAAGATCAGTGAATGAATAAGTTTAAGAGAGAAAGAGAGGCGTTACCTACCTATCTTTGTAATACACTAGCATAATTTGAGTTTGGAGATGGGGGAACACTTTGAGGAAAAAGTTTTATGCTGTAAATGTCATTAAGAACTCTTCCAATATCTTGTTAATCCTATCTCCTTTTCCCATTCCCAAAAGAATATTAACAATAACTACAAAAATTAACAGTGACTACAAATATTTAATAATTTGTTTTCAATAAATAAATAGCAATATAATTCATATCTAAATTCCTAGAAGATCCCAAAAGAAACAAAGGTATGCTTACCTGTGAGGGTCCTTGGAACTTGGTATAATGTATACACATTCCCTCTTGGTCAAAGTGCTTTCTATCCAGGATTTCTGGGACTAAAGTTTTAAAGGAAGGTTTGTAAATTAACTCATTAATACAAGAAAGAAATAATTCCATGACAAATACACAAAAATATATTTCTAAACTATTTAATTTTGTTTTAATCCACTAATTAGTATACTCTTAATAATGATAGCACACTTAAAACATTAGAATAATTCCATTTAAATCCAATGTGATTTAACAGTGCAGGGCTGAAGTGAGATTTTGACTGAGCCAAAAACTCCAGAAGGACCAGTGTGATCCTGGGATATGGACCATTTATAAACAATTAAAAGTGACTGTCAGATTGATTGATTTTTTGAGGTGTTAGGGATCAAACCCAGGGCCTCCCACATGCTAGGCAAGTGCTCTAACCCTGAATTATATCTCCAGCCCTTTTTATTTTATTTAGAGATAGGTTCTTGCTCAAAAGCATAGGCTCACTGTCAGATTTAATTTAAAAACAAGGCCCAGCTAAGATACTAGGTATTTCTAAAACAAATATCTAAATCATAAAAGCATGTAACAGTTAATGGCACAGGGGTAGAAAAGACATAAAGCAAAATTCTAAACAAAAGAAAGATAATATTTTTTAAAAAGATGCTAAACATCAATAGGGACAGAATGGGTTATTACAAGATTATAAATATTCAGTCTACCAAAACTGGAAACAAGTAAAATTAAACAAATATAAGAGCCTTAAAATACATAAAGCAAAAATTCAAGAACTAGACAAATACAGGATCACAATAGATGATTAACACATTTGTCTTAATTACCAAAAAATCCATTAAACAAACAAAAATCAGGAAAGGTTTAGAAGGTTTTAACAAGCCGGACTTAATGAGTATAGCTTATTTCTGCATATAACAAACAAAAGACCCACATTTTACTCAAGCACACATGAGGCATTTATAAAAATTATCATGTACTTTACCATAAAGCAAACTTCAATACATTATCAGACAATAGATACCTTTCAGAAAATATTAACTTATCACAGTGCAATTAACAAAGTGTAAATAAAAAATTTTAATCTCTCAGTATCTGAAACTACTTAAATACTTTGCAAATCAAAGAAAAAGATAACTTAAAATTTAAAACTCTTAGAAGTGAAGAGTAAAAATCCTATGCATTTCAAAACCTGAGCAATGCAGTATAAATGTTGCTTGAGGGGAAATTATAGCCTTAAGGGATTATATTAGAAAACAAAGGCTGAAAGTTATTGAGCCAAGTCCATAATATTAAAAATATATTGAAAAAATATATTTAAAAAAGGAAAGAGATAAAAAGTAAAAAATAAATGAAATTTAAAAAATAATAAAGCAAGATAAGTGAAGATCAAAGTTCTTAGGTAAAAGCTCTATTAAAGTTGAATAAGACAGGGCATAAGTAACAGTAAAAGTGAAAAGATACAATATAAAGAAAGAATAGAAAATAACAGGCCACTATCAACAACATTTAAACACATGTGAAATACACATATCCTACGGAAAGTATACAGTTCAGAAAAAAAAGGATTATACACACACACAAAGAGAAAGTAGTATACTAGAAAATCTTGAAGAGTTTGCAAGTATTTTTCATACTATATTTTCAATCTTCCCATAAATCTGAAATTAATTTCAACTTTTGAAATTTGATTTTTTTTAAAAAAATGAGTTCTTGATGGACCTTTATTTTATTCAGTTATTTATATCTAGTACTGAGACTCAAACTCAGTGCCTCACACATGCTAAGCAAGTGTTTCCATCACTGAGCCAGCCACAAGCTCAGTCCCCTTTTTTTTTTTTTTTTAAGAGAGAGAGAAAGAGAGAATTTTTTAATATTTATTTTTTAGTTTTCGGTGGACACAACATCTTTATTTTATTTTTATGTGGCGCTGAGGATCGAACCCTGGCTCAAGCTCAGTCCTTTAACCTTTTGTTAGTTAGGCTTCTGCTTCAATCCAACTACTGATGACTGACTAGAAAGAATCATCATGATATAAAGTATCACATACTGAGAGTAAGAAAAATTCTACAAAATTGAGTAGATTAATTTTAGGTTTCGTCCTCCTCCTCTAGGCCACCAGGATAGTATGAAAAGAATTTATTTACTAAATAAATGAAACCTATGAGAAAAGAGACATTCTGGAGAAAATTATGATGAATTAAGTTTTGCAGGAGATTTTCTTGAGTCTGCATCAGACACCCTTTTGATAAATCTTAGAAGTTATCCCCAACATTCTACTTCTGTTTTCAAAATTTTGTGTTTCCTTACTTCAATCAAAATGTCCATTTCCTAGGTAAAAAGTTCTCCTTTATGTAGGCTCACTCAGGTAGGAGCAAATTACACCATAATGCTCCAACTATCAAGAAAAAAAAAATCAATGGATGCCCTCTAGAACTCAGGTCTCTTAATTAGCAAAATTTTCTATTTAAGAGCATGTGACATTGACATAATCTCTCCAGCACCTTCTTACTCTAAAATCTGCTTATTTCCTAAGAAGCTCCTTCTTTACATCCCTTGTCAGGTTGTGGGGGAGATCACTTTAACTTCATTATAATAGAAGTCAATTTGCTCCTGATGTACACATAGCAAATCCAATTTTGATTCAATCCAATTCCCCACCCACTCTATGACTGCATGTACACCGCAGAGAAAACGCAATACCTGGCTGGTTTCACTTTAAAACTCTTGACCATGAACCTCAAATGCCTTTTAACAATCCCCCACCCACCCATCACCCCCTGCCAAAAAAAAAATTAACACTATTAACCAGCTTCCTTGGTCCATCTTCTCACTCTCACGGATGATTTTTTTACCATCTCTTCTCCTGAAACTTCCAACCCTCCTCCATCATTCTCATTCTTACTTTCCACTTCACTGAAGCAAACAGACAACTCTTCTACAAACTTTTATCACATCTATCCACCAATGAGTACATTCACATATTCTGCCTTCCCTTGTATAACTATCTATGCTCTAACAACCAATTCTCTTCTCATATTTTCCTTCTTTTACAGATCATTCCCATCAGCATGCAACATGCTATTATTCTCCAAGTATTTAAAAATAAAAGGCAATCTTTTTTCTCATTTCACGACTCCCTAGGCTATCTACTCCATGTTTCTGTCTACACCTACAGTAAAGAACATGAAGAAAAGGGTTTGGTTTTTTTTTTTTTTTGGGGGGGGGGTTGTTATTGGTTCCCCCACCCCTTTCTTCTCCTTTCATACTTTCTAAAGAACCCAGATCAGATTTTCAAGTCAACTACTCTTCTGAAATAAGTTTTTTGCAAAACTATCAATGATATTCTTTAATGTCAATGAAAAGCCAATTTTCAGGCCTTATCTTCAGCAGCAACTTTAACAAAGTTGATCATTACTAATTTTTCTAGTTTTTCAAACATAAAGAGGTGCTGTATTTTGTTAAATTAAAAATGTGTATTAGTGGGCTGGGGCTGTAGCTCAGTGGATAGATGAATAGATTAAAAAATGTGGCATATAAACACAATGGAATATTACTCAGCAATAAAAAAGAATAAAATCATGGCATTTGCAGGTAAATAGATGGAGTTAGAGAAGATAATGCTAAGTGAAGTTAGCTAATTCCAAAAAACCAAATGCCAAATGTTTTCTTTGATATAAGGAGGATGATTCATAGTGGGATAGGGAGAGGGAACATGGGAGGAATAGACGAACTCTAGATAGGGCAGAGGGGTTCAAGGGGAAGGGAGACGGCATGGAGTTATAAATGATGGTGGAATGTGATGATCATTATTATCCAAAGTGCATGTATGAAGACATGAATTGGTGTGAATATACTATGTATAGAACCAGAGATATGAAAAATAGTGCTCTATACGTGTAACACGAATTGTAATGCATTCCACTGTCGTATGAAAATAAAAAGATATAAAATAAGATCTGTTTGGACTTTCTCCTTTTACACTATTCAGAGACAACTAGCAAGGACCTCAGTTCAGTCCCAACTGGATTTTAAAAAAGAAGCCCATACCTAGACATAATATTGGTGAAACTTTACTACATGAAGATAAAACCAAAAAATAAAAAATAAACCTTAAGGGGGCTGGGGTTGTGGCTCAGAGGTAGAATACTTGCCTAACATGCGTGAGGCACTGGGTTCTATCCTCACACCACATAACGTAAAATAAAGACACTGTGTCCACCTATAACTAACTAATAAATAAATAATTTAAAAAAAAATAAATAAACCTTAAGGGGCTGGGGTTGTGGCACAGTTTTAGAGCACTCACCTAGCAAGTGCAGGGTGCTGGGTTCAATTCTCAGCACCACATAAAAATAAAATAAAGGTATTGTGTCCAGCTACAACTAAAAAACAAAATATTTTTTAAAAAACAAACCTTAAATAGTTAATTTAGAATAAGTTAAGAGCTAAGGTATTCCATATGTGCTCTTCAGTTTCAGCTGTAAGTTACATGTAAAACACCTTAAGCCTTATGCTGCTTTCATACATGTAAAATTTCTGAAGATAGTGTTTTTTTATAAACTGCTTTATGCAACAAATGAAGGTCCTGGGACTACAAAAGCCCTCTAGGGAATCTTTTCGGGCTCAATCAAGAACAAAGACTCCCAAAATACCATAGGTTGCCCTTGGTATGGCCTCTTAGAAAAAGAGATTAAGGGTCAAAGATTGCCAACAATACAGGAAATGTTCTTCTTTGTCTCACTGTGGCACATGGTGGCACATTTCTGTAATCCCAGTGACTAAGGAGGATGAGATAAGCAGGATAACCACTTTGAAGCCAGCCAAGCAACTTAGCAAAACCCTGTCTCAAAATAATAATAATAATAATAATAAATAATAATAATAATAAAAATGGTAGAGTGTCCCTGGGTTCAATTCCCAATACTGCAAAAAATGAAAGAAAAAAATTCCTCTTTGGTAAGAGTTCTTGGATCAACCATGTAGCAGACCACTTGGGTTCAAGGTAACAAGATACACATTGAGTAGACAAGTACAGATTTACCCTTGCCTCATGACCACCAAAAACCATTATTATGAATACCATAGAACGTATTCAACCTTGAAAAAAAGAAAGAGAAAGAAATACAAAATAGGGCTAGAGATGTGCCTCAGGGGTCGAGTGCCCTTGAGTTTAAAACCCAGTAAATCCACCCCCCAAGTTCCCAAAAAGAAGAGATCCTGCCATTTGCAACAACATGAATGAAACTATAAAGCCATTATCTCTTCTAACAACCTAAAAGATTCCAAAGGTCACTGTAAGAGGTAAGTCCAATTACAGGACTCACTGCACACAGGGAAATCCAAAGTCTCCTTTATTACTAGATATTTAGTTTCCCAATTCACAAACAGTTTACCCACAAGCAACATTAAAAATGTTGCCTAAAATCAAAGTTGACACTAATATATCCTTTCAAAGTTGTCAAAGAAATAGAGTGTTAATCAAAGGTCAGTTAGTTTTGTTAACCCTTTGTTCAAAGTGAATATAACAAGAAAATAATTAGCAGATACAATATGGTTATCAGGCATTGTTCTAAACATTTTAAGTGCATTTATATGCCTTTACTCATTCTGTGCTCACAATCCTATGAAGTGGATGCTATTAATACTCCCACATTAAAGATAAGACTTAGTTAGACACAGAATTTAAAAAACTGTCCAAAGCCACACAGTTAATAGAATAGTTTGTCCTAACTTTTAAGAGATATTTAAAATAAACATTTCAAAATCACTTGAAGATATGCTTTAAATATACCACCTTTCTTACATCTTTTCTTAAATTGATGGGTAGAAATAGAATTACTTTCAAAACAAAAATTCTATAGTGATCACTCTATATATAACTTTCTGAACACAGAAAATACAAAAAAGAACAGAATGGCTAACATACTTTCCTAAACAGTGGTGTTAAATACCAACAACTGCAAACCAGCATTAAGCCTTTCTCCTTTTCTGCCTCTCAGCAATTATCTGCCTGAGCATCTCTGACTGCAATTACTCAAGCTAGGGTGGACATAGGTATGGGGAAATTTAATCAACAGACTTCAAAAATAGACTAATACCAGTAAATCACAGGTTCTAAATAGAAGCTTGCAAACTTCTGAATATTAATTAATTGAAAAATTCTTTCCAATTATCCAATGAATCAGACACACATTTTTCATAATTAATATCTTCCTAGTAACAGTAAATAAAAATATTTTCATTGACATTTTCACTTAAGACAGAGTTATATAGCAGAGAAAAATAAATTCCAAATAGTATTTGACATAAAAATAATCAGAGTTCTCTTTATAAAGATTAGTGTGGGGCTGGGGATGTGGCTCAAGCGGTAGCGCGCTTGCCTGGCAGGCGTGAGGTCCGGGTTCAATCCTTAGCACCACATACAAACAAAGATGTTGTGTCCGCCAAAAGCTAAAAAATAATAAAATATTTTTTTAAAAAAAAAAGATTAGTGTGTAAGGAGACAACTAAAAGAATAGTTTCTAATTAGCAAATCCATCCAAAATTTTAGCAAAACTATTTGCTAAGTCACTTAAATTATGTCACTTTCATGACCACAAATTTTTACTAAATTTTGTGCCCTCAGGGACATACAACTTTAGCAAGTTTTAAGACCCTCTCCTACCACTCCTTTTACTTTATACATCAGTTTTGTATATTTCAAGAATTTACTCTCAGTGTATATAATGGCCAAATGTAAATATATTCCCCCCACACATAGTATTTTCTTCCTTCACTAGTTACAGTAGGACTGACTTCATATACCCAATATTCACACATCCCAGCTGAAAGATGTAAATCCCACCCAATGATAAATCAGTTTTATGGTTTCTGAAATTCTAAGTTTCTGTTCTGCCATTAGTTACCCAATCCATCCTGGATTACAAACACATACATAAATTCTTAATTTTCTATTTTTTTCTTCTTTTGCTAGGGTGCATTACTGAATTATACCAAGAGGTGGCAAACTACAAACACAAATCTGAAAATTCCTAAACTTCTATGTTCCAAGTAAGGTAAAAACTAACTACAGGTTGAATATCCCTTATCCAAAATGCATGGGACCATACATGTCTTGAATTTTGCATTTTTTTTCAGATTATAGAATATGTGAATATACATAAAGAGATACCTTAGAGAGCAAATCCAAGTCTAAACAAAAAATTTATTTGTGTTCCGCAGATACCTTAGGCACACAGAGTAAAGGCATTTTATAAACTATATCTAGTAGGCCTGCATTTTGACTGTGACTTAAGTCAAGTGTGAAATTTTCCAATTGTGTTATATCGACCCTTAAAAAGTTTTGAGTTCTGGGGCTAGGGACATAGCTCTGTGAGAAAGCAATTGCCTATCAGGCACAATGCCATGAGTTTGATCCCCAGCACTGAAGAAAAAAATGAAAAGAAAGAAGAGTTTGGGGTTTCGGAGCATATAAGATTTTTAAATTAGGCATGTTCAACCTGAACATCCACAGAATGTTAGCACAGGAAGGAATCTTAAAGATTTCTTATGATCTTCAGTGGTTAAAGAGTACAGTTTCTGGAGCTGGATTAATCTGAGTTATCATCGCTATTGTTTACTTATGTGTGCAATCTTGCACAAGTTTCTGAACTGTTTCCCTACCAGTAAAATACACCAGTATCTTCCTCACAATACCCAGATTAAACAAAATAATCAGTACAAAATGGCACATAGTTAAATTCTGACCACGTTGATTATCACTTAAAATTCCATAATTTAGCCAGATGTGGTGGTGCACACCTGTAATCCCAGCAGCTTGGGAGGCTGAGGCAGGAGAATCAAAAGTTCAAAGCCAGCCTCAGCAACTTAGTGAGGCCCTAAAAACTCAGCAAGACCCTGTCTTAAAATAAGGACATAGGGCTGGGATTGTGGCTCAGTGGTAGAGCACTTGCCTAGCACATGTGAGGCCCTGGGTTCAATTCTCAGCACCATGTATAAATAAATAAAATAAATGCCCATTGACAACTAAAAAAATAAAAACATAAAAGGGCTGGGGATGTGGCCCAGTGCTTAACTCCCTGGGTTTAATCCCTAATACGTACATACACACACACACACACACACAAAATCCATAAATTATAAATTTTTCATATCAGTTTACCAACAATAAGAGGGCACACATACAATAAATAAACCTTCTAACCACATCCTATACTCCAAACAATTTAATACTAGCACATCCTTCTACTGTGCAGATGCTGCTAGGAGCAGCATATAGCCCACTATAGGAAAAACAGAATTTGGAGTTCAGGTATACTCAAGTTAATTAATGACTATTCTAGTCTGCTTGGACTACAATGCATTTGCTTAAAAAAAATTAAATGACACTAAAGACTTAGAAATTGAGTTGAGATAAATTTGTACATGGATCAATATGCCTGAAAGGATGACACAAATAATGAAAGATAAAAATAAGGTTTACCTAAATCAAAACACTAAAACACACTGGCACTCTCTGACTTCTCCTATCAGAGTTCAATTCATTTGATTCTTCTCTCACTCTTTTGGGCCTAACTATAGAATTCCACTTAGTCTTAACTGCATGTGAACCCTATGAGAGAGTTTTTAAGGTATTATGAAAAAGAATCTGCAGAATGACAGTTAGCAGAAAAATTATATATATAGCAGGGCACAGTGGCACACACTTGTAATCCCAGCTACTCAAGAGGCTATGAGGCATGAGGATCAAAAGTTCAAGGTTAGGGGCTGGGGTTGTGGCTCAGCGCTTAGGCTCCTGCGGGGTGCTAGGCTTGACCCTCAGCACCACATTAAAAAAAAAGATATTGTGTCCAACTAAAAAACAAAAAACAAGCAAACAAACAAAAAAGTCAAGGCTAGCCTCAGCAACTTAGTAAGATCCTATCTCAAAATAAAAAATGAAAAAGACTGGAGATGTAGCTCAATGGTTAAAGCACCCTAGAGCTCAATCCCCAAGGAAGAAGGGGGGAGTCGTATATACCAAAGAAACTAAACTGAATCAAATCCAGACCATGACTTTCTTGTAAAAAGGCTCCTACACCTATTTTCTGTTCGCTTTGCTTTTCTTACTGATTTCTCCAAGGAATTGCTACCCTGATTATTTATAGACCAATAATGCCCCAGATTTGTGGGGTATAAAATGTATGATAAAGAGAACCATGAGCAGTTGCTGTTATGCCATACAGTGGGCTCCAAGATATGAAATAATTAAGTCTGGGAATAACTACGTCTACAAAGTAATCAACCTCAATTTAGCCCAAACAATAATAATTTTTCCTCAGTTAGTCAACAGAAAATCTTGCCTAAAATAATTCATTTTAACATGAAAAAATTATTAGGAGAATGAAAAGGAATTAAAAACATCTTTTAGGATAAAAAGCTAAGTATAATGGCAGAAAAAAAAATCAAACATTTTAAATTTCTTATACTAAGTCAATAAATTTTGCCTATACGTATAAGATTGCTAAAAATCAAAACAAACAGTTGCAGGAAAGCAAATTTATTTAGAAACAAATCCACATTTAAGGAAACTTGGTGATGGAGACAGCAAAATAAATCAGTGAAAATATGAACTGCTCCAATATATGTACATGAACCACCACACTTTTTTAAAAATTTTTTAGTTGTAATTGGACACAATATCTTTATTTTATTTTTATGTGGTGCTGAGTATCGAACCCAGGGTCTCGCACATGCTAGGCAAGCGCTCTACCACTGAGCCACAATCTCAGCCCCACCACACTAAATTTTTAAAAAATTAGTACCTGGGGCTGGGGATGTGGCTCAAGGGGTAGTGCGCTCATCTGGCATGCATGCGGCCCGGGTTCGATCCTCAGCACCACATACAAACAAAGATGTTGTGTCCGCCGATAACTAAAAAATAAATATTAAAAAAAAAAAAATTCTCTGTCTCTATCTCTCTCTCTTAAAAAAAAAATTAGTCACTGTAATTGTTCATGAGGACTTTGTTTTGAACTAACCATGCACATGTTAGTTGGCTTTAAAAAAAAAAAAAATTAGTACCAGATGGATTAAAGTCAAAATATGAAAAGCGAAACTTTAAAACTTCTACTAAAAAAAAAAAAAAAAAAAAAGATGAAGAACTTTATGACCAAAAATCACATAAAGAAAATACTGATATATGATCACACTAAAATATAGAATCAGGGTTAAGAATGGTGGTACATGTCTGCAGTCACCATTACTCAGGAGATTGAAGCAGGAAGATCCTAAATTCCATGCAACCCTTGGCAATTTAGTAAGACTCTGTAAAAAAAAAAAAAAAAAAAAGTGCTGGTGTTGAAGCTCAGTGGAAAAGGAACCCTACATTCAATTTCCAGTACGGCATTAAAAAAAAAAAAAAAGAAATTTAAAAACTAAGGAATAGTGACATCACTAGATGGTAGAGTGCCAGCTTAGTAGGTATAAGGCCCTGGGTGTAATATCCAGCACCATCAGAGGGGGGGGGGGAGGGGAGAAGACAGTGAGCATCAATAACCCAAATAAATTAACAAATTTACCAAAAAAAGTAAAAAAAAAAAAAAAAAGTAAAACTTAGATGTACAGTTCATAAAACAAAAAAGTTAGCATTGGGGTATAAAATAGAAAACTGAAAAAGGTTAGGAAAAGGGGAGGTAACCATAGCCAAACTAAGTATGACAGTTATGTCTACAAAAGTGGAAAATATAATGGGATTTTAACACAGGAAATTTCAATTTTATCTATACTATTTCATTTCTTAAATTTGTATGTGAGTTATATTATAATCTGCCTATTGTTTATTTATATATCTGAATTCCCTAATAAAAAGCAACTACCAGGCCTGGAGTTGTAGCTCAGTGGTAAACACTTGCCTAGCATATGTGAGGCACTGGGTTTAATCCTCAGCACCACATAAAAACAAATAAATAAAATAAAGGTATTTGTCCATCTACAACTAAAAATATATTTTTAAAAAACCAACCACCAAAAAACTCAATTATATATGTTTACTTTTAAATATTATGGAATGGAAGTCAAATGATACAATTTAAATTCATTTTGTTCCTGGCTCCTGGTTCCCTGATAAAATGAGTTTTTCCCCCCTGCCAAAGCAATAAAATCTATTGAACTAAATGGATCAACAGCCACCAAAAATTTTCAGGTGATAACACAAAAATAAATCTGAAAAAGAAAAATCTAAAGAAAATATTAGGGCAATCTCTATTTAAAAACTTGGATCTTCATACAGTCAATAAGGCAATATCAACCCAGTATCTATTCCTGCCATGTGATGATACTTTACTGATACATTAATGGACAGGTTTTCACAGTTACAAATGAAGAATTCTATCCTTACAGAAATCTATTTAGTTAATGACTTCCAATCTATAAAGGATTCCCTCAACTAGTAAGTCTACACTTTAACAAAACAAAATGTATATAACTAAGTTGCAAATAATCTATCCTAAGAACATATATACCCCTGAATATTAAGATGCATCTCCAAGTTTATATAGTTTGGCAGTTCAACACCCAGTCTGACACTTATTAGCTTTGTGACCTTAGTAAATAATGGGGGATAGTGTCAACTTCTTAGAATATTCTTGAGGGGACTAGGGGTTTGGCTCAAGGCCCTGGGTTTGATCCCCAGGACCATATATACACACACACACACACACACACACACACACACACACACACGGAATTCTCTTGAAGGATTGATATATGTAAAGCATTTAGAACAAAGACCACAGTTAAATGCTAATACCTGTGAGCTAATCCTATAAAAATTTATCTAAGGCCTACTATAGACTTTTCTTGTACAAGAGTGCCTTTTGTATATTGTATATGGTAAACTATATTCTTAAAGAAAAGAAAGTATGGATTCATATACTGAAGAGTAAGGTCAAGCTTTGTAAGTCTAATTAATGTTTCTCTAGTCCCCTTATAATAAAGAATCTGCTTCTAGCTGATGCAGTGGCACATGCCTGTAATCCCAGAGGCTCAGAAGGCTGAGGCAGGAGGATCAAGAGTTCAAAGCCAGCCTCAGCAAAAGCGAGGTGCTAAGCAACTCAGTGAGACCCTATCTCTAAATAATATATAAAACAAGGCTGGGGATGTGGCTCAGTGGTCGAGTGCCCTGAGTTCGATCTCCAGTACCCCTCACCCCCAAAATCTGCTTCTTGGATCTTTCCTTCTATCATTTCTAGTGTGCTACCAAGTTGTCAGAGAAAAAAAGGTAAATAAGCCTGTTAAATTTCACTTTGCACACACTTTTCAACCACTGAACCTGGTTCTCAAGGTTGTTAGGCTCCTCATATGGCTTGGCTCAAGAGCTTTTTCTTACTTTGCATTAGGAGCTGGGTTTCCAAAAAGTATGGCAGGTGCATAGTTAACGTGTTATGTTATTAACATGTCTACATGATAGCAGGAAAGACAAAGAGTGTTTTACAGATTTTAATCCTATTATTGCTCCTGAGGTCAAGTAGAAGTAAAATCATCATATGTAGACAGAAAAGTTAACAGCGATGCTCATCAACAATCCTGACTTCAAGCCAGGCATTGTGGTGCACACCTGCAGTGAAGCTATTTGGGAGGCTGAAGCAGGAGGAATACTTGAGCCCAGAAGTTAGAGGCCACATAGTGAGACCCTTTCTTAAAATTGAAAGGGGGGGCGGGGGGGGGGGGAGGTGATACTGTGACCTGGCAAAGACACTTAGGTCAAGAGACAAGTCTACCAACCTCAAAGAACTGCTTGCCTCCACATACCAAAATTCTTTAATAGGATTCTAAAATTTCTAAGTGGTAGAAAAGTAAACACAATTCACCAAAAACAGGTTAAACAGATTCAGAACAATTTTTAATTCCAAATGAACTGAACCAAGACTTAATAAAATCTCTAAAAGTAGTTATTTTAGAGCCAATCATTTTTATAAGATAAACTAGAAGAGGTCCAATTCTCCAAGTCAAACACTTCAGTCAGATTCAAATAACTGCAAAGAGCCTTCTAAAAATCCCTCCATTATTGCCATATCAATCCACACTCCACTCATTCCAAACTACATATGGTAGTTTTATATTAAAGCTCCCAGAAGAAGAAAGAAGTGATACCCATCTAAGTTCTTTTCATGGGTTCACATAAATGACAGTTAAAATCCCTATAGTCAAATGATACTTATAATCTACACTAATCTCAAACATTTTAAATTTTGGTCCCACTTAAGTTTGGTCAAATTTAAAACAGATATTTAGTGGGGAATCACTTAAGAAAAAAAAAGACTGAGCAATTTATATGCTGAAAAGTTCCTCAAAGCAAAAGGTGAAAGAGGACACAAAATTGAAATAATGTATAGCTGGCAAAAATTAATGTCTCCTACTGAAAGCATTATGTGAATGACTGAAGAGATCTTCACAACTGAGAGAATAGGTGGTGAACAATAAGAATCTCCCAATCTAAAAAATTAAGGGAAAAAAAAAAAAAGGACTGGGGTTCAATGATAGAGTGGTTTGCCTAACTTTGGGTACAATCCCTAGCACAGGAAAAAAAAAAAAAAAGTGCCTCTTAATATGATGCAGTAGAAAGTACAGAATACTACTTATTAAACCTATTAAGTAATCTTGCCAAAATATGAAACTAGAATCTGATCAAGTCTTGAGATTTACCAACAGTTTATAGTAAATACAGAGAAGAAACATGCTGCATGAAACTACGGGGATGCATTCAACAAAATCCAAAGTGTGGGAAATTTTATAGGGCAAATAATTATTCTGTTAAATGACAAATGACAAGACCAAAACAAAAAAAAGGGGTACCAGTGATTGAAAGAGTTATCAACCAAATGCTGAGTGTAGAATTCTTAATCCTGAATGAAACGTATCAAGGGAATAAAACATGAGATAATCAGGGATATTCATTGATTGTTCAACAATCCTAAGGAATTATTACTTTTTAGGCAAGCAAATGGTACTGTGGTTAGGAGTCCCTGTCTTTTTAGGTATACACACAATTAAGTATTTATAAATAACATGTTTATGATTTCCTTTAAAATTATCTAGTTGAGCTGGGTATAGTGGAACATGCCTATAATCCCAGCAATTTAGGAGGCTGAGGCAGGAGGATAACAAGTTTGAGGTCACCTGGGCAACTCAGCAAGATCCTATCTCAAAATAAAAACTAAAATGGGATGGGGATGTGGCTCAGTAGTACAGTGCCCCTGGGTTCCATCTCCAATGCCACCAAACAAAAAACTATCCAGTTAAGGAGGAAAAGGAGGGATAATGTAACAAACAAAAGTCACATGCCAGTTGAAACTTGTCAAAGGATTCATGGTGGTTTGTTTTACTATATACACAATCTTTATGTTTAAAATCTCCCATGTTAGAATGTTAGGAAATCAGAGAATTAAATCAAAAAATCTATAATTGGTAGGGCTCTCCAACTTAAATTTCATGAGTGCTTGATTCAATAGTCCATTTTAAAAAAAATTTACTTGTATTAATTTAAGTACTGTTTTCAACTATAACATCTACATCCTTTAAGTAATAACTTCAATTATTAAATGTTTTCATTTTATGGCTGATTACTATGAACATTATACCCACAAATTAGAGATATTATTCCACAAAAGTGACCAACTTCTCTTAACTCCTGAAGGGCAAAATCTCTTCCTTCTTTCTTCTACCAATTATTTCAGGCCCTCAATATTTTTTCAAGAGTCTTAAAATTGCCTCCTCTATGAGTGTCTTTTACGTTCATCAATTCATCCTCCATAGTGTTGCCTAAAGTGGCAACATTTTTTTAAAAATCCAGAAAAAAAATCCAAAACCCTATGCATGATACATATCACCTTCAGAAATCTGGTCTTGCCTATCTGTAATAGCATTACCGGTACCCCACATCTTCCCTTACTTCACTCATGTACAGTTTTGTACAAGAGTTCCCAGAAAAAAAAAAATAAAAAATAAGGATGCTCTGTTCTTGTAAAGGTCAGTTTTCTGACACATCTATTTTTAGGTTAATTTCTACTTTTTACTAACTCTTTTTAAGACTCACCTCTACCACTAGTTCCTTTTGCAAGTGTACTCAGACTTTTCCTTTCCCTGATTACCCTGTCCCAGTAATTCAAGCAAAAGTATCATATTCTTTTGTTTTTGCATATTTATATTGCCTTTCAAGATTACTAAGTATCACAATACCTGAAACATAGTAGATACTAAATATGTGCTTTATGAAGTAATGATCCATCTTCCATCAGACAACAAGTTGATCTTTTACAAATTTCTAGAATGTAAGCTGTTTAAAAGTTGTCTTGTCTAACATATCTTTCCCACTCCAGTGCCTTTCACAGTGTTTGGACTATATTATTAAATAAGTGATTTGTTGCCAACTGAATAAAACAAAAATTGGGAGTTAGTTTTCCACAAAATCTGATTCCACTCCAGTTTTGTTGTTGTTTGTGGTACTGGGAATTTAACCCAGGGCTTCACACATGTTAGGCAAGCACTATAGACACTAAACTACATCTCCAATCCCCCAACTTTTAAAAAATTTTAAGTCAGGGTCCTATTATCATTGTCTAGGCCAGCCTGGAACTTGTGATCCTCCTGTCTCAGCTTCCCAAGTAGCTGGGATTGTAGGTGTGCACGTGCACCACGACTCCCAACTTCTACTCCATCTTTTCCAACTTGTGTTTCTTGGTATTTTGTTTGTTTTCTATTATTGTTCAGTCAGTTGGCTTTTTAAAACCCAGAAAACATTTTTTTATGTATTTTTTTTTTATTTATAAGTGACAGCAGAATGCATTACAATTCTTATTACACATATACAGCACAATTTTTTATATCTCTGGTTGCATACATAGTATATTCACACCAAATCATGTCTTCATACATGTACTTTGGATAGTAATGATAATCACATTCCACCATCATTAATTACCCCATGCATCTTCCCTTCCCCTCCAACCCCTCTGTCCTATCTAGAGTTCATCTATTCCTCCCATGCTCCTTCTCCCTATCCTATTATGAATCAGCCTCCTTATATCAAAGAAAACATTTGGCATTTGGTTTCTGGGGATTGGCTAACTTCTCTTAGCATTATCTTCTCTAACTCCACCCATTTACCTGCAAACGCCATGATTTTATTCTCTTTTATTGCTGAGCAATATTCCATTGTGTATATATGCCACATTTTTAATCTACTCATCTACTGAAGGGCATCTAGGTTGGTAAAACCCAGAAAATATTTATACAATTTCTTTTGGTGTCCAAGTAGAAACTGATTACCAGAAGCAAATGCCTTAAATAACTGTTTAGAATTATACATTGTAGGTACAATGTATTTAATGGACTTTTACATTCAAGTGTTGATCAAAAAGTTGAGGAAGCTAAACAAATTATCATCATTGAATAAAGAACCCCAGTTTGAGGTTATCCGCTGATTCCATCCTAACTTAACTGGAAACAGTACCAAAAATCCCATAATTCAACCACGCCCGGTGGCTCAAGCCTGTAATCCCAGCAGCTGGGAGGCTGAGGCAGGAGTATCATGAGTTCAAAGCCAGCCTCAGCAAAAGCCAGGCTCTAAGCAACTCAGTGAGACCCTGTCTCTAAATAAAATACAAAATAGGGCTAGGGATGTGGCTCAGTGGTTCAGTACCCTGAGTTCAATCCCCAGAACCACCCCCCACCCAAAAAATTCCATAACTCAATAGCAATCAAGACTTAAGTAGTGTAAAAAATAAAATCAAATTCAATTTAAATTTTAAAGTGAGACTGTTTTTCCTGCAGAATCAATAGGTTTATTAACAGCATGTTCAACCAATACTAACTTCATACTATGTGCCATATATGTTGAATAATCTATGTAAACAAATCATTTGGGGGAGGTTATCTGCTAATAAAAAGAACCTAAACAGAAAGACAGGAGAAACTTGGAGACCACATCTTAGTTTCTAAAGGCTAAGTTTTGAAGTACATAGGTAGCAAGACATTAAGGTGAAAGACTGGATTTAAGGGGCTGGGGTTGTGGCTCAAGTGGCATCGGGCTCACATGGCATGTGTGAGGCACTGGGTTCCATCCTCAGCACCACATAAAAATAAAATATTGTGTCCACCTAAAACAAAAAAATAAATTTTAAAAAAGACTGGATTTAAGAAAGGTACTTGAGATAAAACAAAGAAATTATAGACTTTCAATAGAAATAAGTCTTTCAGAAAAGAATGAATGGCTTTGTAGATGAAGCATCTTCATTTCTATTTTCTAACATATCTTGAATACACGAAATATTTTAAAATACTAAGCTAATAGGTTCAAATCTGTGCTATTTACCATCTAAGATAGAAAACTAGATATGTCACTTAATAGTATTAACAACTTGCTATTTTTAAACAAATCCCTTTGATTCAACTCCCTCCCTAAAAGACTCCCTTAAATCCTTTTAAGTAGTAAATTCAAAATTTTAGTTCAGGTAAAGGGATTTAAACCCTTCTTTTAAGAAACAGGAAAAGGGTGAGATGACGTTTTTATTGGCTTTACACTATCAAAGACGGTGGAACATAGTGAAAGACGCACTATTTGTTCACAGTAGAACTAAACTCGTGCTATAAGCAAAAACCTGGTTTAACTTTGATAAGCCACTTGAAATTTGCTGCTAGAGCAAAGAAAATCTGCCAGACTTCAGCAGTGGAAGAACTGTTTGCATAAAGCCTATCAAGTTAAAAGAACTGACCAGAAATCCCTACCCTGCTGTTCAAGTCCCTCATCTGAAAGACTTTCTTTGTAAGAAATCTTCGAATTCGGTTCCTGGTCTTAACAAAAAAGCTTTATCAAAAGCTACAATGCACCGCCTGCCTCTCTCCCTCCCTCCACTATGCCCCTTCAGCCTAGACCCCTCTCTAGGGCAACAGATTAGATAGTTCAACTTAAATCCTAACAGCACACTGCCTCAGTCCCCACAGTAGCGTTCCCCACCCTGGAGACCTTTAATTCTTGCTAAAGAATATTCTAAGCCAAATGTACAGCCAACAGCGTCAACCCTCTGGCTCCAAAATACAAAATGTACCTGTAGAATATCCACTGCACAGCAAACAAGGCACAGCTCCAAACTCGTGTCTTCTACCCTTTTTGTTCCCTCCCAGCCCTCCCTCCTTTTCCATGTTGAACTTTAGCAGAGCTTTTGGCTCCCTTATCTGCCAGCAACTGGCGCCAGGAGGACCGCGCTCCCGGGAGATGCGGAGCTTGGCGGCAGACCGCTGCGTCTGGCGCGCTGCGGCCGCTGAGCTCACTCCAGCTCAGAGCCGCTCAGAGCAGCTCAGCGCGGCCAGGTAGTCCCCGGATCGCGCCTCTGTCGCCTCGAGAGGCCCTCGCGGGAGCCGGCCTCACCTCAGGGGATTCCCTCGATGAGGAGTCGCGCCAGACCTTGCTACCTTGCCTCCCGCCCCTCACCCTCGAACGAACAACACAGCAGTCCCGCCTGGGCAACTCCGAAGCCTCGCGGCAATTCGAGGGTCCTTCGCCCCAGGGAACGCGGCTCCCCCACACATTTGCCCGCCAGGTCCTTCCCTTCCCTTCCCCACCCGGGCCTGAGTGGGTCCAGTACCATTCTCCTCACGGGGCAGACTCCGGAAGGGCAGCAACTCCACCTCCTCCTCCTCCGCGGCCTGTAGCCATCTATCGGGAAGCGTCTCCGGAGGCGGCAGCAGAGGCCGCCGGACAAGGACAGCCCAGGGAAACCTTCTCAGAACTAACTCAGCTCCAGCGCTAGCAGCAGAAGTCGAGTCTTTCATAATTGTGCGACCAACTCCGCCGGATGACTGGCCACAGGGACGCGCCCGCGCCCGCCTCCGCCAGCGACGGGGCTGAAGACAGACCACGTGAGGGGCGCGTCGTGTGCGTCGCCGCCCACGGGTCGGGTCACGTGAAGGGCGCGCGCTCCCGCGTTCCCAGGACCCCTCCCTGCGCGGAGCGCGCCCTCCGGGCGCGAGCACCGTCAGCCTCACCGCCCGCCTCACCGCCCGTGGTCTCCTGGCTCCGGGAGCTTTGCTCCCTAGCTCTCCAGTAGGTGCGTCGGCGGATTTGCCCTAGCTCCCGGGTTGGAATTTGAGGAAGCACGTTAAGGTTCCAGGCCTCCCCGGGATCCAACCTGGAGCTGCGGAGTGGTGTCACCTCCAGGAACCCACCTGGCTTCTGCCTGCACGCTCAAGCAAACTAAAGGTTCCCGAACCCCTCTCTGTGCTTCAGAAAGGGTCAAGGTTTCGGATACTACTTTCTCTTCGTCCAAAATGCAAAATCATCTTTCCCTAAATCACATTCTTTCTCTAGATTTCACTATAAGAATTTTTTCGGGATTAATTATGGGGCCATCCGTTTCCCTCCCAAAGATATCACCCACAGACATGCATACACCACACACCTTCCCAAGCAGAGACTGTAGGTTGTTACCGGGTTTGATACAAGCCTGTCTTTCCATTTCCTTTGCTATCTCACCAGTCTGCTTTGGTTATTATTGATCGCTTACTAAATGCTATTCTTCCCTATCCACTAGGAAGACCACAATCAGTTTGATTTCCTTAAAACTGCTTTACATACTTCGACTTTCTGCTCCCAGAGACTTAAGGGGTTCCTCAATATGACCCTCATCCCTCTCTGTCTTATCTCTTTCTTCCTTCCTTCCTTCATTCCTTTCTTTCTTTTTTTTTTTTTTTTTTTTTTTTTTTTTGTACCAGGAGTTGAACCCAGGAGCACTTAACCACTGAGCCACAACTCCATCCCTTTTTAATTTTTTTGAGACATGGTCTTGCTAAGTTGCTTAAGGCATTGGTAAATTGTTAAGGCTGGCCTCAAACTTGTGATCCTCCTGCCTCAGGCTCTGGAACCGCTGGGAATTACAGACCTGCCCAACCAGGCCTGGTTTATCTCTTTTTAAAAAAGTTTTATTGAAGAATGATTGACAAGATAATCTAAACATATTTAAATATACAATTTGATAAGTTTTGACCTATGTATACACCCATGAGATAAACCATTACCCCAATCAAAATAGTGAACATATTCATCATCATCCTCAAGTTTCCGGCCACTTTTTGTAACCATTTCATCCTGTCACTCCCTATCAAGGCCCTTAGCAATTGGAGTTGTCTCTTGGTGCCCTCCGGACTTTGATTCCAGGATTCCCCCTACCCATACTAAAATCAGCAGATGTCAAGTCCCTTATAAAATGGTGTAGTTTTTGCATATAACATACACACATGTTCACATATACTTTATTTTTTAAACTCTTTTTTAATATTTATTTTTTAGTTATAGACAAACACAATATTTTTTATTTTTATGTGGTGCTGAGGATCGAACCCAGTGCCTCACACATGGTAGGTGAGTGCTCTACCTCTGAGCCACGACCCCTGTCCTCATATATACTTTAAATTATCCCTAATCTATTATGTAGTAGAATGTAAATGTTGTGTTAATAATTGTTAAACTGTATTTCTTAGAGAATAGTAATAAGATTTTTTCTTATTAGTCTCTACATGTTCAATACAGATGTGATTTTTTCCCTCAAGTATTTTTCATTCTCTGGTTAAATACACAGATGTTGAACTCATGGATAGGGAGGACCAATTGCACTGACCTGTTTTCAGTCACCACAGATTAGTTAGCACACGTTCAAGTTTTATATACTGGCGTCACACAATGCACATGTTTGTTGGGGGGTCTGGTTTTTTTCATGCTGCATAATTATTACCTCTCAAACATTATGACGTACTGTTCACTATAGCAGGATCTTTTCTCCAACAAAACTGATCCAACCACTGTTTCCCTAGCAAGCTTTGACTGTGCTTGTAAACAATCTTCTGGCAATCTTCAGGTATCGGGTATTCCTTTTTCATCTGGCAGGTCTAGCAGAACCAAGGCTTTAAAATGTTTTAATATATGTGTCACATTAGATTGCCAGCCCCTTGGGGCAAGGATCTTGACTAATTAAACATGCATTCAATAAATGTTTATCTTCCAGATTTCAACCAGGCCTACACATTTCCTGTCTTTAGGGATTTATAATCTAGAAGGTGGAGACAACCAAACCAGAAAATCAAAATACAATAAGGGGGGAGGGGCTGGAGTTGTGGCTCAGTGGCACAGTGCTGGCCTAGCATGTGTGAGGCACTGGGTTCAATTCTCAGCACCATATATAAATAAACAAAATAAAAGTCCATTGACAACTAAAAACCATTTTTAAAAAAATACAATAAGAGTACTTTGTTTCCCTGGAACTTTATAACTCTTGACTTTTTTGTGCCTACAAAAAATGCTTCACTCCTGTCTTGAATGATGTAGAAGTGAAACAAGGTGAGCTCCTTGACAGTTTCCAGAACTCTGATAAATTGTAGGGTTTAAAGTTGGAAATGAGGAACAGGATTTATCCATAATTGAACTAATCCAAATAAATTTCCTAATTTTCAGGTAAGCAGATAGTCTTTAAGTTTATGTGTTGGCCAGCAATCATTCTGAAGAATGAATTTATTCACAAAAAAATACGTATCCAGTGCCTAAGGATATGTTAGGAACAGTTATAGTCAATGTTCAGTGACAAACTGATAAATTCAGTATTTCAGAAAATGTTTATTAAATGTTTTAATAAAATGTTTATTCTTTTCTCACAATTCTTTGCCCTTGGGGCTCTATTTCCATTTTGTCAACAACATGTCTATTTTCCACTCTCCTTGTATCACATACTCATTCTCCTTCCTGTTTTTGCCCAATTATTTACAATACAGCTCAAGAAACACTTACTACTGTCTTCTGGTTAAAGCCCTAAGAAAAGTGTTGTGAGAATAAAGAGATGGAAAGGCATGGTACAGAATCAACTGTCTTGGATTTTTAACTCTCAGTCTAGTACATGAATTCTCAACCTCAAAGGGGTGGTACTACACTCAAGGAAGTAAAAATAATATCACTCTAAACATATAAAACACAGATAGACACATAGTGCATAAGCAAACATACAGTATACAAACATACAGGGTTGGATGTGGTTTGTCCCCCAACGGTCTGTGTGTTGGGAAACAAAGTATTTTTGTACTCTTGGTCCTTAGAGTGGCAATATTGATAGGTGGAACCTTTAAGAGATGAAGCCTAGGGTTGTATCTCAATAGTAGAGTGCTTACCTAGCATGTGTAAGGCACTATGTTCACTCCTCAGCACCACATAAAAATAAACAATAAAAATGAAGGTATTGTGTTCATCTACAACTAAGAAAAAAAATTTGAAAAGAGATGGAGCCTAGTTGCAGGTTCTTAGGTCACTGGGGGCACTGCCTTCAGGGACTACTGGTTTCCTGGAATGAGTTATTGAAAGAGGGAATTGTTATAAAAGCCCAAGTGCAACTCCTGAGTTGATCTCTCTGGCTTCCTCTGTGTTATATCTTGATTCTGAATGTGCTTCTGCTGTTGTCATCTGCCATGATGTGATGCAGTTAAAAAAAGTCCCTTACCAGAGTAGAGCTAATGCCAGTGCCCTGACCTTGAATCTGCAAGACTGACCCAAGGGCTAGGAGTATAGCTCAATGGTAGAATGTATGCTTAGCATGTACAAAGCTCTGGTTCAATCTCTAGCACCAAAATCAAAGCAAAACAAAAAGTTGTGAGCTAAATAAAACTTTTTCCTCATAAGTAGGATGATTCATGTATCCTTACAGCAATGAACAACTGACTAATACACAGTGGCATTAAAATTTCATGGGGTAGATTTCAATTAGGAATAACACATCTAAAAATACTTCATGGGTGGGGGCAATAGTAAAAAAAAAAAAAAGATAAAGGACTGATTTAGGGCTGGGGATGTGGCTCATAGAGGTAGCGCAATCGCCTGGCATGCGTGCAGCCCAGGTTCGATCCTCAACACCACATACAAAAACAAAGATGTTGTGTCGGCCAATAACTAAAAAATAAATATTAAAATTCTCTCTGTCTCTCTCTCTCTCTCTCTCTCTCTCTCTCTCTCTCTCTCTCTCTCTTCCCCCTCTCTCTCTTAAAAAAAAAGGACTGATTTAGTGGGATACAGATAGATGCAAGTTTAACTCATAATGAAGATGAATGTTATAATTACTATTTGCCGGTCTCTTTAGGACTCTCAGTGTTTCTTACAGGTGGTACCCTCACTTTGATTTAGACACTTTCACAATGAATAGATTTGACCTGTGTAGTTGGGATATTGTAGAAATGACAATGTATAACTTATTTTTCTTTTATTCATGTTTTTATTGGTACATTATGGTTGTATATAGTGGTAGCATTTGTTGTTACATATTCATGCATGCCCACAATATAACAATATAAATTGGCCAGTACTATTACCCTTTTCCCCATTTATTAACTCTTGCATCATTTCCTGAGCTTCTAGAGTCCTATTGAGGGAGTCATTGCCTGTCATATCTCTCACCTTTATCCTTTCCTCTACTCTGGTGATCTCCCTTCAATTTTCATGAGATGCCCCCTCACCTTTCTTTTCCTTTTTCCTCGTCTTTTCCTTTCCTTGTGTGAAAGAAAATATATTGGGACTGAGATTGTGGCTCAGTGGTAGAGCGTGCTCGCCTAGCATGTGTGAGGCCCTGGGTTCGATCCTCAGCACCACATAAATATAAATAAATAAAATAAAGATATTGTGTCCAACTACAACTAAAAAATAGATATAAAAAAGAAAACATATGACCTTAGACCTTTTGAATTTGACTTATTTTGCTTAACATAATGTTCTCGAGTTCCATCCATTTTTCTGCAAATTACATAATTTTATTCTTTTTTATGGCTGAACAAAACTCCATTGTGTATATATACCACATTTTATTTATCCATTCATCCACTAACAGACACTTAGATTGGTTCCATAGTTTGGCTACTGTGGATTGTGCTGCTATAAACATGGGTATGCATATATCACTGTAGCATGATGACTTTAATTCATTAGGATAAATACCCAAGCTGGGTCATTGTGGTTCCATACCTAGTCTTTTGGTGAACCTCCATACTGATTTCCATTTTAGTTGTATTAATTTAGAATCTTCCCAACCGTGTAAAAGTGTTCTTCTTTTTCCATACCCTCTTCACATCTTTTCTCCACAACTTTGTGTTCTTGATGGCTGTCATTCTGGCTGTTGATGGCTGTCATTCTGGCTGGAATGAAATGAAATCTCAGTGTAGTTTTGATCTGCATTTCCCTAGTTGCTAATGATGTTGAATACTTTCTCATATATTTGTTGGCTATTTGTATTTCTTATTTTGAGTGTCTCTTTAGTTCATTTGCCCATGTATTAATTGAATTATTTGTTTTCTTATTGTTAAATTTTTTGAGTTCTTTATGTATTCTGAATATTAATCCTCTGTCAGAAGAGTAGCTATCAAAGGTTTCCTCCTATTCTCTAGGTTCTCTCTTCACATTCCTAATTTCTTCCTTTGCTGTGCAGAAGCTTTTTAATTTGATGCCATCCCATTTATTAACTCTTGGCATCATTTCCTGAGCTTCGGGAGTCCTATTGAGAGACTCATTGCCTGTACCTCTATGTTGGAGTTTTGAGCCTATGATTTCTTCTAAGATTTGCATAGTTTCTGGTCTAATTCCTATGTCTTTGATCCATTCTGAGTTTTGTGCAAGGTGAGAGATAAAGGTCTAGTTTCATTCATTTATATATGGATAACTAATTTTCCCAGTACTATTTGTTTAAAAGGCTGTCTTTTCTCCAGTGTATGCTTTTGGCATCTTTGTCAAAGATCAGATGACTTTATCTGTATATGTTTGTCTCTGTGTCTTCTATTCTGTTCCATTGGTCTATATGCCTGTTTTTATGCCAGTACCATGCAGGTTTTGTTATTATAGTTCTATAGTATAATTTGAAGTCATGTATTATGATCCCTCCAGCATTGCTTTTGGCTTAGAATTGCTTTGGTTATTCTGGATCTTTTATTGTTCCAAATGAATTTTAGGACCATTTTTTCTAGCTCCATGAAGAATGTCATTGGTATTTTAATAGGAATTGCATTGATTCATCCATGAACATGGGAGGCCGTTCCATCTTCTTGTGTCTTCTCCAGTTTTTTCCTTCAATGTTCTAAGTTTTCATAATAGTGGTCTTTTACTTCCTTGGTTAGATTTATTCCTAGGTGGGTTTATTTTATTTTATTTTATTTTGAGATTATTGTGAAAAGAATTCTTTTCCTGATTTCTTTCTCAGCAGATTCATTGTTGGTTTATATGGAAACTATTGATTTTTGTATGTTGATTTTGTAACCTGCTACTTTGGAAAATTTGTTTATTAGCTCTAACAGTCTTTTGGTGGAGCTTTTTGTATCTTCTAAGTATAGGATCATATCACAGCAAACAGTGATTGTTTGATTTCTTCCTCTCCTATTTTTATCCCTTTTACTTCCTTCTTTTGCCTAATTGCTCAGCTAGAATTTCTAGTACTGTTTTAAATTTTAGATAGCAACAGTAAGAGTGGACATCCTTGTCTTATTCCAGATTATAAAGGAAATGCTTTCAGTTTTTCCCCATTCACCATGATGTTGGATTTGGGGTTTTCATATGTATTCTACGAGGTGGTTTCCTTCTATCCCTAGTTTCTTCAGTGTTTGTATCATGAATGGGTGCTAAATTTTGTTGATGTCTTTCTCTGCGTCTATTGAGATGAATAAGTGATTTTTGTCCTTAATTCTGTTTATGTGATGGATTACATTTATTGATTTGTGTATTTGTATTTGTGTTAAATCATACTTTCATCCCTGGGATAAAAACATGTCATCATGTATGATCTTCTTAATATGTTGTTGAATACAACAATGTATGATTCTTTTTAATTGTAGTTGGACATAATACCTTTATTTTATTTATTTATTTTTATGTGGTGCTGAGGATTGAACCCAGTGCTTCACATGTGCTAGGCAAGCACTCTACCACTGAGCTACAACCCCAGCCACAACAATGTATGATTTTTGAAGCTTGATCATAAAAGACTTTTGGGCTTCCATCTTTTATCTTTTGGATCACTCTGAGGAAAGCCAGCTGTCAAGCAGAACTGTAAAGATGTACACATGACAAGGAACTAAGACCTTCTGCCAATAGCCTGTACCAATTTGCCCACCATGTAGGTAAGCCATGGAGGAAGCCTTCTGCCCCTCAAACGATATAAGATAACTGCAGTCCCAGCTGACATAACCTACAAAAAAAACTCTGAGACAAATCACCCAGTTAAACCACTCCCAATGTCCCAATCCTTAGGAACTGTGAAAAATAGCAAGTTCTCTATTCTTTTAAGTCACTGAGGTTTTGGATAATTTGTTATATATCAATCTATGACTTACAAAATTGTAATATGAATAAATTATTATGCAGTGGTAGAGTCTAATGACCAACTGGGAATATTTGGAAATCTTGGAGGCATAGAATTTGAACTGGGTCTTGTGAAAAGAGTGGAAGGGCTACATAAAACAAAGGCATTCTGAGTAAAGAGAATACTTAAACAAAGGTAGAAAGACATAAACGAGTGCTATGGTTTTGATCTTAAATGTCCCCCAAAAGCTCATGTGTTGAGTCTGGTCTCCTGGCACTATCAGGAGGTGTGGAAACTTTAGGGGGTGGGACCTAGTTGGAGGAGATAGGTCACGAGTGTGTGGGGGGGCAGTGTGAAGAATAAATTGGGATTCTGGCCCCTTTAACTCCCTCACTTTGCTTCTTGACCATCATGAGGTAAGCAGTAACCTCCTCCACATGCTTCTACCAACAGGGCCAAGTGACTATGGATTGGAGCCTCTGAAATCATGAGGTAAAATAAATCTTTCCTCCTTTAAAACTGATTTTCTTTTTCTTTTAATTTTTTTTATTTGTAGTTGGACAAAATATCTTTATTTATTTATTTTTATGTGGTGCTGAGGATCGAACCCAGTGCCTCACATGTACGAGGCAAGAGATCTACCACTGAGCTATAGCCCCAGCCCTTAAACTGATTTTCTCAGGCATTTTGTCACAGCAACAGAAAGCTGACAGCACACCAAATCATAGCAATATTTTTACATGATAAGAGACAAAGGGACTTCAGTAATAAACCAAAACAGACTAGTTGGAGCTAATTTAATAAGAATGACCCATAAATCACTTCTGCACTTTAAACCCTTTGATGGTTCTTTTTTTTACTTCAATAACTCTTATAAACAAGTCCAAACACTTTATAGTCTGACTCCATTTTATCTTTTTAGTCTTATCTCTAGTCACTTCTCCTAGCTTCTTTCCTATCCCCTTCCAATGTCTGTTATCACAACTCAACCTATAAATCCCTTTTTTCACTGACTATTTTATCCCCTTTCTTCAAAGCACACAAACACATACACACAATTTAGGAAAACATTCTGAATGTTCTTATTGTGCACTGTATATTCTCTATTATACCATTTATCTTATTGTACTCTGATTACCGACTTACTTGCTAGTCCCACACTAAACATTTGTTATGGTTTAGATGTGAGGTGTTCCCCCAAAAGCTCATGTGTAAGACAGTACAAGACAGTTCAGAGGAGAAATGATTGGGTTGTAAGAGTCTTAACCCAATCAGTGATTTAATCCCATGATAGGGATTAACTGCGTGGTAACTGAAGTGTTAGGGTATGGCTGGAGGAGTTGGGAATTGATGCATGGCTTTGGGTATATATTTATATCTGTAGAGTAGAAATTCTCTCTGTTTCCTGATCATGATGTTTCCCTCTGCCACACTCTCCCACAATGATGTTCAGCCTCACCTTGAGCCCTGAGGAGTAGAGCCTGCCTTCATGGACTAAGACCTCTGAAACTGTGAGCCCTCAAATAAACTTTTCCTCCTCTATAGTTGTACTATTTCAGTCATTCAGTTGCAGTAGTGAAAAAGCTGACTAAAACAACGTTGAACTGCCTGAGGATCATAACCTTATCTGTCCTATCCATCAGCATTATCCCTTCTCAGTACTTGATGACACATACTTAGTATGTAATAAATACTTGTTAAAGAACCAAATAAACCCTTTGATAGGTCAGAATATGTAACTCTGTCCTCTGATTCTAGCATGCATAATATCATGTCAGATTAAGGCAAGTCACTGACCTATACAACAGAGGTTAACCAGAGGTGGAGCACAACATGAAGTCTGAATTACCACAGCATATTGTTTAATCCATCAACCACATATCCACTCAGAAAATGTACTGAACATCTGCATAGATCACATGTGGCTCTAAATTACTCCCTTTCATGACTCAGATGTTGTATGATTGTTTGTGTCTCTTTCCTGAAATGTTTTGTCCTAAACCTGATGGACTAGTTTAGCCTTAACTTCTAAGTATCCGGTTCTAGTGAATATGGTATAATAGGGACAACTATGATGTATTCCCAAAGAAAATGAAAGTAAGAGAAATATAAAATTAAAATTTCCTATGAAGTCAATCCCTTAAATATCAGTTCTCTTAATAATTTCCTTATCCCTTGGAAAATCTTCATAAATCACCATGGAATATATATCCCAGTTTGAAAACCATTGCCTTAGAAACTAATCACCCCTCTTCACCTTATTGCCTCAGTATACTGGAAGATACATAATTTTGTTGTAGAAAAGCATCATAGTATGGTCAATAATTTTCAATCAAAACTTTTTATTTGGATAAAATCACAAAGGAAAATAAACTATTGAAATTTGAAATTAAAACACAATGCCATTTACATTAGAACCAAAAATAAAACACTGAGATATAAATCTAACTAAATACATAAAAGATTTATATGAAGAAAAGTACAAAGTTGATAAAAGAAGTCAACTCTAAATAAGTGGAGAGATATTCCACCTACATGGATCAGAAGGCTCAATAGTGTGAAAATATGTTTCCCAACTTGAAATATGGATTCAAAACAATCTCAATTACACTCCAGGCAAGTTATTTTGTGTATATCAGCAAACAAATTCTAAAGCTCAAGTGGAAAGACATAATTCATAGACTAGCTAACAATATTGGAGAATAACAGAGTTAAGGACTGACATATTTCCAGGTTTTAAGATTTAACTATAAAGTTACAATAATGGAGACAGTGTATACTGACAAAATAATGGACAAAATAATCAATGGGATAGAATAGAGGACCCAGGAATAGACCCACACAAATATAGACAATCAATCTTTGACAAAAGAGCAAATGCAATTCAATGAAGAAAGGATAGTCTTTTCAGCAAATGATACTGAAACCATTGAACACCCACATGATAAAAAATTAACCTAGGCACAGGTCTTCCACAGTGAACAAAAATGTACTCAAATACAGATAAGACAAAAAATCTGAACATACACTTCACTGAAGTATACAGATGGGAAGTAAGCATATGAGAAGATATGCAGCAACAGATGCCACCAGGAAGTTGCAAATTAAAACAACACTACACACCTATTAGAATGGCCAAATACAAAAGCCAACACCACCAAATGCTGGCAGGGATGTGGAGCAACAGAAACTCATTTATTGCTGGTGAGAATGCAAAGGAACATAGACACTTTGGAAGACAGAATGGCAGTTTCTTATAAAATTAAACATGCTTTTATGATACAACACAAAAGGAACACAATTGCTCTTTGGCATTTACTCAAATGAGTTGATAACTTAGGTACACACAAAAAACCTATACACAAATGTTTATAAAGGCCTTATTAATAATTGCCCCAAATGGGAAACAACAAAGATGTCCTTCATTAGGTGAATGCATAAACAAATTGTGGTATCCACCCAGGGGAATATTTTTCAGCAACATAAAGAAATGAGCTACCAAGCTATGAAAAGATATGAAGAAACTTAAAATTAAAATACATAAAGTTAATTAAAGTAGTCAATCTGAAAAGCTATATATGGCATGATTCCAACTATGAGACATTCTGGAAAAAGCAAAACTATGGAGACAAAAAGATCACTGTTTGCCAGAGGATGTGGGGAGGTTGGAAGATTTGAATAGGTGCAGCACAAAGTATTTTTTTTTCAATATTTTTTTAAAGTTGTTGATAGACATTTATTTATTTATCTATATGTGGTGCTGAGAATTGAACCCAGTGCCTCACACATGCCAGGCAAGTGCGCTACTGCTGAGCCCTAGCCCCAGCCCAGCACAAAGTATTTTTTTAAGGCAGTGAAGCTCTGTGAAGAGTTCAGGACATGTAACCTCCCAAAATGCTTTGGCATATTGGTTAGTTTGAACTAAAGTTGCTTGGAAAACAGCAGGTGCAGTAATGGCACTCTGACCTCCTCTATTTCTTCCTGAAAGCAGAAGGTGAAACTCCCATGTGAAAGATGCCCTTTTATACCTGGAAGAAAAAAATATTCTAATCAGGAAAGACAGAGTTGAGGCTGAGAGAAATCTGTACGAACAAACAAAACTAAACCTTATCTTCCTATTACTTTGCCACAATTGCTACTCTTACCTCAACCTAAGATATAAGCACTTATCTTTGGATGTTCATTTTTCTTGTGATAGTTTCATATATCTATAAATAAAGTTTATATGCCTTTTTCCTGTTAATCTGTTTTATATCAGTCCCAGCTAGAGACCCTACAAGGGTGAAGGAAAATTTAACCTTCCCTACATGATATTATAACACTAAATATATGTCATTATACATTTATCAAAACCCAGAGAATAGGGCCTGGGGTTGTGGCTCAGTGGTAGAGTGCTTGCTGAGCGCATGTGAGGCAATGGGTTTGATTCTCAGCACCATATAAAAATAAATAAATAAAATAAAGTCATTGTGTTCATATACAACAAAAAAGAATTAAAAAAACAGAAAATATACAACACAAAGGTAAACCCAAATGTATGTTATGTACTTTAATTATTTACACCAATATTGCCTTATTGTAATAAATGCACTACACTAATGCAAAATGTTAATAGGGAAAATTGCCTGTAGATAGGGAGTCAGAATATGAGAAAGACATTAATTGAAATTTTCTGCTTGATTTTTTTTTTGTAAAAGTAAAATTCATCTAAAAATAAAGACTATTAAGACTATTAATTGTTTTTAAAAAAATCATACTGGAGGCCGGGAATGGTGGTGCATGTCTGTAACCCCAGCGGCTCAGGAAACTGAGACAGGAGGATCAAAAGCCAGCTTCAACAATTTAGTGAGGCCCTAAGCAACTCAGTGAGCTCCTGTCTGTAAATAAAATACAAAAGAGGGCTGGGGATGTGGCTCATTGGTTAAGTGCTCCTGAGTTCAATCCCCCATACCAAAATCCCCCATACCTGTAATCCCAGTGATTTGGGAGGCAGAGAAAGGAAGATAATAAATTTGAGGCCCCCTCAGCAATTTTGCATGGCCCTCAACAACTTAGTGAAACCCTGTCTCAAATCAAAAAATAAAAAGGGATGGGGATGTAGCTCAGTGTTAAACCACCCTGGATTCAATCCCCAGCATCACACACACACACACACACACACACACACACACACACACACTCTTTAATACTGGGAAAGTAGAATAGAACACAAGGACAAAAGAAGAATGATATAAATTTTCCATTTATTTATTTATTTATTTATACTGGGGATTGAACCCAGGGGTGCTTTACCACTAAGCTACATCCCCTGCCCTTTTTTATTCTTTTATTTTGAAGCAAGGTCTTGCTAAGTTGCTGAGGCTGGCCTCAAACTTTCTTTCCTCCTGAGTATTCCAAGTGGCTGGAATCAAAGTGTGTACCACTGTGTCCAGCAATATTTCCTATTTTATTTTATTTATTTATTTTTAATATTTTTAAGTTGTTGATATACCTTTATTTTATTTATTTATATGCAGCTTTGAGAATCTGAACCTAGTGCCTCACACATGCCAGGTAAGTGCACTACCGCTGAGCCATAGCCCAAGCCCCAATATTTCCTATTTTGAAGGATAGTTCCTTAACTTTCTTAAATGAATAATGATGAGTATTGAATCATTATGATATTTGAATTCTAGGTGATAAAACTTTTATTTTAAAAAGTATAAATTTGTGGGCTAGGAATGCAGCTTAGTGGTAGATTGTTTGCCTAGTATATGTGAGGCTCTGAATTCAGTCCCCAAACACACACACATACACACAGATTTGTAAATTTGCAATATCCTAGTAATTATATTCCTTGCAAATATTTTAAACTATGATGAAAACTATGAGGAGGTTAAAAATAGTTTCTCAATGTTTTTTTTTTTTTCTTCCTAGTACCGGAGACTGAACCCAGGGGCGCTCAACCACTGAGCCACATCCCAGCCCTTTTTTATATTTTATTTTGAGACAGGGTCTCATTGAATTGCTTAGAGCCTCCCTGGTTTTGAACTCATGATCCTTCTTTCTTATCCTCCTGAACCACTGGGATTTCAGAAAGATATTTCTGGTCTTTTTTGGTGGTGCATGCCTGCAATCCCCACAACTCCACTCAGGAGGCAGAAGGAACCCAAGTTCAAAGCTAATCTCAGCAAATTAGGAAGTTCCTAAACAATTTAGCAAGACCCTTTTTCGAAATAAAAAGCAAAAAGAGTTGGGGTTATAGTCCAGTGGTAAAGCCTCCCTGGGTTCAATCCATATCAAAAAGATCAAAAAACCAAAAAAGCAGTAGCAACTAAAATCTTTGTGAATGATTATTGTCTCTTTCATTAGACAGGTTTTATAACTTTCCACAATTATTTAAAATGTGCTTCAAAAACTTTGACAATATAGAGTTTTACATTCAGATAAGTAAAAACGGGATTCATAGTAAAATGATTTGAAAGCAGGAAGATCTTTCTGCCTTTACATTGTATAGATGGTATTTATTGTGTGGTTTCTACTTGCCAGCTGCTGTTCTGTTCACATAACATGTACTGACTCATTAAGTCCACTCTACTCTATGCACCAGATACTATTATATCCCCATTGTACAGAGCAGGAAATTGTACAGAGAGGAGAGCCAGGTTTTCATTGTAGTCTAATTCCAAAGTTTGTGTCCTTAAGCCTTGTACTATATTACTTCTTGGACAGAAAGACGTAGCACAGAAATGTCACTAATGATAGAAAACAGATTATATATGATTCAATCTTTCACAAAATCTTTTCTAAAAGTTGTTTAATCAGCTAATCAAAGATCTCTGTTTACATCAGTAGGGCCAAATTGTTGGCTTGTGTGTTTGTGTCCACATTAATCATGCCACTTACTTCTCTCTAAATGGATTTGCCACCAGTATGAGTCCATGGGCAACTGAGAGAGGGACACTGTATCTCAAAACTGAAAAGTAATGGCTAAAATGCTGGCAACATTAAAACAATTAAAACTGATTATTGCATCAAAGCAAAAAAAAAAAGTCAATATATGAAATGTGCATTTTATATAACCTTCTTGGTCACTTAAAATTTGACATTCATAAATATTTGGCAAATCGTTAGAGAATCCTTTGTTTATATAAACAGAGGGTGATTAAACCATTTCCAACAACTTTTACTGTACTTTGAATAGAGGATTAATGGATTTTTTTTTCTTTGACACTTTTTCAAAAGAATTAACCTTGGTCACAGTGGAAAGCTTATAAAATGCCAACTAAAAAAATATCTGGAATGTTTTAAATATTAATCTTTAACACCAGTACAGTGCCTGGCATTTCATAAGTAGTCAATAAATATTTCTTGAATAGTCAAAAAGATGAAAATCAATCTTCTTCAACAGTACTATATGTGACAATGTTAATTAATTATACAACATATGATTAAAAGTATTTTTATAATCTTTTCTTTTGATTCCAAATTATTTTCAAAGGGGAACAAAGTGTCCTCCTAATGTTGGGTGTTTATTCCTTTTGGTGCTGGGGATCAAACACAGGGCCTGGGCACATGCTAAGTATATGCTCTACCACTGAGCTACACCCTTATTCTTCTCCCTAAAGTTTTAAGTCCTCCTCTAGTGGGCAAAAGCTAAAACAAATTAACAGTAACCATAGAGAGAAATTCCCCTTTGAATTTGGTAATTTTTTCTTGTATTGAAGAATGTTATTGCTGGAGCTGCAGAACTTCTCTGAACTGAAGTGAATGTAAGTGTAGAATGAATGAATTCCTTTGGCTGGATACAGAGTTCAGAGGAGTCTAAGAATAAATGTATAAAACTATGATAAGCAATGACATTTTGCTAATTTTATTAATTAATTTTAATTAACCTCAATGATGTGGCTATTCTTAAGTCTTGTGATTCAATTATTTTCTGAAAAACAAAACAAAACAAACAAAATTGATGTTTTCTTTTTGTTTTTTGTTGTGCTGGAAATCAAACCCTTGCCTGCTGGGCAAGCACTTTGTCATTGAGCTAGCCCTGAGCTCCTCATGCTGTTTATGTAAAAAATTAATTCCTAAATTCCAGTCTCAGGCAGAGACTTAACCACTTAAAACTGAGGGATAAATAATCATATTTCATACATGAGTGATTTTAGATGTTAGGAATCATGAGACTGTGCTATTGACTTCAATTTTTATTGTCTATTTTAAATTTTTAATTGGTGGTACTGATAGTGAATTGTTATTTATTCACACTGACACACATTAATGTATTTGAGTAAACCCAAGTACTAATATACATAAAAAGATAAATCTGCTTAAACTTGATTATCTGATTTGACACTTAAACTGTTTGCTCTATAAGTTACTCTAGAGTGTTAAAAGAAAAGGTTTTCTTTATCATGAGATATTAGTAAAAAATTAAAAACAAGGAATCTTAAAGGAGGTCTGGGGCCAGGTGTGGATCTCAGTGGCAGATCTCACAATTAGCACACTGGGGGACCCAATTTCACTCCCAGCATTAAATTTAAAAAAATTCTATAATGAATATCATTATTTCTACTATATTTTAACATTTTTAGCATAGATCATTTAATAGCAATTTATCAAGATTTTAACACTGTAAAGTTAGCTGATAAATATCCTAAAATGCAAACGAAGTGACATTTATTCGGAGTTACTATATTTGTGTGTTGATGTGTATGGATATGTATGTACTTGTCTCATTATTCTTAGGAGATGTTTGTCTTGTTTCATGAAGATCTCAAAGGGATAATATGCAGGTAGCTAATCTTAGCTTGATATATTTTAAGATCATGAAAG